>NC_072430.2:27830000-29080000 GCF_028878055.3 Symphalangus syndactylus
ACCCAGGAGACAGAAACCAGAGAATGCAGTAAGCAGAGATTCACAACTGGATGAGATGCAAAGGGGAAAGGACTTCAGAGGAATGTGTAGTTTCTCATTCATCTATAGGAAGCTTTAAAAAATTTTAAAAATATGTAAACTGACCTCAGACAAGCCCAGCACAGTTAACAAGCCAAACAGAACCAAATCAAAACCCGTTGCCTCTTCAATAATGGCTCTGTCTTATTACCCATGGGACAGGATTGTAACTTGTTCTGGGTCATTTGTCACCTTTGTCCTGGGCTTCAAATCTAGAATTTTAGATTTTTTGGTACTCTCAGTTTCTGTCCACATGGTTCTTTGAGTTTTTTCCTAGGCAGCTGCTAGAAAGATTTTGATCAACTGGTCAAACATATTAAAGAAGTCAATGTTGATCAGTAGGAAAATTTAGAGTGCCAGATAAAAGAGGTGTCTGGGGTGGCAGTGTCTTGTCAAAGGGCTGGAGGCGATGTGTTCACTTGCTTTGGAAACACAGATTCGGGAATGTGACGGCAATGTGACGCAGACCTCGCTGCTGAGGCGAAAAGGACGTTAGAATTAAGGGACTCAGAAGACATCAAAGTTAAAGTGTTTCTTGTTGCCCGGAGAAAACAGAAATACGAAAACAACTGCCTGGGGAGTATCAAGGTACTCCTTTCATTTCTCCAGCAGAGAAGCAGCAGGGACAGTGATCGACTCTGAGGAAGTGAGATGCCCGGAGAGCTTCCAGCCCGGCCATCCTAACACCACCTTAGAATTGGGGCACCTGAGACAGCCCTCAGCACCAGGCTCCCAGCCCAGGATGCTCTTTGAGCTCTGTACTTACCTTCCGGTAGCTTTTCCTAGAATCCCCTTCCTGATTAAGTGAAATGAGGGGTAATAGATGGGCAATTTACACAAGTTAGAAAGATGCCCCCTGTTGGGGAGCTGACTTGGACAAATGTATTCCGAATTTGCAGGGTTCGCTGTGACGCTGCTCCTCAGAGCTTGTACATTCTTCATTTAGAGTTAACCAGTCACTATATTTAAGCTGGAAAGACTCAGGAAATGTGTGAATGGGAGCCTAATACCCAGAGTACCCCCAATGAAATGTAGAGCTTACTTGGAGATGTGTTTGTTTGTTTGTTTCATCTGTTCTTATCCCCTTGGCCCTAAAAATTATCCAAGCACAGTCATCCGTTGGGTATCCATGGGGGATTGGTGCCAGGACCCCCCTAAGATACCAAAATCTGAGGATGTTCAAATCTCTTACATAAAATAGTGCAGTTTTTGTTTTAGTTTTTGTTGTTGTTGTTGTTGTCTGAGTTGGAGTCTCGCTGTGTCGCCCAGGCTTGAGTACAGTGGCACAATCTTGGCTTACTACAGCCTCTGCCTCCTGGGTTGCAGTGATTCTCCTGTCTCAGCCTCCCAAGTAGCTGGGACTACAGGCACCCACTACCACAACTGGCTAATTTTTTGAATTTTTAGTAGAGATGGGATTTCACCATGTTGGCTAGGCTGGTCTTGAACTCCTAACCTCAAGTGATCCACCTGCCTTGGCCTCCCAAAGTGTTGGGATTACAGGCATGAGCCACCACAAATAGTGTAGTATTTGTATAGATCATTCATCCTTTCCCCTTCCCCCCCCCCCCCAGCCTCCTCACTCACCTACCAACTTAATTAGTTCATCTTTTGTTCCAACAAACAGCTGTTAGTTTCAGTTTGCTTAATCATTGCTTTGAGCTTGCCTCATTTCTTCAGAGCAGCAAGAGTTTGGGGTGCTCTTTGATTCATTTTTTGGAGAAGAAAGGCCGCTCTTGGTGTTCTCTGTCTCCAACTTCCATCCTAAAGATGATGCGTAAAATCACAACTTGGTGTCCAACTTAGTGGGAGATTTTTGTTCCCTAAAATCCTGCTCATCAGAAGCTTGTGCACCGGGCTCACTGGTGTCACTTTGTCTCCTGTCTCACTGTGACAAGAACCCCTAAGGTGTTTGCAGTTCATGTCCACAGTGAATCCAATCTCCTGTTTCCCACTTCATCCCTCCTGCTCACTCGGGCAACTTCTTTCTCAATAACCTTCAGCCAAAAGGGAAGTGGAAGAAATATTCATGGCAAATGACGTCAGTAGAGCTGACGGCAGGCACCCCGTGTTCTGCTGCCTTCAAGATCAGAGGCGGCCGTTATAGATATCTTGATTGATTGCAACAGAAGCCAAAGGGTATGGCTCTTACTTACTTCAGAGATTTCAAAGCAACAAATGTAGATATCCTATCTGTCTTAACCGATGCCTAGGGATTTTGCAAAAAGGAGGAAAAGAAAGACGTCAACAACAAAGTGAATTGTGTATCTGTTTACTTTTGATGTGTTCTATTTGAGATAGTTTGGTTTGAAGAGCTGCTTTTCTTGATCATAGCACATGTATCTGTGAGCTTAGTGTGAGGTTTCTCAGCCTTAGCACTATTCACCTTTTGGACTGGATCATTCTTTGTGGTGAGGGCTGTCCTGTACGCTGTAGAATGTTGAGCAGCCTCCCTGGCCTCAACCCATTAGATGCCGGGAGCACCCTCCAGCTCTCACCCAGTCATGACAATCAAAAACATTTTCAGACATTGCCATACATCCTTGGGGGAAGGAAGTGCAAAATTGCCTGCAGTTGGAAATAACCGGCTTAGTATACAAGGTGTGCGTTAATGCAGATCTACTCAGCATTTCCTCACGAAATCCACAGCTTACTTGGAGTTTTGTTTATTTGTTTGCTTGCTTGTTTTCATCTATTCTTATCCCTTTGGCCCTAAAAGTTATCTAAGCACAGTCATCCCTTGGTATCCATGGGGGATTGGTTCCAGGACCCCCTAAGATACCAAAATCTGAGGATGTTCCAATCCCTTATATAAAATAGTGTAGTATTTGTATGTGACCTATGCACATCTTCCTCTGTACTCTGTATTATCTCTAGGTTACTTATAATATGTCGTACAATGTAAATACTATGTAAATAGTTGTTAGACGGCATTGTTTGGGGAATAATGACAAGAAAAAGCCTGAACATGTTCAGTACAGATGCAGCCATCATCTAACTACATAGTATACATGTCGGCAACAGTGTAACATTTTCTGGAATTATTTTTCCCTAATATTTTTGATCCTTTGCTAATGAAATCTGTGGATATGGAACCCACAGATACAGAAACCATGGGTATGGAGGGCTGACTGTATTTTTTCTCCATCGTTGGGGGTTAATTAATGCCCCAGTTGTGTCATTCTCATGCAGAGTTAGAGAAAATGGACAAAGATATTTGAAAGCAAAGAAGTCTAGTAATGTTATAGAAGATCTGGCAGCACTTGTCTTCCTTGATGGCTTCTTTGGATGGCATCCTTGATTTACTGCGACAGCCGTTCTTCACCTTTCAAACACTTCAGAATTCCCTGACAGATTCCTACAAAGATTCCTTCAGCTAGGGTGGAGCCTGATGTTTGGTTTTCTGGGGTTCCCATGGAATTTGACTGTACATTTGGAGGCTTATGCCCTGGGGAGCATCCAGTACTTCTCCCCCAAGCTGGGTGCCAGGCCTCAGGCAGCTGGATTCACCCAGGGAGCAGATTGGACAAGCCATCCATTCACTTGTTCACTAACTATGCAGCACTCTGGATGTTCCAGGCACTATTCTAGGTGCTAGGGAACACCCTAGTGTATGTATCTGACCATGTACCCGTGTTCTTTTTTTGACACAGTCTTGCTCTGTCGCCCAGGCTCTAGTGCAGTGGCACCACCTCGGCTCACTGTAACCTCTGCCTCCCGGGTTCAAGCAATTCATATGCCCCAGCCTCCTGAGTAGCTGGGACTACAGGCATGCACCACCACATCCAGCTAACCTTTGTATTTTTAGTAGAGGTGGGGTTTCACCATGTTGGCCAGGCTGGTCTTGAACTCCTGACCTCAATCAGTCTGCCACCTTGGCCTCCCAAAGTGGTGGGATTACTGGCACAAGCTATCACGCCCAGCCTACCCATGTTCTTATATTTGATCATTTCTGTCTGAGTGTGTGTCATCTATTATTTGATATTTTTGTTTGTTTCTTGAATTTCTTTTATTCAGTTAAAGAGATTTCATCATCCCATAAGACCCCCTCAGGTGTGAGTGGGGGCGGGGGGGGGGGGCGGTGGGGAAAGCTGGAGAAACAAAACACATTAGCCCTGTGGAAAATCACACGATTTCTAAGAAAGTAATGGTTATGATTCTTAGGCTTTCTCTATGGGAAGTGTTTCATTGTCATTGTTTTGTTAGGTCGGTCAGCTCAGAGGTGCTGAAGGCAGTGCTTACATTTTTGCAGCAGGTATATATTGCAGTGTGGATTGAACCAGGGGCTTCCTACTGGCCTTGTATTCTTAGTTTGTTAAAGCAAATGGCCTCTCCAAGTCACTTCCAGCTGAAACTAAATCCCAGAGGAAGGGGAATGAACATGGTTAGAAACCACACAATACCCACACCAGGCTTGATGGATTGCTGTGAAACAGACCTGGCAGGGACCCATCAGGACAGGCCATGGCTTTCTGGAGGCAATAGTATATTCTCCCAGCCTTACTAAGGCTGTTAGCTGCCCCTAAGGTCTTTGGAGTAGATGCCCCATTTGGTAGGTGTTCCTTGGAGTCCGTAGCTCTGGCAGCCACAAGTCACAAAGGGAGGAGCAAATCAAGGGACATTACAGAGCAGGAACTATGTGGAAACGGATGAAAAAACAAACCAGCCCCTTCCAAGTCTGCAGCCACCCACCCATCGTTTTAAAATGAGTGGACTTAGGCACAGCAAAATGAAAGGAAAGTCAGCAGACCCAGGACTTAAACCCAAGAATCCTCATATCTAGTGCAGTGCTTTTCCCGTCCTGTCCACAGAGGAGAAGTCTCTTCCACAACCAAAGGAACCATCTCAACAGTTTGAGAAACTGAGACTCAGTATTTTTCTTTACCCAAATAGCTGGACTGCTGATTCTGGAAACTGTGTTACCTGTTTGTCTCCCTGCAGCATAATATAACTGTGTGTGTACATTCAAAAGGAGAGGATTTGAAAACATCTTTAAGATGTGTGACCGTTTTCCAGTCTCGTACTACAGAGAAGAGGCAATGTGATAAGACAACTGCATTAAAGATGAAAATTGAAATAGGCTGCTGGGAACCAGTCCAGAGGAGAAGTAACATTTGTTACTGAAGCATGGGCGAAAGAGGAATTTTTTTTAATATGGGATTTGAGATTGGCTCAGTCTGGATGATGGTTGGTCATAACTCTATTCAGCGCCCGTGACAGCATGCTTGGTGTGATACTGAATTAACCAGCAACCAATGATTTGGTTCCTGAATTAGGATGCTGAATTAGGTACTGATGGGAGGACCCTCCCCATCCAAAAATTTAAAGGGTGGCACTTCCTTGTTCTCTTGTACCCCCCTGTCTCACTTCATTCCCCTGAGATACAATGTGAAGCACTCCTGCCAAATGGGTCTTCATTCCTAGAAAGAGTTCCTGGCCAAAATGCCTTTCTCTTTTCTTTTGCTGATAAACTGGGTTGGGCCATCTAGGGAAGATCCTGCAAAGCCAATCCACTGCTCCCCTCCTAGAGATCTTGTCCTGGGCCCTTTACCCTTCACAATCAGCTATGCCTCTGAAGCAGAAGCCCCCGCTGTCCACCAAACAGCTACCCAGTCCCCTGAAATACTTCCAGCCACAAAGCTCCAATGTGTTTGGTCCAAAGCATCCTACCACGATAGCGTGCCTGCATCAGAAAGTTCCTCTGCTATCTAAAGAGGTAAACCACCAGTAGTCTGTCTTGACCACAGAAAATTTAGACTTTTTTATAGAGACCCAGAGTGTGCTGATGAGAAGTAGCACATTACCTAAGGTGGAGAGCGGGAGTGAGCCCCAGAGAGAGGCACAGGAGGAAGAGAGTGGGGCAGCACTGCGTCTTCATAGGAAGGGGTGGGGTAGAGAGATCAAAGGGAGGGGTGTTTGGCGTGAGGGGACTGGGAGAAGTGTGCAGAGGCAGTGCCCTTAGGTGCCCAGAATCTGTAGGTTGGAGTACCGTGCTGAGCACAAGTTATATAATCAGCTCAAACACTTTCTTTCTACCTTCTGGTAGTTTGCAATCTAAAGGAAAGGGAATGCCTGTACAAACAGTGCAGTGTGTTTTTATGCACAAAAATCTCACTGTGGAAAAACTTTTGAAAGCATATACTAATATAAAAGGCTGACGAAATAAGTGAAAAAAATTTTAAGTTGCAGGAAACTATTTTCCATATAAAGCTATTTTTAAAAAAATAGATTTGCGTGCATGAGTACGTATATATATGTGAGTGTCTTAGTATTTCGATGAATATATACATATATGCTTATTTTCACATAGATAACTTCTGGACATATATACAAGAAAATATGATTTTGAAAGTAAGCCTATAGGGAAGGCATTTATCTCTCAAATTATATCCATCTAGTGTACTTTTTTTACAGTGAGCACACATTACTTTCATGACTTTTTAAAAAAAGGGAAAAACTTAAGTATTTTAATAATAGATAAGAGTAAGCATTATAGTATCTCTTCTCTTTGGAGAGGAGAGACAGAAGGTTGTTGGCTCTGAAGACAGAAGCACTCACAGGGTGTCAGGGTGTGACAAGGAGAAAGCATATGAGATGTTCTAGCAGAGAGTCCAGGACACTTTTCCATAGAAGGATGTCAGACTCATTAGGCTGCTTGGTGTTCACCCCAGGATCCAAAGAGGGTCCTCCTGGCATTGATCTACAGTGCTAGGTCTGTGCTTAACCAGCTTGCTAGATAAGGAAAGAGGTCTGAGTGATTACTTCTATTTTTGTTTGCCTGTAAATCTGGATATTGAACCAAGAAAGTGTTATATCTGGTACACTCACAAATGAAAACACAAAAGATGACACTTGGGAAATCTTTGCAATTTTAGGGTAGGCTAAGATTTCTTAGAACACAAAAGACACTAAGCTATAAAAGAACAAAATGGTAAACTGGACTAAATAAAAATTAAAGACTTCTGCTTATTAAAAGACACTCTTAAGAAACTGAATAGTAAACCATGGACTGAGGAAAAAAACATGCATCTCACAGAGGACTTATATTCAGAATATTTTTTAAAATCTTACAACTGAATAATACTAGTTGAACCACCTAACTAAAAAATGGGTAAAAGACTTTAACAGACTTTTCATGTAAGATACGAATGGCCATCAAGCACGTGAAAAGATGCTCAAGGTTATTTGTCATTAGGGAAATACAAATGAAAACCACAGTGAAATATCACTATGTATCCCCTAGATGGCTAACTTTTTTAAAGATTGCCAATTTGAAGTAGTGGCAAAAAAATATGGAGCAACTGGAACTCTCCTAGGTGGTACACCCTCTTTGGAAAACAATGTAGCAATTCTCTATAAAGCTAAACATACATTTACCAGCAATTTTCCAAGAGAAATGAAAACACAGGTTCAAAAAAGACTGTTATAAAAGTTCACAGCAGCTTTTTTATCATATCCCAAACTGGAAACAATCCAGTGTCAACCTACCGGTGAATGGATTGCGATATTTTCCGTTCAGTGACTACTACTCAGTGACAGCCGTAAGGAATGAACTATTGACACCACATCTTTGATGAATAACAGAAGGCAAACCAGTGGTTGTCCAGATCAGGGGTAGGTATGTCTGCCAAGGGGTGCAAGTAAACTTTGGGGTGATGGAAGTCTGTATCTTGGCTATGCTCTTTATCTTGATTATGGTGGTAATGGTGGTGTCAGAACTCATAAAACTCTACACTTAAAATGGGCACATGTTCTTGTATGTAAATCATCCCTCAATAAAGTTAATTTTTGAAAGGATGGCACTCACTGTATTCCCCTGGGGAAGGGCTGGCACTGTAGTATGCCAGTGTGCATAAACATTTTACATTTTCTCTTACCATTTGCAGTTCTTGCATTTGCCAATTCGCTTACCAAGATGTCAAGAGAGGAGAATCCCAAGCCTTGCTCTCTGCTCCATTCTGCCCATAGGGCTACTTATTCAGGAACTGATCCTTTTGTCAGGGAGAGTGGGGCTGTAGGAATGCATTATGAATGAGATCATGTGAAGGCTGGGGGTTGCACCTGCCCCAAATGCCCAGAGACCAGCACGAGTTCCATGATCGCATCAGAATTTTTATCTGTAGAGGCATCAGGCATGGCACATCTGGTTTGAAGGAAAGACGGGGGAACACGTCCCTTAGCATGCTGCTTTTTTTTCAGAGTTTATACGTCTGTTGGGCTTGGCTGGGTGAGGGGTGGGGGGGGTCACAGGTGGATGCTCTACAGATCCAAAGCACCCCCCCAAGTGTGCCTTGGGAAAGCCCCACTTAGGTTTTCCCACATGTGTGATTATTGATGGAATGCTTTTCCTTTAAGGTTTTCTTTCTCTCTTTCTGTTTTCTTTCTTTCACTATGTCTTCTTTTTATTTGTGTCCCTCTACAATTTCCTTTAATGTGTTTTTGAAGAATACTGAAATGCTTTCTTTAATTTTCTGGCCATATAAATAGGAAAAGACTCCAGACTTCCTCCCTGTGTTTCCTCTTGTTCTGGGCCCAGCAAACCTCCTGGCCACCGAGAAAAACTTTGGGTACGAGTCACCTGCGGAGGCAGGGACCGTGTAGCCAGGCCAACCATGGTCACCTGTAGCACTTGCGTTCTCAATAATGGCAGAGACCTTTTGCTTGGCAGGAAAAGATCGTTTTTCTTGGCTACCCCCTGAGAAAGGAAAAGGCCCTTTCTAAAAGGAGGGGCAAGAGGGAAAGGCCTGAGGCCTTAACAGCCCCCCTTAGGAACTGCTTGTCCCTTGTGACTTGTGAGATGCCAGCAAGAATGCTGGGGCTGTGAGTGCTGCTTCCAGGCAACAGGCCCTGTGGGGGACCAAGGGACCCGGGGCAGTGGGAGCCACAGGGGCAGTGGGAAGAACTTTTAGTTTTTTAGCTGAATGGTTTTATATATAAATATATATTTTTTATATCTTATATATTTTATATATATTAAATATATAAAATTCAACTAATATATAAACTATTATATATAATAGTATACATATATTAACTATTATATAATATAAACTATTAACCATTGTATATAGTAGTGTATATTAACTATTATATATAATAATATATATAAACTATATAAGGTTTATATAGTTTATATTATATATTATATAGTTTATATTACATATAACATATTATATATTATATAATTCATATGTTGTTATAAACTTAGATACAACTATTATAAACTAATATATAGTTTATAATTAACTATTATATGTAATAGTATATATAAACCATAGTTTATATATAATATATAATTTATGTATTATAAACTATTACATACAACTATTATAAACTGATATTTTGTAGTTTATATATTAACTTATATAAAATAGTCAATATATAAACTGTACACTGTTACATATAACAATATATATTTTATTAACGATTGTATATAATAGTATTTATAGTTTATTATATATTATATATAAAAGTACTTAATATATACTATTATATATAATGGTTAATATAATATACCTTAATATATAATATTCATGTACATATTTAATGTGCATTGTATATATTAATAATATATAATATTCATGTACATATTTAATGTGCATTAATATATGTGGGAAATGGTGACTGTTTAAGGTATTTCACCCCTGGAGTTGCCAAATATATAAACTATATATATATACTATTATATATAATAGCTAATATAGTATGTATATTATTATATATAATAGTTTATATGTATTAGTTGATGATTAGTGATTAATTATATTAGCTAATATAATATATATTATGTATAATAGTTTACATATATATATACTAATATCAGTGGGAAATGGTGACTGTTTTAGGAATTTCACCCCTAGAGTTGCCAAATAAGTTAATTTACTTGTTTCTCATATAATGTACTTATTAAAATAAACTTGTAGTCCATTATGGAGTGTAAGTAACAGGCCTCCTGCAGGCAAAATAGAAAAAAAACTCTTGAGTCAAGTTCTATTTTTTTTTTTTTTTTTTTTTTTGAGACCCTGTTTTCGGGAACCAGCATCGTGCATATCATTAATCGCTTGTGGGCCTCTTTTTACCACATCATATTACTCCTTTGGAATTACACCACACATATAAAGTATGAAAAATGTACTTTTTTAAACATTAAAAAAGTAATTTTCTAGCATAATATCCAAAATAAGGTGCCATGGAGCCATTAGTAGTAAATTGAATTTTTTGGTATGTAATTTGTACAAAAACTGACAAGTGCGAGCCCCTTGTCCCCCATCATTAGTCATTGGGTTTAGCGGACACAGAGGCAGTAATCTGCAAGGGAAGGCATTTTGATGTCGACTTCAATTGCACACTTCATTTATTTGGACAGGGCACAGCCGGCAGCTTCTGTCACGCGGCATCACCGCACTATTAGTGAATTTCGCTCCAGGGCAGCTGGGACGCTGCGCTGGGGCAGATGTTCTTTTCAGCCTATTCAGTGACCATTCTTGGGGGTTGTTTACTGTTGCCATGGTGACCTTCATTTCCATAGCAGCAGAGCTGCTGTTTCTCAGAGGAAAATGAATTTAGTTATAAAAGGATAATATTTTTCTCTGTCTCTATATAACCTGCCATCTGTCAACTGGTGGATCAGTAAGGATTCAGAAACCTATTAAGAATTATAGCAGTGGAGTGATGAGTATTTTTTTTACCCATATTAAAAGCAATAATAGAAGCGGAAGCAAACATTGTGCCCTCAACATCAGAACTTTACTTTTTTCTTTATATTTTAAGTGCTTTTTTTTAATGCCTTCACCACCTCCACACCGCTGTTACAAACACATAACCTCGTGAAACACAATTTACATTCTGCTGACAAATGGAAATGACCAAATGTCTTGTTTGTATCTCACTAGATGCAGGTGTATTTAATGCTTTCTTGATGCTGTGAGCTTTCCCCAGTTCATTAAAGATTCCTATGGCTGAACTTCCTATCGTCACTGACTCTCCTGCTCCTCACCCCAGGGTAAAAGCTGTGGGGGTGCATAGATCAGCAATTTATCAGGAACATACAGTGCAAATTATAAAATTAACAAAATGAGAAGAGACCATGCTTGTGTGATGAAAAATTTACTAACATGATCCTTAAATCTCATTCTAGAATACCTTTTCTTCTTCTCAAATCCCACTGGGAAGAAAGTCGCCTTTGGGATAGCTCATCTAGTTCCTGGATATTTTTTTTTTCTCTGTTGCATTCATAAACTGTAACTTGCAGGGGGAAAAACACACACACACACTGGCCCCGTTGTAAATAATGTTATTTATTGGTTGATTTTTCCAGATCCTGACATTGATGCTGCCAGTGCCATGATGCTTTTGAATACTCCCCCTGAGATACAAGCAGGTTGTGAGTAGATATTTCTATAGCCTACAGCACCATAGTTTGTGAACTTAACCTTCTCATTTATACACCAGGTCATAGGAAGAACTAATGCTAAAGTAGAACTTCCCTTATAGAATAACTTTAAAAGCTTCATAAGTGCATGATTACATGCATATGCATATAAACATGCAGCCATGCATATGTATGAATGAATGCATAGGTGTGTTTCCAAGATGAGAAAGTTCTTATATAATTTCAGGGCTTAAGACTTGGGGAAAGGGAGACAGATCCTTTAATGAGTCGTAGTGGAGAGGCCTTCCTTGTTCCTGCAGATATTGTTCCTGTGAGTTTGTAGCTTCTCCTAGAAGAGGCTACATGGGGTCAACTTAACCCTAATGGACCTGAGCAGTACCCATTTTTAGAAATTTCTTTCTCTTCTGGGACCTCATCGTCAGGCTGCCATTTTGGAGAATAGTCTAGTGAAATAGGCCTGTTGGAGCCTGGAATATCTTTGAAATGAAACCATGCTACCAGCTTGGACCATTTCTATCCAGCCTCCCAGGCTGCCCCAGATAACAGGGCAGGGCTGTTTAGCTAAGCAGGACTCCCATCCTCACCTTCTGTTGGCCTTGAACAATGTCAAGTTTGAGACAACATTTCCTTACTGAGGCTTCTCTTTTTACCACCTGAGGTTTTTCCCATCTCTGGAGATAGTCTACCATGGTTTTAGAAAGATCTCTTCCCAAGGGATGAAGAGGGACTTCGAACAAAGATATCTGTCCCTTCCTTCTCCCCACTCGAGGTCAGTACCGGCGCCCACATCCCACACCCAGCTAGAACCCTGTTGAACACACAGACAGCTGGTTTACCAGGGTCTGCTCAGCTTGTTGTTAGGACATTGCTGTGTTACAGCCTCTTACTGATGAAACACGGTAGTGAGGAAGTAGTGACATGAAGCAGCAGACACCACTACAACACCACCGCTTAGGGGCTGGCACTCACCTGTCTCCTTCTTATGGCTAGGCCTTCAGCTCATGTTGGGTTCTGGTTCTCTGAGAGCCACATGGCTTGCTGAGCAGTGGGAAGTCCCTGCCTTTGGAGTGGATGGTACTTCACACAGGAAAACGTCCATCCTCAGACCCAAAACAGGTGCCTTTGTTAGTATTGGACTACGTGGAGTTCCAGGCCATCCATCATAGCCCCTCTGCTTGTCCCAGCCTTCCTGACAGCTTTAGGATATTTGACTCCAACCTTTCTTATTTGTTCCTATTTTAAAAGACCCAAGAAATTCAGCTGAGCATTCTCAGGGAGACTTATTCCTCTGCCTCGAGCTGCCATTACCTGTTGCGGACAGTCTAGAGTTCTGTTTCTCTCTTTCTAAACTCAGACCTCCAGCCATTGCAATGTTGGACTGCCTACCCCTCTGACCTGCAAACACCACTGCTAAGCAGATGTGTCACTGGCCTCGCTCTGTAACTAGCAGTTAACCTGGAGTGTGGTTTTTAAATGATGTTTCATATTTCAGAGAAATATATATGTTTTTAAATTTTTTTTTTTTAAATAAACTTCCATTCTTAGATGGCATTGCAGGAAAAGTACAGACCAGATTGTAATCAAGTTCCAGGCTGAAAAGATTTCTAAAATTAAGTTGCATAACTCAACCCAGTGGAAACATACTGATTTCATCAGAGCCATGTAAGATTCGAGCACCTTCCTTTGCACCCAGCCACTACACAGTGATCATTAGTTTAACAAAAATACTTCCAGCTGGTTGCTGAAGTTCAGAGGGAAAATGGGATTATGGACTTCTGCTAGAAGAGGCTACATGGGGCCAGCTTAAATGTAATGGACCGGAGCAGTACCCATTTTTAGAAATTTCTGTCTCTTCTGGGACCTCATCACCAAGCTGCCATTTTGGAGAAGAGTCTGGTGAAGCAGGCCTGCTGGAGCCTGGAATATCTTTGAAATGAAACCAAGCCAGGCAAGGGGACTGATTGATCATTCACAGATCCTCAGCGTCTTCCGTAAACGTCCATGATTACTGGATTCTTGAGCATAGATAGGAAAGGAAAAAGGTTTCTCCTGATGAGTTGACAAGTGAGTTGTTTTCAGTGTTCGCCTCCCCTCTCTATCTCTGTAACACTCAAACTGTAAATACTTCTTTTTCCAGGGTAGCCACGGTCCTATTTACATTGAAATGCTGAATTTGAGTTTTACAAGCTCAGTGTTCATGTTTTGAAGCTGTAGGCTCATTTTTAGAAGGCTTTTTTTAGAAGGCTATTACTGCTGTGTGAGAAACCCAGCCACAGCCTTCATGAAAGCCCCAGGCCAAGAATGGGGCTCCAAGACAGTGGAAGGAAAGAACCCGGGGTGCCTACAAAGGTCACAGAAGGAGACACTCTTAGACAGGAATAACAGAGAAGTAAATGTGAAGACTGGGCAGAAAGTAGGGACGCCACCTTTGCATTCAGCGTCCCATCTGACCGCCAGCCCTGGTTCAATGCCCTGGAGGTCAAGGGCAAGCATAGTCAAGGAGCAGGTTGTAAGGACCCCAAGGATTGGAGCAGTACCTTAGCAAGGGAGTGAAGATGTATGGAGCGTCTTCTCTGTGCACTTGGGAAGCCAGCTGGCCCATCCTCCCTATAAACCCAACCAGAGGAATGTATCTGCAGCTTGTGGTTAGCTCTTTCTGGCTTCACTCTTTCTCCATGCCCCCTACCCCTGCCACCTTTCTTGTCATTTTACATTGCATAACGGTATTTGCCTTGGGATTTGAGGCAGTCCTTTGCCTTCTTAAAGGAGAAGCATTACAGACAGAATGATTAGCAGTCATCCCCTGCCCCGCTGGCATCACCCAAGGCCTGGAAAAAGTGAGAGGCTATTCCTGTGCAAAAATGGTTAAAGGCAACAGCCAGCCAGCCACAGTGATGGTGTGTGGGCAGCCTATGTAGGGGTGTTTGTGTGCCTGTGTCCCAGTGTGGATATATCCCAGGTCTTCTCTAGGTTGAGGGGTCCTGCCACTGCCCATGAGTGGGGAGCGTGGCTTCGGAGAGCAACACATTTCCTGTCTGCGCAGAGCCTGCCTGTATTCCCCCGTGGGCTGGTGCTATGGCTGGGCTCTGTTTATAGAGCTTCCTCGTGCGGTGCTATTTTTAGCCCCTTGTATAGCCTCTTGGGCTGCTAGATGCCCCTGCTTGCATGGGGGCCACCAACCTAGTCTCTTCTGCTGTTCTGCTCCCAGCAGATAGAGGCAGGATGGCTGGAAGGCTTTTCCTTTGTCCTCACCCTTCATAGCCTCTCCGGGTCACCAGATGGCAGCCACTTAGATCTTTTCTCTTCCTCCTACCCTTGCTCAGCATCTGTAAAGCTAGCTCAAGGCCGGCAGACTGGCCACAGTCCAGGGTCTGAAGCTGACTAGGTTGCACAAAGGAAATGGCTCAGATGCTGGTGAGAGCCCCAGGCAGAGCAAGCCTCTTTATCATTGGAGGGTCCGTGTTGCCCCAAGGGAGCCCAGCACACCATGTCTTGCTTGGGCTGGAGTCCCTAGGGGTCCCTCCACCTCTCATTTCAGTCTAATGCTTCACTTGCAGTGCAGCGGCAATGGGCACCTAATAAAAACCTCAGGCTACAACATTTTGTCCTCCTGGCAGCATCCACTGTGCATGTGACATTAGCCCTTTTAGACTTTGCCCGTTTGCAGCATAGGAAACATTCTGCAAAGGAGAGCCACCATGTCTCACGCGCTGTATAGGATGCTGCCTCCAGAACAGTCAGCATGGGACACGGCTGGCTCATTACCCCCTGGACTTTGGATTATGCTCCAGTCAAATCCATCTGCCTACCCCACCCTCCCCACCCTCAAAATGGCTATGTAGACTCATTCCAGCTTCTAGTATCTCCTTAAGTACCTGCTTTGCAGTTCCCATTTGACAAGCCCCGTGAGTCAGCTTTAACCCCAATGGAGGACTTGTTAGTCAGGAGAAGCCAGATCTCCATTACTCATCTTCAAAGGCTTATATAATCCCTGGTTGGAAGGTTCCCAGAGACGAACTCTAGATAATAAACAAAACAACAAAATGGAACGAGGGAAAGGGAGGGATTGGGGGAAGGCGTTCCTCCCCCTGCCTGGAACTGGGATGTATGTCAGACACACCAGGCACAGCAGAGGGAAGACAACCAGGAAATAGGCTGTGTCTCCCTGTGCCAGCCCCCTCCCCAGTGTGCTTCCAAGTAAGCAGGTGGAAAGGCCGACTTTAGGAAAGGGAAGGATTAGCGGAATCACCTGCTGCTCAGCTTATGGCCTCTGAGAGAGTTAGCCAGGGCTGCCCTCCAAAGGCAGCGGCAAGAGCTCAGAGGTTAATTTTAGAAGTTGTGAAAAACCAAGGAAGCTAAGCCTCAGGAGGGGAGCCGGAGAAGTGCTGAGGGACAATGTGGCATGGAGGAGTTTGTCTTGGACCTTAGACTTTTTTTTTTAAGCTTCTCAGGATTGCGTTATCCCATTTAGATCATAGCATCTACAATGAGCAGTGCTGCTCTGTTTGGCTCTCTTCTTATGTGTGAAGGTTGCCTTCTTGCTAGTTAAAACCAGAAAGCTTAAGAGTCCCTCTCTAACTGCAGAGAACATGGTTGACGGCAAGTGTGGTGAAGTGTGGTGCCAATGTCCCTCATCCTGAGAGCCTCAGGGGTGGGTATTCTCTCATCTAAAAGATAAATACGTAACTGGCCTAACCTGCAAGGATGATGCTAGAGGCCTGGGCCTTGTCTGGAGAGAGCCACAAATCCGAGGGAGAAGTTGACTTTGAACGTCCAGCCCTTTTGATGTCTTACATAGCTGGAGGCCAGTGCATTTCAGTACATCGGGTGCGTCAGATTGGCTGTAAAGGTTTTGGTCTTTCGGTGTCTTAATATGCTCTGAGGGAAACAGTAAAAGGAAGGGAAAGAGTAGATTTGCTGATAGAGAAAAGGCTGAAGAATGGACTCGTGTTCCCACCGAGCTTCCTAATGTAGAGTAGTGAACTGTGGGCCTCAGAATGCCTTTCTCTAACAGAGCCATTTTAGACTGGCTGTGACTTGTTCTTCAGAAGCCACGTTCCTGACACTTGGGGATGGGGACAGAAAGGAGAAAGACAGGGGTACAGCTAAGTGTCACAGCTGGCTTCTGGCAGCTGGTGAGCAAACACGAACACATCCGCCATCTCTCCATGGATAGCACTGCCAATGATGAGGACGGAGAAGTGCCAGGGTTGGCAGAGGCAGCATTTAGTTGCAGCTCATTTGAGAACAAGCTGCAGGATTCAGAGGAAGAGCTGAGTCTACATGCCAGAAGTCTTGTGAGGTTCAGGAAATAGCTCAGGGAAAGCCTATTAATGCTGCAAGAGAGCTTTGTCCATGAGATTCTCTTTGAAGTGAATACTGTTCATTAATCAGGAAGATGTTTTAATAGGTAAATGCAGAGTTAGGAATAACTACAAAAAGCATAATGGGCTGAAAGTATTTCCCCATGTCCGGACCCCATTCAGCCCTATCCTTGTAGATCCTTAGTAAGAGGATGCTGCAGAGGTGATACAGGATGGCAGAAGGATGACGGTGCCGATGACGATGATGAGCTTACATAACGAGCCAGCCACTGAGCTAAGCCGTTGACGTAGCTTATCTTATTTCATCCCCAGAGCAATCCTGCAAGGTATGTTTAAGCCTGCTTCACCAGTGAGGAAATGGAGGCCCAGGAAGGTGAAGGCACGAGGCCAAGGCCACAGAGCCAGTGACGGGGCAAGGCCGAACCATGGCTGTGTGGCTCAGAGCTCACACTCTTAACCACTGCAGTATACCTCATCCCTGAGGGTTCCGTGAGACAAGGAACATCCAAAGAACATGGTCTCCAGTAGGAACTTGGTGATGACTGGCTTCCTTTCCTAGTTTTCCTCTCTGCTGGCCATGCCCCTGGTGCTTACAGGTTCTGAGTATTTGGGCAGAGGACTCTGTCATGCCACACTGTCCCCAGGGGTGCTTTTCTTCCTTGATTGGCAGATGGCTTGACGACCATGCCAGGGTTAAGAAGAACTTGCACTCCCTAACTTGGATTTGCTCTGTTCCCATTCCAGGGCTTCCCTCGTCTTTGTCCAACTTTACGTGTTTTGGGTGTTTTTGCTGCAAGGGTGGCTCTGATATGACACGCTATGCACAAGGGGAACAGAAGCACCATAACAGCATCTGTTGCTCTTCCAGCAACTCTGTCACCAGGAAGATGGCTACATTCTTCCAGCGTGGTCTGGTTTCTGTCCCATTCTGTTCCTTATGGGTTTTCAGCTCCTCTGAAGTGGAGAGAGCACAGGCCGCCCCAGGATTCCTCTGTGGATGTTGATCATGTTGATGATGATGATATTGATAACCAACATGCATTTTCCAAATACTCGTGCCTTCATTAATTCAGTTAAGTCTCCAGAGACCCTGGGTAGATATCATTTTTGTCCCCCATCTTACTTACGGAGTTTAAGTAGCTTGCTCAGGGGACATGGTCAGTAATTGACAGAGATGATACGTAGACCTAGGTTGGTTTGCAGAGCCTGGCTGTCAGCTGCTGCGGCGCAGGGCATTTCTCCACTGAAAACCCTTTAATGGTTTTCCCAGTACCCATGGGATAAAGTCCAAACACATCTCATTTCTGCTAGGATTGTGTGCTGTACAAAAGCAGCCTTTTAGTTCCTTGAGCACATTGTGCATCATTAAAAAATCACTTCCAGGTCTTTGTATGTGCCATTTTTCTGCCTTTGAACTCCAGTTTAGTTGACACTTCCTACAGGAAGGAAGCCTTCCCAAATACCCCTTAGTTTGGGTTAGGTGTCTCCATCCTTTCTGCCTCTAGGCCCCCTGTCCTAGCATGTACCATAGTATATTTTCATTGCCTCCTTAATTCATTCTCTCTCTCTCTCACTCTATCTCACTCTATCTCCCCCTCCCTCTTGCTTGTAGTTTCCTTATATCCCCATCATCTAATACATAGGAAAGTACTTGGTAAAAGTTTTAGTGTCTGTATATGGGAGTGTAATAATTTTTGCTGACATGAATTACAACTGTATTAGAGGTTTTAAATATTTAAGTTATTTATCAGCATGGTTCATTATATCAGACTAAGTTGTTGCTCTACTTGAGATCCCTAGTGATGGATATATTAGATCAGAATTCAACTGAACCTGTGGCAATCTGACCATTTCTAGGAGACTGCCGTACGCCACAATTATGGAAACCCTCTCCCACAGTCCCCAAAACAGGCAAACAAAAAGCCTATCATTTTAGACAACACGTATAGATTTCATCCAAAGCATCTATCTACAAGAGTTCTGCTGTCTTGTGCATGTGTGTCCTTGAGAATTATTGGTATTTTTCCTCCTATATTTTCTTCTGGAAGTTTTATAGTTTTAGTTCCTACATTTAGGTGTATGATCCATTTCTAATTTTTATATGTGGTATGAGGTATAAGGCTCAAGGTTCACTTTTTTCCCAAATGGATCTCTGGTCGTTCTAACACTTGCTTTTCCCTCCTTGCATTATCTCAGTACCCTTGTCAAAAATCAGTTGACCACATGCATGTGAGTCTGTTTCCGAGTTCTGTGCTGTTCGATTGGTCTATATGTCTAGACTTAACGCCAGTATGGCAGTGTCCTGGTTCCTGTAACTTTATAGGACATCTTGAAAATCAGATAAGATAAATTAGGTAATATAAACTTTAGACATTCTTCCTTATAGAGAATTCATCAACTGTGTAAGACATGATAATTCGCTGCATACCACATTCTAACAGTTCCGTGATTTAAAGATACTTGGTAAGTCTCCTGCCTCAGATAAGGTGGTCTGTTAGCGGAAATCAGGCTGATCATCAGGAATGGTAGGAGCTACTGATCTGGGTCTCCCTGCTCTCACAATTGATTAGGGTAAGTGACGGGGGAGATTATGGAACCCTGGACTCTAATAGTAGTACTGACTTAGGTGAGAGTTTCCATTCTGTCACCCATCTCACCTTTTGTAAGACCTAGTAACAAAGGCCTTACGCAAACCAGGAAAATAAATGGCAAAAATTATTAGCAAGAAGTGCAGAATGCCCAAGGAATTCACAGTCTATAAAATTACCCCGTATTCAATAGTGGACGTTCATCCTACATGATGTTTGATTCAAGGTTTGAAAACATGTCCTTAGATACCTAAAAATTATGTGACTAAGAGGTATGGCAATGTGTTTTATGAAAAGCATTTATTCTACCCATATAATATTGGCTTACACACCTAATGTCCAGAGTGGTTTTCATTTTGGAATACATAATTTTCTAGAGCCTTTTCAATGGTCTTTGTTGGAAAAAGCACTATTTATCCACCTTGCCACTATCTGAGACTGTGCCAGGGACTATATGGGCATAGCCAGAGCTCTGGGGAGTCTTGAACCCATGATGGTAGACAGGGTCTTGGAAGAACAGTGTTCAGAGAGGGAAACAGAGATCCACGGACCTGCACGGAGTCACACAAGAGAACTCAGATGAAAGCTCACCCGTGTTCTCACTTAGTGATGCTCCCCTGCCCCTCAGACGCAGGGAGAGTTTTTGGTAGATGTAGCAGATGGCAGAATATTAGCTTGAACCAGATGAAATTGCTGTTTAGAGGGTTAGAAAAGGTTACATCAAGGATTCCCTGCGGTTCTCCTCTTAGGTAACCCTCAGACAAAATCAGGTTGGTGTGGAGATCTTGGAGTTTGTATGGAGAATGGACAAGATCTGATGGTCGCTGGTCAAAGAGGGGCTTAGGGTTGCTCCAGGGATGCGTGTGTTTAGAAGGTAGGATGAGGAGCGACTTCTCAGGAGATTTGTTTGAGAAGATACCCCGGGGAGGGGCCTTTCCTCAGGCCACGAGGATCCCCTGGGGGGATGAACTGTGTGGTGCGTGCTGCGGTGCCAAGTAGCTTGTAAAATCAGCATTTACGAGAGACAATTTGGGTCACATTTTTCCCCTTGTTGGATTAAGGGTAAATGGAAAGATGTTCTCAGCTTCTACCCATGGCAAAGCATGGGGAGGTGCTTTTGTTTGGTCACCTGGTGTCTGTCCTACAGTGTTGGGGTTTTTGAGTTGTTGTTAGGGTCTGACTGAAGGTAAAAGGTTATGTTTAATAAATGTGAGAAAATAATATTTGAAGCCTACTTTTGAAAACTTACTCTTTTTTTTTAACCTAGGCATTAATCCTTTGGTTGCAAGCTACTAGTCTGATTTTTACTTACCAGATTATCTTTCTGTCTGTCTTACTCTCTGGGTATCTTTTTCTGTCTCTCTTTCCCTGCGTGTGTGTGTGTGCATGTCTGTATGTGCGGGTGTGTGTACGTGTCTGCCTGTGTGTGCGTGTGTGCATGTCTGTGTGACTGTGTGTGTGTGTGTGTGAATGTATGTGCGCGTGTGTGTGTGTGTTTCTCCCTGTCTCTGCTCCACGCATGTTCTCTGCCCTCTGTCTCTCTTTCTCTCTTATTGGTCTGTCCAGAATTTCTGACTTGGAACAGAAATCTTCACAGTTGAATTCACGTGCGGTGTCTTTCTCCCCTTTGCTTTTTCAGTTCCTCCGGGAGTGATCCAAAACGGAGCACGGGTCCTGAGCCGAGGGCTGTTTCCTGGCGTGCGGCCGCTGCCAATCACTCCCATTGGGGTGACAGCGGCCATGAGGTAAGGGGAGAGTGCGCTGGGCAGAGCCAGCCTGGGGAGTGGGAAGGGCAGCTTTCTGTTCACGGGGTCCCTTCTGGAGACAGAGAGGAGCTGCTTCGAACTAGTGACAGCAATAAACCTGGTTTGGGTGCTCAGAAATGTGAAAGTAACCCCAAGAACTCCCAATCCAAATGCCACCTTCTCTTTCTCGGGCCACCAGATGATCCTGGTCTCTTTACAGATGAGGAGATGGAGGCAAGTTAAGTTTTTTATTCTAAGAAGGCAGGTAAGAGGTGGGTAGAAGAAAACAGGAGGCAGGATATTAGTTGGATTCTAGGCTAACGGGCCTAGCACAAGACCCAGCCCTGTCCCTCCCCTGTCCTGTGACTCTGGGATCAGTTCCCTCATCTGTGAAACTCCTGCCTCCTACCAGGGGTTGCAGGGAAAATCAAATGCAAAATCAGATGTGAGGCGAGCTTTGGTACATGGTCTATAAATAGCAGGTGGCATCATTCCCCTGCTTCCAAGAATGAGGTCAGCTGCCAAACCGCATGAACCCTTCCTTGGGACATTTCTCTCCTCCATGCCCTCCATCTCCACTGCCAGCCCCGGATCAGGGTCCACCGCTAGCCTGCGGCCCTCATAGGCACCATTGCCGGAGCCTCCTCCCATCCGCCAGCTGCTTCTACGCCCACGCCTGCCCATCCATCCACCACTGCCAGACCAGTTTCCTAACACCGTGCCCCTCTAGCTGTCTGCAGAAGCACCTTTTGTGACTGCCCCTGTATCACCCTGATAGTCCTTCCTTCTCCTCGAGCCACATGTGTTCCCCAAATATGCCCAGTATTGGCCCATCTTATTCATACAGCTTTGTCTGCATAGATTCCCCTCACCCTCATATGCGAGGCGGCACGTCCTTCAAAATCTGACACAAAAGATGATCCCTTCCCAATGCTTTTTTTAATGTGGTCTGGGAACCAGCATCAGAGAAACTTCTGTTTGCCGTGAACCGATTAGCCCCATGCTTTATCCCTTCAGTGAGTGACACTGTATGGTAGCAGTTTCCCTGTGTGTCCCTTTCTGTCCTGGGTGCTTTGTGTCCTGAGGATGAGGGCTAGCTCAATCAGTTGGCTGATGCCTCATCACTATTGCATGTGCCAGGCCCTGGTTGCTCGTTTAGAAAAAGCCTGTCTCACTGAGCTGCATCCCTCGAAGGTACCATCCCTCTCCTTCTGCGTTTACGGATCAAGTTTGCACCTGAAGGCCATTTTGCTTTCATAGTGTTTTATGTCCAAAAGGAAACCAACCCAGAAAGTGTGTTTAGCTGGGCCTGAGGGAGAAGCAAGGTCAAACTCCCCTGCCGTGTGCAGCTTCTCCACCAGCTTGTCTTTTAACTCCTCCTGCTGTTGTCACGACAAGTCGCATAATCTTCAGAGCAAAGCTCTATAGCTTCTGATAAGATGGGAAGTTGTTAGCAATTAGAATAGTAACAAATTATAAAACCACTTATCATTTCTACTAATCTGACAAGGGGATATTTTCCAAAAATACATGGAAAGGTTTTTCTTGTACCCTCTGGTATCTTTCCTGGCTGCCTCTCAAGTCAATAATTCTTGAGTTCCTAAGTGGTAAGTCTCTTTCCACGAAGCCAAAATTCCAATGCTCTTGCCTCACATTTTTGAAAAAGACATACTCTGTTTTTCATTCTTTCTTAAAATCTTCCCTGTGTTGCCTCATAGTTTACCTTCTTGGTTGAGAAGACTTGGAGACTGTGAACTATTTTTGCTTGGAGCAACAATGTATTTTTATTAGCAGATTCTAAATATAGGCTTACAGTTTATCCTCTTGACCATTTTTTTTTTAGTGCCTTCAAGAGTAGCTTTCACCATGGGCCCAGCCATGCCTTATAGAAGGGCACAGAAAAGCCAGGCGGACAACAGGTTGACCTTCAACAGGAGCCGCCTTCTCATTTTAATTCTTACTCTCATGGCATTTATTATGACAAATTTTACTGGTTAGTTCCCTCTTGAGGTGTTATTTCAACTACTGATGGTTTCTTTCTGGTTAGGGAATAACAAAGCACTGCAGCAAAAGTCTTGTTTCTGTTGAAAGTTGCCACTCATCCAGTCCAGTGAGTGCCTCAGCTGGGCTCCTTCCAAAGTAAAAGAAAACAAGACAGCCTCTGAGCCAAACTTGTGTATCAGACAGGTTGAGTAGGGAGACAGAAACCACACCAAGTAATTGAACAGAGAGACTTTAATGTTAACCAGGGCTGGGTGTGGTGGCTCATGCCTATAATCTCAGCACTTCGGGAGGCTGAGGCAGGAGGATCACTTGAGGCCAGGAGTTCAAGACCAGCCTGAGCAACATAGGGAGATCCCAGCTCTACAAAAAGTTTAAAAATTCGCTGAGGCCGGGCACGTTGGCTCACACCTGTAATCCCAACACTGAGAGGCTCAGGCGGGTGGATCACTTGAGCTCAGGAATTTGAGACCAGCCTGGGCAACATGGCGAAACCTCATCTCTATTTAAAAAAAAAAAATGACCTGGCATGGTGGCACACACCTGTGGTCCTAGCTACTTTGGAGGCCGAGGTGGGAGGATCCCTTGAGCCTGGGAGGTCAAGACTGCAGTGAGCCGAGATTGCTCCACTGCACTCCAGCCTGGCTGACAGAGTGAGACCATATAAAAATCAAAATGATTAGAAAGAAAGCAAAGCTGTGAACCAGGTAGGAAGTTATTAACTAGGTAACTGAAAGGGTAAAAGATAACTCAGGGTGTCGTGGAGAGAGTAATTGCAGGAGGCAGCTACCACCTCTAGGGTTGAAGGAACAAAGGGAAGAGGTTGGAATGATCGCCCCTTGGAGCTGAAACTCACCTTTGCATGGGGGGCGGGGACTTGGAAGCAGCCTCTGATGGTGCTGGTGCCTCTAAGGGAACATAGTTCTGCAAGTGCTGGAAAAACTGCAAACTGGGTTTGGCACCTCTGAGAATGAATGCTGCTGCTGAGGTGCAGAGGCATTGCAGGGTGGCACAAGAACAGGAAACAGTCAAGAGTCAGTTCCATCTTTCTCCACCTTCTCAGTCTCTCTATGGCACCCCCTGGTGGCAGAGCCTTACATGCAGCCCAGTGGTAAAGTCCAGCCACAGCCCCAGCCCCAGTGTGGGAAACAGAGTAGAAGGGTGGGTTTGAGACTGAGTGGCAATAGCTTTGTAATGGCACAGCTTGCTTCATCTCTGTCCACTACAAAAGCATGTATAGTCTAATTAAAGAGTGACTTTCCTGAGCATCGTAGGAGTTTTGAAAAAAATCATTTTGGTAAAATGTGCAACCATAGTTTGCAGAAACTAGGCAAGTTACCATTTGCATAAACAGGGATAACCAGTAAAGAGGCCGGGCACGATGGCTCACACCTGTAATCCCAGCACTTTGGGAGGCCGAGGCAGGCAGATCACCTGAGGTCAGGAGTTCGAGACCAGCCTGGCCAACATGGTGACACATCATCTCTACTAAAAATACAAAAATTAGCTGAGTGTGATGGTGTGTGCCTGTAGTCCCAGCTACTCAGGAGGCTGAGATGGGAGAATCGCCTGAACCCAGGAGGTGGAGGTTGCAGTGAGCCGAAATTGTGCCATTGCACTCCAGCCTGGGCAACAGGGCAAGACTCTGTCAAAAAAAAAAAAAAAGAGAGAGAGCGAGATAACCAGTAAAGAAAATCGTTGTGCATTAGCAGTTAGTTGTCCAAATACCAATTCTGAACTTGCCCCCCTCAGTTTTAAGGGAAATTAGGGGAAGAGGGGTAGTAAGCTTTAGAACATTAGGGGTACTTGCTTGTAGTATCTTTGCCCTCTTTTTGTAGGGCAAGTAGTAGACACTGAGTTGCTTTTGGAAAGAAGGAACACAAACATAGCTATAGAGGCATTTGCCTAATCAGTGTCTGTGTAAAACCCATTAAGAAGTGCTTGGGGAAAAAAATCTTGTTTTGCATTTTCACATTCATCATAATTTTAACATTTTTAATTTGGCCACATGTCAGTGGAACCCAAACTCAGCCAAGGCTAAAAAGGAAAACAGTGCAGTGGAGACTAGAACAACAGAATGTTATCTCCCAGACCACGTGGCAGTGCCCAAGTATTCTGTGTATGCTCAGATGTTTACGGGGTTGCTGCCCCAGTCTGTTCAGCTGGGGCCCAGGGAGGGCGGGAGAGTCATCAGCACCCACTAAAGACCAATTTCCCAGTCTCTTTTGTGTGACAGGTTTTCCTTGTGAGTCTAAGCGACTTCTCCTTAAGTGAAAATATTTGTCTTTCAGGGATTTTTTTTTTCCTCCACTGAGTGGCAAAGGCCATGTTTGTTTGTCTTAACTCTGAAACTGTTATTGACATAGATGAAGTGTTACTTTTATTAGCTGATCATTACACAGCTTCTATTTGCCAGGTTCCTTTGCATATAATTATGATGTGAAATCTCCTTGTAAGAGTATCTGTCAATAGTGTAATTGACTTTACGGTGTTGACTTTTTACTCAATAACCTCCAAGATTGGCCCATCCTTAGACGTTGGAAACCTGCTTATTTTTAAATTTGCCTGGGCGTCAAGTCCTCAAGACACATCATCCTCAAAATAACTACCCACACTTCTTAAAATTTTATGCCTGTGTCTTCGGCTGCTCTCCCAGGAAAATCCCTTGCAGAGATTGCATTGAATGGAACGTGGAACCCGTGATGATAGCCCCGGGAGAGCTGTTGCTGGCCTTCTTGGGAAGGAGGAGTCCCAGGTTTCTTACATTCACAGCATCGTGGGCTGCCCCACACCCTAGGTTGGGTCACAGCAACCCCCCTGGATCTCAGCCACCTTGCTTTTAACCTTTAGGGCTCTTTTTGATCCCTACATGCTTCATCAGGTGGCAGAAAAGAATGAAATGTCCAGGGCTTGCTAGAGGACTGGGAGAAAGCTGATGTGGGGAAGGCCTGTTCTATAGCAACTGAGCCAACGAAATACGTACATGAACGCAGGAACCACATTTCCTGGGTCCATCTCCTGCAGCCGTGTGACCTCAGGGAAGTGCCCATGGGCTTCTCAAGAGGAAACATGTGTCTGCCTCATGGGTTATTTGGATTCACACACAGCTATGTGCCTGGCATGTAATCAGCATTCTGTAGGTGTTTCATAAATAAGTAACATGGAAAGCCTCATGGATCCACCTAGCCTGTCTCCCACAGAGCTTCCCGGATTTCCTTCCTGAGCACTGGAACCTCAGGTGCCCCAAAACCTTAGGAGAAGGCTTAGATTAAATTCATGCCACATTTCAGCACAGTGTACATTTGTTGGCAAAGCCATTGGCTTTGAAGAGTGCTGGCCATAATCTGGACTACAAGTCTAGACCGCCCTACTTGTTACCAAATTATACGAGAGTTTCATCCAGTCACCATCTAAGGCTGCTTAATTTTATTTGGATCTCCAACAACCTCAAGTGAAAAACTGCACTTCCCATGGAACATGAAGCAAGTCAGGCATTAATGGTCTGACTGTAGTAGAAAACATTAATTCTTTAAGGTCATGTCAAAATAGAATCATCAGGAAAACCCATCTCTCAGCCTAAGTTCTGCTCCGGGTCAGCTGTCTTATCTCCTCCCTTGAGAAGATATTTGTATCAGGAGTGTAGGAAGGTGGCAACCTTTAGTATTAAGATAGGGTTGTAGTCCAGTTATGTAACTTGAGGGTAAATTGGCTGCTGATCTTTTCTAGTGTTGTATTTTGTTCTGTATGTAAAGACCAAACACCTGTTGGCCTTTGTATTTGAAATCATGGTCTTTGAAGGCAATTACAAAACTCAGTATTAGATTTTGCTTTGTAGTGGGAGGAGAAGAGAAAATACTAAAGAGCTAGGTTTAAGGGAAAGCGGGGAAGAATCCCAGTCACACAAAGCATGCACCGAATTCCCTCCTGGGCCCGTTTCAGCAAGCATAGTTTTTGTTTTGGGCCCTTCTGGTCCAGAAATTTAAACAACGACCAGCAAACTGTGAAATTTGATCAACATTCTAGAGCTGCTCCTCATATTTCATATCAATGACATTCGTTAATGCCTTTGAAAGTCCTGGTGGCTCTCTTTCATGTTGTTCCTAGAAATCCTCCAAACTCCCAATGATTCTGGACTGTTTTAAATGCAAAACAATTCATGGAGGAGAGTTTTAGGATCACTCCTATTTGTGTTGTGTGATCTCTTGCAAAAAGGAAATCATGTTTATCTCTGTGGTTTAGGGGAGCAGTTTGCAGCTCATGGGAGAAAATTGTGGTCCCCCTGGATATTACCACTGAGTTAGAACTCTTAGAGCTGATCCTGGATGCTTCCAGGAAGGGCTAATCACCTGGCCCCTGGACATCCTTTACCTTTTTAGCCATGCATCTGCCAGATTGCAGAATTCTAGGGCTGATGGAAGGGATCTTAAACCTCATCTTGATTTTACAGCTGAGGCACAGGTAGAATTAGACTGGATTTTGTGAAAAAGGGAAGAGCTGTAAACTAACAAGTTAAGTCAGTTTAATGACCTAAATGGCATCTCTCTCATAGGTAGAATTTGATACCTGGTGAGAAGTATTTTATGCAACTTGTATTAAATGATTCTCTGCAGGCTCCTTAGTATTTCCTATCATTCTTCGTAGTGTTCATCTTTACAGTTTGGGGAGGCTACTGTCTTTTTTTTTATTTCTTTATTTATTCGAGACAGGGTCTCACTTTGTCACCTACACCAGAGTGCAGTGGCACAATCACGGCTCACTGCAGCCTCGTCCTCCCAGGCTCAAGTGATCCTCCCACCTCTCAGCCTCCCAAGTATTTAGGACTACAGGCACTCACCACCGCTCCTGGCTAATTTTTCTGTTTTTTGTAAAGATGGCATCTTGCCATGTTGCCCAGGCTGGTCTCGAACTCCTGGGCTCAAACAATCCACACACCTCAGCCACCCAAAGTGCTAGGATTACAGGTGTGAGCCACAGTGCCCAGCCCTGAGTTTTTTAAATAACTAGAATAATACTGTGTCTTTCTTAACTTTGTTTTTTAAAAAACTCATATTAGGTTTCTTTGTTTTGTGACATATAGCTGTAATTGAGTCATTTTCACTGCTATATAATATCCCATTATGTGACTAAACTATCTTTTTTTAAAAAAGACATTTGGATCATTAATAGTTCTTTGATATTACAAGCAGTGCTACTGTGGAAATTCTTATACATGTCTCCGATTGATTTAAGATGTCTAGGAGTGAAATTGTTGATTTATAGGGTATGTACATGCTCAGCTTTACAAGGTAATGCCACATTGTTTTGTAAAGTGCTTGTTTCCAATTACACTGCCACCAGCAGAGTGTGGTAGTCACTAGTCCTCCACATCTTGACACACACTTAGAATTGTCATGCTTTGTCATTTCAACCAATCTAGTAGGTATGTAATGGTATCTCATAGTACTTTAATTTGTATTTCCCTTTTTACTAAAGATGTTGCACAGTTTTTCACATATTTAAGGGGCTCTTTGAATATATTATTTTATGGATTTCCTGTTTAGCATTTTGCTCATTTTTCTACTGGGTTCCCTTTTTTCTTCTCTTCATAGGAGTTCTTGGTATAGTCTACATATCAATCTTGTATTGACTACATATGTTGCAGATTTTCTAAGTTTGCGGATGGTCCTTTCACTCTTTCAATTTCCATTCTTATTAATCACATTTATCAATCTTTTTATGAAATCTGGTGTCTTAAAAATTTATCTCCCTACTCTGTGGTCATATAGTCTCCTATAGTATTTTTCTAAAAGATTTAAAGTTTTTTGCTTTCACATTTAAGTCTTATTATTTGAGTCTCTAATCCATCTGGAGTTACGGTGTGAGATAAAGATACATTTAAATATTTTTCAAATAATAAACAGTTATCCCAGCATCACTTATTAAGTAGCCTCACTTTTTCCCACTGATATGAAATGCTAGCTCTGATATATATCAGGTTTCTTTATATTTGTGAGTTTATATGGGGGACTCTGGGTCCTATTTCATATTTTCCTGTACTATGGCAATACCACAGTGTCTGAATTATTATATCTTTGTAAGTTCTTTTTAAAGTGTCTTTGCTATTCTTGGCTCTTTGCAGTTGCATATAAACTTTATAATCAGCTTGATAAACTGCAAGGGGGTGTGCAAACAAGAAAAACAAAGAAAAGACACCCTATTGTGATTCCTGACTAGAATCGTATGGAATCTGTAGATCAATTTGTTGTGGATTACTACTCCTATATTGAAAGCCAGGTGCAGTGGCATGCACCTGTAGTCCCAGCTACTCAGGAGGCTGAGGCGGGAGGGTTGCTTAAGCCCGAGAGTTTGAGGCCAGCCTGAACATAGTGAGACCCTGACTCTTAACAACAAAACCTCCTTTTTGCATCTTTCAGTCCGTGAGCATGTATAGTTCTCCATTTATTTAAATCTTCAGTGCCACTCATTATAGCTTTATGATTTTTTTCCCTAAAGTTCTTAAGCCTGTTCAGTTAGATTTATTCTACATAGAATAGATTCTTTTTCATGCTGTTATAAATTTTACAAATTAATATGATGTATTTTCTACTTGCTGCTAATATATGGAAATGCAATTTATTTCACATTATTGATTTTTTTCCAGCAACCTTGCTAAATAAACTGCATTAGTAACTCTAACAGTTTATAGATTCTTCTGTGCACAAATCATATCTTTTGTCAATACTTGTGGGGTTTTTTCCCTAATTATTGTATCTTTTCTTTTTCCTGTCCTATTGCACAGTCCAGGACCTCTGAATAGAAGTTATGATAACAGGCATCTTTGTGTTATTTCATATTTTAAATGGACCCATGTTACTGATTCACAGTTGATAGGACATTAGTTAAAGGTTTCTTAGGAAATATGCTTTATCATAACAAAATTATTCTATTCATACTTTGCTATATTTTATCATGAGTGGTTATTGAGTTTCATTAAAAAAAAGTTTGCATTGTTAAGATAACTATAAAATTTTTCTTTCTTTTTTTACTATGGTGAATTATACTATAAATTTGTCATTTTGAACAAAACTTGCATTTCTGAATATACTTGCTTATGATACATTTTTTTTACATATTACTAGAGTTGCCAAGCTAATGTTTTATTTATGAATTTTGTGTCTTTGTTTATAACCCATGTTTCTCTAGTTCTGTCTTTATCTAGTTTAGTGTCAAGATTACATTAGCCTCAGAAAAGGAGTTGAGGCATATTCACTCTTAGATAAACTCTGAAAGAGTTTATCTAAGACTGGAAATATCTATTGCTTAATGTTCATTGGTACTTGCTTGCAAAATAGTCTGGCACTGGTGTTTTCCTTGTGGGATGATTTTTAACTATTGATATAATTTACGTAATGATAATAGAGTGACTTGTGTTTTTAAATTTCCTTTCTTTTGGCAACTCTAGGAGTTTGTCCACGTCACTTCAGTTTTCAAATATATTGGCAAAGAGTTATTCATAATATACCTTGTCATCTTTCAAAACATCTTTTGTAACTGTGTCCCTTTTTTATTCCTTATTTCATTTGTATCATTTCTTTTTTGTTTAATCTCGCCATAGATTTTTTTTCAAAGAATCAACTTTTTAAATTAGCTGTACTTTGCATTATTCTCTATTCCATTGATTTCTGCTATTTATAATTTCCTTTCTTTTTTGGATTTATTCTGTTTTTCTTTATCTAGATTGTGAACTTTTATTTCAAGCCTTTCTTTGTTTTCTATAAAAGTTTAAGGTTATAATTTTCCTCACCCTACTGCTTATTGCATTCTATAGGTTTTGGTATATTTATTTTAATTATTGTTAAGGTATAAGTATTTTCTAATTGCCATTTTGATTTTTTCTTTGACCCATGGGTATTTTTAAATGTGTTTTTTGAATTTCCAAACTAAAGAGAAGATGGTTGTTTTTAATTTTTGTTTTAGGTTATCTGTCAACATTGACTATTAATTTCAATACATTGTGGTCAGGGAATTTATCTGTACAGTATTGCTTCTTTGAAATGTGTTGACCTTTGCTGTATGGTCTAGTATATATCAGTTTTTAAAAAATATTTCAGCCAGGCATAGTGGCTCACAACTATAATCCCAGCACTTTGGGAGGCTGAAGTGGGAGATTGCTTGAGGCCACGAGTTCAAGACCAGTCTGGTCAACACAGTGAAACCCCATCTCTATCAGTTATAAATGAAAAATAAGTAGATAAAAATAAAAAAGATGTCATGTGTGCATCAAAAAATATGTCTTTTCCATTATTAGCACATGTTCTATGTTTATGTCCACTAAGTCAAATCTTCTCCATATGAACTTTTGTATGTGTGTGTGTGTCAGCTTGATAAATTGCATACTGAAAGAGATGCATTAAAATCTCCCATTCCAATGTAGATTTGACTATTTCTTCTTGTACCTCTTTCAATTTTAGGCATATATATTTTGAAGGTATTTTATTGGAACTATGCATGTTTAGAATTGTTTTATCTTCCTGATGGGTTGAATCTTTAGACTGTTCAATGACTGTTTATCTGGAGTAATGATTTTTGCCTTGAAATCTATCTGATCTCATTTTAATATTGCTATACCAGCATAGCACAACTTGTTCCAGTCTTACTTTTAACCTGTTTTTCTTTATCCTGTTGTTTAGGATTGTCTCTTGCAAATAGCACATGGCTTCTTTTTTCTTTTTTAAATTTGAGCTAATGATCTGTACCTTTTAGCTGAAGATTTTTAGCCCATTTTTATTGACATTTTTGGGTTTGCTTCTATCATCTTGTTTTACGTTTCTGTTTGCCCCATTTTTGCAGATTCTTTTTTGTTTCTAGCATTATTTTAAATTCTCCTACTCCTCATTCCATTTTTCCCCCTTCTAATGGTTTGGAAGTTACCTATTCTGTTTTTCTTCATTTAGTGTCGATCCTAGAACTTTTAGCATGAATATTTTTAAATATTTAAAGTTAATCAATATCTTTAACCTTCTGATCAATACAGGGCTCTGGGAATGCTTTAAATTCAGTTCTCTCCACCTCCCAATTGATATGCTACATTTCTCCAGTACTTTGGTTCTGGTTTTGTTTGTGTGTGTGTGTGTGTAACCATTTATTATTGTATTGTACAATCAATACTTGGCCACATTTTCTTTTCTTTTTTGAGACAGGGTCTCACTCCTCTTTCCTAGGCTGGAGTGCAGTGGCACGAACACAGCTCACTGCAGCCTCAGCCTCCCAGTTTCAAATGATCCTACCACCTCAGCCTCCCGAGTAGTGGGGACTACAGGGATGCACAACCATGTTCAGTTAATTTTTTGCATTTTTAGTAGAGATGGGGTTTTGCCATGTTGCCAGGCTGGTCTTGGAACTCCTGGGCTCAAGAGATTCACTTCCCTCGGCCTCCCAAAGTTCTGGGATTACAAGCATGAGTTACAGCACCCAGCCTACATTTTCTGTACTGATCATTTCTTCTTACATCTCAGATCTTCCATTTTAGATCATTTTTCTCTTTCCTGAAATATATTCTTAAGAAATTCCTACAGTGAGGGTTTATTCATAGTTAAAGCCCTGAATTTTTGCCTGAAAAGTTATATTTTGCCTTTACCCTTAGAAGATAGTGTTACTGAATATAAAATTCTAGATCAACAGTTATTTTCTCTCTTGAGAATATTGTTCCACTTTCTTCTGCTTCACTTGTTTTATCTTAATTTGTACTTTAGGCGATACGTTTTCTTTCTACTACTTTAAAAATCTTTTTGTCTTTTTTGTGTCTGCTCTAAAGTTTGACTGTGATGTGTCTACATATGGACTTTATTTTCTTTATCCTGCATGGGACGTGTTGGCTTTCTGAATCTGAAAATTGGTACTGTCATCAAAACTAGAAAATTCTAGTCATTTTCTATTCAAGTATTGAATCTTCTCCATTTTTTCTTTTCACTGGAACTCCAGTTAGGTTTCCGTTGGTTCTTCTTTCTGTGTTCCGTCTCATCCAACCTTTCTTCCATATTCTCTATCTCTGTCTCTTTCTGCTGCATTTTGTGTAGTATCTTCAGGTCCATCTAACAGTTCACTAATTTTTCTCCTCAGCTACGTTGAGTTTTTTAGGAGCACCTTCAATGTAGATTAATTAATTTATTTTTGAGGCAGGGTCTTGCTATGTTGCCCAGGCTAGTCTTGATCTCCCGGGCTCAAGCACTTCCTCCTCAGCCTCTTGAGTAGCTGAGATTACAGGTGTGAGCCACCACACTTTGCATTGATGTTTTTAATTTCAAGGATTATATGTTTTATCTCTAGAAGTTCTGTTTAGTGCTTTCCAATATAGCCTGATCTTCCTTTCTAGTATTTTTCAATTCCCTCCTTTATTTATTTAAACATACTAACTTTATATTCTGCAACTAATTATTTCAACATTTGTAGTCTTTGCTGTTCAGATTCTGTCATTTCTTTGTTCTCTTGTCTCTGCTTATGGTGGCTTATTCCCATTGTGTTTAATGTTTTTATTTTTTTTATTATGAACCCATGTTCTTGGAATCTTATCCGTGGAAATTCCTTGTGGCTTGGGTTTAAAGTATGTTCTTCCAGAGAGGATTTGCTTTTAAAACTTCGGTTGGGAGCCTGGGGGACCAGTATACCTGAGGCCACTTTAATGCCCTTAGAGGGTACACAGTAAGCAGGGAGCAGCCAGAATCAACCTTCCTGCTGCTCCCTTCCTGCCTCCCACTGAGTGAGTTTGGGTTCTTGTGCTACTGTGAGGGCAGACGTTTGCTATAGAGAAACTTTGGCTTTCTTAGTTGCCTGATTGCTCACGTTGCAGGTTATTTTAAAATGTTTTATTTGTGTGTATGTCTCTGTTGGTCTCTGAATATCCCTTATTTTCTAGTGAACTCAGCAATGCCTTTAAAACAAGTTACTGTACTTGATCTAGGATCTTTTGTATTATAGTCAGAAGAGAACCTTCCAAATGTCTCTCTACCACTTGGCTGGAGGTGGAAGTCTTTGGTCATCTCTTCTCTTCCATGTCTACTTGCAGTTGATTTTCAAAAGAAGCTTTGAACTCGCTCCAGTTCCCTGCTTCTACAATCCCATTAATCCCATCTACTTTTCACATTTGGCAAAAGATCAGAGTCCTCAAGTAAATCCCTGGGGAGGACAACTACCCTACATGATATCCTTTAGAGTTAGAGCCATTAGTTCCAGAGAGACTCCTAGTGCACCAGGTAAGAGGCGGAGACGACACATGCTCATTATACTGTAGTGGAACCCCTAATTAATTGGTTAAACAAACGAACAAACAAAAAATGGCAAATGGCCATGTCATAAACCTACACCTTGACTTGTTAGTTGAAAGCCTGCTCCTTCTGGGTTTGAACTAATGTGATTTCTCTTTTTATGTTTGATATTTTCCAACTATTTGACAAGAGAATGAGTACCAGGTTTTATTTGAGATCAGTAGCACGTGGTTTTGTTGAGCCACATGCTTTAAACTTTTAGAGGCCCAGTAAAATCAGGTGGCTTTGATTAATGCTAATTTATGCAAATTGTGATATCGTTACACATAAATTCAGCTAAAACTGAAAAATTGCAGGCATTTTGGATGTATCACATGTTCATTTTAATGAATGAATTTTAAGAAAGTAGTTAGAAATTCACCTTCCAACATGTTCAGAATGGCTGGTTTCTTTTAAGCATTTGTTGTCCTATAATGGCAATCCCTGCGGCGGGAAACATTTGACACCAAGTCAGTGCAGCTGGCTTGCACCATCGTGAATAACATTGCACCAAGTTATTAATAATTGAAGGAGCTTGTCACTTCCTGCTGAGTTTTGTGTGTAATTTATGGATTACATAATCCCAAGCTAAAATCTCGGGGAAGGTTAATTTCATCAAATGAGAAAGAGAGACATTTATATTTTAATTCTCACTCCCTGAAGTTATGTCTGTGTACCTGTTTTCATCCAGAAATATTATCAGTGGATGTATTGGTTTTCTGTCTTCATCACAGTAAACTTCCTTCTTCGGGAGTGACAGGGAGATATTTTGAATTCCTGCTTGAACCATCTTTGAGACTGTCTGGGCCACCCCACTCAACAACCATGGGGCTCTCTGAGCTTCTGTTTTTCTGTGAAATGGGTTAAGTAGGCCAGTGTTCCAATAGGGACTTGGGTCATGAACTCTCTGTTGGCATGCAGTGTGATTCTAGGTGGTACCAGAAACTCTGCCCCACACAGCACCAAATCAGGGGCTGTGGAATCCTTCTCTTTTCTATTCTCCCTTTAATCCATGGGATCTCTTCAAGAAGAAAGCTTCCATTTGGATCCCCCTCTTTAATGCTGCCAATCTCCCTGTTTAAGAAAGAGAGAGACATTCTCAGGCTCGAAACCATTCCTCTTGTGATAGTGTGGAGCTCACGTTTAACGTCATTGCTTTGGTTCTAGTGTATTTCTCCCCTCCCTAAAACTTTGATTTAAAAAATGTTCAAACTTAGGACAAAACGGAAAGAAAAGCACAATGAATAGCACAGACCCTTCACCTAGATTCACCAGGAATCAGCACCGTGAAGCACTTGCTTTATTTCTCACTCTCTCACTCGTGATTCTCCCCGTCTGTGTTCAGAGAGGGATCATGTTCTGCTTAACTGTGGTAGTGACGTGAGTTGTAAGCCCCAAGTTATTTTTTAAAAGAAGCATTCAGAACTGAATCCATTTATTAAAAGCTAAATATAGCCCACTTTACTCTTTCAAGTATACTTAGATTTACTATGAAACTGTTTGATGTTAGTTCAGTGGGTGAATTATTTTTGTATTTGACAGTAGTTCCCTCAAATGGCAAAGATTAAGAGGACCATACAACGAGACCTTCATTTTCATTCGCTTTAATAACTATTAATAGCTAGCTGTATGATTAATTACATTTACCAAGTTTCACATTTGGTAACACCTCAAAGTAATCCTATCCCAGCCATCTTTATGCACCCAAGACACAGCCAAGAAATAGGAAGTCTGCAGAAAACAGATATGGAGGAGGCCAGACCCCAAAGCTCAGGGGCCGTGTTCACAGGCAAGCCCTGGAGGAACTCCTCTTGAAGGGCCTGTTTCCTCTGACTTGGTGCTGGATTCCCATACGCCTCCCAATCCAGAATAGAAAGAGAAAACAAGACTGCTCTGAGTGAACAAGTCATAGCAGCAGGAAGTCGCAGGAATCGAACCGCAAGTAAACATGATCAGGCACCACAAACAGCCTTGCTCTGTGCTCAGGACAGTTCATTTAATCCTCACGCAGCCCCACAAGGTACATGAGGAAGTTGAGCCTTCAAGAAGTAAAACAGCCTGCTCAAAGTCACCAATAAGCAACAGTGGGATATGAGCACAGGCGTGTGTGGCTTGCAAGCCAGGCTCTGTCTGTAAGGATTTGGGGGAGGTGGTGTGTATCTGGGATCACGGAGCACAGGACACAAGCTGGGACCCTTCTGGGTCTCACTGGGACTTCGATGTACAAATGCACACATTGTAAATGTTGGGGTTCATAATGAGGCTCTTGGACATCTAGCAAAGGCTGGGTTTTGATAATGACCCTCATACATTTTGCTGGTGGACATGACAGTACGGAGTCTCTCCCCCAGCCTAAATTTAGCAGAATACCACTGGCCCTGGGGTCCCAGGAGAGCAACTCCTTTGCCTCACTCCCTACTGCACCCTTTTCATTAGGAACTCTTTCCCTTCCCCTTTCACTTTCTATGTGGGGTGCAACTGAATTCTCCCTGAGCCTCAAGGCCCATGAGGAGAAAAGCCAGGGTAGAGATTGTCACTACTGTTATCTTATTGGTGGTCGTGACCCCACAGCCCTTCTACCAGTGCCATATCCTCAGCATGTGCCCAGTGAGTCATGGTGGTGGAGACCCACAGTCACTTCCCAAGCTTCATACTCTCAGCCACATGATTCCACCTGCTGCTGCACTTCCTCAGTTTATCTGTTGTGCCCACCGTACTGACACAGCAATAGCCACTGGGGGCTTAGCAGTAACCACACCCTGTCTCGTGGAGCTAGCTCTCTAATGGGATACATGACCACACAATTCATAATGATGGTGGGGAGTGCCCTCTATGGAGGGAATGGAAGAGTACTTACAGTTGGGGTCATCTAGGCAGGAAAAGTAGGGTCATGTTCCCCAGAACTCTTAGAAATGGATCACAAGGTAGATGAGCTTACAGGAAACCAGGCCAGCATGGTGCAATAGAACAGTTCCCATCCCTGCCAAATTCTTCAGCCCTCGTGTCCAAGGTCAGATGCCTTGTCTTCCACAAAACATTCCCTGGCGTCCACCCTTCGTCCTCTTCAGCTATAAGTGACCCTTCTCTCCTGCAAGTATTCATCCTTCCAAAGGCTGGGTGCCAGGCACTAAGAGACAGGCAGCTGCCTCCCAGACATATAAGTATTGTGGGGCCTAACCAGGAATAAGCTTCACAGCCATTGCTCTCAGGCCAAGCCGTGGTCCAGGCACCTGTAGGCATTAATTCGTGTCCTCGGCCCCACAGCCACGGGGAGCAGGTGTAGTTACTATTCCCACTTTTGCGATAAGGAAGCACAAGGAATGTTAAGTACATCGCTCAGATGTAAAGACACAAAGAAATAATCAGAGGTGTGATTAATTGCTACAAAGGCCTGATAGGCATGGGTAGCAGGGACCTTGTTATAGGGAAATCACAAAGGAGGGTCGGTCTGGTGATGTAGCTAAGACCTCAAGTCTGAGAGTCAGACTGTGATTCCAGTCCCTGCTCTGCAAGTGATTAGTTGTGTGACTTTAAGTACATCACTGAACTTCTCCAGGCTTCACTTCGAGCCACTGTAAAATAAGGATGCTAATATCCACTTTACGGAGTTAAATATGGTCCTCTGCGCAGACTTAGCAGAGCGCCTGGCAGGCGTTGAGTTCGGGAAATCGTAGCTTATTGCTCTCTGGTCTGTGATGTGACCCTGACTTGCCTTTCTGTTAGGCTGCAGCATCGCTGTGGCAGTGTCTATATCCGATCCAACCCCGTGTCCCTCCCCCAGAACCCTCCCTAAGGTCGTGCATTTCTATTAGGCGCTCAGTGAATATTTGTAGATTGCATGAATGAGGGAGGGAATGCATGAGTGAGTAGCTGTCACCACATGGCAGGTATCTATCTTTGCTGAACACTGGTTTAGTCTTCTGACAAAAGCCTGCTAATGTAGCCGCTTCAGACGAGAGCAGGCTTTTTTCTCTGAAGTACCCAGCCAACGTCGTCTGGCGGTGTCTGACTCCGTGGTGTTGGCGGGGACACGAACCAAGCACAGCTTGATTTTTATGGTTTAATGTAAGAGATGGAGCCTCCAGCGCTGTCACTTCAGAAGAGTGTTGTTTTGACGTCTCACCACACAAATGGAGTGAAACTGCCGTTATAGGAGATAAGCAGGGGAGACTGAGGTGTCAGGATTTAGGACCCTGCCTTCAAAGGAGATCCACCTGTTGCCCCCACAGTTTGCGAGTGGCTCCAATGAACACAAAGGGGCTGATGTTTGAATGCAGGCGGGCTGCCAGGTGCCCCCATCTGAGGAGGTCTAACTGTGTCCCCTCTTTGTCTCCCGTCCTTCCCCACTGTCCTCGCTCCGCAGGAATGGCATCACCAGCTGCCGGATGCGGACTGAGAGCGAGCCGTCGTGTGGCTCCCCAGTGGTCAGCGGAGACCCCAAGGAGGATCACAACTACAGCAGTGCCAAGTCCTCCAACGCCCGGAGCACCTCGCCCACCAGCGACTCCATCTCCTCCTCCTCCTCCTCGGCCGACGACCACTATGAGTTTGCCACCAAGGGGAGCCAGGAGGGCAGCGAGGGCAGTGAGGGGAGCTTCCGGAGCCACGAGAGCCCCAGCGACACGGAAGAGGATGACAGGAAGCACAGCCAGAAGGAGCCCAAGGATTCTCTGGGGGACAGCGGGTACGCATCCCAGCACAAGAAGCGCCAGCACTTCGCCAAGGCCAGGAAGGTCCCCAGCGACACACTGCCCCTCAAAAAGAGACGCACCGAAAAGCCCCCCGAGAGCGATGATGAGGAGATGAAAGAAGCGGCGGGGTCCCTCCTGCACTTAGCAGGGATCCGGTCCTGTTTGAATAACATCACCAATCGGACGGCAAAGGGGCAGAAAGAGCAAAAGGAAACCACAAAAAATTAAAAACAAGTCACTGATTTGTTTTGAACTTACGGCCATTTGGTTTCAGCATGTCAGGAGATTTCTAATGATTTGTGGCAATATCAGCAATTTTTTTTCTTTTTTCTTGTTTTTGGTTTGGTTTTCTTTCTTTTCTTTTTCTTTTATTTTGTTTTAATTTGCCCCCTCTTCTTTGTTTTGGACCCTTAAGAATTTTATTTTTAAAGGAGATTGAAGCCATAGAACTCATATTGACACTCAGCTGTTTTACAAAAGCTTTTCATTATCTGAAGACAAAACCGAAAAAGCCAAAATTACCATTGCTTCCTCCAGCTTGTCAGAAACCTGTGGCTGAATCCGCAGGGATGTCAACGTCAATACCACAGGAACACACATTCGGCACCTAGAAGGCACGTGGGCAAAGTAATCATCGTTCAGGCCCAACTCTTAGGTTTAAAAAGTCAGGTTGTCCATCCCATTGGGTTCACTGAGTGAAGGCACATAAAGCAATTGAGGAGAAGGAGGAACCCCTCGTCCCCCTAGGAGCAGACCCAAGCTTGTAGCACCAGGCATCTGATGGTGCCAGGAAAGCCACTGGAATTGTCACACGGCGAGCACAGAGGGCCGGCCACCAGTCCTCCATGCTTCTGAACCCTGAAGCCCGATGACGTCTTACGAGGTGGACGTTGGACTGTTCATGCACATCGGGTGTCAGTGACTCATGGAGAAGAAATGGGGTAAATTTTTAGTGATGTTGCTAATCATTGAATTCTTTTCTCTATTAAGAAAATGTTCCAAAAGCCATAAGCCTGAAGGTTGGCCCTGTGCACACACACATACACACACACACACACACACACACACACACACACGAAGGAGAGAGAGAGAAAACTGATGCGGAAAACAAGCTGTGTCTTCTTAACTGCCCAAGTGAAAAGCAACCAAGTCCAGGAAATTACAATAGCTGTTAAGGAAAGGAAATAATGGTACAGATCTTTTTCTGTCTATCAAAACTATTTGATCCAAGTGAAAAAAAAAAAAAAAAAAAACAACTAGAAAGCTACGGAACCTGCCATTAGTATTGTGGTGTATTTTTAAGATTAAAGGTACACTGATGGACAACAACAAAAAAAGTAAAACATGGCAAAAAATAAAATAACTCCTATACTGCCCTCAAAATGGAGTTTGCAATTAATGTTAGGATTTATCTTTGCAAAAATCAGTGATTTCCACATTCAGCCAGTATAGCCAGCAGAAATTTCTGATCCATAATGCATGGATTCCTTTGAAGAAAAAAAAGAAAAAGAAAAAAATCACAAAAACAAACTTTTTTTATTCAAAAGTAACAAAGTTCTTGTAAGGTAAATAATGTATTTAGCATGAAGCATGAATTATTTTCATATAAATATAGGAAATAGAGAAAAGGCTATGCCTCTAATTTTTAAGCCCTTAGGCTTAGAGGTTCTTTTGGTTTTCTTCTTTTTTCTTTCTTTTTCTTTGCTTTCTTTTTCTCCTTTTTGTTTTTGTTTTTGTTTTTTGTTTTCGTTTTCGGGTTATTTTGTTTTGGTTTTTTGAAGCAGGTGTTTAAGGTTTAACCTTCTTCAGGGACAAATTCTGACTGTTGGGGAACTTACTCTGCAATATAAAAATATCTTCATGCTCTGGTAGGGCTTGGATGGTTGAACTCTGTACTGCCTTGTGTGCACTTCAGCCCCGACCCCCTCTGATTCTCTGTTGAAAAGTGTGTCCTTTCTCTCTGTCTGTACATGTTTAACATGACGCAATAATTTGAGGGCAAACTTAGTAGTGAGTGTGTATGATAGAATCAAGAGAATTATGGGACGCTTACTTGAGAAAATCATTACCATGATTTGGTTCTAGGAAAAAGGCAGTGAATAATTATGCAAATTAGCCAGAAGAAGGGGAAACGTGCTAATGGGCCTTATTGGGTGAGGGGACGAGATGGGGTTCATGTGAAGGAGGAAGCGATGCCGAGGTAGGAAAGGCCAGCCCCAGACATCCTGTCGCCACAATGCCATGTCGCAGTAGGAAGCAGGGGCCGGCCATCGCTACCTTCAGCACACTGACCAACCTGGAATTAAGACCACCTAGATTGTGAGAGCTGAATTTAGAAACCAGACAATGTCATGCAGCCCAGAAACTCCTGTTGTTACCTTTGCCTAAGAAATTTTCTTTGCTGGCGGGGTGGGGGTGGGGAGTCCAAAGAGAAATCTCTAAAAGAATATGATCTTCCATCCAAGTGGAGGGAAACTTTAAAACACAAGCACCCAGTACTGTGGCTCAGGATACGATGCGTGAGGAGAGGAGGGAACAGAGATGACCTTAACTTTTAAAAAAGGGACTGCTGTGGGCCAAAACCAAGCCCATCTGCCAGGACCGGGTAATGTCAGAGCTCCATCAGCCCGAACAGTGGGAACTAACTGGTGCATTCCCCACACTTACCTTCCGGTGGGTTGCTGATGAGAGAACCTGAAAAAACCTACACCTCTACAGCAGGTCGAATTCATGACCTGAAGCTGAATACTTCCAGCATATTTGTTCAGGGTGTAGATGGGAATAAAGTGTCTTTGCAGTGCTCTGTTCCCTCCATCTCCCCAGACATCTTGACACCCTAAAAGCCATCCACAGCTATGGAGCCTGAGCGACACCTTGATTTGTGTTGTCACCTGACCAAGCCTAAAGACCTCCAGCTCAGTCCCCCACCTTCATCCCACCCCACAGATGATAAAATTCAGACCTCTCTCCTGAAAGGCAGAGGTTCAACATTCAGGACTGTTTCTGGCCGAAGACTTCTTCCAATTAAAACCCCCACCGTGGGCTGTCTCCCCTCATTTCATTTTTCTAAAGGGGCAGAGGCCTCTTTTAGAAAATAATAAAATGCAATGTGTGTGATTTACTTTTCTGATCTCTTTGAGAAATAGAGAAATATAAAAGTGTGTTCTTAACTCCAGAACCACTCTTTTTGCATAAATACCTCATCGGGCAGCTTTCTAAGTGTGATTTTCCTGAGTCTCCCTTCGTTGGATCTGCCGGAAGACTTGTCGGGGAACCTTTAGTGAGGGTACTTCTTCCTATTTTTCTTCTGTTTTTGGAGGCATACACATTATGCATAACCAAAACAATGGCTCAATTGTGTTTAACTTTGTATTTTGATTGTTGAGAACAAAAACAAAAAGTATCAACGTGTATGTGGCTGTTTGTAGTGAATTCATTGCAGAATGAGGTTGTCCGTGTCCTTAACAAGCCAAGGGGCAGGAGGCACCCTCTCTTATCCCCTCCTCCAAGAGCAGTAGAGAATTTAAGCACAAGCCTATTTGTGAAAGAATATTTTGCTTAAGTGTCATTCACTTTAGTCTTGGAATTCCTTCCCAAACGTCAGGTGTTCTTTTAGCTTCCAAACTAGCATATGTATCCATTAGTCTGACAGATCGCCTGAACACCATTAAGAGGTGTGGCGATTTTGCTTTCATTTCTCCTGCTGGGAGAAGTGGCGGTTCATGTGTCATTCCAGTATCGCACATACTCACACGGGGCAGGGGGGAGGGGGAAATGGGGAACTATAGCAATATTTAAAGATGCTTTGGAAACCAACCGTGAACACATCAACACCACGACGTCTACGATTACTTGCTATTGGCCCTCGGACACATTTAAGAGAAAGAGACAGTCACGCTTTTTTTCTTAAATGATATACACATAGACAGTTATTTTTATCCTATTATAATTGTCTTTTATCTTTAGTACCATGTGGAAAGGGTTTGCATCATAGATTTTTCCCAGCCTTATAATATACCATAAGCTCCTACTTCCCTGCCCCTCTCTAATCAGTATTCTTTCAACAGTTCTTTGGTGAAGCCATCTATCTGAAACTAAAATGAACCAAACCCATATTTCACTGGTGGTTGGAGAAAACCATGGCCAAAACAATTGTGGCAGGTCTCAATCTTGGGAGTTTTTAAGAAGGAATGTGCCAGAGGCCTTTCCCAAGAACAGAGTTTTCTTTTGTTTTGCAGAGGCATTCAATGTGTCTAGTGCTTGCTGGCCACAGCAGTTACTACCCCAGAGCCTTCTGGAAGGGGCCGTTGTGTTAAAGGAGGCACCTGCCTGAGGGACAGCATCAGGCAGTGGGTTCTGTAGAGGGAGAACCAGGTGGAGGCCTTCTGTGCCCAGCTCAGGGTCCTGCACCACGCCAGGACTGCCCAGGCCAAGGGCTACTGACGCAAGTTCCACTCATTCCACTCTGTGGGGGGCGCCTTGTGCCTCTCCTGGAAGGGCTCTTGGAGAAGGAATTGGAGTTACGTACAAGTGACCTAAATGGGAAGCTTTTCTGGATGAGATTGGATTAAATTCCATGTGATTCCTCTTTCCCTTTGATTCAGGTTGGGACTCGTTTCTTTCTGGTGGATCACAGCTGCCCAGATGTTGCAATTGATTTTTATGTTTCTGTAGAGAAGTATTTTTCTTTCATCTTCAGGATTTTTTTTGCCACCAAAAGAAAACATTGGAACTCTGTGTTTCCTCTTGATTGTGACTTCCCAGTGTTGACAGTTAAGTCCTTAGTGTCATAGGTCCCAGCCCACCAATACTATATCAAACACTGTTATGCACATAATGCAGCACTGTGATCTAATTTAAATAATACTTTTTTATTATTTATACTACTATATATAATATACATCAACACTTTTGCTATATAACCTAAGTGATAACCCTCTTTTAGTTACCTGCCAAACTCTGGACTTGGTTTATATTGCAGTTAACACAGTTACAAAGTTGTAATGGTGTCTTTTTTTCCTTTGTAACGGAATGTGTAAATCAAAGTATATACATTGTGTGGTGTTCCTGTTTCTGGAGTTTCATGAGGATTTACACATGGCATTCAGTGTTCTGTATAGATCTGCCTACCTTTGTGAATTCATCTGTTAACCCCTCTTCCTTCGAGAGAGCACCGGCGATGGTGGTTAACTCTTTGTGTTTTCTCTCTGTCCTACTGGTTATTCTTGAATTAAGCACAGACTCGTCAGCTCGGTTGCTTTATCATGAATAATGTGTGTGACTTTGCAGTTCTTCCACAGTTCAGCAAACAAGTGCTAGCTTCACTGACCAAAAATTAAGGAAGGAAAACACAGTTTTTAAAATGATCCATCTTTTAACAGCCGAAACCGATGTGTCTATGGTGCTGCATCTTGCTGTTGTACTTCTGAAATCAGACCTGTGTGAACGATCATTTCTGACTTAACCGTGAGATGCTCACGAGTACCCTTCCTGTTGTTTTGTTAGCGTTGAAATCAAGACTATTTATTTGGAATATATACAACAGTGTTTTTCCACTGTATTTCATTTGCAAAAGTTGAGAACTGCTTTCTCTACCTTTTGCAAAATAATTGATATTCCATATTGGATTCTCAAAGACTTCGATATGGTGAACCTATTAAACCTAGAAATTGTATTCATCCTTTCATGACTGTGGCCTGAGTTCCCCAGCCCCTCTCCTCCTTTTTTTAGATGAGATTTAGCACACTCTCAGTTATTTAAACATGCAACATTTCTTGAGTATGTATGTTGAGGCCATCTGAGCTCATAGCTGATTCAGTAACCAGTTTCATGCTGTGTCATTCACACTCACTACTTAATACTGCCATGGTGAAAATGTGGAGGAAAAATGTATCCGTGTGTGTCTGGGAAGCATATACACTTGTACATTTTTTAATACTCTGATTCTGTAACATTTCTGAGTTTTGTTTTGTTTTACAGAAAAAAAAAAGTGATAAAGCAATCAGAAGACCAAGAGGTTTACTATTGATGCTTAGGGTCGTCTGACCTTGGCTGGCCAATAGACCTACGTGGCCAAATTAATTTACGAGAGTAATAATTTTTCAAAAGCCAATTTTTTTTTCTGTATTTTCTGTATGAAACTGCCAATATCATGAATAGAAAGGGAGAACCATAAAGGAGAAAGAACGTAATGTTCTGTTATGTTCATGTGAACCTAAAGAAACAGTGTGGAGGCAGGCGCGATCAGCCGAACTCTAGGGACTTGATGGTGTTGCTTGGAAGGCATCCATACCTGCATTTTGCATTCTTCGTATGTAATCATATTGCCAAAGACAAACTATTTCATCATTTATTGTAAATAACACTTTTCCCCAGACCTACCATAAAGTTTCTGTGATGTATTGTCTTCCAGTTGCAATAAAAATTACTGAGTTGCATCAATTGAAGAAAAACACCACGTAGTGTTATGTGTGCTGCGTTTCCCTGTGCAGATGCTGGGCCGCGACATCATTTCTGTTTCTTACCTGCAGTCAGGTGCGTGTGCAGTTTTTGCAGTCTGGTTTCAGGGTTCTCAGCTGCATTTATTGTGCCCATCCTCACACACGCGTAGGTTTGGGTGGACATCACACACTGCTCTGCAAACACAAATGCACATTCGGAAGCTGGGCTTACCCGGGATCTCAGGAGAATTCCAGCTTTGGTCTAGACAGCTGGTGGCTGGCCAGCCTCCCATCATGAGCCTTAAGACTTGTGGTTTAGACGGAGCTTCCCTTTCATTTGGAAGTTGTCCAACAATAAACTGCAATTGTACTTTAGGACTGGAGCCTGCCAGCCTATCCCAGATCCTGAGGGTTTCTTGTGATGACATTCCTAGCCCTAAGACCTTCATCTGCCAGGATTTATTACATCATCACTCAAGTGGTCACCCCAGACCCTCGCACACACATACCCCAGGAGCCAATAAGGAGCTGATGGGAGAGAGGGGAGTGGGAACAAGGAATGGATCACAGGTCACCAGTCACCGTGCTGGAGGAGTAGAAAGAGGATGTTCTCATGCATCTCTCTGGTTCCTTTTGTGATGGTTTTGTTTTCAGCATTCCCTGTCTGCAGGTCTTGCCACCAACAGTAACCGTAGTGTAGAGTTGGCCTTGGCCACTACCCTTCTGCTGGGTCCCCACATCCACTGGTGTCTTTGTTCTCCAAGACGCTTGGGCTGTGTCTCCTGTCCTCCTGCGGTCATGGTATCATTCTAAGGTCATAGGCCCATCTGTCCTGGTAAGCCTACTGGGATAAACTCCTCCCCATTACACATCTCAAGGTGGTCACCTCTGGATCCTGTGGGTTTGGCCCTTGTTGCTGCCATATCTGATCCCATTGTTGGAATCACTTTCAAAGCTGTGATGTGTCCTCCAGGGTGCAAATCAATATTCCAGGAGACTTGATTGGGAGGAAGAGCTAAAGTCATTGGGAGCTGAATCTGATGAATCAAGTAATCATCCAAATTGGGTAGTGCTTGAGGCCAAATATAAGATGGGGCCACCTTAAAACAGCACCTACAACAACTGTTTTCAATAAGTGACTCTCAAGGAGACTGGAGGAGAGACCCCACGTGGATGATCGGCATACCTGAGGGAGCCCTGTCAAAATGATCACACCTGCAGAATTCTGATCAGGTAACACTGTTTTCAAAGTCCTATGGGTTCTCAGAGCAGGGAACTTCTCCCCATGGTGTCAGGGACCGTGAAGGCTCTTCTGGGCTTGAAGCTGAGTCTGGATGAGTGCCAGTGAGGGGCACTGCAGACCCTAAGCAGTTTCTCCTTACCTTTTGACTGCACTGCCTGATGAAAGTATGAACTAAGAAGTCACCATCCTTCTAGAAAGTTATGAACAGATGAGGGCATTTTCGGGAGTCTGATATGACTAGGAGGTTTTTATGAGCTAAAAGCTCATGTTCTGGTTACCCTACTTCCAGATCACCAAATTAAATGGCCCCACATATGCCAGCGAAAGTGTGTTTTGACCTTTTTTTTTTTTTTTCACTGATAGGAATACAAAACCAGGGTTTGTGGGCTGGGTATGGACAATTTTTTAAAAGACTGAAGTACAAGGGAATAAACATTTAATAATATTTAATAATATGTTTATTCCCTTGTACTCAAGTCTTTTAAAAAATTGCCCCTTTGTTTTGTGTGAACAGACCTTTCTAGAGCAATGTGTCTAAATGATGCTCATAGCAGTCATACCATAATTTGAAATCATTCTTGGGCATTTTTGGACTCAGTAACTGTTTTATGAGAATTGTTTTATGTTACTCCATAATAAAGTAATTTGGAGTATATATGGCTAAATCTCCTTCAAATACGGCAACTTACTTGAGAGAGTCAGGAATTCTACTTTTTCTCACCTGCTACACATTTCAAACTGACTTCCAAAAAGATATAATATGGACGAAGTGCATATTATGTCTGGTGGGGAAAGTCTGAAAACCAAGATAGTGGCTGATTTCTACTCCCCCCAGGATACAGTTTCTTCACTAAATGAGTCCAGTCTATTCACCTTATAAAACAGGAAGGAATATTAGAGACCATTGGTCCAAACTCCCCATTTTATGGACCAGGCAGCTGAGACACAGGAAAACTTTTGCCCAGGATAACACGCCTAGCTAGTTGTGGAGCTGGACTTAAAGAGAAGAAATTTTCTGTCTTATCTATTGTATCCATTTACTTGGTATGTAATTGTAATCATCAGGTCTGCAGGATTTCATAGCTGGCAATTCACCACACATACACACTTAACATATCCTATGCATTTTCCATATAGCTATAGTGAAAAATGATTATCTTTTGAAGTAATACATAACATCCATCTTCAACTGTTACCTTACTCTTCAATGTTTATATTGCTTTCAATTTCTCTATTATAAGTAATACTGCAATGAACATCTCCAGGTATGTGGCAATTTACATTCTTTCCACTTGTCTTTCAGTTAGATTGCCTATTGGACTATTGAAACAAAAGTGTTATCAATGAGGTAGCTGTTTATACACAGACTTTCTAAGAGGCACCAATGCCAACAGCAATGGATGCAAACCCCAGTTTCATGACACTCTCACCAGTATTGGATATGATTTTACTCTTTAATTTTTGCTAACAGACAAAAATAGTACTTTGTTGCCATTTTAATTTTAATTTAATTTCTAGCGAAGTTACATTACTTTTCATATGTTTGCTGACCACTTATTATTTATCTTGGTGGAATCATCTGTAACTGACTCTCTAAGAGTTTAAAAGAGAGAATTCATATTTATAGACTCCTTGCTACAATGTCCCCAATTCACCATGAAATGGTGTCAAGATGCCCAAACACATCACCTGCCTGCAGAGGTTTTACCACATTCAGACACTTCTAATTGTTCCTATATTAAGACAAAATCCTGTTCCCTAAGACTTTTACCTGAAGGTGCTTAGACTATCCTAAAAGGCCACAAACATGTAAACTTAAATCATCTTGTACATGGCAACAATAATATTGTTGAAAACAACAATAATTTCTAAGTCTTTTTCAGAATAAACTTTCCAACTTCTGCCTCCTATTCGCTTTCTTCTGAACATGTTCCCATTTGTGATCAGAACCGAGAACTGACGACAGAATTCCAGGTACAGTTCAATGATGAGAAACTGTCCCCACCTAATTCTAGATCCTCTATTTCTATTCATATAACCAAACCACTGATTCACCTTGAAGTTGCTATTAGCTAAAACAACTAAGTCCTGGCTATTGATGTTCTTCTCCAGATACCCATTTTGAATCACAGCGAGGGACTACATTATCTCTGTCAAATCTCCTTGGATTTGGTCCACTGTCTTAAGTCAGTTCAGATGGGCAGTGGGCTGGGGGTATGAGGATTCAGATTTTGTCATCAAAAACATTTGCTTTCCTTCCAGGTATCATTTGATCACAAATCTGAAAATGTCTTTTGTATAAGGACAAAGCTGGAGCCATATGGCATGGGTCTAGAGCCCTCTTTGTAGGTCAACTTTCTTCTCAATCAGCACCTTTCATTGTCAGTCATTCATCATTAAACTAGTTATGCAGGCACTAGGCTTTCTGAAGATGCAACCTACATGTCTCCATCCAGTCAAAGTTTGTCAAGTACATCCTCATTCTCCATGTATAAGCCTATAGTCTTCCTTTATAAGAAAGGAAATAAAGTCACACTCTATGCTAATGTAAAGTATGCAAATTTGAAATAAAGCAATGAAAAGGAACAAAATTTCACTAATTGTATAAAAATTGAAATAATGTGAATTCTACTTTATTCCTATGAGGGAATTAGCCTTGACTTATGTAGTTATTATATGAAGTCTTGAGGAACATACCCCATACATGAAAAGAAACCACAATTCATTCATTCCTTTACTCTGTCTTAGCCCAAGATGGCCTCCTTGCCAAGAGCTTACAAACTATTCTCTTAATAATCCACCCAAGATTCTCACTCAGAGGGTGACATTGAGGCTATGGATTGATATGGTTTGGCTCTGTGTCTCCACCCAAATCTCATGTTGAATTGTAATTCCCAATGTTGGAGGAGGGACCTGGTGGGAGGTGATTGAATCATGGGGACAGATTTCCTCCTTGCTGTTCCCATGATAGTAAGTGCATTCTCATGAGATCTGATGGTTTAAAAGTGTGTGGCACTTCCCCCTTTGCTCTCTCTCTCTCTCCTGCTGCCATGTGAAGATGTGCTTGCTTCCCCTTTGCCCTTCTGCCATGATTGTAAGTTTCCTGAGGCCTCCCAGCCATGCTTCTTGTACAGCCTGAGGAACTGTGAGTCAAACCTCTTTTCTACATAAATTACCCAGTCTCAGGTAGTTCTTTATAGCAGTGTGAGAACAAACTAATACATGGATCTGTAGTGTGCAGATATTGTCTGCTGTTTACAACCCGGAAGTTTTGATATAATGCCTAGTAGTATTTCTTCACTTTATGTACATGCCTATTTAGGGGACGACCTATCTAGCATGTACTTAGCCTTTAAGTATAGTCAAATGAATTTATATAGTTAGCTTCCTTTAAAAATATTATCAGAAGTTTGGTAACTTCTGGCACCTACTTACTTTTAAATAGTTGGCCCTTTACCCAACATGGCATATATATTTAAGCATCCAGAACTTCAGTAGACTAAAAAGACTGTCCAAAAACACGAAAGAATAAAGAAGTTAAAAAAATAGTTTGGAAAGGGTTGTTTATTTATTTATTATTGATTTATTATTTATTTATTTATTTTTGAGATAGAGTCTCAGTCTGTCACCCAGGCTGGAATGCAGTGGCGTGATCTCGGCTCACTGCAACCTCTGCCTCCCAGGTTCAAGCGATTCTCCTGCCTCAGCCTCCAGGGTAGCTGGGATTACAGGCGTGCGCCAGAACGCCCAGCTGATTTTGTATTCTTAGTAGAGACAGGGTTTCACCATATTGATCAGGCTGGACTCGAACTCCTGACCTCGTGATCCACCCGCCTCTACCTCCCAAAGTTCTTTGATTACAGGCATGAGCCACCTCACCCAGCATGGGAAGTTTTTAAATAGATTCTCTCCTTCATTGTCATAGTCAATTCACACTTGTTTTTCAGCAACTGCTATGTGACAATCCTGTTAGGTGCTGGGACACAGATAAAAAATTTGGCTCTTACCTTCAAGCATGATCATGTCCAAAAATCCAGCTGTGCTGATTAATGGGCATCTCACTGGCAGCTGGTATATCCTTCCCCAAACTTTTTAGTAGTTAGTTGGTTGCAAAGATGAATCCAGCCTTTGTCTTCTTCTCCTGCCAGTCTCCCCTCTTCTCACCTGTTAGCTGATGAGACATTGGATAAGAGCCTGTCCACTATCTGCAGACTTAGCCATCCCTCCAATGGGTGGATTATTTCTTAATGAACTAATCCTTGCTGCCTGGCACCAGCTCTGTGATAAAAAGAATCTGGGACATTTCTTCCGCACGATGCTTGATGTTCTTGGCTTATAAACAAACATTTGTCTCCCATGCCTGCCCTGCTCCCGGCTTTTTCTCCCCACCACCTCACTTTTGTCACTCCTTTCTCAAAGTTGCTCTAAGGGCAAAAGATTGGAGAACCTGAATGGTAGAGGATGCTCTTATTTGATCTTAATAACCCTCCTGCCACTATCATGGCCAAACAAGGGTGTGCAGAGAGATGCATGAAGCCTTCTGTTGATTATCAGGCTAGACTTTCCTCCAAAACTCTTATTCACTGAACATGCTGCATAGACCTGCAAGAGTTCATCACGTCTAGCCTTCTGCCTAAATGTGGACCATGGCAGCACATTCTGCTCTGAGCTAAGAGGGAATGTGTTCATGTATGCTGATTGACAGGGATCTTGTATTATACAAAAAGCCTTTTTGATGCTTAATCCTTTCTACTAGGCCATTTCTTTTTTTCTCCTTTCTTTTTTTTTGTTTTTTTTTTGTTTGTTTGTTTTTGAAACAGGGTCTTGCTCTGTCACCTGACTGGAGCACTGCAGTGACTGATTGTAGCTCACTACAGCCTTGACCTCCTGGACACAGACAATTTTCCCACCTCAGACCCCCAAGTAGCTGGAAATACAGGTGTGTACCACCACATCTGGGTTTTTTTTTTTTTTTTTTTTTTTTTTGAGCGATGGGATTTTACAGAGTTGCCCAGGCTGGTCTTGAACTCCTGGCCTCAAGTGATCCTCCCACCTCAGCCTCCCAGATTTCTGGGATTACAGGCATGAGCCACCATGCCCAGCCTAGACCATTTCTCTTAGGCTAAAAATTTCATCTAACCCATCAGACCCATTAGGAGGGAAACACCTCTATATTTTTCCACCTTTACCGGCAGTAACTAATCCCCTTGGGAGTAAAAATGTCGATTGGCAACTAAGAAAATTCAGAAGGAGGGATATATTTTACACCTGAGTTAACTTTTTTACACTGCAAAGGCAGAAGTTTTCTTCTCTAACAACTTGTAACTTAATAATAACATAAACACACTGTACATAACATTCATCTTTCATGTTTACAAGGTGCTGTAAAGAAGTCAACCTGTCCATCCCAAACCAACCCTTCTAAGAAGCCTCAAATCATCCAGAGTCCCTCCTGCTCTGTCAGCTCCTCCATAGAACCCAACACCCAGTCTGGCCGGTTGTACTTTAAACTCACCTTTGATCATCCTTTGTCCTCCACTCCTCTGGTCGCCATCCTGGTCAAGTCCCATTTCCTCTTGCCCAGATGATGGCCACAGCTGCTGGTCTCCACTGACCACATGTTCCTCTGCAGGACCATGAGAATTCTCTTTCCAAATCACCTCTGATTCTGTCATTTCTCAGACCCACCTGAACTGCAGTCATCCTCAATGACTCCAGTCACCAAACTCTTCAGCCTTTTGTGGCTTGGGGCCTCTTCACATTTTTTCCCTCTCCTGGAATGCTCTATGCACTCGCTACCTCTCTCCTCCTGAAAAGTCTCTGTCAGCCCTTCAAGGCCCAAGTCATATCGTTCTCTCACCAAGTTCCAGACCGCCAAAGTCCTGTCTCTATTGGTGGCTGTCATCACAGGCTGTTAGGATTCTAAATCCACCTGTTGGCTCTGATGGAGGTGAGCTGCTTAGGGGCAGGCATCAGATGGTATTTTATGCTGAACCCCAGTACGGTGCCTGCCACTTGGATACTTAAGGTGTTTTAAATTTAAGGTGTATGTTTGTTTTTCATGTCCTCAATTGGCTAAACAGATAGTTGGCAATGATACATCCATTTCACCAAATTTTTCTTTCATTCAGAGCCAGCAACTGGTATATCTCTGTCTCTTTTCCACAAGAAACTTGCTCCAGCCTTGGCAATATGGCAAAACCCTTTAACTACAAAAATTTCAAAAAAATTAGCCCTTTCTCCCCACATTTTGCCATCAAGGCCTATCAGTTCCACCTCTTAAGCATCTCCAAGTTCCATCCTCACTGCAATAGTAACCTCTGTGCAAACCTATATCATTGCTCTGTTGGATTTTTGCAGTTAGAAAACTTGCATTAATTGCTTCCCCTTTCTCCATTTGTACAAGTCTGGCCCCACCAGGGAAATGGAGACACTCTAAGTATATTATCAGTGATCTCCAGAAAAACAGAACCAATAATAGATAGATAGATGATAGACAGATAGATAGATGATAGATAGACGATAGATGATAGATGATAGATAGATAGATAGATAGATAGATAGATAGATAGATAGATAGATGTCTAGATACACAAGCAGAGATTTATTATGATACTTGGCCTACACGATTATGGAAGCCTAGAAGTCCCATAATATGCTGTCTGCAAGCCAGAGACCCAGGAAAGCTGGTGGTGTAATTCAGTCTGAGTCTGAAAGCCTGAGAACCAGGAGAAGACAGATGTCCCAACTCAAGAAGAGAGATGGAAAATTTGCACTTCCTTTTTGTTCTGTTCATGCTCTCATCAGATTGGATGACCCCTGCCTACATTGGTGAGTGTGGATCTTCTTTACTCAATTTACTGATTCAAATGCTATGGTCTCACAGAAATAGTGTTTTACCAGCTATCTGGCCATCTCTTAGCCCAGTCAAGTTGCACAGGAAATTAACCATCACACCCAGTACAGGTTGGTGCAAAAGTAATTGTGGCTTTTGCCATTAAAAGTAATGGCATCACAATAGTGAGTTCTCATGAGATCTGGTTGTTTAAAAGTGTTTGGCACCTCCCCTCTCTCTCTCTTCCTCTTGCTCCGGCCATGTGAAGTTGCCTGCTCCCCCTTTGCCTTCCACCATGACTGTAAGTTTCCTGAGGCCTCCCCATAAGCCGAGTAGATGCCAGCATCATGCTCCCTGTACAGCCTGAGGGACCATGAGCCAACTAAACATCTTTTCTTTATAAATTACCCAGTCTTAGGTATTTCTTTATAGCAGTGTGAGAATGGACTCATACACATGCAGAGCTAAGCCTAGCTGAGCAGAGGAAGGCCAAGGAAGGAAACTGAGGGCACCAGGAACCCCCAGGCCAGCATGCTGGTCCTGCCCCTCTTTTATCCATTCCCCCACAACCCACTGAAGCCAGGGTGACCGTCCAATCACCCATCTGACACTGTGCCCCTGCCTAAAGTCCTATGCTGTGCCCTGTGCTCTGGCTAAGCTCCCAGCCAGCCCTCCAGCCTGATCTCCCATCCCCTCCCAGGCCCACTCTGAGCCTCAGCTGCTTGGTAAGTTGCAGTTCCCAGGATGTTCCTAGTGCCTTCTGTTGCTTTGTATGGACCACCCTCTCTGCCTTTCTGGAATGTCTTCATGTCTTCCCTCTGTGTTCAACTTCTCCACTCCCTGCCACCAGGGTACCTTGTGGTTAACAGGCTTTTATTCTAGCACTTGCTATGTTTCCCTGTGGCTATTGACTTCCCAGTCCTCGTCATGTTCTCCTGAAGTGCAAGCTTTTTGCCCTGTACATCTGTTTATTCCCAGGACCTGCCTTAGCATCTGGCTGCAGCAGTCACTCGGCTAGCATTTTTTGGATAGACAGATGGATGAACAAGAGTCACTGCTCAGATCCTAGCCTGCATACTATAAATGAGAGCATCGCACCCTCTTCCCCAACCACAGCAAGATGCAGGACAGAGGAGGAGTTGGAATTGCATTCAGGAGCATTTGACAGCATGATATTCCCTCCCACCTAGGAGAGCTCTAGGGGCATGAGGCCTTGCTCACTGCCCATCTTGGGGTCTCAGGGATAAATAGGGGATGCTTTGGCTTGTCTTATCTAGGCCATGGCCATGGCCAGGTTCTCTGTAGCCAGCAGGCTGAAGGAATCATCCTCCTTCCCTTGAACGTGAGGCCCAGAAATGTCACAGTTCCATAGGCTTCTAAAGTATCTGGATAAAGAGGAACAGAGAGGAAGGGAGAGGACCCACAGGTTCTACCATCTCCCAGTCCAGCCGGTCCTCCTCCTTTGCTTTCTGTCTACAGGGCATGGAGGTGGAGCAGGAGAGGCATGGGCAGAGCTCTGGCTGCCCCGTCCTTAGCTTCATGCTTGTTTTGTGCTGACTCGCCATGCTGGAGCCCATTTCCACATGAGAAATCACATCAAAACGTCTCTGCACCAATGCTCTTGGCCTGGCTAAGTCAAAATTCTCAGATCATCACTGGGGAGACGATCGATGTTCTTGGCCAGCTTTTAATGACAATCGATTCTCTCCCTGGCTCTTTGTTAAGTGTCATTGAGAACAATTGCATTTTGTGAACCTGGTCACCAGCCTTGAATTTGCAGCTTCCTACAGTTGATGAGAGGCAGAGCATCTTGTTGCTGTTCTTTTCTCAGTCAATCACACAATATGCTCAGCTGTACAATGAACGTTCTTTCCAGTCTGTTTTTTAGGCAACATGGCAGCTTGGCTAATCAGAAAACAAAGTGACCCCTTGTGCATGGGCTCTAAGGAAGGGACTGAGGAAAGTCTGGCTGCTGGCTGGCTCCTTTACTGACCCTAAGTTATTGAGGCAGTGGTTAGTGACAGACAGACTGGTTTTCTAGTCCTAGCTTTGCTGCTTACCAGCTGTGTGACCTTGGGCAAAGCACTCACCCTCTCTGAGGCTCTGTTTCTGCATCTGTAGAATGGGATGATAATACTGCCCAAAATGTAGGTTGTTAGGAGGATTAAATGAAATGATGCGTGAGAAAGGGAATTAATATAACATTTGGCATATCTAAGAGGCTCAATAAATGCCTGTTGTTATTATTATGGCTATTATTATTATTTCACCTTCAGAATCCTAGAACTACATAGCCCAGCCCCTGTATCTGTGATGATGCTGATCAATATAATAGCCACTAGCCACGTGTGGCTCCTATACAGCAGCTAAAATGTGGAGTCCAAATTGAGATGTGCTCTAAGTATGAAATTGATACTGGATTTCAAAGACTTACTATGAAAAAGAGAATGTAAAATATTCATCGATACCTTTTAAAAATTGTGATGATATATTGAAATAACATTTTGGATCTGTTATGTTAAATAAAAGATATTTAAATAAATTAATTGTACCTGTTTCTTTTTTACTTTAAAAAAATGGCTGCTAGAAAATTTAAAATTGCATATGTGACTCTTTTCTTGGCTACCCTGTGCTATATGGAATCACTTTCAAAGGAGTTCCATCAAATAGCCAAAAGTAATTCAACAACAAAAAGTGAGCAGCACCCAGGAATTCCAATCCTTAACTTGTATCTCTTTAAAATAATAAACAAAAACTGAAGCATCATGAAAGCTTCTTATATCACCTTTCCTCTTCCAATTTTCTGGCACCCAGTGCTGTTCTGAAGCCTTTAATGTGCTACTCCCTGCCCCTGCTGCCAAGTACATGCAAACGATCTCTCTACCTCCAGCTCATGCCACATTTCTCTCCTCTCCACCTGTTCCACCAGTTCCACTGCTGTATCCCCCTTTCTAGAGTCTTCCTCTCCTCCTTGCTTTTTTCCATCTATTCTCTGAATTAGTGTCTCCAAGGAACTGGTCTCTAGATTTGGCAGTTCCTCTCAAAGGTTAAGTGAGGCAGAGCAGATTACCATTAACTGAAGGCATAAAAGACTGATGAATAAACCGGATTGCCAAAGGGTTCATTTAAAACAGAGAGAGTCCTTTTCAGGGACTGTGTGCTCCTTCTGCAGTCCAAGGAACACTGACCCTAGGTCCACATTGTAGGTCATGCAGGGTGTACATTGTGCAATGCCAGGGACAGCATCTATACCGAGCCTACTGTGATGTGACATGTGCAATATGGTGGTTCTCAGTATTAGGGTCGCTGAGCAGGTGAATTAATGAGTTTAGTGAGTCCAAAATTATAAACAAAAAGTATTAGCTGTATGACTACCTAGGGGTAGAGAATTCTGGACACAGGACTTAGCAAGTGCAAAGGCTTTAAGTTAAGAATTAACTTAGAGGAAGAATAATGGGATTGGAGCTCAGAAGAGAAGAGAAAAAGTCCTAGGAGATGAAGTTGGAGAGTAGATTACGTAGGACCTTCCAGACTCCATGAGAAGGGGTTTGGATTTTATTCTAACAGCAGTAGGAATACTATGATGTGAAGTGTGCAACATGGTGGTTCTCAGTATTAGGGTCCTTGAGAAGGTGAATTAGTGAGTTTAGTGAGTTCAAAATTAGAAACCAGAAGACGTCCAGAGAGATCCTATCAAAGCCGCGGAAGCTCCCTGCCTGGCAGCTGAGTCCCCCAGAGGACAGAGTGTCCGGATTCCCCTGGCGTGTGGACTCCCTCTTGGCAGGGCTGGGGAAGCACGTTCTTTGCCTTCCCTTCTTCACCAGGCTGTAGGGGGCTCTTGCTGTTCTGATTACAAGGTTTTCCTTCAGCCTGGACACAAGACATGTGATTGGGTTTTGGCTCAGTCAATATGTCCATTTTTCCCCCCAACCTGAGAGTACTCCCTGGTCCCTGTGACTTGATTTTCAGCTTCACCCACGTCTTTGGCCACTGTTTTGGATTGAATTGTGTCCCTTTCCCAAAAATTTATATGTTAAAATCCTAGCCCCCAGTGCCTCCAAATGTGACCTTATTTGGGAATACAATTGTTGCAGATGTAATTAGTTAAGATGAGGTCATATTGGAGTAGTTTGGGCCCTTATCCAATATGACTGGTGTCTTTATTAAAAGGAGATATTTGGACACAGACTCACAGGGAGAATACCATGTGGAGACTGGAGTTATATTGCCAGAAGCTAAGGAACTACCAGAAACTGGGTGAGAGGCCTGGAATAGATCCTTCCATAACCCCGTCAGAGTGAGCATGGCCCTGCAGTCACCTTGACCTCAGACCTCTGACCTCCAGAACTGGGAGACCATAGCTTTCCATTGTTTAAGCCACTCCTTTAGTTAGGAAAGCTGTAGCAAACTAATTCAACCACCAATAACTCTTGGATTGTCCTGTGGGTGTCAACTAAGGCTGTCTAATGGGTGGCTAATCTTGCTGCCATTATGGGCAAAGTCTTCCTAATTTTACTCCTGAAAAGAAACTTCATCTTAAAGTTTTGGGGTAAGCTGCTATCATCCATAAGTACTAATCACAATATTATATTATGAACAAACTTTTTATATAAAATGTATTTAATTTTTTGGCTTTATTTATTTTAAGGTAGACTCCTAAATTCCTTTAAGGAAACCTGCTTTAGTACGCAGTTGGCTTGTTTTGAGAATTGATATAAGAAATAGTCAATAAAAAAGCCCTTCTGTGTTTGATAAGTACATTTGAGGATATTGTTTATGATGTTACTCAAGGACCCTGCACCAACGTCCCCATGACACGTGACAAAATCTTCTCAAAGCGCAGAGACAACAATCAGTTTGGGTTTTGGTTCACTTTTCCCCATGACGATGGTCTACGGTTACAGAGAGGTGGAGTGTCAGGCTTCCCATTTTTCTCACAATGCTAGGAAGTTTGGGGTATGTCATTACTATCCCTTTTCTCAGCCAAGAGTTCTTGGGAGCTTTTTTCCTCCTTTCCTTTCTTTACATTTTGTTCTTCTCTTTTGCTTCATCAATGTTGGTGCGAAAATGAGATACCTCACATCTCTTTTGAAAGCAAGCAAGGTCTGAATCAACACATTGAAATGAACATAAAAGACCCAAAGCAAGAACGTTTTAGGAGATGAGAGGGAAGGATAATTATACCAGAAGCCTTGGCTTTAACAAACAAACAAACAAACTCAAAACAAGTACAATCCCCTGCCACCTGACATGTGTTTCAGGCATGTGGGGGAAGGTGGGATAAATTTAAAAAGGCAGAGACATTCACCTTAACTGATGAAGAGCTGAGAGTGGATACAGGAGCACGTTAGCCTCCATCTTCTCCACAATTGTTTCATGTCTCTGTTACATGTGGAAGCAGGCAGTTCTGCAGGAACCCAAGCTAGTCATCTTACGTCACTCCTTTCTGCATCTGTAGTAAATACAGGACTGCTCCAGGAGCTTTGCAAATAACTCAGTTTCACTCCCAGTATCTTGATTAACATCATGTTTTGCTCCCATCTTGGACTATTCATGGGTTCCTATGTGGAGTGGGGTCACAGAGTGACCGAGTCTCCGTCCTGTTTCTGTGGAATTCCTCCAGTGGGAGCAGAGAAAGGGGGTTATTGGAGGGCTCGACTCCATCTGCTGGACTCTTCATTCTGCACCTAGTGTTCCTGCCATCGGGAGGAGCCCTCTTTTTACAAACATAGGGACAAGGAAATCACAGATCCTGGAGTAAAAGATGGTAAGCAATGATACTTCTTGTTTGCTGAACTCTCCCCCACCTGGGTAGGGGGACATTTGTGGCAGATGAAAGATTTGAGGCACAAGAGGAACAGAGATCATTCAAGGTTTCAAAGGCTGTCAAGAAAAATCAGTCACAGAGCATACATATAAGGGTCTTCAAGAAGCTCATGGAAAATGCTTATTATGAAAAAACTATGCATGGATTTCAAAAACTTTTTGCACCAAAATAAACTCTTACTAACTTGTTATAACATGTCTGAACAGGATCTAGTTTGAGGCACTTAGAAGAACAAAACATCAGTTTGAAAAGAGCCCGTTTCACAGCAACATGAATTCTGCTAACATTGAAGCAAGAACAAATATCAAATTTATGATAAAGCTTGGGTGAATTCATTGATGCCTTAAATAAAGTTTATGGGGACAATGCCCCAAAGAAATCAGCAGTTTACAAATGAATAATCTGTTTTAAAAATGAACAAGAGGATGTTGAAGATGGTGCCTACAGCGGGAGACCATCCACATCAATTCGTGATTAAAAATAAATAAATCTAGTTTATGCCCTGCTTGAAGAGGACTGATGATTAACAGCAGAAACAGTAACCAACACCATACACATCTCACTTGGTTCAGTTTACACAATTCTAACTGAAAAATTAAAGTTGAACAAACTTTCCATTCAATGGGTGCCCAAACCACTGCACCCAGATCAGCTGCAGACAAGAGCAGAGCTTTGAATGGAAATTTTAAACATGTGGGATCAAGAACCTGAAGCATTTCGTTAAATAATTGTAATAGGAGGCCAGGCATGGTGGCTCGTGCCTGTAATCCCTACACTTTGGGAGGCTGAGGTGGGTGGATCACTTGAGGCCACGAGTTCAAGACCAACCTGGTGCACACCTGTAATCCCAGCTACTTGGGAGGCTGAGGCATGAGAATCACTTGAACCCAGGAGGTGGAGCTTTTAGTGAGCTGAGATCACACCACTGCATTCCAGCCTGGCTGACAGAATGAGACTCTGTCTCAAAATAATCATAATAATAATAATAATTCTAACAGGAGCTGAAACATGGCTTTACTGGTACCATTCTGATGACAAAGTACAACCAAAGCAATGGCTACCAAAAGGGGAGAAGTGGTCCAGTCAAGGCAAAAGCAGACTAGTCAAGAGCAAAGGTCCTGGTGAGAGTTTCCTGGGATGCACGAGGCATTTTGCTGGTTGACTTTATGGAGGACTGAAGAATGATAACATCTGCTTAATATGAGAGCATTTTGAGGAAGTTACCCAAAGCTTTGGCAGAAAAAATGCCTGGGAAAGCTTCATCAGAGAGTCCTTCTCCACCACAACAATGCTCCTGCTTCTTCCTGTCATCACACAATGACGATTTTGTGGGAGTTTCAGTGGGAAGTAACTAAGCATCCACCTTACAGTCTTGATTTGGCTCCTCCTGACATCGTTTTATTTCCTAATCTTATAAAATCTGTAAAGGGCACTCATTTTTCTTCAGGTAATAATGTAAAAAAGACCGCACTGACGTGGTTAAGTTCCCAAGACCCTCTGTTCTTAGGGATGTACTAAATGGCTGGTGTCATCATTTACAAAAGTGTCTTGAACTTGATGGAGCTCATGTTGAAAAATAAAGTTTATATTTTAAATTTTTATTTTTTAACTCCATTTTTCCCACAGACTTTTTGAAGTCCCCTCATATGTTGAGCATTGGCTGTATGCCAGGGCTTGTGGCAAGCACTTTACAGATATGAACCTGCTTCATCTCTCTTCAAACTTGCGAGGCAGCTAATTTTATTATCCCCGTTTTACAGATGAGGAGACTGAGGCACAGAGAGTCTGAGTAATTTGCCCAAGAAAACACAGATGTTAAGGGAGGAGCCGGGGTTTGAACCCCAGTGGCTTGGCTCCTGATCCGGGGCACCCGTGTGCGCAGAGCCCAGAGAGAGTGCTAAACATTGTTTACCTTTGCTGTCAACTCACCTTGCTGGTCACACAGAGGCCCCTCCAGTGGGCATCCCGGACCTCCCCTGTCCTCTGTGGTCTCCTCTTGCTCTTCTCTTTCCCTGCTTCAAAGCTGACCCTCCAGGACGCAGGCTCCGTTCCAGAATTTCCACATCCTACTCTGGCTTTATTAGGTGTCCCGGCTTCTTCCCAGTAGTGCGTTTACATGACAAACACATCATTCTTCTGTTAATATTGACCTCTTCTCAGAGCAGAGCTCCTACGCTCTAGTAAGCTAGCAGTCTGGCACTTTATCCACTTTACTAAAGAACCCCGTCCCCTGAGTTGAAAAGTAAATACAATGGGAAGAAAAAGAGTATCCCATTATTCCATGATAACAACGCCCACTGGTTGAGCATTTACCACAAAGCGCAGCCTGCATGAAGTGCTTTGCCAGTGTTGTCTCATTTATGACCTGAGATGGGAGGATGACTATTCCCATTTGACAGATGATGACGTTGAGATGTAACAGGTGAAGTAACTTGCCTGAGGCGTCACAGCCATTAAGTGGCAGAGCTAAGACTTGAACCCAGGTGTTTGGGGGCACATCTAAAGAAAAGCCGCTGAGTCATCTTTTAAGGGCCAGGAGGCAGTGAGGGAGGCTCCACCCCAGCTGTCATCCCTGCCTCCTGGCCTGTCTCTGAGGAGCTCTCCACGCAGGTCCCAGGCTCTCTCTCACCTGCAGGCTTAGCCCTGCCCCACCTACTGCCCAGGGTTGGCTGAGGCGCCCACTGTTCTGCTGCCCGAGCCCCTTCATTTGCGGAGACTTCATGCCATCACTCCCTGGGCCTGGGAGATGCTTGATGTCTGCCAAGGGACCAGGACTGCGCCCTGACCAATGAGCAGGTCTCGAGCCAGGAAGATGTTTTGCCACCCTCCTTGGGAGCCCCACGCTGTGGGGAGGAGCCTCTGGGACGCATTCCCGGGGTCACACCAGGCCAGGCCAAGCATGAACGCAAAGCCCCACAGGTCTATGTCCAGGGATTCTGGCTGAGTCCCTGCCAAGACCCCCACTGATGACTGGAGTGTTTTTAAATCTGCTCCCCAACTTCTGTGTTCAGAGTGGTTGTAGGAATGGGGAGGAGCCCCACTCAGGAATCCGGAGGTCCAGACTAGCTCTAGGAGCAGCCCAGAGGCTTTTTTGTGGTTACTGCCTGGGACCCCTGCTGAGGAGTGGCTCTTCCTGACTGGCTCAGCTGCTCTCAGCACATGCCCGTGGGCACACCTTGGCTTCCCTCCCACCGAGGGGCGGGCGGGAGTCCTGTGAGCTGGAAGGACAGTGCGCCCAGGGCAATCCACGGTGGAGTCGAAGCTGTCAGTGCCCTCCCAGGCCCCCTGGCATTTACATTGCAATACCTGCCAAAGGACTGCCCACCACACAGCAGGCTACCTAAAGGCCCTTCCCAGGTGGGTCAGGCAGGCCAGGAGAGCAGAGGAGCCCCACTCTCCGCAGCCTTCAGCCAAGGAGAGATGGAAGCTGGAGTTTCATAATCCCAGCCTCCTCCACCTTCTGGTGAAACACTTCTGAGATATGTGCTACAACCCTGCTACTCAAAGTGTGGTCCAGGGACCAGCAGCACTGACATCACTAGGAGTTTGTTAGAAATGCAGAGTTTTGGGCCCCACCCTGAGCTTCTGGATCAGAGTCTGCGTGTTAACAGGATCCCAGGAGCTTCCAGTGCATGTTGAACTTTGAGAAGCACTGCCCCATGCTGTTTCCCAAAGGTCCCAGGAGGAATAAAGACCCCGTTGCCCATAGTAGCAACCTGCTCCACATCAGACCTTTTACATGCTTCCTGCACTTTCCTATTTCTCCACCTACCCACATTCCCCAACTCAGTGCTTCCTGGGATCCCCTCCCAATTAAACTACACTGTCTCTAGGTTCATTCCTGGGGGAACCAACGTAAGATCCGTGGTCTCTTTGGGACAAAGTATTGGATCTACTGCAAAGCCCAGTCCACCCCTTCCACACTATGCAATGCTGCACAAGTGAAATGAGGAAAATACTAGTATTTAGTTCTCACGGTCCCTTCGAGGATGAAATGAGACCATTCTTGTGAGGAGTTCGCACAGTGGCTGGCACATGGTAGCCCTTCTATAAATGTTAGCTGTTGTTACTCTCCTGCTTCTGCTTCCAAAGCCACCTTAGTCCACTGTGCCCTGTGAGTATCCAAACATCCAGGTCATGCAGGAAGAGTGACATACAGATTCAAAAAGGGCTTGAATCCAGCTGTGTCTCCAGTTGGCTGTGTGCACTTGGACCCACAATTTCACCTTTCTGAGCCTCAGTTTCCACACCTGTGAAATGGGAATATAAAGACCAACCTCACAGGCCATTGTAAAGAAGAAATTCAACAATGTATAGAAAGCTCCTGACTGTGAGTCGGGTATACAAGTGGGTGCCCAGCAAATATTTGTTGAAAGGAAAGCTGGAGGGACAGAGTTCTGAGCAGTCTGCTGGAGTGGTGGCGCCTCTCCCAACCCAGGCTATGACTCCAGCATGACTCACCACTCCTAAACCTCAAACTTGGGCCTGGCCCTCTGCCCACTGGTGCGGCCCTCATTGTGGGTCACCCCAGTGCTGCCTTGGCCTGAGCAAACAGGAAGAGCCAACAGACAGAAGGCCTGGCCTGCTGCCACTCCGAATGAGGCTCAACTTCTTGCTTCATGCCCAGCCAGAAAAGAATGTTATTCCATGAGCCCAAATCCCTCACTGGGCAAGGCTAGCAAGAACCACTGGGGCACTGCTAGGTTTTGCAGGAGTAGTGGGTGAGGGGCACCAGAATAAGGGATTATATTGAAAAGGAAAGTGTGTTCTCAGGGCATCTCCCCCACCCCTAAGGAGGGAGGGAGATTCTCCTTTGAGGGTAAATGGAGGCACAGGCCTGCTGCCTGGGAAGCAGATCTTAGCATCAGCACCAGCTGGGCAGGCCTCAACATCACCATGAGAAGCTGTTTTCTTGGAAGGGACTGCAAAATTAAAGGAAGACCAGCGATGTTTATATGCTGCTTTTAATTTTACAAAGGATTGTGTTATTCATTAGCTTATTTTATCATCTTGTCCCCTGTTGACAAGTGAGGGGAACTGAGTTCTAGAGAGGTAAATAATTGGCTTCAGTCATTTGCAAGAAGCTGAAATTTCACATCATGGATTCACACTTCTGTGAATTCTCTACTCCAGAAAATAGATAATTTAAAGGCAGGAGAAAGAAATCCTCTGCTTTAGTGTTTAAAGTCATTTTTAAAGTAAAGGAAAAGGTCTTTTATATTTGCTCAGACAGATACCATTTCTAATGCTCTTCATTTCTTGGTGTTTCCATCTAGTATCATTTTTCTTCAGTGCAAAGGACTTTAATATTTCTTGTAGTGCAGGTTTGCTGGAGATGAATTCATTCAGCTTTTAGTTTGTCAGCTTTCATTTTTGAAAGATACTTCTGCTAGGTATAGAATTCTAGGTCGACAGCTTTTTTTATTTCAGGATTTTAAAGACACATCTGTCTTGTCTTCTAACTTAACACTATTTCTGGTGAGAAATCTGCTGTCATCCTTTCTTTTGCCCCTCTATATGTAAAGCGTACTTCCTCCCCCCACCCCGACTGCTTTTAAGATTTTCTCTTTACTTCTAGTTTTAGGCAATTCAATTTTTCATGTGCCTTGGTATGATTTTCTTCCTGATTTTTGTGCCTGGAATTCCCTAGGCTTCTTAAGCCTGAATTTATAGTTTTCTTCAAATTTGCAAAAGTTTTGGCCATTACTTCTGCAAATATTTTTTCTGTTCCTACTCATTCTTCTTCAGGGGCTCCAGTTACATATATATTAGGCTGCTTGAAGTTGCTCCATAGCTCACTGATCGCTTTGCTCATTTTGGGGGGTCATTTTTCTCTCTGTTTCACTTTGGATAGTTTCAATTGCTGTCTTTAAGTTTATTAGCATTTTTCTGCAATGTTTAATCTGTTGTTAATTCTATGCAGTGTATTTTTATTGCAGACGTTATCTTTTGCATCTCTAGTTGTTCTATTTGGTTCTTGTTTTAATGTCTTCCGTGTCTCTCTTTAGCATGCTCATGCTTTTACCCACCTTCTTGAGCATATGGAAAATAATTATAATAACTGGCTTAATGTCCTTTTCTACTAATTATATTATCTGTGTCATGTCTGAGTCTGTTTCTATTGATCAATTTTTCTCTTCATTTGGGGCATATTTTCCTGCTTCTTTGTATGCCTGGTAATTTTTTTACTGAATACTAGATGCTGTGCTGTTGGATGCTGGATATTTTTGTTTCCCTTCAAATATTCTTGACCTTTGTTCTGGTAGGCAGCTAAATTTCTTCAATCCTTTTGAGGCTTGCTTTTGAGCTTTGTTGGGTGGGACCAGAGCAGACTTTAGGTATAAATTTTTCTTATGATTGAAACAATACCCCTCTGTATATTATGTATATTATGACATTTTTCTATTCTGGCTGGTGGGAACATGAACTATCCCTAGTGAGTCCCAGGGATTATTCAGCTTGCTCCTTTTTGTTGGCTCTTTTTCCTGCTCAGGTAGTCTTCTCACATGCATGCACTTGGACTGGTCAGTAGCCAATCAAGGGGAACCCTCTGCAGATCTTCAGAACTTTCTCTCTGTGTAGCTCTTGCCTCTCTGTGCAGTGCTCTTCTCTAAGCCATCCTGCCTTGTAAATTCTAGCTTCTTTGGCCTTCTCAAATTGTCGACTCTGTCTCATCACCTCAGGAAGACCATCAAGCTCTCGTTGGGTTCTCTCTCCCTATTCTGTAGCCTGGAAATTACTTCCCCTGTTTCCCTTTCCCTGGGGATTGCTTTCTGTATTATCTGTTTTCTAATAACTGAAAGGTATTGTTTCATATGTTTTGTCTAGTTGTTTAAGGCAGGAGAGTAAATCCAATCCCTATTACTTCATCATGGCTCAAATATAAGTGTAGTAACATACATAAAATTTACCATTTTGATCATTTTTAAGTGTACAGTTCAGTGGCATTCATTACATTCCCTCTGCCTTAGTTTTAAGTGAAAACATATGTCATTTTTCATCTAACCATTATTAAGAACTTAGTACCAAGTGTTGAAGTAAATGGTGATTACACCCATCTTACAGACAAGGAACATGAAGCTCAGAAGGGAACTTGCCCAAGATCTTAGTGTCGTTGATATGGTCAGAATTTAGTCGTACTGAACCATGCTATGAACTTCATTGAGAAAGGATCCTGAAATCACACCACCTTTACTTGTCTGTAAGGACTTCCACTGCAAGGCTACCTCTTGACCGGGAGCAGACATTCCAGAAATCAGCACCCCAATTTCCTCCTTTGCAGGAGCAAATTCATCCAGATACCAGAGGAACACCGGGCTTAGGGCCAGGCCCATATCTGAGTGGCAGTCTCTGCCACCTGTGAGGCAGAACACAGCTAGCCCAGGCCTGGTGCACAGATCCAGAGAGGAGCTCCACCCTCACTGTGTCACGCAGAGAAGGAGTGTGCTAGGGGTCTGTGTGCATGTGGAGACCACAATTCACAGTCCGCCACTCAGAGTTAAATGTCAGCTTCATTTGCATCACTAGCTTATCTTAAATTACAATTACAAATCTTTGAAATCCCTTTTAAACTTCCTACCAGCTCCAAACAGGCACCTTAGCAGCCATTGATCCAGCACATCAGGGATTCTTCGCTTCGAGGAGTGCATCCCTTTTTGTCGTGAATGAAAACAAGACTCTTGTCTCAAATATTCTGGCAGCCTCTTTGCAAAGGCTGTGGGTCATTTACTCCCAGCCTCCACAAGAAAACCCTAGAAGCACATTCCTTTGTATGGTTTGAGTTTGTGTCGATGCACTTTAAGCAACCCAAGCGGGTTTTTATTAGTTATTTCTTCCTAGCAACCTATCAAGCATTTTATAGATGCTCCTTTTATAGATGGGAGTATCAAGGCCATGGGATGCTCACTGTCTCACAGCCTCTCCCACTCATCAAATCAGGGCTTGCTCCTGGGCTGGGCTGCCCTGCCCACTGTGTAAGGAGCCCTCTTAACCCTGCAGCGCTGGACAGGGCTTCTTGGTCCTTGCTTTTCTCCTTTGTCTGGGACATGGAGCCTAATATGCAGTTGAGTAAAGATAAGCAACCCTGATCACCGTCCCTTTATCTTCAAATAGTTGCAGTTTTGTGATTCCCAAGCCATCTTGAGGATGTTCCTGCAGTGGTGTGGGAGGAGGTAAGTAGGCCAACTTTACCTCCCAGTATTCAGTACAGATTCAGCATAAAACTCAGCCCCAGAGAGACCCCAGACAAGAGAACAAGAGTTCGTTTTTCCAGGGTACAGTTAAAACTACTCATTTGGTAAAATGATTTTTTTTTTAAAAAAGATCTAGGAGGGGGCAGTTCTGGGACACAAACCTTCCTGAGTTCGTCGTTGTCTTGGTGCTTTGGTGTGGCTTGGGGAATTGGATCTGATTTCACCTGTCGGCAATGATGGAGAATGTGAGGGGCTTTGGAACCATCGTGCTGAGCAGCAGCTCTTTGCTGACAGTGAGGGTGGAGGGGCTGCTGATATGACAGCCTCACCTGGAGTCAAGAAAGGAAACCAACCAGGGGACAGTGGCATTCCCCGAATACTGGGCACTCAGAGTCAAGGCCAGCTGTCTGGGTGTGTGATCTGTCGAGTTGCAGAGGGCCCATGCTCAAAGGCACCCCTACTTGGTTTAGTGCTCAACTGTTGCCATCTTGAAATTCTTCATCATTTTTGAACAAAAGGCCCTGGACTAGGCCCTTGAAATTATATAGCCAGTCCTGCCTGGAACAGATCATTCATTAACTACTGCCCTCCTCTCTATATGGCAACAATATATTGTATATTCTGTAACAATCATGAAATGAAACAAGTAATAACAATGGCCAGAAGAGAAATGTAGTCATTGAAAACATTCTTTACTAAACTTTGTATATAGAATATATAGGTTTAAAGATTCTAGAAATAAAATAATGGTTACGGCACACAACTAAATATTCAACAGTTGTTTATAATCTGATTGTCAGTCTGTTTGGACTGCTATGACAAAATACCATAGACTGGGGCTGAGCCCGGTGGCTCACGCCTGTAATCCCAGCACTTTGGGAGGCCAAGGCAGGCAGATCACCTGAGGTCAGAAGTTCGAGACCAGCCTAGCCAACATGGCAAAACTCTGTCTATTCTAAAAATACAAAAAAAAAAAAAAAAAATTAGCCAGGCATGGTGGTTTGCGCCTGTAATCCCTGCTACTCGGGAAGCTGAGGCAAGAGAGTCGCTTGAACCTGGGAGGCAGAGGTTGCAGTGAGCTGAGATCACGCCACTGCACTCCAGCCTGGGCCGCAGAGCGGGACTCCATCTCAAAAAAAAAAAAAAGACCGGATTAGTTATGAACAACAGATGTTTATTTCTCAAGGTCTGGAGGCTGGGAATTCCAAAATCAAAGTGCTGCTAAATTTGGTGACTGGTGAGAGCCCTCTTCATCATTCGAAGAGGTTGTTTTCTGGCTGTGTCCTCCCCAGTGAAAGGGGCAAGGCAGCTCTCTGGATTTTCTCTAACAAGGGCACCAGTCCCCCATGAGGGCTCCATTCTCCTGACCTAATCACCTCCCAAAGACTCCACCTCCTAATACTATCACCTTGGGAGTAAGAATCTCAACATATGAATTTTAGGGAGACACACACTTTCAGATCATGGCAGTGATATAATAGTATTTCATGAAAATAATTCAGTAATTAATAACTGTTCAGTGATGTTTCATTTTCTTGACTAGTTCTTTAGTCTTTAAACTAGCAATTATTTTAAAAGAAGAACAAACTTCAATCTTAGAGATCATATATATATTTTTTTTTTGAGACAGAGTCTCGCTCTGTTGCCCAGGCTAGAGTGCAGTGGCACAGTCTCAGCTTGGTGCAACCTCCACCTCCTGGGTTCAAGCGAGTCTCCTGCCTCAGCCTCCTGAGTAGTAGACTACAGGTGTGTGCCAGCACGCCCAGCTAATTTTTGTATTTTTAGTAGAGACAGGGTTTTGCTATGTTGATCAGGCTGGTCTCGAACTCCTGGCCTCAAGTCATCCACCCGCCTTGGCCTCCCAAAGTGCTGGGATTACAGGCATGAGCCACCACACCTGGGTTTAGGGTTCTTTTTTTTTTTGAGACGGAGTCTCGCTTTGTCACCCAGGCTGGAGTGCAGTGGCGCGATCTCGGCTCACCACAACCTCCGCCTCCCGGGCTCAAGCGATTTTCCTGCCTCAGCCTCCTGAGTAGCTAGGATTACAGGTGTGTGCCACCATGCCTGGCTAATTCTTGTATTTTTAGTAGAGACGGGGCTTCACCATGTCGGCCAGGCTGGTCTCGTACTTCCTGACCTCGTGATCTGCCCGCCTTGGCCTCCCAAAGTGCTGGGATTACAGGCGTGAGCCACAGCACCCGGCTAGAGATCATATTTAAATTCAACAAAATATTTCGAGCACAAACTAAAATGTGTATTTTCAAAACAAAACTTATGACACCTCCCAGTTTGCATGTTGTTTCATTTTAAATTTGGACATAAATTAAAACTTCAAGTGGTCGCATGGGATGAGGTCATTCAAGTTCTCTTTCTTTGTCGTTGCAATCACCATGCTGTCATCGTTTATTTCAAATCATTGTTTATTTTATATTTCTGTTTAAACACAACCATCTGTGGTACCACAGAGGGTGGGGATATGAATGTGCCCCAAGTAAACTCAAATGATTTCAAGCCATCGTGCACTTGACCTTGAAAATCACCTGAGTAGCTGCTTCACCAGTGTCCCGTACTGGGGGCAACCACATTCACTGGGAGTTTCCAGATTAACTCCCATGCAGAATGCGATTTATATTAAAGGATGTCATAAAAATGCACTAATGTTAAGGTTCCATCTATCTTATTAAAGTTCAACAATAGCCACAGAAACTGTTTAGAGCTTAAACCCAAAGAACATGTTTTTGAGGAGTGTTTATCACCAACGATGTTTAGTATTGCTCACATATGGTGCTAATAAAAAGCAGACCAACTAAATTCAGTAGGTTTTGTTCTTGTTTTTAAGTTCTTCACAGAAAATGCACTTTCTGATTGCTGGCATGCAGGCAAATGTATACACTGCCAGTAGGTACTCTTTTGATTTTGCCATAAAAAGTCACACATTATTTTTAATGGTAACGCTAGCCTGAATTGCTAAGAATTTAAGGTTGCTGGTAGAAATACAATCTTTGGGTAGGACAATGTGGCAGAATGTTGAAAGTGCATGTCTTGGCTGGGCACGGTGGCTCACGCCTGTAATCCCAGCCCTTTGGGAGGCTGAGGCAGGTGGATCACGAGGTCAGGAGATGGAGACCATCCTGGCTAACATGGTGAAACCCCATCTCTACTAAAAATACAAAAAATTAGCCGGGCGTGGCAGCGGGTGCCTATAGTCCCAGCTACTTGGGAGGCTGAAGCAGGAGAATGGCGTGAACCCAGGAGGCAGAGCTTGCAGTGAGCCGAGATCGAGCCACTGCACTCCAGCCTGGGCGACAGAGCAAGACTCTGTCTAAAAAAAAAAAAAAAAAGAAAGTGCGTGTCTTTTGACTTAGGAATTTTGCTTCGAGGATTTTAGTCTAAATAGATGTAGGTATATTCAAAGATTTAGCAAGATATTCATCATCATAGTGTCACTTATCATAATGAAAAGTGGAAATAAATTATGGTACATCCATGCATTAGAATATGTAACAGTCATATGAAACAATGTTGTTTAAGAGTATTTAATGTGGCCTGGTGTGGTGGCTCATGCCTGTAATCCCAGCACTTTGGGCGGCCGAGGCGGGCGGATCATGAGGTCAGGAGCTGGAGACCATCCTAGCCAACATGGTGAAACCCCGTCTCTACTAAAAAATACAAAAATTAGCTGGGCATGGTGATGCGTACTTGTAATCCCAGCTACTCAGGAGGCTAAGGCAAGAGAATCGCTTGAACCAGGGAGTCTGAGGTTGCAGTGAGCTAAGATCACGCCACTGCACCCCAGACTGGTGACAGAGCGAGATCCTTTCTCAAAAAAAAAAAAAAAAAGTATTTAATGTTATGGAAAATTTTATAATATATTCTTAAGTGAAACAGGTTACAAAACGCAATGTCATACGACCCCTCTTTTAAAATATATATATATATATATATATATTAGTAGTATATACCACCCATTTCCCAGCTGGAGCACAAAATAAGTTTGCATTTTTTAAATATCCAAATTATAATTCTTCCAAACTCCCCACCTCAAAGATGACAGAAAATCCATTCTTCTTCCAGTTTCCACCCAAGGTGATTCTGGGAAGCGCTGGGGAATGCTTGACCATTTCGCAAACCCGACCTGCTTGCTGTTACTTCCTCTAGCAGTCCTAGCTTGGCTGCAGTATGGTTCTGAAGGCCTGCAGGTCACCTCCGGCTGTCTTGGAGAGTAGCTTTCTTTTCTAGGCCACTTGCTACTTAGCTGCCCTAAAGCGCCGAAATCCCAGCTCAAATGTTTAGCAAATTTTTGCTGAATGCTTGGGGGAATAACACAGACTCAAGTACAGCGAATAACTGCATCTAAGGACTCTACATCCCTTTGGTACTCACATGCCCGAAATTATCCTTACTCAGGGTCTGTGCTTGGAGCCTGAGAGGCCTCCACAGGGCAGGGATCAGGCCAGCCCTCCTCCAGACCCCATGAAATAAGGTAGCCCTTTCTTGGTCCAAGAAGTGACCCTCACGCCTACTCAGGATGACTGAAAGAGGAATGATCTATTTCCTTTAGGGGAAACCCTCCCCACCTACCCACCTACCATGTGCATTCAGGCACTCAGGGTTTAGTCTGACACCTCTAACCTAGAACAAGCAAATACAGCAGTTGTCAGCCCAATTCCCAAATCCAGTTGTAAATAACACAACATAAGGAACACCAACAGGCCAACCCAAATTTTTGTTTAGATACAAACTGTTTCTCTAATGCATGAAGAGCACAATCAGATTAAAGAACAGCCCCATTTCTATTAGCAACTGTGTCAGACTAAACAGCTGTGGTCATATTTAAGGTGACTTTGCCATTTTCTCTCGGTACTGTAGGTAAGTCATTTACATTTGTGCAATTAAAAGAGCCCAGACTGAGGCTTTTTCTGAAAACAATAGAAGTCTGCCTCAAAAGAGAAATGATGTCTGTACCTCCAGAAACTAAATATTGTTGACACATTTCAAATATTATTACTCCAGTTACAAACTTCTGTGTGGAAGGGATCAACCCTCACAGTCATCCTACCAGATGTACCTGTGTGTGTGTGTGTGTGTGTGTGCATATATGTGCCTGTGTTTTGGATGCATTGAAGACTGGTAGCATGTGCACAAAAACATAGTCGGTGGCTAAATCACCAGGATGAGATAATGGGCAATGTTAATTTTCTTCTATTTGCTTTTCGGAGCTTCTTTTTGCTTGTATTTTAGGATTAGTTTGAAAGTGTAGCAGGCAAAAGGACGCACATGAAGTTGAGCTTTAGTGCTTTTTGTCGTTTTTAAGCCTGTTACATTTTATCTTGATCTTTCTCCTAAAAAACAAAGCCAAAAATGTCTGATTAATTAAGGTTTTCAGCTAATCGTGCTTTATTATGTATTTTACACATTTTCTAGACAATTGTTCATAAGCTGGCCTGATGCAAAATGGCAGATGGGGCCTGCCTAATCACAGAGAAGAGGCCGATTAGAAGAACAGGATTGAAGAGCCAAGGTGTTCATTTAGAACGATGTGATTTGGAATCTGAAGGGTTTGTTTTAAACCCTTCAGATTCATTTTAGCAAATAGTGACTGGAAATTAGTGATATTTATTTAAAACTACACTAGAGTCTGATCCCCCAGGGGCACCTTGATTAGCTTGTCTAAAGTTCACTATGTGGACTCAAATCTCATTTTTAAAAAAATATTAATTTTAAAACTTTAAAGCAATTGTTTTTCTCTATGCTTGAGCAGTTTCCCATCTGTCAGGTGGCAAATGGGCTGGTGCTTTTTTAAAACATTTTTTTAAATTTCAAATTACCAAAGTAATACATATTCATTGATGAAAATATGATAAATACAGAAGAGCCCAAAGAAAAACACTCATCTATAATCTCACCCTGCTGTTCATGAGAAAGCTGCTCATTTAAGATATGCACCTCCAGCCTAATGCACATACACAAACACACTCCTACACATATACACATACACGCATACAGGCATGCAAATGCATGTACCCAGACACATTACATATATACAACAATAGGATTGTGCTGGGCACACGGCTTTGTAATCTGCATGTTGTTACTTAGCAATATGGTATAAACGTGTATCTTTAGATATTCTTATTTAATATATTTTAACAGCTGCACTGTGTTCCGTCATATTGTTGGATATTTAAATTATTTCTAATTCTTTGCTATCATAATGAAAGCTTCAGTGTGCATTTTTTTGTTATATATTCCTCATTTCCTTAAAATAATTTCCTGAAGTAGAATTGCTTAAACAAAGGACATGTGTTTTTCCAAAGTTTTTGTTACCTATTGACATGTATTCCTCCAGAAAATTTGTACTGATGTACACTTCTTGAAGCCAAATGTAAGAGCACTGGTTTCCCCTACACATATACCACAATATTGAGTATGCTAATGTTTAAAAATATATTTGGTTAATGGGGTAAAACATTAATATGTTAACATGTGCTTCTGACTTCACAGGCCTAGACAAGAAATTATAATACTATCAAAGTATGAGGCACTCTCACCTGGCTATCTCGCTCCCTGATGCTTGAAGCTGCTCCTCACCCTACATCTCACTATATCACTGTCTGAGCAGCAGCAATTCTGGAAAAACAGCAAAAAAAGATAGATAACAAATATGTGTGTGCATATATGAATACACAGAAATATTCAGATTTTGTTAAAATATGTATTTTTATGTACATACACTCATACTCACCTACCCCCAGAATATATAAAAATCATAACCAAAATATTAACATTAGTTATCTTTGGGGGGTGGGATTACAGATTTTTTTATTGCTTTCCTTTTACTTTTTGATGTTTTCAAATTTTCTACAGTGACCATCTATTACTTTTGAAAATACATGCACTCAAACAATTAATGAGATTTTTGTTTTCTAAACAAACAAAATTCATACTGGTGTTCTAGGTAGTAGCTTAGCACCTGCTATTGTTCATCTCTTCTGTCCCCTTTCTTACCCCACGTGGCCCTCAGGTTTGGAAACCAGTGTGGAGAATCTGGGGCTCAGTCATTAGAGGACCCAGATACTGGGACCAGCCTGTAATTAACCATCTGAAACCCAACTGGGCTCCAGTTTCCTCATCTTTGAAATAAGAAATTAGGGATGGCATTAGGTTTCAGCTCAAGCATCAACTCTGCTGTAGTGGTGCGCTGTGTTGAGAATATTTTGAAAGCTTAGTCCAAAACGGAAGATGGAAAGTTGGAAAGACATCTATGATTGACTACTAATGTCTGTCACTGGAATAGGAGCGGAAATCCTCCAGTCATGTGCAACATAGCTGCGGTGCCTTCCTCAGCCATCTCTAATATCCCTTTCCAATCTTAAATTTGACTTTCTTGTGCTTCCTCATTTATCTTGCCTTTCTGTATTTCATTTTCCTCTTTCTAAATGCTTCACTTCTTAAAGATTATCAGATCTTTTTTTTTTTTTTTTTAAGACAGGGTCTTGTTCTGCTGCCCAGACTGGAGTGCAGTGGCATGACCTCCTGGGCTCAAGTGATCCTCCTGCCTCAGCCTCCCAAGGAGCTGGGACCACAGGTGTGCACCACCAGCCCCAGCTAACTTTTTAATTTTTTGTAGAGATGGGGGTTTCACCTTGTTGCCCAGGCTGGTCTCAAACTCGTGGGCTCAAGCAGTCCTCCTGCCTTGGCCTCCCAGAATGTTGGGATTACAAGCATGAGCCACTGCACCTGGCCAGAAATGTAATTTGGTTCAATAAATATGTGCTCTAGGAAATGTAAAGGTAAATAGGATTTGGTCCTTACTCCTGAGGAACCCCCAGTCTTGGAGGTGCTGAAGTAGGGAATCCAGAACAGCATTTCACCAGAAGATTTTCTTGGATTGTGAAGGAGGCTCAGCCTAGTGATGGCTAAGGGGCTCATCTGAAGGAAAAGGACAGGGATGTAGGGAGCAGGTGCCTTGGAAAGAAAGGCCACTGTGCAGAGGAGGGAGGGGAGAGTCTGACTGGCTCTGAACCCATCCTTGCAGGTGGCCCAGTTCCGCCTCATCTGTCTCCAGTCGCCTGCATGGGATCCCTCAGGGCTGGCCAGCAGGGAGCTGGTTGTGCATCAGGATGAGCATACGCTACCTTGCTGGGTCTTTGTTAGTATTAGGCAAATGCGGAAGGCAGACAGTTGGGAGGGGGAATCTGGGTAGGTTGGTGGTGGTCACGGGATCCTTTCACTGTGCAATGAGTGGTGTTGAGTTAAATGCCCCCATCCCAAGGAGCATAGAGCATTGACCCAGGGACATGAGCTATCAAAAGGCTTCCTGGGCTCCAATCCCAGGATCTCCACTTACCATCCATGTGATCTTGGGCAAATTAGTAAGTCTCTTTGCCTCATTTTCTCATCTGTTAAGTGGGAATAATATGATTACTTAGCCTCCTAGGGTTTGTATGAGTATTAAATGAGCTAATACATACTCAATACTTATTCCTTGAATGTTGAATGAATAGGTCTATGTCTCCCTCTAGACAAAGTGTGTATACCATGATTCATCTTTGTGACTCTAGCAGCCAAACATACATTGTGCCAGAACTTTCAGCTACAAGCATTTTCCTCCGCCTTCCACTTTTGGGAGAAAGACATGAGTAATAAAATGTGCAGATGTGTGGGATTTGGAAACAAGAGGAAATTTCCTATGGACTGCCAAAGTCAGTAGAACTTCACCTAATCTTGTCTCTTCTCAGGCAACAGTTCTGTGGAGAGCATCATAATTTAGAGTACATGCAGGAACATCAGCCAACAACACAAACTTCAGGACCAAGCATGATGTTAACATTTTCAGTAGCAGGGCTTGTAGGGGGCAGGAAGAAGAGGAGACAAGAAGTCAAGACTCCTAATATCAGCTCCCCATGAATGGAAGGACCTCTTTATGCTTCTATTATTTTCTTCTATAAAAGTAGATTGGGGAAAGAGTATAGTTGTTCTTCAAAAAGTAAATATAAAATTACCATATGACCTAGCAATTCCACTCCTAGGTATATACACAAACGAATTGAAAACTGATACTCAAACAAACATACATACATGCGTGTTCATAGCAGCACTATTCCCAATAGCCAAAAGGTGGAAACAACCCAAACATCCCTCAGTGGACAAATGGATAAGCAAATTGTGGTACTTCCTTGCAATTGAATATTATTCAGGTATTGAAAGCAATGAAGTACTGATGCATGCTACAACCTGGATGGACCTCAAAAACATTATGCTAAATGAAAGATGCATAGGTCACATGGTACATGATTCCAATTATATGAAATGTCCAGAATAGATAAGTTCATAGAGACAGAAAATGTGTTGGTTGTTGCCACAGGCTGGGGGAGAAAGGAATGGGGAGTAACTGCTTACTGGGATAGAGTTTTCTCTTGGGTGATAGAAGTGTTTTGGAACTTAATAGAGGTGGTGGTCACACAACATTGTGCATGTACTGAAGGCCACCAGATTGTTCACGTTAAAATCATTCATTTTATGCTATGTGAATTTCACTTCAACAACAAATAAAAATTTTAAAAAGTAAGTTACAGGGTAGGGAGAAAATAGGTTATATATAATTGGAGGGATGTCGGATTTCGGAAATGACTTTCCTTTCACCAGGAGATAGTCTCTCCCATGTGGATGGTGAGCTTGGATCTTTCTACCTAGACTCATCCTCTGAATCAAGGTGTCTAAGGATTTAACCTGCCAGACCCCAGAGTGCAGAGGGTGGAGCCTCAAGGCTAGTGCAGGAGAAAGTTACCAATGCCCCAGGGCAGATGTTACAGTCCCTTTGCCTTATGGGATTTCCTGGATCCTGTCCCAGTACTTCAGACCCCTGGCCTCAAGAGGTTTTAGTGTCATGGTGTTGTGTTGTCAAGTCCTTTGGCTCAGCCCTAACTTAAGAGCATGTTTCACTTCCTCATTAGTTTACAAATAGGGACTCATTTGTAGGTGTACCTGTAAAAAGAAGGTAAAATAAAAACAAAATTTAAAATAAAATCTAAATATTTATTTCTATAATTTGTTGTGTTTTACATAATATTAATACATGTATTATATTTTATAAGAAATAAAATATACTAAAAAGCAAATAAAAACTTCTGTCACATTGTAATCTTTCCGCTGAACAGTTTGTATTCATCAGCATTATTCTCACTGTAGATCAAGTCATTGCAAGGGTTGTAGGGAGCAGAAGGGGTTTCCAACAAGTAAGAGTTGGCCCCCAGGCCCCTCACTATCACCTGCTAACCAAAAATTGGTGGAACCATTTCTAACCCCTAGAGCAGTGGGCTCAACCTTAGCACGCATGGGAAGCACCCAAGGAGTTTTAAAAAATACTAATGTCCAGGTGACTCGAATATGTAGTCAAGGCTGCGAACCACTGGTCCCAGGCACCTCAGCCACTCTCAGGCTCAGCCTCAGGCTCAGGCAGATGCTTGTCATCATAGAAGGTAAGTGAGGAAGGGACCCTTATTTTGAAAGCGGTCTGTGTGGCCCATCTGTCTGTGTTGCACGGATTCCTAGAGTCCCTCTGCAGAGAAGACCTCGTCACATGACCGAGATCAGTTGGGCACATGGCTGCTACATCATTTTGCTCATAGATCCTTCTATGAATAATGAAAAAAGGATGGAAAAAATGGGAATAGTTGTTCTCTCAAAAGGCTGAGAATATAGGGAGAGTTTTAACATTTTGAAATCATTTAAAGCTGATTCTAATACATTACAATGTAAATATCCACCATTGCCTTTCTTTTTAGGGAATTTTTTAGAGACTCTGAAATGTAAGTCTGTGCTGTCATCCAAGCTGGCTCTCCTCAGCTGACTTCTTTTCTAAAACCACTGCCATGGTAAACTTGTGGAGAGGAACACAGGGAACATGTTGGTGGGGTGGAGGCAGGTCTCTGGCTGCGGCTCCTCCACTTTGGCCATCGAGGATACCTGGTGGGGGAAGGAGGGAAGATCAACCTGGCACATGGGACTTTATTAGGGGAGTGAAAAATGAGGTGCTGTGGGTTACAGATCGTCTGGCTCACAGTAATGTGTTCTGGTCATGGCGCTCCTTAGAAAAAGACACAGGACAAATCACATGATGTGCCTGGCTTTCCTGTCCTCCTCTGAAAAATGGGGGAGGAAATGGGGGAGCAGTAGAAATAGATGACACCTGAGGCTTCATTTAGTTCAGATATTCTGGGAAATGTTAAGTTTGAAAAGTAGGTCACTAACTGGCTGCTGGGAGGGAGAAGAAAGGAGCCCGCTATTGAGGGAATAGTGTTCAAGAGCCTTTGGAGAAGGAACAGAGGAGGTCAGGTGGCACTTAGGGACACAAGGGTGCCTCTGGACAGAAGTGAGCCTGGACACTTGGCCGGCTCTGTCCCCAGTTTTCCCCATCACCTAGAGGCTGCCAGTCAGATTGTTACGCAGAAAATGGCGGCAGGAGCAGCTTCCTCTTCCCGGCTTCCCAGGGACATTGCTGTTGCCATGGTGATGGCTAGGCAGTGTGATGTGTGGCTTTGTGCTGTGACCACCTCCTTCTTTGTTCTCATTCGAACTATAGGCACTACCTCTGGAGCTATAAGAAAGGGCCCAAGTAGGGAATTTCTGTGCTTATTTGACTCACCTCAGGAGCAAATCTCTTTCTCCCCTACCATTGCTTCTACCCTGCAAGGGATTCAGTTTCCTGATTATAAGTTCTGAGGCACTTGGATCCTATTTCTTGAGGGAGGCAGAGACCAAAACCTTTGAAATATGAGACCCACTAAACGAGCACAGAATAAAGTTTGGTCTGTCCCTTTGTTCTGTCTCTGACAGTAGTAGCAAGAGATGCTTTATGGGAAGAACACAGTAGCTGCCTTCGGTGAAGTCAATTTCTAAAGGTTAGGGATGTGAGCCTCTTTGACTTGCCCCGTAATAACTCATTCTGGCTCCATCATTCATGTGAGCTCCTCTAAGCCCTTCTGGAACTTATTTATTCTTTCAGTCTTTATTGGATTCCAAAGGATAGAAGCAACCCCTGAGACTTGTGGTTGAGTTGTGCCCTCATCCATCAGCTGTGGACTCCAATGGTGAAGTAATGTTCTCTGTAGAAAATTATCTGCTGGGGTTCTTTTCTTGGCTCTGCCACTAGAAAGCTATGACCCTGAGTGAAGTCCTTCAATCTCTCTGAGCCTAGGTTTCCTAGACTAGAAAACAGAAGTGGGAGCATCTGGCAACCCCTGGCTCATGGGGTGGCTGCATTCTGAAGGCAGGGACTGTACCTCATTCATCATTGCATCCCCAGGGCCTGACATGGTCCCTGGCACATCACAATAATTCAGTGAATGGCTGTCGAATGGAACGGATAAAAGCAGACAACATGAGGGGTGAAGCTTCTGAACCAGTTGGAGCTCTGGGTGGCAAGCGAGAAGAACCAACTCAAACTAAAGTGAACACAGGGAGCTTCAAGTTCACATGGTTGGAAAGTCCAGGGGCAGAACTGCTCTCAGCCATGGCTAGATTCCAGGGACTCTGGGAAACTACAAGGGCACAAACCATTGGAGCCAAAAAATAATTTTCTTGTTTGGGGCTCATACCTCTTCAGGGACAGTTAGGAACTACATTCACATAAAGACACCTTGGTTTTTAATCCTAGCCTGCTCTTCCAAGTTAATAGACCTTGGGTGAGTTTTTATTTATTTATTTATTTATTTATTTTTATTTTTATTTTTTCTAAGCCCTGGCTCTTACCTCTCTAAGACAGGGATAAGAATATTTGCTTTGTGTAGGTTATGCTATGGTTTGAATGTTCGTGTCCCCCCAGAATTCATATGTCAAAATCTTCACCCCCAAGGGGATGATATTAGGAGGTAGGGCATTTGGGAGGTGATTAAGCCATGAGGGCAGAGCCCTTAGGAATGGGATTAGTGCCCTTATGAAATAATAAAACCTCTGAGAGTTTGTTTTCTCCTTCTACCATGTAAGGACACGGTGAGAAGACGCTGTCTATGAACCAGGAAGCCAGCCCTCACCAAACACCAAACCTGCTGGTACTTTGGTCTTGCACTTCCCAGCCTTCAGAGCCATGAGAAATAAATTTCTGTAGTTTAGAAGCTACCCAGTCTATGGTATTTTGTTACAGCAGCTGGAATGGACTAAGACAGGGTAGCTGTAAAGCTCAAAAGAGTTAAAAATGTGAAAAATTACTAACAGCCTTAAAGTGTAATTTTAAAGCAAAGTAAGTGGCATGCGTATTATTATTGTTTTAAGTAAGCATGAAAGCTTAAACCGTTTTGCAGGAATTCATTTTAGGAGGAGTGCTCAGGACATCTTTGTGTCAATCAATTCCTGTGCTGACTTAGATTTAGAATTTATTGAGTCTCTTACATGGATTATTGCATTTAGCCCTTACCTCACTCTATGTGATGGGTACTATTCTTAGGTTCTACTCTTAGAGGAGGAAACTGAGGCTTTCTGATGTAAGTCTCCAAGGAACACAGTGGGTAGCAGAAGCAGGAGGACTGAAACTCCAGTCTGACTAAAGAGCCTGCGTGTCATGCCTGAGGAGGCTGTGCATGTTCTGGAGGTTTCCTCTCCCACCATGGTGTGTCAGTGCAGGATAGGACTCAAAAATTGTACAGCGCAAGTGCCCCATCTCACCAAGGCTCAGTGGAGCCAGGACTTTGCCCCAGCTTTCTGATTTCTGTTCTGCATCTACAAAGAGCTTCTAAGAGGAAGCCACAGAAAACTTAACCAAAGGGATGCATTCAAAGAGAGCTCACGGAATTGCTGGAGTGCCTGGAGAACCAGGCTGGGGTCATGCACACAGGAGCAATGCCCCAATCGTGCTGCAGAACTGGCCTGCAGGACACTCCCACCACCACTACTGAGCACCATACACAATACTGCCACCAGCACCAGATGCCACCCCTAGCTTCAAGCCACTGTCACTGCCCCCTGCTCCATAACTCCATCTTGCTGCATCTTCTACCATTCCTGCTTCTTTATGTTGCTAACCCTGGATGCGAACTCTGGTTAAGTACATCTGATGGTGGAGCCTCTCTCATGTGCCCATGTCCTAGCTGCAAGGGAGGCTGGGAAAGCAAGTGTCTGGCAATTTCTGCTTTTAAAGTGAGAGCCAATGATACTACCCACAAATACTCAAAAAGGTGGTGAGTTTCCCAAAGCCTGAAAGGGGATTTGATGGCCAATACGAATGTTCTTGAAACTCTGAATGAGAGTTTCAGGAGATATTGTTTCACTTTCCCACCTTCACCCCTACCCAAGGAGCCAACAAGCAAATGCACTCAGTCCCTTTCCTGCTTCCCCCTAGTTGGGGCATGTGTCCTCCTTTGAGTTTTCTGAAGTCTGTTGCTCTCAGCTCAGCTCCAATGGGAGGCGAATCTGCAGACTCTATACTGGGTCTGATTCACGGGCATATGGTGCTGTATCATGTTGTTATAACATAAATAAAAATATTTTACATGGAAACTTAAGGGAGGGAGGCTTCCGGAGCCCCCACGCTCTGTCAGCTGCCTCAGGCTGTGAAAGGAAGAATGTATTTGAGATGCAGACCGCCTCCGTGGGATGTTTGCTGAGGAGGCCACTTCTCCTCACTCCCTTCTCCTACCCCAGCCCTGTCCTCCAAGGTAATCGGGTTTTACTTGGAAAGGAAAAGGCATGAGGCTACCTGGATTTCATACAGAGAATTGAGCATCAAGGGGTGAACCTTTTGGAACCCATGAGGAGAGAGAACTGCAAGGATAGAGGAAAGTGTGGCTGTCAGTAGGTGGAGGGCTCCTCTCCCACGGCGATATGGTTTAGCCATGTCCCCACCTAAATCTCATTTTGAATTGTAGTTCCCATAATCCTCATGTGTTGTGGGAGGGACCAGGTGGAGATAATTGAATCACAGGAGTGGTTTCCTCTATCCTGTTCTGGTGGTAGTGAATTAGTTCTCACGAGATCTGATGCTAAAAGGGGCTTCTCCCTTCGCTGGGCACTTATTCTCCCTCCTGCTGCCCTGTGAAGAGGTGCTTTCTGCCATGATTGTAAGTTTCCTGAGGCCTCCCCAGCTATGCAGAACTGTGAGTCAATTAAACCTCTTTCCTTTATAAATTACCCGGTTTTGGGTATGTCTTTATTAGCAGCGTGAGAACAGACTAATACACGTGGTCAGCTGGTCTTTGGACTACGTCAGGGCGTGATGGCATAGAGAGTTTTCTGCTCCTTTAAAGGAGATGAGTTTGTGGCCCACCTGATTTAAAGATTTTAAATAGATTCACTTGTGTGATATTTACAACTTGTCAGAGGCCTCCCTCATCTGACATCTCATTGACTGCTACCACACGGCCAGGTAAGCATCATGACTTGGCATCGTAAATGGGTAGATGCAGCAGAGGGGTGAAACGATGATCCCATCACACGGCTTGTTGATGTTGCAAAGACAGAAACCCAGGCTGTCTTGACTCCCAGGCCAGAGTTATTCTAGACCAAAGATTTTGAGTCAGAGGAGGCTTAGGCTCCCTCTCATTTTACAATAGAGATAACTATAGCCCAGGTTGTTTAAATGACTTGCAGGTGTTCCCACAGGTAGGTAGTGGCTGAATGGAGACCAGAACTGATGCAGAGTATGGCTTTGAGAATCAGGGAAACAGGGGTTCAAATCCTGCCTTTACTCCCTTCCCAACCAGCCCAACCCTGGAAAATGGGCACAGTTGTATTCATTTAATAGCATTACTTAACAATTAAATAAAATATTAGGTTGGTGCAAAAGTAATCATGGTTTTTGCCATTAAAAGTAGTGGCAAAAATCCGCCATCATTTTTGCGTCAACCTAATAAAAGCATTAAACTCCCAGAGCACTAGCTAGCACACAGCAGGCATGTGATACACGTTACTTCCTCTCTTCCCATCCATCCTGGACTCCTAGTCCAGGCTCCTGCTGCAGACTCAGACGACTGTCTCCTGCCTCGTGGGGGCCATCCGGTCAGCCCCCTCGTTAACCACATTGACTTTGATTAAGTGCCAACCTGTAATCCTAAAAATGTCACATTATTGAGGACTAATTGTTTCCCCCAGTCGCAACCCAGGAATCCATCCTCAAAACAGCCAGATAACTGAGATTGTCCTCTGGAGTCTTGTGTGTCAAGATTTTATAAGCAGAGATTGCCATCTTTAGTTTTCCCCAACTTCTCATTTTGGGAGATTATTTATGCTCATATCATCCAAATATGTGTCCCCAGCATTTCCAGGGTGGTGACTTGAATGACTATCCCTCCTCCCTCCCTCCACCACCCTCAATTTTTGGCTCTGTGATATCTCATTATATTCTAAAGAGCTATCTGCAAGGCAGGGCACCAGGATGCAATTAAATCTGCTTCTGTAGCAACACTGCTCTTAAGCAAAATATATTGATCGCCGAAGCTTTGAACCCACTTTAATCAAGTAATCTAAACAGGGCTTAAGCTTCGAAAGCCGAGCGATGTGCCCGGCTTCAAAGCGCTTACTTACACTGAATTAATTTATCCTGGATGTACTAATGCTCCCCGCAACCCTGTGAATTATAATGTTAGAGGTTGCAATCAGGGCTCTGATAATATCCCCAAAGCCCGGCCACTATTGATTGTCATGTAAAAAGGCACAAAGGGGAGTGGGGTGGAGGGGAAGGGAATAAAGGGATTGGGGTGGATAGAGCAAGACTGAAGTGTCCCTGTCCACGTGGGGCCAGGCGCCCAGTGCTAGTTTGGGGAATGGGATTGGAAGGAAGCTGGGTCTGCACTCCGAGGTGCTACATTAAGAGGGGGAATTGCTTTAGGAAGCTCCAGCTGTGACTCTGAGGTGGAAGCCAGGGAATGGCTTGTGTGGACAGGGAGGGAAATCGGACATCTGTTTCAGAGGCCAAGCTGCCATTCACTCTCCCATTGGTAGCTACCTCTCGCCGCATTTACTCAGGCAGTCACATCTCCTTGACCTCAATCCCTGGCTTTTGAGTGGAGCCCCTACCGACCTTCCACATCTGGAGCTTGTGACCTTATTATTTATTTATTAAACAATTTATTGATAACTTTCTATGTTCCAGACATTATTATTGTTTTGAGACAGGGTCTTGCTCTGTCTCCCAGGCTGGAGTGCGGTGGTGTGAACATAGCTTACTGCAAACTTGACCTCCTGGGCTCAGGCGATCCTCCTACTTCAACCTCCTGAATAGCTGGGACTACAGGCACAAACTATCATGCCTCGCCAATTTTTTTTTATTATTATTTTTTATAGACACAGGGTCTCGCTATATTGCCCAAGCTGGTCTCAAACTCCCGGGCTCAAGGAATCCTGCTACCTTGGCCTCTCAAATGTGTTGGGATTACACATGCACACCACCACTCCCAGCCTGTGCCAGGCATTATTCTAGGTTCTGGGAATAGAGTGGTGAACAGGATAGACAAAAGTCCTTGGCCTCATGGAATTTATTTTCTACCAGTGTGGGTTGGAGGGAGACCAACACACTCCTATTTTACTTATTTGCTTAGTTACAATCTGATGATGGAATCTGCTCTAGAGAAAAATAAGACAGGAGACAGGAATAGGGAATATGTGAGTGTGTGCAGCAGGTGGTATCAGTGTGAGTTCAAATCCAGGGGTCCTCGCTGGGAAGGTGACATTTGTGCAGAGATCCAAAGGAGAAGTGGGAAGGAGCCATGCAGATCTCTGAGGGAAGATGCTCTGGGCAGAGGGAAGAGCAAGGGCCAAGGCCCTGAGGTGAAGCACGCCTGGGCTGTTTGAGGAAGAAGAAGGAGGCCCATGTAGTGGAGACAGAGTAGGCGAGAGGGAGAATAGGATGACGTGAAGCCAGAGAGCAGGTAAGCACCAGACAATGGCCAAGGTTAACCAGTGTATTTAGTTTCCTTGGCCACAGCGATGGTTCAGGGATGGGCCAGTGACATGAACCATGAGAGATATGGGCTGGGTGATGGGCAGCCATCTTGTCACCAAATGGAACCTGAGGATAAAGTCAAAATGGAGGACAGAGGAGCCAAGGGATGTGTGTCGTGGTTTGACCTCGTGAATCCTACTAAGCCTGAAAACTTTACATCCCTTGGCATTTTCAATTTCTGGGAGCCTGTAAATCCTCCTTTTTGCCTAAACTATTTTGGATTTTTTTCTAAATAAATCTGTAGACCTCGGAAGTCCCATCTCTTGACACTAAGTTCACAGGTGGAGCATACCACCCCAGCATCCGTTTGCTCTCTGTCATGCTGGAGGCCCAGGCTGGCTCTCTTCTCCCCTTAGGAGTGGGGGGATCCTCCCTTTCCCTCTGCCTCTAAAAGGCACTTGGGTTGGCAGGGATGGAGGATGGCAGAACTCTGAACTCTTTCCCAAATTCCATTTTTCTGTCTCCCACTCCATCTCCCCCAGATCTTTGGATCCTGTTGGCCCTTTCCTACCTGAAGAAGAGAGAATACTGGTGTTTATTTAGGACCTATATGTGCTGGATTTTACATTGTTGAGTTTTTATGTATGTCATTATATTTTTACAATTTTTGCAGCTCTAGGAGGTAGGTATTGGCAGCGCTGATGTTTATCATATTACCATGATGGTATATAGGCTGGCATCTCATTCTTATGTTGGTGGCCATGCCATACAGGCTGCTTACATTTTTAGAAATGACTCTTGGATATTAGTATACCTTTGTAGCCTAGATGCCAGCAGAGGTCCCCTGCCCTTTGAGATTTAAATTAAATTGATTCAGGCCTGTAATCCCAGCACTTTGGGAGGCTGAGGTGGGCAGATCACTTGAGGTCAGGAATTCACAACCAGCCTGGCCAACATGGTGAAACCCTGTCTCTACTAAAAATACAAAAATTAGCGGTGGCTGGTGCCTGTAGTCCCAGCTACTTGGAGAGGCTGAGGCAGGAGAATGGCGTGAACCAGGGAGGCGGAGCTTGCAGTGAGCCGAGATTGTGCCACTGTACTCCAGCCTGGGCGACAGAGCGAGACTCCGTCTCAAAAAAAAAAAAAAAAAAAAAAATTAGCCAGGCATGGTGGTGCGTGCCTGTAATCCCAGCTACTCGGGTGGCTGAGATATAAGAATCACACAAACCCGGGAGGCGAAGGTTGCAGTGAGCTGAAATCATGCCACTGCACTCCAGCCTGGGTGACAGAGCGAGACTCTGTCTCAAAAACAAACAAACAAACAAATGAAGTTGATTCCAATGCTGCTGTGTGTACGATCACAGCCAGCCAAGTTTCCTCTAATCTCTCAGGAGATATGTTGGGGGTGGGAGCTTATGTTTTCCCGTTGATCTCTGGCTTCAAGCTCCTCTGACTTCTTGCAAATTCTCTTGCTGTTCCTCTCATGTTGCAGTCCGTTTCTGATCACATCACCCAGGTATGGAGCACTCCCTCCCCTACCCCACCACCACAAAACACATAGTATTAACTCAAAGCATTTGTATGTAGAAGACTATACTGAAGGTTTAGAATGTTGAATGGGGATGCCTCACTGTAAAGCAAGAAAAGAAACTGAACACCAGACATCCCTCTGTTGGCATTTAGTAGGCCATTTCCAACAAGAGGACTCTCTCCCATGTGGCCTTCTCCTCCCAGCTAAGCCCTCACCCTGCATTTTTCTGGGTCCCTTTTCTTTCCCATCTTTTCATCTCCTCTCTCCCATTTGATTCCCAGTCACTTTTGCAGAATAAAAATGTGAGTTCTCCAGCCCTACTCACCTCTAGGCTTACCTGGAAGCTCATTAGCACGTCTGCTCATCAGGGGCACATTCTCTCCAAGTCCCTCTTTTGAACAGCACAGAGGAGCCAGCATGGCTTTGCACTTTGGTCCTTCCCTTGTTCCAGCCACACCAATCTCTGCTGGGGAAGGTGTGCATTAGTGATATATTCCTCAGTGTTATGAATGATTCCATAAGTGGCAGAAGTTGCCACAGGAAACCTTGGCTTTAAGAACTTAACTTTTTCTCTATATTACATCCATTTTAATGGAGAGAAAAAGAATGCTTCATGAGGTTAGGTGGATAAGTAATTTGCCCAGTCTAGCACAGCTAGGATCCAGGAGAAGAGGGATTGAATCCAGGTGTGGTGATGGCAAATTTATGCCATTTCCATGATGGCATCATGAGTTCAATAAAAATTGCATTGCTGTATTTACCGAGATTCATCATCCACACACATTCACTAAACTCTTACACGAAAGCACCAGGCTAGATAGGTTGTGGTTGGGGGCATGAGGACGGAAAATCAATGGTCCCTTCCTAGAAAGAATTCTTCATCTCACAGTGAGACAGACCAGATGGCCAATAAACTAAAGTGGAAGTTCAGGAAATTCAAGGAAAACAGGATAAAATACTCTGAAAACCCTTTACCTCTCTGTGAAGGAAGCAGGAAGGCAGTGATTATGAACTTGGACTCTGGTGACCCTGGGCAAGTTCTTTACTTGCTCTGTACCTCACTTTTTTTCAGCTGTAGAAATGAAGACAATAATAGAACCCTTCTTATAGGGTCGGTGTGAATGTTAAATGGATTAATACATGCAACATACTTAGAACAGCACCTGGCACATAGCAAACACTCAATAAATGTTAGCCATCACTATTAACAAACGGTGTACGTGGCCAACAATGATTTTACCTGATAGATATTATGATCCCTGATCGTCAAGGGAGGAAACTGAAGCACAGAGATAAAACAATGTCCTCCAGGTCACAGAGTCATTTTGCTGCAGAGGTAGGAATAGTAAGCAGGTCTTGGATGCTGGTCCAGCATTTTCCTACTCCTGCATGTCCCAACCGAGAGTTGAGAGTGTACAGGAAAGACTGCTGGTCACTCTTTTTGGTAGAAATGGTGGCTTTGATTTTGAGTGGGCTGTATTCAGGAATGGGTGATAAGGAAGGGTGACGTGATAAAAAAAAGACGAGTAGTCATTCACCAAAATCCATTCTTCTCATCGTCCGTGGCGAGGGTTCAGTGGCGGATGCACGCTTAACAGTGGGGGTCCAGGTTTCCCAACGTTCCTTGTGTTAGGGGCAGCGGCCATATTGAAAAGTTCTCACTTGCATATTGTGAGAAGAGGATGAACCATCCCCAAGATGACATCTTAAGACACAGAGTGTGGTGGGTGCACGGCCGGGCTCAGGCTGCAGTGCCCGGGACCCTCGGCTGCTGAAGCCGTCGCCAGGCACAGGTGAAAGGGCTCCTGCACCACGCCCAGTGCGCCCCACAGGCCTGGCATTGTGCACAGAGTGGAAAAGCGTGGCTGTTACAAACGCATTCTGATTTGGGGGAGCAGAAACCAACTACCTTCATACCAATCTCTCTCTCTTTAAAAGATGAGGTGAATCGGTGATTTTCCTGAAAAATTACAAGTACCCAGCTAAGATCTGAATGCCATCACCCTACCCAGGGCTCTGCAGTTTTCTCATGGTGAACCCTTGATGGATTTGTTAGTTGCTTGAGAAATGACTATGAGCAGATTGAGGTTTGGAAGACAGAATTTTCATCCGTTGAAGAGGAAGAGTTGATTGCTGTTGAAATTCATTGTCTTTGCTGTGCTTCTGTTTTGTGAATTTTTAATCTATTACTTAGTGATCTTTTGGTGTAATTGGCCTGAAGTGAAAACTGCAGCCTATGATGGTGAACAGGCCACGCGTGAGCCTGTGCTCAAAGTCATGTTTTTGGCTGACACCCACTTGCTCGGGGAATTCCTAGGTCACTGGCTGGACGAATTACGAAGGGAATGGCAGGTGGAGAGAGGCTTCCAGACAGCCCTGTGGTTGCTGCAGCCGGAAGTCGTCTTCATCCTGGAGGATGTCTTTGATGAAGGGAAGTGGAGCACCCCTGAGGCGTGGGGGGATGATGTGGAGCAGTTTCAGAAAATGTTCAGACACCCGAGTCATGTGCAGCTAAAGGTAGTTGCTGGAAACCATGGCACTGGTATGAGATGAACACATATGAAGTAGAACGGTTTGAGAAAGTGTTCATCTCTGAAAGCCTGTTTTCTTGGAAAGGATTAACTTCGTGATGGTCAACAGCATGGCACTGAAGGGGGACAGCTGTAGCTTCTGTTCTGAAGCAGAAGCAGAGCTCATTGAAGTTTCTTACAGACTGAATTGCTCCCGAGGGCGTTATCGTCTATATTGGAGAAGTGACACTAACCGTTCTGGGGAAGATGTTGCTCCTCCGGAGGAAAAGAACATCCCATTAAGGAGAACTATGATGTGCTCTCTCGGGAGGCATCGCAAAAGCTGCTGTGTTGGCTCCAGCCACAACTGGTCCTCAGCGGCCACACGCACAGCACCTGAGAGGTGCAGCACGGGGGATGAATCCCCGAGCTCAGCCTCTCATCTTTCAGTTGGAGGAACAGAAACAACCCCAGTTTCATTATGGGTGTAGCATCACACCCACAGACTACGCCCTCTCCAAGTGCCACCTATCACGTGAGGACGTGGTTTTGATCATCTACTGTGGAGCAGTGGGCTTCCTTGTGGTTCTCACACTTACTCACTTTGAGCTTTTAGCCTCCTCTTTTCTTCCTGTGGTTTGAACCTGCTCAGAAAGCAGAAGACAAGGTGAAAAGCAGGCAACGTTTGCGCTTAATAATAAATATCAAAGCCCAAGAAATGGAACTTTGGGCAGAGATCATGTTAGAATCAAGTGGATGATGAGACCAAATATAGGCCGTCTCTCTGCATATCACAGAAATTCTCAATCACTGAAACGAGTTACTGCAGAATAAGTAGTAGATTGTACTGTTCTCATGCTATAAAAATGGAACAGCTACTCTACAACAACAACAACAACAACAACAGCAAAAGACACAGAGTGTGGTTCTTCCATGCTCTTTCTCCCTTTCTTGCTGGCTACAGAAATGACCAGATAGATTAGTAGACTCTAAAGCAGAACTCCTGAAACTACCTGTGTTGAAGAACATGATTTCCACCCGACTCCAATTCCCATCTATCACGGACCAACTTTTGGTCTACAACCTGTTCGGTGAGACGAGTCCACTGGTCATGTGCCTGGATGTCATGGCAATGTCAAATCGAGGTAAAAGTTTCTGAAAGCGTGTTATCCATGTCGCGACTCAATTCATGGTGGACTTTTACCAAGAAGTTTGATGGACTGGTACTTGCCTACAGTCCACACTGAAGCAGCACTGCTCCTGCACATGCAGAGACGAGCTGAAAGGTACCAGGGTTGCTGATGGCTACATGGGGCATAGTGATCTGCCAGCCTGGAATGTTCAAATCAGATGCTTACATCTGAGAAAAAGAAATGAAAAACCATATCCTTCACTGTATCTTAAGATTGCTTTCTCCAGGAGGTATGCTTTACCCTAATATAGATGGGTCATGCCATGTATTAAAAGGAACAGTGGATTTTTGAACCAGGCAAATGACCCCTGCTATAGCCCAAGCTGTACACATGTTGGCTGTACTTGCTGGGACAATGCCACACCTCCCCAGGACATTCCTGGGTGCCCGTGGTGTGCCATACACTGAAGGATGACACAAGGCCACCGACCCTCTGCCAATGGGTCCCTTGCTGGATTCCTTTTCATCTGTAGGTTCTTGGTATGTTGGGAATGATTTGGATCCAAGTAAATTCATGTTCCAAGGCTCAAAGGAAATCAAAGGTGTTGAAGTGCTTTGATCCAAAGGCTGGTAAGCAAAGTTTAGTTCGTAAAACAGCTGGTGCTGAGAGAAGATTGAAATAAGGATATGGGGACCCCTGTGAGATCTAAGAGATCCTAGGGGGGCAGGGAGCAGGGCCTACACTTGGAAATTAGACTGACATGCTTCTGATGCCTAGAGTCACAAATTCCAGCTGAGTGCCTTTGGGCGAGTCACATGGTGTCTTCTCTGTAAAGGAAGACTGTTATGATGACATTGCAGGAGTGGTATGAAGGTCTCCAAGAAGGTACAAAAAGACCCGCATGCAGCTGGGTGGCAGCCAGGGCCCAGCAAGGAACAGATGGCACATTCAAACTGGGTGATTGGAGGAGAGAGAAATTAGGAGACCACTTACAAAGGCGCAGCAGGGATGGGGAGACTCACAAGACATAGCATAGTACCTGGCTGGCAATGGTGTGTATGGGCGGGGGAGTGGGGGTAGCTGTTATAGCTGTTAGCCTGAAGGGCAAAGGAGAAAACAGTTGTCAGAATCCAGAACGCTTGCTACATACAGGTAGCATGACGGGGAGGGTCGTCCAATAGGAATGGAGGTTGATGCCAGGACGTACACTGCCAACCCCTGGTGGTATCTCTACGGGGTGTGAACTGGAGAATAAACATCCTGACTTTACTCTCTTCCCACCCTCCTAACTCCAGCTGCTTCTTCCCGCTGGCCAAACTCCAGTGGGAGGCAGAGGATAAGGGGGCCTTCCAGGCAGGCCAGCGTCCCAGGCTCAGAAGAGGATAGAGAAGCAGGAAGGAGAATCCAAGAAGGCCAATGACTGCATCTTCCCAACCCAGCATATAGAAGCTGCTCAACCTACAGGAACACTTTAAAAAAATTTATAGTCTTTGGATGTAACTGCAAGTAAGGTCACATGCTTCCTCTGAGGCACCACTTAACTGAAAATTGGACCTCGCAAATGCGAGGCATGCAGGTCTGTTCTCACCTGGAGCAGAGAGGATGAGCAAACAGTTCTTTCTGTGCTGGCCTCTTGCCAGGTCCTTTTGCACTTCTTTATTCCTCGTTCTCTACTGTCCTTGCCTAGGAAACTACCATCTGGCTGCAACCCGCCTAAGGAAGGTATTGGTGAGTTGACGACCTGGGGTACGTCCCCTGCTGCCTTAAGAGATGATTAGTGGCTGCTTGTCGGCAGATGTAGCTCAGTGGCATTTTAAATATCCAAATGTCCCCCTGCCTCATGAGGGAGGCCACGGACTATTGAAGGTGTTTCACACAGAGAGCCCTGATTGCTGTGGGAATAATTTCCTTCAACAGCCATTAAACCACTTCTGAATGTGTTATTAAAAAAGAAAACCAAGAGAAAAGGGCAGGGGCATGTGTGGAGGGGGGCAGACATCCTTCCTATTTCCTGAAAAATATCAGAGCTCACAGGGTGAGCTTTAACTAATCGGATGGGATTTTAATATCAGTGTGTTGGCAGTTATGAGCGCACTGTCAGTCCTGCCTCTCAGCCTGGGGATGTGGGTGGGTGCGACTTGGAGTCCCATGAGGGCTGCCCAGCTGCCTCAAGACCAAGTATGGGCAAAGCCCGGCACCCACTGGGGTGATTTGTCCCTGGGCTCCTCACCAGCCTTCTCTGATCCAAGAGAGATGTTGTCTTAAGTCTTTGAGAGTAAATCAGTCTTCTCAGCTCAGGTCCCTTCCTCGGCAAAACAGCCAGTTCTTTAGTCAGGGCCTGTGCCCATCCCCACAAACCACCTACCAAAAGGTGGCTGGAATACATGGGTGTCCTTGTCCACTCACTCAGCAAATATATATGGGGGGGGCTGTATTACTCCATTCACACTGCTAATAAAGACATACCCGAGACTAGGTAATTTATAAAGGAAAAAGAGATTTAATGGACTCACAGTTCCACGTGGCTGGGAAGGCCTCACAATCATGGTGGAAGGCAAAGGAGGAGCAAAGGCACGTCTTACATCACGGCAGGCAAGAGAGAAGTGCCGAGCAAAGGAGGGGAAAACCAGCCGGGCACAGTGGCCCACGCCTGTAACCCCAGCACTTTGGGAGGCCGAGGCGGGTGGATCCCGAGGTCAGGAGATCGAAACCTTCCTGCCCAACATGGTGAAACCTCGTCTCTACTAAAATGCAAAAAATTAGCTGGGTAAGGTGGAGCATGCCTGTAGTCCTAGCTACTCGGGAGGCTAAGGCAGGGGTATTGCTTGAACCTGGGAGGTGGAGGTTGCAGTGAGTTGAGATCACGCCACTGCACTCCAGCCTGGCAACGGAGTGAGACTCTGTCTAACTAAAAACAAAAGAGGGGGGATCTCCTTATAAAACCACCAGATCTCATGAGAACTCACTATCACGAGAACAGCAGCATGGGGGTAACCATCCCCATGATTCAATTACCTCCTATCAGGTCCCTCCCACAACATGTGGGGATTATGAGAGCTACAATTCAAGATGAGATTTGGGTGGGGACACAGCCAAACCATATTAGGGCCTCTGCTAGGCACAGCTTCAGATGCTTGGGCTGCAATAGGGATGGTCTGCAGAATATCAATAGTTATGAGGGTTCCAGCAACAGCCAACCAGAACAGATATAAGTCAAGGGGCTGGAACAGGTCCTGCCGGCCCCCAGTGGGCCAGTCACCACCCTCACTGTTAGTGGTTGGTGATTTCTGGGGCCTTGCTCAGCACAGTGAGTGTTAATTGGTCTAGAAGTATTTCAGCATTTTACCAATTGTTGTAGTCATACTGACATGTGCCAACTGAACAAAACATGCCATGTCTCCCCTACGGAGTTTACCTTCTTACAAGCATGGAGAAGCAGTCAGCTTTTTCTTTTCCACCCTTGTTTCTTTTCTATCCTTGTCATAGGGATGCTTTTAAAGTCTTGCTGAAAAATAGGAAAAGCTCCATTTTCTGTGCTAGGCCTATATAGACTCTTTAAAAAATGATGAGACACAGGTTTCAGGCTATCAGGCACAGAGGTTGTTTGAGGCAACATTTGGTCTTCATTTAAGGCAAGGCTGTGTGACATTTAACAGTGTCTGTACCGTTTCGGCTTAGAGGTTCATCTAGACGGCTGTCACAAGCACGCTCGCTCCCAGTCCCAGAGAAATGAGTGAAGAGGGATTTTCCCACATATAAGGGACTGGGACAACTGCCCCCAAAGGGAGATGTGTTCTGTCCCCTTTTGATGCCTTATTTAGCGAGGCAAAATGATAGCTATGATGATACCCAGCCACCACTTCCTGACATCATCTGCCCCATGGAGGGGCTGGCTTTCCCTAACAGATCTCGCTCTGGATAGGAAGTTCATTCTCACAGCCACATGCAGAGCCTGATGGATTCTCAATTTGGAATAATGGTCACAGATTATGAGATCAGTTTTGTCCCTGGAAAGGAAGAACTGTAAAACAGTTTCTGTTACTATCCCTGGTCCATAAAGGGAGGTTTGCAAGCAATTTTTAGAAATACCATTTGCTAATCAAACCTGGATTTCTAGGTTGTTATCTGTTCTGAGAATTGCTAATGCTATCAAGAAGGCAAAAATGCAGAGAAAATACAGGATGTAGTGGAGAAAGCAGTCGCCATTTACAAAGAGAGAGGCAGCAGCATTATTTTTCTTAAAAATTACCAAAGGGGAGAATGGATGCCACTGATGCTCTTCTAAGTTACTCTTGGATCACATCTACCAAAAGTGTTCCTGCAATCTGTATGTGACAACATGCTAGTAAAGAGAAAAGCAAGGGAGCTATGGGCAAGATCGCCAAAATTTAACAGCTCCAGCCTGCAGCTCCCAGCGAGATCAAGGCAGAAGGCGGGTGATTTCTGCATTTCCAACTGAGGTACTGGCTCATCTCATTAGGACTGGTTAGACAGTGAGTGTAGCCCACAGATGGCGAGCCAAAGCAGGGTTGGGCATTGCCTCAACTGGGAAGTGCAAAGGGTCAGGGAACTCCCTCCCCTAGCCAAGGGAAGCTGTGAGGGAATGTGCCCTGAGGGACAATGCATTCCGGCCCAGATACTACGCTTTTCCCATGGTCTTCACAACCCACATACCAGGAGATTCCCTCGGCTGCCTACGCCACCAGGGCCCTGGGTTTCAAGCACAAAACTGGGCAGCTGGTCGGGCAGTCACCGAGCTAGCTGCAGGAGTTTTTTTTTCATACCCCAGTGGTGCCTGGAATGCCAGTGAGACAGAACAGTTCATTCCCCTGGAAAGGGGACTAAAGCCAGGGAGCCAAGTGGTCTAGCTCAGCAGATCCCACCCCACAGAGCTCAGCAAGCTAAGATCCACTGGTTTGAAATTCTCTCTGCCAGCACAGCAGTCTGAAGTTGACCTGGGATACTCGAGCTTGACGGGGGGAAGGGCGTTCACCATTACTGAGGCTTGAGTAGGCGGTTTTCCCCTCACAGTGTAAACAAAGCCACTGGGAAGTTCGAACTGGGCTGAATCCACCACAGCTCCGCAAAGCCGCAATAGCCAGACTGCCTCTCTAGAGTCCTCCTCTCTGGGCAGGGCATCTCTGAAAGAAAGGCAGCAGCACCAGTCAGGGGCTCGTAGATAAAACTCCTGTCTCCCTTGGAACAGAGCAGCTGAGGGAAGAGGCACAGTTTCAGCAGACTTAAACATTCCTGCCTGCCAGCTCTGCAGACAGCAGCAGATCTCTTAGCACAGCACTTGAACTCTGCTAAGGGACAGACCGCCTCCTCAAGTGGGTCCCTGATCCCTGTGCTGCCTGATGGGGAGATACCTCCCAGCAGGGGTTGACAGATACCTCATACAGGAGAGCTCCGCCTGGCATCTGGTGGGTGCCCCTCTGGGACGAAGCTTCCAGAGGAATAAACAGGCAGCAATCTTTGCTGTTCTGCAGCCTCTGCTGGTGATGCCCAGGCAAACAGGGTCTGGAGTGGACCTCCAGCAAACTCCAGCAGACCTGCAACAGAGAGGATTGACTGTTAGAAGGAAAACTAACAAACAGGAATAGCATCAACATCAACAAAAAGGACGTCCACACAGAGACCCCATCCAAAGGTCACCAACATCAAAGACCAAAGATAGATACATCCACGAAGATGAGGAAAAACTAGTGCAAAAAGGCTAAAAATTCCAAAAACCAGAATGCCTCTTCTCCTCCAAAGGATCACAACTCCTTGCCAGCAAGAGAACAAAACTAGACAGAGAACGAGTTTGATGAAGTGACAGAAGTAGTCTTCAGAAGGTGGGTAATAACAAGCTCCTCTGAGCTAAAGGAGCATGTTCTAACCCAACGCAAGGAAGCTAAGAACCTTGAAAAAAGGTTAGAGGAATTGCTAACTAGAATAACCATTTTAGAGAAGAACATAAGTGACCTGATGGAGCTGAAAAACACAGCACAAGAACTTCATGAAGCGTACACAAGTATCAATAGCCAAACTGATCAAGCAGAAGAAAGGATATCAGAGATTGAAGATCAACTTAATGAAATAAAATGTGAAGACAAGATTAGAGAAAAAAGAATGAAAAGGAACAAACAAACCCTCCAAGAAACATGGGACTATGTGAAAAGACCAAACCTATGTTGGATTGGTGTACCTGAAAGTGATGGGGAGAATGGAACCAAGTTAGAAAACACTCTTCAGGATATTATCCAGGAGAACTTTCCCAACCTAGCAAGACAGGCCAACATTCAAATTCAGGAAATACAGAGAACACCACAAAGATACTCCTCGAGAAGAGCAACCCGAAGACACATAATCATCAGATTCACCAGGGTTGAAATGAAGGAAAAAATGTTAAGGGCAGCCAGAGAAAAAGGTCAGGTTACCCACAAAAGGAAGCCCATCAGACTAACAGCAGATCTTTGTGTAGAAATCCTACAAGCCAGAAGACAGTGGGGTTCAATATTCAACGTTCTTAAAGAAAATAATTTTTAACCCAGAATTTCATATCCAGCCAAACTAAGCTTCGTAAGCCAAGGAGAAATAAAATCCTTTACAGACAAGCAAATGCTGAGAGATTTTGTTGCCACCAGGCCTGCCCTACAAGAGCTCATGAAGAAAGGACTAAATATGGAAAGGAAAAACCAGTACCAGCCACTGCAAAAACATGCCAAATTGTAAAGACCCTTGATATTATGAAGAAACTGCATCAACTAACGGGCAAAATAACCAGCTAGCATCATAATGACAGGATCAAATTCACACATAACAATATTAACCTTAAGTGTAAATGGGCTAAATGCCCCAATTAAAAGACACAGGCTGGCAAATTGGATAGAGTCAAGACCGATTGATGTGCTGTATTCTGGAGACCCATCTCATGTGCAAAGACACACATAGGCTCAAAATAAAGGGATGGAGGAATATTTACCAAGCAAATGGAAGGCAAAAAAAAAGCAGGGGTTGCAATCCTAGTCTCTGATAAAACAGACTTTAAAACCAACAAAGATAAAAAAAAAAAAGACGAAGGGCGTTACATAATGGTAAAGGGATCAATGCAACAAGAAGAACTAACCTAAATATATATGCACCCAATACAGGAGCACCCAGATTCATAAACCAAGTTATTAGAGACCTACAAAGAGACTTAGACTCCCACACAATAATAGTGGGAGACTTTAACACCCACTGTTGATATTAGACAGATCAACGAGACAGAAAATTAACAAGGATATTCAGGACTTGAATTCAGCTCTGGACCAAGCAGACTTAATAGACATCTACAGAACTCTCCACACAAAATCAACAGAATATGCATTCTTCTCAGCACCACGTCACACTTATTCTAAAATTGACCACATAATTGGAAGTAAAACACTCCTCAGCAAATGCAAAAGAATGGAAATCATAACAAACAGTCTGTCCGACCGCAGGGCAATCAAATTAGAACTCAGGATTAAGAAACTCACTCAAAACCTCACAACTACATGGAAACTGAACAACCTGCTCCTGAATGACTACTGGGTAAATAATGAAATTAAGGCAGAAATAAATAAGTTCTTTGAAACCAATGAAAGCAAAGACACAAGATACTGGAATCTGTGGGACACAGCTAAAGCAGTGTTCTGAGAGAAATTTTTAGCATTAAATGCCCACAGGAGAAAGTGGGAAAGATCTAAAATCGACACCCTAACATCACAATTAAAAGAACTAGAGAAGCAAGAGCAAACAAATTCAAAAGCTAACCGAAGACAAGAAATAACTAAGATCAGAGCAGAACTGAAGGAGATAGAGACATGAAAAACCCTTCAAAAAAATAAATGAATCTGGGGGGTTGGTGTTTTGAAAAGATTAACAAAATAGATAGACCACTGGCCAGACTAATAAAGAAGAAAAGAGAGAAGAATAAAATAGATACAATAAAAAAAAGATAAAGAAGTTATCACCACTGATCCCACAGAAATACAAACTACCTTCAGAGAATACTATAAACACCTCTACGCAAATAAACTAGAAAATCTAGAAGAAATAAATTCTTGGACACATACACTCGCCCAAGACTAAACCAGGAAGAAGTCGAATCCCTGAATAGACCAATAACAAGTTCTGAAATTGAGGCAGCAATTAATAATCTAGCAACCAAAAAAAGTTCAGGACCAGACAGATTCACAGGTGAATTCTCCAAGAGGTACAAAGAGGAGCTGGTACCATTCCTTCTGAAACTATTCCAAACAATAGAAAAGAGGCACTCTTCCTTAACTCATTTTATGAGGCCAGCATCATCGTGATACCAAAACCTGGCAGAGACATAGCAAAAAAAGAAAAGAAAATTTCAGGCCAATATCCCTGATGAACATTGATGCAAAAATCCTCAATAAAATACTGGCAAACCAAACCCAGCAGCACATCAAAAAGCTTATCCACCATGATCAAGTGGACTTCATCCCTGGGATGCAAGGCTGGTTCAACATATGCAAATCAATAAACGTAATCCAGCATGTAAACAGAACCAAAGACAAAAACCACATGATTATCTTAATAGATGCAGAAAAGGCCTTCAATAAAATTCAACACCCTTTCATGCTAATAGCACTCAATAAACTAGATATTGATGGAACATATCTCAAAATAATAAGAACTATTTATGACAAACTCACAGCCAATATTATACTGAATGGGCAAAAGCTGGAAGCATTCTTTTTGAAAACCAGCACAATACAAAGATGCCCTCTCTCACCACTCCTATACAACGTGTTATCGGAAATTCTGGCCAGGGCAATCAGGCAAAAGAAAGAAAGAAAGGGTATTCAAATAGGAAGAGAGGAAGTCAAATTGTCCCTGTTTGCAGATGACATGATTGTATATTTAGAAAACCCCATCGCCTCAGCCTAAATCTCCTTAAGCTGATAAGCAACTTCAGCAAAGTCTCAGGATAGAAAATCAATGTGCAAAAATCACAAGCATTCCTATACACCAATAATAGACAAACAGAGAGCCAAATCATGAGTGAATTCCCATTCACAATTGCTACAAAGAGGATAAAATACCTAGGAATACAACTTACAAGGGATGTGAAGGACCTCTTCAAGGAGAACTGCAAACCACTGCACAAGGAAATAAGAGAGGACACAAACAAACGAAAAAACATTCCATGCTCATGGATAGGAGGAATCAATATGATGAAAATGGCCATACTGCCCAAAGTAATTTATAAATTCAGTGTTATCCCCATCAAGCTACCATTGACTTTCTTCACAGAATTAGAACAAATTACTTTAAATTTCATATGGAACCAAAAAGTGCCCATATAGCCAAGACAACCCTAAGCAAAAAGAACAAAGCTGGAGGCATCATGCTACCTGACCTCAAACTATACTACAAGGCTACAGTAACCAAAACAGCATGGCACTGCTACCAAAACAGAGATATAGACCAATGGAACAGAACAGAGGCCTCACAAATAACGCCACACATCTGCAACCATCTGATCTTTGACAAACCTGACAAAAACAAGCAATGGGGAAAGGATTCCTTATTTAATAAATGATGTTGGGAAAACTGGCTAGCCATATGCAGAAAACTGAAACTGGACCCCGTTCTTACACCTTATACAAAAATTAACTCAAGATGGATTAAAGACTTAAATGTAAGACCTAAAACCATAAAAACCCTAGAAGAAAACCTAGGCAATACCATTCAGGACACAGGCATGGGCAAAGACTTCATGACTAAAACACCAAAAGCAATGGCAACAAAAGCCAAAATTGACAAATGTGATCTAATTAAACTAAAAAGCTTCTGCATAGCAAAAGAAACTATCATCACAGTGAACAGGCAACCTACAGAATGGGAGAACATTTTTGCAATCTATCCATCTGACAAAGGGCTAATATTCAGAAACTACAAAGAACTCAAACAAATTTACAAGAAAAAAAAACAAACAATCCCATCAAAAAGTGGGTGAAGGATATGAACAGACACTTCTCAAAAGAAGACATTTATGCAGCCAAGAAACATGAAAAAAAGCTCATCATCACTGGTCATTAGAGAAATGCAAATCAAAACCACAATGAGATACCATCTCACACCAGTTAGAATGGCAATCATTAAAAAATCACGAAACAACAGATGCTGGGTAGGATGTGGAGAAATAGGAACGCTTTTACACTGTTGGTGGGAGTGTAAATGAGTTCAACCATTGTGGAAGACAGTGCGGCCATTCTTCAAGGATCTAGAACTAGAAATACCATTTGACCCAGCAATCCCATTAGTGGGTATATACCCAAAGGATTATAAATCATTCTACAATAAAGACACATGAACACATATGTTTATTGCAGCACTGTTCACAATAGCAAAGACTTGGAACCAACTCAAATGCCCATCAATGATAGACTGGATAAAGAAAATGTGGCATATATACACCACAGAATACTATGCAGCCATAAAAAAGGATGAGTTTATGTCCTTTGCATGGATGAAACTGGAAACCATCATTCTCAGCAAACTAACACACAAACAGAAAACCAAACACCACATGTTCTCACCCATAAGTGGGAGTTGAACAATGAAAACACATGGATACAGGGAGGGGAACATCACACACGGGGGCCTGTTGAGGGGTGGGTGGCTAGGGAAGGAATAGCATTAGGAGAAATACCTAATGTAGATGATGGGTTGATGGGTGCAGCACACCACCATGGCACGTGTATACCTGTGTAACAAACCTGCACGTTCTGCACATGTATCCCAGAACTTAAAAGTATAATTTTTTAAAAAAGAGGAAAAAGCAAGTTGCAGAAGAGCAAATATAGTATGAGTCCATTTACATAAAAAGGGATATACAAATGCAGATAAATGACCCAAGAAATACGTGCATGCACACACAACTGTCCAGAAAATGTTTCAGGGATTTCCTGTAGATTTCAGAGGCAGAGAAAGCTTTCCCATCTTTGGGACAATGTGTATTATGAAACTGATCAAGTTTCCCTTTTTGCTTTCCCTGCTGGGAAGTTCACAATTAAATCTGTATTTTCATTGTAATAACAGCAGATTCCACTTAGGCCAGTGTTTCTCATCCTTGGCTGCAAGTTAGAATCACTAAGCTTTTTAAAATCCCAATGCCCAGTCCACACCCCATACTAAGTCAGAATCTCTGAGGGCTGGGACCCGGATGTCCATTTTAAAAAATCCCCGAGTAATTCCAATATGCAGTTGTGGCTGAGAACCACTTCTCCAGATTGTATATCTGAATTCTGACTTTCCCTTATTCAAAAAACAAATATCACTTTATTTACATTTTCCTTGAATCTGATTTTTACTTATGTGTAATTTTTCAATTTGATGCTGTGTATTTTTGTAAATTGCTTCAAGTCCTCTCTGAAATGATGTCTGATGTAGACAAAAATGATAAACTTGTATTTAAACCACATGACAATCAGACTGGAGCTGTGTGATTTCAGCTGAGGAGAATATTCTCGGAAGCGGACAGACACTTCACTGGAGGAGGGGGCACTAAGGTCCAATCGTGCACCTGGGCATGGGGCTGAGTCTGCCCAAAAGAAAAGCTCACACCTCTAGCTGGAAGAAAGATAACCTTCTGGACTAGCAGCTGTCCTGACAGACACCCTCTTTGTGGGTGGGAGCAAGGCAGAGTGGAGAGTTCAAATTCTGTAAGAAATAAGTTATAGGAATGTATCTGTATGATTTCTTCCTGATTGTAAGTCCAGGAGGCTGAGAGAAGACAGATCTGGCTTCCTGCTAAGGGGAATTTCTCTCCCACATTTTGCTGAGATGGGGCTGACTGGGGTAATTACCTCCATTAGAATGATGGTTACTGTTTCCTGAGTGGCTGCCCGGTGGGCGGTCCTAGGGTAGGGGAGCAGAGGGGGATCATCCTTCCTTCTCACCCAGGTTGACCCCTTTGGAATTTTCACCCTATATGTCTGCCCCTGGAGCTCTTTAATCTGCCAATCACCTGTCATTGCCTTGAACCCCAGCTGCAGATTCAAATGGAAGTAGGAATTGCAAGCAAAGCCTTAGAGTGGAAGAGGAATGGGGTGGGGGCTGTAATGGAATGAACCAGGGAGCATGTGAGAGCCGTACAACCTCATACTAAAAGGAAAGGCTTGGAAAGTGAGGGTGGGCCAGGTGAAGAGTTTGAGAGTATCTAGTGGGGCGCTGGAAGAGAAGGTTCAGAGGAAAAATGATTCCCCAAAAGGAGATGATTCCACCAATAAATAAGCTGGACTACTCTGAAATTTTGCCCGAGGGCATCAGCCTTCACCTGGCTCAGGTGGAACCTTTATACTCAGAAACCTGGCACACGTGTATCTGTGGCCACAAGCCGAGCTGGCAAGGGCATGGTGGCAAATAGCCTATCAGCTGCCAGGAAAAGAGAAGCAGGGCCGCTTGTCAGCACCCGGGACTCTGCCCACGTTGGCGCAGCTCCCTCAGGGTCCCACCTCGGGTTAGGAGTGCCCTCTTCCCCCCTTGAAGGACAGCTCCCCCTTGGTATCCAGCTCTCAGAGATCGAAGTCCTGGGCAGAAACTTCCAGAGGCACCTGAAGGAAATCAAGACTCAGACTAGCGGGAGCAGAAGATTCTGGAATCTATGGAGCTGATGTTAGCCACCTCTCTGCCCTGGAGACTATACAAGAGAATTTAAAAATAGAATTTGCTAAAATTGCTTGAGTCTCTGGGTGTTTAGTAACCATGCCTGGCAGTCTATACCCAAGGCTATGCGGAAAGGCATTGTTAAAATAAAATCATTAGCTTAATAGGCTTGATGAAAAGGGTAGTGAGATGGGAATTTCCTTTTGCAATATGTTCTCCACTCAAAGCAATCCCTGAAACCAGTAGGACGTAGTAATTACTGACTAAAAATGCTCCAATATTTCTCACTTTGTTTATGTTTTCTTTGGATCTAATAAACATTAACTCTGAAAACTGCTTGAAGTCCCAGAATTTTCAGTGTCAGATGAGACTAAATGTCACCTAGCACTCGAATCATTTCTTTTCTGATTTATTGTATCATTTGTTTTGTTCCCCAGTGACTACCTACATACATATGTACACACATGCATACACGTGTGCACATATACACATGCAAGCACACACATGCGCACCATGCACATGTTGTGCCATCTTCCAAGGAAAATAAGTGGCAGCAAATGAACTGAAAGCATGGAATAGTGAAGCCGGTTACCAGGCCAAGGACTCAGTGATATGACATGCAGAAGAATACCAAAGCCAAGAATAAGAATGCAACCCAAGAAAAATGTGCTCAAGCACAAAGGACCAGGACGAGGTGAAATCCACTGCAGAAGAGCATTGAAAACAAGTCCTTCCAAATCAAAGATGGCCAGAAATTATTCATCCATCTCTCTCTTCCCACAGCTCCATCGAGAGATGGAGTTTAGGCCGGGCGTGGCGGCTCATGCCTGTAATCCCAACACTTTGGGAGGCCAAAGCAGGCAGATTACTTGAGGCCAGGAGTTCAAGACCAGCCTGGCCAACATGGTGAAACTCCATCTCTACTAAAAATATAAAAGCTGGGCGTGATGGCACTCACCTGTAATCCCAGCTACTCAGGAGGCTGAGGCATGAGAATTGTTTGAACCCTGGAGGTGGAGGCTGCAGTGAGTCGAGATGGTGCCGCTGCATTCCAGCCTGGGCGACAGAGCGAGACTCCATCTCATAAAAGAAGAAATGGAGTTTATTGACCCTCTCCCAACTGGCCCTGGCACGGCGTTAGCCAAGTGAAAGTGGCAGTGCACCATTGCTGACCCTGAGCCTGAGACTTCAGTGGGTCTGGCAGTGTCTTAGTTCCGGATGCTACAACAAAATGCTATGAACTGGGTGGCTTTTAAACAATAGAAATGTATCACTCATAGTTACGGGGGTTCAGTATCCAAGATCAAGGCACCAGCAGATTTGGTGTCTGGTGGGAGCTTTCCAGTTCCTAGATGACAACTTCTTGCTGTGTCCTCGCATGGTGGAAACTACAGACAAGCTCCCTCTGGCCTCTTTTACAAAGACACTAATCACATGCATGAGGATTCCGCACTCAGCCCTAATCATCTGCCAAGGACCATGTCTCCCAGTGCTGCCACATTGGGGATTAGGTTTCAAAATATGTTTGGGTCACAAACATTCAGACCCCGCAGGCAGCTCTCCTTTCTGCTTTTTGGGAGCCCTGAATGCCAGATAGAAAGTCCAGCTATCCTGCTGGAGAGGCCCAGTGTGAAGGAGAGGACTCAACGCTGTAGAGAAGGAGGGGCTCCCAGCGTTTCAGTGCTGGGCCCTCAGATGACCCCACACCCGGCTGCCATCTGGCTACAAACACGTAAGAGATTATAAACACAACCAGCAGAAGAGCTGCCTGGTCAACCCCCAGAATTGAGAGAGCTAAACATGAGTGTTATTGTTTTAAGCTGCTAAATGTTGGGGTGGTCTGTTATGCAGAAAGAAATAAACAAAACACTGCTCAAGCAGAAACAGGGCACAATTTCTGTATTAATCTCTTCTCACAATTCTATTAAAAGTGATGGCAAAAACCGCAACTACTTTTGCACCAACCTAATATAAAGAAATACCTGAGACTCGGTAATTTATAAAGAAAAGACATTTATTTGGCTCACGGTTCCGCAGGCTGCATAGGAACCCGGTGCCGGCATCTGCTTGGCTTTTGAGGTGGCCTCAGGAAACTTACAATCATGGCAGAAGGTGAAGGAGGAGCTGGCACTTCACATGGCCAGAGCAGGAGGAAGAGAGAGAGGGAGAGTTGGTGCCACACACTTTTAAACAACCAGATCTTATGAGAACTCATGATCACTACAACAGCACCAAGGGAGAGAGTGTTAAACCATGAGAAACCACACCCACGATCCAATCACTTCCCACCAGGCCCCGCCTCTAGCACTGCGGATTACAATTCAGCATGAGATTTGGGTGGGGACATAGATCCAAACCATACCACTTTCTAAGAGCTGGTTTCCAGCCCCTGTCCAGCCCACTGCGTGCTCTGATATTGACCACACTCTGCCTTGGTTTTCCAGGTGTTGCCTTTTCTCAGTTAATGGAATTAGCAGCAGTGAGAGAGGAGTCAAGGCCCAGGAGGAGGGGCCTCTTTTTCAAAACTGCTGGCTTTTTGGATTAACTGGGTGGAATATCCCCAAAACAACTGCAGGCCACCTGCATGGGTGGGTGGTCAAATGCAGGGGGTGGGCAAGCAGAGCAGAAACAGATGAGTCCTGGGAAAGGAGGTGAGAGGGGAACTTTGTCAAGCAGGAAAAATGAAAATGCCAGATTCCAAGCAAAGAGACCCAAGGAGAGTCTGGGAAGAAGGGTGATTGTTTTGCTGGCTTTACAACATCATTTTGCTGGCTGATGTCTTAAGACAGAATTGTGCGTCCCTAATTCCAGTTCCTCCTCTGAGGGAAGGAGGCTAAAGTTTATGGAGCAGGGACTGAGGGCAAGCATGGGGCCAGGTGCTGTCCTGCACATGTGTACGGGGGAGAGGCTGGACCCCCCGGGGCTGGCTCTTGGTTGCTTGAAATCCTTAAGTTCTAGTTCAAGTCATCAATTTGAGCCTTGAGTGTTGTTTTATATTCATTTTAATTAGAAATATGTAATTCTTTTTATTTCATTTTTTTCAACTTTATTTCAATTTCAATTCTTTTTAGTTCAAGACAGAAAAAATATGTCAAAAATAATGTGAGGACATCTCAGGGTGGAAGAATCTACTTGTAGTATTTATTGCCTTTGGTAGAAATGGAAATACAGCAACATAAATGTTTGAACAAGTACATTTTCCCCCTTCAAATATGAATACACCAAGAGCCACTTAAAATGTCTTTTCTCCTTGATTTTCTCATTCACATTTCACCCTGACATCTGAGCAGCTTCCACATAAGATCACAGTAAACCGCTCCCTTCTTATTTAATAAGTCAGGATTTAAGGCATCAATTGTATTTGAATACACCAAAAGCTTGCAGAGAGAGAGCAAAGAGAGAGAGAAAGAGAGAGTGACTTTTAAGTACTTGGTTATTGTTGGTCTATAGAAGAAATCAGCTCCTGTCACTCATGAGATACATAAAGGTGATTCGAACGAATTGTTCATAAGGGATGGCCTATTGTTTTCTGTGTCTACGGAAAAAGACTTAAACTGCTGAGAGATGAAAGGACTTCTAGTCTCTGAGAATTGTTAAGCACGAGAACCAGCCTGAGCAGTGATGAAATGCTTTTGCATATGCGTATGTTTTCTAGAATGGTTTAGCCATGGCAATATTTGAACACAAGAAGTCCCAGTTTTGTTATTCCTGCTACACTTATTAATGAGTCATGATTCATTTGTTTTTTGAAAGGAGCTATAAATAAAGCCAGGGCATAGTTCCAACACAGTTTAGATTGAAAGATTTTTTTGCAGGTTTCTTTTTTGTAAGTCACTACAGGAATTAATAAAATACTCTGTATACACTTGAGCTCATATATTGACAATGCCCCCCGTTGTGTCCCCTCCTCAGTATCTCTCTAACTTTAAATATTCTGCCTTTAGAAGGTTAGAAGACAGTATGATTAGCATTAAAAATATATCTATGTATACAGACACACACACAATATTTAAACATATGGAGAACTAAGTCAGGATGGGAACACAATAGATTGCCCTGTTTTCTTCCACCTCTTTCCATTGGTCCTTCTTTTGTCTCCCAAGGCCAAGTTGCTTTTGGCCAATTGAATATGGACGATGAAAACATACAGCAAACCCAAAAAGAGATTTTAACTGTGTACGTGGATTGGCTTGATCATTTGCACTACTGTCCAGTACTAGAGAAGAATCCACCCCAGGTTGTTACTGATCTTTTAGCCTAGGTCATGGCAAAAGATTTATGTCAGGTCTGGACCAGACCTGAAGCCCAAAGCCAAGCCACCGCAGCCAACTCACAAAACTTTGAGTGAGAAATAAATATTGTTGTTCCAAGTCATCAAGATTTGGGGGGATGTTTGTTACACAGCATTAACTCAGCAATAGCTGACCCATATAAGAACTTATCGATGATTTTAAATGTTCATTTTTGTGTGTGTATTTGTATTTCCATTTTTCTACAATGAACAAATGTTATTTAATTTATTCAATCAATAATTATGTGGTGAGAACCTACTGTGTGTCTGCTCCTGTGCTAGACATTGGAAATAAGGTAGTCAGAAAAACAATTTATATACCTGCCGTCATGAAACATAGAGTCTAATGAGGGAGACAGGCTTTCATGTAATCATCACACACACAAATGTAAAACCGGACCCATGTTGTGTTACAGTTGGAGAGTTTGTGGGGCTAGAAGTGTATAGAAAACAGAAATGCAGCTTAGGCAGAAATATCTGGAAAGCCTCCACTGAGAATGTAATGATTGGGCTGAGATCTGGAGAATGAATAGGAGTTAACCAGGTAAAATCATGTAATAAAAAGTAATTTTTAGGAATAGTAGCTTTGTTTTTATTTTTCAGGTTTTGCCTGCCTGTCATAACCTGGACAAGTTATATTTAGCCTGAGGATCAAGTTACCATTGAACTTGATATTAACAGCCTGTCTATGTAGCTGGAACACCTAGCTGTCCACCTCAATCCACAGTCCACCTCCCATAGTATGAGGCTGTTGTTGAGAAGTGGCTGTCCAACCAGGGACTCATTTCCCAGGCCCCCTTATGGCCAGGTGCCATTGTTCTTGCCAATAGGATCAAGTCCCAGTCATGGGTGTTATTTCCGGGATAGGTTTGTTAAGAAGCAGGTGTGCCTGCTCCGCACAGAGCGTTTTCCCTTCCATCCGCAGATGAAACTTACAACAAGGAGTTCTTCTTGTGGAGCCAGAGAGGGAAGAGGGCCGGAACCCTGAACGACCACGTGGGGGAAAGCTGTCCACCAACCAAAAATGCCTGCCTTGGAACACCCATTCATTGCTATGGGGGCAAGAAATAAACTAGCATGTCAAGCTACTGAAATCTGGAGACCTATTTGTTATGGCAGCTGTGTTATCCTGATTAATAGAACATATATTTCAAAAATGGATTCAGTGCTTTCTTGGCTCACACATGGACATAGCCAGCCTTCTAACTGGGTGGAATATTTCCTTTGTGTGGATTGAACTTTGGGTTCAATTTTCTTTCTCCCCATCTGGTAGGAAGGATGTTTATTGTATGGATACCGCGTATCACAACCGATTGGTGAATTTGGTGGAGTGGATTGCTTTTATATACCCTTAATTTTGTTTGCTTCTCTAAGTTCATGAATTCTTATGGGTGATGCTGACATTTTTGGCATGAGAAATGTTTTACACAAATCAGAGACGCTCTGTTGCAACTCAAAACACATTTGGCTTGAAAGAAATACCATACTGACTCACATAAATCTAAAAGGCCATGTTTGTGAGGGTGGGGGTCACTTGGAGGAGCTTGATTTGGGAGGCAGTGGGGAGCCATTAGAAGTTCTCTAGAAGGACAGTGATATGACTGAAGAGATATTTTAGGAAGATGAATCTGATATAGCACACAGGAAAAAATGAGAAAGAAAATAGCTCAGGGACATAGGGACAAACTTGCAACAATCCAGCCATGAAATAAAGAGGCCTGGTCTGGGATGACGCCAGAAGGAATGAAGAGAAACAGGTGAATAAATGAGGCTCAAGAAATGAAACAGCAACACTTGACCACTGTTCACAGCTCATCAACTGCTCTTATCAAACCTCGGAGTTTCCATGTACCAGTTTATTCATATGGCTCTATCAGCCCACCATCCTTGCAAAAGTAACAATACTGACGGGACTATTAAAGTTATGGTATTGTTTTTAAAAGAATTATCATAAGAAAAAAGGAATAATTGCTCCAACATATAGAAATAAGACAAATGAATAATTTTTCCAAAATCATCTGCAGTAGCTGACTGCTCCCTAGGGAGGAAAGGATTGTACATTTTAATTGGAGGGGAAATGACTTAAACACATTTTTATGTTGGAAAAAGAAAAAAATGCCAAAGGCTAGGAGACAAGTATGAGAGGAAAGAGAAAGCCAGAAAATGATTTTTTTTTTTTTTTTGGAGGCAGTGGAAAGTCACTTCTGTGTGTGTTTTGCTAGAGTAACGGTCGGGCTGCCAGGGTTGAATCCTGCTGTGGGATTTTAGGCAACTCAATTAACTCACTTGTGTTCAATTTGCTCATCTGTAAAATGGAGTTGGAAACAGTAATTCCTATGCCATTAGGTTGTTGGGAGTATTAAGTAAGGAAATTCACATAAAGCACTTACCATAGAGCCAGGTACAAATTAATTACTCTGTAAATATTAGTTCTTACTACCATATTGCAAACAAAGGCAAGGTCTCCACAAAAAAAAAAAAAAAAAAAAAAAAAAAAAAAAAAAAAAAGTGAAGTTACCCAATAGCCTGGCTTTTGGTGGGCAAAATGAGGTAGACGTTTTTATAGGACAGGGATTATCAAACTGCAACCCACAGGCCAAGTCCAGACTGCCCACTGTCTATATTTGTAAATAGCTTTATTAGAACATAGTTGCATTCCTTTGTTTGCATTGTCTATGTCTGCTTTTGTGCTAAAATGGCAGAGTTGAGTAGTATGACAGAGATCATCTGGCCTGCAAAGCCTAAAATACTTACTAAGGAAGCACTGCATTAGTTTGCTAGGACTGTCATAACAAAGTCTTACAGCCTGAGTGGCTTAAATAACAGAAATTTATCTTCTCATAGTTCTGGAGGCTGGAAGTCAAAGATCAAGGTGTCGGCAGGGTTGCTTCCTTCTGAGGGCTGTGAGGGAGAACCTGCATCAAGCCTCTGTCCCAGCTGCTGGTGGTTTCCTGGTAATCTTTGGCATTCCTTGGCTTATAGAAGTATGGCCCTGACCTCTGCCTTCATCTTCACATGACGTTTTCCCTGTGTGCTGTCTCTGTCCAAATTTCCCCTTTTATCAGGACACCAGTCATATAGGCTTAGGGGCCCTCCTTACTCCTGAATGACCTCATTTTAACAGGTTATATGTACCATGACCCTATTCCCAATTTAGGTCATATTCTGAGGTACTGAGGGCTAGGACTTCAACATATGAATTTTAGAAGGCTACAACTCAACCCACAACAGATCCTTTACAGAAAAAATTGGACAACTCCTGCTATGGAGAAATTGTACAACATTGTTTCTCATCTTGTGAGCTGGGTTTGACCCCAAGGTACAGAAATTGAACTTGGAGAGGTTGTCTTGCTGCTGGTAGGTGGGGATGCTAAGCTTTGGAGCTGGGCAGTTGGACTCTTTAGCCTCTGTGTTCACACAGGCAGATGTTATGCTGAACAAGATCATGCCATTTCCTGTTCAGAAACTTCCAGTGGCTTTCCTCGCACCTGAACAAATCCCAGTTACTCACCATGGCCTACGAGGTTCTAGGTGTGATCTCACACTGACCTTCCTCCTTGACCTTGATCTTGCCTCCTGCCAGTCTCCTCTGCCCACCAGGCTGCAGAATCAGGCCCACTTTCTGTTTCTGAAATTCACATACTCCTCCTTACCTTGAGGCCCATGCCCAGCTCTTCCCTGATCTGTAATGTTCTTCCCACTGGCTGCTTCTTGTCACTTAGATCTCATCTTAAGATCAGCCTCTTAGAGAGGTTTTCCCAACTCCCCTAGTCCAAGGCATGCTCTCCCATCATCCCTATCTCGTCACCTTATTTTCATTCTTTTGGAGTGCTTATTTCTATCTGATCCTCTCTCATCTATTTGTTTGCTTATTGTCAATTTCCCTGCCAGAGTGTAAGCCCCAGGAGAGAGAAACTTGTTGGTCTTACTCCCCACAGTATCTGCAGTATCTGGAAGAGTTCCTGCGTCTAGTAGGAGCTCCAAAAATATTTGTACTTTGCTGAATGACCAAGACAGGGACCAATGGCTAAAATGTTTAATGAATTACTCCAAAAACAAACTCTCTCTCTTCAGAGGAGTTTATTCAATGAAATATTTTTCCTCCTGTGGTTACATTTGATTAAGAAATATGTTTTCACAATTATGCCTGAATTTTTCCAATATGTATTTCACATCAGACAACTAGATTCTAGGAAAATGTAAAGTTCCTAATCAAGGGGAAAAAAACCAAACATATTTAAAATCATCTCTGGAAGAAGTACAACCCTAAATGCAAGTCACGAATTTTATGTCTGGTCTTCTCTGCTACTAATTAGCCTCTTCTCTCCTCTTAAAGTCACAGTGTCTTCTTGGTGCATTGTCACAGTGTTTTGTACACATTCAAAATTCAGGAAATATTGAGTCATGAATGAGGAGACCATGTTTTTGTGTGGCTGAAAAGTCCAAAATACACTGCTCGTCACCACCTCTGGGAAGCCTTTTCTGATTCTCCCAGGCAGAATTGAATTATTTATTTCTTTGGTCTGATGGTATTATTCACTTGACTCTATGATCACTCTAATGTCCAACACTAATGTGAAACTTAGTATGCACCCTCTTTGTCCATTTTCTGTTGCTGTAACAGAATACTACAGACCAGGTAATTTATAAAGAAAAGAAATGTATTTCTTACAGTTTTGGAGGTTGGGAAATCCACAAAGATGGTGTCAGCATCTGGTGAGGACCTTCTTGCTTCATCATAATATGGTGGAAGAGTGAGTATGGGAGACATAGAGAAAATCAGGCCAAACTCATCCTTTTATCAGGAACTCACTCCAGAGATAACTAACCTATTCCCTCCATAGTGGCATTAATCCATTTAATCACCTCTTAAAGGTCCCACCTCTGAATACTGTTACAATGACAATTAATTTTCCAACACAGAAACTTTGAGGGACATATTCAAACCATAGCAGGCACTAAATTAAATGAATGCATAAGCAATAAAATTAAAATAATGTAAGAAAGAAACTAAGAATTGGGACGGGCTTTAGAAATCATCCAGGCAATGTTTCCCCAAATTCAGCCATTTGCATCTCCCTTAACAATTTTTGGTATACTGTTAATTCTTATGTTTTACTTTAAATCAAGCTTCCTACTATTTAAATACATGTATATTTATGAAAAATTTGCATCAAAATTATAAATGGAAATCCAGCATGACTTGCATTAATAGAAAGCAACATCTACCCCTGCAAAAACAAGTGAAAGATAGTGTCCTAAAATTCTAGCTGGTTGTCATGGGCTGAATTATGTTCCCTCGAAATTCGTATGTTGAAGTCCCAAAGCCCAGAACCTCAGAATGTGACTGTATTTGGAAGTAGGGTCTTTAAAGAGGTAATTATGTTAAAATATGGTGGGTGGGCTCTAATGCAGTATGACTGGTGTCCTTATAGGAAAATGAGATTAGGACAGAGAGGGAGAAAGAGAGAGAGAGGAGAGAGAGGCTAGACATGCACCTGCACAGAGGAAAGACCCTGTGAGGACACAGAGAGAAGGCAGCCATCTGCAAGCCAAGGAGAGATGACTCAGAAAACACCTGCTGACACCTTGATCTCAGACTTCTAGCCTCCAGAGCTATGAGAAAATAATTTTTTGGGTTTAAACGAGCCAGTCTGTTGTATTTTGTTATGGTAGACTTAACAAACTAATACACTGGGTATTACTGCCTGCTGAAAAATGCTGAGCCCAGTCCGCTCTCTTTTAGTTAAAAAGTGAGATTATAAGAATAAAAGGGCCAGGGACAGTGGCTCATGCCTGTAATCTCAGCACTTTGGGAGGCTGAACCAAGGCAGACAGATCGCCTGAGTCCAGGAGTTCAAGGCCAGCCTGGCCAACATGCCAAAACCTCATCTCTACAAAAAATACAAAAAAATTGGCTGGGCATGGTGATACACTCCTGTAGTCCCAGCTACTTGAGAGGCTGAGGTGGGAGGATCATCTAGATGAGCCCGGAAGGTGGAGGCTGCAGTAAGCTGTGATCACGCCACTGCACTCCAGCCTGGGCGACAGAGTGAAACCTTGTCAAAAAAAAAAAAGAGAAGAAAGAAAGAAAGAGAAAGAAAGAAAGAAAAGAAAGAAAAAAAGAAAAGAAAAGAAAAGAAAGAAGTGTTAAAGATGTACTATCACCAACAAAGACTTTCTCCTTGATGAAATCAGAAGTAGGTAGAATTTTAAAAGACATGACTTTTTCAATATGAGAATATCAGTCAGGCTGGATTATACTCTATGTTTAAAAATCTCAGTGTCTTAAGACATTAAATGTTTATTTCTAACTCATGTTATGTGTTTTACACAGGTTGGTGGGGATTATCCTCTGCCCAGTCACTCAGCAGGCTAGGCTGACGAAGGCTCCACCATCTTAGAACTGGGTAATCTGTAATGCAAGGCACTCTCTGCCATCATGTGTGAGGAAGAGAGAGTTTGGAGAACTGTGCACAGGCTTCCCACTATCTGAGACTGGAAGTGGCACACATAATTTCTGTACACATTTCATTGGTCAGAGCTAGTCATATGGCCTCACCTAATACAAACAAGAGGGCTAGGAAATGTGGGTGAGCAAATGGATTCTTCGGGGGTGTTTTCCTGTCTCTTCCACAAGATCTGATGCTATTTTATGTCATAGTTCTGTACTTCTAAAATCATCTTGAGTATATCTCAAGAATGCATCCTGTGCTTTGGGGGAGAAAAAGGATCTGCGCCAAGCTCTTAATTGCATAGCTGAGAATACCGAAATCGCCAGTGTAAATAAGTGCTTCCTTGCCATGACCCACCCTCTTCGTGGCACGTCTGCAGCCACATCTCCTGTCTCTTGAGGCCTGCACTTAGACTCTTTCCACTCAAGCCTGGGAGCACACAATGGTAGCAGCTAGAATAATTTGGATGTCTATTATTGGTGCAAGAACCTTTCATTGTTCATTTCAAGTAAGATCATAACTGGGGAAATATTCTAAAGGCCAATACTGATATTGAAGAATGTGAGGACAACTTGTTCCATTTACCATTTCATCCAGAACACGCAGAGACCTTTCCTATTCCGTGTTGGAGGCGAATACATCTGCAGAATCAATGAGAAAGTATGATTGCTCAGTGTTGTCTGGTTAGCATCCAATTATGTACAGTGTATTTATTTTAAATTTAGAAGACGCACACAAGAGATTTCCAGGAACAAAATGAGAAGAAATTGGCAGTGCACTGAATGGAAAAAATTAATGACTTGAATTACACAGCCTGTGAATCGAAGCCGACAAAAGGGGGAGAGTGAGGGGGAAAGGAGGTTGCAGTTATTCACACTGAGCTGTGCCGATGGTCCTGAGCAGTGCTTGAAAAGCGGTCACCCTCGGTGGAGCTGTCACATTCTTTATCTTCATGGCGGGGCTGGGCTTTGCAGGTCAAAAATGTGTCACGGTTTTGGGAGTACAAAAATGATGCCCCCAAACAGACTTCCACAGCAAGCGTCCTTTTGGAGAATAGATTCAATGCTTAAGTTTTAGCTTAATCACTTTGTCAGCTTTCCTGGGTGAGAGGGAGGAGGAGAGTGAGCCAAAGCCATGAGTAAAGGAACGAGGACTGGGGCTTTGGGCATCTCTGCCGAGAGTCACTGATGGAAGGAATCAGCATTTGTTGAGCTCCTCCTCTGTGCTGGCATCTATGATGTGCTAGGGACCCTCACATGTATGGTCCCGTTTATCCTTCTTGATTCTCCCTGGTTTTAGAAGCACAGAAACTAAGGTAAGAAAGGTAGATGATCTTGACCTTTCTTGATCTCACATGGATTATGGGTTGAATTGCATTCCCCCAAATTCCTATGTTGAAGTCCCTCACTCCCAGTGTCTCAGAATGTGACCTTATTTGGCAATAAGCTTCTTGTAGAGTAATTAGCTAAGATGAGGTTATTCTGGAATAGGGTGAGCCCCTACGCCAATATAATTGGTGTCCTGATTAAAAAGGGGAAATGTGGATATAGACAGCACACAGAGAGAACACATGTGAGATGAAGGCAGAGGTCAGGGCAATGCTTCTACAAGCTAAGGAAAACTAAAGATGGCTGGCAAACCACCAGCAGCTGGGAGAAAGACCTGCAACAGATTCTCCCCCACAGCCCTTAGAAGGAAACAACCCTACCAACACCTTGATCTTGGACTTTCAGCCTCTAGAACTGTGAATTAATAAGTGTCTGTTGTTTGAGTCACCAAGGCTGTGGTGCCTTGTTGTGTCAGCCCTAGAAAACTAATACAATATGGTCACCAAGCAGAGGGGCCACTGGTTTCCTCTGTATCTCAATCTTGTCTATGAAGGCAGGGCCTTGCCTTGGTGCCTGCTCTCTCCCTAGCACGTGGCCCACCTGGCAGCCACACATTTTTTCTCATTTTATAAAAGGAGGACACTGAACGCAGAGGCTCACTGCCCTGTCCAAAGCTCCACAGCCAGTTATTTACAACCAGGGGCAGGTCCTTCTGTGCTTCCTCCTGCACTCAGTCAAGATCCAGGACACCACTCCATTTTCAGAGTGGTCTGGGCCAGCTTCTTGCGCTCCTGATCCATCAAAAGCAGAAAGTAGAAAATGAATGTTTCTGGCCTGGCAGTGCCTGAAACCTTTCCTGGGGGAAGAGGTTTATATTTCCAACTTTCAATCAAACCTTGGGATGCCAAACTGAGGGGAGGCTAATGGAAATTAAAGGTGTCTTAGGCCATTCTCACATTGTTATAAAGAAATATCTGAAACTGGGTAATTTATAAGGAAAAGTGGCTTAATTGGCTCATGATTCCACAGGCTGTACAGGAAGCATGGCCGGGGAGGCATCAGGAAACTTAAAATCATGGTAGAAGGTGAAGGGGAAGCAGGCACGTCCTACATGGCCAGAGCAGGAGGAGGAGAGAGAAACGTATGCCCCAAAGTGCTGTGCTATGGGAAGTGTCTTAGTCACTACTAATTCGGGCTGCTGTAACAAAATACCATGGTCTGGGTCGCTCAGAAACAACAGAAATGTATTTGTCACCGTTCTGGAAGTTGTGAAGTCTCAGACCAGGGCACTTTTGGTGTCTGGTGAGCACTCTTTTCATAGACGGCCATCTTTTCACTGTGTCCTCACATGGCAGAAGCAAGCTCTCTTGAGACTTTTATAAGGACACTAATCCCAGTCAAAAGGGCTTCACTCTCATGACCTAATCACCTCCCAAAGCCCCTACCTTCAAATATCTACTCTTTGGGGGTTAGGTTTCAACGTACAAATTTTGTTGGGACACAAATATTCAGAACACAGCAGGAAGTAACTGCTATCATCTAGCCAAGGTATGCGTACCCCATTGGCCACAGGTGGACCGGGTGAGGCAGCTGTGTGAGACCAGCCATGCTCTCCACCCTCACACCCCCACTTGGAGAGCAGCCAGGCTGAACTGGTCTTTGTTCACGAAGTGTGTGGGGCTCTTACCCTTACTCCCACCAGCTCCAGCCAACCTCCAATATGGGTTGAGACGACACTTTCCCTGAGACCTCAAAAGCCAGGTCAGTTTCCCCCTGGGCTCACTGGGATTAGTGCCTTCCCTCTTCAGGCAGCTCCCACACCAGACTAGGAACACCTCCAGGTGAAGGGCAGAGTCAGGTTCACTGCTTTCCCCCCAGAGCCTGCTACAGGATCTCTCTAGTTCTAGAGCATTTATTCAAAGACAGGATGAATGAGTCCCCAGGGTGCTCCCCAACAGAGTCACCTTGAGGGCAGCCACACTCTAAGAAGTCTGTGGACTGATCAGTCCCTTCTCAGCCCTGCTAAACCCAATCCAGGAGATGGGTGAGCTGCTGGCAAACAGGGAGAAGGGAGAGGGAGGAAGGGAGAGGAGGGCAGAGCTCTAATAGAGGCAGAGCCCAGAGTCCCTTATAGCTGCTGAAGGTGCCACTTGGCTGCTCTTTTTCTACCCCTGTTGGCTGCCTTGGTCATTGACTTAAACCTTGTTACAGATTGGGGTGGGGAGGGAATCCTTTCGCGGGTTTTTTGTTTGTTTGTTTGTTTGTTTGTTTGTTTTTTGAGATGGAGTCTCGTTCTGTGGCCCAGGCTGGAGTGCAGTGGCGCAATCTTGGCTCACTGCAAACTCTGCCTCCCGGGTTCACGCCATTCTCCTGCTTCAGCCTCCCGAGTAGCTGGGACTACAGGCGCCTGCCACCACGCCCGGCTATTTTTTTTGTATTTTTAGTAGAGACGGGGTTTCACTGTGTTATCCAGGATGGTCTCGATCTCCTGACCTCGTGATCCGCCCACCTCGGCCTCCCAAAGTGCTGGGATTACAGGCGTGAGACACCGCGCCCAGCCTTCATGGGTGTTTTGAGACTGGGAAGTAATTAAGGAGTGTGATGTTGGTGGGCATTTAGATTGATCCATCTCTTTGGTATTGTAAATGGTGCTGCAATAAACATATGTGTTCATGTGGCTTATCAGTAGCACGATTTATATTCCTCTGGGTATATACCCAGTAATGGGATTGCTGGGTTGAATGGTAGTTGTTTTTAGCTCTTTGAAGTATCACCACACTGTTTTCCACAATGGTTGAACTAATTTACACTCCCACCATGTATAAGCATTCCCTTTTCTCTGCAATACACCATGGAATACTATGCAGCCATAAAAAAGAATGAGATCATGTCCTTTGCAGGAACATGGATGGAACTGGAGGCCATTATCCTTAGCAAACTATTGCAAGAATAGAAAACCAAATATCACATGTTCTCACTTAGTGGGAGCTCAATGATGAGAACACATGACATATAAAGGGGAACAACGCACACTGGGACCTACTTGAGGGTGGAGAATGGCAGGAGAGACAGGATCAGAAAAAATCACTCCTAGGTACTAGGCTTAGTACCTGGGTGGCGAAATAATCCGTACAACAAACCCCCGTGACACGAATTTACCTAAATAACAAACCTGCACATGTATCCCTGAACCTAAAATAAAAGTTAAAAAAAAAAAAGCAGCGTGATATTATCAACAGAAAGAATAACTCTTGGGGGAAGAAACTCACCCTGCATGCCTGAGTGGCCTCAAAAGGACAGTTTGCTCTCTGAATTCAAGTCCCATTTGCCTCATTTACTAACTGGGTACCTGGAAGACATTCTGACCCCTCCCTAAAATTCCATTTTTTCATAGGTAAATGAGCTTTACCACATACTCTCCCTCCTGGCTTGCTGTAAGAACTGAGTGCGATACACGTATGAAAATGCTGTGAGGCTGGCTGAACGAACAGCTGTTCATTCTCTCTGGGCTGACACTGCGACAAGGTACAGGCGTGCAGGCCTGTTCTGAGGACAGTGCATCAAGTATGGCGAGCGTATGGTCAACCCCTCCATCTCAGGGACCTGGAGAGATGTATTCATTCCAGACCTGGCTCTCGGGTTCTTGGGAGACACTAAGATAAATATGCAATTTCTGCCTTGGAGGGATTTATAATTAAGAGGGAAGTTAAGACATTTAATAGCTACTTAAATGTACTAATGCGTGACCTTGGTGTCAGCCATGATCCCTTAGCCTCTTCAAATCCAAATAAGATTTGCTTCAAGTTCTCAGTCTGCATTCCGGGCAAGTACAAAACCATCCCCAGGAGGAGTGAGAATTCCCTGGAGGCTCAGAGCCCCTCTGATTGTGTCCCTGCTGCCTCTGCTGGCGGATCAGTTTCAATGTCCATCTCTTTGTCCCAGCTGACCACCTCAGGGACCCAGACATGGAGCTCAGTCTCTTCCTGGCTTCCTGACAAAACCCCACTCAGACAAGGCATGAGTGTATATGTGGCCTACTTTCTTGGAGTTTTATGGGGAGGGGAGCAAAAAGGGGTTTTTGTTGCCAACATACAATGACTTCAAATTGAATATTTGCATCATAAAGTCTCCTGGCCACCCTGACAATGGAGGTGTCAACACATGGTGCCCCAGCTGCATCCCATCTCACTTAATTTGTTTTTTTTTTCAGCCAGAGTCTCGCTCTGTCACCCAGGCTGGAGTGCAGTGGGCGATCTCGGCTCACGGCAAGCTCTGCCTGCTGGGTTCAAGTGATTGTCCTGCCTCAGCCTCCTGAGTAGCTGGGACTACAGGCGTGTGCCACCACACCCAGCTAATTTTTGTATTTTTAATAGAGATGGGGTTTCACCATGTTTGCCAGGCTGGTCTCGAACTCCTGACCTCAAGTGATCCACCCGCCTTGGCCTCCCAAAGTACTGGGATTACAGGCATGAGCCACCGTGCCCGGCCTCTCACTCAATCTTGATTCCCTTTGTGCATCTTGTTGTTGTTCTTCCTCTCCTCCTTCCCCCCAGGATTATCTCTTAGGATCCAAATTCTTCAATCTCCTTTCTGCAGAGCAATTCCTCTCTCTCTTGTCTCTTCCTGCACTTGCTTCCAGAGTCCCCTCTACAGTTCCTAACTCACTGGGGTGTGGGACTTTCTGAATTTCTTGAGTCTGACTGTTTGCAGCAACCACGTGTCTCCATTACATGGGTTGGGGCCTTCAGAGGCAGAAGAAGAAGATCCCAGTACCGGGGGCTCTGGGAGAAAAGGTGTAAGCCTGGGTGCCCACCACATTCAAGAGAGCAGGGGCCCAGTTCTCCTGCCTCAGCTCCATGTCAGTCTCTAGTTTTTTGTTTGTTTGACTTTACACTGAAGTTTAATATACATACAGAGAAGTGCATCTGCCATAAGTTTAGAGCGCAGTGTGAATTCTCCCACCTGAATATGCCTGTGTAACCAGGATCCAGACAAAGATGCAGAACATGCTAACACCCCCCAGTCACTATCTTCCACAAAAGGTGAAGCACTATCCTAACTGCTAACTGCATAGATTTGTTTTACCTGGTTTTGTATTTTATGTAAGTGGAATCCCATAGCCTATAATTCTTTGTGTCTGGCATCTTCTGTTCAACATTTTATTTATGAAATGCATCTACATTTTGGGGTGTTGTTATAGATATTTCATGCCCTTTATAGTTTCTTTTTGTGAATACGCCACTATTTCTGGTCTACAGTTGATGGATATTTGGGATATTTCCAGTTCGGAGCTACCATGTGGCTTCTGCTTTTGAACCAGATGTTTGCAGAGTCAGTTACCGCAAAAGAGATACTGAACACAAAAGAAAGTCACTCATTCATTCAGCAAACACCATCTGTGGGAAACCTACAATGTGCCAGGCATGTAGACAAATACTGAGATAGGACAGTGATCAAAGTCGACATGTCCCAGCCCTCATGGAGCTGAATGTTTGTAAGGGACATGGGGTATATTCAGATGATTAGAACACAGCCAGATCTGAGCTTTGCTGAGGGTGGAGAGAAAGTTAGCAAAGTGTAGGCTTGAAGCTTCAGACAAAGGTGGCTGCTGAGAGTGTGTTCAAGGTAGAAGGAACACCTTGTGCCAATGGCACATTTGCAAAACTTGAATGTTCCTCTTACTGGGGTGGGCAGTGGGGTGAGACCAAGCTGCAGGGATAGGCAGGGGCTGCATCTTGAAAGGCTGAGAGAACTGGCCAGGCACAATGGCTCACACCTGTAATTCCAGCACTTTGGGACACCGAGGCAGGCAGATAGCTTGAGCCCAGTAGTTCAAGGCAAGTCTGGGCAACATGGTGAAACCTTGCCTCTACAGAAAAATACAAAAATCTTATCAAGGCATGGTGGCATGCACCTGTAGTCCCAGCTACTTGGGAAGCTGAGCTGGGAGGATGGCTTGAGCTGGAGGTTCGAGGCTGCAGTGAGCCAAGATCGTGCTACTGCACTCCAGTCTGGGTGACAGAGAGATGCCATGTCTAGAAAGAAAAAGAAAGAGAAGAAAGAAAAAGAAAGAGAAAGAAAGAAAGAAAGAAAGAAAGAAAGAGGAAAGAAAAGAAAGGAAAGAAAAGAAAAAAAGGTTGATAGAACCATTGTAGAATTGGGATTTCTCTTGAGGAAAAAAAGTTCCACCTAAATAGAGGAGTGACATGAATCACTTTGCATTTAAGAAGCCCCTTCTGGCTGTGGTGTGGGTGGCTGGCATGGGCATGCCTGGAAACCAGTTCAGGCAGGGCAGTGTTTGACCAGGGAAGAGGTGGTGGGTGTGAGCACTCCCTACGATTCTGCCTGCTGACCTAGACCTCACATTGCCACCCGCAAGGTGATTTGTTTGCCATTAACCAAGCACGAGGGCCCTGCACAGGACACATTTGCTTGGGGAATCCCATATTTATATTTCCTATGCTGTTTAGTCTGGAATCTTCCAAAACACACCCCCATTTGACCTTTCTGTGTTTCTGGAGCCCTCCCTTCCCGTGCCAAGCTCTGACCCTCTGCAGCTGTCTTACGGGTCTGAGGTCTTTGGCCATGTCTTTGAAGCTTCCTGGCTTGGCTCCTTTGAGAGCAGGAGTATGGGAAGGGAAGACTCGATCTTGCCTCACAGGGAAGGAGGCAGCTGTCGAGCCGCCTTTCCTCTGCCTTGCTTGTTCTGCATTTTTGGGTGAGCTGTTTTTGTTTAATGTAAGCAGAGCAAATCCATCCATAGCAAAATCAGAGAAAATAACTTGTTGATGTGTAAACCAGGATGTCACAAATAACCCTGTTTGTTTAATTATAGCAGGCTGAGTGCTTGGAGCCGGGAAGGGGGTGGTGGTAGCGGTGGTGCTCTAGAAGGGGAATTCAGGATACCATTGCAGGCGTCCCGGAGGCCTGCGGATGGGACCTGGAGGAACATGTGAGTGCCTGGAGCCACGTGGATAAACTGGGGCACATCTGGTGCCTGAGTCAAGCCCAACCGAGTGGGTAGACAGCTTTCGGTGCTAATGGGAGCTTGCTGTAGAGTCGCTAGACAGAAAAATTAAATCAAAGATGAAAAGATAAAAAAGTTACATGGAAATAATAAGGCTGTGAACATAAGAAATTTTGACTTGATGAGTAATTGCTTTATGAAAAAGTTTGTTCTTCACCATGAAATACACCAGTGTGGTCAAGAACAGAGAGCAGTGGGCGTCCCACCCAACCCCACCTACAATTGCCTCCTCTTCTGTTTCAGGGAGATTATGGAAACAGGACTTTAAGAAGCTAGGAGCAATGCAGTGTTGAGTTTAAGATCGTGGGCTTTGGATTTAGGTAGACCTGGGTTCAAGTCTGGGCTCAGACTAAAGAGCATAAGAGGGTAGTGGAAGTATAAATGTGAGGTTCCCTAAGCAAATGTGTCCCGTGGCAGGCCCTTGGACTTGGTTAATGGCAAGTGAATCATCCTGGCGGTGAAATAGTGAGGTCTGGGTCAGCAGGCAGAATTGTTGGGGCTGCTCATGCCCACCACCTCCTCGCTGATCATACACTGCCCCACCTGAACCCCTGCTTCTAGGCGTGCCCATGCCAGCCACCTACCCCACAGCCAGAAGGGTGCTTCTTAAAGGCAAAGTGGTTCATGCCGCTCCTTTATTTAGGTGGAGCTTTTGTCCTCAAAAAAATTAGCCAGGCGCCTGCCACACGCCTGGCTAATTTTTTCTTACTGCAAAAACCACTGTAAACAATTTAAAAGAAAAGATGCCGATTGGGAAAAAGTATTTTTAATTTTACGTAGTAGTAGGAATTTAAACAAATTTGCAAGAAAAAAACAACCCTATTAAAAAGTGGCCAAAAGACTTGAACAGACACTTATCAAAAGAAGACACATATGCAGCCAACAAATATATGAAAAAAAGCTAGTCATCACTGATCATTAGAGAAATGCAAATCAAAATCACGGTGAGATACCACCTCACGCCAGTCAGAATGGCTATTACTGAAAAGTCAAAAAACAACAGATGCTGGTGAGGTTGCACAGAAAAAGTAACACTTTTACACTGTTGGTGGGAGTGTAAATTAGTTCAACCATTGTGGAAGACAGTGTGGTGATTCCTCAAAGACCTGGAGGTGGAAATACCATTTGACCCAGCAATCTCATTACTGGGTATCTACCCAAAGGAATAGAAATAATTCTATTATAAAGATACATGCACGCACATGTTCTCAACTCCTTAAAATGGCTCTTTGGGCCCTTTAAGATCCAGCCCCTGCCTACCTCTGCAGCTTGGTCTCACCCACTGCCCACCCCATTATCTAGGTGCAAGTCTGCCTTCTTCCCATGTGGCCTGGATCCAGTTATACCTGAAGCCATTACCCTAGGGATTTTCAGTTATGGGAGCTAATCACTGACTTTTGTTTAAAGTTTATTTAAATGTAGTTGTTTTTTCTGCTTTTTGTCAACCAAAACAAAGGATATTGCCTAATACAGTTTGTAACACCAGAGTATTTCTTAAAAATGTTTCATGATATATACACATCAATGTCAGAGAATGATTGTTTTATGCCCAGGTGGGTTAAGAGAATGCTGTTGCCAGGCATGTTCAACCAGTACTGCCACAGAAATGACTGGGGTTCTCTCTATACCTCCCCGCCTCTCTTTTTTTTTTTTTCCAACAGAAAAATAAGTTACTTTGGGGTTTTCTTCATCAGCAACAGTCTTCCTAGAGAGACATTCTTTTGAATCAAAAACAAATTATTCTTGATAATTGGAAAAAGGTCCAACGGGCCTTCCTGCGCTGGGTAGCAGCCTGTGATAACTTCCTCCAAAGAGGAAAACCAGCAAATCCAGAACATCAACATGTTGATGGGACAGAAGCACTCACTCTGAGCAGTGGCTCTCAATGTATGGTCCCTGGACAGCATCATCAACAAATGGAGACTTACTGGAAAGGCAAATTATCTCACTGGGTCACTAACTCTGAGAGTGGGTCCCAACAATCTCTATTTTTACAAACTCTCAAATTTTGCTGCTCACCAGAATGCAAGAACCACTGGTATGGGGGGCGGTGGGGGGTGGGGGTTCCTTTTTTCTTGGTGACTAGAGGCTGTTGGATGATTAAAATCAAACCCAGGCTACCTTTGCAGGGTCCTTCTAGGTTTGAACATTTGCTTTCTCACTTTGAGAAGAGGTAGAAGGGGTCACACTGAGGACAAATCCGGCAGTGGGCTTTGGTTGCTTTCTTTTGTGCAGGAACCAGACCACTCATCCATCTATGATTTCTGGAAGCTTCAAAGAGGTAGGGGTTTACCTGTGAGGCAACTAGTCAACAAACCCTATTGATCCTTCACTTTTCAGGGTCCTGGGCCCCTCCCCTGTCACGTAAAGGTATAAATTCTATTGCATTTCTGGAAGAGAGGGGAAATAGATGCAGATCAGGAAAAAGTATTTTTAATTTTATGTAGTAGTAGGAACTTAAATGAATTTGCAAGAAAAACACAACCCTATTAAAAAGTGGGCAAAGAACATGAACAGACACTTATCAAAAGAAGACACACATGCAGCCAACAAACATGAAAAACAGCTTAACAGCACTGATCATTAGGGAAATGCAAATCAAAATCACAATGAGATACCATCTCACGCCAGTCAGAATGGCTATTACTAAAAAGTCAAAAACTGGTAGTGGGCTTTGGTTGCTTTTTGCATTTCTCCAATGATCGGTGATGTTGAGCTTTTTTTCAACCTACCTCCTATCTCTTTCTCCCTGCCTGTCCCGTGTGTCTTTCCTGGACCCTGAACTTTTGTGCTTGGCATCCTCAGAGTTGGTGCACCTGGAGACTGACCTGCTGGACTACTTTGCCTGGGGACAGAGTTGCTTTCTGTCTTCTCACTCTCAGCAACACTGGATTTGCCCATCTTTTCAAGTTTTGCCACTCTGACAAGAGAAAAATTGTATTTCATCTTTTTGTTTAAGGCATATTTTCTTGATTACTTATAAGAAGACTGAATATCATTCCCAATGTTTTCTGGCCATGTGATCATTTCCTTTTCTGTGAATTGTCCATTTATCTATTAGAATGTGGTTTTCTTACTAATTTATACATTTTCATAAATAAATTCTTTTCTTCAACTTTTATTTTAAGTTCAGGGGTACATGTGCAGGATATGCAGGTTTGTTACATAGGTAAATGTGTGCCATGGTGGTTTGCTGCACAGATCATCCCATCACCTAGGTATTAAGCCCAGCATCCATTAGCTATTCTTCCTGATGCTGTCACTCCACCATCCCCCAGACAGGCACGTGTGTGTTGTTCCCTTCACCCCCTGCCCCTGTGTGTCCTTGTCATTCAGCTCCCACTAATAAGTGAGAACATGTGGTGTTTGGTTTTCTGTTCCTACATTTGTTTGCTGAGGAAAACAGCTTTCAGCCCCATCCATATCCCTGCAAAGGACATGGCTGCATAGTATTCCATGGTGTATATGTACCACATTTTCTTTATTCAGTCTATCATTGATGGGCGTTTGGTTAACTCCATGTCTTTGCCATTGTGAATAGTGCTGCAATGAACATACGCCTGCATGTATCTTTATAATAGAATGATTTATATTCCTTTGGGTATATAACCATTAATGGGATGGCCGCCTCTAGGTCTTTGAGGAATCACCACACTGTCTTCCACAATGATTGAACTCATTTACACTCCCACCAACAGTGTAAAAGTGTTACTTTTTCTGTGCAACCTCTCCAGCATCTGTTGTTTTTCGACTTTTTGGTAATTGCCATTCTGACTGGTGTGAGGTGGTATCTCAATGTGATTTTGATTTGCATTTCTCTAATGGTCAGTGATGTTGCGCTTTTTTACATATGTTTGTTGGCTGCATGGGTGTCTTCTTTTGATAAGTGTCTGTTCAAGTCCTTTGCCCACTTTTTAATAGGGTTTTTTTTTGTTGCAAATTTGTTTAAATTCCTACTACTACATAAAATGGAAAATACTTTTTTCCTAATTTGCATCTTTTCTTTTAAATTGTTTACAGTAGTTTTTCAGTACAAAAAAATTAAATTTTATATAGTCAAACCCATTGATCTTTTTGGTACCTGAGTTTTATATCTCGATTAGGAAAACCATTCAATGAATGACTATTCCCCTGTAATTATTTGTTGTTGCTTTTGTTTTACTGTTTTAAAGTCTTAGATCTTAAACTAGCTGAAATTTACTTTTGTGTGTGATATAAAATTAGGGTCTATGTTTATTTTTTTCCTAAATGGATGGCCAATTTCCCAAATTTTAAACAATCCATCTTTTCTCTGCTTGTTTCAATACCAACCTTTGTCATAGACTGAATTCTGAACTCTAATTTCTTTCCTTCCTTCCTTCCTTCCTTCTTTCCTTCCTTCCTTCCTTCCTTCTTTCCTTCCTTCCTTCCTTCCTTCCTTCCTTCCTTCCTTCCTCCTTCCCTCTCTGTCTCTTTTCTCTCTTTCTTTCTTTCTTTCTTTCTTTCTTTCTTTCTTTCTTTCTTTTCTTTCTTTCTTCTTTCTTTCTTTCTTTCTTCTTTCTTTCTTTCTTTCTTTCTTTCTTTCTCTTTCTTTCTTTCTTCTTTCTTTCTTTCTTTCTCCTTTCTTTTCTTTCTTTCTTTTCTTTCTTTACTCTTTCTTTCTCTCTTTCTTTCTTCTTTCTTTCCTCTTTCTTTCTCTCTTTCCTTCTTCTTTTTTTTTCAGAGTTTCTGTCACCCAGGCTGGAGTGCTGGAGTGCAGTGGTACGATCTTGGCTCACTGTCACTGCAACCTCCACCTCCCAGGTTCAAGCGATTCTCGTGCCTCAGCCACTTGAGGAGCTGGGATTACAGGTGCCCACCAACTTGCCTGGCTAATTTTTGTATTTTTAGTAGAGATGGAGTTTCACCATGTCGGACAGGCTGGTCTTGAACTCCTGATCTCAGATGATCCACCTGCCTTGGCCTCCCGAAGTGCTGGGATTACAGGCATGAGCCACCACGCCCAGCTTCTAATTTATTTCATAGATCTCTCATTTCGATAACAACATTATTTAGTAATGTCACCTTTTAATAGTTTTTAATGTCTGGTAGGGTGTTTAGTAAATCTGCGTGTTTTATTTTTTTACTTCACTAAATGAAATTTAGAATCAGCTTGTTAAATTCCATGAAATTTGGCATTGAACTAAGTTATTTGATTCTTGTGAAGGGAACAGATAGCTCTACAATTTTGAGTCCATAACGTGGAAAAATAGGATGTCTCTCCATTTATTTAGTCTTCTTCAGTAAATGTTTTGGTGTTTTCCTCCATATAGGCTTGGCATGGTTTTTTAAAGTTATGACTAGGTATTTTATAATATTTTTCATTATTGTTAATAGGATTTTTTTCAATATATTTTCTGATTAGTTATTGCTAGAGTAAGGGGAAGCTAGCTCTTTTATATGTTCACCTTGTATCTTACTATCTTATTTACTTCTTTTTTTTCTTTTTTTAAGATAGAGTTTCACTCTTGTTGACCAGGCTAGAGTGCAGTGGCGTGATCTGGGCTCACTGCAACCTCCCCCTCCCAGGCTGAAGTGATTCTCCTGCCTCAGCCTCTTGAATAGCTGGTATTACAGGCGTCAGCCACACGACCGGCTAATTTTTTGTATTTTTAGTAGAGATGGGGTTTCACCATGTTGCTCAGGCTGGTCTCGAACTCCTGACCTCTGGTAATCCATCCGCCTTGGCCTCCCAAAGTGCTGGGATTACAAATGTGAGCCACTGTGCCCAGCCTAGTATTATAACTAGGAGTTTTCCAGTCAATGGCCTTGAATTTTCTAGGTGGAACATCATATCTGTGTGTTTGCTTACATTTGGAGAAATGGAATTTGCCTTTATTAATCAAGTCTACTTTTTGTTACATTCTATTTTTTAACCTCTAATTTTACTTTTAGTAATTCCTCCCTTAGACTTTCTTTAGATTTATTTTATTGTCCTTGTTTCTAGTTTCTGCAATCAAATGACACTAATTTATTTGCAAATGAATTTGAAACTAAATTTTCCTTTGGATGCTGGTTTGACTACATGCCTTAGGTTTTATTATGTAGTGTCTGATTTTTATTTATTTCACATTTGGTATATTCAGTCTTGACTTCTTTTTCTTAAATCCCTGAGAGATATTTAGAAGAGTGTTTTTAATTTTCTAGTCCTGGCACGGTGGTTCACACTTGTAATCCCAGAACTTTGGGAGGCGGGTGGATCATGAGGTCAAGAGATTGAGACCATCCGGTCCAACATGGTGACTCTACTAAAAATACAAAAATTAGCTGGGCATGGTGGCACGCACCTGTAGTCTCAGCTACTCAGGAGGCTGAGGCAGGAGAATTGCTTGAACCCGGGAGGTGGAGGTTGCAGTGAGCTGAGATCACACCATTGCACTCCAACCTGGTGACTCCATCTCAAAACAAAATTTTTTTTTAATTACCTAAGTGATTAGATTTCTTAGGTTGCCTTTGTTATTAATTCTAGTTGCAATCAGACGATGTATTGTGAGTTCTTTTATCCTTGTTTGTTGGTTTTACTCGCTTCTATGTTTTAACACTATATTATTAAGGTGCAGAAAGGCTTAAGACTTTTGTAACGTCTCAGTGAGTTGGATCTTTTGTTGCTGTAACTTTTTTCTGTTTAATTAGTATCTGATCTAATACTATCACATCTATTTTCTTTTGGTTAGTATTTTCCTATATATATTTTCCTATTCTTTACTTTCAAGCTGTTCTTATCCTTTCATTTTAGGTAGGATTCTTATAAATACCATACGGCTAAATTTTTAAAAATACCTCCCCATTTTTTTGAGACAGAGTCTCACTGTGTCACCCAGGCTGGAGTGCCGTGGCACTGTCTTGGCTCGTTGCACCTCCGCCTTCCGGGTTCAAGCGAAAAATCTCTCCCTGTTATGGCTGTATTACTGATACATTTGGTCATAGTCCTGCCATCTTGTTTTGTTGTTTTTTATTACGCTTCCTTGTTTCCTTTACTGTTTCTTCTGTAGCTTGGTTGACTATTTTCTTTTTTAGCCATTAGTGGTTTGAAAAATATTCTTTCTGTTTTTATTCCTTCTTTAAGCATGTATTTAAACATTTTACTCAACACATTTAAAGGTATATGTTTCTATCAATGCTGAGAATTAATCAGTACATATTACTATCCTGACGCTTTATTGTGTCTTTCTTCCCTCTCCATGCACCAACTCCCTCTACCCACTCCCAAGTTTTGTTGAAATGTGGAATTTAACAGATGGAATTCTTTCTTAACAATTCATTAAGCTTTATAGCCATATTTTCAGTAGCCCTTTGGGCTCAAATTTTACTAGTTTCTTTGCACAACACTGTTTGATATTTCCCTTTCTTCAGCTCATTGTTCGTATTGTTGGGGTATACCCTCTAGAGAATCTTTCAAAAAGACTTCATGGAGAGACATTTTCTGAGTTCTTGTCCATCTAGGAATAATTTCTATTTTGTACTTAAATCACTTTTTGTCTGAGTACAAAATTCTAGATTAGAAATTATTTTTTTCTGCAGAATTTAGTGACACCATGTTTTATATAATTTTATATTTATTGCATTTGAGAATTTCAATGCCCATTTATTTCTTCTTCCTTTGAAGTTAAACTAGGGGTCTTTTATTTCTCTCTGAATTTTTTCTTTAATCCCTCCCTTATTCCTTATTTTTATTTTTTATTTCATCAATATGTCTTTTCCCAAATACCCCTCACTCACTCCCACACTTCTTTTCAGTATTTCATGGGCCCTTTTATATGAAGAATTCAGACTTTCTTTTAGCTTTGAAAGTGTTTTATATAATTTGTATGATTATTTTCTCTATCCATTCACCTTCTGGATATACTTTGAGATAGAGGTTGAAACTTCATGTTCTGTTTTTTTGTGTTCAGGTTTTTATCTTTCACATTTCAACTTTTGGAATTTTGCACTGTGTTCAACGTGGATCACTTGCCTCAATATTCCAGTTTATTAAAGTACTCTACAGTTCTATGCATTTTATAATCAATCCATCTATTTTAGGGTTTTCTTCACTTGGAAAAAGTTATAAACCATGGCAAATTACAGAGGATAACTGTATTAGTCTGTTTTCACACTGCTGTAAAGAATTACCTAAGACTGGGTAATTTATGAAGAAGGAAGTTTTAATTCACTCACAGTTCCTTCCCCATGGCTGGGAAGGCCTCAGGAAACTTACAATCATGGCAGAAGGGGAAGCAAGGATCTTCTTCACATGGCAGTAGGAGGGTGAGCGAGCTCGGGGGAAGTGCTACACTTTAAAACCATCAGCACTTGTGAGATCTCACTACCAGGAGAATAGCAAGGGAGAAATCTGCCCCTATGATCCAGTCATCTCCCACCAGGCCCCTCCTCTGACACATGGGGATTACAATTCGAGATGTGATTTGGTTGGGACACAGAGCCAAACCATATCAATAACATAGCAAACACCCATGTACCCATTACTCAGAAATAACTAACATTAACATTTTGTCACATTTGCTTTGGTTCTATTTTAATAAAATAAATAAAATATTACTGATAAAATTGCAGTCCCTTTTGTTCACTTTGCTACTACTTTTTCCCCATTGTCCCCAAAGGAATTGCTTTCATCAACATTATGCACAGTTTTCCATTTATTTTGGCTATAAAAATATGTGTGTGTGTATGTATATGTGTGTGGATGTGTATATATATATTCCACCATCCTCTGGTGTTTTTCTTTTTTTTCTTGAGACAGTGTCTCACTCTGTCATCCAGGCTGGTGCTATCATGGCTCACTGCAGCCTCCATCTCCCAGGCTCAGGTTCCCACCTGCAAGGTTTATCTTATAGCTTCCGGTATAGCTAAGTTGCCTGCTGAAATTCCCACTGGTAGCATAAAAGTAAGGCTGATCCCCCTTCTTCACTTTTTTTGAGTTGGAGTCTTGCTCCGTCACCCAGGCTGGAGTACAGTGGCACAATCACTGCAGCCTCAAACTCCTGGGCTCAAGTGATCCTCCCACTTCAGCCTCCTGAGGACCTGGGACTACAGGCATGCACCAATATGCCAGGCTCATTTTTAAATTTTTTATAGAGATAGGGTCTCACTATGTTGCCCCGGCTGCTCACCTATTTTAAAGGAAAAATATGTTTATCAGATTGAGGAGGCTTAACCTCCCACCTCAGCCTCCTGAGTAGCTGGGACTACAGGTATGAACCACCATGCCTGGCTGATTTTCATAGAGACAGTGTTTCATTATGTTGCCCAGGCTGTTTTCAAATTTCTGGCCTCAAATGACCATTTTGTCTTGACCTCCCAAACTACTGGAATTATAGGCATGAGCCACCATACCCGGCTGCCTACAGTCTTTCATAGTTTTTAAAAAAATGTATTTTAAGATAAAAATATTTTAAGTAAATATTGAATTTACTTTTCTTAAGCTAGCTTTTTCACTCAACAATATGTTTTTGGAAATTTACTTAGATTGTTGCATATCTGGTTCATTTAAATAAACATGGTCTTTCTTCATTTAAATGAACTAGATATGCAACAATCTAAGTAAATAATAGAGCTTTGTAGGAATATGTGCAATGAATGTATCCACCCTACGAATGATGGACATCAAAGTTGCTTCTAAGTTTTTGTTATTAGAAGCTTATGTTTTTCTAATAAATTTGTTATGTGAATAATATTTGAGCATAAAAAAACTGTCGTTATGTCAAACCAACAGTGTTTGAGATTCTGTGGCTCCCACAACTTCACCAAGTCTAGATACTATCAAACTTTTTCACTTGGGCAATCTGAAGGATGGAAATTGTATCTTCTATAGGGCTTTCAATTTTATGATTCATAATGTTAGTTTTCAAGAACTCTGAGTACAACTTTTTATAGAGGCTCTGTCTCTCTCTCTCTCTCTCATCTATCTGGATATGCTACTCTTTCAAATGTGTTTGACAATACTAATTACACTAATTATGAAGTGTTTCCCCCTCTGCTTCCCCATTGTAAGAATTCTGCTTCTCCAGATGTAAACTTCTCTGAAGGTGGAGTTGGTGCTTTCCTTTTCCTTTTCTGTTTTTCTAAAACTTTTGGTGAATCTTGGCCACCTACTGGTCCAGATTACTCTGGCTGGAATGGACTCCTGAGATCCTGTGGGAATCCCTGTGCGTTTGACTGGGCATGCAGGTGCTGGGTGGAAGAACCTGGCTCTGCTGCCTGTGTGGGCCAAGGGAGAGGTGTATGTGAGGGGTTTGTGTTGCGAGCGTGAGGTTTCCTCTCTACTCTGGTGGCCACAGACAACTGGGGCCCTGCCCGGCTCCTCCCACCTCTGAGGCTCCTTTGGGAGTGTCCCTTCATCAGAAGCCCCTAATAGTCTGGTCACCCTCCCATGGTCCAGCTCTTCCTCCACCTGCTACTTCTAGTCTTGGTGCTTGCATTGGTTTGCTAGGGCTGCAGAACAAATACCACCGACTGGTGTTCGGTATTTCACAGCTGAGTGGCTTTCACAACAGAAATCACTTTCTCACAATTCTGGAGGTTAGATGTCTGAGACCAACGTGTTGATAAAGTTCATTTCTTCTGAGGTTTCTTTCCCTGGCTTGCAGATGGCGACTTCTCTCTGTATCTTCACACAATCTTCCACTGTGTGTGTCTGTGGCCTCATGTCCTCTTCTTATAAGGATCCCAGTCATATTGCACTGGGGCCTACACTACTGACTGCATTTTAACTTAATCACCTCTTTAAAGGCCCTATTAGTCTCCAAATGCAGTCCCATTCTGAGGTACTGGGGGTTGAAGTTTCAATGTATGAATTTGTCGAGCAGTGGGTGGGTGGGGAGAGGGCACAAGTTAGCCCATTAACAGTGCTATTCTAGGGCTCTGATAGAATAAACAGTCTTTTTGTGTGGAAGGGCTCCCATTTTCCTATCTTATTTATGCCATAGCGTACAAACCAGACAGTTTCATATGAACATTAGCTAATTTACTTAACCGGATCCTGCGATTAGATATTTAGTAAACTTCTTGCGGCTAAATGCATGTCCATAATTTTTTCTCCTATGCAAGTTTTCGTAATTCAAATTAGCTATGATGTGATCAACGAATTAAGGAAACTTATTTGCATTATAAGGATTACTATTGTTTACAACTCAGTTACTTAAGAATCAACACCAAACATGAAAGGAGGGGAAACTATTGAGCAATTGAAATGAACCAAGAGTGTGCTGGGTGCTGGTAAGGGTGTCTTTTTTTGATCTGGGTGCTGGTGATATGGATATGTCCAGTTGGTAAAAATGCATTGAGCTATCTGCTTATAATACGTGCGTGTTTCTATATGGATGCTATACCTCAAAGAAAAGTAAAAGGGAACGTGTTGAATGGCAGCATGGAAACAGTGCCTCTGAGTACTGGTTGCTCAGTTAACATTGCATTTTTTAAAACGGTTATGAATTATATGCTGTGTGGCAATTTATTTCAATGGTCTGGGGGTTTTCAACTCCAGCTACACATTAGAATCATCTAGAGATGTGTTTTAAGAATACTGCTGTCCGGCCCTGCTCCAGATTAGCTAAATCAGAATCCCTGGGGGTGGAGCTCCACATCAGTATTTTTTACAAAGCTCCCCAGCGGTTCTAACGTGCAACCAGGTGGGAGCACCACTGGCCCAGAAATGCAGTTATTTTGATCACCTGTATTTTTTTCAGATTTGATCTGTGATTTCAGATTCTGTGGTCAATTTAGGTCAATTGATTTATTTTGCAATCATAAAAATGCACATATAGTTAAGATATAATTTATTATCAAAATTCCTGCAGGAAAAAAAAATCACTTTTTACTGTGAATGTGAAACTTTTTACTATCTACCCACCTTCTTTTTCAAAATATATAAATCATCAAAACAACTCCTTAATTTAATCAGGCCATTTTTGTAAGTTCGGGAATGTGATTATTGGGTTGTACTGGAATGCAGAGTATTTCTTTAGGATGCATTCTTGGGAGTAAACTTGTCGGTTCAAATGAAAGGTTTATCTTACAGCTTCTGGTATAGCTAAGTTGCCTGCTGAAATTCCCACTGATAACATAAAGGTAAAGCTGATCCCCTTTCTTCCTTTATATTGAGTTGGAGTCTTGCTCTCTCACCCAAGCTGGAGTACAGTGGCATGATCACTGCAGCCTCAAACTTTTGGGCTTAAGTGATCCTCCCACTTCGCCCTCCCTAGGAGCTGGGACCACAGGCATGCACCAATATGCCGGGCTCATTTTTAAATTTTTTGTAGAGATAGGGTCTCACTATATTGCCCAGGCTGCTTACCTTTTTTAAAGGAAAAATATTTTTGTAACAAAAATTACAATTGTATATATTAAAGAGAAAATGAAAACAACCTGAAATTCTGCCATCCAGATAATCATCCTTAACATGTTGGTGACCCTCACCCCCCTGTCGGGTTATAGACAGATTTATACGATATAAATGGAGGTGGTGAGTTGGACTCTTGACTATCTACCACCTGTGCCTTCTGAGCCATGGTAGTCAGAAGAGTGGCTTGAGCCTGGTACCAAGATTATTGTTAACTGTTAAAGAACTAGGGGTATAATCATTTCAGAAGATACACATATATATCTTATTTTACATGCATACATACATATACAATTTATTTATATATACACACACAATATTTTCTTATAGATTAGACAGAGTGGTCCTTGAGAATAAATGAAATTGGGCTATACTTCAAATGGTTTAGGAGAAAAGCAGCCCTGGCCTGTTTCTCTTTCCTCCTCGGTGCCATCTCCCATCCAGGCTCACCCCTCACTAGAACCAAGTAGAGAAGAAAACCATTGACTTCCACAGGACCCTGAGGTTGTGGAATTTCAAGACACAGGAAGGGACTAGGGATCTGGGGACCTCCTCAATGGATGTTCTTGGCAGGTAACTCACATGGAATATAAACATCTAAAACTATCCCCATTGGTTTGGGGATACTGTGGGGATGGGAACAGGGCCCAGCTCATTATTCCTCCCAGTTGATCTTCTGCTCCTTCTCTCTCCCTAGCTAGGTTCTCCAGAGTTGGGAAGGGGAGAGGGGATTCAAGGGATAGCAGCAGTGTCTTCCAGGGTTGGCACTCTAGTGATCTACATGGCAAGCCCATCCTCAAAAGGCTCTTTTGTGGAAGTTCTGGAGCCGGGTCCAGCTATGTACAGTGCACCAGGCTGAGACATCCTCTCTCTGACTTACAGTAGAATAGTTTGCTGGGCAGGGGGCTAGGGAATGGGTGTTGCTGACTAGTTAGGGATGCAATCATAGTGGGGTGGAAAATGGTCCTCGTGCACTGAGCCCACTTCTGAGTGGAGCCACAGGACTGGTTGAGAGGTTGAGTCTTGAGTCTCGGGTCTGGGTGGAGTTATTCAGTCCATCAGAAATGCAAAAGTCTGAAAAGGCATCTCAAAAGGCCAATCTTGGCTTCAACAATAGTGATGTTATTTACAGGAATAATTGGGGAAGTTACAAATCTTGTGACCTCCAGACCAATGGCTGGCAATTATTTAACTACATCTACATTTTAGCAGAATTCAGGCCCCTCTCATGATCTTAAACTTGGGGACTTTTATTAGTTTTATAAGGGCATTTAGTTTTGGGAAGGGCTAACATCATTTAAACTATAAACTAAATTTCTCCCAAAGTTAGCTTGGTCCACAGCCAGGCATGACCAAGGGCCATGTGGAGGTTAAAGGCAAGATGGAGTTGGTCAAGTCAGATCTCTTTCACTGTCCTAATGTTCTCACTGTTATAATTTTTGTAAAGGCAGTTTCAAGGGGTTCAACCTGGGCCTTACTGAACTAAAGTCAAGGTGTCAGTGGGGCTGTTGCTTCTGGAGGCACTAGGAAAGAACGTATCTCTTGGCCCTTCCAGCTTCTAGAGCCTGCACTCCTTGACAGTGAACGCTCCACCAGGCCCATCTCTGAAGCCAGCAGTGTTGGATTTCTCCAGCCATTCTTCTGTCATCGCATGCCCCACTCTGACAACAGCCAGGAATGGTTCTCCAATGTGATTAGATTGGGTCCACCTGAAAAATCCCGGCTAATCCATCTTAAACTCCTTAACGCAAATCACATCTGCAAAGTCCCTTTTTTCATGTAAGGTGGTGTATTCACAGGTTCCAGGGACTAGAACATGGACATCTTTGTGGAGAGGGACGATACTTTTCTGTCTACCATACCCCATTGCTTGCACGAACCCTCCTGCAAATTTCTAGTCTTGTTTTATGTAGGCTGGAGGAGGGCAACAGAGGTGAACACTGATAGAATGGGCTCTACCATGTTTCAGTAAATTCTTCAGGGGCTTGTCTGCAGCTCTCTTTAGAAAGTGGGGCACTTATTGTCTGTCACCTTCAGCCTTAAGGCTTTTTAACCAGTATTCCAAACATCCAGAAGTCACATTCCATGCATGAACTATGTGTGTGTTCCTCTCCTGCTCCACGCTATGAGATACTTAAGGGCAGGGCCTGTTTCTCACAGTGCCTACAGCTAGCCAGCCTTCTGGAAAAGTTTGTTGCTCTAGGACAGAAGAGAGGGTAAAAAGGTTATCTAATTTATTGCTTGAAGGAATTAAGGATAAATGACACTGGTCAAAACCCTGCTGAGTAAAGTATATTTATTTAAAAGAATAGGTGGACTTTATACAAACATTAGGCCACATTAACTTGCCAAGAAGGGACAGGGACTTGTGCCCTCCTGGATTGATGATGCTATCCTTGTTATTTAAATTAACATGCCAAGTGTGGGACAACACCTGACAGAATTCCAGCCACCCTTTGCAGAGAAGTTTTTCTGCACAGTGCACATCAATTTGCGAGGGACACACTTTTGGACTCCTGGTGTGGCCTACAGCATTAAATCCCATTTCTCCTCTTAAACAATAGCAAAGTTTACTGCAGGTAGATTATTTTCAATGCTGCCTTTGGGGTCCTGGGAAGGTTGGAAATCCTTTACATACTGTTAACTCGCAATGGAATTGAGCATCAGTGCATTCAGACAAACTCACGTTCACCCTTCTATTGTCAGTTTTGGACACACTCGATTTATAGAGTCATTTAAACAACTCTGACTGCTCCCTCTCATTTATGTTTGGCCCCCAGGCAACCTGAAATTCCTCCTGTGAATTCTAAACAAAGCCCATGGAGGATGAGAAGTATGGGCTGGGGGCCAGATGGGGATGGAGTCAGCCTTTCACATTCTACCTTCCTTATTTTAAATGCTGTGAGTTCTGGAAATTTAGTCACACTCAGGTTTAAAACACAGTGAAGGCCAGGCGCAGTGGCTCACGCCTGTAATCCTAGCACTTTGGGAGGCCGAGGTGGGCAGTCACTTGAGGTCAGGAGTTCAAGACGAGCCTGGCCAACATGGTGAAACCCTGTCTCTACTAAAATACAAAAATTAGCCCGGCATGGTGGCAGGTGCCTCTAATCCCAGCTACTCCAGAAGCTGAGGCAGGAGAATCACTTGAACCCAGGAGGCAGAGGTTGCAGTGAGCCGAGATTGTGCCACTGCACTCCAGCCTGGGTGACAGAGTGAGACTCCATTTCAAGAAACAAAACAAAACACAGTTAAAATCTCCAAATAATTCTGCGTGTGTGTGTGTGCGTGTATTTATTTATGCCATTTTTCCTCTTTATTTGGTGTAGTATGTTGAATAATGGCTTCCAAAGATATCAGACCCTAATCTCTGGAACCTTACATGTTATCTTACATGGTTAAAAAAAAATGACTTTGCAGGTGTGATTAGGCTAATGATCTTGAGATGGGAAGATGATTGTGCCAGATTTTCACTGTGAGCTCTAAATGCAGTCACATGTATTCTTAGAAGAGGGAGGGAGAGGGAGATTTGGTTGCCCCAGAAGAGGAGGCAGTGTGACCATGAGGCGGAGACTGGAGTGATGTGGCCACAAGCCAAGATGCCAGGAGCCCTCAGAAGCAGGAGGAGGCAAGGAATGGATTCCCCACTGCAGTTTGCAGAGGAAGCTCGTCCCTGCCAGCATTCTAATTTCAGCCCAGAAACACTGGTTTTGAACATCTGGCCTGCAGAATTGTCAGATAATAAATCTCTGTGTTTTAAGGCATCAAATTTGTGGTAATTTGTGTCAGCAGCCTTAGTAAAGGAATGTATATAGCTGAGAACTCACCATACACATCATTCATTCAGTCAACAAATACTTACCCTAGGGCAGGTGCATTAGAACCAGGGGCAGGCAGAAGAAGGCTAGGGAATGCTCACAGTCCCCATCCCACCATCACAGGCAAAACGTTCCAAAAGTGTGCATTTTTCTGCAAAGAAATTTTATAGTTTCCATCAGGCTGTAAAGGGTCCATGCTCTCTGAAAGTGGAGATCCCTTGATGTAAATCTCAGTGGTAAAAGTTTCTTAATTGGCTAAGTGACTCCCGGTGTGAAACCTTGAAGACACTGTTGGTAAGAAAAGGAAGTTAATGGCTTGATGTCAAAGGACATTCTCTATCTCTCTTAGTATAGACGAAGAGATAGTAATTTAAATATGAAATCATAGTGTTTACATCTGAGAGATCATTTATTTACACAAATATTCACTGAGCACTTGCTATGTGCAGTCTGCTACTCTCAGGCATTGGGGATACAGTGGGGGAACAAAAAGGATCAAAAAGTCCTGCCCTCAGGAAGTGGACATTCTAATTAAGAGCACAGACAAAAAACAAATCAATATATGATAACTCAGGTGGCACTGAGTTGGCGGCAAAGGGGATAGAATCTAGTGGTGGGCCTTGGGGGCATGCTGTCTTTACAGAATAGTCAAAGGAGGTTCCCTGCAAAGGTGACATGTGAGCAGAAACCAGAGCAAGGCGAGGGAATGAGCCATAAAGATCCACCGGGAAAAGAGTTCCAGACAGAAGGAAAAGCTCGTGTGAAGGCCTAGAGAGAAAAGCTTGGTTGCTAGGGGGACAGCAAGTAGGCAAATTGATTAAAACTAGTTGCTGGTTTAGTTCAGCTGGGAAACAGACTAGCAATAAACAGAAGGAAACCATTCCAACTGAAGAGAATTTTTGGCTGGGCATGGTGGCTCATGCCGGTAATCCCAACATTTTGGGAGGCTGAGACAGGAGGATTCCTTGAGGCCTGGAGTTCAAGACCAGCCTGGGCAACATAGCAAGAACCTGTCTCTACAAAAAAATTTAAAATGTAGCCAAGCATGGTGCCATGCACCTGTAGTCCTAACTACTTGGGAGGCTGAAGGAAGAGGATCGCTTGAGCACAGGAGTTTGAGGCTGCAGTGAGCCAAGATCGTGCCACTGTACTCCAGCCAGGGTAACAGAGTGACACCTTGTCTCTAAAAAAATACAAATTAAAATTAAGATGGAATTTTTTCCTAGTGATATTAGATATCAGTGACACTCATTAGAGGGTGACTTGTCACCCAAAGGAAGAAAGGGAAGTTCTGTGGAGTTATTTAGACTTTTTCTTAGGGAAGGAAGAAAAACACACACACACACACACACACACACACACACACACACAGAGAATGTTGACAGGGAAAGTGAACTAAAGCAAACCAGAATCCAAAATGCGACGTGGACTTCTAGGCAGATGTGAAGCAATAATAAATAGGCTCCAATAAAAGAGGTGAGACGGTGAAACCCCGTCTCTACTAAAAATACAAAAAATTAGCCGGGAGTGTTGGCGGGCGCCTGTAGTCCCAGCTACTCGGGAGGCTGAGGCAGGAGAATGGCGTGAACCCGGGAGGCGGAGCTTGCAGTGAGCCGAGATTGCGCCACTGCACTCCAGCCTGGGGGACAGAGCAAGACTCTGTCTCAAAAATAAAAAATAAAAATAAAAATAAAGAGGTGAGATAGGGTGTTGTGCGTTTTGTCAGATATTTTTGTTTTGTTTTCAGTATTTTGTAACTGAGACTCTGGACCACATTTCCAAATTCCCTATTAAACAGCAATACATAGATAATAAGCAATTGTTCATGTTCCAGAGTTTCAGATAGACACAGGCCCTTGAAGTTTAGCTGAGGAACGTGACACGGAAAAAAGGCCTCTAAGTCTGGCAAGTCGGCCTTTAGAAGACCAATTCCAACGATCCAGAGAAGAGCGTGAAAAACATTGATCCCTCGAGGGCCTGGACCAGCAGAAATGAGATTTCCAGGGCCCTGGTCCCTGAAATGCTGTTAGAATGCCGTGCCCAGCAATTTGAAGGTAATAAAACTCTGATTCAATTCCACAAATGGAGACAACTGAGAGTCAGTAAAGGGTGGTTATTGAGAGCTTTGTGCTTGGAGGCAGAACAGACCTGGGCTGGGAGTGACTCTTCCTACCTTAGTGTCTGTGGTGGGATGGGGAGTGTTCCCCTAAAAATTCACGTCCACCCAGAATCTTAGAATGTGACCCTATATGGAAACAGGGACCTTGTAGATGTGATTAGGTAAGATGAGGCCACATTGAATTAGGGTGGGCCCTAAATCCAATGACTACTGTCTTTATCCAAGAAAAGAGAGGGAAATTCAGATACGGAGACACAGACTCAGACAGGGAGAGGGACACAAGACGACCGAGGAGGAAACTGGAGTGATGCAGCCACGAACCAATGAATGCCAAGGATTGATAACAACCACCAGAAGGTTCGAAGAAGCAAGGAGGGACCCTGCCTTTGGCCTTCAGAGAGAATGTTGCCCCACCAACACCTGGATTTTGGACTTCCAGCCTCCAGACTGTGAGAGAACACATTTCTGTTGTTTTATGCCAGCAAGTGTGCAGCACTTTGCTATGGCAACCCTGGGAAACCAATACAAGATCTTCATTTGTTAGTTGCAGAAGAGAAGCTGACACCTTGTGCCCACCCTGTACCCAGCAAGATGCTCAGAATCATCTGTGAGGGCAGCTCAGCTCTGCGTTAGTCCTTAGTTCATGGAGCATCGTGGCACTGACTGACAGGCACGTGGTGCAGGGGTCAGCCCATGGTGGCACTCAGGAAACAGTAGCCAAAAATCCCACAACAGCAATGTGGCTGATTTAGCTGGTTCATCTGGGGTCCAGCAGGCTTCCATTCTGGTGGGAGACTCCGACAATAAACAAATTATACAGCTATGATGTGGGATCAGGTAGTGATCACTGCTGTGAAGGAAAATTACCCAGCATAAGGAGACAGAGAGAGATGGAGAGCAGGGACTCCACGCTGTTTTTAAATGGGGTGGTTGAGGTGACATTTGAACAAGGACATGAACACCAAGTGGGTGGCACACAGTAAGACCTCCGTCTTACCATGAGCTACTAGCATTCGTATTATTACTTTGTTTGTTCTTTTGAAACAGGCAGATGTGATGTAGAAAATGTGGTTCAGCCCAGGCGCGGTGGCTCACGCCTGTAATCCTGGCACTTTGGGAGGCTGAGGGGGGTGGATCACTTGAGGTCAGGAGTTTGAGACCATTCTGGCCAACATGGTGAAACCTCGTCTTTACTAAAAATACAAAAATTATCTGGGCATGGTAGCAGGCACCTGTAGTTCCAGCTATGTGGAAGGCTGAGGGAGGAGAATCGCTTGAACCCGGGAGGCAGAGGTTGCAGTTAGCCGAGATTGTGCCATTGCAATCCAGCTTGGGCTACAAGAGTGAAACTCAGTCTCAAAAAACAGAAAAGAAAATGTGGTTCAAACCCAGCCTCTGTAAATAAACAATATGGCCTTCCCTGAGTCTCCTGGAAACAGAGGGTGGCGACCAAAAGGAAGATGAGCAGCCATCCCAGTTAGCCCAGGACACGAGACTTTCAGGGCCAGACGGAGACAGCCCCAGGCCAACAGCTGCAGTGGGTTGCCCTGGCACTGTTGCCCCAGCAGGCACTGAGAGGGGTAGACAAGATGGCCCATGTGGATAACTGCTCCCTACACTGCCCCAGACACCTAAGTGCCCAAGGGATGCTCTTTGAGTCTGCGTGGAGTGGAGGCCTGTGTAGGGGAAGTGGGGATATTTGCCCATGCCTGCTGGGTCTGTCTGTTTTCTGACCCCAGACCAGAAGAGACTACTGCAGAGCTCGGAAGGCTCTCTATTTTGTTTTGGGAAACAGCCCCTCAGAAGGAAGCTGGAGATGGAAGACCACCATTTCCAGCACCCTCTGGCATCCTCTTTCTGCTCAGCAGTACCCTTGTCATCCCTGGAGAGCATCCCAAATAGCTGATGCTGGGAAAGTTACCAGACGTCCCAGAGCCTCAGGTTACTCATCTGCAAAAAAAGATAATGATACCCATTTGATGTGGTTTGGCTGTGTCCCCACCCAAATCTCACCTTGAATTGTAGCTCCCACAATTCCCACGTGTCATGGGAGGGGCCTGGTGGGAGGTAATTGAATCATGGGGACGGGTCTTTCCCATGCTGTTCTCATGATAATGAGTAAGTCTCACAAGACTTACTCATTTTTTAATAGGAACTCTTTTTTAATAGGAACCCATGAAATATGCAGGTTCATGGAGGAATGATGACTTCTTTGTAATACTGATTTTTCCCATCTAAGAGTGGGCCAGCTTTCCCATTAATTCAAATTTATTTCATGCTAACGGGAGTCCTGTTTTCTGGCTTTTGTGTGTCATGTTTTAATTTTTGTTTTTAGTAGTGTACTATTTCACTCATGTAAAAGAAAAGAAAGAGCATGAGCAATCAGGGACCCCCACCACCAATGGGCACCCTTGCAGGGCCCTCCTAGATAGCCAATACATTTTCTCCTGCCTCTATCCCATGGGAGAAGTCACACCCTGAAGATTTATGATTTTTTTGTCTTCATTTATAATTTTATACATTTCTATGGATAGCAGAATAATATGTTTTTCACTTTTGCTTTTTGTTTTTTAAGACTTTTTTAAAGGGTAGCTTTAAGTTCATGGCAAAACTGAGAGGAAGGTACACAGACATCTGATATACCATGGCCCCCACACATGCATAGCTTCCTCCCCCATTATCAACATCCCCCACCAGAGTGGTACGTTTGTTACAATTAGCTAATTGACACTGGCACGTGGTTATCACCCAAAGTTCCTTGTAATACATTAGGGCTCACTCTTGGTGTTGTACACTCTCTGCGTTTGGACAAACGTGCAATGACATGTATCCGCCATTAGTATCCTACATCTTATAGAGTAGTTTCACTACCCTAAAAAAAAATCCCCTGGGCTCCTCCTATCATCCCTCCCTCCACCCTAGGCTCTGGCAACCACTGATCTTTTTTTTTTTTTTTAAATATTATTTATTCCTACATTGGAACAGGAGTCACCATCAACATTTCCTTTCTTTCTCCTTCCTTCCTTTCTCTCTCTCTCTCTTTCTCTCTCTCTCTCTTTCTTTCTTTCCTTCCTTCTTTCTTTCTTGACAGAGTCTTGCTCTGTTGCCCAGGCTGGAGTGCAGTAATGCAATCTTGGCTCATTGCAACCTTCACCTTCTGGGTTCAAGAGATTCTCCTGCCTCAGCCTCCTGAGTAGCTGGGACTACAGGCATGCACCACCATGGCCAGCTAATTTTTTTAATTTTTAGTAGACACGGGATTTCACCGTGTTAGCCAGGCTGGTCTCGAACTCCTAACCTCAAGCAGCCTGCCCACCTCAGGCTCACAAAGTGCTGGGATTACAAGCGTGAGCCACTGTGCCTGGCAACCACTGATCTTTTAACTGTCTCTATAGGATTGCTTTTTCTAGAATGTCATATAGTTGGAATCATACAGTATGTAGCCTTTTGAGATTGGCTCTTTTCACTGGTAATATACATTGAAGTTCCCTCCCTGTCTTTTCATGGCTTGATGGGTCATTATTTTTTAGCGCTGAACAATATTCCATTGTCTGGATGTACTACAGTTTATCCGTTTACATACTGAAGGACATCTTGGTTGCTTCCAAGGTAATTATAAACAAAGCCGCTGTGAGCATCTATACATAGGTTTTTTACATAAGTTTTCAACTCCTTTGGATAAATACTAAGGAGCATGATGGTTGGATTACATGGTAAGAGTAAGTTTCGTTTTGTAAATAACCACCAAACTGTCTTCCAAAGTGGCCGTACCATTCCCACCAGTAATGAACGAGATTTCCCATTACCCCACATCTTCACCAGCATTTGGTGTTGTCAGTGTTCTGGATTTCAGTCGTGCTAGGTATGTAGTGACATCTCATTGTTGTTTCAATTTGCATTTTCCTGCTGTGGAACAACTTTTTATATGCTTATTTGCCATCTGTATATTTTCTTTGGCAAGGTGTCTGTTAAAGTCTTGGCCCGTTTTTTAATTGGGTTGTTTGTTTTCTTATTGTTGAGTTTTAAGGGTTCTTTGCAAATTTTGGCTAGCAGTCCATTATTGGGTATGTCTTTTGCAAATATTTTCTCACAGTCTGTGACTTGTCTTTTTATTCTCTTGACAGTGTCTTTTGCAGAGCAGAAAGTTTTAATTTTAATAAAGTCCAGCTCACCAATTATTTCTTTCATGGATTGTACCTTTGGTGTCATATCTAAAAAGTCACTGCCAGGCCGGGCACAATGGTTCATGCCTGTAATCCCAGCATTTAGGAGGATGGGAGAATCACTTGAGCCCAAGAGTTTGAGACCAGCCTGGGCAACACAGTGAGACCCTGTCTCTAAAAAGTAAAAATAAATTAGCTGGGTTTGGTGGCACAGGCCTGTGATCCCAGCTATTTGGGAAGCTGAGGTAGGAGGATCACTTTAGCCCAGGAGTTCAACACTGCAGTGAGCTATGATCACACTACACACTACTGCACTCCAGCCTGGCTGACAGAGAACTTGTTGAAAAAAAAAGTCATTTCCAAACCTATGGTAATCTAGATTTTCTCCTATGCTATCTTCTAGTTTATAGTTTTGTGTTTTACATTTAGGTCTGTGATCCATTTTAAGTTAATTTTTGTGAAGAATATATTAAGGTCTGTGTTTAGGTTCATTTTTGCATGTGGATTTCCATTATTCCAGCAAAATTTGTTTAAGAGACTGTCTTTTTTCCATTGTATTGCCTTTGCTCCTTTGTCAAAGATCAGTTGACTGTATTTATGTGGGTTTATTTCTGGGCTATCCTGTTTCACTGATCTGTTTATCTACTTTCTCACCAATACCACTGTCTTAACTACAGTCGCCTTTTTTTTTTTTTTTTTTTTTTGAGACAGAGTCACTGCTGGAGTGCAGTGCGGTGGCACGATCTTGGCTCACTGCAACCCCCATCTCCCGGGTTCAAGCGATTCTTATGCCTCAGCTGCCCAAGTAGCTGGAATTACAGGTGTGTGCCACCACACCCGGCTAATTTTTATATTTTTAGTAGAGACAGGGTTTCACCATGTTGACAAGCTGGTCTCAAACTCATGACTTCAGGTAATCTGCCCACTTTGGCCTCCCAAAGTGCTGGGGTTACAGGTGTGAGCCACCGCACCCAGCCACCACTGTAGCTTTATAGTAAGTCTTGAGGTCAGGTAATGTCAGTCTTCCAACTTTACTCTTCTCCTTCAATGTTGTGTTGTCTATTCTGGGTCCTTTACTTCTCCATGTAAGCTTTAGAATCAGTTTGTAAATATCTACAAAATAACTTGCTGGGAATTTGATTGGGATTGCATTGAATATATAGTTTAAGTTGTGAAGAACTGACATCTTGATATTATTGAGTCTCCTTATCCATAATCACAGAATATCTTTCCATTTATTTAGTTCCTTGATTTCTTTCATCATAATTTTTTAGTTTTCTTCATATAGACCTTGTACATATTGTGTTAGGTTTATACCGGGGTAGCTTACTTTTGGTGGTGTTAATATAAACGGTGTCAACATAAATGGTGTCATGGTTTTCTGTGTTTTTATTTTTGGGGTTTTGTTTTTTTTTTTTTGAGACAGGGTCTTGCTCTGTCACCTAGGCTGGAGTGCAGTGGTGCCATCACAGCTCACTGCAACCTTGACCACTGGGCTCAAGTGATGCTCCTGCCTCAGCCTCCCAAAGTACTGGGATTATAGGCATAAGCCACCATGCCCAGCCAGTATCATGTTTTAAATTTTAAGTTCTACTTGTTCATTGCTAGTATATAGGGAAGTGATTGACTTTTAGATATTAACCTTGTATCCTGCAACCTTGCTGTAATTGCTTATTAGTTCCAGGATTTTGAGTTGTTGTTATTGTTGATTCTTTTAATTGTTTTACATAGACAATCAAGTCATCTGCAAACAAAGAGATATTTATTTCTTCCTTTCCAACCAGTAAACCTTTTATTTGCTTTTCTAGTCTTATTGCATTAGTTAGAATTTCCAGTATGATGTTGAAAAGGAGTGGTGAGAGGGGGCACTCTTGCCTTGTTCCTGATTTTAGTGGGAAAGCTTCCATTTTTTTTCACCATGAAGTATAATGTCTGCTGTAGGTGTTTTGTAGATATTCTTTTCAAGTCGAGAAAGTTCTCGTCTATTCCTAGTTTACTGAGCATTGCATTTTTACTTATCATGAATAGACATTGGATTTTGCCATATGCTTTTTCTGTATCTATACCATCATGTGATTTTTCTTCTTTAGCCTGTTGATGTGATGGATTAAATTAATTTTTAAATGTTGAATCAGTCTTGCAGACCTGGAATACATTCCACTTGGTTGTGGTATATAATTCTTTTTATACATTGCTGGATTTGACTTGCTAATATTTTGTTGAGGATTTTTGCGTTTATGTTGATGAGAGATGTTGGTTTGTAGTTTTCTTGTAATGTCTTTATCCTGTCTTGGTATTAAGGTGATGCTGGCCTCATAGAATGAGTTAGGAAGTATTCCCTCTTCTTCTTCCTTCTGAAAGAAATTGTAAAGAATTGGTATAATTTCTTCCTTAAATATTTTGTAGAATTCACCACTGAATCCATGTGGGCCTAGTGCTTTCTGTTTTGGAAGCTTATTAATTATTGATTCCATTTCTTTAACAGATGTAGGCCTAGTTACATTGTCTATTTCTTCTTGTGTGAGTTTGGGCAGATTCAAGGAATTGGTCTATTTCATTTACATAATCAAATTTATGGACATAGAATTTCTCATATTATTGCCTTATTATCCATTTGATGTCCATGGAATTTGTAGCTATGTCCCCTCTTTTGTTTCTGATATTAGTAAATTGTGTCTTCTCTCTTTTTTCTTGGTTAGTCTGAATAGTGGCTTATTGATTTTATTAATCTTTTCTAAGAACCAGCTTTTGGAGTCATTGATTTTCTACACTGACTTTCTGATTTTTGCTCTAATTATTATTATTTCTTTTCTCCTGCTTGCTTCATATTTAATTTTCTTTTCTTTTTCTAGCATCCTGAGGTAGAAGCTTAAAGTATTTATTTTAGATCTTTTTTCTTCTTCTTTTTATTTAATTTTTTTGAGATGGAGTCTTGCTGTTGCCCAGGCTGGAGTGCAATGGTGTGATCTTGGCTCACTGCAACCTCCGCCTCCCGGGTTCAAGTGATTCTCTTGCCTCAGCCTCCCAAGTAGCTGGGATTACAGGCGCCCACCACCACGCCTGGCTAATTTTTGTATTTTTAGTAGAGATGAGGTTTCACCATGTTGGCCGGGCTGGTCTCGAACTCCTGACCTCAGGCAACCTACCTGCCTCGGCCCTCCAAAGTGCTGGGATTACAAGTGTGAGTCACCGCACCTGGCCAATCTTTCTTCTTTTCTAATATGTTCCTTCAATGCTAGAAATTTTCCTCCAAGAACTGCTTTTGCTGCATCCCACAAATTTCAGCAAATTGTATTTTCATTTTTATTTAATTAAAAATATGTTAATTTTTGTTGAGATGTCTTCTTTGACCCCTCTGTTATTTAAAAGTGTTATATTTAATCTCCATGTCTTTTAGGATTTTCCAGTTATCTCTCTTATTGATTTCTAGTTTAATTCCATTGTGACCTGAGAACAGACATTGTATGATTTCTATTTTTTAAAAAAAATTATTAAAGTGTGTTTTATGGCCTTGAATATGACCTATCTTGGTGAATGTCCCATATGATCTTGAGATGAATGTGATCTTGACACGAATGTGCTGTTGTCAGATGAAGTAGTCTATAGATGTTCATCATACCTAGTTGATTAACGATGTTGTTGGGTTCAATTGTGTCCTTACTGATTTTCTGCCTACTGGATCTGTGCATTTCTGATAGAGGGGTGAAGTCTGGAACTATAATAGTGGATTCATCTATTTTCAATGATTCCTGTAGTTCTATCAGTTTTTGCCTCATGTATTTTAATGTTCTATTGTTAGGCACACACACATTAAGGACTGGTATGTCTTCTTGGAGAATTGACCCCTTTATCATTACTAATGCCCTTCTCTGTCCCTGACAACTTTCCTTGCTTTGAAGTCTGCTCTGTCTGAAATTAATGGAGCTACCTCTGCTTTCTTTTGATTAGTGTTACCGTGTTATATCTTTCTCGATCCATTTACTTTTAATCTCTATGTGTCTTTATGGGCTTTCTGTAGATAACACATAGTTGGGTCATTTATGTTTGTTTGTTTTTGAGACAGGGTCTCACTCTGTTATCCAGGCTAGAGTGCAGTGGTGTGATCATGGCTCAGTGCAGCCTTGACCTCCCAGGCTCAGGTGACCCTCCACCTCAGCCACTATGCTAAGCTAACTTTTTGTATTTTTCATAGAAATAGGGTCTCTCCATGTTGCCTAGGCTGGTCTTGAACTCCTGGACTCAAGCTATCCTCCTGCCTTGGACTCTCAAAGTGGGGTTATGTTTTTTGATCCACTCTGACAATCTTTGTCTTTTAATTGCATCAGTTACACCATTGACATTTGAAGTGATTATTGATACAGCCGGATTAATATCTACCGTATTTGTTACTGGTTTTTATTTGTTGTTCTTGTACACTGTTTTATTTTTGCCTTCCACTCTTTGTCTGCCTTTTGTGGTTTAACTGAGCATTTTCTATAATTCCATTTTTTTCTCCATTCTTAGCATATGAATTCTACTTAATTTTCTTTTACATTTTTACAGTGATTGCCCTAGAGTTTGCAGTATACATTTACAACAAATACAAGCCCACTTTCAAATAGTACTATACCATTATATTTAATATATGTATAAAATATAACATGTTATATAGAAGAGGAAAGTGGAGTGACATATTAAGTCACTATACACTGATATAGTGTTGTTTGAAAGTGGGCCTGGATTTGTTGTAAATGTATACTGCAAACTCTAAGGCAATCATTATAAAAAGTAAAAGAAAAATAAGTAGAATAATAACACTATTGCCATTTCACCATACCACTGGTTGTGTGATTACCTTAAAATAACAAAATAGGCCAGGCACAGTGGCTCACACATATAATGCCAATACTTTCAGAGGCTGTGGCAAGAGACTCGCTTGAGGCCAAGAGTTTGAGACCAGCCTGGACAACATAGTGAGGCCCTGTCTCTACAGAAAAAAAAAAAATTAGCTGGGCATGGTGATATGCACCTATAGTCCTAGCTACTCAGAAGGCTGAGATAAGAGCATAGCTTGAGTCCAGGAGTTTGAGGCTGCAGTGAGCTATAATTACACCATTGCACTCCAGCCTGAGCAACAGAGCAAGACCCTGACCCTAAAAAAAAAAAAAAAAAAAAACTTAAAAAAAATCCTAATTCCACCCTTCCACTTCTTATATCATTGTCATTCATTTTACTTACATATAAATATACAGAAACACTCATATTACATAAGATATAAACATAAGCATACATAACCAAATACATTGTTGCTATTATTTTGAACAAACTGTTATCCATTAGATAATTTAAGAAAAATAAAAGTTTTTATTTTACCTTCACATATTCTTTCTTTGATGCTCTTCTTTTCTTTATGTGGCTCTGAATTCTGACCTGTATTATTTTCCTTATCTCTGTAAGAGTTCTTTTAACATTTCTTGTAAGGCAGATCTACTAGCAACAAATTCCCTCAGTTTTTGTCTGTCTGAGAAAGTCTTTATCTCTCCTTTACTTTTGAAAGTTAATGTCAAGGTTACAGAATTCTGGGTTGGTGGGATTTTTTCTCTCAACACTTAATATGTCACTTCACTTTCTTCCTGCTTGCATAGTTGCTGAGGAGGTAGAATGTAATTCTTATCTTTGCTCTTCTGCGTGTAAAATGTTTTCCCCTCTGTCTTCTTTCAGGATTTTTCTTTATCTTTAATTTTCTGTAGTTGGAAAATTATGTACCTAGGTTTAGAGTTTTGTTTTGTTTGGGCGTTTATCCTGCATTGCGTTCTCTCAGCTTCCTGAATCTGCGGTAACCATTATGTATATGTTAGACCTTTTGGAGTTTTCCCACAGTTTTGAATAGTCTAAGATTTTCTTTGCTTTCTGTTGTTATTGTTGTGTTTTTGTTTGTTTGTTTTGGTCTGTTCTCTTTGCTTTTCAGTCCTGGAAATTTCTTTTTTTCTTTTCTCTTTCTTTTCTTTTTTTTTTTTTTGAGGTGGCGTCTCACTCTGTCGCCAGGCTAGAATGCAGTGGTGCGATCTCAGTTCACTGCAACCTCCACCTCTCTGGTTCAAGCGATTCTCCTGCCTCAGCCTCCTGAGTAGCTGGGACTACAGGCACATGCCACCACACCCAGCTAATATTTTTGTAGTTTTAGTAGAGACGGGGTTTCACCATGTTGGCCAGGATGGTCTCGTTCTCTTGACCTTGTGATCCGCCCGCCTCGGCCTCCCGAAGTGCTGGGATTACAGGCGTGAGCCACCATGCCTGGCCGGAGATTTCTATTGATACATTCTCGAGCTTGGAAATTCTTTCTTCCGCCATGTCTGGTTTACTAATAAGCCCATCAAAAGCGTTCTTCATTTGTTATAGTGTTTTAGATCTCTAACATTTCTTTTTTATTATTTCTTAGGATTCTCATCTCTCTGCTTACACTGTCCATCTGTTTTTGCATACTGTCTACTTTTGCATTAGAACCGTTGGCATATTCATCATAATTATTTTAAATTCTCTGCCTGATAGTTCCAATATCTGTACTATGTCTGGTTCTGACTTACTGTCTCTTCAAACTGTGTTTTTATCTTTCAGCATGCTTTGGAATTTTTTCATGATAGCGAGATACAATGTCCCCAGCACTGGTTCCCATGGAGGTTTTTGCTGTGGTATGTTGTGATTCTCTGTATCCACCTGTCTGTCTCTCCAATTCTAGGGACAGCAGTGTGCCCTGAGCTCTCATTTCTGCTACAGATCTAAGAGTTCTTGATTTTCCAGTTTCTTTAGCTTTTTACTTGTTTGGATGGAGTGGAAAGTTCAAGTGTTCTACATTCCACTGGAAAACAATTCTTTTTGGCTTATTTCTTAAACTTTGTATAAATTGAATCACATTGTTTGCTTTTTTTTTTTTTTTTTGGAAATTTGCTTTCTTCACTCAACATCAGGGTTGAGATTCATACATGTGAATGGATGTGGCTGTGGTTACTTTATTTTCACAATAGCATTATATTACACTTTGTGACTATACCACAATTTATGTATCCATTCTTCCATTCTTGGCAAGTTGGGTTGAATGTGACTCCTGGTGAACAAATGCAAGGGTTTTACTGGGTTTAGGGTATGTGCATATTCCACCTTAAAAATAATGCCACGGCCGGGCGTGGTGGCTCATACCTGTAATCCCAGCACTTTGGAAGGCCAAGGCGGATGGATCACCTGAGGTCAGGAGTTCAAGACCAGCCTGGCCAACATGGCAAAACCCCATCTCTACTAAAAGTACAAAAATTAGCCAGGCATGGTGGCACGGGCTTGTAATCCCAGCTCCTCAGGAGGGTGAGGCATGAGAATCGCTTGAACCCGGGAGGTGGAGGATGCAGTGAGCCGAGATCGCACCACTGCACTCTGGCCTGGGGAAGAGAACAAGAGTCTGTCTCAAAAAAAAAAAAAAAAGCCTAATGGTTTTCCCAAAACAACAATTTATATACCCATTAGCAGCATGTAAAAGTCCCTGGGCTCTGTATCTTTGCCAACACTTGATATTGCCAGATACTTTAAAAATATTCACCTGGGACAATGTGGTTATTAAATAGTAAGTAGCTCCTTGTCTTAAACTACCTTTTCCCAATATACTGAGGTTGACCATTTTTTCAAATGTTTATTGGTCATTGTATGGTCTTCTGGGAAAGACGATACAATGTTGTCCTTTAAAAGATTGAATTGTCTGTCTTTTATTTATTGATTTGTAGGAGACTTCAGATATTCCAGATACTAATCCTTTGTTAAGCAGATGAAGCAGATCTCTTCTCTCTGTTTGTGACATATCTTTTAGTTTCTTTATAGTATTATATATTTTGATAGAAAAAGCTTATAATTTTAATGTAATCAAATTTATCACTCTATTCCTTTATGGCTTCCTCTTTTGCCTTGTTTAGGAAATCTTTCTATATATGCTAAGGTCATATGAATATTCTTCTATAATACAATTTTTTCTGTAATATGATTTTTAAACCATTTTAATGCCAACATGACCCTTTGTCATGTTGGTAAAAGTATAAAATGAAACTCATAGCATTACAAAGAAAACCAATTATGCTGAAATATAGTTATTAAAATATTTAAAGTGATGATACATAACATGTGTGCTTCTTCTTAATGCATTAAATATCAAGATTTAGCAGAATATCTAATAACTGCTGTAAATTTCCAGGTACTGAGTGCATAAATAATATTATGAGATACCTGCAATAACTATAATATGACATGAACATATCTGTATTTTTATTAGTGGCAAAGTCACAGATACTGCAAGGCTGCTATGGCCTGTTGTCTATGTTCATAATTGAATCTTTAATTTTTTAGTTCGGGATTTGTGAAAATAAACATTAATTTTTTTCCCATCCATGATCATGAACGTACTGAATTATGCTCAGCAACCCAGTGGATGTCTGTGGAGCCCAGGTTAAAATCCTTTATATAATATATTCTAAATTTTTAAACTGTTCATCTTTCTCTTTTTTCTTTTATCAATAAGAATTTGTTTCTTTATAGTGTATATATTTGTTTTTCCCCCTCTTTTTGACTAATTTATCCTTTCCCCTTTTGATCTGCAATATTAGTGCTGGCTTACATCACACTTCTATATAATGGGTCCATGTGTTTCTGGGCTCTTTATTCTATTCTGATTTAGATTTTGATCTATGTAAATACCACATTGTCTTAATTACTGTTGACTGTGAAGTAAGTGACATCCAATAGACAAGCCTCCCTCTTTCTTTGTTGGCTCTTCTTCGTCTTTTGCTTTTTTATGCTAATTTTTTTAAAAGCTTGTCAAATTCCATGAAAAAAAGTCTATTTGAATGTTGATGGAACTGAACTGAATCTATAAACCATTTATTTATACCTTCTGATGAAATTTTATGTATTTTTTTTTTCCATGAAAGACTTGTACCTCTTTCCCTCCACCACCACCCCCTGAGATGGAATCTTGCTCTGTCACCCAGGCTGGAGTGCAGTGGTGTGATCTTGGCTCACTGGAACCTTCAACCTTCACCTCCCCAGTTTAAGCAATTCTCCTGCCTCAGCCTCCCAAGTAGCTGGGATTACAGGTGTGTGCCACCACGCCCGGCTAATTTTTTTTTTTTTTTTTTTGGTATTTTTAGTAGAGACGGGGTTTCACTGTGTTGGCCAAGCCGGTCTTGAACTCCTAACCTCGTGATCCACCTGCCTTGGCCTCCCAAAGTGCTGGGATTACAGGCGTGAGCCACCGTGCCCAGCCATACATCTTTTGTTAGATCTACTCCTAGGTTTGTTCTCTCTCTGTCTCTCTCTTTCTCTCTGCTCACTTTTCCCCTACTTATTTGCTGCTGTTGCAACTGGAAACTGTTTTTTTTTTGAGACGGAGTCTCGCTCTGTCGCCCAGGCTGGAGTGCAGTGGTGCAATCTCGGCTCACTGCAAGCTCCACCTCCTGGGTTCACGCCATTCTCCTGCCTCAGCCTCTCCGAGTAGCTGGGACTACAGGCGCCCGCCACCACGCCCAGCTAGTTTTTTGTATTTTTAGTAGAGACGGGGTTTCACCGTGGTCTCGATCTCCTGACCGCGTGATCCACCTGCCTCGGCCTCCCAAAGTGCTGGGATTACAAGCGTGAGCCACCGCACCCGGCCTAGAAACTGTTTTTTTAAATTATATTTCTTATCTCTTCGTTGCTGGTGTATAGAAAATCAACTGATTTTGAATATTGATCTTTTATCCCTTAAACTTACTAAACTCACTTATTAATTCTAATAATTTAGCTGTGGAATCCTTGAATTTTTTTATGAAAATAATCTTTTTTATTTTATTTTATTATTATTATACTTTAAGTTGTAGGGCACATGTGCACAACATGCAGCTTTGTTTCATATGGATCCATGTGCCATGTTGGTGTTCTGCACTCGTCTTTTAGCACCTTCAGTGAATATCTGTTTTGCTTCTTTGATTCCAAGTGTTATATCTTTTGTTTCTTTTTCTTGGTTTATTGTTCTGGCTAGTACCCTCAGTACAGTATTGAATAGAAGCGGGGATTAAAAAAAAAACTGTTAACCTTTAAGTATGATGTTTGTTATGGATGTTTGGTAGAAATTCTGCATTAGGTTGAAGAAATTTCTATTTCTAGTTCACTAATTTTTTAAAAAATCATGAGTGGATGTTATTAGGTCTTTTGTTTGATTTTGTTCTTGAAGGTGATAAACAGGAAAGCATGTGTATATGCCAATGGAAAAGACCCACTAAGAAAAGGGAAATTGAGGATGCAAAAGAGAGGAAATAACCCAAACACAGAAAGTCATCGAGAAGGCTGAGGGTGGATTCGTATACATTTCTTTAATGATACAAAGCACTTAACATAATGCCCGGTCTATTAGTTTCCTATTGCTGTAACCAATTACCACAAACATAGTGCATTAAATCAACACAGATTTATTATCTTACAGTTCTGGAGGTGAGAAGTCTAAAATTAGTTTCACTTGGCTAAAGTCAAGGTATAGGCAGTACTGCATTTCTCCCGGACGTGCCACAGGAGAATCTGCTTCTTACCTCTTCCAGCTTAGAGACTGCCAACAATCCTTGGCTTGTGGCCCCTTCCTCCATCTTCAAAGCCAGTTGCACAGCATCTTCAAATCTGCTTCCATTATCACATTGACTTTTCCTTATATAAGAACCTTTGTCAATGATTAAGCCCATCAGATAATCCAGGATAGTCTCTCCATCTCAAAATCCTTAATTTGCCAGGAGCAGCAGTGCATCCCAGTAGTCCTAGCTACTCAGGAGGCTGAGGCAGGAGGATTGCTTGAGTCCAGGAGTTTGAGACTGTAGTGTGCATGATAATGTCTATGAACAGCCACTGCATTCCAACCGAGGCAACATAGCAAGACTCTGTCACTAAAATAAGAAAAAAAGAATCCTTAATTCAATCACATCTGCAAAATCCTTTTTGCCATATAGAGTAATATTCACAGGTTCCAGGGATTAGGATGTGGACATCTTTGGGGTTCATTATTCAGCCTCCCATACTCAGCATACATTGGATGAAACCCATATTCACTGGGTTTGTAGGTCAAAAAAGGTTCAGTATTGGCACTTCCATGTGATTCCACCTAAGGGTTCTCTATATATAGGAGTTACTATTAATACCAATAACAAAAGAGGAGATAATTTTACCATAAACTGCCAGCTCTGGGCCTGTCCCTGTTGTCTGAGGAACAGTGTTTTGGGCAATTTCAGCTGACTGTCTGTGTTAGCTGAGCCCTGGGTTTTCAGTACTTCCTGTACTTTAGTACTTCCTGTACCTTAGTACTTCCTGTACCTTAGTACTTCCTGTGTCACTGCCCTGGAAGCATAGGCAGGTTCCTCCCCAAGGCCATTTGCCTCCCTGCTATCCTGGAAGAAGCCTGCTAAAGAACTGCAGAAAGAGACCCTCCCTTCTGCCCAGCTACAGGGCTCTGTACTCCATAGCATCAACACTGTTGAGGAAAAGGCAGCTCCCAAAACTTTCCGTGTTGCAAACGTGTTTGGTGCAGTAAAAAGTCTGCGGCATTGACGCACTCTGCCATATTAAAGCCTGAAGCCAAAGGAAAAATAAAAATCAGTGATATTGAGCTTCTCTTTATTTAAAATCTGATTTTTTTTACCATGAATATTTTAGTTATTTTGACTTTTAAAAAATATTGCATTAAACTATTATTTATCCTGGCTACTAAGTTTTTTGGCATTCCCTTAAATTTTGCACCCAAGATTTCATTCTCCTTACACTAATTCCCACCCTGGTCTGTGAGTTTGTATTTGCAGATATTCTGTCTGATTGATGATAGTTTTGGAGGGACACTCCCGGCAAAAGTTCAAACTTTATCTGTAGAGGGAAACAAGGTGGTTTTAGGATTTACCGAAGTAACGAGAAAGGAAAGTCGCCCTCAACCTCTAAAATACCCCCTTTCCGAGTGACTCTCTTGGCTGCCAATTGCCTTCTCCAAGTGAAAAAGAATAAACTAATTTCATACCTATTCAGTCCAATAAAGCTCATTGTCCTACCTCCACCTCCAGTGATAAGAGACAGGAACAGTTCATTTTCCATTGCTAAGCAACGGCAAAAACAGCGCCCGGCATCTGTGCCCGGCCTCACCGGCTGATAGGGATCACTGTCTAAAGTTCTTGTTTGCATTTTGAAGTCAACAATAATTGCGGTTCTCTATTAGTGTTCATTAAGATGGTTTATGGCTGGACTAACTCCAATCTCCACTCAGCGGTTTGAATGCGTTCTCCTCCCAGGGAAAGAAATACTTGGCAATAAAAACCCTGCGCTGATTTCCTCCCCTCATTTCCCCTTGCTGGGCTGGGAAACGATGGTCGCCATCAGCAGTTCCCTGGCCGGGGAGAACAAGGCGCCTGTTGAAGGTTGTGGAAGAGAGGGGTGGAGAGGAAGCCTCTGCCCTCCTGGAGCTGGCTTCCTTCCACTCCACGCTGAAAGTAGGCCAGTGGAGCAGAAGTCTGCTGGGGGAAGTGAGCTCTTGCTGTTCACTGGGGCGGAGAGCACTACCCAATATTCCTAACGCCAGCCCTCAAGTGTGGAAAGAACCTTCCCAGCCTCTTTCCACGGACTCAGTGCCAGGGAGAAGCACTGCCCTGGGACGTGATCAGCTCCTGCCTCCCTGGCCCGGGACTGGGTCAAACAGTGGCCTCAGTGTGATGGCAGAAAGTTGCAGGCAGCTTGAAAGGGCCGCCCTTGGATGCAATTCCCAGGTGTTGACTCACTCGCGGCGGCTGAAAGACTGCCAGCCCCGGCCAGGAGCAGGCCGGCACCTTTACGCAACCTCTCCTCATCCCCAGCTCTGAAAATACAACCAGAAAGCAGCTTAAAGCAAGTCATAAGGATGTCGTTCTCCCTTTTAGACCCCATTCCAAGACACCCTTCCACGCTCGGCGCTTTTCAGAGCAAGCGTGGCCTGGCCGTTATGGTCCTCTCCTAGCCGGAGAGAATTTTAGGGCCATCCTGGAAAACAAGCCCGCTGGCGCCCCCTAGTGTGCCCGGGAGCAAACGCCATTCAAATTTGTGTCTCGGGGAGGCCAGGCCAGGTGAGTGGGGTTCGAGAAACGGATCCAAGGGATCAGGGCAGGAAAGTTTAATTCCATGAGGTCTGGGGCAAGTAACAGAAAATCACACTTACAATCCTGATTCCGTTTATGACCTAAGAAATCGCTGTTCTTAACTTCTCTCTCGTGCTGTCCTCTGACTCAAATCTCTCCTGCCTGGTTGCTGGGGAGCAATAGCATCTTGGTGCCTCTATTACTGAGGGAAAGTGAAGACTGAGTAGTCAAAATACCTTAACCTCATTGAGAAGTTACAGAATGACCCTGTCTTGGGGTCGATATGTGCAGAAGCTTAATCATCGGAAATCAAGAAACTGTAAGTCCAAGATCATTTGCTTTGCTACTGTTGCTAAAATGTCTTCACCCTTCTGTTGAGTACAGAGACACTCTGCGGCAATGATTCCCAAGCAACTGGAAGGTTAAGAAGATCTGAACAGCAAGTTCCTTGTATCCTGGTAATTCTGTAGTTCTTCCTCTTTCCTTCTTCCTTTTCTCTGAAAAGCAAGGAAGACAGAGTTCAGGTAAATGTGAGGGAAAAAAATCTTTTGTCAGGATAAGCCAGGGCAGGATGGGGGCTGGAGTATGATGGGGGTATCGAGAGCCGTGAAAATCTTTAAAAGAATTGGCTGCCACCTGCCTAGGATAACTAGGAGGTTTGCCTACCTAAAAGCTTGGACGCCTGACCAAATGGTCCCTTGAAGAATCTTCCCAAGTGGCTGGGCGTGGTGGCTCATGCCTGTAATCCTAGCACTTTGGGAGGCCAAGGCAGGCAGATCACCTGAGGTCAGAAGTTCAAGACCAGCCTGACCAACATGGAGAAACCCCATATCTACTAAAAATACAAAAATTAGCTGGGTGTGGTGGCACACACCTGTAATCCCAGCTACTCAGGAGGCTGAAGCAGGAGAATTGCTTGAACCCAGGAGGCAGAGGTTGCAGTGAGCCGAGATCATGCCACTGTACTCCAGCTTGGGTGACAGCGTGAGACTCCGTCTCAAAAAAAAAAAGGAATTTTCCCAAGTTGATTATCTTGATGAAACAGTCAAGAATAGGGATGGCAAATAGGTTTCACATTCCATACCAACCTTAGTCAACTGAAAAGTCCAAAGCATAGTATTGAGAGTGTTCCTGAAAGTTCAGTTTGAGACAAAGCATCTTGATTGATTTGTAATGTCTGCCAGGAGCACACAATAGATAGGTGGTGGCATACATACAGCTAGGCAGGAAGATGAGAGGGTGTTACATGTCAGAAAGCCATGCCATTGTCCCTTTTTCTTTCTTTTTTTGTTGTTTGTTTGTTTGAGAAAAGCTCTCACTCTGTGAGGCTGGAGTGCAGTGGTGTGATCATAGCTCACTGTAGCCTCGAACTCCTGGGCTTAATTGATCCTCCTGCCTCAGCCTACAGAGTAGCTGGAACTACAGGTGTGTGCCACCATACTGAGCGAATTTTTTATGTTTTGTAGAGACAAGGTCTCACTATGTTGCCCAGGCTGGTATCAAACTCCTGCGCTCAAGTGATCCTCCCGCCTGAGCTTCCTAAAGTGCTGGGATTACAGGTGAGAACCACTGCACTCGGCACCCATTGTGCCTTTTGATGCTACTGTTTGATAATTCTTGTATTTGAGGACTGTACTGACAGTGTCACTTTTCCAACTTCCTGTGTTAGGGTTGAGGGAACTTACTTTTCCCATCTTCTGCTTTCTTTTTTTTATTATACTTTAAGTTCTAGGGTAAATGTGCACAATGTGCAGGTTTGTTACATATGTATACATGTGCCATGTTGGTGTGCTACACCCATTAACTCATCATTTACATTGGGTATATCTCCTAATGCTATCCCTCCCCCCACCCCACAACAGGCCCCAGTGTGTGATGTTCCCCTTCCTGTGTCCAAGTGTTCTCATTGTTCAATTCCCACCTATGAATGAGAACATGCAGTGTTTGGTTTTTTGTTCTTGCAATAGTTTGCTGAGAATGATGGTTTCCAGCTTCATCCATGTCCCTATAAAGGACATGAACTCATCCTTTTTTATGGCTGCATAGTATTCCACAGTGTATATGTGCCACATTTTCTTAATCCAGTCTATCACGGATGGACATTTGGGTTGGTTCCAAGTCTTTGCTATTGTGAATAGTGCCGCAATAACCAACAAACCATCTTCACCTTTCCTAGTTTATAGAGCCTCTTAGCTGAGCTGACAGCTGATGTGGGATAGCAACAGGTAGAGGTGAGAATGCACCTGATTCTCACCTTTCCTGAGATTATATGGAGTGATGGCTGAATCCCCAAGTACAAATTGAATGTTGACGGTATGACCAGGAGGCTGGTAAGTGCTAGAGCCATGCAGAGAAAGAAAGGACGGTACAAAAAGTTTCTAATACACCTCTCCTTAGTTACTCACTCCACGAGAAGCAGTTGGAGAACAGCAGCACAACACAATCCCTCCAGAAGCAGAAGCAGGAGAAGTGGGTGGAAGTGAAGCCATCCTCTCCCTCTGACCCTGCAGACCCTCGTGCAGCCATGGATCAGAAGCAGGAGGTTGCTGAGGGCCTGGCTCAGCTCTGAAGCTGTGCATCATGTCCAGGGGGCTCGCTTGGCCTGCCACAGAGCACCGAGGAGTCCTCATACGTCCCTTCCAAAGTGTATTTTGAACCATTCTGGTTCTCTTCACTGCCACTATCACCATTCCAGTCCCAGTCCCAGTCAACTCTCCGGGACAAGGCACTGGCCTCCTAACATCCCTCCCTGCCTCTTACCTCCACCTCCCACCCATCACTCCACCCTCTCGTCTGGAGCCCACTCTCCAAATAGCAGGCAGCAGCATGGCCTTCCTGAACACAAGTGACTCCAGCATCACACACATCACCCTCCCCTGGTTTCCCTTTTTTCTCCTAAATACTGCACGATGGAGCCACAGCTACCCTCTCTGGCCCATCCTGCCCCATCCCCTCTCCCCTGAGCTCTCACCCTTTGGCCACAGTGGCCTTTATGTGGCCCCTCAAAGTGAATACTCCTTCTTCCCAGGACCCTTACGCAGACCCTTCACTCCTAAATCTCTTATCCTCCCTCTCTGTTCCCTCTTTAGTTTGCTGACACTGTCTGTTTCTCCATCTCTCAGCTTGAATGTCACCTCAGGGAACTCAGGCTAGTTTGAGTCCCTTTTGTTATAGGTGCACATAGCGCCTTATACTCACCTTAGGAGCACCTATCACAATTATAGCTAATTATTTGTAAAATATTTGCATAACATCCATTCCCTGCTAAATGAAAGGGCTTGTGAGAGGACATCTGGGACTTCTTATTTCCTGCAGTGTCTCAAGGGCTTAGTGTGGCCCCTAATACAGTTTCTAGTGTGTATTGGAAGGTTAGTATTTATTGAATAAATTACGAAATGAAGGGAGAGAGGGGTGGATGATGGATAAACGGATGGGTGAATGGGACTTTCTGAGATTAGAGTTGGCTGCTGCCTTGCCGGGCATAGCGAAAGAGAGAACGCCTATTGACTTGGTGTCATCAGGCAAGGCGGGGGCAGGCAGGGGAGGGGGTTGACCAGGACACAGCAAGGGCAGTTGAAGGTCACAGTGTCATTTCCCGGGAATCTGAGGTTTGCCTTTCCAAGACTTCCAGGGACACATGTCTAGAATCCCATTTCCAAAAAAGTTTCAAAAAGAAAAATCCACATGAGAACTTAATAGATCAGAGGGAAGGAAGTCAAACTTTGAGCATACATTCATGTTGCTGGGAAAGCCATTTAAAAATAGGTCACATTTCTGTGCTTTTGTGGCTGCTTTTGAGCCATTCTAGCCTGCCACAGCAACCTAATTGCCAAACAATATGTTGCTTTGCTGTGGGACCATCTGAAATTTAAGAAAGCAGACAAGTCTAGCAGTTTCGCAAGCCTATTTTTTTAAATAAGGCAGACTCCAAAGCCTACTACCCACTAATTGGTCATGTAAATTACTACCTTCTGTATCAGTTGCAACACAAGGGAAAAAGGAATATAATATTGTTTTCACTCCCTAGGACCTATTCAGGCGTCTTAGGCCTGTGCTGCCAATATTTTTGATGAGAGGGTTAGGGAGCAGGGCTTGAATTATTCAGCACTGGGGAAAAGCCCAGTGGGGTCTTCCAAAGACTAACCTTGAGGACGGGTTCAAGGATTCATCCATGGTTTCCCAGACTTCCTGCCAAGGTCTGGGTCTCTTCTCCGGGTAAGGGAATGCACTCTGCATTGGTTTCTCATTTGATCACACCAGGGGATATGGGTTCCATTATGCCATCAAGGTCCATTCAAAGATTGGCTGATGGACGTAAAGAACAGAGAACAGGGACATGATATCTGCAGCCACTCCCTGCAGGACTCATGTGGACAGGGAGAATCCTATTCTAGGTTACTGAGAAGGACAGTGTGGCTGAGAGAGGTGCCCTACTCCATGTCCCCACAGCAGCCTGCAGCTCCCACCCTGCACGGTGCTCAACAGTCCCAGACAGGCAGCTCTGTGAACAAAGGGACCATATCTCCCTCATTAGAGCTGTGCCCCCATGCCTAGCACAGTGTCCAGCTTCTAGACACCAGTGAATAGGTGTTTGCTGATGAAGGAAAAATACATGAAGCTTCATGGATGTAGATATGAGCTGAATGCCAATCAGAACTTTCTAATCATTAGAACTACCCAGCGATAGAGTGGGGCTGTCTTGAAAAGTACCAGTTCAGGTAATCAGTATAAATCTGAGTGCCACTGGGGCAGCCCTAAAGCATTTGACAGCAGGAGACAGCATCACATCAGTGTTGGGTCCTTGGACTCTGGGGTCACACACACCTGATGTGAGTCCTGGATCTGCTGCCTATGATTTCAAGGCATTTTGCCTCAAAGTCTGCACCTGTAAAATGGGGAAATAATTCAGTTTGAGTCCCTTTAGAAAAAAGCCTGAGAAGGACGTGAGTGCAGGCAGTTTATTCCAGAGGTGATCCAGGGAGCAGGAGGGAAGCGGTGGTGAGAGTGAAACAGACAAGGAGAAGCCCACAGAGCGGGGGCTGTGAAGCCCTGCCAGCCAAGTGGGCCTGTCCTGTTGGGGGGCCTTGGAGAAATTACGAGGAACGTGCCTGGGAATTGTCCATCTGAAGGGTGAAAGGCTTGACATGTCTCTCCCACTGCCCATCCCCATCCTTTGATGCAAACTCCTTGCTCCTCCAGGCTGCACCTACTTTGGGGATGAAGCCCCTTCCTCCGTCCTGAAATTCAAGGGCACTGGAGATGGGGAGGTGTGCATCCTGGCAACAGCTGAGGTCAGAGGAAGGTGGAGGGGGTGTGGCTTGGGCACATCTGCCTTGAAGATTTCCATTGTTACAGGATGGAATGAGAGCTCCACAAGGGAGGGACTGGTCAAGACCATATAAATATATTTTGAATTAATACATAAGGACGGAATAAAATAATATTCTAAAATGCTTAATAATGTACTGAAAATAAAATATCAAATGTTATTGTTATAATTATTAATTTCTCTTTATTAATAGACAATGATGCTTTTCAAGAGGAATGGGAGTTGTTTGGGATAAATGTGTAACATTTAGGCTTGTGTCTTTGCTTGGAAGACGCATTGTTTTGGAGAAGGTCAAAGTAGTTCTGGCCTTGAGCTACAGAATGAAAACTCGAGTTAGGCCAGACGTCTGGGTACATTGGAGCTTCTCTTTTGGCTTTTAGTGAAGCCACTGCCTTTAATACTCTCCGACATGTGGCTTGATAGTTTTCTGAGTTGACCTGACAGTTTTAAAGCAGGAACAATGGGAATGTGTCAGAGAGAATTACCTGGCAACCCCAGATGTCCTAAAATGGTGGTTGAACTAGGGACTTATGAAAAAAAGTGCGAAAAGTTGTGAAGATGCCCCCATGCCATCAAACTCAAACCCTACCCCAATATGCAAAAAGAAAAAGTGGCAGAAACATTTTTTATCCTGTAAATCCGCTCCTTGAACCATCTGAGCTAGCTTCAGCTATGTTCACCATCACATACCTCCTGAATGAAGGTAGAGTCCCAGAACAGAAAGAAATGCAGAGGTGAGTGACAAGCGGTAAGGACTCCTTGTTTTCTTGCTAGACAAGGCCCAATGTGTAGAGCTGCTTTTTGAAAATCTGTGGTCTTGAACTGGATATGTGACTAAAATAAATCTCTTGCCCACCTTGCCTTAGAGAAGAAGGCAGGCGATGCCCCCTGGGGAAGCCCATGTACCCAGGATATGATGAAAAGAGAAAACAAAAAGCAATGGCTTAGGAGGAATGGATAGGACTGCCCATAAACACCTTGGTGTGGCTTCCTTAGCTTTAGAATTCCCAGACAATACATAGATTCCTTCCCTCAGGGAGGGTGGCTTGGTTATGAGCCCATTCTAGCAGTCACTTTCCGGTTTCTGCAATTGCCCAGTTAGTGTTTTCACACGACATGTGTCAACACCCTACTGTGTGGACTCCCTTGAAGATGGCAGATTCCAATTTTCAGGCATTTGATTTCAGGCCTGGAGAGATGGGTGCCAGAAGCCAGCTGTCTATTTTCCTGTGACGCAGGGTGTACAGTCCCACCCACTGACCAAAACAAACACACCTGGCTCACAGTGGCAAGATGCAGCAAAAGAAGGCGTTTTAAAAATACATTCGCATGAGCTGCCTTGTCAATACTAACACATTCAGGAAGCTGAAGGTGGCTCCCGAGACGGCTATGTTAACTCTAGCATTCAAATATTTAGTGGTGAGTAATTACTGTAATAATTAATTTCCGTTGCTTAATCTAGCAATCAGGCATGTCACTTTACACATGGGAAAATGTTGGTCCCTGCAGGAACATGTGTGTGTGTGTGTGTGTGTGTGCGTGTGTGTGTGTGTGTGTGTATAAAATACAGCCCAGCAATTGCTATTTAGCTAAGATGTGGAGATCAGTTTGTGGAATAAATGAGATGCTTTTAGTTTTCTTTGTAGTCATAGCTTTGAGAGAAAAGCAGAAAGGAGAACAAAGAGAACCAAAAATTAAATGCCCCAAACTTCAAATGCCATCTTTATGATAACTTTTCCAAAGTTGGGTTTGATCAAATGTTATAATTCGAAGCTTTGTAAATGAAAATCTGAAAGCAGCTGATCTTACCCAAATCCTGCCCTGGGCTTTCTAGAGCTGAACTGCTCAGTAGAAATATAACATCACTTAAAAATATACTCAAGAGAAAAATATTAATCGGATACCTTACATTCTTTTTTTCTTATGAGTCTTTGACATCTGCTTGGTCTTGCCACATTTCAAACGCTCAACAGAGAAGTGACTAGAAGCCTCTCTATTGGCCAGTGCAGAGACACAGGATAGTGGACAGATTCACCTCTGTGAAGCCATCACTCAAACAGAGATGATTACATTGTCATACAAGAAATTGACAATGTGGTTTTGTGTATCCAAGGATGATTTGACTCAATTAAAGCATTTATTGGGCACCTTGATAGGCTGAAGTAGGGATCACATCTTTCCCATCCTTAAACCTTCCTTTTGCATTAATTTTTGTGTGTGTTGGTTTTTATCTTCCCAGGGTGGAGAGCATAAGGACCCAGTACATGTTGGGTGAATGCCCAGCCCCATGCGTTGGGGGATACAAAGAAAGCCTTGAGATTGACTCTGAACTTAAGGACTTGCCATCAGGAAGAAGAGGCTGTATCAACACAAAATGGTGGGAGAACATCATGTTAAATATGGTGAAATGGAAGGGAGGTCAATGCCAGTTGTATTTACTAGAGATACATTCTAGGGAACAATGAGGTCCTGAAAGTCTGACTCGGGTTTGGGCAGGGCCATAAGCAAGTCACTGGGGAAGGGGAAATGCACTCTGGGGAGCCAGTGAACATCCACCCTCCTCCATACTCTGAGCCTGACGCAGGCCTGCACTTGCGTTGCTCTAAGGCCAGCCAAAAGTCCAAGCCGTTGTGCCTCAAGAGCAACCAGATTCACCTAATGTCTAAAAGCCTCCATTTCTCTTTTTTGTCTTTTAGGATTTCCTTTCCTCACCCCCTAGGGTAGTCATCAGTGCTGTGTCCTGAGGATTTCTAGTCCCCCACCTTGTGGTAGGGTTGTACTTCTGGTCCTCACGTGAGTGGGTGGGGCATGTGACTGGTTCTGACCAATGACAGAGTAGAAGTGAAGTGAGTCCTTCTGGGCCACAGCATTTAACTGCCTGTGTGCGACCCTCCAAGGCTCTTTCAAGAACTGGCTGGCCGGGCTTGGTGGGTCACTCCTGTAATCCCAGCACTTTGGGATGCCAAGGCGGGCAGAGGGCAGATCACTTGAGGTCAGGAATTCGAGGCCAGCCTGGGCAACATGGTGAAACCCCGTCTCTAATAAAAACACACATACACAAAAAAAATTAGCCGGACGTGGTGGCAGGCACCTGCAGTCCCAGCTACTCGGGAGGCTGAGGCAGGAGAATGCCGTGAACCCAGGAGGCGGAGCTTGCAGTGAGCAGAGATTGCGTCACTGCACTCCAGCCTGGGCGGCAGAGCGAGACTGTCTCTCAGAATTAGTAATAATAATAATAAAATAAAATAAAATACAAAAATTAGCCAGGTGGCGTGATGGCAGGCGCCTGTAGTCCCTGCTACCCAGCAGGCTGAGGCAGGAGAATCGCTCGAACCCAGGAGGCAGAGGTTGCAGTGAGCTGAGACTGCGCCACTGCACTCCAGCCTGGGCGACAGACAGAGACTCTGTCTTAATAATAATAATAATAACAAACAAACAAAAACAACAACAAAAAAAAAAGAAAGAAAAGAACTGGCTTGAGGTGGTTCAAGCCAGTTCTTGAGGTAACTACAATGATTAGAGCCTTTCTGCCCACACAAATCGACATGTCTTGGGAGTCAGGAACAACACATCATTGTTGCTTTACAGTATCTCATTCCTGAGATGTGACCGAGCCCATCTTCGCTGATACGGCCCCTCCGTCCAGAGAGCACATGCTCTTCTTGGGGTGGGTGTGTTTGGAAGAGGGTCGGGAAAGTAATGTCTCTCAATAGACATTCAGAATCAAGGAATGCCTTTCCCCTCAGCTAAGGGGAACCCCCTCCATGGTCACCAGAGATGTTAGTGGCCCCCTTCCCAGAAATGGAGGCTTAGAACAAACCTACCTCAGTGCTCATGCTGCTGTTCTGCCCATCCCAGGGAAGGCAGGCAGAGCCACTGCGAGTCGAAATGGGAAGGAGATGCAGAGACCTGTCCCAGGCAGAGAGCAAGAAGAAGACAGTGGTCTGGCCCACTGGTGGGAAGAAAACTAAAGGCCTGGAGCCAATGAGTGTCTTGACTGATTATGAACCTGCTGCCCAGACTTCCCTCTCCCCTGACAGCCCTAAAGCTGCCTCCCAGGCACCCCCCTTCCTTTGCTTCACCCTTTCCAGACTGTCCTCCAGTCCGATTTTTACCTCGACAGGTGAGCGACAGGTCTTGTACATTCAGTCAGCAACAGGTCTTATACACTCTTACATTCAGTTAATAAGCATGCACTGAAGGCCTGCCTCCTATGCGCTCATCTATAGGATAAATAACAGCACGGCGTGTAGTCCTGCCCCTAAAGCGTTCCATCTGTTGGAGGGGAGAGACAAGGAAAGCTAAAACTCCTGAAATGAGTTTTATGTGCCAGGATAGACAGGCCAGAGGGGTTAGAGGAGCCCCTCACCCAGCCTGAGAAGTCAAGGAGGGCTTCCCGGCAGTGGTGAGACAGCAGCCGCTGGACAGAGTTCAGGGAGAGACACTCCAGGTGGACACAGCAAGGAAAGTAAACTTGCAAAGGAATGAAGCTGAGAAAGCTGAGCTGGACCCATTTGGAGAGTGTGATGTGGCTGGGATGAGAGGTACAGGAGGTGTGTGGGTACCCAGTCAGATATGAGACTGGAAGGGAGGGAGCATGGCCAGGTCACCAAGGGCCTGGCGGTCACCGTGGCAATAGTGATGCACAGCAGCCAGTGAAGAGCTGCTGCAGAGATTTAAGTAAAGGGATTCCTGGATCAGCCTTGCATGTAGTTGGGGAGGGGAAAGAAGTTAGGTGTGATCTGGCCAGGCAGGAAGAGACTTTCTGTGTGTATTTGTGTGTTTGGGTGTTTGCTGGTGTTAAGTAGAACTCTCTGACAGCACAGGTGCTATGAAAAGATGGGCTCTGAAACAAAACACAGAATGAGGGAGCAGGGCAGTGGATGACATAATTTTTTAAAACAAATTGGTTTGCAATTCAATTTTGTGCACATGACTTTTTGTCTGGATGAGGGGCTAGGGAGCAGAGGGCGGGTGGGATGGTGAAGGGAGAGAACCACAAGACACACGAGCCTAAAGTGACAGAGGCCAGCTAAGGTGCAGGCACATAACTAAGAAATAGCCTGAAGTGAGGAGGGCTGAAGGGCTCTGAAGATAGGGACGTCCACTATGAAATTTAAAAATGATCAGTGGCACCGCACTGCAGTGTAACCCCACTCCCAGTCCACTGCCCACCAATCCTCACCAGATGTACCTTCCCTTCTGTGTTGATATGGGCCAGAAAGAGGGAACAATCATGAGGCATGAGATGCAAAGTGGAGCCAGAGAAGTCAGGAGAAGTAAGAAATGGGGGTCTGGGGTGATAAGAATCAAGGAAGGTCCCACCACTGAGGACTTTTGGAGATGGAGCAGGGTTTCTATCACATGTTCATCGGGGCTCAAGCCAAATTCCTTTAAGGTAATAAAGGAAATAATGAGCTCGGAGGTCAATAGCCACTTAGGCTATAATAATACTGTGGGAAAATACAAGGTAAAATATTGTCTACATTTACTTTTAAACAGTATAGATATAGGCGGTATATGTGTGTGTAAGTTAACTTTAAGTGATACACAGGGCAGGAAGGTGGAGCAATTAGTAAACATAGGAAGACCCTAGGCTTCAAAAATTGCTTTCCAAGTCTTCCCCAGAGGGTTTGTTCATTAAGAACTAGAAAAAAGATTTCTTTTTTGTTGATGGTGAAATGGGTGGTGTTAATGGGTAGTGGCTAGAAAGATACACGCAGGGGTATCTCCATGCTTGCAAGAAAGTAGCATGGGAATCTAGTGCCCTAGGTTTACAGCTGTGGTCTTAGTCTCTCCTCTTTCCCCGGGGTCCTCCCCACAACACACTCAACAGAGGATTCTGTTACCTGATCAGATACCCGTTAGTTGATTCTGCTATCAGAATATTGTTGCATTTGCTTCAGATGAACCTAAATGAGAATATACTGCTGTAACAAAAGCACAAGTCCCCCAGCCCAGTAGAGTATAATACAGAAGTTTAAAGAAGACGGTTTGTTTCTCTCTTAAATAAGCATCTCTAAGTGAGAGATCCTGGTTGATGGAGCAGCTCTGCTCCATGCAATGATTCAGGGATCCAGGTTCCTTCCAGCTTGTTGCCCTAGGGCATTGCCCTTGTCTGCAGGGTCAGAGCTGAATTCTGAGCATTTTCCTACTTGCTGGAAGGGAAAAGAAGGAAACTCAGGAGCACTCATGAAACTCAGGAGCTTATATTTTAAGTTGAAGTACAAGTTTTAAGTTGTCTTTTAAGTAGAGTAAGTTAGGCTATCTCCCAGAAGATCACCTGGGATTTGCATATATCCCTTCTGTTCACATCCCATTGACTCCAACTTCACTAGAGATCCACCCTGTGTGGAAGAAGGTGGCTCAACAGCATCCGCCTTAAATTCCATCACCACGACATGAAAGAGCGGGGGTTAGGGTAGTGGTGGTGATGGTGGTGGAGGGGAGGAGTAGATTTGGAGCACTCTGCCTCAGAACCACAAGAACAGGCTGAATCTAGCTTTTGTGTCTGCTAATTAATAGCTATTGTATGTATGACAGAATTTGGTCTCAGAATTGCTTTCATGATAACACACGTGATGGGGACTTGGTCACGCTCAGCATGGAGTGGTTGGCATCACTGGGAGCTTGTTAGAAATGCCAGCGTCAGGCCCACTGAGTCAGAATCTGCCCTTCAGCACATGCCCAGGTGATCCGTGGGGAATCACCGTCTTCCCCACCTTTATCTGGTCTTGGCTGCGTCCTCCTACGTGGACAACTTTCCGTTGACTTCCATGGCTAGAAGAGCCCAGCCAGCACCTATGAAGTTGTTTGTCAAACTGTGACTAGGGACCCACTAGTGAGTAGTGAGATTATTTTAGCACCCAGCACTGAAAGAAAGGTAGAAAAGACATAGTACAAAATCAAAAAAGAAAACAGTGCATCACACTAATTAAGGTTAAGTGTCGTTTTCAGTTCTATATAGGGGTGTGTGTGTGTGTGTGTGTGCGCGCGCGCGCGCGCGCGGACAGAGATGTAAACAGACATCTCACTGTAGGTCACTGTCAAAAACCGGTAAGGACTGTGAATGCCACGGAGACAGAGGCTGTGACCGAGTTTGCAGAGCTGGGACACACAGCCCTGGGGCTGAACACCGCCTCTCAACAGTGTGGCCTCCGCCGATACCGAGCCTCATTTCCTTGCTTGCAGAAGGGATTAACTCGGACCTGCCAGGTGTTGTGGCGGCTACTGGGACCGGCTGGGAATGAATCCCTGCGGCTCCTTCCCTTCCCCTTAGTCGCGCCCCTTTCTTCTTACGGACAGGAGAGTGGACTAAATGCAGATTCCCAATTCTTCGGCCTCAGTTTCCCTAAGGATCTCATGTGAGCGTTCGGGGTCCGCGTCGGCGATGCGCCCACCAGGCACGGGTCCCGCGGGGAGGGGAATGGCCTACACTTGGCCTCGCGACCCTGCGGGCGCCCTGGTTCTAGGATGAGCCCCGGGCGTGGCTGGGGAGTGCGCGCGTCCCGGCTCCACCCCGCCCCAGGCACCCCTGACCCCCAGTCTCCGCCAGCGGGCGGTGCGGCAGCGCCACCGTGTGGCCGTGCGACATCAAAGCGCCGCGCCTCTGCCCGCTGGCGGGTCCTGCGCCGCGGAGCCGGGGAGCGACTTCCCCGGAGCCATGGCGATGCAGGAGGGCATCTGGTCCAGGTCCCCCGACACACCTCAGGATTTTCTTGCACTACCCCCGCCCCCCGGCGGGGCTTCCAGCGTCACCAAGTACCAGTGGACGGAGCGGAGGCAGTGCCTCCCTGCCCTCGGTGGAGGGCGGGGCCGAAGCCACCTTGGCCGGGCCAGGCCTTCCCCGCCCGTCGCATAGCCCCATTCCAAGGTCCGGGTTCTGCGCCTACTCTTGGATCCGGCAGGTGCAGGAGGAATGATGGGCAGCCCCCGAGGAGGGTGCCCAGACGAACGTGGATAAAGGGGACGGGCAGCAGGGAGCTTCCGGAGCTCTTGTACCCAGGCCTCGCCTTTGGGCAACGACTGCCTCGCAGGTCCCAGAGTGGCCTCGGGTCCTCTGGTCGCGATTCCAGAAATCACCTCCGGGGGCCCAGCACGGACACGCTCCAGACCCGTGAGTTCCCCAGCGCCGTGCCGGGAGGTCAGGGGCGCTGAAAGAAGGAAGAATTGAGCCACGTCTCAGCATCCCTGTTACCTCGAGGACGCGTCTCTCCGCCAAACCCATCGCGGGCTCTTGCTCGCTGAGGCTCACCCTGGGTCAGGCACTGCGCTGAACCCCTCGGAAAAGAAACTTATGGGCATTTGACAATTTAGAGAGGAGTAAAATGAGGCAGAAGAGACCAAGTAATTTGCCAAGGTCACCGATTAATAAGTAACAGACGGGAACTCAAGTCTCTCAAGCCCATCGCCGTTGGAGGAGACACAGCCTTCGGGTCTCTGTTGCTTCTCCACCCCCAGCCTTCTCTGGGGCGAGCTTTTTTATTTATTTATTTTTATTTTTTGAGACGGAGTCTTGTTCTGTCGCCGAGGCTGGAGTGCAGTGGCGCGATCTCGGCTCACTGCAACCTCCGCCTCCCAGGTTCAAGCGATTCTCCCGCTTCAGCCTCTCGAGTAGCTGGGATTACAGGCCCGCACCACCACGCCCGGCTAATTTTTGTATTTTTAGTAGAGACGGGGTTTCACCATCTTGGGCAGGCTGGTCTTGAACCCCTGACCCCATGACCCACCTGGCCTCTCAAAGTGCTGGGATTACAGGCGTGAGCCACCGCGCCAGGCCGAGGAGCTTTTACTGAGCGGAGTCGGGGAAAGCTGGGGATTTGGGAAGAGAACTCACATCTAACCAGAGCATGGGACTTCCCACTGCGCCCTGTGGCCGCCACGCCCAGGCAGGAGCTCCAGGCTGCATCCCTGTCTGTAAAATAGGAACGCAGGAGGGTTCCTGTCGCCTGTCTGTGACGCGCGTCCCGTTCCTGCAGCCTCCCATCTTGACAATTTCAACTCTCTCACATGGAGGAAGAGAGGCAGAAGAGGTTTCCATCGAGAGCCTGACTTTAATTATCCTGCGGGCTGGGAGGATTCTGGGATTGCCCATGGGGATAGTGTTCATGATTAAATCCACTTAATCTGGTGCAAGTTACTTCCAACTTTCTGAATCAGCTCTCTTGTAATTACTAATAAGAGCGGATGACTTTTAAAGCACTCATCAAGTCTAAGCAGAATTCAAGATGAACAAATTTAGTGTTTACAAAAATATTGCATGTGGTAATCTTAGACTCGTTGTCCATATAAGGAAATTGAAACACAGGGAAATTAAGTAAGCACAGAGAGCCAGTGGCAAAGCCAGGAGTCACACCCAACCATCCAGGCTCCAGAGGCCCCTTTAGCCGCTATGCTGCTGATGAAGACAAGACACCCACAGCCTCTCTCCGGGTTTTCTGGAATGCAGAGAGAACAAAGATGCACCCTCAAGGAGACACCGTTCTTCCAACTGTTCTATCATAGTCCTCAGTTTGTAGAACTAGGAGATTTTCTTCATACTGTTCAACAGAAAGAAAAAAGGAACTTAAAAAGTAACTCTCTTTTGTGCCTGTTCCTGAGAGTACTCTAAGGGAGGAAGATGTTCTCTGTGCCTAGAAGTAATAACATTTCATCATACAAAGATATACAGAGACCAGTATAAAGTCCCTGTTATCACCTCCTAAACACTTCATTCTTTTTATTCCACATGGAAATATGCTTATGTTTTGAGAAAAGATGCCCATCTTTTTACAGCTTTTAAAACAACAAAAGCAAAGCACCAAAATTTTGTGTATTTGTGTGTCCCATAGCATAAACGGTTAGGTTGTTGTGGCAGACTGTATTTTCAAAAGTGGCCACCACAATACATCACATTCCATATGCTCTTCTTAAAATGTAACTGTGACACCCCTTGAACCTGGGTGGGTCTGGGCTGACTTCTCTATATCCTCTCCCTTTAAACCTCAGTGAACTTTTGTGATCAGTTGATTGTGGCAGAAGTGATGATGAGATTATAAAAATGCTGGATCATAAAAATGCCATATGCATCTGCCTTGCTGTCTTGGGACACTTGCTCCTGGAACCCAGCCGCCATGCTGTGAGGAAGCCAAGCAGCCACATGCAGCAGCCACGAAGTAGGCGCTCTGGCCACAGTCCCAGCTTAGGTCCTAGTCAACAGCCAGCATCGATCCCCAGATATGGGAGCAAGTGCGTCCCCAGGCAATTCTAGCCTCCAGCTTTTCAGACACTCCAGCCAATGCCGCATGGAACTGAGATGAGCTGTTCCTGCCTAGCTCTGCCCAAATTGAAGATTCATGAGCTTGTTGATTTAAGCCACTAAGGTTGGGAGGTTTATTACTTGGCAATAAGATGACCAGAACAGATTCTCCACACTTTTTTCACTATTGTGAACTGTTCTGCAGTGAGCTTCTTTGAGCATATTGCCTTCTGTAAATACCTGATGGTTCCTCTAGGGAGACTTCTAGAAGCAGAATTGCTGAGCCACAGTATAAACTCAAAGGGGTTAGAGCAGTTAAGATGAATTAACAATATCTACGTCTAACAACATGGATCCATCTTGAAAATATGTTAAATGAAGTATACAAGGTATAAAATGATACAGAATAGTATTATTTATGTAAAATTATAAGAACACTCAGAAAAAGGTGGTATTTTGTTTATGGAATCACCCACGTATGTAGTGAAGTATGCAAACATCTAGGAGAGTGATACACACAAATGGGTAAATGTGAAGCTTTAGCAGTATCTGTAACATTTTATTACTTAAAAACAAAAACAACAAATACCTGAAGGTCCCAAGTAAATACCACAGTGTTGACATCTGTGAAATCTAGGCGTGGGGATATATGAATAGTGTTACTTAAAATTTTAACCAATATTTATTATATATGTTTGTATTAATATTATTTATAATTACGTGACTGTTCCATTATTTAAAAATGTAAAAAATCTCAACTCAAAATTATGATCCCAATGATTTTTTTCTCTCTTGATTTTCTTGTTCCATATGTTTGGTCATATAACTGAATAATTAAAGCAAGACCTATGGCCTCTAATCAATTGTCTGATTATTCAATTCAAATACCTCCCCCTTTTCATTGTGCACCTTTCCTTCCCACCACACTCAAGGACTCTCCCTTCAAGAAACAATCACCACTCCTTTAACTTCCCTGCCTTTACGTGAGATAGTCCCTCCGCCTGGAGTAATAACCCCAGAGATTTGGTTTCACAGATTAGTCTCCCACCTCAGGTCTCATTTGATCCTCACAAGCTCCCTGTGATAGCAACAACAGTTTCCCACGTAAGGAGTATGTTACATGTGCCCGGCATTCTGTCAAATGCTTTACATGTGTTTTCTTTTTTAAGTAGTTTCTGCTGTTGTCCCTTTTTGGCAGATGAAGAAAAGTTGGCTTAAATGCTAGTTGCTATTATTATTGTGGTTTTTATTTTTATTTTCCCAAGATCTTGGTGGTAGAGCAAGAGTCAGCCCCAGGCCTGTTGAAAGTCCACAGGCTCAGCCATTAGACGGTTCTGTGTACAGTGGGAAAGCTGGCTTTTGTTTGTTTTTTAATTTCTCAAATTACAGATAAAGAAACAGATTTTAAGAGTGTTTCTCTCCCTCTCTGCCTGATGCATTATTAATTCTTGTAGATCCACTTAAACGTCACCCCATTTGGGAAGCTCTCCTGCCAGTCCCTCCATCAGAGTGGCCCACACCACATGGCACATAAGGATGTTTGCTCTCCTGCCTTCTCCTCCGCTGCAAGTAGAGCTGCTCAGAGGCAGAGCCCGGCCGACGTTCATTTGTATTCCCAGCACCTGGAATAGCACCGGATGCGTTAGGGTCATCTAATCTTTTCCGAAATGAATCTTGATTGGCACCTGCCTTGCTTGAGTTCCTGAGCTACCTACGTGCCTATTGACTCTGATGAGCAACTAATTCCACCTGTGCGCACAGGGGCACAGTTTGTACAAAATGGCTCACGGCTCTCCTGGTTATTGCTCGGAAACAAAACCAGGAAATCCCCACTCACCTTTCCCGAAGAAAACCAGCCTAAAGCACTGTCCAGCTGGAGAACTTAGATTCCCAGATGGATACTCTGAGCGCTCCATTAAGAGCAGTAATAATTGAACAATAGTGAATGCGTATTGAGCGTTTAGCTTGTGCCAGGGACTGTGCTAAGTGATTTACATAGATTTGGTTTTGCAAATACAATGGATCATTGCTTTTTTTTTTTCTTCAGTGAAAAGTTCTGGTTTCTATGTTAGCGAGCAATGCCCTAAATCAGAATTTGGAGTGGGGAGGGTGTTGAAGGAGAGATAGGATGTCCTACCATGAAAGCTTTGTCATGTTACTATCACTGGTGAGAAGACTCCTGGCAGCGAAGCTTCTCTGAGCTGAGTGTGGCATTTGTCATACCCTGGGGGCATGCATGCCATCTAATAATGCCATCATGCCATACTTTGTCAATATCTCTCTTCAAGCTGCATCAGGGAGTGACAGACAATATTGCGTGGGATGATCTGTGTTGTGACATTAGATACTGACAAAGTCTCTTTGATTAAGATGGCGAAGATGGCTTTCTCATGAAGTTTTAAAAGAATGTTGGGATGGCAGTGTTTCTTTTCTTTCAGTATCATGTTCAATTTACTCATTTAGACCCTCCTGTTGTGTTGTGGAAGCCATAAAGGCACACTGGGACAGCTGAAACCAGGGATCTGGGTGGCCCCTGGGCTCTGTGTTTCAGTTGCTTCTCTCATGAATGTGTTTGTGTCATTCTCTCCTGCTCAGCATCCTCCAAATATGGGAAATGTGGTGGTGTACAGGCCGGATAGCACATCACATGTGACAGTTTTGCTAAAAGGCTGAGATTAGTAGTAAAGTGTCTTCATCAAGTCTGTTCTTTGTGACAAATAGTTTACCTGGTTCTGTGAAAGGCTCAAAGTCTTGGTCTCTGCCCTCAGAGAATTTATTCAGCTGGGCATGGTGGCTCACACCTGTAATCCCAGCACGTCGGGGGCCGAGACAGGCAGATCACTTGAGCTCAGGAGTTTGAGACCAGCTTGGGCAATATAGTGAAACCCCATTTCCTTTTTTTTTATATATATACTTTAAGTTCTAGGGTACATGTGCACAATATGCAGCTTTGTTACGTATGTATATATGTACCACGTTGGTGTGCTGCACCCATTAACTCATCATTTACATTAGGTATATCTCCTAATGCTATCCCTCCCCACTCCCCCCACCCCACGACAGGCCCTGGTGTGTGATGTTCCCCACCCTGTGTCCAAGTGTTCTCATTGTTCAATTCCCACCTATGAGTGAGAACATGCAGTGTTTGGTTTTCTGTCCTTGCAATAGTTTGCTCAGAATGATGGGTGAAATCCCATTTCTACAAAAAATACAAAAATATTGCCAGGTGTGGTGGTGTGCACCTGTGGTCCTAGCTACTTAGGAGGCTGAGTGGGGAGGATCACTTAAGCCCAGTAGGTAGAGGTTGCAGTGAGCTGAGATTGAGCCATTGCACTCCAGCCAGGGAGACAGACTGACACCCTGTCTCAAAGAAAAAAAAAAGTACTCCTTGACTACCCAGGCAAAATAAAAACCTGTGAAAAACTTACAAAACAATTGAGTTCAGTGTATGTATGTCTTATGCCCAAGTTCAAATGCCCATGAGTAGAAATTAGAGGAAAATTATGGTCCAGATGAGAAAAAACCATCCCTCAAAAGGCAAAGAAAGAATCTGATCTGATTGTCATGAAAATTCAACTGTTGATCTTCCAGGCCTTGATTATCCATGGTCATAGGACTCAGCCCTTGAATAGGACAGTTTCAACTGGGGTCCAAGTGGAAGGCCAGCGGAGTAAAAGGTGTGTGGGAAAAGGGTGCTCCTCTCCTCTTAGATGTTCCAAAGTCAGTGACTTGGCAGATCTTAGGTGTTCCTTGCTTAGGGCTGATGCTAAAATTAGTGAAGTGGTCCCAGCACTTTTTACTCCAAGCAAAACACTGGAGAGATTGCTAGGGAATTACACTATTATTTCTACTGAAGAAGCATTTGATAAAATTCAACATCCTTTTATGATAAAAATGCTAAAAAAAAAAACAAAAAACAAAAAAACTAGGGATAGGAAGGAACTTTCTCAACCCTTTAAAAGACATCTATGAAAACCCCACAGCTAACATCACACATAATAGTGAAAGGCTGCTTTCCCCTTAAGACCAGGAACAAGAGAGGGATGTCCACTTTTGCCACTCCTATTCAACATTGTATTTGAGTTCTAGCAAGGGCAATTAGGTAAGAAAAAGAAATAAAAGGCATCCGGATTGGAAACGAAGAAGAAACATATGTAATGACCTTGTATACAGATAATCCTAAGGAATCCACTAAAAATTTATTAGAACAAACAAGTTCAACAAAGTTTCAGAGTACAAAATCAATATACAAAAATCAATTGTATTTCCATATACTAGCATTGAACAATGAAAATAAAATTGAGAAAACAATTCCATTTCAATAGTGTAAAAAGGAATAAAATACTTAGAAATAAATGAAAGAAGTAGGTTGGGCAAGGTGGCTCATGCCCGTAATCCCGGCACTTTGGGAGGCTGAGGTGGGCGGATCACTTGAGGCCAGGAATTCAAGATCAGCCTGGCCAACATGGCAAAACCCTGTCTCTACTAAAAATACAAAAATTAGCAGGGCATGGGGGCACACACCTGTAGTCCCAGCTACTCGGGAAGCTGAGGTGGGAGGATCGCTTGAACCCAGGAGGCAGAGGTTGCCGTGAGCCGAGACAGCACCACTGCACTCCAGCCTGGGAGACAGAGTGAGACTCTGTCTCAAAAAAAAAAAAAAAAAGCAAACCTTATACCCAAAAGACTAAACATCATTGTTGGAAGAAGCTGAAGGTCTAAATAAATAGAAGAATATTCCATGTTCATGATTAGAAGAGTTAATATTGCTCAGATAGCAATATTCCCTAAACTGATCTACAGATTGAGCACATTCCCTATCAAAATCTCAGATGTCTTTTTGCAGATATTGACAAGCTGATACTAAAATTCTTAGGGAAGTGTGAGGGACTGAGAACAGCCAACACAATCTTGAAAAAGAAGAACGGCACTGGAGGACTCACATTCCCTGATTTTAGAGCTAACTACAATTCTGCAGTGATCAAGAACATGTGGTCCTGTCTATATGAGGACGGACAGACAGATCAGTGGAATGGAATTGAGGGTCCAGAAATAAACTCTCACATGTATGGCCAATTGATTTTCAAGATGAGTGCCTAGAAAATTCAATGGGGAAAGAGTATTCTTTTCAACAGATAGTGTTGGGACAACTGGAAATCCACATGCAAAAGAATGAATCTGGACCCCTGCCTCACATTACATATAAACATGAACTCAAAATGGATCATAGACCTAACTGTGAGAAATAAACCTTTAATCTTAGAAAGAAGGCAGACCACTGTGATTTTTATTTAAAAATGATTCCTTAATTATGACACCAAAAGCACAGCAACAAACAGAAAAAGAGATTGTTTGGGCTTTGTCAAAATTAACATTCGTGATTAAAAGGATACCATCAAGAAAGTGTAAAGACAACCCACAGAATGGGAGAAGATATTTACAAATAATATATCAGTAAGGCACTTGTGTCTAAAATATATTTTAAAAACTCTTACCACTAAGTAATAAAAAGACAATTCAACTTAAAAATGGGCAAAGTTTCTGAAGAGACCTTTCTCCAAAGAAGATATACAAATGACCAATAGGCAAATATGTTACCGTCATTTATCATCAGGGAAATGCAAATAAAACTACAATGAGATAATAGTTCACATTCACAGGATGGCTATAATAAAAAAAAAATCAGACGATAAAAAGTGTTGGAAAAGATGTAGAGAAATTGGAATTATCATACACCGTGGGCAGGAATGTAAAATGGTGCCGCTGGTGAGGTGCGGTGGCTCACGCTTGCAATCTCAGCACTTTGGGAGACTGAGGAGGGTGGATCACCTGAAGTCAGGAGTTCAAGACCAGCCTGACCAACATGATGAAACCCCATCTCTATTAAAAACACAAAAATTAGCCGAGTGTGGTGGCACGCACCTGTAGTCCCAGCTACTCGGAGGCTGAGGCAGGAGAACGGCTTGAACCCAGGAGGCAGAGGTTCCAGTGAGCTGAGATTGCACCACTGCACTCCATCTTGGGCGACAGAGCAAGACTCCACCTCAAAAAATAAATAAATAAATAAATAAAATGGTGCAGCCACTTTGGAAAATCTGGTTGTTTCTCAAAGAGTTAACCATTGTCACCAAGTTAACATATGACCCAACAATTTCACTCCTAGTTACGTATCCAAGAAAAATGAAAAGATGTTCAGACAAAAGCTTGTACATGAATGTTCATAGTAGTTTTATTCATAAAACAGACACAAAGAAACAAATATCAACTGATGAACAGATAAATAAAATATGGCACGTTCATGTGATGGAATATTAATTCAGACATAAAAAGAAATTAATTATTGATGCATGTCACAACACGGATGAACCTAGAAAACATGCCAAATGAAGGAAGCCGGACACAAAGGACCACATATCATATGATTTCATTTGTAGCAAATGTCCAGAAAAGGCCTGACTATAATGACAGAAAGACTGGGGTCATATAATAGCTAAACAGTAGAGGTTTTCTTTTGGGAAAGATGTTCTAAAATTGATTGTAGTAACGAATGTACAACTCTGTGAATATACTGAAAATCATTGAACTGTAAAATTTAAATTGGTGAATTGTATGGTGTGTGAATAAAGCGGCTAATAAAGAAATGCTAATACAGCTGTTAAAAATATCAGTGATCCTGCAAGAGTCTAAGAATAAAAGAAGCAATGGCAAATTAAATACACACCTTAATCCTAAGACCCAGCATGGTTTCAGAAATGTTGCAAAACGTCATCTTAGAAATTAGGAAATTTGATATGATACCCATTTTGTAAATGAAGAAATGAAGTCTCAGAGAGTTTACTAAGTGGAGACACTTAGTAAATGTCAAGGCCAGGACTCAGGTACGAGACTGGCATTCCACTATAACAACTCCAGGAAAGGGAATTCTTCACTTCAAATGTAGTCTAAGGAAACTGAACAGCATTGATCTTTTTAAGGCTACGTGGAGAGTTTTGACATGGCACGATGGACCTCGGGGGCTTCTAAGAAAAGTTGTCCTCCTTTGCAGTCTGGACAGACACCACTTCCTGCTTCGGTATTTGGTTCAGGATGAGTACAATGTATTGTGCAATGAGGCTGAAGCATCCCAGGCTTCTGCTCACGTGGCCGGAGCCCAGCCAGCGAGTCCAGTCAGAGCGGGTATGAAAAGCTCTGAGCCCATCCACATGCCTGGAGCAGAGTTTGTTTGCTTCATGTGGCTGTGCTCTACTTCCAATTCACTTACTTGGCTCCAATTCACAGCCAGCCTTGGTCACCTCATGATCCCCTTGCAATTGTCTTGTGTATTCACTTACCCTCTGGCTCTGGACATGCAGTGGTTTGAGCCAAGAACGTTGGTTTTGAGTTGGAGCAGTACTGTTGGTTCAGCATCAATAGTCAAGAGACCGTGGGTATCTCATAGCCTTTAACATTTTTTTTTAATTTCAAGAGGTTCTCAATGTACTACAAGGTCAATTAAACCCTACACTGCCTTACCTATTAACTTTGTGTTTTATGAATTCTGTTTTATAGACTAGAAACTCAGGCACACAGACCTTGTGCCTTCCTCTAGGTAACAAAGCAGCCACAAGTTCTGAAGCTCCTGTACTATTAACCCTACATTCCTCAGATCTAAGTCTTCTCCCTACCAACACAGTCCAAGCATGGGGTCAGGGAAATCCCCAGAGAGGGCGTCCACTTGGGGAGTGTCTAAAGCTTCCAAAACATAATCTCCTATAGTCTCACTTTTAATTTTGATTTTCACCAAAATCCTGAGTTTATTATTATTCCTATCTTGTGGATGAGGAAACTGAGGTTCAGAATGGTTTGGTGACTTGCTCAAGGTCACATGACCAGAATTTGAACTCCAAAGTATTCAACTCTAGGCCAAGATTCTTTTCCTGCCTTCCCTCTCCCAGTCTTGGTTTATGATCGGAGAAAATTATTAATATTTTCCCCCCATTGTAAATGTTCTCCTCAAATTCCCATTTGTAATCTGCAGAAATCAATCTGTCTTCAAAGGACACCTGTGGGAGCCTCCAAGGAGAAAGGTACTGTGATCTGGTGGGGTTGTAGGAAAGACCTCAGTCTTGGTGATGAGGGTTGGGGAGTTGGGGAGATAAGACCAGAAATTATGGGTGCCTTGAATAGGCTAATAAAAGTCACTTCTTGAAAACTATCTCTTTCAAACCAATTTTTGTGCTCTCTTTTTCCATTAACTGCTTTTAGAAGTAATAAATACTCATTGTAAAAACTTAAAAACACTTTTATTCCATACCTCCCTCTTCCTAGTCACCCTCCACAGAGGAAACAACTTGTCCTCTGTCTCCAGGAATATTGAATATTGTAGGCCTATACAAATACACACACACACACACACACACACACACACACTCACACACTCCTCTTCTTTTGTCTCCACATATGAGAATTACTCTGCATACTGTCTATGACCTTATTTTACTCCCTTATCTTAAAGTCTTCCACATTAACTTACACAGATCTATCTCATTCTCTTCTATAATTGCACAGCATTTTATGCTATGGATGTTCCTTAATTTGTCCAACCAGCCCTCATAGCTGGGGCCATGCAGGTTGTTTAGAAAATTGGGCTGTTATAACAATTCTAGAAAAAAAATCCTTACACATCCATTTTCAAATGCATCTCCATGATGAATTCTTAGAAGCTGAACTGATGAATTCCTAGAAGAAACTGCTGAATGCAAGAGAAGATATATTTTACTCTTGATAGAGACTGCCAAGTTGTCTGGCATCAATTTGAACTCTTACCATCAGGCTGAGAGTGCCTGCTTCCCCTAATCGATAAGTAGGACATAACTCTTCAACCCATAACAGGAAGCATCATTCGCTGAATAGTGACCTCCAAAGATACCAGATCCTAAACCCTGGAACCTCTCAATGTTACATTATATAAACTAAGGGTCTTTGCAGATGTGAATAAATTGGGGATTTTGAGATGGGGAAATTATTTGAGTAGGCCCAATGTAATCACTAGTGTCCACATAAGAGGCAGACAGAGGGAGATGTGACTACTGACAGAAGAGGAAAAAGCCATGTGATGGGGGCAAAAGGAAGGAATCGGAGAGAGAAGATGTCACATTGCTGGCTTTGAAGGTGGTAAAAGGGGCCATGAGCCAAGGAATGCTGCTCAAGAAGTTGGAAAGGTATAGAAAAAGATTCTTCCCTAGGACCTCCAGAGGGAGCATAGCTCTGCAAAACTCACACCTTGATCTTAGCCCAGTAGGAATATTTTGCACTTCTGGCTTCTAGAGCTTTAAAAGGATACATTTCTGTTGTTTTAAGCCACTGGGTTTGTGATAATTTGTTATGGCAGCAATAGGTACAAACACAAAAGGGTAGGTGGGAGGAAGACTGTTGTCTGCACCCCCTACCCAAAATGCCCCAATCATCTAAAGCAATTCCCCTGAGGCCCCGGCCCTATACCCAACACCTAGCAAGATAAAAGCCTTTCTGCTTTTTGGCCCCATACTCTTGGGAAAGTGGCTTAAGCTACCATGGATTCCAAGCAGTGTATTAAACTATTCCTGCAAGACACTCAGATCTCCTTGAGAAGATAACAACAAATAACACTTTCTTCATCCCGCTGTGTTTCTGGCAGTGTCTAGTACCTCTTACAGATTTTTGCCTTTGGGGCCCTCATGTGTATATAAATATGCATTTTTCTTTAGCATTAGATTTGTGACTTCCTGCAGCAAAGCAATACAGACCCACCTCCCCCAAGGAGGATGTGGACGACAGGGTCCTAACTCTCTATAAATTAAGGATAGTTCCTCTATTTAGTCTTTGGGAGCTGAATAATCTTGTTCAACTGGAGTTCTCTTGGTCTCTGGGGCAAGGAAGGTAATCACCGTTCATGAGGATTTCTGTGGACTGGCTGGGAAGAGGTGTGAGTTGGGAGGAATCAAATCTGAAATTTGATACGTGCATTCAAAGGTTTAAATGGGGTCGTGAGGGCTCTCTGAGGAAAGGAAAGGAAGTAAATTGCTGGGCAAATAAACTCCATCTCAAATAAAGCCCCTTGGGGCAGATGAATGTGAAAGGTGGCTGTATTTTGTAAACAGATGGGGCTGCTTGATTACAGTACACCTTGGCTGTATTTATACATCAGGAATAAAAACACATAGGCATGCACAGAAACACACCTCACCCCCAGTCTCCTGGTTTTGGTATTTCAGTCCCTGCTCTGGGCCAAGCAGGCGAGCGTTCAGGGGAGTTTGCTCCCTAAACCACCTGTTAAAATAATCCTGGGCTCCTCCACAACCCCCTCTCTGGCAAGCAGATAGGGCCATGCAGCACGATGACAGTCTAATTATCCCAACCATCAGAAACTTCTTCTGTGTCTTTAATCTACCTTGACAATGCGGTGGTTTGTCATTTCTAGGCCTCCTAATTGGCTACGTGATTGACACAATGTGGGGGGCTTTTTATTTTAAGAATTGAGGAGAGCCTATGCTTCAAAATTAGCTCAGTTACATGATGCCAGAGACCTAGTTTGCACCCCACATGGGCCAGAATCTGATTTTTGCAATCACTCCGATCCTAGGTAGCTAGCAAGAATGACAGAGCCAGAAAACCCAAGCCACTTTCTATGTATATTATTTACCTTTCCCCAAATATTTCCAGAACCCTGGGTTGACCTGACATTCCCTTTTGAAAATGTTGCGATAAAGACCTGTTGAGTTGCTTGGACAGATGTGCCTTGATACCCTGTTTTGTCTGGACTTTGTATTATTAGTCAGAACTGTTGCAGCTGCAAGGAACCGAAATCTAATTAATTTCTTTTTCGGTTCATATAACTTAAAAGTCCAAGAGTTGAGCTGCTTGCAGTCCTACCTGGATTTGAGTACTTTAACGGTGTGAACAGGGCTCTGTCATTTTCATTCCAACTCTCAGTCTTGCCTTCCTTCCAGGAAGTTCTTCTTTCCATGAGGTGGGAAAAAAAGTTCTGGCAGCGCCAGGCTCCATGACCCTAATAATCCACCATCCTGGAGAAAGAACATAACCTCCTTCTCAGGGTTCCTATTAGCCTAGCATCCATGGAAGGTTCTGATTGGTCCTGCTTGGGTCCTGTGGTCTTCTCAATCATTGGAGGTCGGAGAATGGAGTTTTGTGATTGGCCAGGTCCCATTCATGTGACCAGGAGGCTGAAGAAGGCGCTGTGATTGGCAGTCCCACCAGAACCACGTGAAATAGGGGAAGTGCCTTTCCCCAAGGACAGAGGGCGCCAGCCGACTAAGGAAACAGACATCCTCCACACACAATTCAATTGAGAGTTGAAAATACAATTCAATTGAGAATTGAAAATATTTCAAATCAATTCCCCACCTCCCCCTGAACTTTACAGAAAAGTTATAGGAACCTGATCAGCTACTAAAAGATGGGTTTTGAAGCCCTTGAGAAAAAAAAAAGTGATAATAGAAAAAAAAAATCGAACTTTCAGATAGCCAGCCCATACGGGCCAGTTTCTGAAGGCAACGTAGACTTCTGAGACCTGCAGAGTCAGCCGGAAACCTGTGGTATAACGAATGTGTCTTAGGGCATCCCATGAGGCAGGGATGGTGATAGGCTTGAAAAAAGGAGTATTTTGCCAAATTTAGAAAAAAAAATATCCTCCTTCTCTCCACATTTGCGTAAATGTGTTTTGCTCTCATTTGCTTTTCTGAGGATTCTCTGAGTTGATTCGAGGATGGTTTGTTGTGACTTAATCTATGTGGCTGCAACGGTTAATGTGTAAGCTCATTACTATATTTGTTCTCTCTTCTCACTGGGCAAATTTAGTTTGCCTTAATCTAACCACTTAGTGTGGTATGTATACAGGTTAATCTTTACCACGCATTCCTTTCATCCTGGTATTCTATGGCTTTTTACCTGCAGGATAATGTATCACCTCCTCAACGTCTCAGTCTCTGCAATATGTTCCCACTATGTCCTTCCCGTGTTATCTCCCATAGGAGCTTTTTATTTCAGGCAATCTTGTCTTCACAGAATGATTTCTTCACCTCTGAAACTCAAGTCATTCGATCTACAGAAATGCTGGCATGTTGGAGGAGGAAGGGAAACGGCTTTGGGCATCGGCTTTACTGTGTACCAGTAACCTTGGGTAATTAGGATTTGGCTGTCAGTTAAGATTAGGATCTGTTCCACAAAAGAGGAAAACGGACAATAACAGGAATTTAAACAAGTTTGTTTCTCGTTCACACAAAAGAAGTCTAGAGGTGAATAATCCAAGACTGGATAAATAGGGTGTGTTTCCATGGGATTATCAAGGACCCAAGCTCTTAATTTTCCTTCTGTCTTTCTTAGCATGTGATCTTCATCCTCAAGGTCAACTCACGACCCCAAATAGCTACAAGTCGTCATATTTGAGTTCTAGGCCAGCTGCAGGAGAAAATAAAAGAGGACTAAAGAATAAGTGTCGCTTAGTTGATTCCCTTTAAGCAGCCTTCTTGGATGTCCCACAAAAAATATCTGCTTGCATTTTATTGGCCGGAAGTTGTAATGTGGCTATACTTAGCTAGGGAGGCTGGGGAATGTAGTTCTTTAGCGGAGTGTCTTGAATCAAATGAATGTTAGGTTGTTCAGGAAGAAGAGAATGAATATTATGTAGAAAAAAACCATTTTTAAAAAGTTTTATTGAGGTGTAATTCACATACCATACAATTCACTCATTTAAAGTGTACAATTCAATGACTTTTAGTATATTCACATGGTTGTGCATCTGTTACCCAATAGACTTTATAACATTTTTCATTATCCTTAAAAGAAACCTGTGGACTCCTTAGTCATTCCCACCCCCTTGTCCTTCCCTTTCATCTCTCCATTCCCTACAGCCGTAGGTAACCACTAATCTACTTTGTGTCCCTATAGATTTGCCTGCTCTGAACGTTGCACATAACTAGGATTGTGCAATATATGGTCCTTCGTGACTGGCTTCTTTCACTTTACATGATCTCTTCAAAGTTCATGCCTGGTGTAGCATGTGTCATAAGTACTTCGCTCCTTCGTATTGACAAATAATATACCATTGTATGGATATGCCACAGTTGTTTATTCATTTATAAGTTGATGGACATTTGGGTTGTTTCTCCTTCTGGGGTATTGTGAATAATGCTGCGATGAGCATTTGTGCACAACTTTTTGTGTAGAAATTGTTTTTATTTCTCTTGGTTATATGACTAGGAGTAGAATGGCTGGATTATATGGTAACTGTATGTTTAACCTTTTGAAGAACTGACGGACTTTTCCAAAAGGGCTATACCATTTCACATTCCCTCTAGCAGTGTATGAGTGTTCTAATTTCTCCATGTCCTTGCCAACATGTATTATAATCTGTCCTTTTCATTATAGTGGACATGAAGTAGAATCTCATTGTGGTTTTTTTCTTTTTCATTTCCCTGATGATTAATGATGTGGAGATTTTTGACCATTTGTATGTCTTCTTTGGACAAATGTCTTGCTCATTTTAAATTGGGTTGTTAATGTTTTTATTATTGAGTTGTAAGAGTTTTTTAAAATATATATTCTGAGTACAGTTTCCTTACCAGAAATATGATTTGCAAATATTTTCTTCCATTTTCTGGGTTGTGTTTTCACTTTCTTCATGGTTGTCCCTTGAGGCACAAATATTTTTTATTTTGATGATATCCAATTGGTCTATTTATTTTTGTTACTTGTGATTTTAATATCATATCTAAGAAACCATTGTCTAATCCAAGATCATAGATATTTATACCTTTGTTTTCACGTAAAAGTTTTGTAGCCCTTATATTTGAGTCTATTATCTATTTTGAGTTAATTTTTATATGAGGCATGAGGTATAGGGTCAACTTCATTCTTTTGCATGTGGATATCCAGTTGTCCTGGCACTGTTTTTTGAATGGCCTAATCTTTCCCCTAGTGAATTGTCATGGCACCCTTGTCAAACAACTTGCCATGTCTGTCATTGTACCTTTCTCAGCTATCCTGTCTACCATATGATAGTACCACTCTGGCCTGGGCTGATTGGATCATGAAAGGGTATTTCTTCATACACTTATTGGCCATTTGTATATCTTTTGAAGAAATGTCTGTTTAAATCCTTTGCTCATTTTAAAATTAGGATTGTTTGCTTTTTTTGTTGTTGAGTTATAGGAGTTTTTTTGTATATTCTAGATATCAATCTCTTACTGGATATGTGATTTGCAAATATTTTCTCCCATCCTGTGGTTGCCTTTACACTCTTGATTGTGTCCTTTGATGCACAGAAGTTTTAAATTTTGATGTAATCCAATTTATTATTTTCTTTTGTTTCCTGTGCTTTTGGTGTCATATCCAATAAATCATTGCCAAAGAGCTGTGTTGTCTTTTGAATGACTTTTCAATTACCAAAGTTTGTTCTAGTCCCTTGGGGCCTGAACCCTCTGCTTGAGAATCTTGACTTCCTTATTTCCATGTTTATCCTTTTAATAAGTCATCATCTCCTAAGGTGACCTGGGCCTGTCTCTACTCCTTTCAGAATAAAAGATGCAGCCAAGACATTCTTCATCTACCAAATACAGATGCTATTGCTGTGTTACAGGGGAGCATTTTCTAAACCCTTCATTGAAGCTCCTAAATACACTCTTAAGAACACATGCAATCAAATGAGCATGGGAAGTGCTCTCTAAGAAGTCTTCCTTTTCTAGGTCAAAAATGCACATTGGTATATTAAGGGCTCTGAGCAATCCTGTGATAAATAAACAAGTTCAGTTTTGTTCAGTGGTTAAAGTTCATTTATTCAAGGAAGACCTTTTTTCCTCAGCATACCCATATCATGACCAGAAAGGTTTTTCCTAAACACTGCTAGGAATCTAAGTCTTATGAAAAGTGAGGGCTGAATAAGCTAATGCTCACGCAACCAGAATATTGAATAAACATTACACCTGATCTAAGGCTGGACATGGTGGCTCATGCCTGTAATCCCAGCACTTTAGGAGGTTGAGGGGGGTGGATCACCTGAGGTCAGGAGTTCAAGACCAGCCTGGCCAACATGGTGAAACCCCATCTCTACTAAAAGTACAAAAATTAGCTGGATGTGGTGGCAGATGCCTGTAATCTCAGCTATTCAGGAGGCTGAACTATAAGAATCGCTTGAACCCAGGAGGTGGAGGTTGCAGTGAGCCAAGATTTGTACCACTGCACTCCAACCTGGGTGACAGAGCAAGACTCTGTCTCAAAAACAAACAAACAAAAACCACAACATTACACCTGATCTAACAAAACATACTTTTATTTTTTGTCTCCCACCTCCCTTTAATCTTTGTTCAGTAGAGGTTGTCTTGCCCTACCTAGTCTAGCAGATCCCTTGACTTTTCTGATCACTTTTGAATAACAAAGTGCTGCAATGACAGAAAATCTCAAAGTCCAATCAGTAATTAGAATGCCTTGTCCAAGCTATTCAACACAACTCCAATCTTGACTTGGCTCAGGCCTGCTTTAGACTGTCTCCGGCAGTGGGGGAAGCAGGGCACTGCTGTCTTCTCCTCCCCTGGCCTGCCTGCTCACCTCCTCATCCACTCTTTGCTGTAGTTTGGACTTTTCTTCAACCAGAGCTGGGGGAAGGAGGAGAGGTATGGGAAAGGACTGCTCACATTTGTGTGAATGACTCTGCTCTCTCTTGGTCTGCCTAGTGATGGTCAAGATGGCTTTTATCGACAGGCACCTTTCCAGGCTCTTCCAACAGCCTACTGGGCCTGTCTCCTGCAGCCCTGTTAGCTCCGGCCAGTGCATCTCTGTTCAGAGGGGTGCCTTAGCTCATAGATGGGCAGCAGGCAGTTTCACCTGTTGTGCCCTTCTCCTCAGAAGACAGTGCAGTTTTGGAGACCAGCTTATCCACTCTCCCCTCTAAATGCAGCCTCTGATGGTCTTGACTCTGCACTCTATCATTATGGGGACTCTCTGGCATGGCCACCTCTGGATAGGAGAAGTTCTGTCTCGTTCAAGCTCTGACCATTTCTATGGGGTGGCAAATCCCAACCTTGTCCTGGAGCCCCATCAGAGCATTTAATCAGCCTTTGCTCCTGTTCAGGACTCCCTGGGTGGGGCTAATTTCCCATCCTCTACCCAGGTCCATGTAAGATTTCTCAGGCATGAGTGAGGCCCCAGTTCTCCGAGGCTCCAACACTTCAAAGCCCTGGGTTTGGGATCAGAAGGTGGCATACAGATCTCTCTCCCTGAGGCAACAAAGAAACCTCCTCACCTTTTTCTTCCCTCTAGTTTAAACCCTTGGTCGGCTGAGAGGGCCAGGAACTAAGTATCATAGTAGATTATCAGTGATGAGATCATTTCCTTTGCCAGTCAGCCTAGGAAAGTGTCATTCTCACGGTCCCTTTGGAATCTCGATGCCCATCATATATGCTTGTCAGGTGAAACCAATGCTGGAAAAGTATTGTTCTAATATCTGGTTACATATATAAAACCTCTAGTATTGCCTAACATAGATGTTCAGAATATGACCCTTTTCTCCCTCTCTCTCTTTCTCTTTGAATCTAAACCTTCTCATCTTTTTTTGAACCAGTTTCAATAATTTCTCCTCCTGCAAGTCCTTCCAGACCAGTCATCCAAGAGTGACTCTCCCTCTAGCGGCACTTGCAGATTCCCTTGTTGCTGGGACCTGCCTGGGGTTCAGAGAACAACTGCTACAGTCAGACCCACTCAGGCCCATAAAAGAGACGTGACTTCAGTGGGTTCACATGGCTAGCTGACGTGAAAGCCCAAGACAGAACCAGGTCTCCTCACTCCCAAATGAGCCTTCATACTGACAGCAGGCTGGTAAAGCAAACAATGAGAAATAGGGTCACACGAATTCACCTCCTGATATTTATGGAAGCATCTTCCCTACATCTCCATTCCAACTGGATCTGCAATTTGCCATTACGATGGTTCACTCATTTACTTTGCTGTAACAAAACACATTTATCTCCATATCCTTAAAGACGCAGAGGACACTTGACATGGGCTGGTCCTTACAATTTATTCCAGAAGGTTATGCTCTGTGTTCCTCTGAGGTCCCCTCAGCATCTGGTTAGAGGGGTTGCTCCCCAAATCCTGATGGCCTTGCTTACCATCAAGGCCTTGATTACCTTATATGGCCTTGAAAGAGACTTCTGAGCTTTGGGTTCCAGGCTCCCAGATGGAATTGGGATGCAAATGATGTGGCAAGGAGGTTCCCCTCATCCAAGCAGAATAAAGTCACTGCATGGCATCTTACAGCTCAGAGATGAGGACAGTCCCCAAAGTGAAGTCTTCGTAAATCTAAAGAGTAGAGAAAGTTTCCATTGAGGAACCCATTATTGGGGAAATCTCTGGCTACAGATTAAGTTTCTAAATCTGAGCAAAGTCAGAATTGTCTATATGCCAGGATAGACTGAATGACTGGTCAGCAGATATTATTCTTCTCTCCCTTCTGCTGAGAGTGAAGTATGCTTCCCTCCCTGCCTCACTGGCATTGGACTTGGCTGAGTGACTTGCCTTGTCAAGTGGAATGTTAGCAGATGCGAAGTGAGCAGAGGTTAAATGTGCTCACGTTTTTGTGTATCTGCTATCTGTCATGAGAAACACGCCTTGGTTAACCAGTTATCCAAAGACAATGAAGAATTCATGTGACCCCCTCTCTCACTGTTTGCTTTGCCAGTTTGCTCTTAGTTTGAAAGCTCATTTGGGCATGAGGAGACCTGGTTTCATCTGAGATTTTCATATCAACTAGCTGATCTCACCAAAGTCACTCTCCTCCTGGGGTCTTAGTGAGTTTGACTAAACAGTAGCAGACTTGAAACCAGTCTGGATCCAAGCTCAGACAATCTATGGCCAGCCCAGCAGAGCCAAAGCTGACATGCAGAAATGTAAAGCAAGAAAATAAACCTATGGTAAGCCACTACATTTTGGGGTGGTTTGTTACATAGCATATTTGTAGAAATACCTGACTGATACTCATGCTGAGCTAGAACTCAAAGGCCTCAGAAGGGGATAGATTACAAACAAATGAGATAAGTTATTGGGAAATAGCTCATAAGCTACAAAGTTCTATCCAGATATAAGCTACTAATTGTAAATGTATAGAGGATTCCAGAGATGGGATTTTGAACTTATAGGGCAAGGAGGGATTAATTCTAGCCAGAATGACAGAGAAGGGTTTTATGGAGCAGATGCTTTTAAAGCTAGACATTGAAGTATTAATTTGCATTTGTTAAGGGAGAGAATAAACGTGTGTGAGAATGGAAAGGTAAAAGAAAAAGTGAAATCAAAGGTAATAAGGTGGGAATTTATATGCATGTGTAAGACACTGAGTGGGGTATGGTTAGAGAGAGTACAAGGGCAAGCAAAAGAGATTAGATCAGAGATGGGAGGGCCTGATGCCATGAGCAAGGGTTGAGGGGAGGCTTAGATGGGGATCGTGAAGCCAGCATAACCTCTGAGCTGGGGTGGGATGTGACCTTCACTACGGCAGTGCCTGTGGCCTTGGAGATCAGCAGGCCATTTAGGAGGACTCTGTGGGAGTCCCAGAGAGAGGAGCAAGGGCCTGCACTAGAACTGTGAGGATAGAAAGGTAGGGATGGATCTGGGTACTATTTCACAGGCAGGATTATGGACTTCACAGAAGACCGAATGGGGGGAAGAGTAGGTACCGACTATGGGTTTTACACAGTATCATTGATCAGAAGTGAGACCCCAGAAAGGGGCACAAATTTAGATAAAAGAATGTAAATTCAGAATGGTCTCCAGTGTTAGTCTGGGTACCTCCTAGTTTTGAAACTATGAAAAAATTGTGGTCTAATTATGATATTGACGACAAAGAACCAAAGAATTCACCAAGTGATAAAGATATTTAATCAAAAGTACTGTTGTATCTTAAGGTACGATCTGATGTCTAACAGTCCAGACAGGGCAATTAAAATTCAGTCTTGGGGAATAAACTCTTTTCCTTTCTGGGGGCCAAGCTTTTGTAGCTCACTTTCCATACTCAAGCAAGGCTGGGTTGTGCTGCTTTTTAGTACATGGGGAACAATGGCACAAGCCCTGCAGAGTTGGGAGAGCATCTAAGGAGAGGCTGGAGGAACATTCAGACATTTCTCTTTTTTCCTCCCAAACATCCTCCTTTGGTCTGAAGACATTCAGACCTTGTCCCTCAGTCCAGCTATGAGAAAATATATCCAAATTTTGCACATTGACACTAATAGATTAAACATACCATGTTGAGCTGAATTATAGCTCGAACATTAAGACAGGTCAGTAAAGTTGTGAGGTTTTTTTTCCTTTCAAAATTTCCCATCACTGTCATAAAGCAGATTATGAAATAAGTGTAAACTTTGTTTCACCATCCGATATGGTTTGGCTCTGTGTCCCCACACAAATCTCATCTTGAATTGTACTCCCATAATTCCTATGTGTTGTGAGAGGGACCTGGTGGGAGAAAATTTGAATCACGGGGGCCGTTTCCCCCATACTGTTCTCATGGTAAAGTCTTATGAATAAGTCTCACAAGATCTGATGGTTTTACCAGGGGTTTCCACTTTTGCATCCTCTTCTCTTTGCTTGCCACCACCATATAAGACGTGCCTTTCACCTCCTGCCATGATTTTGAAGCCTCCCCAGCCATGTGGAACTGTAAGTCCAATTAAACCTCTTTTTCTTCCCAATCTTAGGTATGTCCATCAGCAGCATGAAAATGGACTAATACGCCATCTTCTTGGGAGCTGTCATTGACAGTGGAAAGTCCTGCATGGACAGAGGGACTGAAGATTTCTCCGCATTTCTGCATGGCCATTGGTTCTAACATTTCACCCTGCAAAACTGCCACTTAGTTCTGGGTAATTGATCTGATCTCATAGTAGATTTGACCTTGAGTATCTTAAGCTGTCAGGCAGAATTTACCAATCACTCTTGCCATTATTGTTATTATTATTGGTAGTAGTAGTACTAGCATTTTTCTCTATATATTTGGAGATCCATGTGGTCCAGTCTAAGAAGAGTGTTACATTCAGAAACCAATATACAAAATAATAAAAATGTAACTAAAATATTATATTTGTAGCTCTTAGAGACAGCAAAGTTTGAGTCTAATTATAATCTATTACAATACTTAGTAAACTTTTCTCTCCATGCCCCCAGTACTCCCAGATGGGTTTTTTATCTCTCTTTCCCCACCATCTCTTTCCACCCCTTAGTATGGAATTAGTATGAGCTCTCATCTAACATGAAATAATACTTTTTATTTACAAAGAGAGTGAGCAAAACACAGGGTTTAATCAGCAGGTAGAACAGAATAAATCTGGGGACAATCACACTTTAATAATTTTTCTGACCACTTAATTGTATAATTCATTATTTGTCTTATTATTTAAACTGAATCACAATAGCCTTCTTTTATGTAGTTCTTTGTCAATTCCAAAGTGTTTTATAGCCATAACTCCTTTAATGCTCACCACAAGATAAGTATTTTGATTAGCACCCATTTTGCAGATGAGGAAACTGGGACCAAGAGAAAAGAAATGAAATGAAATTTTCCAGAGTCACAGAGCTGAAAAAGAGAACCTGGATTCCAAGCCAGGTTCTATGGCTCCAAGGGAAGGGATGCCCCATTATCCCTGCACTGAACCTGGCTTCAGATTTTTCCTGCTTTTTAGGGGACCTGGGAATTCTGTCAATGGGTTTGTAGCAAACGTCTGGTGAAGCTGCAGAGCTGGGACTGGGATAACACAAGGGAGGTGGCTAGGGCGCTCTCTATTTCTCTCTCTCTCTCGATACTTACCTTTGCAGCCCATCCACTATGTTGTGAGTAAGCCAAGTCCACTTGGAGAAACCATATGTAGGCACTCCTGCCAATTGCCACAGCTAAGGTTTCTGCCAACAGTCAGCCTCGACCTCCAGTCATATAAGTAAACAATGATGATTCCAGCCACCAGCTTTGGCATTTTCCAGCCAAGGCCCCAAACATCATGAATTAGGGATATGCTGTTCCATTGTGCCCCCTTCAAATTCCTGATGCCCCCAAATGAGGGACAACAATAAATATAATAGTTATTTTAAACCATTAAGTGTTAGGGTAATTTGTTTCACAGAAACAGATAACTAATAACCCATCATACTTTTATACATGCTGCTTTTTAGTTTTTGTTTTCCAGAGTGAAGAGTCCTTGCTTGTGAAATCTGTCTTCATACGGGTCATACCCCCTTTGGAATCACTGTGTCACGTCTTGATTTGCAGGGCAAGACTAGTTCAAGCACAGCCCTGAGGACCATTACCAGGGCACGCAAGGCTTATGGAGCACCCCCGTGTTTGTGGGTAAGGGTGGGGGGACTTGGAAAGGAGAAAGAAAAGAAATGAAGGAGTAGGAGGGGGAAGGAGCTAGAAAAAGGAGGGGGCAGGAAGTGGAGGAGAGAGGCATATGGCTGAGGAGGCTGGTGGTCCTCACCAGGCAGCCTTAGATTGCCCAATCATATTGCTTACTCACTTCCAGGGAGGCCCTGGATGACCTTCTCCCTGCAGGAACTGCTGAGTCATGCGCACAGCCAGACAGGGCGTGGGAAGGTGTCTGCCTCTCAACCTCAAGGCTGAGGACACCAGCTGGGCATTGTGGAGTCTAAGATGGGTTGAACCGCCGCTTCCTGCCTGGCTCTGTGCTCGGCTCTGGGAATATGAGATGCCCTAAACTCCTGCCCTCAAGGAGTCAGAGTCCATTTGGGAAATTGAGTTAAAAACATTTCTGTTACTTGCTGTTTTTTCCAAGGGAGACCTCAGTTAAAATGTAGGCAGAAGTTCTGAAATACCAAGTGTGCGTGTATTGGGGTATTGGGGGTGGGCGGCAGTGTAGGGTGGGGGAACCTGCATGGATTTAATTAAAATACTGCTTTTTATTTTGAAAGCACTTAGCTGATGTTAATTAACCATCTGGGACTGATCTGATGGTTGGCTCCAGGGACTTTGGTGACTACAATGAAAATAAATATTTCTAAACTGGGTGTGTTTCAGGTCTGATGGTTGGACTTTATTAGGACACTTTCAGGTGAAAGGGACTGAAATCAATTCAAAGTGGCTTGAGTAAAAAGGAAACTTTTTATTCAGACGTGGAGGAATCCACGTCTGGGTTCAGACACAGAGATTTCAGGCTCTGACATACTCCGTAAGACCCGGTTTCTCTCCAGGTTTAGACCTGCTTTCCACCATCTTGGCTGCACCCTCATGCTTCCCACAGGGGTCCCAGCTGCTCCAAGCTCCCCCATCATAGTGACAAGATGGCTGCACAACTCCAGCCTGCATCCTCTCTGAGTCACCCTCTTGTAGATGAGCATGCCTAGCAGAAGTCCCTGGTTAGGCCAGGTGCCCAACACGGAAAGCTTCCTTCTGGCTAAGGGATAGGAATAACCATAGAGCTGGATCAGTGGAGATAGAGTGGTCAACCAAACCACATGGACTAAGAATTGGGGTGGGGTGGGGGTCGGATTTCCACACAAAAATGGAGGCTTTCATTAAAAAAAAAAAAAGGAATAAATGCTGGGGAGTAAAATTTAAAAGGCCCCCTAATGGGCCACAGACAATGAGGCAATGGGACATTTTAAGGGCAGTGAAAGGCAGGTCAGCACCTGGGGGAGGTCATGCCAACATGGTTCTGGTGTCAAGTTCAAATCTGCCCGCTACCACTATGGCAAAGAGGCTTCCTGATCACCAAAAAAAAATGTGCTTCCCCTTCCATTATAGAGCATTTGTGACAGTCATGAAGGTGTACCACTCATATCACCTTTCAAGAAATAACTGCCATTCAACTTCAAGGACTACAAGTAGCTTTAGAGCTGAAGCCCTCTTCTAGGGCACCCCCCAGGCAATGACCGAGCATGGCGGGATAGCGGAGCCGGCCATCTCTGCCCAGCGCAGGACTCCTCCAGTGGACAATCTTTACTCTGGATCTCCCTTTGAGTAGGCCGAGGCTGTCAATTCTGCCTTGCAATCTGAGGCTTGATCCCTGAATCACTGTGTGGAAGGGCTCTCACTGACTAGGAGCTTCCACCTGGGACTGTTAGGTAAGCGAAAGAGTATCTTTTTCATTTTTGGTGGTGTTTTTCTATATGACAGTCATTTTTCCTTGTAATTCTTACTCTTGTAAATACAGATATAAAAAATGAAAATATTATATTCATCAGAAGTGGCTAGAAAAAAAAGAGCTTGGCTACCTTCAAGTGACTACCCTTAACAAAACCACTGAAAAACCCTGGAAACCTAGCCATTTTCAGTGCTTTAAGTAACACTTTTAAATACGTGTATCACATATGCGGAAAGGTGCACACAACATAAATGCACAAGATCAAGGAATTATTACAAAACGAAGCACTCTGTACTCCCCACCCCAGGTCAAGAAAGAGAACGTTTTCCTCACCCTAGAAGTCCTCTCCTCCCCATGCCACCCCTACTCTCTCAAAATTCTCTGCAATCTTCAGATTCTAAGGTTAATAGAGGAAGCAGGTGTGTCCAATTCCTTTTGTCAATGGACTGATAAATTGGAAAAAGTAGCAAGAAACTTCCTTTTAATGGTTTTGCTTATTTGCTTTAAGCTTAAAGATAAATTTTTATCTTTAAGATGTTTTTAAATCCCAGAATATTTTTAAGGTACTGGATAGAGAGAGGGGGAAAAGGCAGAAGTTAAATTTTGTTCTATCCTTGCTCCGGAGTCTGATCTTGATAAGCAAAGAATGTAATTAAAATGGATTACAGACTATTAAACACAAACAAGAACAAAATGATGGCAGTGTGTGCAAGCCAGTAATTAAAGCTTTACAAGAGAAAAAAGTCACCATCACTTACAATGTTTATTTGTCAAGGTTAGTAACCAATATTGACATGAAAGCTTTTTTCTTCTATTTTTTTCTTAGCATCAGGCTGTCAGCAATTAGGGGGGCATATTCCAGAATCAATATGGCCTCAGGTCTGAAACAGTAAGATCCGTACATTTCTAAATTAGTTGGCATGATAGCAGACTGGCTCCAGAGAGCAGACCTGCTTGCAATATCATTCAATTAGAGCTTATTAGAAGACAAAGAGAAACAAGTCAGGAACAGCATCTCTTAAAATTGCTTTTAACCCAAAGATATTCTTAAGATAACCATGAGGCAGAGACTTCTTAATGGCAAAGGATTTTATGTTTATCTTTATCATGGAAAAACTTTAATCCATAAAGTAGTATGTTCCTTAAAATATGTGATTAAAAGCGTGGGCTCTGCAGTCGGACTGCCCAGATTCAAGTCATAACTCCCACTTTCTAACTGGGTGATTTTGGGCACGTTGTTTAACCTTTCTGCCTCTCAGTTTCTTTATCTGCAAGATGAGAATAACAATCTTATTTACATTATAGGGTACTATAAAGAGTAAATGAGATAATATATGCAAAGGTCCTGGCATGCAGTAAGAACTCACAATGTGTTAGCTGTTGCATTAGTCAGCATAGGCTAAGTATGATGCAGTGACGTGTGGACCCCCAACTCCCAGTGGCTTTACTCAATGAACTGAATTTCTCAATCAAGCTATGCCCCCATCATGGGTCAATAGGGTGAGGGGTAAAAGAGAGCTGTGCTTCACATGGCCTCAAGGAACTGCCACTTCATAGCTATACCAAGAGACCTACCTATACAGCAGAAGGGGAAGAGAGCCCAGAGAAACCTACCCAGGCTTCTCATTGCCACCACCCAGAAGTGACAAACCTGGCTTCCAACATGTCTCACTGTGCAGAACTAGTCTACTGAGCATTAACTAACCTGGGAAATGTAAGAGGCAGGTAGAATGTTTAGTGAGCACGTTATCCCCACTACATGTATCATCATCATTATCATCATCATCAATGTTATAGGCTCTGTGAGGGTTTTTACTGCATGAAATTCAGAAAATACATTTTGACCTGTGATACGACTGAATCTCAGGAAAATTCAATCTTTCAACAGCTATTTATTGAATAACTATGGGTGAAGCAATACTGGTCTAAGTGTGGGACACAGAGGTGACTTGACCGGATAAGGATCCTTCTCCCATGAACCTCACAGTACAAAACAATATAACCAAACTGTTACATTGCTCCATCTTTGCTCGGAATAGAACAGATATGTTAACCAGATAAAATCTGGTAACATTCGGTTCTAGCTATGGAGGGTTAGAAGTTGGTGGGAGTGGTGTTTGCCCTGAGACCTGAATGATAAGAAGGTGCCAGCCAGAGGGAGATCTGCAGGAAAAATTATCTGGGCAGAGGGCAACCAAGTGGGTTTCAAGGGTGGGAAACAAGGGCAGTGTGGCTGGAGTGTAGAGAGTGAGGAGAGGTGACAGAAGGAGGCTATAGCTGGCCTCCTAGTCCATGGGAAGAGGTTTGGAGTTTAGCTAAGAGGAGGTGGGAAGCTATTGGAGGATTTTAAGTAGGGGAGAGAGACATTCTGACTTGTTTCCAAAGGTCTCTGTGGCTACTCTGCAAGGGAAGGGTGGCAAAAGGTAAGAATGAAAGCAAGTGGACCAGTGAGGTGGCCGATGAACTCATTTAGGTGAGAGGGGGTGGTGGCTTGGATCAGGTTAGGGGCAACAGAGAGAGGTGGTCAGATTCAGGCGACATACTGGAGGCAGGGGAGGTGATAATAGAATTGGCTGTATGACCCCTGAGCCCCGCTCCAATTACCCAGTGTCTGGATCAGCCAATGTAAAGATCCAGTGAAATTTTCCATCCTTGGGAGAGCCATGGAAGAAGTGATGCCCCTAAACCCTTCTACTTTGCGGGGACTTCCCATAGGTTCCTGGACAAAACCTGTGAGTAGGCCTTTGCAAATTTCACCCCACAGTGAAAAACGAGTGAGATGAATTCTTGCTGAATGAATAAAGGTGCGAAGTGCAAATCTCTTACTCTCTCGGGTTTGCAGCCCCACGCCCTCCAACTTAAGTACTTGACTGCACTGTCAGATCTAGCATTTGGACCTTCAAGTGGATTCGAATCTTCTTTAGAATCACATGCCTCTTGAAGGTTTCCATCCTGTCCAATGAAGCACTGGTTTTGTCACAGGTGGGGCTCAGTCTCCCAGGCAGGCCCCCACCTGGAGGCCAGAATTCTTGGCTCTGGTCTGCACTGTCACCTGCTACAGGCCTCGGATGATCTACCTGACTTCCCTGGGACAGCTCATGCCTCAGATATTTTTAAGTGTTGGGCACAGGGCCTATGGAGACACATAAAACAGAAGTTCCTGGCCTCAAGTAGTTTACAGGGAGTTAGTGTAGATAGATGACTCTTGACATTACTCTAGTGTAATCCTTATGATGTTTCCAGTGTTGGGAAACCTCCCTTACCCAACTTCATAAGCGGTGGTTAGTGGAGCCTGGAGTGCCTGCTGTTTACATACCTGGAAGCTGGCTCTCACACACAATTTGCCCATTGAAGCAGTAAAATACCCATAGACCCACATGACTGTGAGTTTGTATCCAGGAAGGGTTATAAATAACCCTCCTCCGTCTGGGGCTGTAATAAGGATTAATGAGATTTAATGTCTGTAAGGCCTTGCCAAGCCAGGGTCAGGCAATGGGGAATTTTTATGATTCACAGGATAAATCATGTATATCAGGAGTGATCTCTTTGGGCCACCAGGGCAAAAGGCAGCAACATGATTCTGCCATGAGCCAAGAAAGCCAAGATGATGGTGGCTGAAGCCCAGAGCCATGAGATGTACAGGGGGAGTGTGCTGACACCAGGGGCTGCCGGTCAGGCCGAGGCCAAGCCAGGAAGGTGGGATCAAGCCAAGGGGCAAGAGAAAAATGAGCTGCACTTTAGATGCCTCTAGAGGTTTGCTGCAGACCGGCAAGGGGTGTACTGAGGTGGGGATCAGCACAAGGTGGGGCTTGAAGTGCCTGAGAATGAGAAAATTGTACCATCCGTAAAATGGAAACAATAGGGCCATCATCATAGGGTTCTCATAAGGATAAAAGCAGTGTGGCCTGCCTTTGGCTACAAGCAACAGAATTTGAACTTATTCACTCAACTAGCATTGACCTGCCTTGTTTTTCACAATGTGATGAAATCTGCAAAGATCTACTCACAACTTTCGTCCAGAGACCTATGGGAGGTCTCTGAGAGGGAGGGGGGTTTAGGGGCATCCTCTGTTTCCACGGACCACTCAAGGATGGAAAGTTTCAATGCATCCTGAGATCGGCTGAGCCAGACTGGGAGTGAGGACGAGGGTTGGGGCTGAAGGCTCTTGTGACAGTGACTCCGTCATCACCCATTTTGCTTCCAAAATGACCACCCCACAATCTGACCCCTTTTCAAGACAAGTGATTGCATCAAGCAGGAGCATCTGTACCCCAGCATGGAGAAGTTCCTGCCTCTGCTCCCACCTGGAGAGAATCTCTGGAAACTACCAGAGCCAGAGCGACAGCAGGAGTTTCTGGAGAGTAAATCCCTTTTTTTTTTTTTTTTTTTTTTTTGAGACAGAGTCTCCCTCTGTCACCTAGGCTGGAGTGCAGTGGTGTGATCTCGGCTCACTACAACCTCTGCCTCCTGGGTTTAAGTGATTCTCCTGCCTCAGTCTCCCAAATAGCTTGGATTACAGGTGCCCGCCACCACTTCTGGCTAATTTTTTTGTATTTTTAGTAGAGATGGGGTTTCACCATGTTGGCCAGGCTGGTCTTGAACTCCTGGTCTCAGGTGATCCACCCTCCTCAGCTTCCCAAAGTGCTGGGATTACAGGCATGAGCCACTGCACCCGGACTCTGGAGAGTAAATCCTAGTAGGAAACCCCTCTGCTTGAGTTGCAAGTCAAATATTTGGGAAAAGGATATAATAGGGAAAAATACCCCAGTTTTAGAATTTTAATTTTATTAATTAATCATTAATCAATTGCCTAAATTGGGAATTAAGGAGGCTGCATTCAATCTTTAAGTAGTTTTTCATTCAAGCATTGTTTCCCCAGATATTTACATTTGTCTGCCATTAGATGGGCATTTGCTCTCCAGTTTGCCACGGTCCCCATCACTTTCAAGTGCCTTCCACCTGGTCTACCTAAGTCATTTAAATTACATGCCTGTACTCTGAAATCCCTTGATATGTGAGTCCTACCTTATCAGTGGTGGATTGGCATCAGCTCATGCTGACTCGTGAGAGCTGATTGTTACATTTTCAGAATTTTCCCAGACAGTTCACATCCTATGGTAGCTTGAAATGAGCCATGAAGGGAATATTTACACAACAGAAATTGGTAAATGCCACAAATTGGGAACTTTTATACCTCTGGGGCAAAAGGCACACTGCCACCTTAAATATCATTTGAAAACTGGGCTAAGGGTACAAGAAGACAGGAGAGAAATAAGACAGATGCAAAGGTAGATCTATTTCTTGCTTTTGAGGAGATTAGGGTCTTTTAAAATATTGAATGTAAGCAATTTCAAGCTACTTCTGCTTAAAAGCCATCCTATAGTGTTCTGTACCGCACACTGGAACTCAATTGTGGTAGCAGCACATTGACATCACACGGAAGCTTTCAAAAAACACCAATGTATGGAACCAGCCCCTTAGAGCTTCTGCTTTAATTAGGCTGGTCTGCAGCCTGGGCATTTGAAAGAACGCTTGAAACTTTCTAGGTGATTCTTTTTTTTTTTTTTGAGAGAGTCTTTTTTTTTTCGAGATGGAGTCTCGCTCTGTCACCCAGGCTGGAGTGCAGTGGTGCGATCTCGGCTCACTGCAAGCTCCGCCTACTGGGTTCACGCCATTCTCCTGCCTCAGCCTCTCCGAGTAGTTGGGACTACAGGCGCCCGCCACCACGCCCGGCTAATTTTTTTTATATTTTTAGTAGAGACGGCGTTTCACTGTGGTCTCGATCTCCTGACCTCGTGATCTGCCAGCCTCGGCCTCCCAAAGTGCTGGGATTACAAGCGTGAGCCACTGCGCCCGGCCGAGACAGAGTCTTGCTCTGTCGCCCATGCTAGAGTATAGTGGCATGATCTCGGCTCATTGCAACCTCCACCTCCTGGGTTCAAGCGATTCTCCTGCCTCAGCCTCCCGAGTAGCTGGGATTACAGGCGTGCACCACCATGCCCAGCTAATTTTTGTATTTTTAGTAGGGATGGGCTTTCACCATGTTGGCCAGGCTGGTCTTTAACTCCTGACCTCATGGTCTGCCCTCCTTGACCTCCGAAAGTGCTGGGATTACAGGTGTGAGCCACTGTGCCCAGCCTCTAGGTGATTCTTTAGTGTAGCCAGAAGCACGTTTGGCCTAGGATTGGGAATACAGTGCCTGACATCTTCACAGCACCTGTTCACAAAGAGCTCTCACAGATCTTAGGAACATAGTCAGGGCAGTGTATGGTGGAAACAACACAAGTTTGGAGCCAGATGATCTTCTGAGTTTACAGATCCCTCATCTCTAAAATGGGGACAATCGGACCATCATCATAGGGTTCTCATGAGGATTAAAGGAACGTGGGATGCTACTAGCAATAGAACACCCAATTAAAAAGGGTTTATTATATAATACAGCTACAATTTTAGGGGTAGGGCATTTCCTGGGTTGGTTCGCTAGTTCAACAATATTACCAAAGGTTCAACCTCTTTCCATATTTCTGTCTTACTATCCCCAGAGTCTTTTGACTTTGGCCTTAGGCTTGCTTTCTCATGTTCTCAAGATGGCTGTCACAGTTCCAGGCATTGTACATCTGGTGAAAGAAGGAAGTACTTCCTCCCATTTGTCTCAGTTTACTGGAGTAGAAAAACCTGCCCAGAAGCCCCCAACAATCTTCTCCTTGGGTTCTATTGGCCAAAATGGGAATAACATATTCTAGCTGCAAGGGAGCCTGAGGAAGCAGGCTTCTGGCATTTTCAGTCTTTACAATGGCAGGTGGCTCTGCAGCCAGAATGGAAGGGGTGGGTAAGGGCTGTTGGGGAGGTATATTAAATGACCCTGCCCAGTGCTTCCCACACACAGAGCTCAGTATATGTGAGTTGTTTCTGCTCTTCATCCTCTCATCCCACCATTACAAACCCACAGCATCATCCTTTACCTCCAGTTATGGTTAAAATTACACTATTCCCAGAACTGGCCCCTTTCTGAAGACCACAGACACAGCATGGCTGCTCAGCTAATAAACACCAACAGGTGTATGACCTCTTTACACCTACAGAGACTATTACATTGGACTATAAATATTCTTAGGTGTTTGACTTCCTTTCTCCCCTTGAGTGAAGCTAAGAACTAGGGGATAATGCCAGGTAGCTTCACCTCCGTAAAAGATATCCAGACCTCACTGGCCTTCCAGCATTCCAGCTATAGGACATCTTTGTAACACAGATTCCTAGGGCAGGCTTGCCATCTGGAGAATGCCTACCTGCCAAGGTGACGATTGTGCTCATTATTGAAACCCCACAGAGCAGTAATGAACCATCCTCCAGGGAGGTCACATTCCCCAATTAACAACATATAGGTCAAATCCCATTAGGGACAACTCCAGGGCACCTTTCAGAATCTTTTGTTGTGAAGAAATCAGTTTCTTTGGAACATAGCTTGAAACAAGCCAGCTTAGGGCTGAGAACTACAATGCTATGCCACGTGCACTTTTAAACCATATTTTTAAAAGTTATAAAATAGTAGAATCACATCATAGAAAACTTGGGAAATAGAGGAAAGACAAAGCCAGCAATAATTCTATGAATGAAAACAACCACTGTTGTCATTTTATCATTTCTTCTTAACATTTTCCTTTTACTCAAGTGTTTCACATAGTCATAATCATAGCATACAGACTATTATTATTCTACTTTTTCTATTTAAATTTAAGAAATATTTACTGTGTATGTCTGAGAATACCAGGCTCAGTGTTAGCTGGTAGGGGTTCAATGGAGAACAAGACAGGCAATGATAAACAGATAATGAGGACAATGCAATGTGATGAGATGGAAGTGTATGGCAGGGGTTATGGAAACGCATTAGAGGAAGCCCAGACCTGGACTTGTGGGGGGCGGTGCTCAAGGAAGCCTTCCTGGAGGAGGTGTTTTGTAACTTTAGACCAAAAGATGCATGCCTCCTGTAAAGAGAAATTGGAGGAGAATTCTCTGCAGAGGGAAGAGTGTTTTTCATGGCATGTAGACATGGCAATATCTGGTGAAAGTAGGAAATACTTCCTCCCATTTGTCTCAGTTCATTGGAACAGAAAACCCTGCCCAGAAGCCCCCAATAATCTTCTCCTTGGGTTCCATTGGCCAAGATGGCAGTCACATATTCCAGCTGCAAGTCCACAGCACTTGGAGGATATGTCAGGAGCTCAATAGCATGGTGAGAGCTTGGACTCTGTTATGAACTGAACCGTGTCCCTCTCAAATTCATATGTTGAAGTCCTAACCTCCAATGTGACTGTTTGGACATAGGGCCCTTCAGGAGGTAATTCAGGTTAAATGAAGTCATATGGTGAGGCCCTCATCTGATAAGATTGGAGACAAGGAAAAGAGGAAGAGACACCAGAGGTTTCTCTCTCTCCACATGTGTGCACAGAGGAAAGGTCATGTAGAGGATACAGCCAGAAGGTAACTGTCTACAAGCCAGGAAGAGAGGCCTCACCAGAAGCCAACCCTGCTGACACCTTGATCTTGAACTCCAGTCTCCAGAATTATGAGAAAATAAATGTTTATTTTTCAAGCTACAGAGCCTGTGGCATCTTGTTACAGCAGCCCCCCAACTCCTGGTACCACAGACACAGAACTAAGAGGATATACAATTAGATGATAGATAGATAGATAGATAGATAGATAGATAGATAGATAGATGATAGAGATAATAGGTAGCTAGATTTGTTATAGGGGATTGGCTTATGCAATTGTAAATGCTGATAAATCAAAAATCTGCAGGCTAATATCTTCATTCGAAGGCTGTCAGGCAGGAGGATTTTCTCTTACTTTGGGAAAGGTCAGCCTTCTTTTCTCATCAGGCCTTTGACTGACTAGATGAAGTCCACTCACATTATGGAGGGGAACTTGCTTTACTTAGTTCACTGGTTTAAATGTTAATCTCATCCAAAAAGTATACCTTCACAGAAACACCCAGAATACTATTTGATCAACTCTCTGGGTGCCCCATAGCCCATTCAAGATGACACATAAAATCAACCATCACAGACTCTGTGATGAGGAAAGGCAAGAGGGGATGCTAGGGAGTTTGTCAGGGGCCAGATATCATGAGCTGCCCTATTCACAAAAATGAGTTTGCACTTAATCCTGAGATCAAAGGGGAGGCACTGAATGACTTTAATCAGGAAATGCCATGCTCAGTGTGTTCATGTTAAGATCAAGCATTGAGGCTACAAGTGTGGGAAACACATTCAGGCCTGCCCTGTACAGTTGGGCAGGTTGGGTATTTGCACAACTCCAGTGTAGGCACGATTCTCATCCTGGTCTATGGGAATGGCATCTCCTGGAGTTGCACATTGTGTAATATGAAGCACTGTACACAATGGCCCTGAACGTGTTAGAAGGGGCAAGACTAGAGGCAAGGAAACCAGTTAGGGACCCCTGGCAGTACTCTGGGTTCTAAGAGTTTTCAAATATCCGTACATAGTCATCATTTGGTGGCTTCCTCTTTAGGGATAAGCCATGATTTACTTAACCATTTTCCTCATGTAATTTGCAGGTATAATTTTCCCATAGTGATATTAGATGTAAATCAATTTGTTCTGTATTCAAATGCCTTCCATTGGACCATAGAAAGTATTATCTCAGTGGGACCTATTTGAGAGAAAAGGGGCTGGCCGAGTGTGGTGGCTCATGCCTGTAACCCCAGTACTTTGGGAGGCCGAGGAGGGTGGATCACCTGAGGTCAGGAGCTCAAGACCAGCCTGGCCAACATGGTGAAACCCCATCTCTACGAAAAATATGAAATTAGACGGGTGTGGTGGCACATGTCTGTAGCCCCAGCTACTCAGGAGGCTGAGACAGGAGAATAGCTTGAACGCAGGAGGGGGAGACTGCAGTAAGTTGAGATAGCACCACTGCACTCCAGCCTAAGTGAGACAGAGTGAGCCTCTGTTTAAGAAAAAAAAAAAAGAGAGAGGGAGAGAGTAAACGGGCTGTAAGTGATGAACTGGGAGGACAGGCATGATCCACAGCTGTCCTGCGCACACAAGAATGAATGGCCACCTTCCCTATTCCCTTCTCTGTCTGGATATCAAGCCTTCTTTCCAGAGAGTTTCATTGCTAAGAGATTCGGAGTCAACTGCACACAATGTACTTACCTAGTGTCAAAAAGCCCTTCAGTTTCTTTCTGTAGATTGAAACCCTATAATTTTTACGCTTCAGCAAAGTACATTGCACTGTCTACGTTTATTGATATTCCCTTCACATCTTCCATAGCAAGAGATAGCTGAGAACATTACATTCTCCTCCCACTTAAGTTGCTGTGATTTCACAAGGGTTTTTATTTTTATTTTTACTTTTGTTTTTGTTTTTATCTTGGGGTGAATGTAGTCTCTCCTGAAGCTTTGAAGTAAGACTTCCAGACATAAGAGAGCAGATGGGAAAGAATAAATAATTTTCTCCATTTTTGGAGGAAAATAGAAGGGAGGAGGAAGATGCCATATTATCAAAACTATGTGACTGCCATATTTAATTTTTTTTAAACTGAGAATTACTCAGTGGTCCTCCTTCTGGCATTAGGATATTTGTTCTCTGCCTACTCCTTTACTTCTTACTCCAATGGATTTATTCAGAAAGGATTCAGGAGGCTTCAGTTTTATGGCCATTCTTGTATCAATGCAAGGTACCAGGTTTTTTTGTTGTCGTTGCTGTTTTTGTTTTTGTTTGTTTTTTTAACTTGGAAGAACCACTAAAAGAAGCTACACCTTGAAGTAAAGGGAAGCCACCCTTAAAAGAATGTGGTAGAGACTGCTACAGCTCAACAACAGTCATGCCCTACGCTTCTTCCAGACAGCTGAACTATATTTTCCATTCTCTTTGGAGTTAAGTGTGGCCATGTAACTGAATTCTGGCCAATGGTATGTGAGCCAAAACGACGACTGCCACTTTCAGGTGTGACCCATATAAACCTTCCACAAGCAATCTTTGCTCCGTTTCCCCATCTGCCTGCTGAATAGAGAAGACTCTGAGATGCTAGAGGTGAATGGAGCCACAAGATGGAAGGGACCTTGGTCCCTTATGACTGTATGAAGTAGAGGATCCCCTACCCAATCCACATTAGAACTACATGTTAGTGACAAATAAACTTCTTTTTTTCTTTTTTTTTTTGAGACAGGGTCTCGCTCTGTCGCCCAGTCTGGAGTGCAGTGGCGCAGTCTCAGCTCACCGCAACCTCCACTTCCCAGGTTCAAGCAACTTTCATGCCTCAACCTCTGGAGTAGCTGGGACCACAGGCGGGTGCCACCTTGCCCAGCTAATTTTTGTGTTTTTAGTAGAGACGGGGTTTTGCCATGATGGCCAGGCTGGTCTTGAACTCCTGGCCTCAAGAGATCTGCTCGCCTGGGCCTCCCAAAGTGCTGCGATTACAGGCATGAGTCACCACACCTGGCCCAGAAATAAACTTCTTATATTAAGTAACCGAGATACAAGGAGTTGTTTGTTATAGAAAGGCCTGCCTAGGATGGACAAATACCGAAGTACCTCTACCCTGATAACTCAGTCAGAGAGATCGGAGGGAGAGCGATGGCAGAAAGATTTTAGTGGATGAGCCCATTTTGCTACCTACCAGGAAAGGGAATGATTTAGTAGGGAAAATCCCAGCCACAATTACCTGCAGCCACTTCCTTAACCACTTCCTTAAAGGAGTGGCATGGTTTTCTTCCGAAATAGAAGGGCTTTCATTCAGCAAAATTCTTGGTGAGCCATTTGGCTCTGAAAAGACAATCCTCAACACATAACCCCAAAGCCATAGCATCAGAAGAACAAAAATTCCTCTTCCTAATAAAAACGAAATTGGAGGATTTGAGGGAGAGTTCTCAGGAAGAGTGGGTTGGGGGAGAGATGTGCAGTGAGTGAGACAAGAGACCTACCAAGAAAGGAGAGGGACTCCTGGGAGTGGGGCCCAAAGAGCTTTCAGCACAGCGTTCTAATATTCCATTTGTAAGATACCTGCTATATCTGCTACAGTGTAAACCCCTCTGCTGCTCCCCAAATGATTAGCAAATTAGCTGCTCATATGACCTCAAGTTTGTGTGTCCTTGGGAAGGCATAGAAGTAGGCTCCAGCCAACTGAGCCCAAAGTGAGATGCAAGTGTTGAAGAAAAGTAGTTGAGACATGGACTCAATTTGGGGGTGGACACAAGACAAAACCTTTCCCACAAATATGAAAGAGGGTGATATGGTTTGGCTGTGTCTCCACCCAAATCTCATCTTGAATTGTGGTTCCCATAATTCCCATGTGTTGTGGGAGAAGCCCAGTGGCAGAGAACTGAATCATGGGGGTGGTTTCCCCCATACTGTTCTCATGGTACTGAATAAGCCTCATGATATCTGATGGTTTTATAAGGGGTTTCCCCTTTTGCTTGGCTCTCATTCTTTCTTTGTCTGCCACCATGTAAGATGTGCCTTTTGCCTTCTGCCATGATTGTGAGGCCTCTTCTTTTCCTTTATCAATTACCCAGTCTCTGGGTATGTCTTTATCAGCAGCATGAAAATAGTCTAATACAGAAGGACTCTCAGGAGGGTTAAAGGTTCTGACCTTGAGGCTCCATGAAGGAGGTAAAGGAGGTCAGATACTGAAGGATCAAGCAATTTCCTGTCTAGTTAGGAAACTTCTTCCCACAAAACTACCTAAGTGACTAACTAGGCATGTTTGCCAGCACAGCAGTTGGGGTTATATGAAGGGAGAGCCACTGAAGTCACCATGGCAAATGGAATGGACTTCTGGAAGCAGCGGTCACTGTTGGCCAGCAGTTAGGAAGCTCCACAAAGTTGGGAGCCAAGTGTGTGTCCCTGCATGAAAGAGTGTGCCTGGGCCAATGCTGGGTCGTCCTTGAGAACAACGACTGGCTCCTAGGATGGGAGACAGGAGCAACTGCTGCTTTGCTTGTGTCTGCTGCCCTGTGAGGAGGAGGCAGAGGGGATCATCTTGGCTAAAATTAAATCAGGCCTTTCAACTCCTGGCCCACCATGCAGTCCGGAAGTGAACTGGGCCAAGGTGCTAACGTGGTTAGGATGCCAAGCTGGTGCCCAGCCACCCGCTGCCTCACCCTGACTCATCGGCTGCAGTGCCCTCCAGATGACCCCTCGGCATTCTCCCCAGATGTCTGCAGCCCTCTGTCTTGGCACTCTGCCAGCCCAGGAGGAAAATTCCTATGATCATCAGTTGAAGGAGATCACAACTCATGGAGGAAAAGAACCACTGAATTCCGTATTTTTCCTGGCCCGATTTGGGACATCTTAGGTGCCTGTGATTTTCTGGATGAGCTGTCAGCTCATGAATGTCCACAGAGCTCCCAGCACAGACCACAGACCTTGGTGTGTGCTCCACAAATTGTATCTTCTCTTTTTCTCCCTCTTCCTGCCGTTGTTATTACCATCCCTGTTGCTATTATTATTGATACACCCAGCTCTTCCTAGGACCAGGCCTGCCTCTTACTGCCATGGAGGCTTGGATATCTTGATTATTTCTATTACCCTCCTGTCAGATGTCAGTAGAGCTTAACTCTGAAGAAAGCCAGATGCCCTCCAGATGGCCATCATGCCCTTGAGATGCGTAATGCAATAACAAGTCCTGGACAGTCTGGGAAACAGAGCTCTCTGAAGGAGACAGTCTTTGCTATGCATAATTAGAGATATCTACAGGGTTCTGCTTCGACACAGAGCAGCCCTTCTTGTTAAGAATCCATTCTGTTTGTCAGAATCTCATCACTATTTCTCCACCACTTCTCCCTCTTTTGTCTCATATGTGTGTTCTCCCTGAGGGAGGCAACAGAGGCCAAAGGCCTAGAGCAATGGTACCTGCTGCTTTTTAATAGTGATGTTGAGGAGCAGGAACTTTAGCTGCACTGGCTGTCCTGGCAAATCTTCAGGTTGGTCTTGGTGGAGTCTCATAGCTCATGGTTTTATCCTCAGGGCTGCATTTTCAGAGAATCCAAGATACTGAAACTCTTTGAGCCTCATGTTTCTAATCTGTAAATGGGGATAGCAATTTCTATCTGGTCAGGTTGCCATAAAGGTAAGTTGAAATAGTGTATGCCATGTGTTGGCCTGGTGCCTGGGACTACCTGTGATACATAAATGCTTAGTTGTAGTATAAATCATAATGATGGAAGTGATAGTTAATCCAGAGTGCATTCGACTCAAGAGGAACTGATTCTACCTATCCCACAAGATGACCAGTTGACAAATTGGAGTGACGATGGTAAGAAATGTGTCTGCCTACATATAGCCTGGAATATGCAAGTCCTAAAGCATCCTTTGCACTGTAGGAAATGCTGCAAGTCTGCATGGGAGCTTGGTGAAAGTGCAAATCCATGCAAAGGGAGTTGGCTGATTTTTAAGGCTGATTTTTTAGCTCAAAGCCACTATGTCCATTGCATAGGAAGACATGGATGCCGACCAGCCAGTGCTGGGCAGATGAACAAAAGGCCTTTCCTCATTGTACTTTGTTTCAGACCTTGAGAAGACCCTGGCTTTCCATTAAACCGCCTTTCATCAGCCTTCCCAGCTGCCACCTAGCTGTCGAGTGGCAGCCTGCTCCAATGACATGTAGGTCTTAAGAATGTTCCCAGAGGCCACCTCACTTGGATCAGTTGTTTCCAGACCTCCTGCATAGACGGTGCCTTGAGGTGGGGGACCTTCTGCGGGTGGCTATTGTCATATGTTTGATGGTTTTTAAGAACTTTGATTCTCCTGGAGTAACATTTTATTCCCCTGACTATGAGCCCAGGTTTTATGGGCTCTTGATTCTAGAACCCTGCATACTGGGTATAGAACCCAATGAAATTTTTCTCATTCCCCTAATGTGGAGGTTCTGTGCCCCAGGAAGAAGGTGGAGGGAGATGCTGAATGCTAAGGAATTGGGCCTTTGATTCTCTTCTCATTTTATGCCATGCATATTTTAAACACTTGCAGGGTTTTGCCTGCCATCACTGGCTCCAAAATATGTATCTATTCTCAACTTCTAGTGGTGTCTGGAGCTGGCTCGTGCCAGCTTGTATTCACAAGAGTTGATTATTAAATATTTAGGAAATCTGCAAGCTGGTTTTTAAACCACTGGTCAGCTGAAATTAGCTATGGTGGCCATATTTGCACAATAGAAGTTGGCAAATGCTATAAGTCAGGGGGGTTTTCCTCCAGGGAACAGGTTTGCCACTAGACCACTAGATGACTTTCCTCCTAAAGTCCAGGATCACCAGCTGCTCCATGGACATCTCCACATACACGACCCCCAGACTCCCCAAACACAATGGGCTCCAAACAGAACTCAATTTTTTTTTTCCCCACCAACACTGTTATCCACTTACGATTTCTGTTTTGATCAGTAGCACCAACAGAGACCAGGGGTCAGAGAATACAGATAACAAACGGACGAGTCATGAGTTTAGGCAGAGCATGAGAATGCTGTCTTCTCCGCAACTAGAGGTGGGAATGACTGCATGGGTGGCTGGGAGTGAGTCCATGAGTAAATGCTCTGATACTCGAGGGCAACAGTTCCCTCTCCCAGCAGGAAAGTAAAGCTATAGATAATTTCACCTCTAAGGGGAACAGGGAAAGGAGCCCTCAGCAATCCCTCAAATAAAAGGCAGAAAGTGTCTGAAAAATATTCATTCATACATACAGTAGATATCTAGTCAAATCTATAATGTAAGCATTTTCTATTTTCCCCTTTGTTTTAAGATTCAAGCTGTTGAATATTTTAGCCCAGGCTAGCTGTGGTAAGGGGAAGCAGGCAGAGGTTTAGGAATCTGTTTAATGTAGTTTGCAAACATACCTGAGACTGTGGGGCATAGGGCTCCCCTGGACTTGGGGGAGGGTGGAGGTTAGAAGCCGACGATGTCCAGAAGGAGGGAAAAGCTCAAGGGGTGCAGAGCCTGCTTACTCCTCCTGGACCATCGCATGAGAGAAAAGTAAACTTCTATCTTGTTTGTGTCACAAAATTCTGGGGCCTTTTTGTGATAGCAGCTTAGCCTTTACCTTAACAACTCACTCATCTACACGTTTATCTTTGTACCTTTTCTTGCTTCCTTCTCATGAGTCCAAGAGTTTTGCTGAGACTCATTACTCCTCCGTACTCTCCAGAAATTCCCCTCTTTCTGCCCCACAACTCTGCTCTAGCGACTCTCCTTTCTCCTTTCTCATACATCTCATATGCACTCTTTCTGCTGGCTGTGTTCCCTCCACCTGTACATGTGGCTCTCACATATCTCTCACACTTTCAAAGAAAACCCTCTAGGACCTTAAATCTCTTCTCTTACTCTTTCTGTCTCCAGTCCTTCTCCGCCAAGATTCCCACAAAAGTGCTTGATGATCACTGTCTCCATTTCCTCATTTCTCATTTCCTCCTTGTCCCCCAGAAACCTGGCTTTTGTTGTCACCATTCTGCTGGAATTGCTTTTGCTGGAGTTCCTCATTGCCTCCTTATTTTTAAATTCGAAAGAGTATTTTTTTCAGTCTCGTCCTGCATGTTCTCTCAGCTGTAGTAACACAGTGGGTCACACATTGTGGGGAGGGTTGCCTCTTCTGGCCTATGTTCTGGCCCCTTCCTTGGCTCTCTTCCAGTGTTTCTCCTGAAACAGGGATGTCTGTGCTCAATAATTCTGTTCATACCCTTCTCCCTATGCATGCTTGATTTGGACAAGCCAGTGGTTCCTTGTAGGCTTGGCTAGAGGATGACACACCAAATCATGCCCTCTAGTCTTTCTCCTGAACTCTGATTCATTTGTCCAATTTATCCAGCTACTGACCTGACATCTTTGACATCCTGTGGGCACCTCTCATTCTTTGACATCCTGTGGGCACGTCTCAACTCGTCCAAAACTGAACCTATTATCTCCCCCTTCTTGGACTGCCTCTTCCTCTACATCTTCTCTCTGTTGGCCAATGGCACCATCACTTGCCCAATATCACTTGAACTTAAGGTAGTCGTGGACCTCCCCCCTCACCCCCACCATGACAACTCAATAATGAATTCCTCTTCTTCTGGTTTCACAAATATCTGCTAAATGCACCCCCTCCTTTCCACTCTTGCTCAGGCCCATATCATCTCCCATCTGAACAATTACAGCAGCTTCCGCCTGGTCTCCCTGCCTTTAGATTTGCTCCTCTCAACACACATTTCATATGCTGCCAAAATTGTCCTTCCAAAGTGAAAACTTGTACCAGATCACTCCCCACCTTAAATCCCTCCCATGATGTCTAGGGCCAATAAAATAAATGCAAAGCTCCTACCACGGCATGACTCATCAGTCTCCACTTCAGCCTCGACACACTGGAAACTGAGCTCCCTTTACTTGCCTTTGTCTAGAAGACTCCTCCTGTACTCACTGGGCTCTTACTCCTCATTTAGACTCTGCATCATTTCCTCCAGGACCCCTTCTCTTCAGCACCAGTCTGCCTAAGTTCCCCTCCTACCTTATAAGTGCTCCCCAAATTCTCTGTGCATGCCTCTATCAAACACAGCCCAGAATATACTAAAAAATGGATTATATTGGTCTGTAGTGGGTATTTGTCTTTTTTGCCCACTTTGCATCTGAACCCCATTCCTATGCTTGGGGTGCTCCTGCTTCTCATAAGCAATGCCTACCTCACAGTATAGAAATGGAAAAATGTCAGACACCTGCTCTCTCAGTCCTCCTTTCAGCTAAACTGAGAGCTCTGATAGTCTCCTCCAGTCAGAGACCATTGCCCAGGCTAGCCCCAGAAATATGTGGCATACAGAGGCAGAGACCCTGGGGATCCCATTCTAGTGAGGGCAGCTGCAGTAGTGGCCACTGTTCCTGTGGCATATTTCAAGCATTGGTCCTGGCTGTTAAGGTTAGTTGTCCAGCCCTCCCAGATTCTGTGCCCTATTTTGCAAGCTGTCCAATGTCCTTTTTGTAGTTGTCATGTCATTTTATTGGAGTGCAATTTATAGACCATAAAATTTACCCATTGTAAGTGTACACTTCGATAAGTTTTAGTAAATGTGTGCCATTGTGCAACCATCACCCCAATCCAGTTTTAGAACTCTTCCATCACCTCAGAAAAGTTCACTCTTGCCCATTTGCTACTGATCACCATTCACACCTCTAGTCCCATGCAACAAGAATCTGTCTGCTTCCTGACTCTCTGACTTTTCTAGAAATGTCATATAAATTGAATCAAACATTATGTAGTCTTTTTTGTCTGGCTTTTCCCATAATGTTTCATAATTTCTTTAAAAGTTGATTTGGTGGATGTATCCATTGTTTGTTCCTTTTTTATTGCCACATAATATTTCACTACATGGATATACCACATTTTGTTTATTCATTTGCCAGTCAAGGTCCTTTAAATAAATCCCTTTTCCATTCAATGTAGCCAGAGCTGGGTTCTGTAGCCACCAAGATCCCTGACTATGTTCCTCCCCATTGAGATGGAACAGCAGAAGTATCTTCATGGCTTTTGGATTTATGATCTCTGACACCATTCCTGACACACAGTGGATATTCAGTAATTATTGCTGTGGTGCATAGACTGCCAGTAATATCTCAAGGATGAGCTGGGGCTAGATATTACTGGCAGTCTATGCACCATAGCAATTTCATCTTTTTAGGATTTTCATCCTTTTGTTTCCAAGGAGGCAACAATCAGGGCAGATAATTATTCATTTCTTGCATGCACAAATTCTGCCCTGCTCAAAGAAATGCCTGTTCCCATTACCTCCACTCTCCCACTCTTGCTTCTTCTACTGGGCTGAACATTTTCTCTCTGCATGACCTAGACTCATTGGAAGCCAAGAGGTGATCTATTGCCTTAGCTATACAGTTGGCCCCTTCCCCCTTTTAACTGGGATAGGAAGGTTGAGATACCCTTCCTTCCAGGGCTTGGCTAATGTATCCCATGCAATATTTATGCTCTGCACGTACCTGAACTTTCCGAGCTGTACCCTGTTTATGCATTCATGAGGAAGTGCTCAAGAGAATGTCATTTTATCAAATGGAGTTGAACTATAGCTCCACTTTATGAGGGATTACAGGCTGTTTTTTCTTTATTTGTAAATGTGCCAGCCTAAAAAATGCTGTGTTTTGTCAGAGACAGCTGATTAAACACCTTTGAGTATCTGTCAGTGTAAACCATAAGATCATTAATTTATGCTGTAAAAAGAATAGCTGGGGAAGTGTGACTTAGACCAGTGTGGTTCCTTTCTTCATTTGAAACAAATAACATTTATATCTTTGGAAAGAATGTTGTGAAAAATCACCCTAATGGATCTATGTTTTCCAGAGTGACATCAATGATGTCACTTTGGTCTCATCTATTTAAAGCATCAAAGTGGACATTTTAGGCTTAAACAGCAGGTGTCCTGAAATTTAAAAATTTCTAAATTTTTTGGGATTTGGGAAGCTTTTGATCTTTTTCTTGTCTGCCTCCCTTTCTTTCCCTCCTTCTCTCCCTTATTTCCTCATCACCCACCATAGTTTCATCATTACTACACAGTTTTGAAGTAATTTCTGCATCTTGTTAATATCTTTGCCTGGATTTTGAGATCAAGAGGTTGCATCTCCTGGCAGAGTTTGGTGTATTTGTTTTAAATGTTGGATTTTAAAGAAGTGCTAGCTAGTGACTTTTCAAAAAAAAAATCAGGAGGAGAAAACTATCCTTCTAAGGGTGTAGGAGTTGCAGTTACTAAGTTGAACAATGTGTTTAGAAAGTGGAATGTGTTTACACCATGTTAATTATAAAAAAATACCTCGTAAATCCTTATCTTTCAGTACAGAATACTAGTCTTCATACAGCACTTGTAGTGGCAGGCTTTAAATCTACTCCTATTTCCCTTTCCTAGGATTCCACAATATAGTCTACCCTCCATAAATAAAAATAGGGACCAGTTAATTTACATCATAACAACTATACCACAAACAACTCCTATGCAGCACTTAGCATTTCACAAGGTTCGTCACCTTGATTATTTCATTTGATCTTCAAAATAAAACTGGCTCAGCATCTGTGATCTTGTTTGGAGACCCAAGGTCCAAATGGTAAAGTTTGGAGAATGTGGGTATCGATCCCACTACCTCTCGCATGCTAAGCGAGCGCTCTACCACTTGAGCTAATTCCCCATGTGATCCTGATGGTCATCCTATGTAGAAAAAAGGAGCCTGTTTTGCAGAGGAGAAAACAGTCTCAGACATTTCTGGAAGGACTAGTACAAGATTGCTTAGAATCCGTAGATAATTATGTTCATTATACAGTAATCTTGTACCTTGTGTTCAGAGCTAAAGGCACAAAGACAAATTAAACGCAAACTCTGCCTTCAAGTTCAAAGACTAGCAATTGTGGAGCCAGGAATTTAATGCAGGTCTTACGTTGTAAATCGTTGTCTTTACTGTCTCAGAGCTAAGGTTGGGGCAAGCCTTAGGCAAAATCATCAGGTCTGGGAAATTTGCTCCCACTAAGCACCCTCTTCACTTAAGTTCTCCTTTAACCTTCTCTCTCCTCAAGTACATAACACCCTTATGCTTCTCAAAGATCTCTCTTAAATTTCCTTTCCAAATTCCCAAATATTATCCCTCCACCTCTTCTCATCAAAACTCGGCCTGTGTGGATCTCAGTTCTGCCATGTCTGGTTTGCAGTTATCAAACTCTAGAATTGTTTTCCAACTTTTTGACCATGACCTACAGTAACAGGATCACTTATAGCCCACTGGGGCTAAGAGAAAACTTATAGAAAGTGCCCCTTCCCCAGGGAAGTCATAGTCCCACACCAGGTTGCACAACTTGGCCAGAGCCCACCCTCACCCCCTTAGCCAAATACTCTTTTACAAGGCACAATCTGCAGAGCGATACAGGGCAGCCTGAGGGGTAAGAAACGTATTTTGCCTTGCCATGGGGGCAGGTGGTTGTGTGACAAACACCGTGGTTACTGTCCATGGTCCTGAACAATCACAGCACGTGAGAACAATGGATCTTCTCCCCACTAATTCTTGTTGAATGCTCTTACCTCTCACAGGTTTTCTTTGCTTTATTTTTTTTCTTTATGAAAAGACTGCTCTTTATACAAACAATGTCACAATGCAAATTGAACCCATGACTCATACATCACAATTTACGAAGGAGAGCGAGGGAGAGTGGATTCAGGCAGCCTGGGTTTGAATCCCAGCCCCACCACTTGCTAGTGGGATCTTAGGGGAACTATTTTGCCTCTCTGGACTTAAGTTTCTTTATCTTTAAAGTAAGGATAAGAGTAATTAATATCTCATCGGATTGTTTTGAGTATTAAATGAGATGATGCATGCAAAGTGCTTTGAGAGTGTGTTTTTTTGTGTGTGGGAAAAATACAACAATACTTTCCAGAAGTAGTAAAAGTAACAGTTCTGAATGTAATAATAAATGTAACTTTAAAACTCATTTCACGTTTTCCATAGAAAACTTCCTTATCATCAGGAAGTCAAGGAAATATACGCTCCTTCTCCACATGTAGTAGTCAGGGTAAATCAAAAACAGAAACCATACTCGTTATTTTAACAGAGAATGTAACATATAAATTCATTAAACAGATGTTGAAGGGAGGATAAGGCTAAAAGAAAATATTGAAGTAACTCAGAGACAGTAATGGCAGGAAGCAGCTACCAACCCCCAAGGCTGGTCAACAAAGGGAAGAGGTTGAGGTCTTCAGAATCTTGAAGACTCAAAGGACATCCCTCTGCTGCATGGTGATATTGATACTTAATAGGGAATTAATGAGTAGCAATAGCTTGGTAAATCATCAGTCTACTTGACCAAGAAAGAAGGGCCTTGTATGAGGCTCTAAATACTATCTCCTCTATATTATGCAATGTGTCTGATAGTATAGCACCCCAATTAACATAAGAAAACTGTTTAAAAAATTATTCAAAAGCTGGAACATGGCAAAGAATATTGCACGTCCTTTAATATCATATTGGAGCATTATTTAAGAGATACTCCCTAGGATTTTCTACTTTTCTAGAAAAATATCTTTGTTCGATTAACTATTTACTATTTATTATTAATTAGGGCTTAGACAATGCAAACTTCTATTTTAGCTAGAGAAACATTGGTAAGATGCAAATAATTTTGTTTAATGGAGATGCACATTATTTATGTCCACTAGGAAACATAGCACCAACATTTACGGTTTTGTTGGCCTGTATGACATTCACCAGTTTTAAATCTCACTTAACAGGTTTATTGCAACACTCCTTTCCTGACAGACTAAATATGTTTCTAAACATTTTTGGATAGTTATCTTTGAACAACCTTTACCACCCTGCAAATTTATTCCTTTGTGAGTTAAATAAGTCTTTTACATATGTTCACTGAATAATTGTATGATAATTATGATTTTTAAAATTACATTCTGACCACTTTATTTGGCCAACATCACACAATTGGAAAGTAGTGGAGCCAGATTTCTACTCAAGTCTGGCTGACTCCAAAGTCTACATCTTGATCTCTTGGTGCCTTCACTCCAAAAAGATCTGTTTTACAGAGAAATTGAACAAGGAATTGCTGCCAATCTCTTGCTAAAGTTTGATAAAGTTGGGAATCAGCTGGAGTGATAAGCCAGTTTAAAATACTTGGGTTAGATTTATAGACTGAGACAGATCAGAAAAGGTCAAGGGCTTATGTAAAGCAGTGGAGATCATGAAAATGGTAATGAGAGTCGGAGAAGGATGGCAGTCATGTTGACAAAGATGAATTTTAAGACAAACACCAGGTTCCAGCTATTTGAGACCTGAACTGATAACCAGTGGCAGCACTAAGCCCAGGCAACCCCCCTCCTTCCCTCCCCTGATTTCTTCAGCCTCACCCAGGAGCTCCCAGGCTGGCTTACACAGGCAGGAAATTCTAGGCAGCTCAACCAGGCTCTCTCTGATACTCTTAAGGTACTTCATCAAAGTCAAGTGGAAATGTGCTATTTGGGATTAAAAAGAAACAGCCACTGCTATGCAGGGGGCTAAAGCAAACTCATTGACTGGTTTTATTTGAAATTTTTAGTATCCATAGTTTACCCTCCAGCCAACTTTACAAATACATGAAGACCTTCCAGGTATAAAGCACAGTGGGAAACATAAAAAAAAAAAAGAAAGAAAGAAAGGAAAGAAAGAAAGAAGAAAGAAAGAAAGAAAGAAAGAAAGAAAGAAAGAAGAAAGAAAGAAAGAAAGAAAGAAAGAAAGAAAGAAAGAAAGAAAGAAAGAAGAAAGAAAGGAAAGAATAGAAAGAATAGAAAGAAAAGACTCTTGGAAGGAATCTTGGAGGCCACGGTGATCAATCTGCCTACTTGCTTATTGGTCAACATTTTTACCAAGCTCTTTCTGTGTGCTTGGCCCTGTTCCAACCCTGGAAACAGCAGAGTATAAGAGCAAGAGGCCCTTGCCCTCATGGCCTCATAAACTAGTGGGAGAGACACAATAAAATGATAAATATATAATATAATTTCAGGAATGTTTAGTGCCACGAAGAAAATAGAACAGAATCAGAAAAAGAAGTTATGGTGGCCATGGGAAGCTATTTTAGAGCAGTCAGAAAAGGCTTCACTGAGGAACTGAATGAAGTGATTTGAAAATGTAAGGGAAGGGTACACCTGGCAGAGGCAATAGTTACTTCACAGGCCCTGAAGAGGGAGTGAATCTGGGGTTTGAAGAATAGCAAGGAATCCATGTGGCTAGAGTGAGGGAGAAAGCAAGAAAAGACAAGTTGTTCAGGCAGCCAGAGTCCTGATCATGCCAGGCCTTGTTGGCGCAAGCTGGAGTTTGGATTTTATTCCAGCCATTTCATCCTGGTCCATCTGTTCTGCTCACTTAGCAAATGAGGACCTTGTGTCTTCCTTACTTATTAAGCAAATACCACCTGGTGACTGTGCACTGTTCTGACCTGGCTATTCTAGAAGGTCTATGAAGATGAGAAAGGAAGGGGACTTGCCCTTGTGGGCCTCAGCATCCAGGCATCTCCTCCAAGGTGCTCCAAGAAACCAAGGGACACTGGTCAGTGTGCCCCAGAGTGCCTGAGCCTTCTTTATCCTCTTCTGCTAATGGTGCCACCATGCACTTGTTGCTCAGTTAGAAACCTCATTTAAGATCAGTCACTGAGTGGTACTGATTGTACATTTTGTTTGTTTGTTTGTTTGTTTTTGAGACTGAGTCTTGCTCTGTCACCCAGGCTGGAGTACAGTGGCTTGATCTCTGCTCACTGCAACTTCCGCCTCCTGGGTTTGATTCTCCTGCCTCAGCCTCCCAAGTAGCTTGGATTACAGGTGCACACCACCATGCCCAGCTAATTTTTGTATTTTAATAGAGACGGGGTTTCACCATGTTGGCCAGGCTGGTCTTGAACTCCTGACCTCAAGTGATTCGCCCCCCTCAGCCCCCCAAAGTACAGGGATTACAGACGTGAGCCTCCACTCCCAGCTAATTGTGCATCTTAAATAGGCCCCCAGTGTATCCTGGCCTCCTTCATTACCAATGCTTAAACTGTGTTACCATTTCAGACCTAGACCATGGCAGTGGCTTCCAGGGCTCACCCCACCTACAATCCAGCTTCCACTCTGAGGCCTGGTTAATCTTTCTAACACACAAGTCCAATCACATCTCCCATACATGGAACATTTAGTGACCTCACCCAGGATTCTTGAAAGCCCAGATTCATGAAAGCCCAGATTCCTGTAGGTCCTTCACCTCTTGGCCTCAGGCCTTGAGTTGATACCCGACCTCTCCCCAGACTCTTGTTCTGCAGCCACACTGGACTCTTGCCATTTCCTAATGTACTGTGCTCTTGTCCAGGCTGTTCCCTCTTCCTGGAATGCCCACATGGTTGATGGCTGGTTGAACTCCTGCTCATCCTCCATGACCCAATGCCAAATGACCTCTCCTCCTTGAAGTCTCCTGCTTTCTCTCTGGGCAGAGTTAGTCACTTTCTAAAATCTTGTCCTTAGTGCATATTTATATTATATTATATTATATTATATTATATTATATTATATTACAGTCTCCATTTATTTACTTCTGACTTCTCTTGTACATAGCAAGTCTTTGTTTTTTTGCGGATTTTTTGTTTTGTTTTGTTTTTTTGAGACAGAGTCTCGCTCTGTCGCCGAGGCTGGAGTGTAGTGGCATGATCTGGGCTCACTGCAACCTCTGCCTCCTGGGTTCAAGCAATTCTCCTGCCTTAGCCTCCCGAGTAGCTGGGGTTATAGACATGCGCCACCACGCCCAGCTAATTTTTGTATTTTTAGTAGAGACGGAGTTTCGCCATGTTGGCCAGGCTGGTCTCGAACTCCTGACCACAAGTGATTCCCCCCACCTCGGCTTCCCAAAGTGCTGGGATTATAGGCGTGAGCCACTGCATCTGGCCTATAGCAAGTGTTTGAATAGGAAAATATCTTATTTATATTTGTATCACCAGGTGCACAGTAGGTGTTATTAGTTTAATGAATAACTTTGGTGTTTTCCAAACTGCTTTTCAGACTGTTTATGGGGTGTTAATAAAGTTTTCCATGTATGTAAGTTTAGCAAACAAGGGCTTAAACATAATTAATTTGGTAATACTTTTTTCATATTTATTTATTTCTAATTTTTTTATTATACTTTAAGTTCTAGGGTACATGTGCACAACATGCAGGTTTGTTACATACGTATACATGTGCCATGTTGGTGTGCTGCACCCATTAACTCGTCATTTACATTAGGTATTTCTCCTAATGCTATCTCTCCCCCCTCCCCCGCACCGCACAACAGGCCCCGTTGTGTGATGTTCCCCACCCGTGTCCAAGTGTTCTCATTGTTCAATTCACACCCATGAGTGAGAACATGTGGTGTTTGGTTTTCTGTCCTTGCGATAGTTTGCTCAGAATGATGGTTTCCAGCTTCATCCACGTCCCTACAAAGGACATGAACTCATCCTTTTATATGGTTGCATAGTATTCCATGGTGTATATGTGCCACATTTTCTTAATCCAGTCTATCATTGATGGAAATTTGGGTTGGTTCCAAGTCTTTGCTACTGTGAATAGTGCCACAATAAACATACGTGTGCATGTGTCTTTATAGCAGCATGATTTATAATCCTTTGGGTATATACCCAGTAATGGGATTGCTGGGCCAAATGGTATTTCTAGTTCTAGATCCTTGAGGAATCGCCACACTGTCTTCCACAATGGTTGAACTATTTTACAGTCCCACCAACAGTGTAAAAGTGTTCCTATTTCTCCACGTCCTTTCCAGCACCTGTTGTTTCCTGACTTTTTAATGATTGCCATTCTAACTGGTGTGAGATGGTATCTCATTGTGGTTTTGATTTGCATTTCTCTGATGGCAAGTAATCATGTGTCTGTTGGCTGCATAAATGTCTTCTTTTGAGAAGTGTCTGCTCATATCCTTTGCCCACTTTTTGATGGGGTTGTTTGATTATTTTCTTGTAAATTTGGTTAAGTTCTTTGTAGATTCTGGATATTAGCCCTTTGTCAGATGAGTAGGTTGCAAAAATTTTCTCCCATTCTGTAGGTTGCCTGTTCACTCTGATGGTAGTTTCTTTTGCTGTGCAGAAGCTCTTTAGTTTAATTAGATCCCATTTGTCTATTTTGGCTTTTGTTACCATTGCTTTTGGTGTTTTAGTCATGAAGTCCTTGCCCATGCCTATGTTCTGAATGGTATTGTGTAGTATGAATCCATTTATATTTTTAAAAAATTAGATATCCATTTACATGTAGAAAGTGTTTTGAAAGGGCAGATGGGAAACTGTTAACATTATCATCTCTACGAAGTGAGGTTTAGGGACTAAGAAGAGGGAAAGAGAATTTTCACTTTTTCTCTTCTATCATCCTATACTATTTGATTCTTTAAAAAGTCAGTACATTCAATACTTTTACATTATTAATTTTAAAAGTAGTGAAATACACAGTAGCCTTTTTTTTTTTTTAAAAAAAAAATAACACTAGCAACCCTATGCTAAAAATGTGGAAAATAGTGATCTCATGTATCTATGTGGAAGGTGGAAGCTCTATCCTGCATTTACTATCACAGGACCCTTTTGGAAAACTCGACCTTCCCCAGCCTTCATGGGAGAAAGACCTCCCAGGTGAAGAGGCCTCCAAAGAGGGCTATCTTGCCCCATTTCTCAAATGAAGAGCTCTGAGTCGATGTGGTGCAGGGCCATGGAGAAAACTACTTGTGGGATTGAGGTTTGGGGTCAGAGGAGCATCTGTGAAGCTGGTAAGAAACAGTTTCCATTCACAGAGACAACAAATATGTGTCAGGTACTGTGCTAGACACTGGCTGAGCAGAGCCTGGCTGTCCCTCAGAGGCAGCCTCTTCAGACTCCTGGCCAGGTCCCCCAAGAAGATAAAGTAGACTTCTTTTCTCTGTTCTGTTTAGTGTCCCAATTATTCCCTTCACTGCTGGAGAACTGCTCCTCCCCTATTCCACATATTCTGGTGGGACAGCCAATCTTAGCGTCCCTCCACCCCTGGTCACGGGCTGGACAAATGACTCAATGTCATCCAGTCATGCTAGCTCACATCCTATTCCCTGTGATTGCTTCAAGGGGTGGGTATGGGACCCAAGAGATCTAAATGGAGTCTTTCTGAGGGTTTGATGGATAGAAGCTAAGAGAGAAATGTTGATCTTCCATTTGGATCTTAAACTGAAAGTCTTTTCTTGTAGTTTTGATCTCAAACTGTAAGCCATTTTCCCTGTTTTGTGAAGGGATCCTATCCAAGGCAGAAGAGGATGAGGCCAATGTACAAATAGAAGGAGAGACAGTAGAGTCAATATACAGAGAAAGTTGCAGTGATAGAGACTTGGAGCATCACTTGAATGCCTGGATACAGCCACACCTGAAACCAATTTTATCTTAGGAATTCACTTTTGTAAGCCAACAACTTCCTACACTTGCAGCCTAAAAAGTCGCAATGGGAAATAGCTTTGCTCTGGGAAATGGGAGACCTGGGATCTTTTCTTAACTGCCTGGATCCTTAGTTCTCCTCTACAGGCCTCACTTCCCATATCTGAAAAACATGATGACAGACCATCTGCTACCTCAGGTCTGTGATTCTATACACTAGACAAGAGCAATTGTTTGACTGCTGGGTCCATGCTCTTTCCCTGACCAGATGCTGCTGCTCCTCCAATAGGTATGATTATCTCCGGGGACTAGTATCTTCCTTCCCCCTGACTTTGCAGCCTCAAAATCCTGGGCTCAAGTGATCCTCCTTCCTCGGCCTCCTGAGTAGCTGGGATCACAGGTATATGCCATCATGCCCAGCTAATTTTTAGTTTTTTGTAGAGATGGGAGTCTCAATATGTTGCCCAGGCTGGTCTCAAACTCCTGGGCTCAAGCAATCCTCCTGCCTCTGCCTCCCAAACTGCTGCGATTATAGGTGTGAGCCACTACGCCAGGCCTCCCTCCTGTTTTAAAGGGATGTTTTGCACACAAGGAAGCCAGGGAGTGGCTGCACTTGGGAAGCGAGCCTGAGTGGCTGGAAGAGTCCTTGCTCAGGAGCTCACTTTGTTGGAGCCTTGGAATTTAACACTGTTCCCTATATTAGGGAAACCACATTTGGCTCAAGGCCTCTTGCAGGTGCCTGGGACCTGGAGGGGTAGGAAAAGCTTAGGGTTGGATTGAATGGGTGATGGAGGTGGGGTACAGGGAGGATGGGAGTCGTCAGAAATTTCCTCACTGATAGCCCCAGTGGATGGGCACAGCCCTGTGTTAAGAGTAGAGAAAGGAACTAAACCCTCATTTGCCTGTTCAGCTCAGGTCTGTGCTGGATGCTTTAATTCTACCTTCTTATTAGTCAACACTAGAGGTATTGTATCCACAGTAGATACATGAAGAAACCAAGGTTCAGGAAGGTAAAGGAACTTGTCCAAAGTCACGCAGCTCGTAAGTGACAAAGCCATGACTCAACCAGCCTGGCATGACCCCCAAAGCCTCCTAATGGTGTGACCTCAGCCACAGGAGCATAAGCATGGTCTTTCAAAAGCCCAGGGTAGAGGGGGAGGAGAGACAGACATGACTTCAGTGTGGGAGGAATTGGTTGCCTATGGGACCAAACCTCGGAGACGCAGAGGGAAAGTCCAGTGGCCAGAGCTGGGGCTTGGACTCAGCTGGTCCACCTGTGAGGCTGGCCACAGTGAGCCCCAAGCTCTCTTGATGGTGCCCAGGCTAGCCTCTGGGCACTCAATGGTGAGCACACCTCGAGTCCCAACCTTTCTGAAGCTCACAGTTTAGGGTGTCAAAGGATATCCCACAAATAATCAGGCAAGAAAATAATTACACACTGCAGTGAGGGTCATGACCGTATGTAAGAGGGACACCTTATCTAAGGGTGGGAGGACAGGGGCTGGGGAAAGGGGAGCCTTCCTCAAATGTATTGCTTCCCTATGGCTGCTTCAACAAAGTACTACAAATGCAGCAGCTTAAAACAACACAAACTTATTCTCTTTCAGTTCTGGAGGTCGGAATACCAAAGTAGGTCTCATTGAGCTAAAATCAAGGTCTTGGCAGGGCTGCATGTCTTCTGGAGGCTGTAAAGAAAAATCTATTCCTTGCCTTTTCCGGCTATTAGAGGCCACTTGCATTAGCTCATGGCCTCCTTGCATCTTCAAAGCCGGCAACCCACTGCTTTGACCTCTGCTTCCATTGCCACATCTTATCCAACTCCAACATTCCCGCCTTCACCTTACGAGAATCCTTGTGATTAGGCTCACCCAGGTCATCCAGGAACATCTTCCCATCTCAAGATACTTACCTTAATCAGACCTGCAAAGTCCCTTTTGTCATGCCAGGTAATATATTCATGAGTTTGTGGGATTAGGACACGGACATCTTTGGGGGCCTACCATACCAAGAAAGTAACCTCTAAAGCATAAACAGAAGGAGAAGAGCAAGTTCATTGAGCACAGTAAGCTAAGGAGGGTGGGAGAACATTCCAGAAGGGGAAACAGCAGGAACAAGGGTTCTGAGGCAGGAGGGAGGGTGGTGAGCTGGAGGACTTTGAAGAAGGCTTGTGTGTCCAGAGTGCAGAGGGCAGGGAGTGGGGAGTGGAGAGAGGGGAACATGAGTGAGTGGGCTGGGATGGAGAGAAGGGCTTCCATGGCCTTGGTCTTTCTCAAAGAAGAGTTGGGATGCAATCAGATGTGTCTTTTGGACACACAGAGCCAGGAGTGGACACAGGGGGTCATTTAAATGGGTGAGAGGCTGGAAGCCACTTGGGCCACGGCTTAACATCTCCCAGCCCTTTCTCGTACCACACATGAATCTTCATGTGCACCTTGCCCAGAAGGTTTGATGCTAATTTTTAAATGGAAAATTCCAAACATATACAAAAGTAGAGATAAAGGTTTACTGAAGGCCCTTGGATCTATCTCCCGGCTACAAGAGCTGGTTAATTCATGGCGTGTCTCGGAGCATCTATTTTCCCCCATGCCAGCGTTATTTTGAAACAAATCTCAGGTATCCTATTATTTTATCCAAATTCATTTCAGCTTGTATCTGTATATGCATAAGGACTCCTTAAGAATAAATAAATGTCTGAGAGTTAATAAGTCACTGTAGAGGCTCAGTACATAATTGTGGAAGGAGTGAATGAATGATTATGTATTTTGACAGACTTACAGCAAGAGTATTTCTTTCCCATTTTGTTCCAGATTTCAAAGCACTTTCCATGTCAAAATCTGCATCCCTTCCATGCAGAGGACTTCTCTTCCTGTGTCTGCCATGCTTAGTCTGGCCCCACCTGGCGCCTTCTTCCGCCAAGCTCTCAGCATGACTGCTGTGGGTTGCACGGGCCTGGGGGAAATGCATCCAATTTTCCAGAGGGGGCAATAAGGCCCCTGCTCCTGCCCAGCTCACAGACTGGCAGAAACCCCTGAGAAGTGTTCCATCTAGTCAGTCTCTGGGTATTAGGGGACAAGGCCTTTTAGAAATAACAAAAGATGTTCTTGCAACCCACATGCTGACACAGCTCATGTTAAGGACACCTACAGTTAGACTGTCTCCTTTCCAAATTCCTCTGCATTGCTGGGTATGAAGGTGGGGGGTGGAGAGGCCTCTAATTACACCTTTCTTACAGTCTTTTGCTTCTGTGACTATTTTGAGGAGAAACGGAACGATGTTGACATCCCTCCTCTAAAATGAAGACATTCCTCAATGGTCTCTTCTCTGTTCCTCTCTCCAGAAAAGCCTTCTTTGTCTAGTGATGTTCTGTTCTCCTTATATATTGCTATGCAACCAAACCCCTAAATGTAGTGGCTTAAATAACAATCATCTTATTAGTTCATAAGCTATGGGCAGTTTGGACAGTGCTCAGGGGGGACATTTCTGCTCCATCTGCCATTCAACTAGTACCTGGTTTGTCCTGGAGGGCCCAAGTAGGCTTCATCCACATGTCTGGGGCTTGGTGGGCCCAGGTGGACCTCACTCTCTTTCCATGTAGTCTCAGGGCCTCTCACTTGGTCTCTCCAGCAAAATAATCAGATGTCCCACATCATAACTCAGGACTACAAAATCACGTGATCTCAGAGACAAACTGGGAGCTGCCATCCCTGCAGACCTGGAAACTGGCACAGCATCACTATTCTACTATTATTCTATTGGTCAAGGCAGTCAAGAATCTGACCCAGAATCAAGGGATGAGAACACAGACCCATCTCTCAAGGGGAGGAATGCCAAAGAATGAGTGGCCACCTTTAATCCTCCACAGGTGAGGAGAGGAGAGTGTAGATCCTTTGTAATCCCAAGAAAATGCAATGACCCAACTTGTAGGAGCTGCCCCAGGAGAGCTTCGAATGGAAGCACAATTTTCAGCATTCTGAAACCAAACTGCAGTCCTGTTATAGGTAGGTCCCTTAAGTTCTTGTTGACCTTTCTCATCAACTGCCTTGGAAGGTAAGAGCAAAAATTACTAAAGGCAGAGACAGAGTTAAAATAATAAATTGTGGATGCTCCCGAAGCTAAAAACAATGCCTTTGCTGGCTTCTAAAGAAAAAACTCTAGGGTTGAGTAATGGCTCACACGTCTAATCCCAGCACTTTAGGGGACTGAGGTGGGAGGATCGCTTAAGCCCAGGAATTTGAGAGTGCAGTGAGCTATGATGCTGCCACTGCACTCTAGCCTGGATTATAGAGCAAGACCCTGCCTCTACAAAACATAAATAAATAAAATTAAAAGCAAATCTGGTGAATCAAGTTGATTAGAATCAAGAACCCAGGCTAACTCCTAACTCCGTTGAAAGTGCTTCCATAGAATTGACCAGGGTATCACTTCTTTCTCTCTTTGACCTGAGCTCCGCCTCTAAAGCCCCAGCAATGGAGGGGAAGCGCTTTGTGAGCAGGCAGGCCTGGGCTGGAACCCTGGCCTTCTAGCATGGACTTCCACGGTATGAGCTTGGGCAAGTCACTTAACATTTCACCATGTGAAATGTAAATGGGAAATGGGAATTAAAAATACCCCCAATAAGTTTCATGAGAATTTAAAACTGAGCATAAAGCATTTAATTCAGTGTCTAACAGGTGCAGAAGTATTAATTTAGGTCTCTTATTTCTCTCCTCTTTCTTTAACTTACTGATATGGTTTGGTTGTGTCCCCACCCAAATCTTATCTTGAGTTGTAGCTCCCATAACCCCCACGTGTCATGGGAGGGACCTGGTGGGAGGTAATTGAATCAGGGGCAAGTCTTTCCCATGCTGTTATCGTGATAGTGAGTAAGTCTCACAAGATCTGATGATTATATAAAGGGCAGTTCCCCTGCACATGCTCTCTTGCCTGCCAGCATGTAAGACATGACTTTGCTTCTCCTTCACCTTCCTCCATGATTGTGAGGCATCCCTAGACATGTGGAATTGTGAGTCCATTAAACCTTTTTTTTTAATAAATCCCCCAGTCTCAGCACATCCCGGGTTCAAGCGATTCTTCTGCCTCAGCCTCCCAAGTAGCTGGGATTACAGGCAGGCATGCACCACCATGCCCAGCTAATTTTTTGTATTTTTAGTAGAGACAGGGTTTCACTACATTGGCCAGGCTGGTCTCGAACTCCTGACCTCAGGTGATCCGCCCGCCTCGGCCCCCCAAAGTGCTGGGATTACAGGTGTGAGCCACCGTGCCCGGCCTATTGTTCTCTTTTTCTCTTCCCTCTGCCTTCTCTTTTTTTCTCTTCCTCATGCTTCTTCTCTCCTCTTCTTCACTTCTCACTCTTTTTCATTTGTAATAAGTAAGCTATTACTTTAACGGCAAGAACCACAATTACTTTTGCACCAAGACCTAATACTCCCCTATGCAAACTCTGCTCGAGGAAAAAAGGCATTTGCTTCTCCCTAAATCTCCTTTAGGCTTTCGAGTCTCCCCACATTTCTTCAACGTCCTGTTTTCCTGAAGCGCACTTCACCTTCCCAGATCTAAAACCTCAGGGTCCTTCCTAGTTTCCATGCTATTTCCTCTTAATATCTCCTGCTCATCTCAATTGGAAATCACATCTCTTCCTGTGAACACCCGTAGTTCTGGTCCTTTTCCTAATTGGAGGCAGAAAAAGAGCTTCACAGCCCAGGGGTCAGGAGACATGGATTATATTCCTGGCTCTGCCATTAAATAGCTATGTGACTTCAGGCAAGTCACTTACCCTCTATGGTTTTATATTTTCCATCTATAAATTAAGATCAAGAAACAAGATAATTCTCTAATTAGGGTTCTTTCTGCTTCAAGTGACAAAAATGCTTCTCGAATTATCTTAAATGAAAAATAGAATTTGGCCAGGTGCTGTGCTGCATGCCTATAATCTCAGTGCACTTTGGGAGACTGAGGCAGGAGGATCTCTTGACCCCAGGAATTCAAGATCAGCCTGGGAAACATGGCGAGAACCTGTCTCTACAAAAAAGTACAAAAATAAGCCAGGGAAGGTGACATGCCCCTGTAGTCCTGGCTAATTGGGAAGCTGATGGGGGAGGATTGCTTGAGCCAGGAGGCAGAGGTTGCAGTGAGCCGAGACAGCATCGCTGCACTCCAGCCTGGGCGACAGTAAGAACCTGCCTCAAAAGAGAGAGAGAGAGAGAGAGAGAAAGAAAGAGAGATAGAATTTATTGCATTATATAAGTGAAAAGTTCAAGGTTAGAGTCAAGGTCAGTTGGATCCAGAAGCGCAAATTACCGATAGTAATTCCACCTCTTGCTCTTTTTCTTCTATGTTAACTTTAGAAAAAAGTTTTGCCCATCACTGTCAATGATGCCCATCCATAACTCCACATCTTCATTCTACCAGATTAGCAATAAAAATAACTAGCTTCTTTCCCAATAATGACAGCAAAACCCCCTATGATGACCCTCATTAGGTTTTGATGGGACACAAGCTCATCCCTGAAGCAATCACAGTGACCAGAAGAGTAAATATTCTGATTTGTGTGGACTTCATACATACCCATCTCTGGAGTTAGGGTATGGCCAGCCCCACCGAAACACAATGGCTGAGAGTGAAGGGATAGTTTTCTAAAGAAAGATCTGGGTATTGCTCTCAGAGGAAGGGGCAATGGAAGGCGAGAACATGAAAATTGATGTCTTCTAGAGTCCACCCCTTGAGTGCTCTTCTCTCATGCACATTTCCTCCCATAAACCCACCTTCAAAAGTACTCAGCCAAACATTATGCAACTGATCCACATGCAACACTAAACTCAGTAATCTCAGTCTCCAAAGGGACACAACACAAAGTCTTGTCTAGTTACTGTATCCACTGCAAATCCAGGCTTTCTTCATGATGTGTATTCTTCTCCACCAGATTGAGTGTAGCTCTTCATGATCTGCAGCCATTGAGTAAATGATATTTAACCATCTACCAGCTTACCCAATATATATGAGTGGAGAAAAAACCAGGATAGTTGCTCTGAAAACATTTGTTTGAAAAAGAGAAACAACATGGTATAGTCCATGGCATATACCATATCCTTTTGGAGAGGGATAGCAAAGCTCCCTGGCTTGGCTGTAGGATGAGTTCCTGGAGTAGCCAGTCCAGTTTTCTTAGGCTTTGTTCTCCTTGATGCCCTCCATAGACAGGAGAGATGGACATTGGGATGAATTGCACTTCTGGGAATTTCGTTCTTTTGCGGCTGATTTTCTGTTAGTGTAAATTCAGGTATATCAGTTAGAAATGCACTCATCCACAAGTAACAGAATAATATCTGAACAGCAGTAGTTTAAATAAGCATGTTTCTTATTCCCAGATAATAATATATCTAGAGGTAAGCAGTCAGCAGCATTAAATTGACGACTCAATGACATCAAGGGCCAATGAACTGTGATTTGACTGGCCTTTTCCAATAGATGAAATGCTGCAGCTTCAGGCATTGTATCTGCATTTGAGGAGGAAGAAGATCGAAGGGCCTGCTGTAGCACCTCTTCTTCTTTCTTTCTTTCTTTCTTTCTTTCTTTCTTTCTCTTTTTTTTTTTTTTTTTTTTGTATGTTCTTAGAGACAAGGTCTTGCTCCATCACCCAGGCTGGAGTGCAGTGGCATGATCATAGCTCACTGTAGCCTCAAAAGTCCTGAGCTCAAGTGATCCTCCTGCCTCAGCCTCCTGAGTAGCTGGGACAACAGGTGCACAACACCATGCCCAGCTAATTAAAAAACTTTTTATAGAGACAGATTCTCACTATGTTGCCCAGGCTGGTTTTAAACTCCTGGGCTCAGGCACTCTTCTCCCTCTGGCCTCTGAAAGCACTGGGATTACAGGCATGAGCCACCATGCCAGCCTATCAGTCCCTCTTATCATGAAATACAAAGGTCCTCCCAGGAGGGTTCAGGGACTTCCACTTAGATGTCATTATTGTAAGCCCACTGCTAGCTGGAAAGGAGGTTGATGAGGCTAGCGTTTTGCCCATCGTTCCCTAAAGAAGAATTGAGATTTTATTAGCAAGGAAAGCCTAAAAATTGCCTTAGGGAGTAAGAGTGGGATGTGAGGGATGGCATGGTTTTCCAAAGGAAAGTTCGGAGTTAATTATCTACCCGAGGGGAAGGAGAAGGGATGCCAGGCAGAGAAGAACAACAGATTGCTATTGCAACCCCAAATGGGCTATTTCTGGCTCAAAATATATCTGTCTCTAAGAGGGAAAATTTGTCTTTGAGCTTAAATAAAGTAGCAATAATAATGTCTCCAAAGAGTTTTGGAAAGTGAAGTCAATGACAACTTGTTTTTTAAAACAACACCTTCCTGAAATAACAGACCATGACAACTTAACGATTTTATCAGCAATTTCAGAAAGGATGGAAAAGGAGACTTGATGCACGCTGATGTGTGCCTTGTCTTCTCTAGCATAAGGTAATAGTTCTCATGAGGACACCAAGGAAGGAGGGCCGCCATCCACCAGCCCCTTCCGTCTTCCCAGCATTGGAGGTGCTAGAGTTCTCTTTCTAATTTACATAAGCACTGAAGCTACATGGCCCAGAGCCTCTGCCATCCCCACTCCCACGCCTATCCTGTAGTTAATATCACTGGGCCCAAGGCTAAGAAGGCTTAGAAGAGATTTTTAGATGAGTCATTGGAAGCAAACTTTCATTATTTCCAGACTGGATTAGTTGGCTCACCCAACCAACGTAAGCCTAAAGGCCCACTTAGAGCCCACAGCCAGTGCCACTGAGTGGTGATTCTGGGGTGTCTCTGGCAAGGGGAAGTCAGCAGAGTGGGTAGCAGCACAAAGTGGGTTGCAATTCTAGGACAGAAAAGCATTCCAGGGAATGCGGAGAAAATGCTGCTGTTGCACGCATGCCCCAAGGGAATGAATCTAATAGAAGAGACATCTTCATTGGAAGCCAAGTTAATTTTTGAAGCCACAGCTAAAATAGGCATTCCCTCTTCTCCTTTCTCATCATCCCCACCCCCACCTAACCTGAAATAGTAAGAGAAGTGATTAGAAGCAGGTCTGCTATGCAAAACAGAATGAACCTACTTAACAATAATGACCCCATCCATTCTGTAAAGGAGCACATGGCTGTGTCTTTGACTGTTAGTTCAATGAGAAAAAAAATGCATCAACAGAAGAATGTCACTCAGGCAATTTCTAGATCCCAGGGCCCTTTAAATGTATCACCCCACAGAGCGGGAATAGGAATCCTTTTTCGGTTTATCCTTAGGATTTTTTTTTTATTATTGTACTTTAAGTTTTAGGGTACATGTGCACAATGTGCAGGTTTGTTACATATGTATCCACGTGCCGTGTTGGTGTGCTGCACCATTAACTCGTCATTTAGCATTAGGTGTATATCCTCAGGATTTTAATGTTTTCTGTTTTTAACCTTTAGAAGAGAAGATGAGACCTTGCAAACTAAAAGGAGCCGTTATCCTTGCTAAAGTAATTTAAGCTCTGGGAGAGAGAGTCCGATTTAGCTTTTTAGGGTTTTTTTTGTTGTTGTTGTTAATTCTTTGCAAATTAGAGCAGGTGATGAAAAGAAGAGTTGAGAAGCTGGAGAAATGGATCTGTGGGTGCAAGAAATAGGGCCAGATATGCCAATGGGGCTCCTTCAAATCATACATCACGACATCTTCCCGCCCCCAACTGCCCCAGCCTGGACTGCAGAATATGCTTCTGGTCACTCCTCTCTTTAAACCACCCTCTAGGATTCTGTCTGCATCCTTTTTCTACACTTAGGTGTCATCACTTCATTCCCGTGCTTAAAAACCACAGTGAATGCCACGCTGTCTTCAGAAATAAACGCAAACACTAAGGCAATGATACATGAGGCCTTCCAGCCTGTCTCCTGGCTCCAGCCTCTTTTTCCAAGTCATCTCTGTTCTTAGCAGCCAGCAGCCAACAGCCATTGCCTGGCACAGCACCTGCTACACATTCGGTTATATTTGTCCTGCAAATGTTTAACTAGCCGTACCAGTCATTATCTCCTGTATATGACATGCACTTACACTTCTCCAGAGTTTGTACATTCAAGTCATTCCCTTTGCCAGGAGCTGTCTTTCCCATTCCATTGGCTTGGGGAATAGGTCCTTATTCCTAATTCTTCTATTTAAATGTCACCTCTTTTCCGTAGCCTCCCCTAACACTCCCTCTATCCACCCACATACCCCAGGCAGAATTATTTTGGGTTACCACTCCATTTTATGCATTCCTCTGCTGTAGCAGCTCCTGGATTGTGTATTTATACACTGATATGCTATAAAGAGATAATTGGGTTCCTAAGAAAATTTATCTTATCAGAATGGAATTTAAAACCAATTGATTGAGTGAGAGATAAAAGGGGTTGAGGTTAGGGCATTTGAGGCTCACAATAACAAAGTTAGTTCTCCTGCAGGAATTTCAATAATAAAGGTGCTTTGTAGCTATCAGAGTATTTAATTGCAAGCTAAAAAGATCAAATTACTTTATCAAGAAAGACAAACATCTCATTGCCTCACAAGCCACACACCCCCAAGCCTTCTCAACCTCAATCATCTTTGGCCTTGACCTTGCAAACTTTGCTGGCATCACAATCAAAATGCAAGTAAGCTAAAGGACACAGCATGAACAAGTGTACAAAGAAAGCGTCGCTCATGCCACTGTGAGGCCTGGTGCTTTGTTCCCACTGTCATCCTGCTCATGAGGGCCTAATTCCTAGTGACAAGTCTGTAGTGACCAATGGCAATCAGAGTAATGCAAATTGTGTTTGCTTATTTATTGACCTTATGGTCAATATCCAATTTAATTAAGAAAATCCTTTCTGGTGGGGCACAGTGGCTCACACCTGTAATCCCAGCACTTGAAAGGCTGAGGCAGGAGGATTGCTTAAGACCAGGAGTTCAAGATCAGCCTGGGCAACATACAGAAACTCTGTCACTACACATAAAAAATAAACAATTAAAGCTTTAATTACATCCTGTATGCTGATGGTTCTCAAACTTGGATCTTCAACCCAGAGCTGGTCCACCACACTCTAGACTTCCACATCCAACCTTCTTGACCTTTCCACCTGAAGCTCAAGATTCATCTATTCAAAAGTGAACTCTTGATTCTATACCCACCCCCAAACTACTTCTCCCTAGTAGCCTTCTTTCTTGGTAAATACTTCTGTTATCCACAAGGTTGCGGAGGCCAGAAGCCTGGGAGTTTTTCTCCATTCATCTCCCTCCCTCATCTTCCATTTCCAAATCTCAAAACTGTTTCTTGAGTCCATCTCCATACGCCTCACCCAAGTCCAAGCCATAATCATCTTTCAAGTGGACCATGGCACGAGTCCCTCAACTCATCAGAGGTGGGGTGAGCTTCCTTGGATCCACTTGAATCTTCAAGTGGGACAGGGAAGGAGATCGTGGGAACAGGGAAATCGTTCATCATACATTCATCACTGACCCAAGGAAGTCACAGACTCTAATGCATTCCTAGACCAAATGGAATTATCACTTGGATTTCCCCCTGCTTTTTGTGATTTGTGATGTGACCGTTTCTTGTTAGCATACATATGGTTAGAGTTGAGAATACTTTGTGAAATGTTAGTATTGGAAAACACTTTGAGATCTGTATGATGGGTCTGTAATAATACCTGTGTCACAGAGTTGTTGGGAGAAGGAGATGAGATAATTCACATAAAGTGTTTAGCATAGTTCTCAATAAATATTCATATTTTATTATAAGGGGTTGATTGTCTATCCCACTCACTCAGTTTATGACAATAAAATCTTGTTATCAGCATATAGAAGTTTGGGATGAGGGATGAGAGCATATCAAACTCATGCTAGACACTAAGCAAGCTCTAGTCAAAGTCAAGACTAAAGCTAATTAACTGGATAATGTAGGACCTTTATTATCAATTCAGCAATCTTGGAGTGACAAAGTTGAATAAGACAAAATCTCTGCTTGGTGTCCTCCCATCTGGAAGAAAGGTAACACATTAATAAACAGAGGTCTTTCTCCTACAGACTTTCTTTCTTTCTTTCTTTCTTTCTTTCTTTCTTTCTTTCTTTCTTTCTTTCTTTCTTTCTTTCCTTTCTTTCTTTCTTTCTTTCTTTCTTTCTTTCTTTCTTTCTTTCTTTCTTTCTCTTTCTTTCTTTCTTTCTTTCTTTCTTTCTTTCTTTCTTTCTTTCCTCTCTCTTTCTTTTTCTTTCTTTCTTTCCTTCCTTCCTTCTTTCTTTCTTTCAGATAGACATTGTTTTGCCCTTTCACCCAGGCTAGAGTACAGTGGCACAATCATAGCTCACTGCAGCCTCAAACTCCTGGGTTCAAATGATCTGCTCACCTCAGCTTCTCGAGCAGCTGAGACGACAGGAGAGCACTAACATGCTTAGCTAATTATTTGTTCCATGGACAAAGAAGTGGGAAATAATGACATAAAATGACCACTCCAAAATAAAACTTCTCGTTTTGAGAAAATGCCCTCCAATCTTTAACTGGTTTATACGTCTACACATCAAACAGAAAGCCAATTCATTTATTTACACATTCACAAATTTTGCAATTAGTTTATCTTGCGGGATTTAACTGCTTAACATTAGACATTCAATGGGTGCTTTGTTTTTATGGCTCAGATAGTGCTAATTTGAACATTCTTAAACTAAAATGGCCACAGCGCTTTTCCATAGTAGAAAACCAAGGCTCTAACCATACATTTGTCCAGTGTAGTATTGGGCCAGAGATGTTTTCTAAAAGAAATCTTAGCCATATCCAGGGGCACTCATCTAAAGTGAGGTATGCAGGGGTAAAATGGTTCCATTTTTACAAAAAGGCATCAACTCTCCTCAAGAGTTGGCTGAACATTAGAGCATATGGCTCCACACTTAATCCATACCACAATACATGTTCCCCTGTACCCATCCACACATATCCTTGAATTCCCTGCCACATGATTCTTATCAAAAGCCTATTTGTAGGCTGGGTGTGGTGGCTCATGCCTGTAATCCCAGCACTTTGGGATGCCAAGGCAGGTGGATCACCTGAGGTCAGGAGTTTGAGACCTGCCTGACCAACATGGTGAAACCCAGTCTTTACTAAGAAATACAAAATTAGCCAGGTGTGATGGCACATGCCTGTAATTCCAGCTACTTGGGAGGCCAAGGCAGGGGAATCACTTGAACCCAGGAGGCAGAGTTTCCAGTGAGCCAAGATAGCGACATTGCACTCCAGCATGGGCAACAAGAGCACAACTCTGTCTCAAAAAAGTCTTATTTGTAGAAACAATAGTTACGATGTTATGAATCTAGTCTTTTGGATTGCAGATAAGGTATCTCATATCCATTTTGTAATGAGGCATTTTATATATATAACTAATTAATCAGGGCGATTTCAGGCAAGCCATTTTACCTCTTTTCACCTTAGTTTCCACGCTGGTACCATGAAGTAATTGGTCTGGGTGACCTTAAAGTGTTTTCGAATATTAACATTTCACAAAGTATTCTCAACTCTAACCATATGTGTGCTAACAAGAAACGGTCACATCAAAAATCACAAAAAGCAGGGGGAAATCCAAGTGATAATTCCATTTGGTCTAGGAATGCATTAGAGTCTGTGACTTCCTTGGGTCGGTGATGAATGTATGATGAACGATTTCCCAGTTTCCAAGATCTTCTTCCCTGTCTCACTTGAAGATTCAAGTGGATCCAAGGAAGCTCACTCCACCTCTGATGAGTTGAGGGACTTGTGCCACGGTTCACTTGAAAGATGATCATGGCTTGGACTTGGGTGATGCTTATGGAGATGGACTCAAGAAACAGTTTTGAGATATGGAAATGGAAGATGAGGGAGAGAGATGAATGCAGAAAGACTCCCAGGCTTCTGGCCTCCGCAACCTTGTGGATAACAGAAGTATTTACCAAGAAAGAAGGCTACTAGGGAGAAGTAGTTTGGGGGTGGGTATAGAATCAAGAGTTCACTTTTGAATAGATGAATCTTGAGCTTCAGGTGGAAAGGTCAAGAAAGTTGGATGTAGAAGTCCAGAGCATAGAGGACAGCTCTGGGTTGAAGATCCAAGTTTGGGAATCATCAGCATACAGGATGCGATTAAAACTTTAGGACTGGATAAAATCACCAAGGGACAGAGCACAGACAGAGACAAGAATGGGCTTTTCTCCCATTTCTAGACCTGTTAGATTTTTATCCTAGTCTCTTTCCCCTGCCAGTCTTCCTCATAGTTATCCTTCTTCAACCAATTAATTAATGAATAAACTGAATATATTTTCTTAATGAATGTTTTTTAATCAGAGATCTTACTTACATTTCTCTATGTTTCAGAGTTCTCTTATTCAACAATGGGAATTTAATGAGAATTAGGTCAAATTCTTTCTCAAATCCAGAGCCTTCTCCAAAGAGTCATTCATATCTGGCCCACACAATCACAAGTTGGCATTGTTCATGTGCATTCGTTCCCACTCCCCAGCCCCCAGTGGCTTCTAAAAGCTCTTTGAGGGGAAGGAGCATAACTGGCTCATCCTTGAATCCCTCACAGCACCTAGCACAGTGCCAAGTCAGCACAGATTTCTTGACTAACCTAATGGCCATTCTTAAGCCAGGGTCTTGGGGGTATTGAATAATGGATACAAAATGTATGAACCAAAGCTTTGACCTGGCCTCGGCCCCAAAGGGAGATTCATTGGCTCATGATATAAAAAACCCAGGAAAAGCAGGGATGGGGTTGGCCTTGTGGAAAAACTAGGGCCTTCTCCATTACCAGTAGGGTCTCCTCCCCATCCTGTTTCCACTTCTTGTTGAGTGTTAGCCTAGTATGCTATCAATCATGGGCTTACATCTGCATTACACTTAACACTCTCACAAATCATCTTGTTTATTTACTTGTTTGTTACCTGCTTTCCTACTTCCCACCCCCTGCATCATGTAAACTCCCTAGAAAGAGGGAGTTGCATCTGTCTTGTTCATTGCTACTTCCCCAGATAGAAAAGTACCTATATCTAGGTGGAGATCTTGTAAATATTTTAAGAATGAATGAATGGCTTCTTCATGCAATAGGCAAAGGCTCTGTCCCAATTTGATCATCTCTAAGTCCAGTCACTGTGTCCAGGGGTTTCAGGTACTCTGATGGGTTCATCCTGAGTCACGCACGCCCCTGTGTCTGGTGGTCGGGAGGAGGCACAGCACCAGAAGTAGAACAGAAAAAACCTAGAGGTGAAGACGAGGCAGCAACAAGTAGTGTAACAAGTAGTGTCTTAGGCCCTGCTGAGTGTAAGGCACTCTTGTTTCTGAGCTCTTTTTGGAAATATGTGGGCATTGTGCCTTCCAGACTCCTCACTGCTGAATTATAATGACTTGGACATACTTTGAAGACACATGCTCTGAGCAATATAGTTCAACTTTGAGTATATAACACTGTTCTTCAAACCAAAATTCAAAATGCATAATCTGATAAATATAGGGACAACAAAGATGCCACATCTAAATCAGAGCCTTTCCAAAAATTTCATGACAGATGTTGTTTTTCCTGTAGGCATCTACTCCAAGTTAGCTGGAAAGCCATTCACCATTTGAGCCTTGACTCCATTAATGGCATTTATACGGGTAAAGGCTGGCATTAGCTCACCCATATCATTCCCAGACTTGCTTGCCTTTGGTTTCCAGCGTTGAGTCCAATTTCCCTTAACCACTTGGAAAAGTGGCAAATTATAGGGAACAAATGTCCCTTCCAGCAGCAGGGGAGACACCTGCCCTGTGAATCAGCAGTTATGCAGATGGTGAGATAGAGAAGCCAAGCAGGAAGGATCTGAAGTCTGTTGTCCTGATCAACAATCAGTGCCAAAGCCATCTTTCCCCCTTTCTAGTCCTGCTGGGATGAACCACGTGGCTTTCCACACAAATGTAGGTCATTTAAAATGCTGTCGGCAAGCTGCTGTTTCTTATTGCCAAGACACTGGAAAACCTATAGTGACTAGAAATTATTTCCAAGCCGGTGCTTCTCACTTAAAACAGAGAATCCAGATTTTGAAAGCTACATTCTCCCACTCTACACTCAAAGCCATGATTATTCTTCAGTGTTGCCCAAATATCCACCAAGTCTGTATGGGTATGTGTTGGGGAAGGGAGGAAGTAGGAGGAATGGAAAGACAGCATGAGGCCTTGTTTTTAAAGGCAGGAGTTATCATTTTGCAATTTACTCTTGAAGGTATTTAAAAACATAATACTTCTAGGAAGAATGAAAATGTAGTCATTTATGCCAAGATCTGGAAATATTTGGCCTTTAGTTTGGCTGAGAAAGAAAAATATCTGTTTCACTGATTGAATTTACCATTTTGCAAAAGTATTTCTGTTTAATTCATGAAATTTAATCATGATCCATGCTGGGATTTATTGCTTCTCATTAATGCTCCCTTTGAAGAGGAGTGGAAAGACCTAGGGTTGGGAAGAAAGAAGGATTCTTTCCAAAGTACTATAAGACTTAATTTGGACTTCATTAAATCCCATTAACTCACTAATACAGAATTTATGACACTTTGGACAGAGAGTGATCTGGCCTTTATCTTGGTTTAATCTATGAAAAAGTGATTTTTCTCTGCAAGTGAATGATACAAATAAGATCTCATGGGAAGAGTCTATATACATGATATAATAAATATTCATTAGATACTTTCTTTTCCACACAAGTGCTATGCTAATTTCAAAATAGTTAATATTTTCATTAAAGAAAATGGATGGAGATCAGCTCTTGACAGTATTTTTCTACTTTGCTTACTGTTATTTATTTGTACTCTGTGCACTTACAAAAAAAGGATTTAAGCCAGCCTACAAAAAGCGGCATATTTACACAGATAAAATTAAAATCACACAGAAATGTTGAAACAGATTTTCACTAAATTTGGAGGATATCTTGGGGCTGGTGATATGGTTTGGATTTGTGTCCCCACCTAACTCTCATGTTGGATTGTAATCCCCAGTGTTGGAGGTGGGGCCTGGTGGGAGGTGATTGGATCATGAGGGTGATTTCCACCTTGGTGCTGTTCTCATTACAGTGAGTGATCTCTCATGAGATCTGGTTGTTTATAAAAGTATATAGCACCTCCCCCTTCTCTATCTTGCTCCGGCTTTGGCCATGTGAGAAGTGACTGCTTCCTCTCTGCCTTCCACCACAATTGTAAGTTTCCTGAGGCCTCCCCAGAAGCTGAGCAGATGCCAGCATCATGCTTCCTGTACAGCCTATGGAACTGTGAGCCAATTAAACCTCTTTTCTTTATAAATTACCCAGTCTCAGGTATTTCTTTATAGCGATGTGAGAATGGGCTAATACAGATGGTCTATCTTAAAATGTGTGGTGAGTGTGAAATTCATTCTGAAGAGTCCTGGGAAGTGCTGCAAAAAGATAGTATAGCAATTTTATGAGAAAGCCCCAAACAATAGTGACTTCAATAAAGTGAAAGTTTATTTCTGCCTCACCTAAGAGAAGCCTCAAGCTAGGCAGTCCAGAACTAACAGGGTGACTCTCCAGACACTAAGGACGTGGGGAAACATTATTTGGCTCCATCATCCTCATGCTGGCTTCCATCTTTTGGGACACCTCCTAGTCCAAGATGACTGCTGGTATGCCAGTGTGCTACCCAGTCAATAGGTAGGAGAAAAAGAGGAAAGACAAATGGGTACTCCTCTAATGAATGGGTCAGCACACTTTAAACAACCTCCCTAGAAATCCCACACAAAACTGACACTTATAGCTCATTGGCCAAAATTTATTCATGTGGCCATACCTTGCTCCAAGGGAGCTTTTGTTAATAAAAGAAGAGAATGGAAGCAAGGTAGACTCAACCAGCCCCTGCCATGAATAGATAGCCATCCTCCTGAGCAGCTGAAATTGTGGTAGAATCAGAGGGGAAGAAATAGAAAATTAGGAGTAAAGAAAGTACAAGAATTTATGCAGTCTCTATGATTAAATAACAGATTTAACATTGAGCTTCTTGATAACCAGGACAAAAGGGAAAGAAATATTTTTACTAAAGAAGCAAATATATCAATTCCTCAGTAGAGGCAATGTTTTTCCCAGAATTAAATTCTATAATGTTTCTCTCACTGGGACCACATATAAAAATAATAGCCACATGTGCTGAATTTTTAAAATTACTCTCATTATTAAATATTCTATCCCATTGTTCTCTATACAAATACCCACCCATGCATGTCTAATTTCTGTTTTAGGAAACGTAGTCACCATAAGTATTGGAAACAGTGAAAGACATAATTGAATGTTCTTGATAAGCTCTGCAGGGAGTGTAAAAAGTGGTTCTGTGGAGATCAGTAGGAGGGATAAACTAGAAATATCATAGTGGTGCCGCCCATGGCACCAACAAAGGCTTTATCAGCCCGGGAGCCTTTGATGCCAGGCATGATTAAGTCCTGGACTGGCTCAGCTTAATGGAAATGCACAGAGATTGAAACTTGCACCAGCAACAAGATAGCTGTTAGGAAGACCACGGGTGCCTTTGCTGGCACCATCTGTGCATTTGCTACCTCTAGGAAGACTCGTGGGAAGCCAAATCTTCTGATGGTCCACGCTTAGGACCTGTCATGAGAAATCTCTATCAGAGGCTTCAAAACCCCTACAATTAGTTCATTTTTCTCTCAAGGCAGATCTACATGCAAATCCGAAGTTTGCTTTGAAAACAAGGAAAGTTAAATGATACACAAACTATTTAAGGGCATTGAGCTAAGACCTATTAACCACATAGATGTGTTAGTTTTGCCTAGAGATGGGAAATCACAGAGTCTTTTGGCTAAGATTCTTCTTCCCTAGACAGTGTCTGAATGGGCACTGCCAATATTTGCCCCTTTGCTCTCCTCTTTCTAGGCTCCTGTGGCTGCCCCAAACCCTTTGGGTTGCAACTCTTTTTGATGATGTCACTAGTCAATCAGGATAGCTCACGTCCTACTGACCTGAGAAGGTTTTGTCTCTTTCATGTGATCTTTCACTTCTTTGTTCTTCTTCATCAAGTATTTCTCTGTCAGGTTGACACTGAGAGGGCAATCCAGGTTCATGTGAAGTCGCCAAATACAGGTCTTCAAATCACCTTCCAGAAATGCCAAGAACACAGCATAAGAGTCCAGTGGCTGCCATATATTGAGGGCCCACTGTGAAAGCCACTGCTCTGGGCAGTTTTATGTATACTTTATCATGAAATCCATACAATAAATCTGGTGGAAACTATTATTATTCCCATCTTACAGCTAAGGAAACTGAAACTTGCAAAGTGCATTTGCTTCCTAGGGTTATTATAACCAATCAATACAAACTTGGTGGCTTAAAACAACCGAAATACATTATCTCACTGTTTTTGAGGCCAGAAGTCTAAAATCAGGGTGTTGGCAGGGCCACACTCCCTCCGAAGACTCTATGGGACCATCTATTCCTTGCCTCTCCAGCATCTGGTGTAGCGACATCCTTCCAATCTCTCCTCCATCTTCACATCACCTTCTCCTCTGTATGTCTTCTCTCTTTCTTTTCTATTATGAGGACACTTGTGATTGTGAAACCATCCCAATTTCCCCGTATAACTTGTGTTTTTTTTTTTTTTTTTTTGGAATAAACATTGAAATTGACCCTCCTAGTCTTAAAGCTTGAGAAACAATGTTTGTCTTATCTGAGCTCCTTTCTGAGGAAACTGACCATCAGGCCTCCCAGATAGTATCAAGGAACTGAAACTTTCCAGATCACCACATCCAGACAGCGAGATGCCACACAACCCCTCATTCGACCACCTCCTGTCTGTGATCAACTCGTTTTCCTTGCGCCTCACTAATTCCTGTTTTATATAACCCCCCTAACTTTAGTCAGTTGTAAGGATAGATCTGAGACTTGTGTCCTATTTTCCAGCTGGCATCATTCACAATAAAGCCTTTCTTCCCTGGCAAAACTTATTGTTTCAGTGATTGGCTTCCTGTGTGTCAAGTTTGGCAACAATTGAATGTAGGGTTCATCCAGATGATCCAGGATAATCTCATGTCAAGATTTTTAACTTAAGTACATGTTTTAACACTCATTTTCCAAATAAGCTCACACTCACAAGTTCTGGGATTAGGATATGGACATATCTTTTTGGAGGCCACCATTCAATCCACTGCAGGGAGGTTAGGTCTTTATCCAGAACACTTAAAGAGTAATTTTTGGCTACACAGAATGGATGTGGATGGGAATATGAAAGGCCGCCCCTACTTTTTAAAGAATAAGCCTAGAGCCTATGAACCTTAAAAATAGGACATACTCAGCCTCATACAAACCCAGCTGCCAAGGTTCTCTGCCTATACACTTTTAGCATTCTCCCACTGACAAGATATAGAAGAGGACAAAAAAAGTGAGTTGCTTGTTAACCACAACCCTCTGCTGCCCAGGTAGACTCTCTACCAGGGATGCTTCCTCTTTGGAGGGACTGGGCAGGACCAACATTGAGAATCACATTACTGGTGAGTTAAAGAAAGATAAATACAAAGCAGCTCTCTGGATAATGGGGTTGAGGATAGAATCTGGTTACATTTCACTGGCTCCCCATTAGTCTGACCTCTTCAATAATAGATGGTACTATGAGAGGTCATACCCCAGTTGGGTGGGTTGCTGGCAGTTTTGCCCAACAGGTGTGGCAGCTTCTGCAAAGCATCGGCTGTATGTTTGCTTCCTAACACATCCACCACATGCCAGGCTCTGTGCTATGTCCTGGGATAAAGTACCATTCAGCCATGCTCTCTGCTGCCAAAGTGCTTAAGAAGAGAACACAAACCAGTGAACAAATAAATGTGCAAGGCAAGATATAAGCATCGCAGTAACGCAAACTTCAACACAGTGGAGGGAATGATTCATTTCCAGCAGAGGCAGAACTCAGGGAGGTAGTAGTTGTTGTTTTGTTTTGTTTTGTTTTGAGTCAAGATCTCACTTGTCACCCAGGCTGGAGTGCAGTGGCATGATCACAGCTCACTGCAGCCTCGACCTCCCGGGTTCAAGCAATCCTCCTGCCTCAGCCTCCCAAGTAGCTGTGACTGCAGGCATGTGCTACCATGCCTGGCTAGTTTTTGTGCTTTTTGCAGAGTTGCGTTTTTGCCACATTACCCAGGTTGCTCTTAAATTTCTGGGCTCAAGCCATTCGCCTACCTCAGCCTCCCAAAGTGCTGGGATTCCAGGCCTGAGCCACCACACCCACCCTCAGGAATGTTGTTCAAGGAGGTACTGGGTTTTTTTTAACCCAAGATTATACAGCCAGTAGTCAAAGCAGCTGGAATGAGGAGCCTGGCTCCAAACACATTCCCGATATTCTTTCAATTCCATGAAGACATTTGTGCAAAGGCACAACTAATGACATAGAAGTATGCACCCCAGATGGTCTGACCTGCTCCAAATCGGAACTTAGAATACCTGCAGGAGTGGATGCAATATTTGTCTGTGTCCCCTTTGTGAAATGCCACCTGTCTTAACTGGCTGCTGAAGATGGAAGATGCAATAGCAAAATAATCAAGATTTCTCTTTCAGAAGCTGTCCTAGACCATTGGCTTGCTGACTTCATGGTTGAGACAAGCAGAAAACCAGATGGTCTTACTATGTTTATTTTCTTTAAAAAGTACTTTAATTGCACATTTTCTCCAAAAATTTAATCTTTTAACATTTAATAGTTTAAACTGACTTCTCATTAATCTAATTAGTAAGATAAATTCACATACTCTTTAGGGTAAAGACAGCATCCTTTCATCTCCGTAGCCCCCACCAGATCTAGCCCAGATTCCTGCATGCAGTAGGTAGGCACGATAATTTTACTGAATCAAGTGGAGCTCTGTTCAGCATCCCTAGATGACGTGAAAACCCATAAGAATTCAAGTCGTGTTTGTTTTATCATAAGTTCAAAGCAATAAAGCCTGTGGATAATATAATCTGGTGAGTAATTATTGTCTGAATGAAAGATTGCTTTACATATTATTCTAAATTTATTTTAGGCCACTGAAAATAATGAGTTCCAAGTGATAATATAGTAACACTATTACCTCCCATGAAGAAGCTAAATGTCTTACAGGAGTGGACCACATTTGGAGCTTGCTGGGAGCTAAGAGTTGTGGGCCAGGATTATTTTGTTTTATTTATTTATTTATTTTTTTTTTTTTTTGAGATGGAGTCTCGCTTTGTTGCAGACTGGAGTGCAGTGGTATGATCTTGGCTCACTGCAAACTCCGCTTCCCAGATTCAAGCGATTCTCCTGCCTCAGCCTCCCGAGTAGCTGGAACTACAGGTCCAGCTAATTTTTTTGTATTTTTAGTAGGGTTTCACCATGTTGGCCAGGCTGGTCTGGAACCCCTGACCTCAGGTGATCCATCCCCATCGGCCTCCCAGAGGGCTGGATTACAGGCGTTAGACACCACACCTGGCCCATTTTGTTGTAATCGTAACTTTCTTTCTGCTGACATTTTCCTTCATTGCCCTTCTCCTCATTCAATCAGCCAGTCTATCCCAGGAGGGCTCCGACAACACCCCAGGAGCCTCCTCCTGGCTTTGGTTCCTAAGAGCCTGAAGCCCTAGATAGGAGACCACGTTTTGGGAAAAGGGAGGCTTTCTCTAAAGATCAAGCAAGAATTCCCCAGACTGTGGGGTGGGAAAATGGAGGTGAGGTGATGAGCTTTAGGCACTGGGAGGTTCTGACACAGGGGACCCAGCAGTCTACTTTCTGGTAGATCCAGCAAGACCTCAGAGAGGAGAGGGCTGGCTTGTGAAACTAAGCAAGCAGGTTACTGTGACCCCGCAGTCATGGGGAATTCACCCAGACCCAAAGGACCTCTGTGGATAGGACACGGACACCTTAGTGACAAACTGCACAGACCGTCCCTGCCGCATCTCTTAGTAAATCGCCACAGGCTGTCCTTCCAACAAGGTTGGAGCAGCAGCCGAAGTCAATACTTCAACTGCTTGTACTATAAATGTTTGTGCTTTTTTGTCTTTTTGTGGAGGAGTTGCTGAACACATAGAGTTGAATTTCCTGAAGTTATGTATGATGCAACTCTTCCTTGCTATCCAGAGATGAGAAGGGGATGGGAAAACACTCATGCCTAGTGCTGACAGGTGCTGTGTGCAGGACCATTTGGCAAATCTTATCACAACCTTTAAAAGCATGCAGAACACTGGTCTCTGTACCTCGACTGCTACACATTTATTCATTCCAAGAAATACTCAATTTTCTTCCAAATATTACAACATCAAGAACTTAGTAATAAGAATATTCGGTGGAGCATTGTTCACAACAGAAAAATATAATAGGAAACTACCAAACTCTCCAATCACAGGGCTGAATGAATCCTGGGAAGGTGAAAGCTCTCTCAACCTACCTAACTGAACCGGACTCTTCTTCCTCTGTAAAACCTGGTGACTGAGGCCATGGCCCTGCCGGTGGGCCTGTGCAGATGAGGGTGCTCAATACTCCAGCTCCCGCCTGCCGAGGTGTGAGTTTAGTGAGTCTGTTGGCTTTGCCCCTAAAGTAGTTTATGGCAGCTGTATGTGTTAATTTTATCTCATAATATAACTAAATATTATGCAAACTGATGAAGGGTGCATGCAGAGAGAAAATGTGTTTCTATGAAAACTATGTTAAATGCCTAGGAAAGACTTCATGAATGGAAAGTTGCCAAAGAATTGCTGCAGAATGAGATGTGGGTGAAACAACTATAAATGAGTGGGGAAAATTATGAGGATTTTACACCGGAATTGCTTGGCTGTATCTTTAAGTACTCATTCCACATTAAAGACACAGAAACTGGAGATGCAGATGGTGCCATCATGGGTGTGGTTTAGGTGAGACAAAGAGCTAGCACTCCAGCTAGCAAGTCCTGTGATCTGTGCAAAAGACTGGTGAGTGAATATGCATTCTTTATGCTTTCATTGGAACTAAAATGTTTAAGTACATACGTGAAATTGTCCAGGATTCCAAAATCTTATCAGCTTTTTCTATTAATTAAGCAGCTGCTGAAGCATTAGATAAGAGGAAGACTACTGCATATTCACAGAAAGAAATGTTCTTCATTCAAAACGAAAAGCTAGAAGAGTATATTTTGACAGACCTTCACAATACATTGTCAAATGAAAAAAATCAGGTTAAAAATAGACACAGTGGAATCTCATTCATGTGAAAACTGTGTGTGTCAAAAATAAATACTTTTTTTTTTTGAGACAGAGTCTCATTCTGTGGCCCAGGCTGGAGTGCAGTGGCAGGATCTCCCCTCAGTGTAACCTCCACCTCCCGGGTTCAAGCGATTCTCCTGCCTCAGCCTCCCGAGTAGCTGGGATTACAGGTGCCCCCCACCACGCCTGGCTAATTTCTGTATTTTTAGTACAGACAAGGTCTCTCCATGTTGACCAGACTGGTCTGGAACTCCTGACCTCAAATGATCCACCTGCCTCAGCCTCCCAAAATGCTGGGATTACAGGCATGAGCCACCGTGCCTGGTCAAAAATAAATACATTTTTTAAAATGTCTGAGTGGTGGGAATATGAGTGACTTTTGTTTCCTTTTTCATGATTTTGATATCTTCTTATATGTCTATAATAAATACTTTGTAGAAAAAATAAAATTACAAGAAAGTAGATTTTTGGATAGAAAAAATATGTACATTTGTACCTAGGAAGCCCAGAGAGGCGGACAGAACGCCGCTGGTTGGGGCTAGGATTTCCCATGAGGAGCCTGGGAAGCCCGAGCCCTGGCCCAGTGGCATGCTTCCCACCCCCTGGGCACCTGCAAGGGGCTGCCGATGGGCCTGTTTTCCATCACCTTGGCTCCCAGATCTAGGGCTGACTGGGCCCAACTGGCAGTGATCACTCATGGTGTCTCATGCAGTGACAGTCAGGTGGTGACAGGGCTGAAGTCATTCGAGGGCTTCTTCACTGGCTTTCTGGCACCTGGGCTGGAAACTGGAACAGCTGGGGCTCCGTTGGGCATCTCTTCCTCCTCCTCCTTTCCCTCTCTCTCTCCTCCTTTCCCTCTCTCTCTTTCCTCCTCCTCTTCTTCTCCTTCTTTTTCTCTTCCTCCTCCCTATCCTTCTCCTCCTTACCTCCTCTTGTTCTTCTCTCTCTCTTTCCTCCTTTTCCCCTTTCTCCTCCTCCTCTTCCTCCTTCTCCTCTTCATCCTCTCTTTCCTTCTTCTTCTCTCTCTTCCCTCTCCAACATCCTCTCTTTCTTCTTCTTCCCTCCCTCCCTCTTTCTATATACGGCACTAGACTTGTGTGTGTGTGTGTGTGTGTATACATATATATACACAATATATATATTTTAATATATATAGTGTGTGTATACATATATATACACTATATATATTTTAATATATATGCAGTGTGTGTGTATATATATATGTGTATGTATGTATTTAAAACCCTGCACTTTTATTTAAGCCTAGACCACTCCAGCTTCTGTCTGAGGTGCCTTCTCCAAATGCACAATTCCACTGGGATTTGCAAGTACCACTGACTGGGTGGTGTAAACAATAGAAATTTATTGTCTTACAGTTCTGGAAGCTACGTCAAAGTGTCAACACGATTGATTCCTCCTGGAGGCTCTGAGGGAGGCTCTGTTCCAGGCCTCTCCTCCACCCTCTGATCATTCGCTGGAAATCTCTGCTGTTCCCGGGCTTGTGGCAGCAGAACTCCAATCTTCACACTGTGTCCTCCCTGTGTCTCGGTGTCTGTGTCCAAATTTCCTCTTTTTTCTCAGGACACCTGTCATACTGGATTAAGGGCCCACCCTACTCCAGTCTGGCCTCATCTTAACTAATTATGTGTATAACACCCCTATTTCCAAAGGAGCTCACATTCTGAGGCACTGGGGGTTAGGACTTCAACATACAAACTTTTAGGGGACATGGTGGAACCCGTAACAGCCAGGGACTCCTCTCCTGCCAAGCACATCATAAGGACCTACTGCATTCGACCCACTCTGCCTGTGGCACTGTGCCTCTGTGCCTGTCTAGAGGGCCAGTCTGCCCATTTGATTTTATTCAGAAAGGTTTCCTCAATGCCTCCCACGCATGTGGAGAACATGGAACAGAACAGAGCAGGAGGCTTCCCCGAAGCCATTCCCATGAGTGCCATGTTCCTTTTCATCACAAGGCTTGGTCCTAGCAGACACCCAAGGGAGGTGAGCTTTTTCCAAAGCTCAGAGAGTTTTCAGGCTGAAACTTCCCACCCTGGAGGGCAAGCTTACTTTCAAACCCCCATTCAGGAAGGCCATTTGTGGGGTCTGTCTGGCTCTGCTGGTTTGAGTTCTGTCTCCCTCTGAGAAGCCCTCCCCAGCGTCCTCCAATCTCCCAGGGCTCTTTCGTGGGTGGTCTGCCTGTGTCTCCTCTCACACCTTCTCATCCCTTGGACTGGTCATGGCTTGTTTGCTTGTCTGCTCCCCACTGGACTGTAGGCTAATGGCGACAGGGACCTGGTCTCAGTCACTGCTGCATCCCCTGTGCCCAGCCCAGAGCCTCACCCCCAAATGGGACAGAAGACCACAAACTACAGCCCCTGGGCCAAATTTCATCCCCCAACCACCTGTTTTTGTCTAGCCTGTGAACTAAGAATGGTTTTTACATTTTTTAATGGTTGGGAGGGAAATCCCCCAAAAGAATGATACTTTGTGACATGTGAAAGTGATATGAAATTCAAAGGTCAGTGTCCATAAATAAAGCTGTACTGGAAAATAGCAATGCTCATTCATTTATATATTGTCTATGGCTTCTTTAGCCCTACAGTAGCAGAACTGAGTAGATGCAACAGAGGCCGCCTGTCTCCTGAAACAGAAAATATTTATAATCTGTTTCCTTACAGAAAAAGTATGTGCCAACCCCTCTACTAGACACTGGGGAGATGGATGTTGACTGATGATGAAACTATTGGATAAATGGCCCCCAGAGCCCACGCAGCTCAAGCTGCCTTGTGCTATTAGCTAATTTTATATGTGAGACCCTGAAGGCAGGAATTCGGTCTTCTTTTCCTTTTTTGGCTCCACCATGGGGTCAGAAGGTCTTGGAAAATGTTGATGCTGATTTGCTGCCTTGGACACCAGGAAGCGGTGGTGCACGCAAGGGCTTGAAGACGCAGGTGCTCCTTCATCGCTGGTCGGTGGAGTCCTTCACCCTTGGTCTGGAGGTCAGGCTGTGGTTGCTGCGGTGCATTCTCTCAGCTGGGGGACCATCCCTGCATGCGTTGTGAGAGGAGACATGAGGCTGCAGACCTACTAGAAGCCAGGGGAACACCGCCAGGTCCGCTGTCGGAGAAAGTATTTGACTTTCAAGTGAAAACCAAACCTAGGGCACAAAGGAGAAAGTACAGATGTCAGACACCGACAGGGCTGTATTTAAACCTCATCTTTGGTTCTTTCTAATTCTGTGACTTTAACACAAGCTGCTGTGCCTTTGTTTTCTCATCTGTAAACTGGGGACAGTAATGGCTGTCGTAGGATCTCAGAAAGACGATGGATGTATAAAAAGATGTTGAGAGACATCTTTCCATATCTCAGGAATTGGAATCAATACTCAGCCATTCAATAAATATTGAATACCTGCTATGCACCAGGCACTGTTTCAGGCTTGTGGGACATACCAGTGCTATAGATGGAATGTTTGTGCCCAAGATTCATATGTTGAAAGCTAATCCCCAACATGATAGTATTTGGAGATGAGGCTTTTGGGAGGTAATAAGTCATGAGGGTGGAGCCCTTGAATGGGATTATTACCCTTATAAAAAAGCTCCCAAGAGACCCTCACTCTTTCTACCATGTGAAGACACATCAAAAGATGGTTATCTATGGACCAGGAAACGGACCCTCACTAGACACTGGATCTTGCCAGTGACTTCATCTTGGACTTCCCAGCCTCCAGAACCATGAGCAATAAATGTCTGCTGCTTAAGCAACCCAGCCTATGGTATTCTGTTATAGCAGCCTGCATAGACTAAGACAATCAGGGAAAAAAACAAAGAAAGCACCTCCTCTCAAGGGGCTTCTATTTTGGCAGTGGAGACAAAAAATAAACAACAAACACAAAGATGTAAATTATATAGTGTGTTAGCAGGTGATAAATGTTATGAAAAAAAGATAAAAGAGTAGGGCAGGGCATAGGCGCTTGGGAGTGCCACAATCAGAGAGCAGTTTGCAATATTAAATAGAGTGATGGGGGCAGATTCATGGAGAAGGGGAGCTCTGAGCAAATGCTTGGGAAATCAAGAATGTGTCTCTTGAAAAAAGAGTTATTTGACCCTGGGCAAGTCACATACATCCACGGAGACTGTTTCCTCATCTGTAGTTAACAAAAGCTGCTTTTCAGGATTGTTGTGAGTTTTACAGGAAATCAGATTTGTAATAGCGTAGAGCTTTGCATCTAGTGGATGCTCAGTACATGCGTATTATGAGGGGAACAATAGTGGTTTTTCTTTTTGGTAAAGAATTGCTCATTAAATTAATTTACATGGTAAATTAGGGACCCACCCCTGATACCTCCTGGGTTAGCATCTGAAGCTCAGACAATGTGTACCGCAGAAATCACCCCAGTAGCACCAAGAACCTGCATGAAATGTCAGATACCAGGGACCCCAGAGACTTTTCCAGACATTACGCCCAAATCAGAAGACTACTTTGATTCCAGGTGTGTGTGTGTTGCTATTGTTGTTGTTGGGCTGAGAAAGTGGACTGGGAGTATTGCTGCTCAAATAAATGTGCTTCCTTAAGAGCTTTTGCGTCACACTCAACCCACTCCCTGCAGGCACAGCCAGCTACATAATTTGTGGGGGAAAAATGTGGAGCTCCATTTCTCCAAGCAAAAGGAAAGTTTCATTAAAAGTACCAAACAAGCCAGGCATGGCGGCTCACACCTGTAATACCAGCACTTTGGGAAGCTGAGGTGGGCAGATCGATCGAGCTCAGGAGTTTGAGACCAGCCTGGCTAAAATGGCGAAACCCCATCTCTACCAAAAATACAAAAATCAGCCGGGCATGGTGGTGTGTACCTGTGGTCCCAGCTACTCGGGAGACTGAGGCAGGAAGATTGCTTGAACCTGGGAGGCAGAGGTTGCAGTGAGCCAAGGTTGCATCACTGCACTCCAACTTGGGTGACAGAGTAAGACTCTGTCTCAAAAAAAAAAAAAAAAAAAAAAATTGTGCTAAATATCAAGCTTCTTTATTCCATGGTTTTCTCTCTCAAATTGTCATGGTGCCTTTTGTTTGCTATTTAATGTTCTTGTAAGTAAATACAAATTAAAACTAGAGAATATTAGCATAAATTTTGCTATTCATCTTTATGCTGTGCAATGGAAGCTAATAAATGCAAATATAAGAGCATTTAATTTTTATGTGGAATCGCCAAAGTTACACAACTTATATTTTGTTGCTCATACATACATATGTATTTTCTTTTTACCGAACAGTAGCAACAATGCAGAAAACTAGCTCAACTGTTTTATTGCACTCCTGGATACATGCACATTCCACCAACAATCTCCACCTTCAGCTTACTGATAGCAAGGGAAGGCTAAAAAGAAAAACTGGTCTATTTCTCTTTCCTTTCCCCTCTATGTCATTGCAGGGAAGTTCAAACTTTCCCTTTGAAGGCCCAAGTCTAAATCTGTTGAAATGAATTGTCAATATATAGATTAACAGGAAAAAAGGCTTATTATTTATTTATTTATTTTTATTATACTTTAAGTTCTAGGGTACATGTGCACAACATGCATGTTTGTTACATATGTATACATGTGCCACTTTGGTTTGCTGCACCTATCAACTCATCATTTACATTAGGTATTTCTCCTAATGCTATCCTTCCCCCAGCCTCCCATTGCCCGACAGGCCCTGGTGTATGATGTTCCCTGCCCTGTGTACATGTGTTCTCATTGTTCAACTCTCACCTATGAGTGAGAACATGTGGTGTTTGGTTTTCTGTCCTTGTGATAGTTTGCTTAGAATGATGGTTTCCAGCTTCATCCATGTCCCTGCAAAGGACATTAACTCATCCTTTTTTATGGCTGCATTGTATTCCATGGTGTATATGTACCACATTTTCTTAATCCAGTCTATCATTGCTGGACATTTGGGTTAGTTCCAAGTCTTTGCTATTGTGAATATTGCCACAATAAACATACGTGTGCATGTGTCTTTGTAGCAGCATGATTTATAATCCTTTGGGTGTATACCCAGTAAGGGGATTGCTGGGTCAAATGGTATTTCTAGTTTTAGATCCTTGAGGAATTGCCACACTGTCTTCCACAATGGTTGAACGAATTTACAGTCCCACCAACAGTGTAAAAGTGTCTCTATTTCTCCACATCCTCTCCAGCATCTGTTGTTTCCTGACTTTTTAATGATCATTCTAACTGGTGTGAGATGATATTTCATTGTGGTTTTGATTTGCATTTCTCTGATGGCCAGTGATGATGAGCATTTTTTCATATGTCTGTTGGCTGCATAAATGTCTTCTTCTAAGAAGTGTCTGTTTATATACTTTGCCCACTTTTTGATGGGGTTGCTTGTTTTTTTCTTGTAAATTTGTTTAAGTTCTTTGTAGATTCTGGATATTAGCCCTTTATTAGATGGTAGATTGCAAAGATTTTTTCCCATTCTGGAGGTTGCCTGTTCACTCTGATGATAGTTTCTTTAGCTGTGCAGAATCTCTTTAGTTTAATTAGATCCCATTTGTCTATTTTGGCTTTTGTTGCCATTGCTTTTGGTGTTTTAGTCATGAAGTCTTTGCCCATGCCTGTGTCCTGAATGGTATTGCCTATGTTTTCTTCTAGGGTTTTTACGGTATTAGGTCTTACATTTAAGTCTTTAATCCATCCTGAGTTAACTTTTGCGTAAGTTTCAGCTTTCTACATATGGCTAGTCAGTTTTCCCAGCACCATTTATTAAATAGGGAATCCTTTCCCCATTGCTTGTTTTTGTCAGATTTGTCAAAGATCAGATGGCTGTAGATGTGTGGTGTTATTTCTGAGGCCTCTGTTCTGTTCCATTGGTCTATACATGTGTTTTGGTACCAGTACCATGCTGTTTTGGTTACTGTAGTCTTGTAGTATAGTTTGAAGTCAGGTAGCATGATGCCTCCAGCTTTGTTCTTTTTGCTTAGGATTGTCTTAGCTATGCGGGCTCTTTTTTGGTTCCATATGGACTTTAAAGTAATTTTTTCCAATTCTGTTAAGAAAGTCAGTGGTAGCTTGATGGGGATAGAATTGAATCTATAAATTACCTTGGGCAGTATGGCCATTTTCATGATATTGATTCTTCCTCTCCATAAGGATAGGATGCTCTTCCATTTGTTTGTGTCGTCTTTTATTTCATTGAGCAGTGGTTTGTAGTTCTCCTTGAAGAGGTCCTTCACATCCCTTGTAAGTTGGATTCCTAGGTATTTTATTCTCTTTGTAGTAATTATAAGTAGAACTTCACTCATGATTTGGCTCTCTGTCTATTATTGGTGTACAGGAATGCTTGTGATTTTTGCACATTGATTTTGTATCCTGAGACTTTGCTAAAGTTGCTTATCAGCTTAAGGAGATTTTGGGCTGAGATAATGGAGTTTTCTAAATATACAATCATGCCATCTGCAAACTGAGACAATTTGACTTCCTCTTTGCCTAACTGAACACCCTTTATTTCTTTCTCTTGCCTGATTGCCCTAGCCAGAACTTCCAACACTGTGTTGAATAGGAGTGGTGAAAGAGGGCATCCTTGTCTTGTGCCGGTTTTCAAAGGGAATGCTTCCAGTTTTTGCCCATTCAGTATGATATTGGCTGTGGGTTTGTCATAAATAGCTCTTATTATTTTGAGATACGTTCCATCAGCACCTAGTTTATTGAGAGTTTTTAGCATGAAGGGCTGTTGAATTTTGTCAAAGAACATTTCTGCATCTATTGAGATAATCATATGGTTTTTGTCATTGGTTCTCCTTATGTCATGGATTACGTTTATCGATTTGCATATGTTGAACCAGCCTTGCATCCCAGAGATGAAGCCAACTTGATTGTGGTGGATAAGCTTTTTGATGTGCTGCTGGATTTGGTTTGCCAGTATTTTATTGAGGATTATCGCATCAATGTTCATCAGGGATATTGGCCTAAAATTCTCTTTTCTTGTTGTATCTCTACCACGCTTTGCTTTCAGGATGTTGCTAGCCTCATAAAATGAGTTAGGGAGGGTTCCCTCTTTTTCTATTGATTGAAATAGTTTCAGAGGGAAACTAAAGCTCCTCTTTGTAGCTCTGGTAGAATTCGGCTGTGAATCCATCTGGTCCTGGACTGTTTTTGGTTGGTAGGCTATTAACTATAGCCTCAATTTCAGAACCTGTTACTGGTCTATTCAGAGATTGACCTGAATAGACGAATAGTCTTGAGAGGGTGTATGTGTCCAGGAATTTATCCATTTCTTCTAGATTTTCTAGTTTATTTGCGTAGAGGTGTTTATAGTATTCTCTGATGGTAGTTTGTATTTCTGTGGGATTGGTGGTGATATCCCCTTTATCATTTTTAATTGCGTCTATTTGATTCTTCTCTCTTTTCTTCTTTATTAGTCTCGCTAGCAGTTTACCTATTTTGTTGATCTTTTCAAAAAACCAGCTCCTGGATTCATTGATTTTTTTGAAGGGTTTTTTGTGTCTCTATCTCCTTCAGTTCTGCTCTGATCTTAGTTATTTCTTGCCTTCTGCTAGCTTTTGAATTTGTTTGCTCTTGCTTCTCCAGTTCTTTTAATTGTGATGTTAGAGTGTCGGTTTTAGATCTTTCCTGCTTTCTCTTGTGGGCATTTAGTGCTATAAATTTCCCTCTACACACTGCTTTAAATGTGTCCCAGAGATCCTGGTACGTTGTGTCTTTGTTTTCATTGGTTTCCAGGACTTAATCATGTCTGGCATCAAAGGCTCCCTGGCTGATAAAGGCTTTGTTGGTGCCATGGGTGGCACCACTATGATATTTCTAGTTCATCCCTGAGGATGAAGAGGAAATGCATGTCAATCTCACCTATCATGGAGACAAAAGCATAGGCTGCTCTTCAGCTGGTCCACAAGTTTCCTTTTTCCTCTCTTCTGATTTCTTCCCAGGGGCTATTTTCCCTTTTCATTTAAATATAATTTGACTTCTCTGTAAATGGTTAGGGTGCCCCAGTAGTTCATGAAATGTGATTATTTTCTGAGCCTGGCATCCCCAGAACAGCCCTACCTGTGATTAGCATCCTATATTTATGAACCCCTTGTTCTCTGCCAATTACTAGAGATACAAGTGACCCAGTTGGCATCCGTCTGTCTCTATAAGCAGCACCATGGCCAGGTGATTGTCACTGATGGCCCAGGTGATCCGCTGATAAATACCCTGGTTCATATTCTTATATTGAGATTTCAAAGGAAAAGGGATTCTTCAAAAGCTTAGACATCTTAGGTAAAGAAGCAAATTTATTCAAATACTCATGGGTCTTTTCTGACTGAGCAGGCTATTCTCTTTTGTCTTAAGACTGAAAGACAAGTCAAGGCTGGGTGCAGTGGCTCACGCTTGTAATCCTAGCACTTTGGGAGGCCAAGGAGGGTGGACTGCCTGGGCTCAGGAGTTTGAGACCAGCCTGAGCAGCATGGTGAAACCTCGTCTTACTAAAAATACAAAAATTAGCCGGGCGTGGTGGCATGTGCCTGTAGCCTGTAGTCCCAGCTACTCGGGAGGCTGAGGCATGAGAATCACTTGAACCCAAGAGGTGAAGGTCGCAGTGAGCCAAGATGGCACCACTGCACTCCAGCCTGGGGGGACAGAGCGAGAATATGTCTCAAAAAGAAAAAAAAGAAAAAAAAAAGAGGGGTCAAGAAAGTGAGAGAAGGAAGGGAACAACCTCTTACCAATCATAGCAGATAAAGCAACCCTGGTGATCAAGGAGTGTTATATGTCACAGGCAGATTGCTCTCACATCCACAGGATTCATTAATTCATTTAGTAAATATTTATTGAGAATGTACTATATACTAGGCACTGAAAATACGGTCATGTGTTGGTCTGAGTCTTTTGAGAAGTAGACAACAAATCAGAATTAGCACTGCAAGAGATCTATTAGAAGGACACCAATGAGGAAAATGGGTAGGGATCCGGCGAGAGGCTAGGAGAGCCATCAGCCTGCAATGCTGGTCTGATCTCTGGTGAAGGAGACAGGAAAGTGTGACTGTTAATTTCACGTGTCAAGTTGGCTGGGCCACAATGTTAACATATTTGGTCAAACACTATTTTAAATGTGTGTATGAAGGAATTTCTTTTAGATGAGGTTAACATTTAAATCAGTAGATGGAGTAAAGCAGATAACTCTTCAAAATGTAGGTGAGTCTTATCTAATCAGTGGAAGGTCTTAATAGAACAAAGACTGACCTCTCCAAGCAAGAAGGAATTCTGCCAACAGATGGCCTTTGGACTCAGACTCAGAGGAATAGAGAGAGAAAGTTATATATATATATCCTGTATATAGGTATATTAGGAGGACATCAGTGAGGAAAATGGGTAGGGATCCAGAGAGAGGCTGGGAGAGCCATCAGCCTGCAATGCTGTTCTGATCCCTGGTGAAGGAGAGAGGATGGTTCTGTTTTTCCAGAGAACCCTGACTAATACAGGAAGAAAGGTTGGATGGGAGCATCTTAGACCGGAATGCAGTCCTAACAGAGCTTGGCAAGGTCATTACTGAGTCCTCGAGCCACAGTCATCTATCAGAGAAGTCCTGCCTCTCCTAGGAACCGCCCACCTTAGCACGCATGCCATATTTAGTCACTGTCTAAGATCAACCCCAGGAATCATGGCCTTGGTACAAATGCAGTGAGGGATTTCAGAGCATCACAGTTGAGCTTTTGGTCAATTCTGTACCTCACAGTCAGAGATTTGACAGACACATTGTCATGGCTTTCACAAGTCATGAACAAAACAGACAAAAATTCCTGCTTTTCTAGATATTACATTCTAGTGAAAAGGTCATAACTAATAATCAGTTAAAAAAAGAATAGGTATGTTAAGTAGGGATACATGCTAAGGTGAAAAGAAAGAGGGAGAAGAAAGTTAGGGGTGGATTATTTGAGAATGGCTTAATAAATGGCTTCATAAGAACAAGAGTAGTGAACTTCTAACTGCAGAATGTCTTGCACATGGTGGATATTAGCTTCATGAATAAAACATTTAAATGTAACATGTACAACTAATAAGGGATCTGTTCATTCAGAAGGCTTCCTTTGAGCTCCTACCTGTGCCAGGTATTGTGATACTTCCTAGTGCTATAAAGATGAGAAAGGTATATTTCCGGCCCTCAAGCTGAGCCCAGTAGGATAGATAGATAGATAGATAGATAGATAGATAGATAGATAGATAGATAGATATAGATAGATAGATGATAGATAGATAGATAGGTAGATAATGAGAATAATGACATCTAGGTCAACTCTACAAAGTCAGTTGAGATTTGACCTGCAGCTCCTCCTCCAAGGGATACTGGTTCATGTCTCACTTATACCTCTTCTTATGACAACAATGTCATCTCTTTGGTCTTGTTTGGTTCTCTTGGAACTTGTCTGCTGGGAGAGCCATTCTTTTGGAAGGTATCATAGATTTCAGCCATGTTTTATTAGTCAATAGAACAACTTTTCTTACTGAAAGTACTCAATACCATTATTATCATCATTAGTAGTATTTTGCTACACATTCCCATTAGCTGCCTTGGTTTTCATGCTTTTTCCTTCATGTCAGGATTGGGCTGCTTCTGACCATTTACTCTTACCCTCTACAGTATTCTTAGCACTCACCACATAGAAGTACTACATTTTCTAGTGCCTCATCTAGTGGTAACAACTATGTATGCCCCTGGATTTTCCAGAATAATTCCAATTTCAGGGATTTTCCCCACTGCCAGATGGTCAGACCCCACATGCCAACTTGTTTAATTAGAAAACATGGTCACCCCAACATGGTGAAACCCCATCTCTACTAAAAACACAAAAATCAGCTGGGTGTGGTGGCACATGCCTGTAACCCCAGCTACTGAGGAGGCTGAGGCAGAAGAATCGCTTGAACCCAGGAGGCAGAGGTTGCAGCAAGCTGAGATCATACCACTGCACTCCAGCCTGGGCAACAGAGACTCTGTCTCAAAGAAAAAAAAAAAAGGAAGAAAAGAAAAGAAAATATGGTTACCATAGTTTTAGTTCTCTCTGGTTCTGCATAGTGAGAAGGGAGATTTGAACCCCCCCCCCCAAAGTCCCATCACTTGTTGTTATTTACTTATTCATTTGGTTTTAACCTGCCTTGTGTTTGCAATTGATTTTAGATGGCTTTACAGGTAAATGCAATGTATAGTCAGTCAGAAACCACATTAGGTATTTTTAACAGAGGATATTTAAGACAGGGAATTGTTTACATAGGTATTGGAAGCCTGGAAGAACAAACAGAGGTTACCTAGGTAATACCTACACACTAGTTACTGAAGGAAACAGCCAGCTCTGTCTCTCACCATTTACTCACCACTCTGATGAGGTTCTTCTCTGGAGTATTGATTCTATAAAAAACCTTCAAAGAATTGACCCTGAGTCACACACAGACTATAATTCTCATGGAATTTCTCATGGAATTAGGAAATGTCAGTGAGAAAGATATCAATGCAAAGGGCTAAATGCAAATTAAATTTGGGTTTTCACAACCTTCACATACTTCCAAAGCAATTTGAGAAGCATGATGAAGAAGGCAGCATTGACGAGTTTCAGGTTATAAAAGGAGTCCCCTTGAGGAAGCCCTTGAGGAATAATACAGAAAATGGGCTTTAAGCAGGGGCCAGGTGCAAGCACCAACCTGATTCTTAGGCTCAAAAGTTTTTAATATGACTCAGGTGCTTTTGGTTTCTAGAAGCTTCTCCTAGCAATATTGTGGCATTATTTTCTGGCACATCCTAGAGAAAGGCTTTCAGTCTATGAAAACTGTTTTCATAAATATAACCCGTCTCTGCAGAGGCAGACCACTTGGAAGGTAATTGGTTTAAACATGTTCTCCAGAGACGTGGTGAGGTTATTCAAAAACAGGATGGGGAAGATAGAGGCCCCATGCTTCTAAAAATATGTGTAGGCAAGTGCTGAGCAAAATTATACTACAGCTCCCAAATTTGCAGCTTTTTCTTTCATAATGCCACAGGAGGAAGATACAACTTTCTGCAGCAGTCACTGTCACTCCCTTGTTGGCCTTGAAACAATTTTTTTCTGGGATAACACACCATCCGATTTAGCAGAAACAACTGCCAACATTTTACCTCTAGGAAAATATTTTTATTTAGAGATTGGCAGCCATATAATTTAGTTCAAACCCATAGAGGTTTGTTTCAATGACATTAAACCCAGAAAGTAAATGTGATTCAAGGCTAGCAATGGCCAGATATTTAGCAAATGGTCGATTTGGATGCAGAATCACACCACGGGGGTAAATTACCAAATTCTATCCAGTGATTCAGAACTCCTACGGGTGGCCAGAGTCAATCTCGATTCCATCCTGACTTTTATCAGCCACCTCACATGCTAATAGATATAATTGGCAGCCCCCGTCTTGGCTTCACACTGATGGGCTGGCTTTTAGAATTAAGGATTAGTCAGGGAACAAAAGAGAATCTCCTCCCACAGCGTGATAAGCCAAGTTGCCCTTCAATTCTTGATCACTTAACCCATTCTAGAGAGTAATGAGGAACAGTGACAAGAATTACTTATTACCATGGGGTAGGGGATGCATTGATGGTTTTTTTAAATGATGGTATTTAGTCAGTACCTATTGTGTGCTGTCTACTGTGCTAGCTTTTCTGGATACTTTAGTAAATAAAGGAAAACATGGTCCCTCTTCTCATAGGGCTTATGATATAGTGAGGGAGACAAGCATTAATCAAAGAAACACAATTACATGTAAAATTACGACTGTAATAGGCCATTCCTTTGGAAGCAGAAAATGGTGCTAGGTAGTAAAAAGTAAGACAATTAACTCATGATGAGAGGCCAGGGTAAGCTTCCCCAAGGAAGAGACATTGGTCTGATACCTGAAGGGAGAGAAAAGAGTATTAGGCAGAGGGTAGAGGGAGACTGTTCTGGAAGGGGTGGTGGAGGACAGCACACACGAAGGACATAAAGATATATAGATATGGTGCTTGCAGTAGTAAAGGTGGATGCTAAGCTGCTATGACAAAAGACCCTCAGAACACATTGACCCAATTGATAGCAATGTATCTCTCTCTGTAATCACTATCTGGGATTAATAGGGAACTTTGCTCCATTAGTTCATTCAGAGACCCAGGTTCCTTCCATCTTGTTGCTTGACCATCTCCCTAGAACCCCAGGGTGTTTTCCTCTTCCACATAGTCAAAGCTGGTTCACCACCAAAATTACATCTGCATTTCAGCCAAGGAGAGGAGCTAGCAAGCTCCATTGGAAAGAACATAATCACAGAACCAGATCCAGTTGCAAGAGAGGCTGGGAAATGTGGTCTCCAGCCAGATGGCCATGTGCTCTGCCAAATCTTATTTGGATGTGGGAACAAGCTGTAAACTAAAGGGAAGATGGAAAAAATGAGCATTAGGGCCGGGCGCGGTGGCTCACGCCTGTAATCCCAGCACTTTGGGAGGCCGAGGCAGGCAGATCACCTGAGGTCAGGAGTTCAAGGCCAGCCTGGCCAACATGGCAAAACCCTGTCTCCACTAAAAATACAAGAATTAGCTGGGCGTGTTGGTGGGCGCCTGTTACACAGGAGGCTGAGGCAGGAGAATCGCTTGAACCCAGGAGACGGAAGTTGTAGTGAGCCAAGATCTCACCACTGCACTCCAGCCTGGGTGAGAGAGCGAGACTCTGTCTCAAAAAAAAAAAAAAAAAAAAGAAAAGAAAAGAAAAAAGAAATATTCTGGTTTAAATGCCTTTCTCTTAGTTTCTTTCATTTTTTTCCTCCATTCATAACTAAACCTTCCCTTTTATCGGCTAAATGACTGGTTTATGAGTTATCCTTATAATACACTTGGGTTACACCACATACTGGACATTGAATATCAGTTTTTCGAAGAATGAAACTTTCAGTACAGATTACTTCTAAAGTTACACTGTAAAGAATTTGACCTTTCTTTAGTTATTCAGAAGCTCTCAACTTGACTCATTCAATAACATTCACAGATCATCTGTGTTAGGCACAGTGCTTGGCACAAAGATGAATAAGGCCCAGACCCTGCCGCCAAGATGCTCCCAGGCAAACACATAGCCAAGGGGTCATGACACCTTTGCAACAACAGCAAGTGTGTGATGCAGTGGTCATCAGCGCATAAGGCCTCCACGAGAGCAAAGTGGGTGGTGAGGCCAGGAAGGGCTTCACAGGCATGATGATATTTAGGAGAAGTCTTGAACGGTGAAAAGGGCTTAAACAGTAGACATGGACCAAGAAGGTATATATGCAGATGGAAAAGCATTTGGCGAAAGCACAGAGGTTTAACATGACATACATATATGTTCAGGTGTAATAGATACCCGCAAAATTTTTCCAAATTCGTTGCTCCAGTTTACAGTCCTACCAGTAACAAAAGGAAGTTCTGGTTGTTCTGAAACATTCTAGTTCATAATTGATATTTTTGGTCCTGGAAATGTTAGCTACTTAAAAGTATAGTGGTATCTCATCGTAGTAGTAGTTATTTCATTGTGAGTTTAATTTACATGATGTTAAGTATTTTTTTTACATATTTATTGAGCATTTTGATATTCTTCTTTGTAAAGTGCCAGTTCAACACTTTTGCCAATTTTGTCTATTTCTTCTTGATTTACAGTCTGAATACAAGACTTTTGTTGCGTATATGTATCTTTTCCAGTCAACAGCTTGTCTTTTTCCCTCTTTCAATGTTTTTCATTTATTTGTTTGTTTTGCCGAAGTGTGTAGTGTTTGTTTGTTTGTTTGTTTGTTTGTTTTTAAGACAGAGTCTTGCTCTGTCACCCAGGCTGGTGTGCAGTGGCACCATCTCAACTCACTGCAACCTCCGCCTTCCAGGTTCAAGCAATGCTCCTGCCTCAGCTTCCCGAGTATCTGGGACTAGAGGTGTATGCCACCACACCTGGCTAATTTTTGTATTTTTGAAGTAGAGACAGGGTCTCATCATGTTTGCCAGGCTGGTCTTGAACTCCTGACTTCAAGTGATCCACTCACCTTGGCCTCCCAAAGTGCTGGGATTATAGGCATGAGCTACTGTACCCAGCCCTAAAGTGTTTTATTTTAATTAAACTCATCAATTTTTAAAAAGTTAGTGTTTAATGTTTTGTTTAAGAATAACTGGGCCAGGTGTGGTGTCTCGGGCCTATAATCCCAGCATTTTGGGTGGCCAAAGTGGAAGGATCCCTTGAGACCAGGAGTTTGAGACTAGCCTGGGCAACATAGCAAGACCCCATCTCTAAATAAATATTTTAAATTAGCCAGGTGTGATGATGTGGGCTGTAGTCCTAGTTACTCAGGAAGCTGAGGCAGGAGGATTGCTTGAGCCCAGGAGTTCAAGGCTGCAGTGAGCTATATTGTGCCACTGTACTCCAGCTTGGGCAACAGTGCAAAACCCCATTTCTTAAATCAATCCAATCAGTTAACCAATCAATCAATCAATCAATCAATCTTTGCTTACCCCAAGGTCATGGAGACATTTTCCTACTTTCTTTTTCTACATACTTAAATGCTTTTATTTTCACATTTAGTTCTATAATCTACCATGAATTAATGTTTATGTATAGTGGAGACAGGAATAAAAGTTCATTTTTTGCCCCAACTGATATCCCATTGACCCAGCAACAACTATAGAAAAGACTGTTCCTTCGCTACTGAATTGCCCTAGGGCTTCTGTCATAAATCAAGTGTCTATATAATATATATATATATTTATCAAACTATACAATTAATATTTGTTTACTTTATTAAAGTTATTATTCAATTAAAAAAACATTTTTAAGCCCAGAGGTGTGAAGCTACCTAACAAGTTTGAGGATTTGTAAGTACTCTGGACCAACTACAGTGTGTAGTACTGAGGGTGGTATGGAGTTTGTAGTACTGAGGGTGGTAGGGGGTGTGTAGTACCGAGGGTGGTAGGGGGTGTATAGTACTGAGGGTGGAATGGAGTGTGTAGTACTGAGGATGTTATGGGGTGTGTAGTACTGAGGGTGGTATGGGTTCTGTAGTACTGAGGGTGGTATGGGTTCTGTAGTACTGAGGGTGGTATGGGTTCTGTAGTACTGAGGGTGGTATGGGTTCTGTAGTACTGAGGGTGGTATGGGTTCTGTAGTACTGAGGGTGGTATGGGTTCTGTAGTACTGAGGGTGGTATGGGGTGTGTAGTACTGAGGGTGGTATGGGGTGTGTAGTACTGAGGGTGGTATGGGTTCTGTAGTACTGAGGGTGGAATGGAGTGTGTAGTACTGAGGGTGGTATGGGGTGTGTAGTACTGAGGGTGGTATGGGTTCTGTAGTACTGAGGGTGGTAGGGAGTGTGTAGTACTGGGGGTGGTATGGGAGGAGATTCATTCGTTTAAAAAGTGTTAGGTGTGCACCTACTATGGGGCACACAGGAGTCTCCATTCAAGGGATCTTGCCTTCATGGTGACTGCGTTTTTGTACAGGAGAAGAAAAAAAATAAAATTCTAAAGCAAGATGAAAAGGATTAGAGTGACAAGAGCTGCTATTTTCATAAAGACAGCCTCTCTGACATTTGGCCCATAACCTGGGTCAAGGGGCTGAGAGACTGTGAGCCCGTTGGATCTAGGGAAAGAGTGACACAGGTGGAGGGAAGAAGTGCAAAGGCCTTGAGGTAGGCTTGAAACAGTGCTCAAGCCAGAGTGGCTGCAGGGGAGGGAGGGAGAGAGAAAGAGGAAAAGAAAGCCAGAGTGGCTGGAGAGGAGAAGGCACAGTAAGGAATGAGAGTAGAGAGACAGTGACAGGCTGATTGCAAAAGGTCTCCTGGCCCAGTGTACAGACCTGGGATTTCATCTTGCATGCAATGGGACATGACAGAGAGGGGGAATTGATCAGGGGAGTGACATGATCCCACTTAGGTTCTCCATAGCACGTGGAGGCACGTGGAGGCACGGGGAGGCAGGAAGACAAGTTAGTACAAGACCGGAAAAGTCAGCAGGGATATGGTCATAGAAGACCTTATGAAGAACAATTGAGGCCGGGGTGTGGCTTGCTCAAATGATAGAAGGATCACTTTAGCAGCAGTGGAGAGTGACCTTGATGTGGAGACTGGGTCTGGGAGACTATTGGCAAGGAAGCCAGGTGGCCAGCGCCCTTAGGGTACTCTGAAGTCTTCCTCGGGATCAATAGTTCTATCAATAGTTCATTTTAGACAGGCAGGAGTGCTGATCAGTTGGGTGTTCTGGTTAGCAGAAAGCCCCATGACAGAGGTCCTTGTCCACAGAAACCTCACAACAAGGTGAGGTTTCTTCTCCTCCGTGGCTTCTTCTGCATTTACCTACTGGAAAAATGAACAGCTGCCTTCTAAAGTTATGTGTTCCCCCTTTTTCTTCAAACAAAATGGCACCAGGGCAGAGCAAAGCAGAACTGGGAGGGTTTGGCTGTTATATGGGGTTTAGTTCCATTTCCCAGTTTGTAGCTACTCCTGTGTTGGGAGCATGAGCTAGTTTATAGTCACAGAAACGAAGCCCAGCTGTGAGAAGGGCTAATGAAAGAAGGGAGCAGGAAAAACTGGTCATTCTTATTGAATCTCATCCTGGCATGCCAAACAACTAAGGAAAATTGAGAGATTAAATTTTCCAGGAAGCCAACTGGAACTTTCTTACTTACAATTCTATGTCCAGCTGAAACTGCTCACTGAAAAATCATAGAGGGCTGGGGACGTGCAGCCATTTTAAAACGCTGTACTTCCATCACACAGAAGGCTCCTGTAGGGTTGATGCTCAGGAATGCAATATTATCATGCAAAGGAATGTAGTACAAATTCTTCTTTTATGCTTTTCTTGGAGCTAAAGGGACAGGTTTTAAACATTGAACAAATGTAAGTGAGCCAGAATATTGCTTGTCATACTCGAAAGCTATAGGGGTAGACAATAAAGGCAATCTCTTTCATTTGAGAGGCAGCAAGCGGTGGGGTGGTCAGAAGAAAACAACAGGGAATTTAGAGCTGGACAGATCTGGGCTCAAGTCCTGGCACCACCACTTACTGACTGAATAATATTTGGAAAGTTATTAAATCTTGAAGCATATTTTTCTTTCTGTAAAATGGGGATAAAATTCTGACTTTTCAGAACAGTGAGGAATATTAAACTAAAAAGTGCACGTAACATGTTGGGCACGTGATAGGTGCTCAATAAAGGAAAGAGAGCCAAATAACATGTTACCATCTACATAATGCTTTCATTATGTAATTATATATACTCAATAATAATAAGGCATGTTGGAAACAGAAAGTTTAAATCTCCCTGTGAATATTTCTGGACCAAGCCTGCAACATGGCCCTCCAAGGGCCATTTATCACAAGACCACCCCCATCCTGCCTGTGCATGGCCAGACACCAGCCCAGGAGGCATTTCCAGCCATCTCCAGATCTCCAAAGGCCTCTAAAGGAAATAATGGACATCTGAGAGCTATTACTGGTATTTCAAGAAAAGACTAACAAAGAGTTTTTCCTCTCTAAGCCTGCACAGATTATCAAAAACATCAAGTGCTGTTGCTTTTGCCTGGAATTGAGACAGTCCAGGGTGTTATCTCCCACTGAGGAGAATCTCAGATTCTTTGCTATACACCACTTTGATGATTAGAATGGGCAAAATGAATTATGTACTTTATTCAGATGAAATCCTTCTTATGGAACCCAGAAGTCAGCTGGGGCCTCCCTGCTCTTCTGAGATGGAGGAGACCTGGCTCAAATCTCTCAATTTCACGGCTTGAGAAAGTCCAAAGCCTTCACCGAGGCATGTGCAGATCTCAGGGGTTTGGTTGCCGTGGTGAACTTCCCCTCTGGCTCCCACAGACACGTATGAAGCCTCATGTTGCGCCACTTCAGTCCAAGACTTTGTCACCGTTGACACACATACACATTCCACTCACACCGTGCATTTTCAGGGTCACAAAAATGGGGGTCACAGGCAAGGACACCTCCTCTCACTAACTTCACACTAAGACCTCCTTTCTCTGCTGTCTCTCTCTTCCCTCCTTTCCTTTCTCCTTTCTTGCCTGTCTTGGCAAGGCAGTCTGGCTGTCATCTTTCTAGCTAGAGCATCATGCTCCCTTTTCCCCCAAAATATGGCTCTCTTCCTCTGATGCATTGCAATGGATAAAAATTTTTTGCCACTTCATTAAACTTAATATAAATTTGTTTGAGGAAAATCATCAAGAGCTCTTTACTGACAGAAGCAGAGTTACCATGAATCCAGGGCAGTGGTTCTGAGTGTGGTCCCTAGACCAGGAGCATGAGAATCACCTGGAACTGCTCGAAATGCAAATCCCTAGCCCTGTCCCTGCCAACAACTTACAGAAGCAGACACTCTGAGGGTGGGATCCAGCAATCTATGTGTTAAGAAGCCTTCCAGGTAATTCTGATGTGGAGTAAAGTTTGAGAAGCACTGACCAAGAAAGAGGACCCCAGATGGAACTAGATGAGCCTGTCAAACCCCAGTGCCCATAGAGACTAGGCAATAATATAATGGGCATTGGACAGAAAAGAATGTTATGGAGACTTCAGGGGACTGGGGCTGATTTTTGCCACGTGGAAAGGAAGGTCCAAGATGGTCAGGTTTTCTACATTTTCAAGAAAAAACAGAAATGTGAATTTTTGTGTGCATTCTCCAGATGTTTAAATGTCAGCAACCAATTTGTCTGGTCCTCCTGAGTTAATTCAAAGGCTTAGAGAAGCTGCCGACACCATCACCCTCCTTCAGTTGAGAATTACAGGATTCCAAGCCATGCTTCTAGGTCTGCTGCTCCTGGTTCAATTTTTTTGAGACGGAGTCTTGCTCTGTCGCCCAGACTGGAGTGCAGTGACACCATCTCGGCTCACTGCAAACTCTGCCTCCCAAGTTCAAGCAATTCTCCTGCCTCAGTCTCCCGAGTAGCTGAGACTACAGGCATGCACCACCATGCCTGGCTAATTTGTGTGTGTGTGTGTGTGTGTGTGTTTTTAGTACAGACAGGGTTTCACCGTGTTAGCCAGGATGGTCTCAATCTCCTGACCTTGTGATCTGCCTACCTTGGCCTCCCAAAGTGCTGAGATTACAGGTGTGAGCCACCGTGCCTGGCCTCCCGGTTCAATTTTTAAAGCACAGTTAGGAACAGTGGAAAAAAATGAAATGGAGACTCTCATTTAAAATGGATTTTGTGCTAGACATTAAAATTGGTTTTTAAATTAATACAGGGCTGTGGAGTGGGAAGCCTATAAAATAGCAGTGAAATGGCAGTTGGACTTAACATGAGATATTGTTTCTGAGTAGCCTTTTTATTTCCATCTGTATTTTCTCAGAAAGTCACCAGGGAATCCATTTTGTTTCCCACATTACATTTAAAACCGGGCCTATAGAATATACCCAGGGCTCTCTCGTTGCCAGGACAACCATTATCTTCTCCTAATTCCTTTTCTTTCCTAAAAATAAAGTGCCCTTTCTCAAAGTATCTATTTTGGCTTTTTATTTAAATCTGTCTTTCTGCAGCAGCCCCGTCTCTCCTTGACCTGAATGTGACTTTTGTTTGGCTTGAGAAGAGATGTCGATAACACACATTCTGGACCTGACTGCCAGCCATCTCTGAGTGTTCCATTAGAACACTAATGAGAGCCACAGACACGGGGGGCTGGGAAACAACCCCAGCAATTTCATAGAAGGGGGTCATGGTCCCATTCCTACAGCACAGATGCCACTTGGAACAATGTTTCCCCAGCTCATTATTTCATCGGCTGCTTCCAAAGAACTGTATTTCCATGGCAGAAATGACCATTTCAAGAGATGAAGAGATGGGCGGAGGGCCCAGTGCCCAGCTGCTCTCATGAGGGATGAAGCCTTGGACCGCCCCACTCCTTTGATCCGTTAACTAGACAATGCCCCTTCCCTGGTTCCTTGGCATTGTTGGAAACTTTCCTTTGCCTGTAGAGAAGTCTTGATGGTCCACTTCAGAGGCATTAAAAAAGCTGGAAGGAAAGGAAATGTTGAACACTGGCCTAAATTCTGCAGCCTTTGAACATCAAAGACCAGGCCTTGATCAATACATTCATTAAAAGTGATTGCTTGGGACTTCTGAACCAAAAGGAACACGCACTGTAGACCATATCCTTTTGGAGACTATTTGCCATGCTGAGATCCTACAAAGATGGATCTTGTCATGAGATAAGATGAGAAAATCAATCTGCCCAAGATTAACTAAGGCAAATAGGTATGATCCCAGTGCTCTATGAGTCTACGTCCAAACTAGGCTGCCCTGATGCATCCCATACAGATGAGCAGAAGACATTCATAGAGTCACAAAGACATGTCTTGCTCTCAGCAGAGTGTGTGCTTGGAGCTCTCTCTGGATTTGCCTGAGCCATCCACACTCCTCCCTCTCCATCCTTACTGTGGCCAGCTTGCTCCTTGACAATCTGAGCTTCTCCATTACATCTGTGATAATGAAAAAGATATGCTCTTCCCTACCAAGTCAAGTGGCCAACGCAGGAGTGGGAAGCATGACTTTGGCTCATACCATCTTGTGTTTGGGGCACAGTGTATCTAACGAGAGTCTTAAAATTTGCCCACTACACATACTTTGGGGCTAGGTGAAGTCATTATTTTCTTTCTCTCCCTTTTGCAATTTCAAGTCTTCTCCACAATTCTTTCCTACTGTAATGTTGTTCACTTGGATGGTGGCCCTTTGGCACAGCTAATCTGGAGCCCGAGCTCTGTGGTGTTTCACGGAAGGCATGTCACTTGCCGGGACCTCGACTGTGTGCTGCGGCTGGGGGTCAGGCTGGACTTGGTGGATCAGCAAGTTGGGACTGAAAACAGATAATTAAGAATTGGTCCTCGGTACCAGGCTGAGCCAAGAAGCCCAGGGCAGCTCTTGGAGTCCAGAGCCCCATCTTCGGGTGGACAAGTTGCTCACAGAAAAGGGTGAGCTGGGGGGTAGAAGCACTGCCCAGTTCTGCCACAAGGAGGAGAAAGTCCAAGGATGAGATTGCGCTGCTGGAGGATGGAGAATCAGCAAAGAAGAAGGAAGACACCCGCTCTGACCATTTCCTTGTGGGCCTCATGGTCTGAGCCCTAAAGGCTCAATCACACACCAATTAGACTAGTCTTAACTTTCACAACACTTTCTTTGAGGTTTTTTTCATCATAGGCTTAGTAATTTCCACATTATTATCTAATCTTAAAGCACTTGTTGACCAAAAGAATAGAAAGCAGGGTCTTGAAGAGACATTTGCACACCCATGTTCATAGCACCATTATTCACAGTAGCCAAAAGGTAAAGGAACCCAAGTGACCATTGACAGATGAATGAATAAACAAAATGTGGTATATCCATACAGTGGAATATTATTCAGCCTTAAAAAGAAAGACAATTCTGGTACACACTACAATATGGATGAACCTGGGGGATAATATACTAACTGAAATAAACCAGTCACAAAAAGACAAATACTGTACTTTATAATTCCACTTCTATGAGGTACCTAGAATAGTTGAAATCATAAAGACAGAAAGTAGAAGGATGATTGCCAGGCACTTAGGGAAGGGGAGAATGGGTGAGTTCTTGCTTAATGTATGTAGAGTTTCAGTTCTGCAAGAAGAAAAGAATTCTGGAGGTTGGTTGTACAACAGTGTAAATGTACTCAACACTACTAAACTCTACACTTAAAAATGGTTAAGTGCCAGGTGTGGTGGCTCATGCCTATAATCCCAGCACTTTGGGAGGCTAAGGAGGGCGGATCACAAGGTCAGGAGTTTGAGATCAGCCTGGCCGATATCATGAAACCCCATCTCTACTAAAAATACAAAAGTTACCTGGGCATGGTGGTGGGCACTTGTAGTCCCAGGTACTCGGGAGGCTGAGGCAGCAGAATCACTTGAACCCAGGAGGCAGAGGTTGCAGTGAGCCAAGATTATGCCACTGCACTCCAGCCTGGGTGACAGAGCAAGCTCTGTCTCAAAAAAAAAAGATTAAGATGGTAAATTTTATGTTATGTATATTTTACTACAATATTGAAAACAAACAAATAAGCACCTGCTGAATGAGTCCCCTTTGTTTCTCCTGCTATTCTACTGAGATTCATTGAAGACATGGGTCCTCATCCCAGGACTATCACTCACAAATTGTGTGACCCTGGGCAATTCACAAAAGCTTTCTGCACCTAACTTTCTTCATGGATAATTGGGAATAATAATAGTGACTCTGGAGGATAGGGTGGGAAAGGATTTATGAATTAAAATGGACAATATATAAGGGCTACTGCAGATTATAAATCCATTATATCCCTAAGGACACCTACACTGAGGTCTTGCATCTATCAAGGACTCAATGAATGGATGGATGCAGGAATGTGCCTTAGCCAGCAAGTGACTGACAGAACAGTAAAGTCAGTGAAATTGGCCTTCAGGCCCACCACCAAGTTGGGTATATTCCTGCCCTCCTGAGTCCTCCATGCTTGCATTCTCCCCTTCCCAGAAAGCTGGATGATATGGTTTGGCCATGTCCCCACCAAAATCTCATCTTGAATTGTAGCTCCCATAATCCCCGCATGTCATGGGAGGGACCCATTGAAAGGTCATTGAATTATGGTGGCAAGTCTTCCCTGTGCTGTTCTCATGATACTGAATAATTCTCACAAGATCTGATGGTTTATAAAGGGCAGTTCCCCTGCACACAAGCTCTCTTGTCTGCCACCATGTAAGACATCCCTTTGCTCTTCCTTTGTCTTCCACCATGATTGTGAGGCCTCCCCAGCCATGTGGAACTGTCTCTGTGAGTCTTTTAAACCTCTTTTTCTTTATAAATTACCCAGTCTCAGGTATGTCTTTTTTAGCAGCATAAGAACAGACTAATACACTGGGTGAAGTCTTACACTCTGACGTTGGTTCACAGACATCTTGTGGAGGTATCCACACTTTTATAAGAAACGTTGGGAAAGCGGGGCACTTAACCCAAAAGAATAAACTTCAATGGTGGAAGCTTAGGCATTAGCAATAGTGCATTACAGAAGCTGAGTTGGGGGCAGGGACAGATGGGGAGGGGAAAGTCTTCTTGGCAATCTCTCCATCACATTATGAAGTGAGAAAAGCCAAGGTCCTCAGCTTGGGAGTCATGCTGCCATTTTCGTGAGAAGCGCATAGCTTAGTGTTAAGAGCAAGGACTCAGGAACCTGACAATCTGAATTTGAACTCTGGCTCTGCCACTGAGCAGCTGTGTGGCCTTTCATGTGTATTTAACCTCTCTGTGCTCCAGTCTCCTCAACTTTAAAGTGAGGATGATAATAGCACCCACATCGTAGGTTTGCTGTAAGGATTAAATCAAACCTTCATACAGTGAGTACTTAGAGAGTGCTTGGCACATAGAAAGTGCTATATAAATATTTGTCAAATAAAATCTAGAAAAATGTTCAACACCCATATCTATTCCCTGGCTTCTACATTGGATCTTTTCCTCCCCATTGCTACTATCATCCTGATTTCCTCCATGGAAAATATATTCCCCACCCATGCCCTGGCCACAAACAGATAAGTCTTTAAGACCAGATTCCCGGCTGCTAATAAAACTGGCTTTCAGACCTCATTTTCTAGTTAGTTGCCTAATTTAGAGACCTTGTCAATTTGCATTACATAGAAATAATGCAATAAGACTTCAAAGCCACTTAGAACCATGCCCTACAGCCCGTCTGAAACTTCCAAAGTGGGTTGGAGCAATTTTAAATTATTTGACAGAATGAAACTTCTCCCTTACAATTTTCCTGTGATGACAAGGCTAGGACAGTATTGGGGGTAATCACGTAGAAACAAAGTGGCCAAAAATGTGCTATGTTCTACCCATAAATGGAAGCTGAGTGAAATTAAACCTTTTCATCATAATGGTTTAGATTATTCTGTTGCTGTTGCTGCTCTTGTTTCTTTCTTTCCTTTCTCTTACTTCTTTTGTTTGTAATCTAATAAATTCCTGTGCAGATTTAGATGAAATAGTTAGAATGCACAAATGAAACCTGCACCCAGATTTTTTAAAAAACAAGAACATTATGAGTGCCCTAGAAACCCTATAGCCACGATGCTTTCTAGTCACTACTCTCCCATCTCCAAGCGTACATAACCTTACTTTTAAGGGCGTTGAACAGTCTTGACTGTTTCTGTACTTCACATGAATGGAATCTTATAGAACCTATGGTTTTGCATCTGTTTTCACTCAACATCATATTTATGAGTTCATTCATTTTATCACATATAGTTGTAGTTTGTTCACTCTCATTGCTGTGCCATATGCCTGCATTAGGCTGTTCTCATGTTTCCAATAAAGACATACCCAAGACTGAGTAATTTATAAAAGAAAGAGGTTTAATGGACTCACAGTTCCACATGGCTGGGGAGGCCTCACGGTCATGGCAGAAGGTGAATGAGGAGCAAAGTCACATCTTACATGGTGGCAGGCAAGAGGGCTCGTGCAGGAGAACTCCCATTTATAAAATCATCAGATCTCGTGAGTCTTAATGAATCTCTGCAGAATAGTACGAGGGAAACGGCCTCCATGATTCCATTATCTCCACCTGGCCCCACCTTTGACATGTGGGGATTATTACAATTCAAGGTGAGATTTAGGTGGGAACATAGAGCCAAACCATGTCAATGCCATTGTGTGATTAGACCACAATTGATTTATCCATCACATTGGATGGACATTTGTGTAGTTTCCAGTTCCAGTCGATTTTGAATAGTGCTGCTAGGAATCTTCTTGTACATCTTTTGGTGAATGTGTGAAATTTATTTTGTTTTGTACAAACGTTTTATCTCCCCTCTTTCTAACAAGCTTCCCTCCCCTTATCCAAGTCAGGCAGGGTAATCCAAGGGTGGGTGATTGGAAGGGAAAAGGATTCCAGCTGCCCAACTTCTGGCTCCTATCTTCCTTCCTCCCCAAGCAACTTCCTCCACCCTCCTCCCTCAGAACCTGGGATTCATCTATCCCAACTTGGGGCTGCCTTTCCTGCTGCCTCCTGATGTGCTCTCCTGTGACTTCCCCCTGGAGCTCCAGCTCCTATGCCTCAAGACTGCCACATCCTCTTTCACCCACCTGCAGGCCAGAATTCTTGTGACCTCAGGCAAGCCTTCTAAATGCCGACTCCTAGCCTCGGCTAACAGCTCTGGCCTGTTGCTGTCTTTGTTAGATGCTGCGATACACCCGCTCTGCCAGACTTCTTTCCATCACTCAACACTGTGTCTCCTGGGCTTTCATCACCCCAGCAAACTTGCCTTAACTATTTGTACTAGTTATGAGTGTGGAATTTGAGATCAGGAAACCTAGATTTGAACTTCAGTTCTAGGTTCTAGTTGTGTGGTGCTGACAAGTGCTTTAATCTCTCTAAACCTTAACTTCCTCATCTGTAGTAACAGTAACAATATACCCTGAACTCATAATATGGCTGCAGAGTTATAAGAGATAATATGCTTATTATTATTGGGGTTGTTGTTATTGCATATGCCCTGCATTATATATGCTGCTTTTTGCCTTCTAAAGATAAATCACTTTGGGTTTTTTAAAATTATTCAAAGTCAATGGTTTTTACCATAAAATAATGTTGAGGAATGCTATCTAGAAAGAATCACAATTAGCCTAATTCCTTTGCCCTTCTTTAAATATACTGAAAAGAAGTTGGGAAATATTCACAATATATTATTAAGGGTTTTTCCTTTTTTTTTAAAAAAAAGAGGTAAGACACTCACTTATATATACATATATGTCGTTTTTGTTTTAGAAAAATCAAAGAAACATGTCGAGAAAGAGATGGCAAAGAAAGATTAAAAGGTTAATAGTATTTTCCTCTGGTTGGTGGGATTCTGGGTGCTTTCTATGGTAGTCCTATTTTCCTTTAGCTTCTGATATATACACATACACACATATATCCTTTTATACACATATACATACAATTTAGGCTTTTAAAATAAGCCTAGAGTTTAAAGTCCTAGCTAGAGCAATCAGACAAGAGAAGAAATAAATGGCATCTAAATTGGAAAGGAATAAGTCAAAGTATCCTTGTTAGCAGGTGATATGATCTTATACTTGGACAAAACTAATGACTCAATGAAAAAAAAACCTATTAGAGTTGATAAACAAATTCAGCAAAGTTGCAGGATACAAAATTAACATACAAATCAGTAGCATTTCTATATGTCAACAATCAACAATCTGAAAAAGAAATCCCATTTATGATAGCCACAAATAAAATTAAATATCTATGAATTAACCACTTAACCAAAGAAGTAAAGAACCTCTATAATAAAAACTATAAAACAATGATGAAAGAAATTGAAAAGAACACTCAAAAATGGAAAGATGTTCCATGTTAGTGGTCTGGAAGAATCAATATTGTTAAAACGTCCATACTGTCTAAAGCAATCTACAGATTTAATGAAATCCCAGTCAAAATACCAATGACATTTTTCACAGAAATAGAAAAAATAATCCTAAAACATATATGGAACACAAAAGACCCAGAATAGCCAAAGCTATCCTATACAAAAAGAACAAAACTGGAAGAATCACATTACTGACTTTAAATTGTGCTACAGAGCTATAGTAATGAAAACAGCCTGGCACTGGCATAAAAACAGATACAAAAACCATTGGAACATAATAGAGAACCCAGAAACAAATCCACACACATATAATGAACTCATTTGCAGCAAAGGTGCCAAGAACATGCACTGGGGAAAAGACAATCTCTTCAATAAACAGTGCTAGGAAAACTGGATATTCATATGCAGAAGAATGAAACCAGACCCCTATCTGTCACCATATAAAAAAATCAAATCAAAATGAATTAAAGACTTAAATCTAAGACCTCAAACTATGAAACTACTACAAGTAAACATTGGGGAAACTCTCCAGGACATTGGTGTGGGCAAAAATTTCACGCACAGGTAACCAAAGCAAAAATTAACAAATGGGATAACATCAATTTTAAGTTTCTGCACAGCAAGGGAAACAATCAACAAAGTGAACAGACAGCCCACAAGAATAGAAGAAAATATTTGCAAACTACCCCTCTGACAAGGGATTGATAACCAGAATCTAGCTGGGTGCGGTGGCTCACATCTGTAATCCCAGCACTTTGGGAGGCTGAGGCGGGTGGATTGCCTGAGGTCTGGAATTCGAGACCAGCCTGGCCAACGTGGTGAAACCCTGTCTCTACTGAAAACACAAAAATTAGCCGGGCGTGGTGGCACGTGCCTGTAGTCCCAGCTACTCAGGAGGCTGAGGCAGGAGAATCTCTTGAACCCAGGAGGCAGAGTAGCAGTGAGCCAAGATTGTGCCACTGCACTGCAGCCTGGGTGACAGAGTGAGACTTCATCTCAAAAAAACAAAACAAACAAACAAACAAAATGGAATCTATAAGGAGCTCAAACAACTCTTTAGGAAAAAAATCTAATAATTTGATCAAAAAATGGACAAAAGATTTGAATAGACATTTCTCCAAAAAAGACACACAAATCGCAAACAGGCATATGAAAAGGTACTCAACATCATTGATCAGCAGAGAAACATAAATCAAAACTACAATGAAATACCATCTCACCCCAGTAAAAAGCTTATATCCAAAAGACAGGCAATAACAAATGCTGGTGAGGATGTGGAGAAAAGGGAACCCTTGTATGCTGTTGGTGGAAATGTAAATTAGTAAAACCACTAAGGAGAACAATTTGGAGGTTCTTCAAAAAAGCTAAAAATAGAGCTGCCATATGATCCATCAATCTCATTGTTGGGTATATACCCAAAAGAAAGGACATCAGTATATTGAAGAGATATTTGTATTCCCATGTTTATTGCAGCATTGTTCACAATAGCCAAGATTTGGAAGCAACCTAAGTGTCCATCAACACATGAATTGATAAAAAAAATGTTGTACACATACACAATGAAGTACTATTCAGTCACAAAAAAGAATGAGATCCAGTCATTTGAAAGAACATGGGTGGAAGTAGAGGTCATTATGTTAAGTGAAATAAGCCAGGCACAGAAAGATAAGCATTGTATATTCTCATTTATTTGTAGGATCTACAAATCAAAACAGTTGAATACATGGAGATAGTAGAGGATGGTTACCAGAGGCTGGGGAGGATAGTAGGGGAGTAGGGGGAGGTGGGAATGGTTAATGGGTACAAAAAAATAGAAAGAATGAATAAGACCTACTATTTGATAGCACAACAGGGTGACTATAGTCAACAATAATAATTTAATTGTACATTTTAAAATAACTAAGAGAGTATAACTGGATTGTAACACAGAAGATAAATGCTTGAGGGGATGGATGCCCCATTCTCCATGATGTGATTATTACACATTGCATGCCTGTATCAAAACATCTCATGTGCCCCTTAAATATACATACGTACTATGTAGCCACAAAAATTAAAAATAAAAACATTAAATAAACCCAGTTTGGACAATGAAAAGGAAATTAAATTAATGGACTGGTGACCTGAAGGGGAAGTCAGGAAAGGGTCTAGTATTAGCTTCCTGGTTTTCACTTGTTTCTTTCTATGCAAAACTGACTTGGGCTTTTGTCATGCAATGGAGTCAAGGAGGAGTATGTTTGGCACCCAGGTGATTCACTTGGGTCCCTCTTGGTACATGCACCATTTTGACAATAAGTGCATGAGTGCAGGAAGCCCAACCTCAGAAGGGCATGGTGACCATCAGGGCACAGACCCCTCAGGGATACAAGTCTGGGTCACTCCACCAGGTTAACCATCAAGATCTGCAGAGGTGCTGTCTGAGGGTGAGAGGAATCTAGGATGGATGGTAGAGGAGAGAGATTATAAGTATCAATTGTGATTTTAAGACCAGTTGCAGCATCAGGGGCTCAAACTTGACTTACTGATACACTGCTTCTAGGTTCCCCCCAAGAGGCAAGAGGAGCTGCTTCCAGAATGTATATGAAGATGAGATTCAAGTGCACAAAGGTGAACTGTGGGGGCCCCGTGATACTCCATCGAGATCGTCTTTCAGAAAAGGCTTGTTTCCCCAGCTGCCTGGAGTGCTGTTGATGACTACCTTCAGCTGTAAGTCCTTTAAGGCAGAGAAGAGACATAATTTAGAAAGATTTCTCTGCCGGCTATTAAAGGAAATGAACTAGATCTACACACATCCACATGGGTAGATACCCCAAACAAATCTTGAGTGTAAAAAAATCAAGATGTAGAGCATGCAATTATTTGGGTAGACTTGGAACACCCATTGAACAAAACTATATATTGCTTATGGTTACACATATGTATATCAAAATATACAAAATAAACACCACACATAGGTACTCTCTAGAGGGACAGAACTAGTAGGATATATGTATATATAAAAATGAGTTTATTAAGGAGAATTGACTTGCACAGTCACAAGATGAAGTCCCACAATAGGCCGTCTGCAAGTTAAGGAGCAAGGAAGCCAGTAGTGTCTCAGTCCAAGTCTCAAAACCTCAAAAGCGGGGAAGCCAACAGTGCAGCCTTCAGTCTGTGGCCAAAGTCCCGAAAGCCCCTCACCAACCACTGGTGTAAGACCAAGAGTCCAAAAGCCAAAGAACTTGGAGTCTGCTGTCTGAGGGCAGGAAGCATCCAGCACGGGAGAAAGATGAAGGCAAGAAAGGCTCAGCAAGTCTGCTTCTACCACCTTCTTCTGCCTACTTTTTCTAGCCACCCTGGCAGCTGACTGGATGGTGCCCACCGACATTGTGGGTGGGTCTTCCTGAGGGTGGGTCTTCCTCTCCCAGTCCACTGACTCAAATGTTAATCTTTTCTGGCAACACTCAGAAACACCCAGATACACCAGAAACAATACTTTGCATCCCTCAATCCAATCAAGTTGACATTTAATATTAACCATCACAAGAAATATTTGTGTACATTTTGTAAGCCTTCACATACATAAATATTTTGACTTAGTCGGCCTTTGCTGTGTAACAAATAGCTCCAGGGTCTTAATGGGTTACAATAACAAACATTTGCTTTTATTCACATTATAGGAGGGCTGTTGTTTCTCAATGTCCCTCTTCAACTCTGTCAGGCTCTGTTGGACTCTGTTGGGTTTAGCTGGGCTCAGCTGGGCTCAGCATCATGTGGCTTCTCACTCTGCTACCCCAGCTGGAGGAGCAGCTTCTATCTGGAATCTGCTGTAACTATGGCAGAGGACAAGAATTCAAGAAGGGCAATATCAAACCATGAGAGTACATTTAAAGCAAGATCAGATCTGGCATGCTTCATTTTCCTTTGGCCAAAGAAAGCCACAGGATCAAGCCCAAAGTCTTTGGGGAAGTGTGTTCTGCCTTCAGGGAAGCATAACAGGGTGAGGAGGTAATAAATTATTGGGAACAAATAACATGACCTACCATACACTAGAAACTCATGGTGGTGACTGCCAGGGGAGGAGCAGGAAGGGGAATGGAAAGAGGAGTCAGTGAATGAAGAGGATATTATCTAGAACTGTGATATAATTTTATAAAAGACGATACAATATGACATTTCTGATAATGAAATATAGATATTTGTCTAATTATGCTTGGTATTTTGCTTTCTGTTTTTACAGAAATGATGAATTGATGAGGGGGGAGATTAAAAATGGAGTTGGAAGGGCGTAGTTAAGAGGCAATTGCAGAATTCCAGGTAAAATGATAAAGACCTGAATTATTACCCTAGCAGGAGAAATGATGTAATGGGGTTATTGAAAAGCTAGAATTGACCAGATTTTCAACATTATTAGCAATTTTCACGTGTTTATTTAACACTTGTATATCCTCTTCCCTGAAATGGCTCCTCATGTATTTTGCCCACTACTTACTTGGATTGTTAATTTTTTTAACTATTAGACTTTGATAACTCTTCATATATCTTAGATACTAGTCCTTTGCTGTATGGTAGTTTGAAAATATTTTTCCACTCAGTAGGTTTATTTCATCGTCTTAACTGCGTGTTTCAGTGACCTAAAGTTTTTCAAATATTGATTAAAGTTTTCACATAAATTTTTTTTTGTTTCAACCACTTTACATGGACCATTCCATGGCATTAATTATGTTTACAATGTCATTAAACCATAACCACAATATGCAATTTCTTTCATTATTCCAAATACAAACTCTGCATCTATTAAGAAATAACCCCCGTTTCCACCACCACCCCAGTACCTGTTCCCTTCAATCTATTTTCTGTCTCAATCCATTTTTCCTATTCTAAATATTTTGTAGAAGTAGAATCATACATATTTGTCCTGTTAATTTCTGTCATAATTCACTTGCAATGTGTTTAAGGTTTGTCAGTGTTGCAACTTGTATCAAACTTTCATTCCTTTTTATGGTGGAATAAAGTTTTATTGTTTGTATACCCTTAAAAAACAAGACCAGATTTGATGATCAATGTGAAGGGTGAGAGAGAGGAATGCGTCAAGAATGCAAGCATGCCTTCAGAGATGAACCAAGAGTGACTGCAATGGCAGGGACGCCAGCTCAGGTGCCCTGGTGGAGGAGTAACTGTTCTCTCTGCCAGAGAACAGAGGTCACGGGGTGGCTGGGCCAGGAGGAGGTGAGGCCTGTTATTTCAAGGCTTGGTTGATAACTCTGAATCTATTATTTTGCTTTTCCTTCTGTCTTTGTTTACCTATTTGTTCCTTTGCTTGTTCTTTCTCACTGCTGATTTGCAAACCAGGAGTACATACACCTAACTTGAACTGATATTATTATTTTTGGTAACAAGTCCTTTCACTTGAGAGTTTTAATTCTACAAGGGTAGGGCCAATGAAATAGTGCAGGCTGGCTAGGAACAGGTTGCTCTGGGGAAGAAAGTGTCCCCAGTGAAAACTCGGTAACTGAACAGCACATACTCATTGCAGACTTCTTAACGTTGCTTGAGGGATTCATTTGCCATCATTAAATACATGTATTAATTTATTCAATATGAATCTGGAGCTTGCTATACATAGGTGTCTCCATGGAAGGCTGCTGGAGAGCAAACCAGGTCTTATAATTTGTAGCGTCAGTCCTTGTGACCTTTTTTTTGATTTGGGGTTCATGTTGAAAGCCACTGTGTCTTTCTCTGTCATTGTATCTCATCTTTAGTCATTATAGAGGGAACCACATCCTCACCCCTGGGACTTCTCGAAGGGAATTGTTCATTAAGCCAGTCAAATTTAATCTCCATATTGTTAAAAATCTCCCCAATCCTTTCATATGATGCAATAACAAACAAATGAAAAGCAGCTGCAACTTGTATGCATATAAGTAGATCCCGAACAACAAAAGGACCAGTTTTTCTGGCGAAAAGCAAGCCTGCCATTACGTCGAGGCCATGCCTTCATTCCTACTCACTCAGTTATACTTGAGGAAGAGATGAGAAGCTAATTCTCTACCTGCCCCACAAAACTATTCCATTTCACAACCCATCTACGCTATCACTTACATCGATAGCTCATGTTGCTGGCAGTAAAGTGCTGTGATCTTATTCCATTTTAAACAGCCCTGGAATAAATGGTGCTGAAATTGCTCAGATCTAGCCTGCTGCCTTCTACCCCAGCATACGGAGAGAGAACAGAACAGAAGAATTGCTGGGCTTGCCGACCCCGTCTCTCCTTTCCACTTTGTGGTTTTAAGAAAATCACATAATCAGAAGTTCAATTACCGTATCTATAAAATGGGAAGAAAAGGCCGGGTGCAGTGGCTCACGCCTGTAATCCCAGCATTTTGGGAGGCCAAGGCGGGTGGATCTCTTGAGGTCAGGAGTTCGAGATTAGCCTGGCCAAAATGGTGAAACCCCATCTCTACTAAAAATACAAAAAAAAAAAAAAAAAATTAGCTGGACGTGGTGGCAAATGCCTGTAATCCCAGCTAATCAGAAGGCTGAGGCAGGAGAATCTCTTGAACCCAGGAGGTGGAGGTTGCAGCGAGCTGAGATCACACCATTGCACTCCAGCCTGGGCAACAAGAGCAAAACTCTGTTTCAAAATAAATAAATAAATAAAAATAAAATAAATAAAACAGGAAGAATGATATCCTCAATGTAGATTTTTTAATGAGGATCACATAAAATAAAGTAGGTGAAAGTGCCGATGTTTGTTAGAGCACAGCATTTCAGACTTTGACGTGTGTATGACCGTGTGGGAATGGGATACAGGTTCTGGCTTTGTAGGTCAGTGGTGGAGCCTGAAATTCTGAGTTTCCAACAAGCTCCCAGATGATGCCAATGCTGCTAGGCCATAGACCATAACTGGAGTAGCAAAGTGATTACTGTGCTGTCCAGTGTGGTAGATGCTGGCCACAGGTGTTCATTTAAGTTTAAATTAATTAAAATTAAATGAAATTTAAAATCCAGTTTGTTAATTGCAGTAGCCAAATGTTTAGACGTTCACAGCCACCTGTGACTAGTGGCTACCACTACACTGGACAACACAGGTGTAGAACATTTCCACCACTGCAGAAAGTTCCGCTGGACTGTGCTGTGTTAAGCACCGTGGTGATGTTTAAAAAGCTATTCAATAACATTCAAACAGTGTTTATTGATCGTCTTTGTATTTGTCAGGGTTCTCTAGAGGCACACAACTAATAGGATAGATGTATATATGAAAGGGAGTTTATTAGGAGAATTGACTCACACAATCACAAGGTGAAGTCCCACAATAGGCCATCTGCAAGCTGAGAAGCCAGGAAGCCAGTCCGAGTCCCAAAACCTCAGAAGTAGGGAAGCTGACAGTGCAGCCTTCAGTCTGTGGCCTAAGACCCAAGAGGCCCTGGCAAACCACTGGTGTAAGCCTAAGAGTCCCAAGCTGAAGAACCTGGAGTCTGATGTTCAAGGGCAGGAAACATCCAGCATGGGAGAAAGATGGAGGCCAGAAGACTAAACTAGTCTAGTCTTTCCCTGATCCCTGCCTGCTTTTATTATGGCCGCACTGGCAGCTGATTAAATTATGCCCACCAGGATTGAGGGTCAGTCTGCCTTTCCCAGTTCACTGACTCAAATGTTAATCTCCTTTGGCAACACCCTCACAGACACACCCAGGAACAGTACTTTGTATTCTTCAATGAAGTTGACACTCAATATCGGCCATCACAATCTTCCATGTATATTTCTAGACACTAATGAGATAGCAGTGAGCAAAACAAAGTCCCTGCCCTCGTGGAGCTTACCTTCTGATTTGAATAAATAAGAGATTGTAACTAAATGGACTTGGATAGAGCAGCTCTCTCATAAGTAGACTCAGCTTTATCCTACAACAGCCTCACAGCAGAATTCAACACTTCTTCACAGCCCCTGAAGCACAGCCACTCAAATAACCATAAGTGAAGAACTAGTCTGAAGATTTTACTGAAGATTTCTTAAAGGATGCTACAGGGAAGTCTACATTGCATAGTCCAGAATACTGTTTAATATTGTTTTTCTTTTTCCTTTTAAAATTACACAATTAATACATGTCAAATAGGATTTTTACTTGCTTTCCACTCCCAACTCCCAAAAATTCCCTGTCTGATAATTCTTCCTAAGTCTCTCTCTTTTGGGTCACTGCAGAGAACTTCCCAATATTCTTATTTTGCAGAGAAATTAATCTCCGCCCAGTTCCTCAAGCCTTGCATGCCTGTTGCTTCTATACCTTTTACTTCTTTGAGTTCTACCACAGCTTTCATTCGAGGTGAAGTCCACCTGCCCTCACAGTGTTGACCATGAAACATTGGTGGTAATCACCAACTCACAAAAGCCAGTGGTGCTTTTATCTTCCCAACTTGGTGTTCAGTGACCTCATATTAGAAAGCTTGAAATTCATCCAAGTCTTAATATTTACACTGTAGAAATTGGCGTATGCTACAAACTAGGTCTTTTTTTTCCCCCAGAGAACCAACTGTTAAACATGGTAGTAGCACATCACTGGGTGTAGAGAACGTGTAGAGATGACATGGTGCCCAGTGTCATTTAGAGCTTATTGAGAGGACTCTGTTTCATTTTGTAGCCCCAGATGCTTCTTCCTCTTTGTTTTCTACTGTGGGGTCCGGAAGCTGTCTCACTCCTCTGAGGGGGACCCTCCCTTGCAAGAGAGAGGAGAAGCAGCCACTCTGGCAATTCAAAGAACATCATCCCATGGCTTAAAACAGAGTGGTCCTCTGGGCCAGGAGAGACATCAGGGAGAAAATAAGAAAGAACCATATCCCTCCACTCCACTAATTGATAAGAAGCCTACAGACAGCACCTCATACTCACCTGTGTTCAGGTGTGCTTTCTTTGGTTTATGATGAAACCAGCCAAATTCGTTTTACTCTATAACTATTAAATTGAAAATCAGTGACATAAAGAGGTGATAAGGAAAAACTGAGTTTGACTTTCGTATCTCACAACTGCCCTTCGTGGACTGCAACCACCGTGGTAACACTCTAGAAGTATGGAACAAAAACTAGTTTACAGTCACCTCTGCTCACAGCGGGGGTAGGGGAGATGGAGGAGTTAAATGCAATGATGTGAAAATCATTTGGGGGATTTGCAAGAAGCTCTGGCTAAGGCAGCCCCCCTGGGCAAGCTTTTCTTCAGCTCCTATTTTCTGTTTGCTGTGGCTTGAGCCAGCTCTACACTATAGCTGTAGGCACTGCCTCATAAGAGACTCTTGCCTCCCTCCTATCATTTTTGCACTTCTCTTTTCTGTTTCTTCTCAAGTCTGACTTGACATTCAGTGAAGCCTCTTTTGCTTTGGATGAAAATCCTGGAAGTGGTGAGGGAGGTGGTGTAGGAGAGGCTCTCACTATGATTTAGCCTTGGTTTCAACAGGGCCCCAGGCTCACCCCACTCACGGCAACACTGGATGTTAGGTTCTGCCCTAACCCTTCCACCCCTGCACCCTAAGGCTTTAGTGGAGAGGCCGCAATGAGATAGGCTGCTGCCACCAGTGGAGAAGATGGGAAAACAAGGAAAAGAAGCATTTGTGTGAGGGAAGCCGCTGTGGATGGTACACCTGTCCCCTTGGCCCTTGACTCATTCTTCTGTTCCTTAATGCCATCTGGATCAGCTGTGGGCTCTCTCTCCTAATTATAGTCCATAAAGGCCAATTTTGTAATGACTTGGCACCTAATTTGAGCCTACACCTTTTTCACACTGCAGTTTGGGTTTTAATAGCTTGATTAAGTAGGACAGCCAACTTGGGTAAATCACCTTGCTTGTAAAGAGGTATTTAGGGCTATATGAGGAAAAAAAAATGCCTTTACAAGGTGGATGGCTTGAAGGTAGATCCAAATGCAGCATCTCGACTAGAAATTTCAAGCCAGATAGACTGGGTTTAAAACTATAGGGCAGGGGTCCAAGCTGCAGCCCATGTTTTGAGGTATCTCCTCCCTTCTCACTCTCAGCTGATGGCCTTGTTTATTTCACTGGAAGAATAGGAGCAATTAGAAGAATGTCACCTGCCCCCACGGAGACATCTTTTTGGGTAGCAGTGCCTATATATCTTTATACTCTTGTCTTTCATTCTGTTGCTATGGGTAGAGCTGTCGACACTTCTATTTAAAGCCAACCCCAACACTGGAAGTCTTCCCCTCTTACCTTCTGCAATAACCCTCTCTTGCTTGCATCATCAAGTTTCTCCCTTGCAAGACAGTTCTTTGAGTGGCCTTGAACCAACCCAATTTTCCCTCCCCCCTTTTTGCATGTAGTCTCAAGAATAAGATTAGAATGTGCTGGAATTCAGTATCCTGAGAAAAAGCTCAGGCTTTATTCCTCTCTCCCCTAGAAGGAAGATGTCCTTCAAAGCTTTGCCCAAGGAGTCTTGTTTCTCCCAGGATATGAAACCCAGGGCAGGCTGCCTTTTGAGGGTCCTCAGCTGTGACACAAAATGGGATACAGGCAGTCAAGACCCCGTTCACCTTGGGCAGCTTTCTTGGGCCTTGAGGGATGAGCTCACAATGGATCCAAGACTTCTGTCCCTTACTGTTATCTATAAAAAATAAACCTGCTTTACATAACTTGTGTGTATGTTCTGTCTCACTGGACTCAGACAAATAGATAACCAGTATGAGGTGGACTTAACAGTAGCCCAGGATGCCTCAGGCATAAGTATATGGACTCCTGGTTTCTGGTGCTTGGCATAATGACATTCTCTGCAATTCTACATGCAGTGGGAGTCTCTCTTGAGATGATGATTAGTGAGCCTGCTCCATGCCCCTCTCTGCTGGATCATTTCTATCAGCATATAAACACATTGTACGCTGCCTATCTAGAAACAAAACACAATCAAAACACAGAAATTAAAACCTCCCTTGACCTAACATCTACAATCCAAGTGCTGCCAATCCCTCCCTCCCTTTTACAGAAAAATACCTTGAAAGGTTTGGTTATCTACTCTTACGGGCTCAACTTCTCTCTTTTTAGTCTTTCTTGATCCCCTCACATAAGCTTTTCATGCCTAACACTCCAGTGAAAGAGCTCTAAATCCAGTGGTCAAATTTAAATTCTCCTCTAACTCTATCAACAGGTTCATGTGACCCTGTTGAGTACCTTCCTTCTTGAAACACACTTCACTGGACCTCCAGCCCTCCACTCCCTCTCTTGGTTTCCTTCTTACTCACTGGCCACTCCTCAGCCTGTTTTACATACTCCTCAACCTCTTTTGCTGCATCCTCCTGATTTTCCCCATCTCCAAAGTTTGGAGGATACAGTCATTGGACAGCTTATCTTCTCTATCCACATTTCTTTCCTAGGTAATCTCATCCAGTCTAATGGCTTTAAATACCATCTTGTCATTGACAATTCCCAAATGTGCCAGCCTGGACATGTCTTCCGAATCCCAGCTCTTGAATCCAGCTGCCTCCTGTACAGTTCCACTGGGATAGGAATTTCAAGCTGAATTTTAACTCCTTTAAAAAAAAAAAACAGGGGAGCCTCACTCTGTTGCACAGGCTGGAGTGCAGTGGCACAATCACTGCAGCCTTGACCTGCCACACTCAAGCAATTCTCCCACCCCAGCCTCCTGGGTAGCTGGGACTACAGGTGCGCACCACCATACCCAGCTAATTTTATTATTTTTTGTAGAGCCAGGACCTCACTATGTTGCCTAGGCTGGTCTTGAACTCCTATCCTCAAGTAATCCTCCCACCTTGGCTCCCCAAAGTGCTGGGGTTACAGGCATGAGCCACTGAACTGAGTGAATTTTAACTCTTGATTTCTCCCTCCATCAACCGTCTCAGTTGCTCGGGCCAAAAAGCCATGGGGGCATCTGTAATTCCTTTCTTTCTCACACATTCGACATCCAATCCATCAGCAAATCCCTGGCAGCTCCACTTCTAAAACATACCCAGAATCTGCTCACCTCTCCCTGACTCCACCGCTACCACCCAAGCCAAGCCACCATCGTCTCTCACCTGGATAATTGGTCCACTCTATGTTTTTACCCTTGACTTCCCAACGGCCAGAATGATGCTTTAAAAATCAGGTCAGGTATGTCATACCTCTTCTCAGAACCCTCACATCCTTTTCTACCTCTCTCAGATAGAATCTAAAGCCCTTACCACCGCTGCAAAGCGCTACACGACCTGGCTCTTGAGGCCTCTGGCCTTACCTCACTGCACCCTTTCCCTGCTGCCTAACTCAGTTCCGGCTACCAGAACAAAATGCCACATACTGGGTCGGGGGTGGGGAAGCTTAACTCATAAACGTTTATTTAATCACAGTTCTAGAGGCTGGAAGTCCAAGATCAAAGCGTCAGCAGGTTTGGTTTCTCCCAAGGCCCCTCTCCTTGGCTTGCAGATGACCACCTTCTTGCTGTGCCTTTCCTCTATGCACGCACGTGTCTGTGTCCAAATCTCCTCTTCTTGTAAGGGCATCAATTACATCTGATTAGGGCCTACCCTAAAGATCTTATTTTAAAGTAATTACCTCTTTAAAGACCTTATCTCCAAATATGATTATGTTCTAAGATGCTGGGGATTAGGACGTCAACATAGACATTTTGGGGGTACACAATTCCACCCATAACATCGCCCTTACTCTGCTCCAGGCATACTGGTCTCCCTATTGTTCACCTATTATGAAATGGACATAATAATTGTACTTTCCTCATAGAATCAGTATAAGGATTAAATTAGGTCACATACACAAAACACTTAGAACAGTGTCTGGCACATAACAGATGCTCAAAATACGTTAGCTGTTGGGGTTGGGGTTGTTATGGTTGTTGTGGTTGTCTAATACTCTGACCAGTGGGATATTGTGCCCCTGAAAATTAGCTGCTGGAACATCACTGCAATGACTAAATGGGGACAGAGATGGCGCAGATGGCCACATCCAATAGATAGAAAGCAGAGTTCAAATGTCTCCTTACCAGGGAGGTCTCCCCTAACCCCCACTAAAATATCAAACACACAAACACACACATGTTACTCTCTATCTTCCCTATTCTGATATGGCACTTACTACCCCATGATAGGTTATAAATTATTAGTTTCATTATGATCTGCCTTCACTGTCAATCTTCTACCTGACAGTAAGCTCCACAAAGGCCAGAACTTTGCCTGCTTTATTTTTAGAGCCTAGAATGGGAGCTGGCAATACTAGGACTCAATAAACATTTGTTGACCAAATGAATGAGTGGTGAATGAACAGGTGTGCTCTTCCAGGCCCAGGCTCCCAAGGTCCTATCCCTAGAAAAAGGCAAGTGGTGAACTTAAACAAAACAGACCAAAACAGCACTTTTTCTTTTTCTTTTTTTCCCAACTTTTATTTTAGATTCAGAGGGTATGTGTGTAGGTCTGTTACCTGGATACACTGCATGATGCTGCAATTTGGGGTACAAACAATCCCATCACCCAAGTACTGAGCATAGTGCCCAATAGTTAGTTTTTCAACACTTGCCCTGCTCCCTTCCTCCCCTCTCTAGTAGTCTCCAGTGTCTATTGTTGCCACCTTTATGTCCATGATTACCCAATGTTTAGCTCTCACTTATAAGTGAGAACATGCAGTATTTGTTTTTTTGTTCCTGCATTAGTTCACTTATAATAATGGCCTCCAGTTGCATCCCTGTTGCAAAGAACATGATTTCGTTCCTTTTTATGGTTGCATAGTATTCCCTGGTGTATATGTACCACATTCTCTTTATCCAGTTTACCACTGATGGACACCTAGGTTGATTCCATGTCTTTGCTATTGTGAATAGTGCTGTGATGAACCTGCGAGTACATGTGTCTTTTGTTAAAATGATTTGTTTTCTTTTGGATATACACCCAGTCATGGGATTGCTGGGACAAGTTGTAGTTCCATTTTGAGTAAAAGAGCACTTTTTCAAATGAATGCTCTGTAACCTGTTGGGAGCAAGGTCACGTGTAGCAGTAAGTTTGGGGCAATGAGCAGAGACTTCTCCAGAATAGATCAGTGGGGTGTGGTATGGGTAAAATGCCCCTTCAGCAACATCCACAGAGTGTGATGATGGAACCAACAACAGTGGCAGCACCAGATGGCAACTTGGCATGGTGATAGCACACAGACTCAGCACTTGGTGGAGGTGGTACCTTGTGGGGACAGGCTGTGGCTCAGGCAGCCTTAGTGGCTGATGCTGTCATCTTCAACTGGCATACCATGGAGGAACCGACAGTTCCTGGGGATGGTGGCGGCAGTGCCCTGGATAGCAGGCACAACCACGTCATGACGGCATCTGGAGCTTTCTAATGGGTGCCAGACCCTTTCGCAGCAGGGCTGGAGGGAAAGCCGTGGGAGAGCATGCTCTTGGCACTCAGGGCAGGCACCAGCCCCAAAACTCCTCAGGCAGCAGACACCATCCAACGGGGCTCCAGAAATGAAGACCCCAACAGCTGACACGTGGAACCCAAGAGTGGTGTTCTTACCGGCACTCGGGGACAGTCTAGAGGACCCATAGAAATCACAGGATGCTATCTTAGAGAGAACAGAAGCCCCCATAACTGTGGAAGGGGAAAGTGGCTGGAAAAATATTGTTTGTTTTTGTTAATAGGACTCTAGTGTGGACAGAGAAAACTTGGATTAAACACTGTGCTGGGCATCATCTGTGGTCCTTAACCACAGTCCCACCTTGGCATGCTCTCTCCAGCAAAGCAGGGGAGGAAGCCTGAAAACCCCATTAGTTTCTGCCACAAGAAGCACTCACTGTGGTTTCTGGGAAGCACTCACTCAGAAGGTGGGAAGAAAGTGGAAGCTAGTTTTCTTCCACCTCTGCCAGTAGAATGCAGGGACCTGGACCCCTGCAGGGATATTAGCAGCTTTCTGCATTTTCTGGGCTCTGGATAACATCATCCCTCCCTGCTTTTTGTTCTCATCAGCCCTTCCAATAATCTTGTGGCCTAATTCCTATATTAAATTCCCCTGTGCCTAAGTACCTACAGCAATTTGTGTCTTCCAACTGATAACCCTAACTAATGCAAATAGGTATTAGGTTGGTGAAAAGTCAAGAATTTTGCACCAACCTAAAATATTTCCCACTTTTATTATGGTTTATGATGTCTAAAAAGCTTTTGAATTATCTAAATTCTAGAACATCACTTTCCTGAGTCTCAGTTTCTTCCTCTACAAAATAGGAGCAGGCCTGGCACGGTGGCTCACACCTGTAATCCCAACACTTTGGAAGGCCGAGGCAGGAGGATTACTTGAGGCCAGGAGCCTGGGCAACATAGAGAGATTTCCCTCTACAATTTTTTTTTTTTAATTAGCTGGGCATGGTAGCATACTCCTGTAGCCCAGCTACTAGGGAGTCTGAGATAGGAAGATCACTTGAGCCCAGGGAGTCCAAGCTGCAGTGAGCTGTGATTGTGCCACTGTTCTCCAGCCTGAGCAACAGAGCAAGACCCCATCTCAAAAAAAAACAAAACAAAACAAAACAAAAAAAGAAGCGATAAGACCTCACTTGCAGGGTTATTGACAGAATTCACCTGGATTAATTCTAGCTCAGAATTTAGCCCAGAGTTGGTGCTAACTTTTAGCCCTGGAACCCAGCTGACAGAACTAGATCATACCTAGTACTATGATTACATTAAAAATGAAAAACAAGACTATGAAAATAGCCCAGGAGAAATAAAACTGAACTGTTTACAATACAGGAATATCAACTCGACCAGATAGTTCAAAATCTCCCCTTCAGTTGCCAGGAATTCAATGTAGAAACACTCAAGTGACATTCTATATGCCTTGGGGATCTGAGGGTGAATGGAAAACAGCTCATATTGGAAGGGGATGTAATAACATCAAGCAGTGTGCCAGTATAAGGGTGAGAGAGCAGCCTTATTTTAAATGCCCATGTGCCATCCCAGTAGGGTACTTTACAGTCAAAATATCTTGACAAGCTTCTAGTTGCCAAATCTCCGCCTTCCATTTTAAAGCATGCTATTTCAATAGTGTTGCTCTCCGAGAGGTTGTAAGCAAACTGAGATTTTCTAAATCTACTATCAGGCCCCTACTGACTTAAATTATAACTTGCAGAGGTTTTGTTTCTAATTCCTGATTCTTTTCACTCCAATACTTAGCTGAAATATCCCTGCTTTCTCTACCCAGCTTGCGCCAGTCAGAGTTCTTAGTTGAGAAAAATAGAAGGCATTTTAGCAGTGTACCCAGAAAAGGAATTTATTAAAAGACATGAGATCATTTACTGAAATTCCTGGAGGACTAGAGTCAGGTTGAGGGTCCATGCAACATGCAAGCCATGCTGCAGGGCAGCTCCAGCAAAGACATTTCTCATCAGTGGATATAGAACTGCAGCTCACACCAGAAGCTGACCCCAGGTTCTGGTTGCCAGACCTCTCCTTTTTCTGTTCTTGAAGGCTGGATGCCTCACTAACCCCTGTCATCTGAAAACTGGATTCTGGGATCCAGCCGTTTCCTACTATTGTTTTCTTCCAAATTAAAGTGTCCCATGGGTGAGTCTGATTAGAGAAATCAAGATCACATGTCTGTTCCCTACCTGCAAGAAACGCTGGAAAGGAAGATAGCTTCTATCTTGGGAAGTAGGGTAGGCAACTTACATCTTGGGAAATTCATAAACTCCAACAATTATCATCTTTACACAATCCCTGTGTCAGTGTAAGCAAAGATCTTCAAGGTGGAATTAATTAATTAGAGATGAAGTACCTGCCATGAAACCAGAAATGTGTTTGGTTCTTTATGGAAATTTACATGTGCAGAAAAAGCAATGTTATACGCAGCTTCAAGGAGCTTATAATTTAATTGAAAAAAATAGGCAATCAGATGATACCTATGTGCTATGGATTGAATGTGTCCTCTCCAAAATTCATGTTGAAATACCCTGCTGTAATGGTATTGTCACTGGTGGAGTCATCCATATTCTTGGACATTTTGAACAAAGAGTTGGACAAAAGGCACAAACAAAGCAATGAAAGACTGAAGCAACAAAAGCAAAGATTCATTGAAATGAAAATACACTCCACATAGTGGGAGTGGGCTTGAGCAAAAAGCCCAAGGGCTCTGGTTAAAGCATTTTCTGGGGTTCAAATACCTTCTAGAGGTTTATCATTGGTTACTCGGTTACACCCTATGTAAATAAAGACTTGGCCCTTGACCAGTCCGATTGGTTGTGGGAGGGGACCCGTCAGAGGTACTTTCTATTTTTCTTCTGCCCCACAGTTAAAAGGGTGGGAGTTGCAAAGGGAATAGCCTCTGACCCTTTTGTTAATTGCACGTGGAGAGGTGGGGTTTTCCTTTTGATTCAGGTCTAGGAAATCAGTGTGAATTGGCCTTAGGTTCCCTGCCTCCAGACCCTATTCTCCTGCTTCTGTATTAAGAAGTTGGGCCTTTCATGTGTCTTTTGGCTGCATAAATGTCTTCTTTTGAGAAGTGTCTGTTCATATCGTTCATCACTGGCCATCAGAGAAATGCAAATTAAAACCACAATGAGATACCATCTCACACCAGTTAGAATGGCCATCATTAAAAAGTCAGGAAACAACAGGTGCTGGAGAAGATGTGGAGAAACAGAACACTTTTACACTGTTGGTGGGACTGTAAACTAGTTCAACCATTGTGGAAGTCAGTGTGGCGATTCCTCAGGGATCTTGAACTAGAAATATCATTTGGCCCAGCAATCCCATTACTGGGTATATACCCAAAGGATTATAAATCATGCTGCTATAAAGACACATGCACACGTATGTTTATTGCAGCACTATTCACAATAGCAAAGACTTGGAACCAAGCCAAATGTCCAACAATGATAGACTGGATTAAGAAAATGTGGCACACATACACCATGGAATACTATGCAGCCATAAAAAAGGATGAGTTCATGTCCTTTGTAGGGACATGGATGAAGCTGGAAACCATTATTCTCAGCAAACTATCGCAAGGACAAAAAACCAAACACTGCATGTTCTCACTCATAGATGGGAATTGAACAATGAGAACACATGGACACAGGAAGGGGAACATCACACACTGGGGCCTGTTGTGGGGTGGGGGGAGCGGGGAGGGATAGCATTAGGAGATACACCTAATGCTAAATGACGAGTTGAGGGGTGTGGCACACCAACATGGCACATGTATACATGTGTAACTAACATGCACATGTGCACATGTATCCTAAAACTTAAAGTATAATAAAAATTTTTTTTTAAATTAAAAAAAAGAAGTTGGGCCTTTGGGGAAGGGAAGAAGTCACTAACGAATTCGTGCCTTATAAAAGGTCTAGAGGTAACTAGCCTAGGGCCCTTTAGCTCTTCTGCTCTTCCACCATGTGAGAACACAGCAGTTGTCCCTTTCCGGAGGGTGCAACAACAAGGCACCCTCTTGGAAGCACAGAGTGGCCCTCACCAGACAAAGAACCTACTGGTGCCTTAATCTCGGACTTCCCAGCCTTCAAAATTGTGAGAGAGAAAAAAAAAGTCTTCTCTTCATAAATCACCCAGTCTCAGGTATTTTGTTATAGCAGTAGGAATGGGCTAAGCCACTGGGGCTGGTAATTCACAGTAGCTTAGAATTTGGACATTTAGGAGCTTGATATCTATAGACCTTTGGGGTCCACAAATTTATAAATATGGATAATATGTTCACTGAAAAATCACATGATTCCTGAATGTATCCTTATTGCCTTTTCAACTTTCACTTATGTTTTCTCTTTAATTTGGTGCTATTTTAAAACAAACAGAGTTTCATTTTTGAAGAATACATGAAACAAATGACCAGAGATCCACAAAGACCAGTTGAGATGAGAATGATGGGTGGTCAGCTGGGCTTAGTAGTAATTTTCTCAGGATCAAATAACTGTGCTTAAAAGGTTAATGAGAAGAGGTCAGGGAAGGTTCAATAGAGGAAGCAAAAATTCCAGACTTCTATGGACTAGAACAGTGGTCTCCAATCCCTGGGATGCACACTGGTTTTATCAATGTCCAACATGCATTTATTGAGCACCTACCTAGTACTGCGAGGTAAAGGGGATATAGCAGGGAACAAGACACTGCCCCTGCATTTCTGGGGCTTCTACCCTAGTTGAGGAGAAAACGCACACTAAATATTTATTTGGTTCCATGTGATAGGTCTGCAAAGGGGAAACACGGGCCATGATGAGAATTGGACAGCAGGATTTAACCTTACCAGTAGGTTCTGCTCAGGCTTTTATGAAAGTGATATTAAAGCAGGCCTCTGACTATTCATGTCTTTACATGGAATCAATCTAAATGCCCATGAACAGTAGACTGGCTAAAGAAAATGTGACACATAGACACCATGGACTACTACGCAGCCATGAAAATGGATGATCCTTTGCAGCAACATGGATAGAGCTGGAGGCCATTATCCTAAGCAAACAAACACAGGAACAAAAAACCAAATACCACATGGCCCCGTTTATAATTGGGAGTACAAATGGACACAAAGAGGGGAACAACACAGTGGGAACTACTTGAGGGTGGAGGGTGGGAGGAGGGTGAAGGTCAAAAAACTACCTATCAGGTATTGTGCTGGATGACACATCCAGCATGATATCAGGTATTGCCTAGATGACGAGATAATCTGTACACCAAACCCCTGTGACATGAAATGCACTTATATAACAAAGCTGCACATGTACCCCTGAACCTGCAATAAAAGTTAAAAAAAAAAAAATAAAGCAGGCATCAGAACAGCAAGGAGGAAATGGTGGGAAGGAGAAGCAGAAAGATTCCAGTAAGTGGAAACAACACGTGCCAGGGTCCAAGCTGCTTTACCTCTGTGGACTTTTAGATTTGAATGATTAAAGTAGGGGCAAGTACCTACTTTGCAGGATGATGTGAAGATAAATGACCTAAGTACCCAGAGTGAACATCTGTCACTGTTGCCACCCATCATCCAGACAACTCTTCTATCTTGGGGGCATCCTAAGTCAGGTGGAAGCCACGGCCCACCTACCATTATGGAGGCCAGAGGAAGTAAAAAGATCCTCTCCCAGCTCCCTGACAGGTACTGCCTGGGCCTGTGATCCAGGCTGAGCCAATCAGATGCTCCTGTCCAACCTTTGAATCTGGAGGTAAAGAAGCAAACATGAAGGATTAGAGAGATTATTTGTAATGGCTTCAGAGATGACGCAAGTCCAGCCACACAGCAGAGAAAGTCCTAGGAGCAGAAACCAAGCGTAGCAGGAACCACAGTGATGCTGGGCGATGCTGGAGGCAGCATCCTGGGCAGATCCTCCCTGTGGTGTGGCCTCGACCATCCCTTTCCTCCCCTGCAATCCACTTGTCCTTTGAGTCTGGTTATCCAGACATTTCGTCATTTCTGTGGTCTAGCTCACATTCTTTTGATATATTCATTTTTCCACTCAGGTTAGCCAGACTGGATTTCTATTGTTTGCAACCAGAAACCATGATCTCAGCACCTAAAAAACTAAAGAGATTAAAAAATGAAACCTAAAACAAAATATTTAAGATATTTAGTTGTTGCTGGAAGAATCTGATGTAGTAGTAGAAATAAGAGGTAAGCTTTCTTCCAAGTATACAGCAATTGCAGCTACACTTTAAATGGCTCTTGGGCAAAAAAAAATAAAAAGAAAAGTCTATATTCAGGATGAATGTTAATAAAAAGCAGCTAGAATAATAGTAAGATGCCAGGCCCTCCACACCCCTTTCTGTTTCCAATATTCTTGTAGTTTAAACCAGAGCACAATAGCCAGGTCATTGGATAGAATGAATGTTAATATATGCCCAGGAAATAGCTGAGCTTTAATTCAAAAGTCATAGGTTGCTCCGAGACATACAAGCTGGACTGCCGTGTAGCAATTAGGAGAGACAAATGGCTACAGAACTTAGATGTAAATTTTTTTAAGTGCTTAATTGGTGCAGCATGTGATGGGACATATACTCCAGGATTTAATAAAGTATAGATTATCTGGATCAAATTGAGGCCATTTGCAGAATTGAGTTACTAGATAGCCATTTTTTAAATGACTCATGTTACCAGGAAGGGCTATTGCACAAATGATTGTCTGCATTATCCCTAAAGGGTGCTCTGCTCGTCATGAAGCAGAGCTCCTGGAAAACCTGTCACATGTTATAAAACCCAGGTTTGTGACAACTGACTTTAGCAGTAGGGAAAAGAAGAAACTTCACCAACATAATCTTTTTTTTTTTTTTTTTTTTTTTTTTTTTTTGAGACGGAGTCTTTCTCTGTCCCCCAGGCTGGAGTGCAGTGGCGCAATCTCGGCTCACCGCAACCTCCCCTCCTGGGTTCACGCCATTCTCCTGCCTCAGCCTCCCGAGTAGCTGGGACTACAGGCGCCCGCCACCACGCCCGGCTAATTTTTTGTATTTTTAGTAGAGACGGGGTTTCACCGTGTTAGCCAGGATGGTCTCGATCTCCTGACCTCGTGATCCGCCCGCCTCGGCCTCCCAAAGTGCTGGGATTACAGGCGTGAGCCACCGCGCCCGGCTTCACCAACATAATCAAAAAGCAGGTAGAGGACAGTTATCACCCTTAACCTTGGCATCCAGCCGCTTCTTACCACTTTCAGATCCATCTCTCATCTGAGTTGCTGCAATGGTTTTCTGACTTGTTTCTGGTTAAGAAAAATAAAAACAGAGACTACCTTTTAGGTATACCCCAAGGCCTACCACCCGCAGCCGCATAGCCAAAACAAGTCATTCTGGTTATCCTGAAACCCTTCCTCTAGACATAAACACAAAACTTTGCCTTTGCATCCTTGTCAGCATGATTCTTTGAAATTAAACCAATCAACTATAGACAAATCAGCATAAAGAGCTTCGTTTGTCCTAAAAAGAATGGTAATGTACAACGGCCAATCACAGGAAAGATCAAAATACCTCTTTTCTTACGCTTTACAAACTGTGCTGTCTGACAAAAGGCCAGCTTCTTACCACCTGGTTCCAAGTCTCCTGCATTGTGATCTGTAATTTGTCTTATTGTATGACAGTATACTTTAAAAAATTTGTTTGATCTGGTCTTATCTTTGACATCTCCGTATTTCTACTCTTCTCCCTTATGGTCTGTTCTCATCACAGCAGCCAGAGTGATCCATTTTTTTTTTTTTTTTTTTTGAGACGGAGTCTCACTCTGTCGTCCAGGCTGGAATGTAGTGGCATGGTATTGGCTCACAGCAAACTCCACCTCCTGGGTTCAAGCAATTCTGCTGCCTCAGCTTCCTGAGTGGCTGGGATTACAGGCATGCGCCACCATGCCCGGCTAACTTTTATATTTTTAGTAGAGACAGGATTTCACCATGTTGGTCAGGCTGGTCTCAAACTCCTGACCTCGTGATTCGCCCACCTCAGCCTCCCAAAGTGCTGGGTTTACAGGCGTGAGCCACCGCACCTGGCCCAGAGTGATCCTTTTAAAACCTGAGTCAGATTATGTTCCTAATCAAAGCTCTCCAGTGCTTCCCCATCTCAAATCAGAAAATAATCAAAGTCCTTACAGTGGCTTACAAGACCCTAATGATCTGTCAATACCCACCCCCACCCATACACACACTCTCACACACCCACACCCACACTCTTACACACTCATACACACACTATCAAACACCTCCCCCCACACACATCTCTCACACACTCATACACACTCTCACACACTCATACACACACTATCAAACACCTCCCCCACACACATCTCTCACACACTCATACACACACTATCAAACACCTCCCCCCACACACATCTCTGACATTATCTTGTACCACTCTCCCCTTCACTCAACTGCAGCCGTTCTGGTCTGCTTGCTACTCCTAGAAGAATCCCAAGCTCTAAAACATGCTCCTGTCTTAGGGCATTTGCTTCAGCTGTTCCCACTGCCTGGAACTGTCTTGCCCAAGATACCCACTTAGCTCACTCCCTCCACCTTCTGTAAGTCTGTGTTAGAATGTCTCCTCATGAGACCTGCCTTAGACTGTCTGTTTAAAATTGCAATTCACAGCTCCCTCTGCATGCTCGAGCTGTTTTTCCCTATCATGTACTTAGCATGTACCCTAGCATGCCTTCTCTGCTAGTGCACTCTCTGCTTTCCTTATTATCACATTTATAGATGGTTATCTGTCTCCCTCCTAGAATATAAGCCCTATAATCACAAGGATTTTTGTGTATTTTGCCCACTGTTGTATCTCCCTAACCTATAGGAGTATTTAGCATTTAGTAGATGCTCAATAAATATGTGCTGAATAAATAAGTGAATGTCTCAGGGGAGAAATAAAGCAGACCAGAAAATAGAGAAAGTCTTTCTGAGTTTCTAAAACTCCAAGCCTCTGAGAAACAGAAAGGATAGGGTGTAGACAAAATGCTTGGGTGAAACATTTAAGAGAGAGGATTTTCCTTCTATGTACATACTAGAAAAATATTTGAGGGGGTTGAAGGAAAGTGACAAAAGCAGAGAGTTTGGCGAGTCCTGGAGAGTGACATTTATGCTTCATGGACAGAACCCCAGGGAAGCCTCAAGACCCGTGAATGGGGATGGCTCATTGATGCCTCGATTCAGAGAGGACCAGAAACAGCATCTCAGGGAGGTGCACACCCCAAGAGGGAGCAGAGCAGCAGAGAGAGGCACAGGGCCAAATATGGCCACCTGTACAGAAAGGAGAGCAGTGTCAGTGGGCATCCGTGTACCCAGGCTGTCTCTCCAAAAAGCTTGTCAGTGTGTAACCCATTTCCCCTGCCAAACCTTCACACAGCTCTGAGAGTGAGCTGAGCACGGTGGCTCACGCCTGTAATTTCAGCACTTTGGGAGGCCGAGGTGGAGGATCACTTGAGCCCAGGAGTTTGAGACCAGTCTGGGCAATATAGTGAGAGCCCGTCTCTACAAAAAACTTAAAAATTAGCCAGGCACGGTGGCACATGCCTGAAGTCCCAGCTACTCAGGAAGCTGAGGCAGGAGGATTGCTTGAGCCTGGGAGGTGGAGGTTGCAGTGAGCCGAAATTGTGCCACTGCACTCCAGCCTGGGTGACAAAGCAAGATCCTGTCTCAAAAAAGAGTAGAGTGATCTCTAAAGACTAACTCAACTCCCCACTATCCCATTGGAATAAAGGGAGAAATCATAAGTTATGCAAAAATGAAATTATATTTTCTGCACACCAGAGTTCAAATTTACCTCATTTTATGTTAAAAACAATCACTAATATTTTAAGGGATGGAATAAATTTTAAAGAAATGTTGGTCATGTGCCGGGCAGAGTACAACTTTGTTCCCAGGAGCCTGGGATGGGCATTTCGTATCCTCTGCTGACCTTGAGTGTGCTTCTGTAGGAAAATTAGAGACACGTGAGGCTGCTGCACACAGCTGAGTAATTGCCATGGCAACCAAAGGCCCATCACCTGAGCTTTATTCCAAACTGAGTTATTAAGAGCAAATTGCAGACAGTCTCAGAAAATAGAAAATGGAAAATTCACGTTCTCTCCCTTCTCCTTCTTTCTCATGACATTGGAGTTCTAAAAGTATCCCATCCCTCTTCCTAAAATTATTCCGAATGCCTTTTTTTTTCTTTCTCGGATTCGCTGTCTGATTCATAGATCCTTGTGCTTGATGGGCTGAGGGATTGGGATAAAATTAGCTCACCGCAGTTCCCTTAGCAGGGTCACCCCACATATCTCACATTGGCAAGGCTGGCAGAATGACAAAGTGTCCCCGATGAGGCCACTTTGGGACAAGCACATCTCTGGTCTGTTGAAGGAGATCCATGACCTCATCACTCTTGTCTGGAAGGGACCATAACTGGGAGAGAAAAGTTGTCATGTCAGGCTGCTTCTGGACCTGAGGTTGTGTTTATGAATAAATTATGACTTTCTGACCAGATCTTTATAGTTTTTTTCTCTCTAATCTATCATTTAAAGTAGAAGAGGGTACACATAAAATGGTTTGGAATATGGTTCAGGCGATGGGTTCTTTAGTTGCCATGGTGATTACTCAGCCACCAGTCAATGTTCCTCCTTTAAACAGTTCCAACATCTTAATAAGCATAAAAATCAACTACAGCCAAGTGCAGTGGCTCATGCCTGTAATCCCAGCACTTTGGGAGGCCAAGCTTTGAGGATCACTTGGAGCTGGGGGTTTAAGACCAGCCTGGGCAATAAAGGGAGATCCTGTCTCTATAAAAAAATTTATTCAAAATATTAGCAGAGCATGGTGGTGCATGCCTGCAGTCCCAGCTACTTGGGAGGTTGAGGTGTGAGGATCACTTACGCCCAGGAGTGTGAAGTTACAGTGAGTATGATGATTGCACCACTGTACTCTAACCTGGGTGACAGTGCAAGACCCTGTCTCTTAAAAAAAAATTCAACTACAGAGTGTGTCTAAAATATTTATTCCTGAGACCCTTCTTCAGGATCTGATTCAGTAGGGCTGGGCATGCGCCCCAGGAATTTGTGTTTTTAACAAACACCCTTAGTCTGTTTTACATTCCTACAAAGGAATACCTGAGGCTGAGTAATTCATAAAGAAAAGAAGGCCAGGCGCAGTGGCTCACGCCTGTAATGCCAGCACTTTGGGATGCCGAGGCAGGTGGATCACTTGTGGTCAGGAGTTTGAGACCAGCCTGGCCAACATGGTGAAACCCTGTTTCTACTAAAAATACAAAAATTAGCTGGGTATAGTGGCATGCGCTTGTAATCCCAGCTACTTGGGAGGCTGAGGCATAAGAATTGCTTGAACCCGGGAGGCGGAGGTTGCAGTGAGCTGAGATCATGCAGAGTGAGATTCTGTCTCAAAAAAGAAAAAAAAGAAAAGAGGTTTATTTGGCTTATGGCTCTGCAGATTGTAAAAAGCATGGTGCCAGCATCTGTTTTTTTGGTGAGGGTTTCAGGAAGCTTCCACTCATGGTGGAAGGGGAAGGGCAGCTGATGTGTGCAGATCATGTGATGAGAGAGAAATAAGACAGAGCCGGGAAGAAGATGCCAGGCTCTTTTTAACAATCAGATCCTGAGTGAATTCGTAGAACAAGAAGTCCCTCATTACTGTAGAGGGGGACACCAAGCTGATCATGAGGGATCCGCCCCCATGACCGAAACACATCCCACCAGGTCCCACCTCTCACACTGGGGCTCAAATTACAACATGAGATTTGGAAGGGATAAATATCCAAGCGATATCACACTCTCACCCCAGGAAGATTCTCATTCAGGTGATCTTCACACCACACTGTGAGAAATACAGCACACCCAAAGGCTTTCCTGAGTAAGGTTAGTGAAATGTCACTAGTTTGTAACTAATAATGTCACAGATTTTGCAAAATGTCAATGAGTAACAGCTGACTTTGGGGTGGGAGGACCTCACTGCAGTAGAGTCTTCTACCTGAGCTATGTGCCCTTGGGCTAGTTCCATGACCTCAGTTTTCTCCTCTGGATTTCCTTTATGCAGACGATACCTAAAATGTGTGGAAATGAATAACTGATACAAAATTACTAACCCCTGAATATCAAGTATACACACAGGTAGGCAAAAAAGGGTTAATTCCAGACTGTTTCACATTAAAATAGACACGACTTTTTTTTTGGTTTTTTTTTTTTGAGACAGAGTCTAGCTTTTTCACCCAGGCTGTAGTGCAGTGGCACAATCTCAGCTCACTGCAACCTCTGCCTCCCAGGCTCAAGCGATTCTCCTGCCTCAGCCTCCCTGGTAGCTGGGACTACAGGTGCATGCCACCGTACATTTTTTGTATTTTTTACAAAAATACAAAAATTTTTGTATTTTTAGTAGAGATGGGGTTTTACATGTTGACCAGGCTGGTCCCAAACTCCTGACCTCAAGTGATCCACCTGCCTCGGCCTCCCAAAGTGCTGGGATTACAGGTGTGAGCCACTATGCACAGCCCAAAATAGAAATTACTTTTTTAGAACACTTAGAGTAATTATTTTAGGGAACACGCTCCCATTCTCCTTTGAAAGAAAAGCCCAATCTCCTATGTTGATTTTGAGATTTTATTTGGATTTTGTATCTCCTAGCCTCTAGAGCTGTGGCCATAAAAAGTAATGTAAGTTTTATAAAAAGTTTTCTCACTTTGCCTTAAGTGTATATGTGTACACATTTTCGTGTAGAAGATTTAAAATATTACATATATGGTTATACTGGACTGCAAAGAAATGAATGGAATTGAATTAACTTTTGGAATTGAATTAAATCCGTTTCTAATTTTCCCTTGAAAAAGAGCAACCTTATGGGTCAGTTATACCTTATAGACAAAATTATGGTTTTTAAATGACAAAAATACTGAATCATAGAATTTTAGGCTGATCTAGGAGGTCCTCCATTGCTATCACTTACATTCATACATTTTGACCATTACACCTAGGCAAAATTCTCAGAACTGTCCAAATTGTTTTGTTGTGTTGGAGTTTTATCATGTTTATTAAAACTTGAAATAGGTTCACTGGAATTCAAATATCTTTGTCATTCATGTTTGTTTTGTTTGCTGGTTTCTTTGTTATTTAGTATTTGGATTTGACTTCTATAAGTGCTTCAAACTAGATTTGGTTTTTTATTTGTTTTGTTTTGTTTTGTTTTAGGGGATTGATATGGTTTGGATCTGTATTCTCACAAAATCTCATGTGAATTGTAATCCCCAGTGTTGGGAGAGGTGCCTGGTGGGAGGTGATTGGATCATGGGGCAGATCCCTCATGAATGGTTTAGCACCATCCCCTGGGTGCTGTTCTCATGATAGTGAGTGAGTGAGTGAGTGATGATGAGATCTGGTTGTTTTAAAAGTGTGTGGCACCACCCTGCTCTCTCTCTTGCTTCTGCTCCAGCCACGTAAGATGTGACTGCTTCCCCTTCTGCCATGATTGTAAGTTTCCTGAGGCCTCCCCAGGAGCCAAGCAGATGCCAGCATCATGCTTCCTATACAGCCTGTGGAACTGTGAGCCTATTAAACCTCTTTTTTTTTTAAATAAATTGCCCAGTCTCAGTTATTTCCTTATAGCCATGCTAGAACAAACAAATACAGAAAATGGATTAGGTGGAGGGAGTTTTTTGAAATTATAGCAAAACAAACTGATAAGAGGACTTTAACCAAAACACATTTTTAAAGGAATAATCACAAGTGATTATTGCAGTCTACATTAAAACCAGTATTTCTATATCGACTGTTCTGTATGGTTATTCTTTTTACTAGAATGACCACCCCAAGGTCCTAAAAGAGGCATATTTATCAAATAAATATCCAACTATATATTCACTCTTCTACTCACTAATAGAGTGAACTAATAATACATATTTGAAATGTCAGCTTTTAAAGGTGACATAATTTTCTTCTTCATCCTTCCTTAACTAGAAAATGCAATTCCCTTTCATTCTATTCTAAGAATTCTATTACTTGAAGTTTAACTTTGTTTTTTGTTTTTTGTTTGTTTTTTGAGACAGGGTCTCACCCTGTCACCCAGACTGGAGTGCAGTGGCAGGACCATGGCTCACTGCAGCCTCAACCTCCCAGGATCAGGTGATCTTCCCACCCCAGCCTTCTGAGTGGGAAGGGACTAAAGGCATGTGCCACCATACCTGGCTAATCTTTGTATTTTTAGGGATAGAGACAGAGTTTCACCATGTTACCCAGGCTGGTCTCCAACTCCTGACCTCAGATGATCTGCCCACCTCAGCCTCCCAAAGTGCCGAGATTACAGGAGTGAGCCACTGTGCCCAACTTGAAGTTTAACCGTCTTTTTCTATTTTTATTTTTTATTTTTATTATTTTTTTTTGAGACAGTCTTACTCTGTCACCCAGGCTGGAGAGCAATGGCCCAGTGGCACAGTCTCGGCTTGCTGAAACCTCCTCCTCCTGGATTCAAGCGAGTCTCATGCCTCACCCTCCCAAGTAGCTGTGATTACAGGTGCTTGCCACCATTCCTGGCTAAGTTTTGTATTTTTAGTAGAGACAGGGTTTTACCATGTTGGTCAGGCTGGTCTTGAACTCCTGACCTCAAGCGATCCACCTGCCTCAGCCACCCAAAGTGCTGGGATTACAGGTGTGAGCCACCATACCCGGCCTGAAATTTAACTTTTTGTTTGTTTAGAAATGGTCTCTTAGAATTCTTATTTTGGTTGTTTATACCACCTAGGGATTAGGACAAATATCACTGCCTTGAAATTCTTTTAAATGCTTCTTTTACTTTACATGGATCCTTCTCTTTTCATTGTCCTACTTGCTTCCTGATTCATCATCATGCTTCAGAACAATCCCAAACCAGGAGGCAAAAGGCCCTTCCTAAGGTACAAGGGGCCCAGGCCAGGCTGTAGCTGTTCCATCCCAGGATGTGCCCAGTGGTGAGGGCACAGAAGTGGCAAAATGGCCTTGTAGAAAAGTATCAGACATGGCTCAGAAAACCTGGTTCCTCTGGCCACCAGTGGTCTTGAGCCAGGACTTTTGGTATTCTGGGCATTTTCCTCAGCTGAAAAATAAAGGGGAAAGATGAAACATTCTGCGCAAGCTCTTCTGGTCCCAAAACATCATGACTTTCAAATCAGCTGGTGCTTTGCTCCTGTGGTCGCCCCAAAAACATGGCCAAATGAATAGATTCTACCAGGTACCTAGGAAGAGAAAGAAACCCCCTGGCCTCTGTGAGCTTCCCTGGCCTTTTATCAAAGAAGACATTTTTCAGATGAGAGAAACATCCATGTTACCTAGAAACTCGTTCAGAAGCACAACTATTGAGATTAATGTGTAAAACTGTCTTAGTGGAAGATGTTTCAACTTTTGTCCTTTTGTCAGTTGTTTTTTACGTAAACCCAATAAGCAACACCTATTCCTGAATATCTGACAAAGCGTACTGTTTCTTTTCTCTTGATCTTTCCACAACACCTGCTGTGACCTTGGCTGAGGAATCATCTTAGATTAGTAGATTTAAATATCATCTTTCGTAGACTTCATCCTCATCTCATCTGACTCTGAGCCTCACACAAACCCTGACATGTTCCATTTCACTCCAGGCACAATGCCTCGTTATTTCGTATCAACTTCCCATGCTTTAGTTAACTCAGTGCTTGAAGCTTTGCTACGTTATCCTCACACGAGCTTACTCACATTTTTTGAGTAAATAACCATAAAATATTATGCCTATATATGATATATGAGTTCTATGGAAGGAGAGATACACAATCTAATACAGTGCCTGCCACACAGTGGGTAGGCCTTCAGTAAGTGTTTGTTGAATGAATAAATGTCACTTAAATATTCTTCCCAAGACAATCCCTTCTGCTATGCCTGGTAACAGCCCTTTGCTTGCCAGCCATCCCTGCCTCAGAACTTTGAGCCCATATGTTCGACACAGACCAAGACAATAGGCCCCAACTCTACAATAATTCTGTCGTATGTATAATAGCCCTTATTATTAACACAATTTAAAAACAACCCACAAAATCCTCCCAGCAGGTTTTGGTTACTCCCATGTGGACTTCAGTGTAAACATAGTCCCTGGCTGGCAGCATATTCTTCCTTTGAGTCAGAGCTGTTTACCAAGAACATAAAAAAGAGGGTGAGGAGGAGGTTCATTTTTCCGGGCTCTGCAGGGTGTACAGCCAGTACCTTTCCAATTTTCACAAACGAACTTCAGTCTCTTTTATTGAAATACTTTTTCCATCAAGGCTCACTATGCCCAGAGCAGCATTCTATGCTACAAGATCTACTAAGATCTTTTGTTCCCAAAGTTTCCTTAAAATTCCCTTTTGGAGATTACTGACCTCATTAAAAGTGATGGGGAGTGACGGACTTCATTCAGACAATTAGACCACCACACCTCTGCCCACATTGCCCCCTGTGGTGGAATGAATAGTGTCCCCCAAATATTCATGTTTACCTGGAACCTCTGAATATAACTTTATGTGGAAATAGCATCTTTGCAGATATAATTACTTAAATCAAGATGAGACCATACTGCAGTAGGGTGGGCCCTAAATCCAATGACTGGTGTTCTTATGGTGGTGGGCACCTGTAGTCCCAGCTACTACAGGCAGGCTGAGGTGGGAGGATTGCTTGAGCCCAGAAGTTCAGGTTGCAGTGAGCTGTGATCACACCACTGCACTCCAGCCTGGGTGACAAAATGAGACCCTGTCTCTAAAAACAAAAACAAAAAAGAAGGAGGAGAAGAGAGGACACATACAGACACAGAGGGGAGGGAGCCATCTGATGACAGAGGCAAAGACTGGAGCGATACATCTATAAGCTAACGAACACTAAGAATTGCCAGCAACCTGGGAAGAGGTGAAGAAAGATTCCCCTCTAGAGCCTTCAGAGGGAGGACAGCCCTGCTGATACCTCGATTTCAGACTGTGGGATCCCCCGAGTAAAACTGTATTAAGGTAAGAAAGTATTGCTCTGGATTTTGTACCATGACACTATAGAATGGGAGGTCATCAAAGGCTTGGGCCATTATGAGGGGAGAGAAGAGAGGATTAAGCACAAAAGCCCTGAGCTTTTGTAGTGGTAATTTTATTTACTACTCAAATCAAAACGCTGTGAGATAGTGTATCAATAATGATGCTTTCGGAATCTGACAAATTTCATAGACAAAAAGGCGGTAAAGACACAAATATATTGAATAATAAAACAAATGAAATAGATAAAGCAACTTGTATGTTACAGAAAGAGAAAAGATTTGGTATCTGTCATATGGAAAACTTTCCTTTTTATTTGTCCATGGATCACATACCAAATGTAAGATAAATCTCCCTGAGAATTCATAATAAGATGTGATATGGTTTGGTTCTGTGTCCCCACTCAAATTTCACCTCTAATTGTAATAATCCACACATGTGGGAGGGACCTGGTGGGAGGTAATTGAATCATAGGGGTGGGTTTTTCCCATGCTGATATCATGATAGTGAATAAGTCTCACGAGATCTGATGGTTTTATAGAGGTGAGCTTCCCTGCACATGCCTCTTGCTACACCATGTAAGATGTGACTTTGCTCCTCCTTTGTCTTCCACCATGATTATGAGGCCTTCCCAGACTTGTGGATCTGTGAGTCTATTGAACCTGTTTCCTTTATAAATTACCCAGTCTCGGGTATGTCTTTATTAGCAGCCTGAGAACAGACTGATATAAGATGTGACTAGTCTCAAGAAGGAAGTGAACGAAGACATTGGTAATCATATAGGTAAATCTAAACGATCATTAGCAACAATAGTGACAAGTGACTGCTTTGTGGGATACAGAAACAAGGTGAAATTAAAGCCCTGGGCATGTAACAGTCAGCACCTACAATTGGAGGGTTTTGAATTATGCAGGAAGAAGATGGAAATATTAAATATAGATTTAAATTGAGTATACCTCTTAAATATTAAGAAAAACTACTAAAAAGACACAGAAAGAGATTGTCAAACTTCCAAATCAGTAGAGAGATGCTAAGAGCAACGTTCTTCAACTTTTCTCCAGGCCACCCTGACTCACCTCTGCCTTTCAGTTCTAGTGCACGCCATCATGCAGCAGAATCAGGTTGGTGCTGAGCAACAGTGAGATCCTGTCTTAAAAAAACAGAGAGAGAGAGAGAGAGACAGAGAGAGAGAGAGGACACATACAGACACACAGGGGAGGAGGCCTCCTCCCCTGTGTGTCTGTGACAGATGCAGAGACTGGAGTGATGCAGCCGCAAGCTGAAGAATACCAAGGATTACCAGCAACCTGGGAAGAGGCAAGGAATGATTTGAATTTGCTACTCCTCGACAATGAATTTGCTACTCCTGGTCCTATTAGCTGTGGCTGGAGGGATAGCGGCAGGTGATGATGAAACAGTGTCTGTAGATAGGAAACAGATATTTCTAAGACAGTGCAGGGGCTCTGCTAGCACCACAAAAGTATGTCTATTCTATGTGGTAGATTGAGGCCTCATGATTATATTACTATATTAAAAGCAAATCAAAGATTTGGATTTCCCAAGTGTCATCTACATAGCAACTTTCAGAATCTTCAGATTAACTTGCAAACAAACAAACAAAAAGAATATGATCTCCATCTCCATACATACACCTACACGTGCTCGTGTGCACACACACGGATACACAAAGAAAGCACCCCACCGAACCCCAAAGGTATAATCTGTGTGGCACCATGTGGGCAGAAATGGATGCATGAGCAAAGCCAGAGCAGAAAGCATCTCCAAACACTTACGCATCCTCCCACTGTGTTCCAAGAACATTGTGTTAAGTTTACAGCTTTAAAAATGTAATTAACACTTTTACTCAAGGGAGAGTAGGTCCTGAGAGTTTTAACAGGACACAGTAGAAGCAGATTCAAACCTCAGTGAGCAATGGTTTTCTCAAAGGATAAATCAAGTCCTATAGCCATTATTTTCTGGTCTCCTAGGAACCTGGAGACCAATATGAACTAGACCCACTTTTCTTAGAATTCCACTGTCATTGTTGTCATATCCCCCCCGTTAGATTTGGAAATTAAACCCTATCCAGTACAGCTCTAAAAGCAGCCCTATGATGAAAGCCTGGAAAAGCAATTTGAATAAATAGGATCTAAAACATTATGACTTTCTGCTACGATAACATCACCAAACGCTCCACTGACTTTGGAACTTGCAAGAGCAGTGTCCCTGCCGAGGCAGTTGGTGTCATGGGGTGAGTTGAGGGATGCCGCAAGGTTTGTCTTGCCTCAAAATATCTCACATATAATTCTGCCACATTGCATGAAACCCCATGTGAAAATACAAGTCTTTTACTTAGGAGGGAGAATTAGATGGTGATTTGGCATAATCATGAGAAGAGACAGAATTGACACATGTTGGTGAGAGGAGACGAGGCTCTGGAACAGGAGATGCTGCTGCACAGGGTGGGGGAGCACCCTGAGCCCAGTGCAGGGAAAAGGAGGCTGGGGAAGTCATGGGGGCAGGCAAGGAGAGGAAGGCGCAAACCAAAGCAAGCTTCACCCCCTTAATTCTTCCACCTACAGCTGAGAAGAGACTAAGTGTGGGGACTGTTTGGGAAACTACCAGCTAAAATACACACCTTTGTTCTGGAACAGCTGCTCTATGTGAAGATACCATGACCACATTATTTTTATATTAAAACAAATTCAGATTTGCTTTGTAGTTAATTCACATGGCCATTTTAAAGGGGGGAAAAACAGAAGGCTATTACTTCAAATTTCATGCTAGTAGTGGACCTCTTAGACAGTGTCCCAGACATCTCAGATTTTCTCAGCTCTGTCCCTTCACCTGCCTCTGCTGGTGAATGTCACTGTACACCGGGAAGAGCTGCTTGCATGAGCTTCAAGGATATAAAAGCAAGGAGCCTTGTTCTGGGGAATCACTATCAAAAAGAGTACAGTACTAAGAACACGTGTTATTTTCAATCAAAGTCCTTGAGAAATTTTTTTCCAGTTGAAACCCTATTAGGGACTATAAAACCAAAATAAGCCTGCTATAAGCTCAGACAGGTCAGAATACAGAGATATCAATGCAGCACATTTCTATCCGTGCCAGTCAGGATCTTCTCCTGCTTCAACTGATGGACACGCTCAATGTGTCTAAGAGGTGTTCAGTGATGTTGGAGGAGACTCTGTTTCCAATTAAAGGTCTTCCTTTACTGGCAAGTTTAATTAATTCAGCTTTGCCTTTCAGTTGGTCTCTATATTATTAACAGGCTGTGGTGTGGTTGGGAAAGTGGAAATGTACTGGTGTGGTCGGGAACAGAAGACCTGTATTTAAGTCCCCAGTCTGTCTCTTACCAGTTGTGTGACTGTGAGTGGATCATTTTGTCTCTCTCATGTTTGTTTTTCTCATCTGTAAGATGGGGATTCAGATTGCTGGGCTGCTAGTCCCACAGGTTGCTGAAAGGATCAGAGAAGCTTGTGAAAGCACACTGTGGCCCATAGAACTTGGGGAGCTACCAGGACCCATTCTGATGGGAGACATTGGATCATTTGTGAACCATTTATTCCCTGTGACATCTCAATGTTTATTAGACGTGTGGAGAGCTGCCACCTCATCTTCTGCTTTTACCATAGTTGATCTTTTCTCAATAGGCTGAAAGAAGACAGCATGCCAAGATGCTGAGATTCCCACTATGCCTTTACCATCTGTGTAAATTAGGACAAGTTACATACCCTTTGTGAGGTTATCACCAGGAAAATTAGGATCATGATAGATAACTTGTGGAGTTGTGAAGATTACATGCAACAGGCATCTAATACATAATAATTTCTATTATGACGTTTTCTCTCTCTTCATCTGTTCACAAGTGTTTTATGGAAGTCCCAAAAGGTGGCCTGGATCGTTTGGTTTAAAGCCCTCTGTCTTAAGGATCCTGGAGCACCTCCCACTGGAGCTGTATCGGATATCTCCCACTGGAGTATCAATAGGTAGATAATAGATATAGGGCTATTTAGGTTATCTATTTCTTCTTGAGGAAGCTTCAATCATTTGCATCTTCTGAGGAATTTAGTGGGGAGAGTGCTCTTAGAAGCCATCTAGCAAAGTGGTTCTCAAACTGTAAGGTATGTCAGAATCACCAGAGCTCTAGACGCTAATTCAAATGTTGTAACAAATATTACAATGGATAAAATCGTAACCTGAGGTAACTGTTACTTTCCCCACAATTCCCGTTTGCTAAAATATAAAACTGCCGTATAACTAGTAGTCCTGCATTTATAAAAAGACAGCAATCTTGTTAAGAAAAACTATTAGTTGCAAACTAATTAATGAAGTACCATCTGTGAGATTCAGTGTTCTTTGCATGAGCTGTGACTAGTCATCTGGGCAAATTTTTATGCTTTTTAGCACAGATGGGAAAGAGTAAAGGGTGTAACCAAGCAAAGTGTGGTGTGAATTATCCTATTAGATGCGTATGCTACAAGGTTTAGAAAATTTTATTCATGATCTGGTATAAACATATTCATTTTCATACTCTTCCTAGAAAACCTGATTTAAATCTACATCTAACTTTGTATTCTCCAGCTGATCCCAAATATTGTCTCCAGATCAGTGTTTACAAAATACCTGCCTCCTTTTCAACCTTCAGTTAAAACTTAAACTCCTTAGCTTGGGATTTAAAATCTACACTCCAATCCTTCCCCATCTCACCAAACTTAGCTCTCATGAGCAACCTACTCTCACTGTTATTGCTCGACTCCCTTACAGCCAAATTCATATTCTAGTGGCTCCCAAATCTGTTCACCCATTAGCTTTGCCTGGAATGCCACTCTATGGCCTCTTCCTCCTCTCTAGTTGTCAAAATCCTACTTATTCTTCAAGGTAAGGCACTTCATCCAGTGATTTCTCCCAAATGCTCTCAATGCTTATTCATTTAAAAAACACTTATGGCTGGTCATGGTAGTTCATGCCTATAATCCCAGCACTTTGGAAGGCCAAGGTGGGAGGATCACTTGAAGCCAGGAGTTCAAGACTAGCCCTGGCAACACAGTGAGACCCTGTCTCTATGAAAGATTTAAAAACATGTTTTCTTTAAATTAGCTGGGCATGATGGCATGCATGGGTAGTCCTAGCTATTCAGGAGGCTGAGGTGGGGGGAATCACTTGAGCCCAGGAGTTGAGGCTGCAGTGAGCTATGATTGTGTCACTGAACTCCAGCCCGGGTGACAGACCCTGTCTCAAAAATTTTTTTAATAACAGTTAACAGTAATTTATTATATATTTCAAAATAGCTAGAAGAGAAGACTTGGAATGCTCCCAACACAAGGAAATGACAAATGTTTGAGGCAATGAATATCCTAATAACCTAGATTTCATCTTTATGCATTGCATGCTTGTATCAAAATATTACATTAAATAGGTACAACTATTGTATATGCATAAAAATAAAAAATAAAACATGTTTACAGAGCTCTTAAAATTTTATTGCAGTTACACATGTGAAAAATAACATGGCATTTTAGTTAACTGGAATATTTCTATTTTAAAAATTAGTTCTATTGAGGTATAATCAACATAGAGTAAAACTTTCACTAAGGTGCAGAGTTCTATGAGTTATTTTTTAAAAAAACAGTTTTATTGAGGTGTAATGGATATACATGCATATATTTAAAGTGTAAAACGTGATAAGATTGACATATGTATACATTGGTGAAGCCATTACCCTGTCCCCAGGCAACCACTGATCTGCTTTCTGACAATACAGTTTGCATTTTCTAAAATTTTCTATAAATGGAATAATACAGTATGCATTTCTTTTTGCTTAGCTTCTTTTACTCACTATAATTATTTGGAGATTCATCCATATTATTATGTATTATCAATAGTTCATTCCTTTGTATTCCCAAATAGTATTCCATTATGTGTACATACCACAGTTTATTTATCCATTTATCTGTTGACAGACATGTGAATTGTTTCCAGTTAGGAACTTTACAAATAAAGTTGCTATGAACACTCATGTCCAATCTTTTCTTGAATATATGATTTCCAAGTTTCATTTGTTCCACATGCTAACCAACCCGTGATATGGGCCATCTTTTTAATTGTAGACAACCTAATTTAATCTTAATTTACATTTTAAAATAACTAATGGTGTTAGATAACTTTTCATGTGCTAATTTGCCATTTATACAGCTTCTTTGAAATGTTCATTTAAATTATTTGCCCACTTTATAATTGTATTGTTTTCACATTGTTTTTAGAGTTGTTTATATATTCTGGATGCAAATCCTTTATCAGATATAATATTTGCAAACATTTTCTCACAGCTTGTGGCTTTTCTTTCCATTCTCTTAACAATGTCCATAGAAGCACAAAATTTAATTTTCGTGAAGTCAAATTTATCCATTTTTCTTTTTTAAATTGTGCTTTTGGTGTAGCTAGGAAATCTTTGTGTAACCCAAAGTAACAAAGATTTTCTCTTATGTTTTCTTCTAAAAGTTTTATACTTATAGGTAAGTATAAAATTTAACTCATCCATTGTGAGTTAAATTTTTTATATGGTGCAGGCTACAAGCCAAAGTTGATTTTTTGTATGTGATATCTAATTGTTTCATCACATTGAAAAAATTACTCTTTGTCTTTGCACCTTTGTCAAAAATCAGTTTTCCACACAAGTGAGGCTCTATTTCTGACTCTTTAGATCTGTTCCATCAATCTATTTGTCTATGTTGAGAAGAAACCCACACTGTACTGATTATGGTAGCTTTAAAATAAGCCTTGAAATTAGATAGTGTTAGTCCCAAATTTGTTCTTTTTTAACACTGTTTGGATTATTACTGGATCTTTGCATTTCTATATTAATTTTAGACCTAGCCTGTGAATTCCTACCAAAAACAAGCTAGGATTTGGATTGGGACTGTGTTGAATATGTAGATTAATCTGGGAGAAAATAACATCTTAACAGTATGGAGTCTTCCAACCCATTAACATAGTACAGCTCATCATTTATTTAAGACTTTAAAAATTTCTTTCAGTAATATTTTGTAGAAGTCTTGTATATATTCCGTCAAATTTATCCCTAAGTGTATATCTCATTCTTCATCTTGCTGTAAATGGTATTGATTTTGTAATTTCAGTTTCCAACTCTTCATTGTGAATATATGGAAATACAACTGACTTTTGTATATTGATACTCTAGCCTGCAACCTTGCTAAACTCACGTTTTAGTCCTAGTATTTTTTGTAGACTACATGGGATTTTTCTACATAATCATGTCATCTATGAATAAAGGCCATTTTGTATCTTTCTTTCCAGCTAAATGTATTTTATTTATTTATTGCTTTATCTCACTGGTTAGAACATCCAGTACAACATTAATTAATGTAGAGAAAGCCAGCACTTGCATTTTTCTTAATCATAGGGGAAAGTGTGTTCTTTTTCAGTCTCTCACCTTTGAGTATGACAGTAGCTAGCTACAGGCTTTTTGTAGGTGCCTTTACCAAATTGAGGAAGTTCTCTTCTATTCCTAGTTTGCTGAATGTTTTTTTTCAATCAAAAATGTGTGTAAAATTTTGTCAAATGCTTTTTCTCAGTCTATTGAGATGATCATATGATTTTTTTTCTTTCTTGTTAATATAGTGAATTATGTTAATTGACTACTGTACATTAGAATATTCTTGCATTCCCAGAATAAACTGTACTTGCTCAGGATGTATCACTGCTTTTTATACATTCTTAAATTTGATTTGCTGACCTTTTGTTAATTATTTTAAAAATGTGTGTTCTTAGGGGATATTGGGATGTCTATAGTTGTATTTTTTGTATTATCTGTGTCTGGATTTTGGTACCAGGATAATGCTGGCTTCAAAGAATGAGTTGAAAAGTACTTGTCTTTTTTCAATTTTAATGGAAGAGTTTGTGTAGAATGTGTATTATTTATTTATTGAATGTTTAGTAGAATCAACCAGTAAAATTATCTGCACCTGGGAAGGTTTTTGACTACAAATTCAATTTCTTTAATAGATATAAGACTATTTGGGTTATTCATTTCTTCTTGAAGAAGTTTGACAGTTTGTGTCTTTCAAGGAATTTCTCCATTTTATCTAAATTGTTGAACATATTGCCATAAAGTTGTTTATAAATGTCTTTATTAGCCTTTTAATATTTGTAAAATTCTGGAGTAATATTTCTCTCATGCCTGATATTGGAAATTTGTGTGTTCTTTTTTCCTTATCATTCTGACTAGAGGCTTATCAACTTTATTGCGCTCTTCAAAGAACCAGCTTTTGATTTCACTAATGTTCTCTATTTCTTTTCTATTTCATAAATTTCCACTCTAATATTTGTTATTTCTTTTATTATGCTTATTTTGAGATTAATTTGGTCTTCTTTTTCTATGTTTTTATGGCCAACTTGTTGATTTGTGTATTTCTCCTTGCATTTCTGTCCATTCTTGCTCCAGGTATTTTGAAGTTCTTCTATTAGGTACAGGAACATTTAGGATTCTTATGTCCTTTTGAGGAACTGACTCCCTTAATCATTGTTAAATGGCCTTTATTTATTTCTAGTAATATTCTTTGCTTTGAATTCTACTTGGCCTTATATTAATATAGCATTCAGCTTTTCTTCTGTTTTAGGATGATATATATTTTCTTACACTTTTACTCTAATCCAAATGACAGAAAATAACAAATGCTCATGAGAATGTGGAGAAATTGAAACTCTCATACACTGATGGTGGGAATGAAAAATGGTGCAGCCACTTTGGAACTCTGGCAGTTCCTCAAAAGGTTAAGTATATAGATACCATATAACCCAGTAATTCTACTTCTAGGTCTATGTCCAAGAGAAAAACACATCCACAGAAAAACTTGTACATAAATGTTTACAGGAGCAACACTAATAATAGCCATGAAGTAGAAACAATCCAAATATCCATCATCTAATGAGTGGATAGATAAAACGTGGTATATCCATATGATGTAATGTTATTTGGCAATAAAAAGGAAATAAATGCTTATACATGCTACAACATGAATGAAATACAAAAACATTATGCATGAAATATGAAAACATTATGCTAAGGGAGAAAAGTTAGTCCCAAAAGACCTCATATTATATCATACAATTTATATGAAATATCCAGAATAGGTAGATGACATGGTTTGGCTCTGTGTCCCCACCCAAATCTCACCTTGAATTGTAATAACACCCACGTGTCAAGGGAAGGACCAGGTGGAGATAATTGAATCATGGGGACAATTTCTCTCATGCTGTTCTCATGATAGTGAGTTCCCACGAGAGTTGATGGTTTTATAAGGGGCTTCCCCCTTTACTCAGCACTGATTCTCTCTCCTGATACCCTGTGATGAAGTGCCTCCTACTATGATTGTAAGTTTCCTGAGGCCTCCTCAGCCATGTGAAACTGTGAGTCAATTAAACCTCTTTTCTTTATAAATTACCCAGTCTCAGGTAGTTCTTCATGGCAGCGTGAGAACGGACTAATATACTAAATGGTACCACAGAGAGCGCGGTGCTCCTATAAAGATACCCAAAAATGTGGAAGAGACTTTGCAACTGGGTAACAGGCAGAGGTTGGAACAGTTTGGAGGGCTCAGAAGAAGATAGAAAGATATGGGAAAGTTTGGAACTTCCTAGAGACTTGTTGAATGGCTTTGACCAAAATGCTGATAATGATATGGACAATGAAGTCCAGGCTAAAGTGGTCTCAGATGGAAATGAAGAACTTGTTGGGAACTGGAGAAAAGGTCACTCTTGCTATGCTTTAGCAAAGAGTCTGGCAGCATTTTACCCGTCCTAGAGATCTGTGGAACTTTGAACTTGAGAGAGAATGATTTAGGGTATCTGGCGGAAGAAATTTCTACGCAGCAAAGCTTTCAAGAGGAGGCAGAGCATAAAAGTTTGGAAAATTTGCAGCCTGTCAATGTGATAGAAAAGAAAAACTCATATTCCGAGGAGAAATTCAAGCCTGCTGCAGAAATTGGCATAAGTAACAAGGAACTAAATATTAATCACCAAGACAAAGAGGAAAATGTCTCCAGGGCATGTCAGAGACCTTCGAGGCAGCCCCTCCCATCACAGACCTGGAGGCCTAGGAGGGAAAAATGGTTTCATGGGCTGGGTCCATGGCCCCTCTGCTGTGTGTAGCTCCAGACTTGGTGCCATGTGTCTCAGCTGCTCCAGCCATGGCTAAAAGAGGCCAAGGTACAGCTTAGGCCATTGATTCAGAGGGTGCAAGCGCCAATCCTTGGCAGCTTCCACATGGTGTTGGTCTTACAGGTGTGCAGAAGACAAAAATTGAGGTTTTGGAACCTCCACCTAGATTTCAAAGGATGTATGGAAAAGTGTGGCAGACTTGTAACAGTCACTACTACTGTTACTACTTGAGATTGTCATTACAACAGTTATTACTGTTCCTACTGAGACTGTCATTACAAGGCTGGATGAATGGGGACAAATGCAGAAATGAAAACTTAAAAGAAACTGTTTGAAAGGAAGGGGCCAGGGGAAGAAGAAGAGAGCTCCCTGCTTCTAGTGAGCAAAGGCAGCCACCCTGAGCTTCTACAGCCCTTCATATTTATTGGGTAGAAAGAGCAGGGAGGAGGAGGTAATGACTGGTCAGCTGCTTGATTGATCACAGGTTCACATTATTGCTAATAGGCTTCAGATATGACTAATCACAAGAAACACTGTGCTTGGGGCGTGCCTGCCCTCAGCATTCCTTCTGGGCAGCAGACGCAGTTTGTCAGTTTGCTAACAGCCTGCTTTCATGAGAACAGTTCGCTATTTACTCATATAGCCTCCAGTGGTATACTGAGTTGATCACAACCTTAACTCTATGAGGGGCCCTCATAAAGAACCTCTGCTAGAGCAGCGTGGAAGGGAAATGTGGGGTTGTAGCCCTCACACAGAGTCCCCACTAGGGCATTGCTTAGAGGAGCTGTGAGAAGAGGGCCACCATGCTCCAGACCCCGGAATGGTAGATCCACCAGCTTGCATCATGTGCCTGGAAAAGCCACAGACACTCAATGCCAGCCCATGAAAGCAGCTGGGAGGGGGGCTGTATCCTGCAAGGCCACAGGGGTGGAGCTGCCCAAGGCCTTGGGAGCCCATCTCTTGCATCAGCATGACCTGAATGTGAAACATGGAGTCAAAAAAGATTATTTAGGAGCTTCAAGGTTTAATTCCTGCCTTACTGGATTTTAGACTTACATGGGGACTGTAGCCCCTTTGTTTTGGCCAATTTCTCTCATTTGCAATGGGTGTATTTACCCAATGCCTGTACCTCCATTGTATCTAGGAAGTAACTAACTTGGTTTTGATTTTACAGGCTCACAGGTGGAAGAGACTTGCTTTGTCTCAGGTAAGACTTTGGACTTGGATTTTTAGGTTCACGCTAGAATGAGGTAAGACTTTGGGGGACTGTTGGAAGATCATTATTATGTTTTGAAATGTGAGGACATGAGATTTGGGAGGGGCCAAGGGCAGAATGATATGGCCTGGCTGTGTCTCCACTCAAACCTCACCTTGTGTCAAAGGCAGGACCAGGTGGAAATGATTGAATCCTGGGGGCAGTTTCCCTCATGCTGTTCTTGTGATAGTGAGTTCTCATGAGATCTGATGGTTTTATAAGGGGTTTTCCCCTTTGCTTGGCACTCATTCTCTCTCCTGATGCCCTGTGAAGAGGTGCCTTCCACCATAATTGTAAGTTTCCTGAGGCCTCCCCAGCCATGCTGAAGTCAATTAAACCTCTTTTCTTTATAAGTTACTAAGTCTTGGGTATTTCTTCATAGCAGTGTGAGAACGGACTAATACAGTATATTTATGGAGAAGCAAAGTAGATTAGTGGTTGCCCAGGGCTACAGTAAGGGATAGGGATGGGATTGTGGGGCTATGGAAAGTGACTATTAATGGGTATGAGATTCCTTTTGGGGATGATGAGAAAAAAAATTTTTGAGACAGGATCTTGCTCTGTAATCCATGCTGGAATGCAGTGGTGCGAACATTGCATTGTAGCCTTGACCTCCTGAGCTCAAGTGATTCTTCTACCTCAGACTCCTGAGTAGCTGGGACCACAGGCATGCACCACTATGCCAGGCTAATTTTTTAATTTTTTGTATTAGCCTGTTCTCACACTACTAACAAAGACATACTTGAGACTGAATAATTTATAAAGTTAAGAGGCTTAATTGACTCACACTTCCATGTGGCTGGGGAGGCCTCACAATCATGGCAGAAGGTGAATGAGGAGCAAAGTCGTGTCTTACATGGAGGCAGGCAAGAAAGAGCATGTGCAGAAACCATCAGATCTCATGAGACTTATTCACTACCATGAGAACAGCACGGGAAAGAACCACCCCCATGATTTGATTGTCTCCCACCAGGTCCCTCCCACAACACAGGGGACTTATGGGAGCTACAATTTGAGATTTGGGTGGGGACACAGCCAAACCATATCAGATGGGGTCTCACTGTGTTGCCCAGGCTGGTCTCAAACTCCTGGGCTCAAGCGATTCTCCTGCCTTGGCCTCCCAAAGTGTTGAGATTACAGGCATGAGATACTGTACCCAACCTGAAAGTGTCTTAAAATTGATTGTAATGATGATGGCTTAACTGTGAATATATTAAAAACCATTGGGTATACTTTTTTAAAAAAAGAGGAATCATATAGTACATGAATAATATCTCAAAAAAGTTATGTTAAAAAAGTGACCTCTGGGTTGGGAGCTACTGGTGACCTCAGTGAAAGCAGTTTCTAGAGTGGTGGAAGTAGACTCCAGATTAAAGAGGTTGAGGAATGAATGAAAGATGAGGAAGTAGGTAACAAAAGTCATCTAGCCTTTCGAGACCTGTGACAAAGGAGATAGGGTGGTACTAGAAAAGGAGGCAGGTTTTATCAAGGATAGAATGGATAAAGAAAATGTGGTACCTATACATCATGGAATACTCTGCAGCCATAAAACGGAAAGAGATCATGTCCTTTGCAGAGACATGGATGGAGCTGGAAGCCATTATCCTCAGTAAACTAATGCAGGAAGAGAAGACCAAACACCACATGTTCTTACTTATAAGTGAGAGCTGAACAATGAGAACACATGGACACATGGTGGGGAACAACACACACTGGGGCCTGTTGTGGGGACAGTAGAGGTAAGGAGAACATCAGGAAGAATAGCTAATGGATGTTGGGCTTAATACCTAGGTGACGGGTTGATCTGTGTAGCAAACCACCATGGCACACATTTGCCTATGTAACAAACCTGCACATCCTGCACATACACCCTGGAACTTAAAAGTGGAAGAAAAAAAAACATACAAGAGAAATGGAAGGAATTTAATAAAATTTGCCACACTACTGTCAAGATTGTAACAATATATATGCCCATCAGTGAATTTTGACAGTACCTTCGCCTCATATATAATAAACATTTCAAATCTTTGTTCTCTGAAGAGGTTAAAAATGCATCTTTTTCTTGAATTAATTTCATTCTCAGTTATCAAATTTTTTTTGTTACATATGTTTATCAACCATTTTAATTTCTTTTATGAGTTTCCTTTTCAGGTTATTTGCTTTTTCTTCCTTTAGTTTAATAAAGTTATATTATTTTAAAAAGGGGAGGTAGGCTTAAAGGAAATGTGATTTTTAAAAAACAGATAATCCCGTAGAGAGAAATAAATTGAAGCTATTAGACCAGAAGAGGGGTGGGGTTTGGGGGCAGTGACAGTTGCAAGGTCCATAAAAACTTGAGTTTCAAATATTGGAAGAGGGTCTCTCTTTCTGATTTAAAAAGAAAACAAAATTCTTCCTAAAATCTGTTTAGGTCTAGCCTCTTCTCTAAGATAACATGGTTGCTTTCACCAAGACTTCCATTGTTTTCACTTAACAATCCACTTTCCCTTATTAGTCAGAATTAGATTCAGGTAAAGAAAAGGATCACATTGCAAGAAACGTAGTTCCCAAAGATTATAACAAGTCTATTCTTTCATTTGAAGGATTGGCTTTGACATCAAAGAAGTGAAATAATAGTCTCTCTCAAAAATGTTGTTTTTATTTAGCTAAAAATAGGATGAATGCCATCTATATGGACAGATATGAAACTGCAGTTATTTTCAAATTGCTAAATAAATTTTCCCCCCTCAAATCTGAGCCTAGATGACCATTTTGGAACTCTGCAAGGAACATAAACATGGAGCATTCCAATTTCTCTATTTCCTAGAATACAAAATTATTTGGTGATGGCTTTTTTTCCTACACTTGATTTCTGGGTTATTTTCTAAGGTTTAGTCCTGCCAGTCTTTCCAAAATATTTGTTTTCTGAATGCTTAAACTCAATCCCAGCTGAAAGACCCTGACAGAAATCTCTCATTGTAGTAAAGAGTTGGTGGTGGTCTCGATCTCCTGACCTCGTGATCCGCCCGCCTCGGCCTCCCAAAGTGCTGGGATTACAAGCGTGAGCCACCGTGCCCGGCCTTAAATACATTTTTAAAGTCTTAAGGAAAGTCTCTATTTATAATCCTCCCACCTCCACCTCCCAAGTAGCTGGGACTATAGGCACATGCTACCACACCTGGCTTAAAGGTGCAGTTTTAATGGCAGATTTCAGACTCCTTAAGCTACATGATGGCTAATAGCTTAAGGACTTAAAAAATGTACATTTATAAAACATTGAGGAAATTCACCAAAATGTTTTGTAAACATAATAAACAAACATCTACTATATAATGTGGGAGAAAGTTTCAAAATCTATGTATAAAGGTTTAAATCCTGTATTTTATAAAGTTACTATTACTATGAAATTTGCATTATACATTCTGTGTCACCCTTATGTGTCACCTTCACTAATATCAAGGACAGGTTTGTTAAAATATACGTATTACACTATATACATACATACACACAGAGATAGTACTTTTTTCCCCTTGCATAATGCCACTTCATAAGAACATATGTGGTCTAAGGAACAATCAGAGCATAGCAAAATGCTGCCTTAATTGTTTAATTAAATGTTGTGTGTCCACATGGTCTGGAAATGCTGCTTCAGACTTCTGCGCAGCAACATAGCTTCTCTGCAGATCTCCAATCTGCAAAAAATACAAGAATAAGACCATAGAATGAGATCAGAAAAAAATGAGTAAGGAAGTAAAAAAGAAAATAAGACATAGTATCTGCATGCTGTAGAAATTAAAAGGGTTCTTTTCTTTTTTTTAACAAGCCCACAACTAACATCATAACTCAAAGGGTTCTTAAAGGCAAATTGCTTAATTATGCTACTTTGATTTTAGAATTCTACATTATAATTCAATCTTGAAAAATATGTGAGAAAGATAAAATAACCAATTATATAAATAATTTACAGCTGTCTGGTAATGAATTTAGAAACCTATGTTTTCTTTTCCTGTCACTGATGATAGTATTATAAGCGTAAAATGACATTTACATGCTGAAACAGCCAGCTCTAGATAGCTCAGAAAACTTAGAGAAAACTATCTGTAAGGTACCACAAACAAAAATATATTTTGATTAGAGTTGTTACCTTTTAGACAGAAAATTTAAGCAAAAACTCCTGTATTTAAGGCATAATAACATGTTTTGAGAGGTTTTAAGTGGTGCTGGCACAATAAGGTTGGGAAAATATCTGGTTTTAAAAGTTTATAAAGGATGTCTCTGATTTTCAATGAACTTTATATTAATTCCCAAAGAAAAACGCACATACTGTCTGAATGTATCCTTTTTATTGATACATAATAACATATTTATGAGGTACATGCAATATTCTGATACAAGCATACAAGGTATAATGATCAAATCAGGGTAACTGGGTTATCTGTCACCTCAAACATTTATAATTTCTTTGTGTTGGGAATATTCCAAATCTTCTAGCTATTTTGGGATATACAATAAATTATTAATTATAGTCTGAGTATATCTTGATTCATGGATATGTTCTAAAAAGGAAGAGGCTTTTTCGTGTATACACTCAAAAAATCTAGATAAATTCTGGTAGATTTCTGGTAACAATATATATGTATTAAAACAGAAATTAAGTTTCCTTTTTTAAATCATAGCACTTCTTTTTAATATACTGCTTTCTGTTATGGAAGTGTAGCCTTTTGCTTAAAGAAGATATCTCATTTGAGTTATATATTATTAAAATGTGATGCTATTCCCGAAGGTAAGCCAGCCCTCTTGGGGGTTTAACTAACTAAGCAGTAGCACAGCACAGTGGGAAACACATGGACATCATTGGGATCTGGGTGTGAATCTGAAATCTGCCACTGCCAAGGGACTCAGAAGTCTTTTAACCTCTTTAAGCCTTGGGTTCCATTAGAAATTAAGCTGCCTGAGGTACAGGTTTTTGTCTTTTACTCATCATTACATCCTCTGTGCCAAAAACAGGGCCTGGTATATAGCAAAGGCTCAATAAACAGAACATCAGTCACGAAAAAAATGAGTGAGGAAGGCGGGGTAGTTGGGAGAATTAGGGAAAGTATTTAAAGCACCTAGAACACTGGCTGGTACTTACAGGTGCTCAATAATTACAACTCATGAATGACAGTTTATTTTATTTTCAATACAGAAATGACAGTGTAGATGACTTCATATTTATGCTATGAAGAATAACATCTTTATAAATATCTTATGGTCTATCAAGACCCTAATTTATATCACAAATATTTTTAGCCATTTCCTTATTCTCAAAACAGACTCACCTTCCAAGTACAAGCTAGTTATTAGATGTTTTTGCTTGTTTTCTTATTGCTAAAAATGGCACGTGGTTCCTTTTAGCTTTTGGATACTAACGGACTTGCAACATAGTATTAAGTTTTATTTCCCCAATATTCTTCATAGCTAAGATAGTTTTCACATTAGAGTGTCACTAATTTTACAGCAATTGTACCAGAAACTTGGTGGCAATATGATCTACAAATAATGCACAGGATTTTGTTGCTGTAAAAGCCAATAACTAAATACTTCCCAAACCAGGAGTTATTAAGTATTTCTTCAATGACTAAATGCCATATTTCAAAACATAAAATAATTCTATAATCTATAATGGAGTTTAGTCAATATTCAGCAATAAATTAAAAGTTTTAAAAACTGTCCCTTGAAGTAAAGATGTATAAATAAATACAGTAATTAAGAGTTTTAAAAAGCCATTTCTTTCAGGAAGATGAGGTTAGAATTTCCTCATTTACTTGTACTTTTTTTAAAACAAAGAAAAAAAAAGAACAGATCAGATGATAAATTAATAAAGAAAGAGAATACCTTATCAGAGATTGTTGCAAAATTAAAATGCGGTTCATACATATGGGGTGCTAATGATGATGCAGTTTGTAATAGTGCCTTTGCCTGTGTATAAAAATAAAGAAAAGAAAAACCAAAGGCATATGAACATATATCAGCACTATATCTGTGATTTTTTTTTTGGTAAAAGAATTCTTTACCTATGACAGGACTTTAATAACATGAGCCCGTGATAAATACAGACAACATTCCTCATGAAATACAATGACTTAATGAAATACAATTAACTACCGATACCTTGCAAAAATTATGTTAATAATAAATGCTTCATAAGACACAGAAAATAAGAGAACTGAAAATTCAGAGTACATTTAAAGTTATTTGGGAACCAATGTTCTCATAAAGTTTATATCTCAATATGACATACAATTTGAAATACAATCTTTTCAATACTACAACTTTCTTCTTAATCTAGTTTTTACTGCTGTTGACTGATTAAGCAGGCTCTAATTACCTGTTCTTTAATGTAATAACGACCAAAAAAAGATTGTAAATTTCAAAGCCCAAAATTCTGTGCTGGATGACAGTGAGCAAGTATTTAATATAGTGCTGATCAGTTTTGTTAGTGAGACAGCAATTGAATATGACAAGCTTTCTGTTCTCTAAGATACTCAAAATATAACATTCACATTATTTTTCTGTGATCATAGGATCATACAATGCAGAGATCACTTAGTAGCGTGAGATGCTTATACATTCATTAATACCACAAATTCAACATTACAAGCTGCTAACAACCCCTCAACTTGTAGCTACATCTAAAACTTCTATCCATGACACTGAAGACAAATTTGTATACCTTTTTTAATGGAAAACAAAATATCAGCTAATATAGAATGAAAGATATAATTTTTAATAAAATGAAGTTCATATTATGAAATCTTTCACCAAAACATTTCAAGTCAATTGCATGCTAGAGAAACTACAGTAAGAGGAAAAGAAAATCACCAACATGGGAACAGAGAAAAATCACAAAAATCACCTGTTTCATCATATGAATACAGGCAAAGTTCCTGACAAAGCAAGTGTCCATTTTAGAACAGTCTGTAAACTACAAATCCATCTTCCTTACTTTGGGAGAATTTATGCAATAAAGGTAACATCCAGTGACCTTTCTTTCCTTGTTGTTGTTAAAAGTTTATCATTGTGCTTCGAAGACCAGGCTAATGTACTGGCATGCTGTTTGCCATGTCTGTGACCTCGGGTAAAGTTACTCACCCTCTCAAGCCTCCATTTCTTTATCTCCAAAGTGGGGAATGTAATAATATTTGCCCTTGATTGCCACTAACATTGTATGAACATATTTAGTATTTTAAACTTTCTGTTTTACGTATATCATTATAATAATACAATTTATTAAGCATCTACCATATGTTCCATACTATGCTTCTACTACGCCAACTGCATGATCTAATCCTCACAAACAATCCCTTCAAATCACTACTGTTACACTCTATTTTATGTATCATCCATTCGTTCCACAAATATTGACTGAGCATCTACCATATGGCAGGTATTGTTTCTGATGCTGGGAAAATAACAGTTACATGACAGATATGGTCACTCTTTTCATGCAGCTGACATTCTACATCCTACACATAAATATGAAAATATCTGATAAAGTGGTAAATACTGTGAAGAAAAAAAGTAAGAGATGTGATAACACCCAAGGGCTCTTTTAGACTGATAGGGGAGATGATCTTTCTAAGGAAGTGGCATTTAATCTAAGACCTGAATGACAAGAAAGAAATTTGTCATTGCAAGATCTGAAGGAAGAACACTCCAAAGGCCCTAAAGGAAGACAGAGCACTGTCTGTCTGCAGAGCAGCAAGGCAGCGATGTGTCTGCAAGTCAGTGGGAAAGAAGGAGTGGCAAAAGATGTCTGGGAGGGAGCCAGAGGCCAAGTCACGTGGGGCCTCATAGGCCATAGTCATGGTTTCATGTCCAGATTTTATTCCAAGTTGAAGGAGAAGGCACTAGAGGATTTTAAACAAAGTAGTATTAAACAGTCTTCATTTTAAAAAAAATCTCTCAGGTTGTTCTCAGAAGAGTGTATCACAGAGTGCACTTACTTGCTGATGTAAGTGGAAACAAAAAGACCAGCTAGGAGGCTCTCATAGTAGTCCATGCAGGAGAAGAGAGCAGTCTGAAGAAGGGTCATGGGAATGGAGAAAGGTGGCCAGGCTCAGAATGTGATGGGACTCTGAGGTCAGAATGACAGGGCTTGCTGAATATGATGTGGGCACAGGTGTGGCAGGGGGAAGCAATAAAAAACGAGAGGTTTCAGGGGTGGCTCCAAGGATTTTGGCTTGAGCAGTTATGTAGTAGACAGGGGATGGTGACTGGCAGAACATTTCACTAAGATAGGGAAGACTGGGGAGGCTCAGACTTGTCCTAATAAAATCAAATGTTCTATTTTGGACTCAGAATGGTTAAGTAACTTGTCCCAAGGTCACACAGCTAATACACAACAGAGCTAGGATTCAAATCCACACCTGTCAGATTCTAGAGCTCATTTTAAAATAACATACACTGTAACGCTACCATACATGACAGCTTTTCTCTGAAGAAAGCAGACTGCCCAGCGTGCCGCTGCCAGTTCACTGACCTGTTCAACGTGGCCCTTCCGCATCTCCAGCACAGCCAGGTTGTTGTAGGCCTCGGCGTGGTTGTTGTTGTTGACCAGAGCCAGCCTGAAGCACTGATGGGCCAAATTTGTATCTCCTATTCCCTACAAAAGAAAGCCCATGTTCACACCTATGGGTCCATTTACTTCCTCCTCCCTTCTTTCCTCATAGGTATCTCTTCTGCTACCAGACAAAAAGCATCAAGTACCATACAATTATAGAAGTCAACGTGAATTCTATGTAAGTGGATCTAACCTGAGAATATAAAATGAGCCACAATGACTCCTAGAAACTTCTAAATTGCCCTGTAAGACTACAGCCAAACCTGGATTTAGGATAATTCCTGAAAATTTCTTCAAACTAACTTTTTTGTTTCTTTTGAGACAGGGTCTCACACTTTGTCACCCAGGCTGGAGTGCAGTGCTACGATCACAGCTCACTGCAGCCTTGACCTTCTAGGCCCAAGTGATCTTCCTGCCTCAGCCCTCAGAGTAGCTGGGACTACAGGTGTGCACTACCACACCCAGCTAATTTTTAAATTTTTTGTAGAGACAGAGTCCCACTATGTTGCCCAGGGTGGTCTCAAACTCCTGGGCTCAAGCAATCTTCCTGCTTCAGCCTCCCAAAATGCTGGAATTATAGGCATGAGCCACTGTGTCTGGCTCAAACAAACTTTCCATAACAGAAATTGTATCAGAAAGACAACATACCACAGCTACATGTCCCAAGTTGTACCAGACATCAGCTGCCTCTTCTTCATTTTTAGCCAAAGAAAGGGCACGTTCAAATGAGGTCAGAGTCATATCATACTGCTGGGCATAGAAGCAACACAGCCCCAGATTGTTAAAAAGCTGGCCGTTATAAATGCCCATCTGCAGCAGCCGCCTTTTGAAAAAAGAACACGCAAATTTTGGTGTCAGACCAACTTTGTAAGTTTTAAGACATATATACATATATATATTTTACATAGTTAAAAATGAATTCATCTTGTGATTTTTGATACCCCTTAAGAATATAAATACAATGTGTTATAGTAAATGAAAAAATGTTTAAAGCAAATACAAACACCTATCTTTTATAAAGGTACTAGTCATGGGGAATGTGTCTATAGACAAAGACAAACAACTGATCTAAGTTTTCTCCCCAAATACTTTGTTAGAGAACCAAAATAAGAAAGAGTCACAAAAAGTAAAGCCCATACACTTCAGCTTTATAAAGCTTTGCTGCCCATAGGGTAAATTCCTAAAACCTAATCTAATTTGAGGACTGTGTTTAGCATTAACCTCTACGTTTTCAGCTGAGTTAGATCCCGTTTTTGGCTTGCTGTACTTTGTGCTTCAGCTGTGTCTACTGAACTCCAATGAGCTTCCACTGAGGAAGACAAGACCATCAGTGGATCCTTATATTATCCACTTAGCTTTCACACTGCAGCTCAAGAGCCTCATTTGCTTGTATGCATCATTAATCCCATGGGACAAAGGACAAACGAGTTCATATAAGCAAATGAAAATCCAGCCCAGCTGCCACGAGAAACCCATGACCCACTTTGGGGGTTGGGGAGTAGAGTCAGCTGCAGGTGCACAGAATAGTGTTCTTATTATTACATTTTATGCCTCCAACACATATTTGGAAAGAACCCTTGTCAGCTGCCAGTCATCTCTTTCTATATTACCCAAGGGCTAAAGAGGAAATCATAATTTAAAAATTAATTTCAGAAGTCATATGTAGGATGAAATAAGTACTTAAAAGAGAATTAGTGAATATAATTTATTTAGACTGAAAAAATATTTGGACAAGAACTGACAATGCTGCATAAAACAGGTGATTCTGATTCAGGTCCTCATCAAGGTTCAGAACATGGGGCCAAATGCTCTTTGCAATCTTTTCACCTTTCAATTCCAGTGTCTTTATGTTTAATGGTGTTAATGCAGGCAATGATGATGAGAAGTTTTAAGTAACTATTAAACTGTCATCGGTTGATGACAAAATGGCTAACACATACAATGACAATGAGGTTTAAAACTCAGTCAGTTGTCCAGTGTGTTTCTGCAAGATGCCAGACGTCTGCATCATTCCAAATTATTGGATGTCACTTCAATGCTCATAATACATCTCGGTGTTGAAATTTTAGTTTCATAAAGACATGGCCTATACCTTATTTCTCTATACTTTCATTCCATCTTTCTTATTATTTTATCAATATTTCACAGGAAAATGGTTCTACAAATTGGATGTGAAGTGCACCTGTAAAACCGGAGAGCTATTTCTGGCTGATCAGAATAGAAGTGGTTGCTTCCAATGCATGCGATGGCTTCCACATGAGTATTGTCTTGTTTCAAAACTTCTTTGTAGTATTCAGCTGCTGATGACATGTTGTTCATTTCCTATTCTCCATCAAGAGAGAAGAGCAATATTTTATTAATATTGGGCAAGAAATTATTTTTTTTCTGACTGATTTAAGTCCATTCATTCAATAAGCATTTATTGAGAGGCTACCATGTGCCAGACTCCATTCTAGACCCTGGGGATACAATATGAACAAAAAGAGAAAGTCACTGTCCTCAAGGAGGTGACATCTGGTATGAAAGGCAAACAAATATGTAATATAAGAGAAGGTTAGGTGCTGTGAAGAAAAACAGAGCAGGAGAGAGAGAGCAGGGAGAGTGTGCTTCAGAAGGGGTGGTGGAAGGGGCCACTTTGGAGGAGGTGCTATTTGAAAAGACCTGAGTGAAGTGAAGGATCAAGCCCTGAGCATATCTGGGGGAAGCTCACTCTGGGCAGAGGGAAGAGCAAATGTATGAGCCTGAGAGGGGAATGTGCTTGTCACATATGAAGAACCACACGAAGGTAAATGAGGCTGGAAAGAGGGAAAGTGGCACAAAAGGAGATGAGAGGCAGCCAGGGCCTTTGTAAGCCATGGTGAGAACTTCAGATTTTTTTTTCTAGTTGAGAGAAATCCCTTAGGAGAGGAATAACAATCATATTTGCATTTTGAAAGAATAACTTGACTGCTGCATGCTAGACATACCAAAATAGGAAAGAGTGGTAGCAGGAAGATCAAGAGTCCAGGAAAGAAAAGACAGCAACCAAGACCAAGCTTAGAAATACATACAAAATGAAAAACTAAATAAACCTTCTATGGTTATTATATATTCTTTCTAAAATACTGATAATCATAAATGTATGCATCTAATGTTATCAATGAATGTTATATTTCTCAAGTGCACCTTCAAGGCCCTGTTCAGGCTCCACATCCTTCATGAAGATTTCCCTAATGCCTTCACTTCACATAGCTGTCTTCTACCTCTCAACTTACATGGTGTTTATTATGCATACTTGTTCTCATTAGAGAAGGACTCATACTTTTCATTAAATTTTAATCATATCAAATATAAGAGACTACTGATTGTAAGAAGCACCACGCAGTGCTTTTTTTAAACAGAATTTTTATTTGATCCTCACTGATATTTAGACATACTCACACACAGATTGTATCACAGATCACTCTTTTGCATACTTTGTGGTAAGAACATTTAAAATCCACTTTTAATATTTCTTAAAAGTGCTCCACTATTGTCTCCAAGATTTTCTTCCAACCTATGGACAGTCATTCTGCTATGCTGATACCTGTGTTTTCTTGATCTTACCAGCAGGTGTCAACAAAAGCTTTCAGGCAACAACCAGTAATAATTACCAGGTTCACCACGCTCCCAAGAGTAATTACCCAAGTTTCCATATAAGCAGACTATGACAACTACATGGCAACTGCCACTTGGCCATAAAAAGACGCTATCCATTTTAAGATGTATCTCAAGTTCAGAGATGTTAAAATGTGAAAAAAATGTGTTTTTAGAGTCCATGAAATATGGTAAATTCCTCTGGAGCAAGATCATATGTGCCATTTCTTAGCACAAAATTTAGTGCTCTGGAAACTGAAAAAGTAATAAACAAGAATTAAACAACTCTAAAAAATGTTCTTAGCTTCGCATGTTTCCATTAGAACAGAGGTTCTCAAACGTTTTGGTCTAAGATTCCTTTTAAACTGTTAAAAATTGCTGAGAAGAAAGAAGTTTTGTTTATGTAAGTTATATAGATTAATATTAGAAATTGCAACTGAGATATCTTTAAACGTTTACTTATTAATTCATTCTAAATAACACACAATAAACCTATTACATCCATAACATTTTTATGAAAAATAATAAGCTCTTCTGAGTAGAGAAAGTCTGTAGGTTGTACAACTATGTGACAGGGTAGATTAGTCTGTTTAACCCAGAGAGAGAAGGTTGTTAAGTCCTTTTGAGTATAGGTCTAAAGCCAAAAGCTCCACTTCTGCTTTTATCTGTAATCAAGCTAATGGTTTGACCTCCATTTGTCGAAATCTTGTATCTCTCTCTCAGTTGGTTCTCAACATGGAAGAACAGGGATGTAACTTATCAGTCCCATAAAACCCTAACAAAACATTCACCAGTTGACCCAAATCTATGCTTTATATATATTTCTCCATGTGCTTTATATTTGAAATTCTTTTTCAAAGCCAACAGTGCTAGGCTACAGTGTTACAGCTTCCAAAGGTGACAATGCCCAATGCAAAGAAGGCTCAAGCCTCAATAAGCCAGTTGGTTCAAGACTTTGGGTTCTATAAAATTACTTTTGAATACTTGTATACTTAATTAATGGACGCAGAAATTAATTTATGTAATCTCGAGGAATTTTAGACTGAAACACCTATTGTACTGACAACCTCATATGTAGTTTTTCAATTAAGTTTTATAAACTTATAAAATACGTGCTTATGCTAAATAAATGTAAACCTTACAAAAGGGTACAAAATTAAAAGTAAATGCCCCGTCCCCAAATTCCAGTAGGCAGAGGCTCTGTTAATAGTTTCTTGAGTATTGTTCAGGAAATTTTGTTCATATATAAGCATACATATGGGCGTGCATATTTTAACCATAAACAGAATCATTCTATACATTCTAATATACGGTTTATTTTTTCACTCTCAGTGTCTTGACTCTTTCCATATCAAAACCAAAAGCTTTACATCATATTTTTAAATAATACTTCTGCATAGTGTTCCATCAATACATAGACCATAACTTATTAAACCAGTCCCTTTTTGTTCGAGCATGTTTCCTTTTTTTTTTTTTTAACCAAAATACATACTATAAAAACATCTTTGTACAGATCTTTGTGCACTTGTATGAAAATATCCTTAAGGAAAATTCCTAGAAGTAATATTGCCAGGTCAAAGAGCATGCACATTTTAAAATATCATCAATAATTGCAAACAACTTCCAAATGTTCATACATGGAGCTTGTTTCTCTACACCCTTGGCAACCCTAGATAACATAGAACTTCTTCATCTTCGCTAATCTGATTGAGTGAAAAATGGCTTATCACTGTTGTTTTAGTTTTTTATATCTTTAATTATGACAGAGGTTAGGCATTTAACACATCAGATATTATTTATATTTCTCCTTCTGTGAACTGCCAATTCATATTTTTTTGTCTGTTCTTCTATCCTATCCTATCTTTTGTCCTTCCACAATTGTGTGTATGGGAGTCTTGGGTGGAACACTGCCCTCCTGGACACAGGAGAGCTGGAGGCTGAGGTGTGGCTCAAGAATCCCTGGGCACTGACTGTCTTCTATTCCAGATGAAATGAGCCTGTGTTGATGTTGACCATAGTTCAAAAACACAGGAAGGCTCAGTGTTTATAAACATTCTCTTCAGAGGAAAAGTATAGATGGCTTAATTAAGTTCTTCTAAATAGGTGTCACCAAGCCCTAAGTACAAAACGGGGGCGGTACAGTCAATGCAGCTGGAACTTGGTTGTTGTCTCATCTGTGTGGTGATTTTACTTTCAAGGAGAGGGTCAATGGCCACTGTGAAGGCTGAAAGGAAACAAGAGCCTAAGGAAAAGCCACACCATGACATGGAAATATCTCGGTTCCATGTTTATATTCTTGACTAAATAGATGAGAATTTGTGTGTGTGTGTTTAAATCTCCCATTTTCAGCAATTTTTAAGCAATGTGTAGTTTGAGGAAATCAAAAGCAGTCTTTTGTCTGTCCCAGGTATGCCAACTATTTTCCCTGTTTGATATTTTTACCTTTTGTTTTGTTGTATGTGGGTTTGGTTTCTATTTTTTGTTTTTGTCATATAGAAAATTTAACTTTTACATTCTCAAATTTATCAATCTTCGCTATTATGGTTTTCTGACTTTGTGTCATGATTTAAAAAATCTTCCTCATTCCAATTTATACCAATAATTCATCTGTGTTTTCTTCTGGAACTTTCAGGGCTTCATTTTTTGAAGTTTTAAATTTTTAAAGTTTTAAATCTGGCAGTAATGAATAGTATAAATCATTACTCATCCAGCTCTATTTTTAAACTATTTATTAAATAACCAAGTAATGCAATTGGCTTAATAGGCCATCTTTTATCACATCTTAAATTTTCATATATATGAACACACATTGACTCTATTTTGTTTCTTTATTCCTTTATCAGATTTGTTTAAATTTTACTAGTTCTAGAATAGATTTTATTAATGTAGCCTTAAAATTACATTTTCAAGCATACAAATGCCACTTCGAGTATGTAATAAATTTGGTATCAAGTGATTTTTACAGTGGTTATTTTTGATCCAATTCACAAAATGTAGACACAAAATCTATAATTAGATTTTTAAATTATCATTATTATCATTATTATTATTATTATTATTATTTTTGAGATGGAGTTTCACTCTTGTTGCCCAGACTGGAGTGCAATGGCACGATCTTGGCTCACTGCAAACTCCGCCTCCTGGGTTCAAGCAATTCTCCTGCCTCAGCCTCCCGAGTAGCTAGGATTATAGGCATGCGCCACCAAGCCAGGCTAATTTTGTATTTTTAGTAGAGACGAGGTTTCCCATGTTGGTCAGGCTGGTCTCGAATTCCAGACCTCAGGTGATCTGCCCACCTTGGCATCCCAAAGTTCCGGGATTAAAATAAAATTAAATAACTGCAGAAAATGAATGCTGCAGTAGTTTTCAAATTTTGTTCTGCAACAGAATCAATCACTTAGTGGGCTTGCTAAAAATCCAGATGCCTGAGTCCCACCTTCCAGGACTTCTGATTCAAAGGAAGAGGATGGGTCATACTTTCCATCCACTCCCAAGGTAATTTCATACACAGTAAAGTTTGAAGACCCCTAGAATAACATTTCCAGGGTAAGATTTTTAATTGCAAATGCCTTTCAACAAAGAACGGCTAAAATTAAGACCTGTCTTTCAACTGAATAAACAAAATACCTCGAGAAAAACTGAAACCACCAACAAAGAAATCTGGCAAGGATAAATCATTTTAAACAAACAATGAACAATAAGGAGTTCAACATATTCATCCTAAAATAGACAATATTTAAAAGATATCTTCAATGATGAAAGATAAAAAGAAGAGAATGTAAAGGAATGGAATCCCTCCAGCCAGGGACAAGCATGATGTACATAACAAAAACCCTAAAGGCACACACAGTGCAGGCTGCGATGCTAAAACCAATTTACAGATTAACTGGACATCTATTGTCACATGAAGAGAAAAAGAACACACTGGAAATCTGACTTTGGTGTGGTAAACCTTGACATAAAGGAAATTAGCTATGCAAATTCAAGGCAAAAGACTGAAATACTGCCACCAACTATTTCAAGTCTGTGCTTAGTCCTTGATCACTCTATTTGTGCATGATTGTCCCTACTGCTAAGATGCTTTCCTCTCTACACCTTTCTTCCTTCAAGTGTACAGTCAACTTAGAGCAGGGAAGGTTGAGAAAAGGAATCCACTCCAGTGCTACTCCGTATCACAGCCACAGCAACAGTGACTGTAACAGAGGCTTGGAAGGAATTCTTCCGACCAGCAACCATGCAATAAAGATGTGACAGTTCTCTAGCTCTTTCTGCTAGCATTTCCTGCCTAAGAAGAGAAGGGCAAAAGGGCTGAAATGAGCAGAAGGCAAGGGCCTAAAGGTCAGAGCTCCAATTGCACTGGCATAGTCACCATCGGAACAAGCACGAATTCCACTGGTTAAGGTTGCTGGTCAAAGTTTTATTCATACTCAATTTAGAGTCCAGAATATTTTTATTGATTGATCAAAGCCTTCTATTTATACATTAATAAAAATTACATTTCTAAAGGAAATCATAGTTTTTCTAGACAATGTTAAAATACTTTTATTTTAAAAGTAATGCATGTTTATTATGGAAAATCTAGAAAATGCAGAAAGTATAAAAAAATTCATACACTATCACCTAGGTATAGAAGCTATTAATATATTCCATTCTTTTCTAACAAAATGATTTCAAAATATAATACCTAGCATTTTCAAGGAATTTCAAGAAAACAGAGATAAGTCTGTTCAATATTATATTGGAAGTCCTAAGCAGTAACACATATTTTTAAAAGTGGTAAAATAATTGAAAGGAAGAGATGAAACCATCTGTATTTGCAAATGATGATTGTTTTATTTACTTAGAATATCCAAGAGGACCTATGAACAAGATCTTAAAATTTAAAGAATTGCTAGTATCAAAAAAACTTTTAAAAAGTAATACATTCCTATCTGCCAGAAATAATCAAATAGAAAATACAAGAGAAAAAATTAAGGATTCCATTCATACTTATACATAGGAATACACCTGCATAGAAAAAAGTTAACATAGCAGGCCTGAGACCACTATTCTTAGAAAGGCCTGTATCTGGGAATTTGGCTGGTTCTCTACATTGATATGAAATTTCCCCAAATGATAAGCACAGCTCGCTACACCTAACCTGTTTGCATAAACGGTGTGGTTTGTATTGAATGCCTGTTTACTTCTGGGAGTCTTTGCTGTGTGATAAACAGTGTGTGATTATATGACCAGCACCCAATAGTAACCATGGATACAGAGTCTCTAATGAGCTTCCCTGGTAGACATCACTTCTCATGAGTTGTCACAACTTGCTGCTGGAAGAATTAAGTGTGTCCTGTGTGACTCCACTGGGAGGGAGCTCTTGGAAGCTTGTATCTGGTTTCCTCTGAACTTTGCCCCAAGAGCTGTTTCCTCTTACTAATTTTACTCTGTATCTTTTTGCTGAAATAAATCATAGCAGTGAGTACAACTGCTCGCTGAGTCCTGTGAGTCCCAGTAAATCACTGAATCTCAGCGTGGTTTGGGGGACCCTCAACACACCATCTTTCTGGATATAATTACAAAATATTTGCTGAAGAACAAAAAAAGACCTAGGTAAATGGAGAGTTATATCATGATCAAGAATGGGAAGAAAGGCGGCCCACCCACCCACTCCCCATCATTCACACACTCAACGTAATTCCAATCAATATGCCTCCAGGTATTTTTATGGCTCTTGATAGGCCAATCCTACAATCAATATGGAAAAGCAAAGGGCCAAGAAAACCAACTGTAAACAAGAAGAACAAGGTGGTAGAATTTGCCCAATGTGATATCATGAATTATTGTAAAACTATAGTAATTAGACGGCAGGGAAGATATCTCAATGGGACTTTTCATAGAATTTGACGACATGACTCTAAAATTTATAAGCATGAAGCCAGAAGTTCGAGACCAGCCTGATCAACAAAATAAGACTCCATTTCTGCAAAAAGTAAAAAAAAATAGCTGGACATGGGGGTACAAGCCTGTAGTCCCAGCTACCCAGGAGGCTGACGCAGGATCACTGGAGCCTAGGAATTTGGAGGCTGCAGTGAGTTATGATTATGCCACTGCGATCCAGCCTTGGGCAATAGAGTGAGAACCCATCTCTAAATATATATATATATATATATATATATATATATATATATATATGGAGAGAGAGAGAATGTAATGTAATGTCAGTATCAATTTTTGTCCATTTGTGGAAGATACATTTTGGGGCTTTCTATTCTGTTCCACTGGATTGTTTGTCCATTCTTAAACCAATGTTATAGCAATGCAAGAATCACCTAATACACCATCCAAGAAGGGATTATCAGAATACAGAACTCAAATAACTCAACAAGAAAACAAGCAATCCAATTTAAATATGGACAAAAGACTTGAACAGACATTTCTCAAAAGAAGACATACAAATGGCCAACAAGTATATGAAAACATGCTCAACATCACTAATCATCAGGGAAATGTAAATCAAAACCACAATGAAATATCATCTCACCCCAGTTAGAAGGGCTGTCATCAAAAAGACAAAAAATAACAAATGCTGGCAAGGATGTGAAGGCAGGGGAATGAATGCTCATACACTGTTGATGGGAATGCAAAGTAGTATAGTTGTTATGGAAAACAGTATGGAGGTTCCACAAAAAAACTCAAAATAGATCTACCATATGATCCAGCAATCCCACTGCTGAATATATATCCAAAAGAAAGGAAATCTGTATATCAAAGAGATATCCCATATTTACTGCGGCACTATTCACAATAGCCAAGATGTGGAATCAACCTGAGTGTCCATCAGTGGATGAATGGATAAAGAAAATGTGGTATATAGACACAATAAAGTAATATTGAGCCATAAAAAAGGATGAAATCCTGTCATTTGTAGGAACAGGAATGGAATTGGAAGTCATTATGTTAAGTGAAATAAGCCAGGCACAGAAAGAAAAGTTCCGCATGTTCTCACTGATGCAATAGCTAAAAAAGTGGATCTCGTGGAGGCAAAAGTAAAGTTATGGTTACCAGAGGCTAGGAAGGGTGTGAGGAGACTGGAGGATGAAGAGAAGTTGGTTAAGGGGTACAAAAATATTTAGACAGAAAGAATAAATTCTACTATTTGATAGTACAGTAGGGAAATTATGGTTAACAATAATTTGTTGTATATTTCAAAATAGCTAGAAAAGAATTGTAATGTTCCCAACACAAAGAAAAGATAAATGTTTGAGGTGACAGATAACTCAATTACCCTGATTTGATCATTACACATTGTATACAGGAATTAAAATATCACATGTACCACAAAAATATGTACAACTATTGTGTATCAATAAAAATAATAATAATAACATGAATTACCTCATAGATTCTTGCAATTCCACAGAGCAGGGTTACTTCTCCTGGAAACTTATCTAAGCCTTGTTTGAAAAGATTTAAAGCAGTCACAGGCTGATCCAATGAGACATAAACCTAACAACAAGATACATTTCAATAAAAGTATAGGTTCTTAAAATAATAATATTTGTTATGACATTTATAATTATTGATTAGTAACAAATTATCTTCTAGATATTACAGTAAAGAATTTTCAGCTGGGTGTGGTGGCGCACACCTGTATTCCCAGCATTTTGGGAGGCTGAGGTGGGTGGATTGCTTGAGACCAGGAGTTCGAGACCAGCCTGGGCAACACAGTGAAACCCCATCTCTACAAAAAATACAAAAATTAGCTGGGCATGCTGGCATGTGCCTGTAGTCCCAGCTACTTGGGAGGCTGAGATGGGAGGATCACTAGAGCCTGGAAGGTCAAGGCTGCAGTGAGCTGTGATTGCACTGCATTCCAGCCTGGGCAACAGAGTGAAACCCTGTCTTAAAAAAAAAAGAAAGAAGAAGAAGAAAGAATTTTCAAAAATGTGCAGGATTTTCAATAATGACATTATAGTTTTATCTCCACATGTTATATATAAAGCATTCATTCATTTATTCTCTAACAAAAGCTTACTGTGAGCTTACTATTGCCAGAGACTGGCAATAGTAACTAGACAAGAAAGAATCAAGGGAAAATCTTTCTAGGATAGAACAGATATGATTATGTCTATAGGCTGGCATTAAGAAACCAATTAGGAGACTGAGGTTAAAGATGCTGAATAAAGAGGAGATGACCCATGGAACAAGGCCTGAGAGAGATAGGCAGTGGACAGGCCCTTCCAAAACAAAAGAGGACACAGGTTTGTGAGGTCAGGGAGTAAAGCAAGTTAGCACTTAATGGCTTCCACTTCATTAGCAATTAGAAAATTAGCATGAGTAAACCATATACTTAATAGGAATTTCTAAAACAGTATTATTATTTTATGTATGGCAACATAAGATTATGACACTGTTTTTCCATGATTTTCGGATCCACTTTCTAAACAGTAAGGGTGTGCTTTGAGAAAAAACCCAGAGGGATACAATAGAAAACTAAAGTATTTATCATTAAAGTTTGAGATGAGAGAGAGAAGTATGGATAATAACTTTTCAGTTTTAACCTTATACATTTTTGAACTGTACAAGTTCTATATTTTAAAAATATAACAAATAATATATAATTAGTATTTACATAATCTAAAAGGTTTAATTTTTAAATTAACAATTAAGAACTTTAAAAAGCAATGTTCCTAAAATCTGCTTGATCTCTTTCCTTTATACATATATAACATATGTAAATATATATTATATAAAAATATTTATATTACTATATATAATAGTATACATTATAATAAACATGTTAGTTATATATTATATTATATTATGTATTATTGTATAATATATATTTATATTATATATGATTATATGTTTATATTATTTTTATATATTTATAATTATATAATTTTATGTATTTTATATAAATTAAATATATATTGAATTATACATATATATATATTATTATTATTTTTTTAAGAGATGAGTCTCACTATGTTGCCTAGGCTGGTCTCGAACTCCAGAACTCAAGCAATCCTCCAGCCTCAGCCTCCCAAAGTGCTGGGATTACAGGCATGAGCCACCAGGGTACACGTGCAGGTTTGTTATATAGGTAAACTCATATCATGGGGAGTTTGTTGTACAGATTATTTCATCACCCATGAATTAAGCCTAATACCCATTAGTTATTTTTTCTGCTCCTCTCCCTCCTTACACCCTCTCGGAGGCCCCAGTGTCTGCTGCTCCCCTCTATGTGTCCATGTGTTCTCATCAGTTAGCTCCCACTTATAAGTGAGAACATGAGGTATTTGGTTTTCTGTTCCTGTGTTGGTTTGCTGAGGATAATGGCCTCCAGCTCCATCCATGTTCCTGCAAAGGACATGCTCTCATTCTTTTTTATGGCTGCATAGCATTCCATAGTGTATATGTACCACATTTTCATTATCCGGTCTACCACTGATGGGCATTTAGGTTAATTCCATGTCTTTGCTATTGTGAATAGTGCTGCAATGAACATATGCATGCATGTGTCATTGTGATAGAACAAAAATCTGCTTGATCTCTATTACATAATAACCATCCATTCACACATTAAAGAAAAACTGTATATTCTACCTCTATATAGTTGTGTAGGGAATAATGGATTTAAACAAATCAATTTATGGAAAAACAGGTGAGGCCATGTATTTAACAAGAGTTAAATAAAAAGTGTATTTTTTCAACAACATAGTGATTATCAATTAAGATGATAGTCAAATAGTGTGACTTGAGCCTTAATTTCAAGCTCTTTCCAAAAAGTTTACTATGATGCCTAGAAACTTCTTTAAGACTTTTAGTGTAAGCTGGGCATGATGGCTCACACCTGTAATCCCAGCACTTTGGGAGGCTGAGGCCAGAGGATTGCTTGAGGCCAGGAGTTTGAGACCAGCCTGTGCAACACAGCAAGATTCCATCTCTACCAAAAAAAAAAAAAAAAATTACCCAGGCATGGTGGCCTGTGGTCCCAGCTATTCAGGAGACTGAGAAGGGAGGATCGCCTGAGCCTGGGAAGTCAAGGCTGCAGTGAGCCGTGATAATGCCACTGCACTCCAGCCTGGGTGACAGAGTGATACCCCAACTCAGAAAAAAAAAATTGTTTAAGTTGAATATATCACATATAGAAGATAAAGTTAGATACCAGATAGTTTCAAACATTTTTGAAAGTGATTAAAACATACTAAGACTAGCACAGTAAATTTATATAACTTTCATTTTGCTTCTTTTTCATATGTTAATTTTTATCCCCATATTTAGGAACTAGTAGCACTTCCTTTTATATCTCATCTTCTTTTGAATCTCCTTTACCACATTTTTTAATTTAAGAAACTCTAACAGATAAAGCAAAATCATATCATCACCACCACTTGCGTTTTTCTTTCAAAATAGCCTTGGTGAGGGTCAAGAGGTAACTTTACTCCACTATTGAAAATTCTGGCCAGGCATGGTGGCTCCCACCTGTAACCCCAGCACTTTAAGGAGGCCGAGGCGGGCGGATCACTTAAGGCTGGCAGCTCAAGACCAGCCTGGCCAACATGGTGAAACCCCATCTCTACTAAAAATACAAAAATTAGCTAGGCATGGTGGCATGCATCTGTAATCCCAGCTACTTGGGAGGCTGAGACAGGAGAATCACTCGAATCTAGGAGGCAGAGGTTGTAGTGAGCTGAGATCATGCCACTGCACTCCAGCCTGGGCAACAGAGCAAGACTCCATCTCAAAAAAAAAAAAAAAATGAAAGAAAGAAAATTCTAGGTGGCCCCATCATTTCTGCTGTGGCTGCAGGTAGCACTGCAGCAGTGACTAGGTCTGGAGTCAGAAAGACCTGGATCTGAATGCTAACTCCTAACCACCAAGTGACCCTGAAAAACTTACCCCTCTTTAAATTTAATTTTCCTTAAGAGTATAAAGGAAAAGATAAAACTCACCTTTGCAAGGTTATTGTGAGGGTTAAATTAAACTGCATATATAATGAACATGATAAAATGTTTTACACTGAGTAGGTGATCAATAAAGGAGAAGTATTATTTTTATTATTATGCCTCAGCCGAGTAACTAGGAACCTGCGTAAACACAGTCCCTGTTCTCTACTACCTGCTCAAGTGGGATACAAATGTACTGTAGAAAATAAGGCCTCATTGGGGCCTGTTACCTATGCGAGTAGTGAGCCTATGGTATTTTCTCCTGCCCTAATGGGCAATCTTTCAAATGGGTCTTCTTATTTTTCATGGCGATCAATTTCTTATGAGACAGTTACCCTCCATATGTTCTCATTTTTTCCCTTGCTCTAAAGAAAAACAAGTTAAATCTAAACATAGTAACTTGCCAAATATTCCTGAAGAAGCTGTTTACTCTCTCCATGCAATGGCCAGAATTTAAACGTTTATTCTGAGAAGGCAGATTTCACTCAAATTAAGATTTACTTACTTTTGCCAAGTACAGAAATGTATCTACCATTTCCTGCTGCTTCAGGGCTGATTTAAACTGTTTTTCTGCTTCACGATACATTCCCAACCTACAAATAGCAATTTTAAGAATTAGACATTCAACTTAAAAATAAACACTACATCATACCCTGAGGATGAATAGAGACAAATTGTAAGAGGAAGCACATACCAAGGAAGGTAATGTTGCACATACATATAAATTAACATGTTTATTTATACAGCTTAGCAATAAGTTGCCTATCTCCCATATTCACTGGCTTCTAACCCCCAAATGGTATGTGAAGAGTCTGTCTGAAGCCTAGTCACAGCAGGACTAAGATAATAGCTGCTAGTAAGCCAGGTCACATCAGTTCACCACCCAAAGAGCTTATGATCAGCTGGACATATGGCAAGTGACCTGAATAAATGCTTAGAGTCTCCATATTACTGGAAGAGCTGAAGGATGACATTTATTTGAAAACATCTTCTGCTCTGAGACAAAAGCACATTTTTAAAAGCTATCTTTAAAAGCTATTCTGACGTAAGTAATAACTAGCATTTGGGTAATATAGTTATACCATTTTATTCTTCTAGAAATCTTGTTTTCCCTTATTAGATATCTGATACTGATTGTCCTAGTCTATGAACCTGAGATTTGCTCCTTGCCTAAATATGACTGTCCTGATGTAAGTAGTGCCTACCTCTTATACCCAGGAAAGAATCTGTTGCCACTAATTCAATCATTAAAACGCACACAACTTTCAACAGGTGTATTCATTTATGTCCTTAATAGACCTGTTAGGCTTACTCATAACCACTCATTTTTAGGATCTGAGAGCTACTCAGATACGATAATGTTTTATTTTGTGAAATCAAATCAAAATGATATACAGTATGCTCCATTGTGCTACTTTGATTTAAAGGCTTGAAAGAAGAGCTCTGATCATTTTTCATAACCTTAAACCTTAAGCACTGGTGTGGCTGATGCCCAAATAGCTATTGGAGGCCTTGGGATTAAAGTGGTTAAAGGCTAAAGTGAGAAGATGTGGGACATGGCAGAAGCCCCTACCTCTTCAAAGGTCCCACAGTTTCACAGGGAGTATTTATAAAATGTTATCAAAGAACTCTGAAGTTCTGAAAAACAACATATTTATGTACATAACATCAACTGAACACGCAAATCTTTTTCTTTCTTTGAGATAGCGTCTCTGTCGCCCAGGCTGGAGGGCAATGGTGGGATCACAGCTCACCGCAGCCTTGCCCTCTGGGGCTCAAGCAATCCTCTGTCTCAGCCTCCCAAGTAGCTGGGATTACTGACATGTACCACTATGCCCGGCTAACTTTTGTATTTTGTTTTGGTAAAGACAGGATCTCACCTTGTTGCCAAGGCTGGCTGCAAACTCCTGGGCTCAAGCTATCTTCCCATCTTGGCCTCCCAAAGTGCTGGGATTACAGGCATGAGCCACCGCGCCTGACCATGCATGCAAGTCTTAAACACGTGACTGAAATACAGTCACTAAATTCCATGAATTTAAATTATCCATGAGAGTCTGTGTATTTTTATCTAACTTGTTTCTTTCCAAAAATGATTTAAATGGGATTACAATAAAAAGATACATATAAAACAAGAATATGAAAACAGAAATAGATTATTTTAAAAACAACGTAGATAAATTTTAAAAATAAAAATATAATCAGAAATATTGAGCTACATGAAAGCCAAAGAACCATGTTTTTCATTACTACAGCCTTAAGAGATAACTTAATATAATACTACCAAAAAGGAATCCACCACATGAATTCTTGTGCAAAGAAAATGGAGCATGCCATGTTCAAAGAAAGTCAAGGCATAAAACATCAGTCAAGTTCATAAACACTGGCCAATATCAAAGAATCAGAGTCCAGCTGCCAACTTTTTCTCTCTGACTTAAATTTAACAAAATTGTAAAGTGTCAACTGCATGCTTATTTTGTGATGGTAAGGAGATGAAAAATAAAGAAGGTAACAACCATGTCCTTAAAGCAATGATAATCAAAGAATGAAACAAAACATGTTCACAAATAAATTTTATCATATTATGGTCAATCAGGAAATAAGTGCTTTGAGAGCACAGAGGAGGTTCAGGGAGATAGTAAACAGGCAAGATTTCAACAGCTAGATGTAGAGGGAAGAGCGACATTTCCAAAATAAAATTAAACCTGAACATAAGTACATAGGCAGTAAAGTACACAGCATGTTAGGGAATGCTGAATTTGGTTTCATTGAAAAAGACATAATAATGGGAGTATGGGTGGATGCAGTGGCTAATGCCTATAATCCCAGCACCTTAGGATGCCAAGGCGGGAGGGAGCATGGTGTGAGTCCAGGGGTTCAAGACCACCTTGGGCAACATAGCAAGAACCTGTCTCTATAAAAAAGAAAGCTTTAAAAAATTAGCCGGGCATGGTGGCATGTGCCTGTAATCCCAGCTACTTGGGAGACTGAAGCAGGAGGATGGCTTAAGCCCAGGAGATTGAGGCTGCAGTGAGCCACAATCACATAACTACACTCCAGCCTGGGTGAAAGAGCAAGACCCCATTTCTAAAAAAAAATAATAAAATAAAATATTATAAAAAATTACCTTCAGGCTATGTGTATAAGGTTTATATGAAACATATAAGAATTTCATCTTTAAACCTGGGTCCCATCCCCAAGATATCTCATTAAATATATTCAAATATTGCAAAATCTGAAACACTTCTGTTCCCAAGCATTTCAGATAAGAAATATTTAACCTGTAATTATTTACTGTCCTCTCTCCTCCATTCTATTGTAAACTATTTGAAAGAAGGGACAATCTAATCCTTGTACTCCCAGTTTCTGGCAGAGTAGCTGCCCATTAAATATTTTACTGAGTGAATGAATGAATGTATAAATGAAAGAATCCTGAATATGTCATAAAGATGGGCAGGTATTAAAGAACAGAAAAGAAGGATAATTTAATATGACAAGGTACTCATTTAAATGCCATCATATACGGATGGCAAAAGGAATCAGAGTTTTGCTTTCCTTTAATTATCAAGCATTTCTGAAGGTTCTGCTTGGCAGCTCAAGATTTCAAGACTGTCTCCAAGAATTACATTCATAAGAGTTTAATGATATAATGGTCTAAAATTACCTTTTAGTAGAAAACACTTTCTCCATCTAGTAGCAGGAAAAAACACTTTAGAGTTTTATGTGAAATATCTAAATGGAAAGTAGTCTTAATTTCAACGGCAGAACAATAAACATGCTTTTTATCCCATTTATAGTCTTCTTTTTTTCTCACAGTACTTGAATGACAACTGAAGCTTATAAATATTGAAGTGTGCTCATAGTAACTGAAGTCTACCCTACTTTAATAAAAGATATTTATACTTATAAAATAGAATTGTCCATTTGTTTCTATTTTTCCAAATGTTCTATATGCATTTCAATATCAGCAACAAGTTTCAGATCTTATTTACTAGTTGCTATAAAAATATTCATAAAATTCATTACTACTCTTCTGATCTCTCAGTTAATTCGCTTTAAAATACATTGAAACATTAAGAGAATATAAGAATATTCAGGTCCTAAAGAAACAATATGGAATTGTGGAAACAGCAAGAGAACTGGAGTCAGAAAGGGAGCTCAGATTCTTGTTCTGCCACTTACTGGTTACGTGAATTTGGACAAATCACTTTACCTTTGTGAGGCTCAATTTTTCTCATCTGGGAAAAGGACTAACAATAGCCACCACCTCCAAGGTGCTGTGAGACTTAAGTGAGATGGTATAATGTAGGAACAAAGTATCTCTTAACTATGAAGTGTTTTACAGATGTGAGGCATCAGTGTAAATGAAAAGATTTGATTACCAAGAGAACAGAACTAGAAATCAGCAGACTTGGTTCTAGTCCCTGGTCTGTTACTCCCTAGCTCTGATGCAAATTACAGCCACTCTCTTGGCCTCAGCTTCCTGATGTGAAAAGGGGAGTTGGGCCTGATGGTCTCAAAGCTTCTGTCTCCCAGCTCAAAAGTTTTATTATTCTAAAGGTATCAATTCTTATTGCTACCCTGTGATTGTTAAGTAAATGCTTTATCAAGTGAGCCAAAGACACAGTTCTCATTTCTTCATGGGAAAATCTCCCCCCCGAAAAAGTATCAGATTTGAGGCCCTAAAATACATGGCCACTTCTAAGCCCTTCACAAATAATGAAATTTACCTGTAGTAACATTTTCCAATCTGTACTTTCCACCACCAGTCCTTGTACTGAGATTGCTCTGTGGAGAGGGCAGCCAGATCCAAAGCCTTTGAAAACAATTCATTTTAGATTAGTATTTTCTTTTCTAACAATAAGCAGTCAGGAAAATAAATAATGAAATAGACCATATAATTAACACCAATCAAAACGTGCATTAGAAATCAGACAGAAACTCAAGTTGCTCATGTTTCCAGATGGCCCCACCAATTTTCGCTAATCAGTTCCAGACCAGAGGGCTAATAGCAGATGAGATAAAAACACTCATCAAAGGGAAGCAGATGTATAATATATTTGAATATAATTTTGATATACAAGACACAAAATTGATATTAAAAAATGCCTAAGTTTTTACCCACTCCCCCTGATTTATCTCCTGTATAATGATTCAAAATGCCTCCAAACTCCATGGCAGTCAAGTCTTTGGTGTGTAAGCCAGATCCAGTGGCAGTGCCCACTTTCAAGACAGATGTAGAGAAATAAAGAAAGATTAAGTAAGCAGGTAGAGAAAAGGTTTGGAAAATGGGATTGTGAAGAAGAGTGAAAGGAGCTGGAGTATTTGGATAACTGTTGTCTTCAACAACCATCATTTCACTTTTCTGTCACCTTATGTCCCAGTAAATTCTAAGGAGCAGACTGCCCTTTGCTGCAAACTGAAAAAGATCTTCTCTTCAATTGTTTTCATATTTTACATTTGTTTATCCCATATCTTTAATACCCTCGAGTTTGTTCCCTCTGTTGTTTATTCAAGATTAGACAAGAGGTGACTAAATAAGAATTAGAATTTTATATAAAGGAAGTGGAAACCATTTTTGACAAAGGGAAAGCAAATCAGTCTTTGTAGAAATTTGAAGCTCCGATAAAGATGTGATTAATAGAAGCTGGGGCTACTAGTTAAGAGAGAATTCTGATTTTTTATAATACTGTTTTTCTCTCAAGGCTGAAAATTTTTTATTCTTTAGCCAGTGTTAACATAATCATGATATCCAAGAGCTCAGTTAAAGTAACTCTTAGATTTTCAGTTCTATTATCTCAAAACACATCCCAGATTACTGTCCACTTCTTAATATCAACTCTTTTCTGAAATGAATGCGAGTTCCTTAATCTTACTGTATAATTATTTTTCCTTGTGTTCCCCATCTTCTCTTGCTCCAGGGGAGATCTTTAAATATGCAAACTACTTAGAAAGAAATGGTGACACCATGCTGAGCCTCTAATGGACTTTAAAAATCAGCATCTCTACTTGAAAGCTATGAAAATTAAAAACAAGCCACACACTACTTTCATATGCTTATTTTTCTTCCCCACCACCCTGCCCCCAGACAGAAATAAAAATGAAACCAAAAAAAATGAGGAGAAAAGTATAACTTCAATTAGCATTATTTTCAGATATACTAGAAAAATACATTTTCAGCCAGCTTAATTCAGACATACATGGTAAATATCGAAACATTTTAAGTTGATCTTTATAAAGACCTTTTTTCAGCAAATAGATCATAGTCATTCTCATGCTTAATATAAACAGACCTTCTATTTTTTGGAAAAAGACGTCATGCAAAAATTTTTCATGTATTCTAACTTCCCAAGGTTAGATTTAGTGCTTTGGGGAGCTGGTTTTGCTTGCATAGCTGGTCCTAAAACACTCGTCCTATGGAGAACCCATATGTTTGCGCTAATCTAACTAAGGATATTAATATAAATTACTGATACAGAATAAAAATGGCAAAAAGAAATTATAATGATGAAGACTCAGGCTGCTAAGGACTGAACTCTGACCTTTTTTTCTCTTGCCCCAAATCCTTTCTAAGGAGACCCTACAAACCATAAAATGTCATTAAACAGTTTTTTTAAACTAACCTGGTATAATGCAGCCTGCTTTCCAATCTGACTCTAGTATAGCATCACATGAGAGATGGTAGACACCCCCAATCTTAAACATCCCTATGTACTGACTTCAAGTCTTTAGACAAAGATTACCTTTCAACCAATTGCCAACTAAAGAATCCCTAAAACCCACCAATGACTTGTAAGCCATAGCTTCGAGATGTACAGAATTTTCAGGCCCAATCACTGTATATCTTCCATGTATTGATTTATGATTGTAACCTGCAATTCCCATACTTTCCTGAAATGTACAAAGTGAAACTCTAACCCAGTTGCCTTGGGCAACTTTCTCAGGACCTTTTGAGACTGTGTATCCCCAGACCGAGGTCGCTCATATTGACTCAAAATAAACCTCTTTAAATATTTGGCAGAATTTGGTTTTTCTGTCCTCACTGCACTAAAGAAAAACATTTGTGACAATTTCTTTCCTTTCTTTTTTGATACAGTCTTGCTCTGTTGCCCAGGCTGGATGGAGTGCAGTGGTACAATCTCCACAACTCCACCTCCCAGGCTCAAGCAATTTTCATGCCTCAGCCTCCTAAGTAGCTGGGATTACAGGTATGTGCCACCATGCCCAGCTATTTTTTTATATTTTTAGTAGAGACACAGTTTCACCCCATGTCAGCCAGGCTAGTCTCGAACTCTTGGCCTCAAGGTGATCCGCCTGCCTCAGCCTCCCAAAGTGCTGGGATTACAGGCATGAGCCACCATTCCTGGCCCGTTTGGGACAATGTTAAGTGGCTGGCAAGCTCCCTGAGGACAGATAATCCTCTTTTACATCTCTGCTGTTGTTCTGGAATATTGCTGTGCACAGAAGAGGTACTCAAGAACTATTTGTTGACTGAATTAATTATAATCTTTGTTTCTGACCTCTGTTGACAATACCTTAAGAACCAAACAAAACTGTTATAGTAATAAGATTCGTAATTAAAAGCTATTAACCTTAAAATTTTTAAGTGGCAACAGAAGATCTATATTTCTTTAATCATTCCCAAATTTTTAAAATAAATAACTATAAGACTTAAATTTAATGATCTTTGGATGATTTAGTAAAACCAATATCTAGGTATTAATAAAAGCTCAGAATGTCATTTTTTAAAGCAATAAGTTTATAAAAGTCCAAAAGTAGAAGGAATTTTGGCAGATCTAAGTTTAAAAAAAGTCATCCTTTCACTATTGTTATAGTTGTAACAACTTCAGGATGATGAAATTAAAGAGGATGTGGAAACAAAGATTGCAGAATCACCAACCCACATGCCACTTTAGTTTTGTCAATACCAACAATATTGTCCAAAAAGGGAAAGGTGGGAAAAGGGAGTTATTAAATACTCAAAGGCAGAAATAGTTTTCCATATATAACTTTACTTTTTCCTAACATTTAAATACCACTGCATGGCGTTCTCTATCTCTACAGTATTCTTCCTATTTGTCTGTAGATAAACACAGAATCACCAGCCCACGTGCCACTTGAGTTTTGTTGATACTGCCCAGCCCCACAACATGAGAAAAGCACTAAAAGCTCAAAGACAGAAAAATCGTTTTCCATGGACAATCAATTTTATACTTTCTTAATATTTAAACACCATTTCAAGGTATTTCTTATATTTGTCTATAATATTCTCTGTATTTGTGTTAAATACTTTATTTAAAGAGAAATTTGGAGGCCACCCAAGGTATCTAAATATAAAAACATCTCTATTTCTTAACATGTTAAAAAACAGAATTCCTTTTTTCTTTTTCCAGCTAAAGTTACAAAATATATGTAAGATATAAAAATACATGCTTTATACTCATTATCTAAGTCCTTCTTCCATTCAGAAAATAACATTTCTGGTAAAAGCAAGAATGACATTTTAATGGAACAATCTGATCCACAACAGCACTATAATGTGGCAAGACCGTACCAGAGTGAGAAACAGAACAAGACATCTGTCCGACTCAGCACCCCTAGCACCCATCAAAGTACCAATATATACAACTCAATCATTATTGTTTAAAGAATAAACTAATCAATGCATATATCAATATATGAATTAGTAAATGAAATGGAAAACAAAGGAACAATTTGGGTTTTTCACTAAGTAAGAACAAAACAAATTGCTCCATTTTATGTTCTACAAAAAATGTATGTATGTTGGGCGTCAGCAGATGAAAATAACAAGCAGAGTACAAACTGGCAGCATTTTAATATATTATTGCCCCTAATTTATAATTCATTTTACTATAACATTATTGTTGAAAAATTTTAAAACAAAGGTAAAATTAGACTTAATCTCCATTAGTACCATGAGGTACAACATAGGCATTCAACAAATATTTGTGGAATGAATACATCTTAACCTCAAAATACTACCATTTTAATGTTTAAGTAAGACCTTCTAATATCTGTCATAAATGCATATTTTTAGAGTTATACTTCTACTTAACATACTAAATGGTATACTTTTGGCTTAACATTATAAAATAAACACTTTCCACGTTTCTGCCTAGTGTTTATAATTATGGTTTTTAATGACTACATAAGATTCCATCATGCTATTTATTATAATTTACCAAACTCATTCCCTATTGTTAAACATTTAGGTTGTTTTCCCAGTAGTTTTGCCACTATATCTAAAGCTACAATGAACACCATTGCAAATACAGCACTTTACTTTTTCCTGCAATCTCCTGAGATGTGAAATTACAGAAACAAATTGAGGAACTATCTTTATGACTATCTGCTCTATATTATCATATTGTTTTCCAAATTGTCGTACCATGTGTAATATCACCTATAATGTATGACAACTAACTGTACTCTCCCTCAGGATTTTTTTTCTGATTTCATGAATATAAAACTCAAAGTCCAAAGCCTCTTTATTTTATATTTTTGTTGTCATTAAGAAAGTACACCTCTAATGTGCTTATTTACCAGCATTTTTTCTAATGTAAATTTTCTGTTTTGGGGTCATTTCTATTTTCATAAAAATTTTTCAAAAATTAAGATCAGCTTTTTTTTTTTTTTTTTTGAGACGGAGTTTCGCTCATCGCCCAGGCTGAAGTACAATGGCGCAATCTGGGCTCACTGTGACCTCTGCCTCCCGGGTTCAAGCGATTCTCCTGCCTCAGCCTCCTTGAGTAGCTGGGATTACAGGTGCCCACCATCACGCCTGGCTAATTTTTGTATTTTTAGTAGAGACAGAGTTTCACCATATTGTCCAGGCTTGTCTCAAACTCCTGACCTCAGGTGATCCACCCACCTCAGCCTCCCAAAGTGCTGGGATTACAGGTGTGAGCCACCACACCCAGCCAAGATCAGCTTTTTTATACATGATAAATACCAATATTTCAAAATCATGCTTCATGTACATAATTCCCCCTTCTATTGCCCTTTTACTTCTGATTTTGTTTCTGTCCACTAGATAGAGATCACACATATGCATCAGTAAGTCTTTTTCCTTTGTGATTGTTTCACAAATCCAACCAAATTGATGAAATACCCCATTGTTTGCTAGTTTTAATTTTTTTTAATTCTTCATTGATTAAATATCTAAAAGTCCCCAGACAAATTTTCTCAAGTGTCATTTAATGAATTATAAAGATAAAAGAGTCAACAATTTTGTTCAATATTGCTTGTTTTTGGTGTTTTAAGAGAGTCACTGTTACCAAGAATAAAAATATATAATTTATAAATGGGGACTCTAGTTCTCAATAGTTTTTACTATCACCTCCGTGTTAATGAGATATATTTGAGTCATGTTTGTTGTCTCTTTTCTCTTCATTTGCTGATTTCTTTCATTGAGACAGGTAACACACCTCCTCTTGTTTTGTTCGCTATAGGGAGCTCTGGTTTTTGAGTTCTGCTAATATTCCCCAGGTCTATTTCACTACACGGGAACGCCTGGCATTACACCCTTCTATTAACCATTGGTTTTTAAACTACTATATTCTAAGGCAGTATTTTCCAATCCTGCCTGAAAATTAGCATTGCCTGAGGAGCTTTATTAACAACAGACTCGCCAGACCTACCCTTGAGGATTCTGACTCAGGAAGTCTAACACAGATCCAGAAGTCCTTATTTAATAATTCCCCAGGTAATTTAGAAACAGAGCCTAATATAGAAACTACCCAACAGCCCCAATATTTGAGGGGCAGAAGACGATGGGGTGGGACGAGCAAGGAGGAGGGCTGATGGATATGTTCTAAGTTTGCTAGCCCTGCTATAATTCAAGTAGCTCAACTTCTGTCTGTTTTACATATTTGGGTCTAGATAAGATTTCACTTGAAGAAAAGGATTTTGCTGCTTAAAATAAAGTTTAAATGTTACCACTCTATCTGTTTAAAATCAAATTTTTTAAGTTCATATGCATGAAGAACTATGATACTAACATAATATGTAAAAATTAAAGTCTGCTAACCCTTAGAATCTCTAGAATATTAAATGCAGTAGTGCAGGGAATAAATCTTACATTTTTTTAATGTGATTTTTATTCCTCAATAAGAATGGGTAAATTCCAAGATGTAGAACTACATCCTCAAGATGAATCTATTAATAAAAAACATTGTCACCATGACCTACAAATGGTTTATGATCTGTCTAGCTTCTGAACTCATCACTGATAACTCTTCCCCCTCACAGGCCTCACTCAGCCACACTGGCCTTCTTACTGTTCCTTAAACAACCCAAGCATGCTTCTACTCAGGGCCTTTACAGTTAAAGCTCTTTGAAAATGCTCTTCCTACACATAATGATGTGTTCCTGTCCCCCTTCATTCAGGTGTCTGTTAAAATGTTTTCTTTTCTTTTTTTTTTTTTGAGAAAGAGTCTCACCCCGTCACCCAAGCTGGAGTGCAGTGGCATGATCATGGCTCACTGCGCCTTGACCTCCCTGGGTTCAGGTGATCCTCCCAGAGTAGCTGGGACTACAGCTCTACCTCTCTAGAGTAGCTGGGACTACAAGCACGTGCCACCACACCTGGCTAGTTTTTGTATTTTTTGTAGAGACAGGGTTTCGCCACATCGCCTAGGCTGGTCTCGAACTCCTGGGCTCAAGTGATACACCTGCCTCCCAAAGTGATACATCAGCCTCCCAAAGTGCTGGGATTCGGCCACTGAGCCACATGTTTCTGTTCAGAGAGACTTCAATGACCACTCCCCACTCCATCCAAAATAGCATCCTCCCCCACGTCATTATTTATTCCCTTATCTGCTTTCCTGCTTCTTTGTTGTAACAGTATTCATTAGCCCGTAAGACTTTTGTTTCTATTCCTTGCCCAACCAGAATATTACCTCTAAAAGAGCAGAGACTTTGTCTGTTTCATTGTGTGATCTCAGGGCTGGAACTGTGGTTCAAACATATATTGGATGAAAGAATAGATGCCCCTGATATGCATTAATCTTCCAAATACAAGAGTATCACTTTATGATACTCTAGTAATTTGAGATTTACTAATTTATGAAATGGAATAGCATTCTAAAGCTTTTTAATTACAGTTTGACCATATAATTTTATATATCATCATGCTGAAAGCCTCTCACCAGCTTTTTATGAAGTTAAAATGGCTGACTTTTATTTACAGAAATGTGCACAGTTTCTCAGTTGTCCCAACCTTCATTTTTTCTTTTCCCTACATAACCACATGTATGAACACCACATTCTGTATATGTGGCCCAGGCTGTCCCCTACATTTCAATGTCACATCTCCCAACACATGCAATGGTATCTCCACTTAGATAGCCTTTTGTCGTTTCAAGCTCAAAACGCCTTCAAGTCACTTAGTCAGCTTCTTTACAAACTGACTTCCTTCCCTAATTCTCCCATTTCTGCCAATAAAACTATCATTCTTCTCACAGCATCTCTAGGAGGCAGATTTGACCTGTCTGTCTTTCCTTTGTCCCTAGCACCAAATATATCATCAAGTTTTGTCACTTCCTTCTTTAAAATGTCTTTGTGGAACTCCCATTTTCTAGTATAAGGCCTATTTATTGACTATTCCACATCTCGTTCTTGTTTTTGCCCTTTCTTTACATTTCTTTTTCCTCCTTTCCATACATTCTACTTATTTTATGGATCTTTACTAATATAATCCCTTCTGAATTTTTCCCTTTCCTACTTGGTAACAACTTCACAGTTTGACAATTACCTCTTTAATTATTTCATTTATGTCCATTTTATTTCTTCAGCTAGATTACATGGCTTGTAGAGGCAGGAAAAAGTATCATATTTTTTATTAGTTCTCCTAGTGTATAGCTAGTGGTTGACACATAGAAAACACACTTAAGGGGATGACTATGGTGGCTCACACCTGTAATCCCAGCACTTTGGGATGCTGAGAAAGGAGGATCACTTAAAGCCAGGAATTCAAGACCAGCCTGGGCAACATAGGGAGAGCATGTCTGTACAGATAATTAAAAAAAAAAATCAGCTGGGCATGGCGGTACATGCCTGTGGTCCCAGCTACTTGGGAGGCTGAGATGGGAGGATTGCCTGAGCCTGGGAAGTCAAGGCCACAGTGAGCCGTGATAATGCCACTGCATTCCAGCCTGGATGACAGAGTGAGACTCTGTCTCAACAAAAAAAAAAGAAGAAGAAGAAGAAGAAGAAAAAAAGAAAACACAATTAAGGAAAACATTTTTATCTTCCTAAATGCTTAATATACGGATATAAAGCCTTTTACCTGGAACTAATAGGAAAATGAGAAAACATGCAATCAGACACTGTAGAATGAACTGCATTTGATTTGACCAAAGTTGTTCCATTATTGCTCATTTGCATATAAGTATATGCAAAAATCAAAACAATTTGAGAAGTCATACGCATATAACTTTAAAATTCTCTGTTAAGAGGCTATGAAGATGATTCCCTCTACTTTTCTATGTTTGAAATCTTTGATCATAGAACGTTAATGATAGGGGAAAAGGACACACCACAAAAATAACAGAAATACGCGTGTTAGTAAACCTATACTATATAGACTAAGGAAATAAACAGATCAACAACACCATTAGCATAAAAACTATAACTTTAACACAAGCATGTTATGCAGTATTCTCAATTACCTGTATCTTCCCATTTATTAGAGATCTACATACTCTATGAACCACACATAGTTCTTATCACTTGTATATTTATACACATTTTCCCACTGAAACTGAGGGTGGATTTTAAAGTATTAGTAATTCTCCAATCTTTAATAATTTCATCTGCTTATAAGGTCAAAAACAGAATATTTCAGAATCTAAACTTCCAAAGTCAGAAAAATTACAATAAAAGAAAATAGCATGAATTCAAAACTTACAGTCTTAACATCATTTTCATGATGAAAGATATACTCAAACAAAGCCTGTGAAGAAAAAAGTGCCAAAAATACATTAGATTTTTTTGTTAATTTGCTGTTAACAAAAGCACTCTAAAGCCCTGGATTTATAGATAAAAGGGCCTATCCATCTTTTGTTACAGTCACTCATTTTAAAATATTACTATTTACAACTGATTCTGGTTTTAACAGAATACAAATTGGAATGCTCAAAGAATTAAACATTTTTTTCATATTAAATATTTTATTAGAAAAACTATTGAAAAGTTTATTTCTTAAAGACCAACTTCAGGATTGTCGTAAAACAGATGCAGACAATTCTTTATATTCTCTACATATATTATACAGTGATTATGATATTAATAATGACAATTTAGACATAAAAAAACTGGAAGTTTCTACTGAAACAAAGTAGAGTACAAGGGTAAAGCAGGTGTTTTTTGCTTAATTTTTAAAGCTATTTCTCCTTATATGGTATTTATAGTAACTCTATGATTCAGAATATTCAGGTTTCTTTAGCAGGGTGCTACTCAGCCAAGCTGGACATTGGAATCACCTGGCGGTGAGGCACAGATCAGACCACTTAAATTAAATTAGAGTTGGGGGGATGGCAAAGCCCTGACCTTATATTTTTTAAAGCCCTCAGATAACTCTCATGTACAGCCAGGGCTAAAAACAATTATTTCCAATATTTCACTCAACTACTCTAAACAAATAAGCATTTACTCTTATTGGTACTACCTTTTTCCATAATACCATCATGTTACACTTGCAAAGAGGCTAACATCCCTGGAAAATATCAAGGTTACTAACAAAGAAGACTTGGAGGCAACCAATTTTTTAAAAAAATCAAGACAAGGCCTTTCTTTAAAAAAAAAAAAAAAAAAAAAAAAAAAAAAAAAAAAAAACCTATAACAATCCCTCCATTTGTTCTGTTATAAAGAAACAAAAGTTAAGAGTGCAATTGGTGCTACTACTGCCATGAAAAGGACATTACAGCATCAAAGACAGTGTCATAGAGTCACCCTAGACACCCCAAGCAATATGCCTATATTAAAAATGACTCCTGGTGGGTCAAGGCAAGCTGGGGGCCAAAGAGAAAAACCTGGCATTATTTCTACAACACACTAAAAAAGCACAAAATCTAGTTCAGGCTAAATCTAGTAACAGACCAGGTCTGTCCTGGATGCATCTTAATTGAGAAAAATGCTTCCACTGACTGACTCTCTGGTCAAAAAATAGCAATGGTATCAACTAGCCAGACAGTCCCTTCAAGTAAGTGGCCTTAAAGGGTAGGGAACCAGATATTCCATATGAGTTGCTTTCAATACTCCACTCTCATAAAAGAAAGGGAAGTAAGGATAGCTTTACAATTTTACTAAATGAAGGCAACTGGATTGCTGCCAAACAAGAATTTAAGAAAAAAATCAGCAGCATTATTATTGGCTAATTCCCTGTCTACCAAATGGCATCTTTTTTTTTCAGACTTAAACTTAAGTCTGTACAGCTAGTGTCCATTTTAATTTTCTCTAGAGTGTTTGGTATTTAGTAAACACATATGTTAAACACTATTAGAACTGAGATTAGGAATGAGCTCAGCACTTATGCTCAGAGATTTCAGCTAAAAACCTGAACTAGGCTTAAACCAGTTTCCGGAAGATAAGTGCTCCTGTCTCTGAATTATTGCAAGCTCAACCTCAAGGTTTATATACTGAAAAGGTCATGGACACCTTCCTTTATTTTTCTTTTTCTCTTTCTCTCCCTCTCCCTCTCTTTCCCTTTCTCCCTCTCCTTCTGCCTCTCATTTTCTCTTTAATTTAAAGGAGCATTTAATCTTTGAGTAGTGATAATTACTAATGTAGTTGGCATGCCACTATGTGGTTTGAGTAATCCTTTTTGAGATGCCTGATAAATTACTAATTAGGGGTACATAATTTTTATCATCCTTTGACAGTCCTAAAAACTGACAAGGATAGAAAATTATTTCTTTGAGAATAGTCCAAGCTAAAAAAGAAAAAAATATGTACATATACAGATGACTTCTTAAGCTTCATTCTACAAAGATGATGCTGCATACCTGCTTTCTTTGTTATAAATTACTACTCTTTATCAAGGGAAAAGAATTTCCTATAATAATGGTATATGTACTTTATTTCTGACTTTCCTTAACTCAATTAACTCAAAGAGTAAGAGTAATTTTACATATAAAACATTTCCACTTCATTAAAGACATGGCCTTTCCTTCACAAGTTTTTATTCATTTTCTAATTTGTCATTATCATCATACATGTAATATTACTTCATATCTCAAAATCATTTTAAGTACATACCTTTGCCAACTTAGGTTTCTGGGAATATTTTGTTAAATTCAGTCTAGATAAGTTTATAAATGGTCCATCAGGACTTGTAAGCATGGAAGCCTACAGAGGAAAAACAATAGAACAAGAGATCTGAAACTTTCTCTTGAAACGTAAACAAGTTTAATATGCATAAAAATATAAAGGCAACATAAATAAAAAGAATCACCTTCAAAAATCTTCCATATAATTCTCCACTATAACAACAGGGGAAAATGATGTACCATAATATAAAGCTACTTTGGTAATACCAAAGTAATACAAGGCTATGGGAAAGCTGATAGAATTTACCGTTCCCAGCCTGACAAATCTTCCGGAGGAGCTGGTGATAGGGCGGGCTGTGTAGGCGGTTCTGGGTGTTCTGATAGCCTGTTCCATAGTGCCTGGCCTTCCACTCTGTGTGCTGGGCCTGAGGAAACCTGTAATGGGTCTTCCAGCTTGTGTGATTGGCCTGTGAAGATTATAAATTGTTATAATACAAAGAAGATCATTTGAGGAAAGACTCTCATACAGTCCGATCAATATTTAGTGGCAGAGGATGTGAAGCAGAAGTACATACCTAACGGCCTGACTAGGCCCTCCTGTCTGATTAGTTCCAGGGAGTTTCAAAGACGTTCCAGGGCCTAGGAGACAAGATGGCTAATTCAATTTATATATTATCTATTAATCTGTAAAAATTGTAAGCTAATACAATTTTCAGAATTGTGCTGACCTGGTGAAAAAGACATTAATAGCAAGAAATGTATTTTAGGGAAATGTGTTTTAGACTAATATTTAATGAGTACCTATCATGTTACTTATGTCATCACATTTAATCTTCACATTAAGTTTGTAAAGTAGGTAGTATTAACCCATTTAACAAAGGTTCACAGAATTAAGTAAACAGGTCAACCTATTAGTAGGGCTGGGATTTAAACTCAAGACTAACAGGCTCCAAAGTTCAAAATAATGGTTCTATCCTCATAGTTCAATTATTTCTCATACAAACTCCCAATAAAAGATAATTTACCCACAATATCTAGAATTTAGATATTTTTACCTCTAAAAGAACAAAATAATGGTTAAAGAAAGATATTTTAACATAAAAATATGTATTTTTTTCTCAATTTCTATTGGAAGGTTTAAAATAGCTATTACCTTCCAAAAGATATAAATGACTGAGAACTATAATTACCAGCAAGACCACCAAATGTCCTGGTTATCAGTCAATACCATTTTTCTTTTTTAAGGCTAGTCAAGTAAAGCAGTGGGAGTGGAGAAGGAACAAAGAAATCCGTAATGGGTTGTGATCAATTAGTTGTAAACACCACTGCACTCAGACCAGCCATTATCCAATACCATTTGTACCACCACATCTGCAAGCTGGGGACTGTGCCTCTGTGACAATCCCAACAGAAACTCACAGCCCAGCATATCACCTCATTACCTCACACTATGACTTAGAGCAAATCATGTTCGATTATAAGAATAAAGTGATGTTTTTGAATGATCTTTTTTTAAAGTCCTCTTAGAACACCTCTGTTGTTTGGATACTTCATAGATAAACAATACTCTGATATATTAGACAAGTAGTTCAAATAAAATGTACTTTTATAAATTTTTCCCATATGATCAGCAGTTGAACATAGGTATAAATTATTTCTAAAATGCATAATATAGCTTGTATTAGAAAATTGTTATACATCAATCTCATACCTTAAGTTTAAGATAACTGAATTGTGGGGAAAAAGCCTTTGTACTGTAAGGCAGAACAGAAACCATTTACTTGAAGTAATGTTTTTTTCATCATTTTTGTTTCATGTCTATAATGTTTATATATATAGTGTAGAAATATATAGGCATATATATTCCTCTTATACACAGTATTCTTCCTCTTAATGGTATTTCATTAACTTAACTGAAAACCCAATACTTACGTGGAACTTGAGCAATAGCATTTTCATCCAGCATCATTTCTGCAATTCCTTCCTGATCTATATCAATTTCATCTATGTATACCATTTCTGTTAGTGCTCTTGCTTTTAAGATCCAAGCTGCCTAAAAACCATGGATAAATAAAATATATATTAAAATAGCATTAGAAATACTACACAGCTTACAGAAATAGCCATCTTTCATTGTTGTTATTTCATTTTATATTAAACATGTTTACCTCTTAACACATTATTTTAATTTAAAGGGCCATGTCAAAAACTAATACAAGAAGGCATCATTATTAATCAAGAAACAACCAATATATCAATTACATGGTAAATAAAAGTGGAGTAATCACCTGGTAGTCTTCTAACACTCCTTTTTATAAACAAAAAGATAGATCTTTAGAGAAAATTTTACTAAAATAATAATTTGAAAACAAATGAATAAAGCTACAACCACATTGTTCTTTCTGCCTTCCTCCTTCAAGGCCAAGTCCTTTATTATAAAGCCTTCCCTTATTTTCCAGTTCTAAACCTATTACACGCTCTTGTCTTTCTCACAGAGACTTCTCTTTATGCCTCTATTATTACACACTTAACCATATTTGAAAAACACTCTAATTATTTGGGTATATGTTAGCTCTTCCTTCCCCAGAATGCAAGCTTTTATATCTTGTTCACTTTGGAATTTTCCGTAATATCTATGGTTTTTGTAGAAAGTAGGTATTCAAGAAATGCTGGTTGAACTGAACTAAGATCAGTTTATCCAATTCCAATAATGAAACAACACTGGTTGCTTTGTGATCTAGTCAGTAGAAAACCTGCTAGATAATGAAAAAAAGGGAAAAGGTAATTAAGAAATATAAACTGGAAAATATTTTATCAGCCTTGCTTTACCTTGAAAAATTCAATGTAAACATGTACACAATTAAATTTCTTATTAAACATATGAAATTGTTTTATCTGAAATTTCTACCTTTCCTTTACTACAGAATAGAGGCAGAAAACAATAAAGCTTGGTGTGCTGTGGAGGATTTGAAAAGAAGGCAACTCCTGAAGCTGCAGCATATTAGTGACTCTAGAGCCTAGAGGAAGTAGCAGCAAGGGAAATTTGGGGAGGGATTAGGCTCAGTATACTAGGAATATACGGCTGTGAAGCAGGCTCAATGAAGGCCAAGGGACTGCGAAAGGAATAGGTGAGAGCTACAGGAGGTCCAGAAAGTCCCCATGTAAAGAACTCAAGATGCATTCAGTATATATATTCATTGAGCACCTCCTAATTAAATACCATCAGGCTAGGTTCTGATAAGGAAACATGAGAAGATTAAAACATGGATCCTAATTTCCCTGAACACATCACCTATTGGACGAAATATGACAGGTGACAAGTGTGTGGTTTTATAGATGTTGGAAAGCAAAGATCCTTTTGTGAGCTCAAGTAATTGGAATGCATTCTATGAACATTTTTTTAAAAACAAAAAAAAAGAATAACATCATGCATTCATTTTAATGGGAATAAAGATGGCTGCCTCTACAACATATTTAGGTTCCCAAAGTGAAATTACATTCGGTTAGATGATTGGCTTTTGGCTTACACTTTTCTGGCTGAGGTTTACTGGATTATTTAAAAATTTAGAATAAACTGTCTCGAATGTTGTCTATGAATTTAACACAATTAGATGAGTAGAATATAGACTCAAAAAACTAACTTATTTGTAAAAAAATTAAAAAAAAAATTCCTAATGGAACTCCAATTGGAACGGTGAGAGCCACCAAAGTATAGAAAAACATCTCAGGTTTTCACTCATCAAAGATCAGGAACAATACCATATCTATACAACTGTTCCCAGGGATCAGGGAAGTCCTCAATGGCTTGAGCTAATGTTCTAATTTAACTTCAAAGATGGAAATAGGCAATACTGATTTATATTAAATCTCTACAGGTCATACTGCCCTGCAAGTATCTGACAGCTCTGATTTTTCAAAAGAGCATTCTTTGCTCAGCACTCTCTGGTGGACAGGAAGGACTGCAGCATTTTCTGTTGGAACAGCAAAGCACGACATGGGCTCTGCTTGTTCATTCCCATATTACTAGGGGGCACCTACTGCAGGCTACATCCTGAGTATACAAAGAGGAGTAAATCATAGTCCTAGTTCTAACTGGAAAGAATTTCCAGGTAATGGGAAAAATATAATAACAAAAATGAAAAACAAAAAGAAGTGTGTGGTAGAACAGAGGAAATGTGTCCAGCTACCTGGCAGTGGAAGGAAGGGTAGAAGTGAAGAATTGGGCCCAGCAGACAGGCAAAGTAGACAATAGGCAGGCTAGCTAGAGAGCCTATGGTATGTTTGGAAACTCTAGGAGAATTGAGTGTAGGTGAAGAATGAGGGAAGCGATCGGAGAAAAAGTCAGGAGCCAGGTGATGGATCCTGTATGCCACAGTGAGGTATGTAAATTTTTATCCTGATGAGAAGCTAATGAGGCTTCAGAACTATGATTTGGAGTCCTACCTAAATCAAGTTTACTTATTTATTTATTCATTTACTTTTTGAGATGGAGTTTTGCTCTTGTTGCCCAAGCTGGAGTACAATGGCATGATCTCGGCTCACTGCAACCTCTGCTTCCTGGGTTCAAGTGATTCTCCTGCCTCAGCCTCCCAAGTAGCTGGGATTACAGGCACGTGCCACCACGTCCAGCTAATTTTCTGTATTTTTAGTAGAGACGGGGTTTCACCATGTTGGTTAGGCTTGTCTCGAACTCCTGACCTCAGGTGATCCACCCTCCTTGGCCTCCCAAAGTGCTGAGATTATAGGCTTGAGCCACCACGCCCGGCCTTAAGTCAAGTTTTAAACATCAAGTTTTATCATTATAGTAGCATTTATATAGTTGGTTATTAATATATTTTACTTTTAACTATTTTCAAGTTCATACTGTTATTTCATAGTCCAATTCATCATGATTCTTGACATCCATCCCCCAACTGACCTCTTAAATATTAAAGAGTTACAAATTTTTTATATTAGGCTAAGCAAAATATAGAAAAGAAAATCCACTCTTCCTTCCCTGCAATATGAATAAATACTTCCGAAGTCGAAGTCAAATAGGAACTTTTTTTTTTTTTTTTTTTTTTTTTTTTAAGACAGGCTCTCACCCTGTCTCCCAGGCTGGAATATAGTGGTGCAGCCTCAACCTCCAGAGTTCAGGTGATCCTTCCACCTCCCACCTCAGGTCTCAGGTTCCAGAGTAGCTAGGACTACAGGTGTGTACTACCACACCCAGCTTTTTTTGTTTGTTTGTTTGTCTGCAGAGATGGGATCTCACTTTGTTGCCCTGGCTGGTCTTGAACTCCTGGCTTCAAGTGATCCTCCTGCTTTGGCCTCCTAAAGTGCTGAGTTTACAGGTGTGAGCCACTGCACCAAGGCTAGGAATATCTTTTTAAAATTTTTATTCCATAAGAATCCACTTTTTCAAAAAGATAGATAAATATTAATTTAATTTCTAAAATATAATTCTTAAGAAACAATGGTATGAATTTTTGATATTTACAGCTCTAGAATAAAATCTACTCAGACTGTTATTCAATTTTAAATTTTATCAGTGTTTGAGAAAATTAATCTTCCTGAGTTCTCTTCTGTTCTAACAAAAATGACCTTGAAAATCACATATCACTGCTTGATTAAACATCCGACTGTTTTCAAAGAACTGCTCCTGGCAATGTGAACAATTCTTGAGATTTTAATGAAAACAGCAGATGGAGCTTTGGCTTTAAAAAAAATAATAAATTTTTTTTACTTTGGAAACAAGGCAAGTATGTTTTACAGCACTAAAATCCTCTGCCTGTTTTAAAAAAACAAACCAAAAAAAAGTTTAAAACTAATCAGTGATTAAAATAAAATGAATAACAAAGCACACACAGCAATCCCAAACTACCCCTTGAAACTAAATAAAAATATAAATTTGCCTTATGAGATATGTTTACTTATTAACAAATGGGAGGGTCACACAGTTTTAAAAAATAGTTTATGTAAATTTATTTAAATATTTATGTATTAGAAGTACCATAATATCAATAAAAATAAGAATTGATGCTTTAGGAACTTTGTTTTTTAAGGGAAAAGCACAGATTCTCCCAAACCAAATGAAGAATCATATCAATTTTTCCCTTCATATCTGTGAAACACAATCCCATCTCATTCACCAACTGAGTTAGTCTCTAGGACATTACTCCTGAGGCAGATACTTGTCAGCAAACATCAGGAAAATATTGACTCACTCATTCCATCCACTGTGACACTAGTTCAGTTTTAGTTATAAAAATAAACATATGAAGGGGTTAAAACTCTGCTGACTGAGCAAAGCATGTTTAAATTATTCTGTTACTCTTAATACAGAATGCAAGGCCAGTAGTTTAAAGCATGTAAGAAACAATTTTAGGTTATTATTAGAATAAGGCTATGAAAGGAACAGTCTGTCTGACCTGATTTAGACATCATAAGACTCAGTAACTATGGACACTCTGCCTACTCTAGGAAAATGAAAACTTAGGCACAAGATACTGAATTGTTATTGTATATAGCCTCATTCCTTTTCAAGTTGTAACAATGTGCAAAAATAAGAAATTCCAAAAGTATAAATAGTAAGGCCAAAAGAATCTAGTCAGCCTTGTTCCCTTTTGTATCATTATCCAGTGGATAATTAAGTCTATACAAATAGAACTGGAAAATAATGCCAAATACAGATTTTTCATGAAGTCCTTGTGCTAGTTTAAAGCTCTTAAATGCCATTTATAGTTTTAAAACCATTTCTACAATGCAAATTATTGATGTTTTAAATTTTAATCAAAATCTTCCAAATTTCCTGAGAACAAAATCCACAGTATTTATAACTCTGATCCTTCTTGAATGACTTGTACCCATATTATGCAAAAAAAAGTTTTGCCCCATCTATCAGTTTGTAAATCAAGATTATGAACATTCAAAAGACAAATGTCAGCCTTTTAAAGAACACAGTGCCACATTTTAACCTATTTACAGTGTGTGTTTAATACTACACAAGCCTCCATAAGAGTACTTTGTAAATTGCTTTCTATTCTAAAAGGTTTGCTGATTACTCATATGAAACCCTAATAAGGTTCAAGTATTTTATTTACCTAAAAAAACCCTGTTAACATTCCATCTCGCTTGGTAGGGCAAACACCTGGCAACATTTAAGCTCTCTGATTTATAACTCTGCACAACTTCTCTCCTTAGTCCCAGACTCACTGGCAACTCTCCTGGACTAAAAGTATCACTGGCCAGGTGTCCCTCTCCTCTCTCCCAGGGTTTCCTCCCAATTCATTCCCTTGTGTCTTACCCAGTTAGCAAGGCTCTAGCTGCCTCCTATCCTTACCCAAATTGATTTGGTCGATGTGACTGTTTGGCCAGCGTCCCTTCCTTCCTCCCTCACCGTGGCAGGCTCCTCCCTCTTAGAGCCACCAGGTCAGTTAAAACCAAGACCTCCCCAAGCAGAGGCCACTCTTGACTCAAAACATGCCATCCCATCCATCACAGTCTTTCAGACATTTGTCATTCCACTAACTCTCCTGCTCCCTTTCTAAGCCCTTGGTTCCCCTCACCGCCTTCTTTATTTTTCTTATCCTTCTAATCCATCTTGGTCATTTCCATTTAAGCTCCAAGTCCCAATGAGTAGAGTGCATTATTAGTTCTACAAGGCTATCAATATACACAAAAGTATTGAAAATATAATCATTTATTTACATAAGAAGGCACAGAATGTCTGATAGAGATGGCTAATTTTATATACCCACAGGAAGATATGCAGCAAATTTTCTAATCTATAGCAACAACTAAGCAATAGCATTAAAGAATTCTCTAAACTAAAGGCTGCAGCTAGACCTTTCTTTACCTGATGCACTGGCAATTCAGGATCTGGTTCCTGGAAAGCATTAAGAAGGCAGTAAACAGTTTTAAGAAATACAGTTGCTAAAATAAAAAGTCTTAATGACCAACCAAGCATTTGTAGGTGAACTCTAACTCATTCAATAAAAATCAAAAAAATTAACTTTAGTCTTCCTACAGAAGTGTTCTCAAGAGTTGTGTAAAACACATGTACATTGAAGAATGCTAAATTTCCAATGATAAGAAAATTCTAATTAATCTAACCTCATTCAAAGTGCAAAGAGAAGATAAATACTTGTTTAATGAACACACAAGAGATCAGAAATTGAGAATAATTCCATAACTATACCAAGGAACTATTTCCTTTTATTCAAAAATAAGTTCATGGTGGTTAAAACATTCAGACTTTAATCAGTTAAGGAGAAGAAAGAAAATCCACATAATACAAACCCTTCTATTCCTCATAAATATAATGGGATTCATGACTAAAAATGAGTTAATTCTGACTATAATATCCTCCAAGAAATTTTTATAAATAAACTACATAATATGCATTAGTGCCAGATGCTGATAAACTCAGCATCTGGGTTTTTCTGTATAAATTAGATAGAAACCCACTGGTTAAAAAAAATCATAAAAAAAATTATAACAAATTTATTTATAAAACATCTACACTTACATGTCTGTCTAGTCAGCAGTGTCTGTTGAGCACTTAATCTGTTTTACTGGGGAAAGTACTAAGAAACAGAAAAAGGAAAAAAGATCCTTGCTTTCTACAGCTCTAAATCCAAAAAGAACACGTCAAATATTTTTTAAGAATATATTATTGGTACAAGCAATGTGCAAACCATATGGTCACCATGCAAGGACAGGCAATTTATTTAACATGACACATGGTAGGAACATGAGAGGAAAAGGTTAAGTTGGGCTAGAAAATGAGGGCCCCAAAGGATGGGAGTTACAGAAGATGTGGCAATCAACTGAACCAAACACAAAACAGCAACTAGAGAACACATAGCAATTGGAGGTTTTCAACCCCAGTGCGCCTACCAAGGATGTGGAAAAAGTACAGATTTCCTAAATACAGTCCAAACTTAATGAAACACACCAATCCAGGAAATGACATGCCAGATGAAAGAAGTACCACATTCTATTCTTTCTTTCTTCTGTTTACTTGTATACATATCTCTATAGCCCATTATCTCATTTGAGTCTCACAACAACCATCTGAGGAAAGCAGGTAAGTATTATTATCTACTTTACAGATAAGGAAACAAATTCAGAGATGTTAAGTAATTTGTTTAAGGTCACACAAATGGGAATCAAATGCTCCTTCTTGCCAGTGCCTCTTGGAGATTTAAAAAAAAAGAGTTGGACTTAATAAGGCAGGAATGAAAGGTAAAGTTTAGGAGAGATACAAGATAAATCCAATATATTATAGAAAACTAGGGGAGAAAGTTTACTGGAGGTGATTGTAGACAATGCTCGAAAAGGAAAAAACAGCTAAAGGAGACAGAAGCCACTGATACTGGATGCTGTGATTTGCCAAGGGCAGGTAGATTCCTCCAGTGACACAAAATGAAACCACCAGTTCAGCCTCAGAAGATTTCTGCTCACTGAGGAAGGTCTTCGCGCTCTCTCTGTCTTGTTCCTCTGCCCTTCGGGGATACGTTTAGGGCTGATCATGTGGATGAAGAGTGTGTAGGGAAATTATGGGAAATCATCAATGTGAAGGTCAGAGGAGAAAATGAGAGGCCTAATGAGTAGGGAGGTGCCGAGACAGGTGAGGGATTGCATTGATGGAAACTGGAGACCAGGCCTAAGTGGGTATGAGGCCGAGAACACATTAATTCCAAAACATTCTAGAGGGGGACGCACCTAAATTACAATACAATGTGTCAAATACTATACTCACATTATGGTCAAATTATAGGTGACTTAGGTGAACAAAAGAAAAGCAGAAGACATGGAAGATAAAAGAGTCAGAGAAGGGGGAGATTATTCTGGAAATTATTGAGTGCCAATGATTTATGAACTATATGAAACATCTTTTCACCATCCATTTAACTGGACATCTTCCTCACAAATGCTTTCCAGATCCCCAGCAATCCTTTAAGAAAAATATAGATGACAGAATCCTGCATGCAAATATCTGTAGGTATACAGACAATAGCAGCTAACATTTTTTATCACTTACCACATGTTCATGAGCCTTATAACAACCCTCTGAGGTATAGGTATACTATCATCACCATTTACAGATGAGAACACTCTGAGAGCAAGATGTTGCAGGACCTGTGAGCTCCAAAATTAGGGCTTAGCCCAGGAGGGTTCTTGGCTCTGCCAAGGAAATAATTCTAGGGTGAGTCAGTGGTATTAGATAGCAATCCTTTATTGGCTGGTACTGTTCCTTGCAGAGTAGGGCTAACTCATAGGCAGTGTGGCCAGAATCAGCAACTATGGGCTCTTGGCAACTGTATTTATACTCATGAAAACCTACTTTCAATTACATGCAAATTAAGGGATGGAACAATGCAAATTAGGGAACAGGTTATTTAGAACTATTTAGAACTCAGAACTCTAGGAAAGGGCCGGAACTTATGAGTTGTTGCCATGGAAAGGGGTGGTAACTTCTGAGTCATTGCCATGGCACTTTTAAACTGTCATGGCAGCTGGTGGGAGGGTGTTCTGCTGATGTGCAGTGAGGGCAGCGAGGGGTCGCTTTCCTTGCCACCTGCTGGTTTCTTCACTTTATCCTGTCTAGACTAGATCCTGTTTTGGTCAGCCATGTTGTGACCAGAAGACAAGTCCTGTTGGTCTCTTACCTCAAAGGTATAGAGGCAGTATTTGAACCTAGACTCTCTGGGTCCAGAGCAGGACTCTGCTCAGTATGTGGGATGACAGCAAGGATGGAATACAGACTACCGTAGGATGTGGAGAGACCAAGGACAGGCATGGCTCTCTGGAGATCCATCAGGAGCAGGACTACGAAGGAAAAGAGTCGGAATGTTTTCATTAGGAGATAGGGGAAAACTCTTTTTTAAAAATCACTGAGCCTTTCCTCTTTGAGTCGCTCTCAGTTGTAGTTTTGTGATTTAAATTAATCCACCCACGTAGCTTCACTTAGTCTAGCAAACTATTTCTACAGGTATCAACGCAGTTGAGCAGAAAGCTCCAGGCTTTGCCCTAGAGTCAGAAGACGTGGGCTAGTCTTGATCCTCAGGGGGCCACTTAGCTGCATGACCTTGAACAAGTCATATAATCTACATTACCTTCTCAAATTAAAGCAATACTACCCACCTCACAGGAGAATCTTAAGGACTAATAATAAAACCTTGCATTTTTAAGAAAACTTCACAACTTTTAGAGTTCTTTCACATATATTATGATACTTATTCAAGTATAAGCTTAACAGAAGCACCAAACCATCTATTACTCCCCCTTTCAGAACTCAGAACTGACTCCCAGTGATGGAAGATCAAATTAAAACTTCCTCTGAATCTAAAGTGGGTAACAGGACATGTAAAGTAGAGTGCCACTTCCTAGAACCAGAAAATACCCATTAGCATCAACTTCAAGTCACATCTGTTTGCTTCCTTCCTTCCACTCTAGGGTTCAGCATTTTCTTAGCTTGTTTCTGTTACTTTAGGGAATTAAATCTCCAGATAATTCTGAATGCAACTTTCTAATTACCACCACTACTTATGCTGGCTAATGAGTCTCCTCAGCTCCATGCTTAAACTGTGGAGTCATTATTCAAAATTTAGTAATAAAAGACGGGGGAAAAAGTTTAAGAGAATAGAGGAATTGATGGATTTCAGAAGGTTAGAGAGATCTAGTGACCACGCAGCCAAGTTGGAGTGTAATCCGTATAATTCAGCAGGAATACAAATTCATAAAATGACCTGCCCCACAGCGTATAGAATCAAAGGATTAAGTCTGGCTAAGCCTCCATGGCCCCAAAGAGGAAACCAATTAGATAATCACACGATACGTTCTTTGGCTTGGATCACCAGATCACTGTCTCAACCAACTACTAACATACAGCTCATTGGGGAGCCCTGGTTTCATGTCTTTCATCTAGGCCAGTCATTTTCAGGCATTTCTCCTCCTTCAAACCATTTACAATAATAACCCCCTCCTCTCTGTAACATCTCTCATTATAAGCAGAGATTGGGGCAAAACGAGAATGTAAGTTAGAAAAAAGTCTTTCTCCCCTTCTGATACACAGCTAATGGGTCCCACCCTCAGAATCACCAATTTTAATAATCTGAAAATCTACCAGACACCTACCCCATTAATGAAAGCATATTGTCTTTAAAAAATCCCACTGCCTGAAAAACCTTCACGTTTTATTAACTGTTTAATTATAATGGAGCTAAAAATCAGGACTGGTTTTAAAGCCATGAATCTGACATATGGAACACAAAGAACAGTAAACAGATTAAGCAACTAATCAGGATGATCAACATGAGCTGCAGAAGCAAACATTCTCTCTAGGTCACAGTGCTGCACGGAGAGGACTGTTTTGCATTTCCTCTTTTTATATCTTACAACTTTTAACCACTTTTTCAGTCACAATTTAAAGAACACTTTGAAAAAGATAATGCTTCTCTATGAATTGGTTATTCCTATTATATTTAATCAAAAAAGGGAAATTATAATAAATTAATCAGTTATCCTTCTTTCTTTATTCTTAACAGATCTGAACTTTAATACTCTTCATGCTTACAGACCCCGGCTGGCCTCTGTCCCTCACCATTCTGTGTCTAGAAAAAGCAGTTGAGAACCCATATTCTTCAAGAACCCTTCCCCATTACCAAACACCATATTATTATATTTAATCTACCCTTCAGCTCCTTTGTAGCCAAATTAAAATGTATTACTCTGAAGAAACATGCTATTGCATAGTACATCATACCTCTCTGGCTAGCCTGACTATCAAAAATAAAATCCAGAAATCCCAATAGAAAATACAAGGCAATAATTAAAGACTTTTGATGATTCTACACCAAAATAGTATCCCTTAAAGGCGAAATAAATGCATATGAAATAGTCTTAGAGGTGGCCTTCATCTCAATAGGCTAATGTATCAGGACCAAAACGTTATCTTTTTGAAGCTCCCTGGACCAGCTTATAAAAAGATTAACAAATAACAAATCATTTTTGAGAGGTTTTTCTCATCTGGGAGAAAAATAAGCAAAACCAAAAGTGAAAAATGACATTATTAAAAACAAAAACTATCTTTTGTAATGGGGAGGGGAAAACGTAAGAGCAAAAATGAATCCACTTGGCACTCAGAAGAAATATTTTAATTTCTGGGCTTCTCTATGTGTCCAGGAGTTTCAAACTCACTCCATACTATAATCAGTTTGGTGGCACAGAACAGTAGTTCAAATAGTTATAGAGGAAAAGTACTCTTAAATGTCAAAACCTCAGTAAATGCCCATGAGGCTAAAGGGGCATGAAGGTGAACCAGCTAACTGCAGAGCAGAGGACCATCTGCTCCCGCTCTGGTCACATTTCTGTTAGCTTTTCATAGATTGTGAATCTCTCCATCATTTAACTTCCTCCACCGAAACAATGAAAGCACTGTAAGGGATAGCAATGATGATCATTACTATTAGAAACACTCTGCTAGAGGAACCCAGGAAGAATTTTAAAAATTGATTTTTAAAAACTGACCCTCAAAACAAGAATTAAGAATGCCCATAATGAAATTATATTTATTTGAAAAAGTAAGTGTACATTTAAGAACCTATGGTGCTGAGAATTAAGGATGGGGCAGGGGGAGACAAAGATCATCAAGCAACTAGGACGACCTTCATAGAGAGGAAGCTGACAAATATGAACAACTCCATCAAAACACATACATGAACATGATCGACGCACTCATTCAGCAAATACATAACAAAAGCCCCTGTGTGCCTGACTCTGCGTCAGGTGCTGGGGATACCATACAGACCTGCCATCGTGGAATCATGTTCTAAGGAAAGATAATTTTCAAGCTTGTAATCAAAGGAACTTCCTTAAGCTTCCTTCCTAAAGCTCTTCTTTAATTGCATCAACACTCTAACATAAATATTAATTTTTTTAATGAAGAAAAAGGCAAGATTTCTTCAAGCTTGGGAAAAATCATTCTGGGAAATATTTCCAACATGAAATAACAACTGGGTGCAAAATACAGAAACTGGTGTTATGAAAAACATACAGTAATAACAGCACAATGTTTAAAGTTAGGTCAAAGAATGACTAACATGAGTAAGCCCTGTAAACTTTTCAATAGCCCTACCTAGTATCAAAACCTAACTCTGGTAAGATGACATCAAGTTAAACATCTATTCCTGGTAAAATGCTACTCATTATTCTGGCAATATATACAGTTCAACCATAATAAACTACCTCAACAAAACAAAACAAACAAATAAAACAAATAAAAATTATTAGAAAGGAAAAGAATATCAAATTTCCTCCAGATCTGGTACTGATTCTCTTAGACCTACTCTGATATATATTGGAGCTGAACATATCAACCCTTGCTCATAAAAATAAAACAATAACTTTTTTTGAAACTTCTATTCAGGTCTGGACACAAGCATTTCAGATAAGGGATACACAATCTGTAGTAAGCACTCAATGAAAGGTCATTGAGATGAATACATATAAAGTCCTGATATCTCAATTCATAGGTGCAATACTGAATGTCACTATGAACTCAAGATTAGAGGGTCTTAAGTATTAATAAAAATACTGCTGCTTCGCCTACATTTCCCGATGTACCAACATCTTCCCAGGATAACAGTGAACATATCTGACCCTTTCCCTGGGCCAAAAAAAAAAAAAAAAGGAATTCGGTGGTCAAATAACTTTCAGAACTATTTAATTATTTGGATTAATCAAAAATAGGCAAAATTAGCTTCCTTTTCTTCAAAACTACTCAGAGCCTTTAGGGTGCATCCTGAATCTCCAAGAAGGAACATACATTTCCCAAAGGTATTATTTAATGAGGAAACTTCTTCTCACCGAACAGTTCTTGGGACTACTGTTTTGTGGAACACAGAATGAAAACTACCGTAACTCAATGGAAAAATGAAAACGGCACATAAAGTTCCTGCAAACCATTGTGCCTAGAACAATGTCTGGCACATCAAAGGTTCTTTTTGAGACAGAGTCTTGCTCTGTCGCCCAGTCTGGAGTGTGGAGTGCACTGGCGCGATCTCGGCTCACTGCAAGCTCCGCCTTCCGGATTCAAGCCATTCTCCTACCTCAGCCTCCCGAGTAACTGGGACTACAGGCGCCCGCCACCACGCCTGGCTAATTTTTTGTATTTTTAGTAGAGATGGGGTTTCACCGTGTTAGCCAGGATGGTCTCAATCTCCTGACCTCGTGATCCGCCCGCCACGGCCTCCCAAAGTGCTGGGATTACAGGCGTAAGCCACCGTGCCCAGTCACATCAAAGGTTCCTAACAAGCTTCTGTTGTACCAATGTAAAAGGGTCAATATTTTGTCACAATTCCAAAACATATTTGATTGTGTATTTTTTTAAGCAATATCTATGAGATTACTATGCCAAAAAACACTTGGGGGCTGGGCGCGGTGGCTCACGCCTGTAATCCCAACACTTTGGGAGGCCGAGGCGGACGGATCACGAGGTCAGGAGTTCGAGACCACCCTGGCTAACACGGTGAAATCCCGTCTCTACTAAAAATAGAAAAAAATTAGCCGGGCGTGGTGGCACGCACCTGTAGTCCCAGCTACTCGGGAGTCTGAGGCAGGAGAAACACTTGAACCCAGGAGACGGAGCTTGCAGAGAACCGAGATCGCGCCACTTCACTCCAGCCTGGGCGACAGAGCGAGACTCCGTCTCAAAAAAAAAAAAAAAAACTTGGAAAAATGCTTGTCTACAGAAACATAGTCCTATTAATTAATGTGAACTAACAACAGTACCTAGCTTTGCATTACCACTAACGTAGGCTGTTCTAAGAGAGATGTACTATCTGAAAGACAAAATGTTCATCTCAGCAGGTTATCATCCATCATCCATTTGCTGGGAGCTAAGGCAGAGCCTAGTAACAGCATTCACACTCAGGCCTCCGCTTTTGTAACTCCCTTCAATTTTCAATTTTTTCTTACATCTCCAAGGCAACACCACTAGAGGAAAAGCTAGGGAACTAAAACTATGTAGGTATATTCCGCATTTACTAAAAGCACTGACAAACTGCCGCAGCGCTACTTCTGTTCTCCCATTTTCTCCTTTTTTGCCTATTCTAGGAGCCACCTGCCCACCAGAATTGTACCACTCACGTACATTGTATACCACCTTTTCCACTCGCTATACACATTTCTCTAGTTTATTTAAGTTCTCTTTTCATCAATGCCATCATTCCTTCTTGTAAGGAGACTTTCTTTCCCATTTCTCCCTCCTACAATTATAGCTTCCCTTGCCTAAGTAATTTTTAAAATAATGAATGTATCTTTCTCCTTCCTAGATTCTCATTCTTCTAACTTGCATATTTGCCTCAAGCTAAACTCATGGCCTCCTTCACTCTTGGACAACAGTCTAAAGATGAGGTGGGAGGATCACATGTTCGATCCAAAAGGAAGAAGGCAGCTATGTTAACAGGAGGTGGAGAGTCACAGATCTTTGTTTATGCATATTTTTTAGAAATTAACAACGCACACGCTGAGAGCTTAAAGCCCATCAATATGCAAGTATAAACGAATTATTAAAGTTCCTCGTCAAAGTAAAATTCAGGGATCTCACTCTGGGACACGTATAGGGGAGGGGAGGCTGAAGATTGTGAGGAGGGGGCGGTCATGGCACAGAACTTGCTATCCCCGTGGACGTGGCGGACAGCGGACCCGCCAGCCACAGCTCCGCAAGGTCTCGCTCCGGGCGCCTCCGAGGGCCGAACGGTCAGCCCCGCCTCGGGCCTTCCTCCCCGACCTCCCCACCCGGGGCCAGGATATGCCCTAGACTCCGCAGCCTCAGCGTCAGGATGCACAGGCTGACGGGAGCTGGCCGGTACCTGGTCATAAGGGGACTTCTCCAGCATCTGCGTGCATAGATCGGCGCAGAGCTGGAACTTCCTGCGCCTAAAATAGCTCCAGGCCAGGAGCAGCGGCTCCATCTCCGAGCCCATGGCTGCCAGTGCGGCCAGCGAAGGCCCAGCGCTCCAGGAAAGCGGTGGGCGTGAGCGAAGAGCTGGCGGCGTCCGGCTCTGCCCGGCAACCCACTAGGGCTGGGGCCTTGCCCGAGAGGTGCCCGCAGCGCGCCTGAGAACAAGAAAAAGAAAAACAACCACAAGCAGAACTCAGCTACAGGGCTTGCCTAAACTTGGTTGCAAAAAGATGTCTACTTTTAAAGGCTACAGGTTTCATTGATTTTGAAAAGAAGGCACCGCGGCTAAACAAAAAGGTAGTGACTTAGACACCTGCCCCTGGGGGAGGCGGGGGGGGGGGGTCCTCCACCCAGGAGGCGCAGCTGCCTAGCAACCGAATTCTCTGCCTGCCCCGCAGGTCCCGAAAAGTCCCGGGAGTTGATCTCTGTCTGGTGTCTGTCCTACTTCTTCTATTCGCTCGTTTTTATCCCTTTCGCTTTACCTTCCGATTCTAGAAACACAAACAAGTAAACAGCTTCCACAGTACCATCCACCCATCAAGACCTAAAGCCCTAAATCCTGAAATTCTCCGCTCTGTTTCTCGAGGTCCTTCCCACCGAATCTCAACATCTGAACTGCAAGGGGCTTGTTTTTACTCATTTTACAGATGAGAAACTGAGATAGACTCAGAGAAGAGAAATTATTAAAATTGCATTGAGTTAGGGAGCTGGAACTGCAATCTGGTTGACTACAAGTTGCTAATACATTTGTTAATTCGACTCACATGGTGATTCCGGATTGTAAATTGGTGACAGTTTTACCAAACTAGATAATGTGTGCAAATAATAATAATAATTTTTTAAAAAAGCCTTGTGAAACATCGTCTCCTGGCATTTGCTGTTTGGTAAGTGTTTACTTGTGCGGAGTGATTTCTTCAAACACAATTCTGACCTTTCTCTAGAAATTTGCACAGATGACAAATATGCTTAAAATGGCAATGGTTATGAAAAGAGAGATGTGACCGGCTAAATCCAGGTAGGCTTTTCTCAAACCACTGGGATCTGAGAAGACATTAGACATTCTATTTAATCCACATATTTATATTTTTCATAGATATTCAAATGAAACTTATACTTCTAAACTAAGAAATTTGTTACCTTTTATTCTCTACTAAGCAGTCTTTCTCGAATTGTTGTATTTTGGAAGCCAGTAATTATCAGGATTGTCATTGTTACAGTTAAGTGTATTGTCATTCGTCTATTTGTGTTCCCCTGGAACTGCCGGTAGAAATGTAACCTCCTTAAAGGTCCTGATGAAGCAGCCCATGGTTTCTGACTGTCAAATTTTTAAGAACGCACATGCCGACAATTGGCAATTGGGCTCAATATTTCACAGGGTCTTTTTGTTTTCTGGTACACTGTGAGCAGATTACTATGTAAGTGATTTTCAACCCTACTAAAGAAAGTGAAGCACAGACAAACTCTTTAAAAGGGTCAGTTTCACAAACGATACTAGATCTCAGTTCATAGATCCTTATCTTTTACTCTCTAGCATATAGTCAGATGTTCTAAATAAACTTTTTTAAAGAATAGTTTTCGATTTACAGAAAAGTCACAAAAATAGTAGACAGTTCCCATATACCCAGTTTCTCTATTGTGTGAGATGTTGACATTTGCTTTTGTGTAAGATGATACATTTGTTACAACTAAGGAACCAACGATGGTACGTTACTATTAACTAAACTCCACAGTTTATTTGGATTTCAGTAGTTTTCCCCTAATATTATTTCTCTATTCCAGGATCTCACTTAGGGTACCACATAACATTTAGTTATCATGTCTCCTTTACCTCCTCTGATCTGTGGCAGTTTTTTAGACATTCCTTGTTTATGATGACCTTGACAGTTTTGAAGAGTGCTGGTCAAGTATTTTGTAGAATATCTGAGAAGTTCTTAAAAATAGAGATGTCCCAATTCCAGCCCTAGAAATACTGACTTAAATTGTTTGAGGTAGGACTGGGGCATCAGTTTTGTTTTTTTAAGTGTCCCAGGTGATTCTGATGGGTAGCCAGGATTAATCACCCATTACGTTGAGTTCTAGTCATGTATCTATTGAGATTACTGCCAACTTCCTACAGAGAAACACTATTTTCGTAAGTGGGGAAATAAACGTGCCAATAAACATACAAATAAATGTGGAACAAATGAGGCATTAAAATATTTTACTAGCATATAATGTATGTTAACTTCTTTCAGAAGGCTATTTTTTTTCTCTCACAAAAGTCAAATGAATGAGGAAAATTTTAGGATATTTAGCAAATTACAGAATGTTAAACATGTCCAAATGTAGCATAAAATGTGCCTTTAAAAGGATATAAAAATATGTTATTTTTAATATCATGTAAATATGTTTATGGTTCATTGATTTTATGAATTTATAGACAGATTTACATTTTTTAATAATATCTAACTGATAAAGCAGAAACCATTTTTTTAAAGCTATGCTAGTAATAGGAAGAATAGACAATGTAACAATTTCTGGTGAAGGGAATAGATAAGAGTTACCAGGACCATTTTCCTTCCAGAGAAAGTGAAGCATAGAGCAACAAGCCTTTTAAAAGGGTCAGTTTCACAATCGATGCTAGATCTCAGTTCATAGATCCTTATCTTTTACTCTGTAGCAACTAGATATTTCTTTAGGTTAATCAGTTTTTAATCAAATACCTAAGGTAATTTAACTTGAAATGCCAAAGGTTAAATTTTCTTAAATGTTAAATTGGAATTATTCCACAAATTTAACCCAAAAGAAAAACAAAAGGTATAAAATGAGATATTCTCTTGGTCAACAAGTATTTGCCCGGGCTCTGTGCTTGGTGGTAAGAATGCAGAGATGAACAAGACAGCTCTCCTGGCTGGAGAGTACTTATACACAAAGAGTAATTAGCACGAAGAGCACTGGACTTAAGGTTAGATTTAGCAGCTGTGTTTTCTCAGGCAAATTAGGAATCAGTTTAGGATGGTGATTAAGAAGTGGGCTTTGAGGCCGGGCATGGTGGCTCAGGCCTATAATCTCAGTACTTTGGGAGGCCAAAGGCAAGGAGGATCACTTGAGACGTGAGCCCAGGAAGTCAAGGCTGCAGTGAGCCGTGAGCATGCCATTGCACTCCAGCGTGGCAGCAGAGCAAAATCCTGTCACTAAAAAAAAAAAAAAAAAAAAAAAGGGCTCTAGAGCCAGATGTTTTATATTTGAAACCTGACTTTTTCATGCCCTTGGAAAAGTTGTGGGGACTTTGTGGAAGGGACTTATTGGCCTGTGCCTCAGATTTTTTATCCGTAGTGTAACATGCATTTGCTGTATTATTTAAGAATTTTCAACTCTGCCCTAAAGAATAGGAAAAACAAATGGGATAGATGAAACTTATCTGTAAGTATATGTTACATCAACTCATATGTTAAGACAGATAATAAGTACATAATTAATGCATGAAACATGTTAAACATAGAATAGACATTTACTTCTTAAACATACGTTAAAAGGACAAAACAAACAAGAGTGTTACTTGTAAACAGAGATGGAAAGCAAAATAAACCTTAAATATTCATAAAGCATGGATCAGTCTTGTCTGCCTCAAATTGACCACCCATTGATATCATTCATTCTAACCCACTTGTTTTGTGCTTAAAATGTATACTGCTGCTCACTAGGTCATTGCTGAGCTATAGGTGTAGCTCATACTTACTTCTATCTTTTTATTATTTTTATTGTTTGGGGATAGGATCTTGCTCGTCGTCCAGGCTGGAGTGCAGTGGCACCATCATGGCTCATTGCCTGCTCACTGCAGCCTCAACCTCCAGGTCTCAGGTCATCCTCCCACCTCATCCTCCCAGGTAGTTGGGACTACAGGTGTGCGCCATCATGCCCAGCTAATCTTTTTTAAGTTTTTTGTAGAGATGTGGTCTTGCCATGTTGCCCAGGCTGTTCTTGAACCCCTAGGCTCAAGTACTCTGCCTGCTTCAATCTTCCAAAGTGTTAGAATTACAGGTGTGAGCCACAGCACCCAGCAACCTCGGTCTTTTTGATAGAGCAAGCATAGATTGGCACCATGAACCTTCCATCTCTGAACATTCTTACCTACACTCTGGTTCTTGTAACTATGCCATCTTTGGAGAAGGCAGATAAGGCAGAGAGAGAGGCAGAACATATGAACATCGAGTGACCCACAGTAGTGTGGTCCTTTCACCTGCCTGATCTAAATGCGTTCACCTACTCATCTCTTTCCCCTTGCTTCCCACTTTTTTCTAAAAAAAAATCAGTCTCCATAGTGACTGTCAAAAATTGGCAGTGCTGACTATCTTGCAAGTTGTCATGGCAGGGTATTGGAAAAAGTTTTCAATTAGCAGTAACCTAGGATAAACCTCATTGGCTACCATATTTCCACTGTACAAAGCTAAGACTGTGTGTTTTAAATTGGTTTAACAAACTAACTTATTTGACCATCCTAATCTGGCCTATGAGCCAGATTATAATGATAGTGATAATGATAGTGAATATTTTATGGGATGATTGTGGATATCGCATCAATTTAATTCAAGTAAGGCACAATTACATTGTCTTTCAAAGAACATAGAAACACATTGGGTGGGAATCAGTAATGTGTGCAACCAGGTAGCTCCTCTGTTTTCAGTCAGACTGAAATAGGAATTAAAAGAAATTAAAGAATGTGTAAGCAAAAACTCAGTTGTATGTAAGAAAACCCAATTCCCCCTGAAGAAGAGAAAGAGCTGGAGTCCTTTAAAATTAACTGCCTGTTTTTCTGTGGCTAGTGGACCTTATCTCTCCCTTTCCCAGGCATTGTGAAGACTCTGTTTCTCTAGCTGTGCAGTTGCAAGGTCACTAGACAAATAATCTCAAGTCGTAAAACATGTTGTTCCTTGAAAAGTAAGAAATAATGTAATACATGTCTTAATTGAATAACTGTCTTCGTTTCTCGCTTCTGTAATTTGCTTCCCCCTGCACAGATCTCCCCCCACCCCACAAAATGCTTAAAAGGTAGCTTGACTCTTTGTTCGAGGCTCAGTCCTTTGGATGTTAATCCGACTGGGTCAGTGCACCTAAATAATTAAATAATTCCTCCTCCACCTCTCGGTCTCTCTGATTCCTTAATTACCCCGCAGCAAGACAATGTTTATTACATGCTAGAGATAGAACAGTTTGAGGAATTACCAAAGAGATGGGAGGTTGTTCTCGTTTTCCCAGTTCCTTGAGGAAGTTCTTGGAGGAAGTTTCTTGAGGAATTCCTTAAGAAAGTGCTTGATGTATGTCTATTGATACTGATATTTATGCCAAAAATTCTTTTAAATACTATGAGATGCCAGAGAAATAGGGTGAAATGTGCATATAAACAAATAAGTTTAATAAAGGGTGATAGGAGTCATGATGGAAACCTGTGAGAGAATGCGGCTATGGACGCAGGCACAGGACTGAGTGATTCTACCTGTGTGTGGGGTTCATAAACAGCTCTACAGTCAGCCGCTGAGGAAAAGCTTTCCAACAGCGTGCAATCCTGTGGACAGAAAAGAAGGGGTGGAGAAAAAACAAGACACAAAGATTCGCTGAAGCCAGATCATCAAGAATATGGAACACCATGAGGGAAGTTTGGGTGTTAGCACATAATCAGTGAAAAGCCACCAGAGAAGTTTTACCAGTGAAACAAAACAACTTGATTGACTAAAAGTGAAGACAAGGAGACCGGTTAGGATACTATTGCAATAGTCGTGATGTGAGTTGCTGGGAGTAATGGGGATGGACAGAAGAGGCCAAAATATGTTCAAGAAATAGAATCAACAGGACTCGGACACCGATTGAATATGGGGAGGGCATTTGGCTAAGAAAAGACAAGAAGCCAGGATAACTCCCAGCTCTCTGGGTTGTGCATGTATGGATAGGAGAGCCAGTCACCAAGATGAGAGTGAAGGAGACAGAAAAGGTTAGGAAAAAAAAGAGATTAAATTCATTTTGGGATATAATGATTTTAAGTGTCTCTGGGACAGCAAGATGGAGATATTCTGTTAGTACTAGAGTTAGAAGCCAGTCAGAAACAATGGAGCGAGGTCAGGGATGGAGATTAAATTTGAGACTCATTATTATACATCTGCTCATGGAAAGCAATAAAGAGGATGAAATCATCCCACGGAGAATTTGTAGAATGAGAAGAGAGCCAAAGACAGAAAGCCTGCAGATTCCCAACATTCAGGGGCAGGTAATGAAAAGAGGAAAAATAAAACCTACTGAGAAAGAGCGGCCAGAGATGTAAGAGGAAAACCAAGTGGGTGTGGCATCATGAAGCCAAAGTACAGACAGAATTTCAAAAAGAAGAGGCAGTTCAACCATGTTCACTTCTGAGAATTCATGGAAACGAAAAGCTTAAAAAAATTCACTGATTTGGCCATTAGGTATCTATTTGCAATATTTGTCAGTCATTTCAGGGAGTCAAGAGTGAATAGAAACAGAAACCTGAGTGCAATAGGCTGAGACAGAAACAGACCTAAAGAAAGAGACATGCGAATGCAGCTTATTCTTTCAAGGGACAATTACTCATGCAAATGATTTTAAAATACTTGCGAAGCCACATGCATACGCTTGAATTCATAGAAATTTTCTACTTTTTGGACATTTTACCATGTAATAGATGCTGTCTGTAAAGCTTTTTAAGACTATCAAGTTCTATAACAGGCAGTTACATAAACCACTGATTCTGGGGTAGAGATTATTCCCTAAAGCGAATGTGGTCTGAAATAACTCGTTTACCATATTTTTGCTCAGGAAGAAGTGACACTTTCATACTCTTGGGCTCTGTATGAAAAAGTGAACTCATTATTACATGAAAGTCATCAGAATCAAAATGGTGGCATTTGTGTTAAAAACGAACAAAATCGGCCGGGCGCAGTGGCTCACGCCTGTAATCCCAGCACTTTGGGAGGCCGAGGAGGGCGGATCACAAGGTCAGGAGATCGAGACCATCCTGGCTAACACGGTGAAACCCCGTCTCTACTAAAAATGCAAAAAAAATTAGCCAGGCATGGTGGCGGGCGCCTGTAGTCCCAGCTACTCGGGAGGCTGAGGCAGGAGAATGGCTTGAACCCGGGAGGCGGAGTTTGCAGTGAGCCGAGATCGCGCCACTGCACTCCAGCCTGGGTGAGAACGAGACTCCGTCTCAAAAAAAAAAAAAACGAACAAAATCCTGACAAATAGAACTGAGGAAGGCTATGAAGAGAGGGTTCTCATGCGTGAGTGCTTTGTAACAAAAACTATCACAAAAGACTACAAAAAATACAACATTGCACAAAGATCATCACAACCTTACACAAAAAATACTTCTGTGAGGACATCTGCCAGCCAACCTTGACTGATGCTACCCTTGTTACAGATCCTTGTTATGGATCCTTTGAAGGAGAATCACTTCAAAACAATTCTGTAATCCTCTTTATTTTTCCTTTTAAAACCTCTATCTTCCTTTACCTCCCTTAATATGCATATAGTTTACTATGGCACACATATTCCCATTGCAATGTCCTATTCCTGAATAAATATCATTTTCTTTTAGAGAACATCTAAAAGAGGTTGGCAATTAACACTCACTTGTCATTTAAAAAGCCATAGAATGGCCAGGTGAGTGCCTGTAGTCCCAGCTATTTGGGAGGCTGAGGTGGGAGGATTGCTTGAGCCCAGGAATTTGAGGCCAGTCTCAGCAACATAGTAAGACTCTGTCTCCAAAAAATAATAATAAATAATAAATTAAATTTAAAAACTAAAAGAATTTTAAGGCCATAGAATGAAAAATTCTCAGAAATATATAGCCAAATGTTTTTTGATATTACTTACATGAAGTAGTAATAAATAATAAAAAATGGCTACCATTTATTTATTTATTTTAATTTTTATTTATTTATTTTGAGACAGTCTTGCTCTGTTGTCCAGTCTGGAGTACAATGGTATGATCTCAGCTCACTGCAACCTCTACCTCCAAGGTTCAAGCTATTCTTCTGTCTCAGCCTCCCAAGTAGCTGGGATTACAGGCACCCACCACCACGCCCGGTTAATTTTTGTATTTTTAGTAGAGACAAGGTTTCACCATGTTGGCCATGCTGGTTTTGAACTCCTGACCTCAGGTGATCCACCCGCCTCAGCCTCCCAAAGTGCTGGGATTACAGGAGGAAACCACCGTGTCTGGCCCATTTATTTAGCTCTTAGTCTGGGTAGGTTAGACACAATACTAGGTCCCACACATGCTCTTAAATCTTCCTATTAACTCTGCAAGCTAGGTATTATTACTATCCTCATTTTACAGATGAAAGGACAGCAACTTAGGTTTAGTTACTTGCAAAAAGTCCTCCAGCTAGTGAGTAGCACAACAAGAATTTGAACTCACGTTTAGTCAAAATCCTGCACCCTCAACCAACTGTACACTTCTAACTACACTTGACTTCTCCCTGCTCCATCTGAACTTCATATAGTGTCTTCCCACATGCTGTCTAACATCTGCAGTGTCCTTATTTCCTCCCCACATACCTTTTTTTCTTATTGGTGTAGATAGATTCAGGCCAAATTCCCACTCTACTGTGAACCTTACGGATGCTCCAAGGGCCTGTCTGCAAGATATCATTAATACTCTTATTATAAAACTAGGCCAGGAGCGGTGGCTCACATCTTTGGGCATAATCCCAGCACTTTGGGAGGCTGAGGTAGGCAGATCACTTGAGCTCAGGAGTTTGAGACCAGCCTGGCCAATATGGCAAAACCCTATCTCTACAAAAAGTGTAAAAATTAGCCGGGTGTGGTGGCACATGCCTGTAGTCCTAGCTACTCAGGAGGCTGAGGCAGGAGCATCTCTTGAACCCTGGAGGCAGAGGTTGCAGTGAGCCAAGATTGTGCCACTGCATTCCAGCCCAGGCGACAGAGCAAGACTCCATCTCAAATAAATGAATAAATAAATAAAAATAAAAAAATAAAACTTATTGTGCTACATTGTAATATCTGATTCTCTAAGTAGACTTTAATGTATTTATCCAGCAAATGGCACGTGACAATAATCATTTTACAGACGTTTGTTGAATGAATAGTTGAATGAAGAAGTTCAATACATACTACAGTTTTATATGAAGTCAAAATTGACAGTTATATTTTAAATAAATATTGTAATGTTTGAATGTGTACCTTGGCATCTATTTAAATGCTTAGGGAACCAATTTTAACCGTTTAAAAACATGGTGCTGTATAACATTTTTTATTAAAATGCCAAAGCCTTTGAAGATTAGTCTTTGTAAGTGTAGTTAGTTAACCTTAAAAATTTTGAAAATTCTTTTTTTTTTTTTTTTTTTTTTAAACAGGGTCTTATTCTGTTGCCCAGGCTGGAGTGCAATGGCACAATCTCTGCTCACTGCAATCTCTGCCTCCTGGGCTCAGGTGATCCTCCCACCTCAGCCTCCCAAATAGCTGGGACTACAGGCACTGGGACACCATGCCCAGCTAATTTTTGTAGAGTTGAGGTTTTGCCATGTTGCCCAGGCTGGTCTCAAACTCCTGGGCTCAGGTGATCTACCCACTGTGGCCTCCTAAAGTGCTGGGATTGCAAGCATGAGTCACCCTGCCCGGCCAGATAGTTTTCTTTCTAGAAAATTTTGTTATATAGGAAATCTCTTGTTTTTAAAAATATTTCTTTTATATTCTGTAATTTATTGGACACTTTGATTCAGTAATTTAGAATACTACCTTCATCCTCTACTAATTCTAGTATATACTGAATCCTATTTCTGCCTTGTCTCTTCAGTGCCATTGATATGAAGGTTAATATTTATGATTATACAACAGTTTTAATTTCTGTAGCTTTGTTTTCAAGTCTTCACTTTTTTTTCAAGTCTTAAGTCTGTGAGAGCCTTTATTCATAGAAAAATTACTTTATGCCATAAAACAGTCACAATCCAATATTACTGGCATTTCAAATACTTGAGCAAAAACTTTTCTTTATCTGGTGAGAAATACACACTTAATAATACTCTGCTACTACTATAGTAACCTCCAAATCAAAAACGCACTATAAAACTAGCAACCTCCCTGAAAATAAATAAAATGCTTCTCAATTTTTGTTCATGATTTGCATTACATTAATCTCAAATTACTGACCAATTGCCAAGATCTATTTTCTGCTAGAGCTTTCCAGTGACGTCGTTACCTGTTATTTTGGCAAAGGTCTTAAGAAAGTGAAAATAAAATTTTAAACATCTCCTTTGATTCTAAATTTTCTTGTTTCACAGAAAACTTCACAGTCAGAATTTCACAGGCAATTACACATTCACTAAGGTGATCTATCCAGGTGTTTTTAGGAATATTTATCAATTCCCTCTGATTCATATCATATAAGACAGGCTAAAGAGTTTTAAACTAAGCATATAAAGAGTGCTGATTACACTGAAGTTCTTTTTCTATCAAGCTTCTCGTACTCTGAAAATCAGGTTCTGAAGTCTGAAACTAAATTAATTTTCAACAATTGAAGTAGGCTGAGAACTCTGTTGGTATAAATTCTATTTAGGTGACAGCCACCTCTGGTGCCATTTTATCCTGATGTGATTGAACATGATATGAAAGAGTGCCTTATTCCTATTCAGTGGCAAAGAGCCACGGCTGATTCTTTTTAAATACTTTTTAAAAAGAAAAGTAGACCTAGACTTTTTTTAGCTGAAACAATGACATTTTAATCAAAATAAAATCTACCTCTCATGTAGCATTTATATGTAAAACAGTTAAAGACCTTTAACTTTTATTTTTGTTTTTTATTTCTTTTTGAGACAGGGTCTTACTCTGTCACCCAGGCTGGAATATAGTGGTGAGATCACGGCTCACTGTGGCCTCTACCTCCCAGGCTCAATTAATCCTCCTGCCTTGAGTAGCCGGGGATACAGGCATGCACCGCCACGCCCAGCTAATTTTTCTTTTCTTTTCTTTTCTTTTTTTTTAATAGAAAGGGTCTTACTCTGGTGCCCAGGCTGGTTTTGAATTCCTGGGCTCAAGCAATTCTCCCGCCTTGGCCTCCTAATGTGCTGGGATTATAAGTGTGAGCCACCACGTCCAGCCAACTTTTACTGGGAATCCTGATATAAGTATTTTAAAATATAAAACTTCTTATTTGAAAAGATGCAATATAGATGCCGGGTGCAGTGGCTCACATCTGTAATACTAGCACTTTGGGAGGCCGAGGCAGGCGGATCACTTGAGGTCAGGGGTTTGAATCCAGCCTGACCAATATGGTGAAACCCTGTCTCTACTGAAAATACAAAAATTAGCCAGGCTTGGTGGTGTGTGCCTGTAATCCCAGCTACTTGGGAGGCTGAGGCAGGAGAATCGCTTGAACCCAGGAGGCAGAGTTTGCAATGAGCTGAGATTGCACCACTACACTCCAGCCTGGGCAACAGAGCAACACACTGTCTCAAAAAAAGAAAAGAAAAGAAAAATGCAATATACAATATATTCTTACATCCCTTCCTTCTACTCTGATCTGCCACAAAGACACTTATATACATATGTAAGAGGAGGACAGTGAGTCAGAAAATTTCTTTGTGACTCAGAAAATGCTCTTTTTTAGAAAAATTAAGTTCCAAAATGCTTTACCGCCACCATCCAAACTCCCTACCAAGCTATCTAAAGGTCCTACACTTGTAGCTGCTGGCTACTTCACCAACTATATCTTACCTCCTCAGCCTTGCTGATTCCACTTAAGTGATACTGGTCTTCTTGCTGGTCCTTGACTGGGTTTAGCAGGGTATTCACATTTGCTATTCGATGACAGCTACACTCTTCCCCCAGGTATGCACCTGCCTCACTCTGCCACTTCATAAAGGTACCCACTGAATTGTGTCACTTAATTAAAGAGGTCCTCCCTCCAGACCATCTCTATCTCATTTTCCTTCCACATATTTTCATCAAAGCACTTACTACCACAGACAAAGATTGTCTCCTTGACCAAACTGTAATCAGGCTCCTTTGAGTCCTTTTCTAGATTTGGCCTCAAACTTGGTCTTCTGTGCCCAATTCTTGCAGAGCCCGGTTTTACTGAGAATTATGCTATGTCAGTCAAGAGGAATCCTTCACCCTCAATAGCTGATCACCCTTGATATCTGATCAAATTCCTCATCTCCCACTGTCCCCCAGGGGATGGCTGATCACCCTAGCCTGTTAAGTCAGTTCAGCAAGAGTTCCACCTCCCTTGATGTCTACTTTTAGTGATTCTTGTCCACCGACCACTCACCTCCCAACCCTCTGCAACCTGTTTCCTTGGCTGTAAATCTCCACTTGCTCTTGCTGTATTTGGAGTTGAGCCCAGTTCTATACTATCTGTTTTCCCCAATTGTAATAGCTCCTGAATGAAAATCAGTTTTGCTCCTTTAACTACTGTCAGGCTCTGGTTCTCTTTAATATCACCAGACATATTTTAGAAGTATGATTTTATAGTTGGCCCTCCATAACTGTGAGTTCCCCATCTGTGGCTTCAAGCAACCATGGATTGAAAATATTTAAGGCCATTCACAGTGGCTCATGCCTGTAATTCTAGGACTTTGGGAGGCTGAGGCAGGTGAATTGCTTGAGCCCAGGAGTTTGAAACCAACCTAGACAACAGAGAAACCCCATCTTCTACAAAAAATGCAAAAAATTAGCTAGGCATGGTGGTGTGCACCTGTAGTCCCAAGCTAGGAGAGATACAGAGCAAGACCTTATCAAGAAAGAGAGAAAGAGGGAAAGAGGGAAAGAGAGAGGGAGGGAGGGAGAGATGAAGGGAGGAAGGAAGGAGAAAAAGAAAAAGAAAGAAAGAGAAAGAAAGAAAGAAAGAAAGAAAGAAAGAAAGAAAGAAAGAAAGAAAGAAAGAGAAAGAGAAAGAAAGAAAGAGAAAGAGAAAAGACAAAAGAAGAGAAGAGAAAAGAAAGGAAAAGAAAAGTGCGGTGGCTCACGCCTGTAATCCCAGCACTTTGGGAGGCCAAGGCGGGTGGATCATGAGGTCAGGAGATCGAGACCATCCTGGCCAACACGGTGAAACCCCGTCTCTACTACAAATACAAAAAATTAGTCAGGTGCAATGGCAGGCGCCTGTAATCCCAGCTCTGCCTCAGGAGGCTGAGGCAGGAGAATCGCTTGAATCCGGGTGGCAGAGGTTGCAGTGAGCCGAGATCGCGCCATTGCACTCCAGTCTGGGCGACAGGGTGAGACTCCAACTCAAAAAAAAAAAAGAAAAAAGAAGGAAAAGAAAAGAGAAAGGAAGGAAGAGAGAGAGAGAGAGGAAGGAAGGAAGGAAGGAAGGAAGGAAGGAAGGAAGGAAGGAAATATTGGGGAAAAAAGGATGGTTACATCTGTACTGAACATGTACAGACTTTTTCCTCATAATTATTCTTTAAATAATAGAGTATAAAAACTATTTACCTAACATTTACATTGTATTTGTTATTATAAGTAATCTAGAGGTGATTTAAATTATACAGGAGGATGTGTGTAGGTTATGTGCAAATAGTATGCCATTTTGTATAAGGAGCTTGAGCATCAATGGATTTAGGTATCTTTGCAGGGTCCTGGAACCAATTCTCCATGGAAACCAAGGGACAATTGTATATCTTATTGTTGATTTCTGCCCTCAACTTCCTTTTCCCCACAACATAAGCACCAAGAAGAGTAGGGTCTTTTCTGCATCTTTAGTGCCTACAATAGTACTTGGCACATAATGTGTGCACAAAAGACATTTGTTGAATAAATGGCTTTCTTTCCAATGATATTATACTCAATACAAGTTATGAATCATTTTCAGTTTAAAGATCCAAATACTATTAGCATTTTGATAAATATTAACACTTGATAGTAATAGATTATTTAATTGAGCAGAATATCTATACTTTCTCATAAAACCCTACAAAAAACTGTCATCTCAAGAACACAAACTATATACATATACATATACATATGCACAATATATACACACATATGCAACTATTTACCAATACAAATATAGAAACAAGGAGCATTATGTCTACAACTTATAAATGAATGTGTGTGTGTGTGCATATGGAAGGGGAGGGAAGGAGGGGGAGAGGAAGAATGGTAAATTAATAAATATTAATTTCAAGGAATCAAGAAATATGGATTAAAATTAAAGTATACAGGGATTCTCTTTATCATTTATTTCAGCCTGAAATTGTTTCTAAGTTAAAAAGTTAGAAGAAAGCAAAAAACTTTTTGTCAAAATAAACTAACCACTGTATCTATAGTATGATCCATCCCAAAACAATCTTTTGGCTTGTGCTGAAGAGCATACAATTGTCTTTCTACATTTGAAAAATTATTACTTTCACAGGCTTCTCATGAACTAGAGGACAGATTGAGAAATACTGCCCTAACTCCCTTGTTATTATCAGCCAAATTAGAGTGACCAGAACTTTTACAGAGCCTTCAGAGGAACGATGCCTCTGCGGAGGTGACTATTTGCTTGCAAATTGCTCTTGATGCTGTTGCTAATCAAAGATGTTTAACAGACTGTTTTTGAATTACAACACCATTAATAAATTTCATTTACTTTTTATTTATTTATTTATTTTTTTTTCTATTACTAACTTCACATTTATTTTTCTTTTTTTATTTATTTATTTATTTATTTATTTATTTATTTTTTATTATACTTTAGGGTTTTAGGGTACATGTGCACAATGTGCAGGTTTGTTACATATGTATCCATGTGCCATGTTGATTTCCTGCACCCATTAACTCGTCATTTAGCATTAGGTGTATCTCCTAATGCTGTCCCTCCCCCCTCCCCCCACCCCACAACAGTCCCCAGAGCGTGATGTTCCCCTTCCTGTGTCCATGAGTTCTCATTGTTCAATTCCCACCTATGAGTGAGAACATGCGGTGTTTGGTTTTTTGTCCTTGCGATAGCTTACTGAGAATGATGGTTTCCAGTTTCATCCATGTCCCTACAAAGGACACGAACTCATCATTTTTTATGGCTGCATAGTATTCCATGGTGTATATGTGCCACATTTTCTTAATCCAGTCTATCGTTGTTGGACATTTGGGTTGGTTCCAACTCTTTGCTATTGTGAATAGTGCCGCAGTAAACATACGTGTGCATGTGTCTTTATAGCAGCATGATTTATAGTCCTTTGGGTATATACCCAGTAATGGGATGGCTGGGTCAAATGGTATTTCTAGTTCTAGATCCCTGAGGAATCGCCACACTGACTTCCACAATGGTTGAACTAGTTTACAGTCCCACCAACAGTGTAAAAGTGTTCCTATTTCTCCACATCCTCTCCAGCACCTGTTGTTTCCTGATTTTTTAATGACGGCCATTCTAACTGGTGTGAGATGGTATCTCACTGTGGTTTTGATTTGCATTTCTCTGATGGCCAGTGATGAGGAGCATTTCTTCATGTGTTTTTTGGCTGCATAAATGTCTTCTTTTGAGAAGTGTCTGTTCATGTCCTTTGCCCACTTTTTGATGGGGTTGTTTGTTTTTTTCTTGTAAATTTGTTTGAGTTCATTGTAGATTCTGGATATTAGCCCTTTGTCAGATGAGTAGGTTGCAAAAATTTTCTCCCATTGTGTAGGTTGCCTGTTCACTCTGATGATAGTTTCTTTTGCTGTGCAGAAGCTCTTTAGTTTAATGAGATCCCATTTGTCGATTTTGGCTTTTGTTGCCATTGCTTTTGGTGTTTTAGACATGAAGTCCTTGCCCACGCCTATGTCCTGAATGGTATTGCCTAGGTTTTCTTGTAGGATTTTAATGGTTTTAGGTCTAACATATAAGTCTTTAATCCATCTTGAATTAATTTTTGTATAAGGTGTAAGGAAGGGATCCAGTTTCAGCTTTCTACATATGGCTAGCCAGTTTTCCCAGCACCATTTATTAAATAGGGAATCCTTTCCCCATTTCTTGTTTTTGTCAGGTTTGTCAAAGATCAGATAGTTGTAGCTATGCGGCATCATTTCTGAGGGCTCTGTTCTGTTCCATTGATCTATGTCTCTGTTGTGGTACCAGTACCATGCTGTTTTGGTTACTGTAGCCTTGTAGTATAGTTTAAAGTCAGGTAGTGTGATGCCTCCAGCTTTGTTCTTTTGGCTTAGGATTGACTTGGCGATGCGGGCTCTTTTTTGGTTCCATATGAACTTTAAAGTAGTTTTTTCCAATTCTGTGAAGAAAGTCATTGGTAGTCATTTACTTTTTATATATTGACTGTGGATATGTGAGCTTTCTGAAATTACTCTTTAAGGATGTTTCAGATCTTGGTTCCTCTGAATGTAATCTTTTTCTTCAAAATTTTATCTTTAATCTTTGGTTTTCAGTTGTTTGACCATGATATGTCCAGGGTTGCTTGTGTGTATGTTTTATATATATCCTTCTCGAGATTTTCTAAACTTCTCAGATCTGTGGTTGTTACCCTTAATTAATTTTAGAAAATTATCAGCTATTATATCCTCAAATATGTCTTTATGCCTGTTCACTCTCTTTTTTCCCTGTAGGAATCCAATTACATGTGTGTTAGATTATTTGATGTCTCAGCTCTTGAGTGCTGTTTTCTTTTTTCCACTCTATCTTTTGATTTGGACAATGCTCTAATTCTTTCCACAGCATTGTCAGTCAGTATATTGATGAATCTGTCGAAGGAATTCTTTATCTCTGATATTATATCTTATATTTTTAGAGTTCCCATTTGATTCTTTTTTATAGTTTCTGTCTCTGCTGAAATTTCCCATTGCTTATGCATATTGTCTACCTTTTCCCAAAGATTCTTTAACATACTAGTCACAGTAATTTTAAAGTCTCTATAATAGTCAGGACTCTTCGGAGACTCAGAACCAACAGGATGTATGTAGGTATATATTAAGAGATTTATTATGAGGGATTGACCCATGTGATTATGTAGGCCGAGAAGTCCCATGATCTGCCATCTGCAAGCTGGAGGCCCAGGAAAGCAGTGCAACTCTAGCCCAAACCTGAAGGCCTGAGATCCAGGGGAGCTGATAATGTAAGTCCCAGTCTGAGTCCAAAGGCCCCAAACCAGTAGCATCCATGTCCAAGTGCAGAAGAAAATAGGTGTTCCGGCTCAAGTAGAAAGCAAATTTTCCCTTCCTTTGCCTTTTTGTTCTATTCAGTCCCTTAACAGATTGGATGATGCCCTTCTTTACTGATGAAAGTGATAGAGACAGGAGACAGTCAAGGTTCCCTGGTGAAATCCCGCCTTCAAGCCTAAAGCAGCCAGAAGGCTGAAAAACGGGACTGCTGGTGCCAGATGAAGCCCATCCCTTCCCAGTTGATTCTCTATGAATAATGCCCATTTGCACCCTGGGAGGACAGGGTGGAGCCTCAGGAAGTTTGTGCCATTTGCAGGGGGGAGGAGCCTGGCCTCTTCAGTTCCTGGGTAATGACCTGGGATTCAATCTGTGAGGCAGGAGACCTGCTAGCAGGACTTTCTCTTGCTTTGCTGAGAGTTCCTCTTTCCTTTTTTCTTTTCACCCAATAAACCCTGCCCTACTCACCCTACAGTATGTCTGTGGGTCTAAATTTTCCTGGTTATGTGACAAGAATCTGGTTGTTTTCTACAACAGAAGCAATCTTCTTTATTTAGTGTACCAATTCAAATGCTTATCTCTTCTGGAAACACTCTTACAGACAGAAGTTGTTGGAATAATCAAATAGGGACTGTGATGATTAATTTTATATGTCAACTTGACTGGACTATGGGATGCCCAGATAACTGTAGAGCAAAAATAGTGTTTTACACTAGTGTTTTACAAAATAATGTTTTACACTAGTGTTTACCAAAACAAAAAATAGTGTTTTACAGTTATCTGGGCATCCCTTAGCCCAGTCAAGTTGACATATAAAATTAACCATCACAGTCCCTATTTGATTATTCCAACAACTAGTCATCTCTGAACCTGGTTCTATTGATTGCTTTATCTCTTCACAATATCCCTCGCACCCCTCCTTGGTTTCTGTGTGTCTTATAATTTTTGAGTATATACCAGAACACTGTAGGCAGAAGAATAGCAGAGGATGAGGAACATAGCACATGTTTATACCTGGAAATGGGTATGCCTCTTCTCTTTCAAGCTGTTATTATGGGTGCTGCAGTTAATCTGGTCAGGAGTTGAACTAGTTTTGGGCCTTATCGTTGCTATTGTTACCTTCAGTGCACCACAAGCTTCATACTCCTCCAAAAGTGAGCTGTTGTTACTTTGTGCATGTATTATGTCTGGGGTGCTGCAGGATTATTCCCAGCACTTCTGCTCCACCCTCCTCTTTCATTAGTCTCTGCAGGGACTATGCCACAGTAGGGAGGGAGAGGTTTTCTCTATGTTCCTGCCCTTCCCCAAGAGCAGACTCTTGGTTCTTGTTACTCATGCTAAGATTGTGGTAGGGGCAGGAGGGTGTTTTTGGTTCTTTTGGTCCAGCCTCTCAGGCTTAGGCAGAACTTGAACCTGGGCCTGGGGACAGGGCTTTCTTGGTGTTCCTGCCATCTCCCCATGATAGTCAAATGCTACCTTGTATCTCTGTTTGATCTTGTTTGGGAGAGTGTTTCTGCTTCTGTCCTAGCAATAAACAGAACTCTGCTTTGTATTGGTGCAGATTCCTGGGTCCCATAGGATATTTTCCCCTCTTTAGGGACTGATTGGTTTTTATTCTACCCCTTCCCTACAAGCAGGGGATATTTGCCTGGGGCAGGCTTTATGAGAAGAGTCCAGGAAAGTAGGTGGAGATTTGCATCTGTCCCCCAGTGGCAGTTGATTGCCAATCAGGCATGTATGCTTGTTCCACTAAGGGGGGCTCTCTCCATTTTCCTGCTCTGCCCCTAATCTTTCTGATGAAAGCCCTCAAGGAACTTACAGCTGGTGGGCAACACTGACATTAATGAATTATACAAGCAAATATAAAGCTACAATTTTGATCAATATTCAGCAAGAGGAACCTGTTGTTATGAGATTGTGAGAGGGGATTGTGACCTTTTCAGGAAGGTCAGGGAAGACTTTGCTGTTCAGTGATAATTGACTCACGTATGTAGGGTGGGTACAAGTCAACTAGTTGAAGTGTCCTGAATGGGGGAGCATTTCCAGCAGCTGAGGATCAGCATGTAAAAAGTCCCCTTCGGGCTGGGCACTGTGGCTCACGCGTGTAATCTCAACACTTTGTGAGGCCAAGGCAGGAGGATCGCTTGAGCCCAGGAGTTTCAGGCTGCAGTAAGTTACTATGGTGCCACTGTCTGGGTGACAGAGCAAGACCCTGTCAAAAAAAAAAAAAGAAAAAAGTCCCTATGGCAGGGTAACATGGCAAGTACTAGGAACTGAAAGAAAGTAAGAAGTCCTAGGATAAGAAGGCCCAGTGAGTACAAAGAGGGTGTAAATTGAGGGTAAAGAGACAGGAGCAAGACCATCATGGACATTTTGGTCTTGTTATGTAACTAACCTGCACGTTGTGCACATGTACCCTAAAACTTAAAGTATAATAAAAAAAAAAAGAATTTTGGTCTTTATCTTAAATAGTGGGAAGCCATTGGAGAATTTCAAATTGAGATTGATGGGGAAAGGGATGTAATTGCAATTAGATTTGAAAAAAATAATATTTAAGCAACATATAATTCAGATCTCTCAGTGTTTGTATTTTATATATGAATGCCTTTGAATGATGTAAATTTTGTCATATTTTTAAAGAAAAATTTTTGAAGATAAACTAGGGTATACTAGAATGGATCACAAATAAGGGAGTAACATTTGAAGTGCTCGGTGATATTCCAATATTTTATATTGGCAGGTGACCACCCCATACTTGTAATAATGTAAGTTATAATTTAGAAGAAATTTTAAATGAATTTATCTGGTCCCATCCAATTACACTGTATTATATTGCAGATTAAATTACGAGCAAGTCTATATTCAGAAACATTTATTACAAGTATACTTACTTTTAAATGGTGGCAAAATATGTAAATCAAGTATTATTGAATGCTCATGGGGTACACAGAATAAAATAAAAACAAATATTGCAAAATGTAAAGATATCATTTAGAGATAATGTTTCAATTGTTGACTAATAAAACAATAGTTTTGGCCGGGCGCGGTGGCTCACGCTTGTAATCCCAGCACTTTGGGAGGCCGAGGCGGGCGGATCACAAGGTCCGGAGATCGAGACCACGGTGAAACCCCGTCTCTACTAAAAATACAAAAAAATTAGCCGGGCGTGGTGGCGGGCGCCTGTAGTCCCAGCTACTCGGAGAGGCTGAGACAGGAGAATGGCGTGAACCCGGGAGGCGGAGCTTGCAGTGAGCCGAGACTGCGCCACTGCACTCCAGCCTGGGTGACAGAGCGAGACTCCGTCTCCAAAAAAAATAAAAAATAAAAAATAAAACAATAGTTTTATTTCCCAGTAAAGTCTGTGACTTTAAAATATATGTGACATTTCACTACTATCATTGTCTTTTTTTTTTTTTTTTTTTTTTGAGACAGAGTCTCACTCTGTCACCAGGCTGGAGGGCAGTGGTGCACTATTGGCTCACTGCAACCTCTGCCTCCTGGGTTCAAGCGATTCTCCTGCCTCAGCCTCCCGAGTAGCTGGGACTACAGGCATGCGCCACCATGCCCAGCTAATTTTTATATTTTTAGTAGAGATGGGGTTTCACCATGTTGGCCAGGATGGTCTCGATCTCTTGCCCTTGTGATCTGCCTGCCTCAGCCTCCCAAAGTGCTGGGATTACAGGTGTGTGCCACCACGCCCAGCCTACTATCCTTGTCTTTTATGCATCCTGACTTTATCTTCTTTTATCACCAATTATCACATCTCCTCTTTCTAGAAAGGTACTATCTAGAATTAAACTGTATTTGCCTCTCCAGGAAATATCCTCCTACATCAAAATTAGCTTTTTCTCTCTCCATACATATTTTGCAATTAAGTTTCTTTTTTATTTCACAACCTATGGTAAATCTACTTTTATTTGCTATCTTTCCTACACCCATTTTTAAAAAAAATGTAGTAACTTTTAATGATGAGTAGAATTCAGAAATGTATATTTTAATAAGAGCATATTTACTCTTTAATTCTTTTGTAATTTTTAAAATATGGTGTTTACTTGAATTAAAATATGTATATGTAGTTATATATATTTCATTTGTTTATATATTTTTTTCACTTGTTTTTAAAGATACTTATGTCTTTATCTCATTTTCATCTTTGGAACATAAATTTCTCAAAACATAGACAGTGCATTCATTTTTCTAATTACTCCCCCATAATACCAAGCCCAATGATTCACACGTGGGCACTCAATTTATGTTTAAAAATGACTATGGTGGTGATTCCTTACCTTTTACTTTCTGTGACATGCTTTCAAATAGTAGAATTGTTGGCAATGTACTTGAAGGAATTAGAAACATGAAGGAACTTAAAACAAGTCAGCAGTAATTACAGAATAATCACCACTACAATATATAATAATGTCTTTTAGTATCTTTGCAAGCATCCACAGTTACTATATCCTCAAATATTGCATAACTGTTTGAGTAGAATCTTTCATGTCCCTGAAGGTGTTATGTTAATTTATTGAGCAAAGATTTCTCTTGTTTTTCTTTATTAGACTGATGTCAAGATAGATTTCTTACTGGTAGTTTAGCTTTTCTATGGCTATCTACTATGTTGCATTACCTGCCTAAGTCAATATTCTCAGTTGCCGCAAAAATAAATTTTACATATTGATCATAACTTAGTAGGATTTCCAGTCAGGAAATAAACACTTGGCTGAAGTGTGTTGGATCTGTGTTAGGACAGTGTTCTGTAGGTCTTTCACCTTTCACATATCTTGCAAGCACAGGCACTCGCTGCCTTGGTTCCAGACTGTCTTTCAAGGATATTTGTGTAGTGAACAACGATGGAAGATAAAGATAGTGTGATCCTCCTCTCGAACAGGGACAGATTTGTTTATTGTCCCTATAATAAAGATGACATCTCCTTCAGGGCAAAGGTCAGACAGGTTTACTGCCCATTATAAAAGACTTAGGTTCCCTAAGCTTTGTTGGAATTCCTGTCCTGTAAAGCAACTCACTGTGTGTGTAGGTATCACCTGGCCCTCTGCATGTTGCCCTGTAAGAATTGGGGTTCAGGGATCCAGTGGCCAAGAAACCACAGAAGAAGCTGAACAATGAAACCTGGACGTGTGGGTATTAATTCTAACTCATAGAGAGATGAACTTTAACCAATGGGAAAGAGGGAACAAGAGGAAGCTGGATGAATAAATTCCCATCCTCCTTCCCATGGATTACTCCATGGCATGATTTGTCCTTGCAGCACATTGAGGGACATCCTGTGTGCCAAGTGGATGTGCCTGCCTGGTGACCTGCTCTGTCTCTTCTGGCTTCTGATAAGATGGTAGCCAGGGAGTAACGTCACTTTATGTCACTTTGCATTGCTTCACAGTTTTCCTTGCCTCACTTCCTTTTCCTTAACCTCACTGCCCTGTGCTTGCTCTTCCCAATTAAAACATCAGTGCCTTAATCATTGCCTCAGGCTCTGTTTTCTTGAGACTCCAGGCTAAGGTAGTAGCTAAGTAAAGAAGGAGAACTACAGATTCTAAAAGAGTAAGTGACAAACACATGCTCTTGAGAACACATATCCTGGAAGCATAATTTCCTAAAATCCTATAAGCGCTGCTATAAAGGTATGTATGATTGTATAAAATATATTAGGGACTGGCTGGGTGCAGTGGCTCATGCCTGTAATCCCAGCACTTTGGGAGGCCAAGGCGGGTGGATCACCTGAGGTCAGGGGTTCAAGACCAGCCTGGTCAACATGGTGAAACTCCTCCTCTACTAAAAAATACAAAAAATTAGCCAGCCATGGTGGGTCCCTGTAATCCCAGCTATTCGGGAGGCTGAGGGAGGAGAATCACTTGAATCCAGAAGGTGGAGGTTGCAGTGAGCCGAGATAGCATTACTGCACTCCAGCCTGGGCAACAGACTGAGATTCCGTCTCAAAAAAATAAAATGTACTAGGGATTTAAATGAACACTGATTAATTCTGGAAGTTGTGTATGGGGATGACACAGCAAACTATAGAAGAGAGGTATGTATTTGATTTCTAGGGCTACTGTAATTAAGTACCACAAACTGAGGGGCTTCAACAATAGCAATTTATCATCTCACATTTCTGGAGGCCAGAAGTCCAAGATCAAAGTGTTGGCAGCATTAGTTCCTTCCGAGGGTTGTGGGGGAGAATCAGTTTTATTCCCTTCTCCTACCTTCTGGTGGTTGTGCCAGTCCTTGGCAGTCCTTGACTTGCAAATCTCTGCCTTCATCTTTACATAGAGTTTGTCTTGTGTGGGTGTCTGTATCCCAATTACCCCTTTGTCACATTGAATTGGGGCCCACCTTACTCCAGTATGAATTTCATCTTAATTTAAGGAATTATAATCTGCAATGAAATATTTTCCAAATCAGGTCACATTCTAAGGCAGCAGTCCCCAACCTTTTTGGCAACAGGGACTGGTTTTGTGGAAGACAATTTTTCCACGGACGGGGTGGGTCAGGATAATTCAAGCGCATTACACTTGAGGTGCACTTTATTTCTTTTATTATTACATTGTAATAGTTAATGAAATAATTATACAACTCACCATAATGTAGAATCAGTGGGAGCCCTGAGCTTGTTTCCCTGCAACTAGACAGTCCCATCTAGGGTTGATGGGAGACAGCGACAGGTCATCAGGCTTTAGATTCTCATAAGGACCGTGCAACCTAGATTCCTCTTGCATGTGCAATCTAGTCATAGTAGGGGTTGTGCTCCCTCCCATGAGAATCTAATGCCCCTGTTGATCTGAGTGGAGACAGAGCTCAGGCGGTAATGAAAGCAATGGGGAGGGGCTGTAAATACAGATGAAGCTTTGCTCGCTTGCTGCTGCTCACCTCCTGCCGTGCAGCCTAGTTCCTAACAGGCTACAGATGGGTACCAGTCCGTGGCTGGGGGATTGAGGACCCCTGTTCTAAGGTACTAGGGGTTAGGATTTCAACCTATGAATTTGGGAGGAACAAAATCCAACTCATAATAAGGCGGTTCATTTGGGCTGGACCTCAAAGATTCTGTAGGAGTTTAACAGGCTGACAGTGGGTGGTTGAGGGTATGGCACAACATGGAGGCTGCAAATGTATACGCAGTTCTTGAAAGGCCTGGTTAATTTTAGGAATTACCAGCAATTTAGAATGTCTAGACAGAACGACTAATTCAGAGCAGGGAGGAATTGGCTGGAGGTGAGTCTGTTAAAAGAGATGGGAGGCATTGTATGTCACATGAGGAGTTTGTACTTTATACGGCAATTAGATTCTACCCAATGTTTGTTTAAAATTACTTTTGTTACTTTTCCCTAACAATAAAAGCAATGGGTGTGTGTAACTGAGATGTCAGTTTCGACTTCACTACCGCTTGGAGAGTTTAATGTGGCTTGAACTCCAAGTTTACCAGTTAGAATACAGGACTTCCCTGCCTGCTCCCCACCGACTTTATTCTTCTCTTCTTGTGGCATTGCTTCCTGCTACATCAACTCACATGAGAAGCCCATTTCTCCAGTTTCCATTTTAAGGAAGAACCCACCTAACATTTCATGAGTTTAGAAATGCTATGTAAGATTTGAAAGATTTTGGAGAGAGCTACATGGCAGGAGTTGCAATTTTGCCATCTCTCTTACTTTCATTCCTCTTTCATCTTCCTGGAGCAACAAATTCTTCCTCATTCTCCCTGCAAAGCAGTATTGTCCACATTCAGTTCCTTTAGGATCTAATTTTCTATGCCAAGCACTCATTCAGGTATTTTGTTTTTTCTATACAAACATAATTCTTTTCCCATGCAGAATGCTGAAAAACAAAATTATCTCATCTTTGTGTGTGTGTGTGTGTGTGTGTGTATTTTGAGATAGCGTCTGTGTGTGTCTGTCTGTCTGTGTGTATTTTGAGATAGAGTCTAACTCTGTCGCCCAGGCTGGAGTGTGGTGGCACAGTCGGCTCACTGCAGCCTTGAACTCCTAGGCTCAAAGGATCATTCTTGCCTCAACCTCTCTAGTAGCTGGGATTATAGGCGTGTGCCACTACACCCAGCTGCTTTTATATTTTTTTGTAGAGACAGGGTCTCACTATGTTGCCCAGGCTAGTCTTGAACTCTTGGGATCAAGTGACCCATCTGCCACAGCCCCCTAAAGCATTGGGATTACAGGCGTGAGCCACGGTACCCAGCTAAAAACACACACACACACACACACACACACACACACACGAACACATATATAATTTTTTTTGAGACAGAGTCTCGCTTTGTTACCCAGGCTGGAGTGCAGTGGTACAATCTCAGCTCCCCGCAACCTCTGCCTCCTGGGTTCAAGCAATTCTCCTACCTCAGCCTCCAGAGTAGCTAGGATTACAGGCATGCGCCACCGCTCCCGGCTAATTTTGTATTTTTCGTAGAGACGAGGTTTCTCTATGTTATTTGGGCTGGTCTTGAACTCCCAACCTCAGGTGATCCGCCTGCCTTGGCCTCCCAAAGTACTTGGATTACAGGCATGAGCCACCGTGCACAGCCAACACGTATATTTAAAAAGAACTTAGAAAACATAGCAAGAATAGACTAAAAATTACCCATAATGATTAAAGACTTAAACATAAGACCTAAAACCATAAAAACCCTAGAAGAAAACCTAAGCAATACCATTCAGGACACAGGCATGGACAAAGACTTCGTGACTAAAACACCAAAAGAAATGACAACAAAAGCCAAAATAGACAAATAGGTCTAATTAAACTAAAGAGCTTCTGCACAGCAAAAGAAACTATTATCAGAGTGAACAGGCAACCTACAGAATGGGAGAAAATTTTTGCAATCTATCCATCTGACAAAGGGCTAATATCCAGAATCTACAAAGAACTTAAACAAATTTATGAGAGAAAAACAAACAACTCCATCAAAAAGTGGGCTAAGGATATGAACAGACACTTCTCAAAAGAAAACATTTATGCAGCCAACAAACATATGAAAAAAAGCTCATCATCACTGGTCATTAGAGAAATGCAAATCAAAACCACAATGAGACACCATCTCATGCCAGTTAGAATAGTGATCATTAAAAAGTCAGGAAACAACAGATGCTGGAGAAGATGTGAAGAAATAGGAATGCTTTTACACTATTGGTGGGAGTGTAAATTAGTTCAACCATTGTTGAAGACAGTGTGGCGATTCCTCAAGGATCTAGAACTAAAATACCATTTGACCCAGGAATCCCATTACTGGGTATATACCTAAAGGATTATAAATCATTCTACTATAAAGACACATGCACATGCATGTTTATTGTGGCAGTGTTCACAATAGCAAAGACTTCGAACCAATGCAAATGCCCATTAATAACGATAGACTGGATAAAGAAAATGTGGCACATAAACACCATGGAATACTATGCAGCCATAAAAAAGGATGAGTTCATGTCCTTTGCAGGGACATGGATGAAGCTGGAAACCGTCACTCTCAGCAAACTAACACAAGAACAGAAAACCAAACACCACATGTTCTCATAAGCGGGAGTTGAATAATGAGAACACATGAACACAGGGAGGGGAACATCACACACTGGGTCCTGTTGGGGGGTGGGGTGCTGAGGGGGGATAGCATTAGGAGAAATACCTAATGTAGATGATGGGTTGATGGGTGCAGCAAACCACCGTGAAATATGTATCCCTATGTAACAAACCTGCACATTGTGCACATGTACCCCAGAATTTAAGGTATCATAAAAAAAATTACCCATCATATCACAAAACTGTTCACATTTTGGTATCTTTTGTTCTAGTCCTCATTATATTATATAAATGGGCTCATTCTATATATATGTTTTTGTATCCTGCTATAAAACATTTACATTATATTATGGGAAATTTGCAACGCTGCCAAAATTTATCTGCAAAAAACCCCCTAATTTTTGATGGTTTATAATATTTCGTCATATTGGCTGAATCAATTTGCTTAAGGTTTTCTCTGTGGTTGGGCATTTAGGCTTCCATATTTTTTATTGTCCTAAGTTATGCTGTGATGATTTTTTTTTTTTAAAGACAGGGTCTCACCGTGTCACTCAGGCTGGAGTGCAGTGACATGATCATAGTTCACTGCAGCCTTGAACTCCTGGGCTCAAGCGATCCTCCTGCCTCAGCCTCCTGAGTAGCTAGGATTGCAAGCATATGCCACAATGCCTGGTTAATTGTTTTTTTTCTTTTTGTAGCAATGGGGTCTCACTCTGTTCCGGAACTGGAGCATTTCTCCCCCTTTGGCCTCCCACAGTACAGGAATTACTAATGTGAGCTACTGTGCCCAGCCTTTTGCTAAATATTTGAACATGAATTTCAACATGAATCCTGATTTACATTTTTTGTTATTACCTTGTGGCAGGTATCTAGATGAGAAATCTGTGGGTCAAAGGATAAGAATATTTAAAGGCACAAGATACCTATTCCTAAATTGCTTATAGCAAATGTTGTTAAAAGGGGAATTGGCATGATCAGATAAATGATTTTTTTACAGCGAACTCAGGTGGCAGAATCTAGGGAAAAGATAATTACAGCTTGAACTGAACTGTGGCAGTGGGGATTGGGAAAGTGTTGATATAGGGATGGGGATGAGGTTTGGTTATATTTGTAAAACAGAGCCAAAAGGACTTGGTAACTAAATATTGGAGGTGAGAAACAGTAAGGAACCAAAGGCAACTGCCTATCTTTCCAACCTGCCTCACTGGGGTAATACTGATATTAAAACAGAAAGAGAGGACGGCAAAGTGTGCAGATGTGTAGGACAAGAAAATTTGATTAGCGGTTTCTTTTATTTGAATTATATACGGTACCAGTTTTTAAAGGCTTTAGGTGGAATCTAATAGGTATTTGAAAATATAGTTAATAGTAGGGAACATCTGCTGGTTTTGCCTGCTGGCATCTGGGAATAGCTTCAGGATTTTTTTTTTTTTTTTTTCCTGAGGAGGATCTTTGGGTGGCAATCTGGTTAGAAGGAGTATTGTGTTATAGTTGCATTTATTTATCAAACATCTATTTTATGATTTAGATTGCAGGTGTATTTGGTTTGGTAAATGAAGACTGGGGAATGCTACAGCACCCAAGTCAGCCCTGTGCAGCCCTGCTGGCCCCCATTCTTTCTTATTCTGGTAATACCATTTTGATTTTCTTTGAGAGGATCACTCCACCCCTACTCCCCCTTCCTGTGGTTTTGGTGCACCTGGCACTACTCTATGGCTCCAAGGGCAGCATATAAGTCAGCCAATCAGAGTTAGCCAGGCTAAAGTCTAACAGTTTCCAGGGGAACTGCTGAGAAAAGCTCTTTCCACAGTGATTGCTAAGCGGGTGAGATACAGAATTGGAGTGGCTGGCAGCTATTTTGCTTGTCTGGCAATAGAGTCTACTCAAAGTAGAACTGAGTGAATTCTGATGACCTGTTTGTTTTGCTGTTGTTGTTTTGTTTGTTTTTTTGAGACAGAGTCTTGCTCTGTTGCCCAGGCTGGAATGCAGTGGCGCAATCTCGGCTTACTGCAACCCCCACCTCCCGGATTCAAGAGATTCTCCTGCCTCAGCCTCCCGAGTAGGTGGGACTACAGGCATGCACCACCATGCCTGGCTAATTTTTTTCGTATTTTTAGTAGAGGTGGGGTTTTACCATGTTGGTCAGGCTGGTCTCCAACTCCTGACCTCAAATGATCCACCCACCTCAGCCTCCCAAGATGTTGGGATTATAGGTATGAGCCACTGCGCCTAGCCTGATGACCTGTTTCTGATGACATCACTTGAGCCCTAGGATTCAAGTGCATTGATGCCAGTTCTAGAGCTTTTCAGTCTTATGAGGCATTAAAATTCCGTTTTTGTCTTAAGCCATTTGAGTGGGTTTCTGTCACGTACAACCAAAGAAGTCCTGATTAAGCCAGTATTGGATATCAAATAAGGTTCAAGGCTGGACATAGTGGCTAACGCTGGCTTACACCTGTAATCCTAGCACTTTGGGAGGTTGAGGCAGGAGGATTGCTCAAGCCCAGGAGTTTGAGGCCAGATTGGGCAACACAGTGAGACCGCACCTCTACTAAAAAATAAAAAATTAGCTGAGTGTGGTGACCACATGCCTGCAGCCTCAGGTACTTGGGAGACTGAGGTAGGAGGATCAATTGAGCCCGGGAGGTCAAGGCTGCAGTGAGCTGTGATCACACCACTGTACTCCAGCCTGGGTGACAGAGCAAGACTCTTGTGTCAAAAAAAAAAAAAAAAAAAAAGAAGGAAAGAAAGAAGTTTCAAGTTTTCAAAGATTTCAAGTATTCAAGATAAAACTAAGAGGAATCCTACTGTGCACAATCCTATTGTGCACAACATTTTCTTTTCTAATTAATTAATTTTCTAATTAATTAATATGTAAGGAACAGCTATTGTAGTACCAAGCACTGTGGTAGGCTCTGCATGTACAATAGGCTAATCAAAGGTAAGACTACAGATATATATACTTTTTTTTTGTTTGTTTGAGACGGAGTTTCACTTTTTGTTGCCCAGGCTGGAGTGCGGTGGTGCGCTCTCAGCTCACTGCAACCTCCACCTCCCGGATTCAAGCGATTCTCTTGTCTCAGCCTCCCGAGTAGCTGGGATTACAGGTGCCTGCCACCATGCCCGGCAAATGTTTGTGTTTTTACTAGACACGGGGTTTCACCATGTTGGCCAGGCTAGTCTCAAACTCCTGACCACCAGCCTCGGCCTCCCAAAGTGCCGGGATTAGAGGTGTGAGCCACCATGCTAGCTAGAAGTAATTGCATGATTTTTTTTTTTTTTTTTTTTCCCTGAGATGGTGGCCTGCGCCACCACATCCGGCTACTTTTTTTGTATTTTTAGTAGAGACGGGGTTTCGCCATATTGGCCAGGCTGGGGAATTTTGGTTTTTATGTTTTCTACATTTTGCCTTAGATTTCTTTATAAACCTAAATGTGCCTAATCAGTAGCCAGCACATGATTTATTTGCCTGAATTTTAGAAATATTTCAAATATCTCGAATTCCATACTAGGAACTCAAGTTTCAGGAACTAGATTACTAAAGGGGGTGATATGGTTTGGCTGTATCCCACCCAAACATCACCTTGAATTGTAATAATCCCCACATGTCAAGGGTGGTGCCAGGTGGAGATAATTGAATCACGGGGGTGGTTTCCCCCATACTGTTTTAGTGGTAGTGAATAAGTCTCATGAGATCTGATGGTTTTATAAATGGAGCTCCCCTGCACAAATTCTTCTTGTCTGCTGCCATGTGTGACTTTGCTCCTCTTTGCCTTCTACCATGATTGTGAGGCCTCCTTAGCAATGCAGAACTGTGAGTCAATTAAACCTCTTTTCTTTATAAATTACCCAGTCTCGGGTATGTCTTTATTAGCAGCCTGAGAACGGACGAATACAGGGGGTACTGTAGCCTTCGTTTGGAATGCTTAACAAGTGTCCATTTGTTGATGTGTATAATTTTTTGTTTCTTTCTCCCATGTCCTTATTTGCATCAGTTTCACAGCATACAAATGATGGAATATCACCTAGCAATAAAAGTTTCATTAAGCTTCCTGATGTGACATTGGTAATACTGGATTATATAAAGTTGTGAGGGTAAGAACTGATCAGGTTTGTTTTTTTCTTCCTCTAGTATTCATGAATGGTTCATTTTCTAGCCACCTTTGTGCCTCGGCTGTCTCTTTTGGTCTTGAGTCGCCAGTTGAGGATGGTTTAATTAAGAATGTTTTTGCTTTGCACTCTACCCTTGGGTCATTAAAATCGTAATGGAAAATATGATAATGGGAAAATAAATTACTTAAATCTCTTATTAATCTGAGTACTTAAGTGTATATCGTGGGATCCATAAGATATTGTGCTGAAAAATCTGAAACACAGAAAAAAGTATATTCTTCCATCTCCTTATCTCATAAAATTTACATGTAACCAGTAATTAATATATCACAAATATATAGCAACAAAATATTTAATCTTTTCTAAGTTCACTGCTTGAATTTAAATAATCAACAATTTTTCTTTTTCTCCTAGGGATTTCAAGGAACTCACTAGTGAATTAGAACATATTCTTATTAAAAAATAAAAAACGCCCTCCTGGTGACAAAGAGAAACCGTGTGTGCTTTTGCCCAGGGTACCCTACATGGACCTCAGAGCCACTTCTTAGGCCTGATTTCTTCGTTTCTTTGCAGCAGCTACCAGAAAGCTATCCTGCGTTCTTCTTTTTCAGATTCTGCCCAGAATGGAAACTCTTTCAGAGTTTACTTTTCATGACACTTATGTAAATTCCTTTCAGATGGCCTTTATTTCCTGCATGTAAACTGCGTATAGATTAGAAGTCATAATCAAAGCCAAAACGGTAATCCTGTCTCAAGTTAGTAATTGGCATCTTTGAGGAAGCAGACATTGGATAACATCTATTCCAATATATCTGTACCACACAGGAGTCAACCCCTTTTGGAGTTATATTTCTTGAAACGATGGTAGTTTATTTTAGCTTTTGTCAGATTTCTGTCTTGGTATTTCCTACGGAAATAAAACAGTAATTTTTAGACAATAAGGGTTCATACTGGTATATCCTGAATTAGTATTTTTTTTGTTGTAAATCTTGTGGCTATCCTGAACTTAACAGTTTTTAAATTGTGGATTTCCAATTATTTTTATAGGTATTGATAAATCTTGTTCATATTCCTGTGAGAAGAGGACACAACTGAGTAGGAGGGGAAATGACATAAGTCAGGAATTGATTGCTCCCAATACATTTATTACAGAATTTTTCTACAGGATCACAGTTGAAGTTATTTAATTAAGAGTAACTGTTGGTGATGTCCCAGTCATTAAAAAAAAAAAAAAAAAAAACTAAGTACAATTTTTTTTTTTTTGCTATTTGGAAATCAGATCTCACACGTCAATTTACGATCTAAAGTCTACCTTCAGCTTTGCGGTCACTCAAGAAAACATACACTTAGGACCAGGCGCAGTGGCTCGGGCCTGTAATCCAGCACTTTGGGAGGCCTGAGGCAGAAGAACTGCTGAAGGTCAGGAGTTGGAGGCCAGCCTGGGCAACACGGCAAGACCCCCGCCTCTACAAAATAAACTTAAAAACAAAACAAAACATTTGCCGGGCATAGTGGTACGCAACTGTACTCCTTACTACTCCGGAGACTGAGGCGGGAGGATCGCTGGAGCCCAGAAGTTGGAGGCTGCAGTGAGCTGAGACTGCGCCACTCCACTCCAGCCTGGGCGACAGAGCAAGGCTCTGTTTCCAAAAATAATAACTTAAAAGCACACTTAGGAAGCTCGGCGTCATTCCAATGGTCTGGGTCCGAGAGCACTATGAGGCAGCAATACACACAAGGTATCAAGCGTAAAAAAGAGAATTTAGCATCCCGGTGTGGATTTTCCCAGGCATAAACGTGGCCTACGCTGGGTGCAGGGACCGTGGGGAATCGGCAGGTGCTTCCCGGTTGAGGACGCAAAGCAGCGGGAGCCGGGGGTCGCCGAGGGTCCGCCTGGGCTTGAGCAGCTCAACGAGGGAGGGCTCAGCGGCCCGCGCGCGTGCAGAGACGCGGTCCCAGCAACTCCGCAACCGGACCGTGGCCCGGCGAGGTCCAGCCTCTTCTCTGCTCCGAGAGGGGCGGAGTGAGCGCGGGAGGGGGCGGGGCCACGCAAGGCCGCGCGCCCGCCGCTCGGCTCGGCTCGGCTCGGCTCGCTCGGTTCCGGGGTGAGCGGCGCGGGTCCGCCAAGCTGTGGCTACCAGGCCGCGGCGGGGTGCGAGCGCCGCAGGTGACCGGGGCTGGGAGCTGCGTGCGCGGGCGGCGGCTGAGGAGCTGGAGGCGGGCCCTCGCTCTCGGCCCAGGCGCTACGGGCTGAGGAGACGAGGCCAGCCGAGGCGGGCGAAGGGCTCGGGGCATCCACTTGACAGCCGGCGGCGCTCGCGGCCCTCAGCATGTTCCGCGAGGCGAGGGTTTTCCTCCCGCCTGTGGGCTGAGGCGGCGGCGGCGGCCCCCGAAACGAGATGCACCTGACGGGCGCGGCTTAGAGGACGCGGCAGGCGGGAAGTCCCGGCCGCCAGCGGGAGGGCTTTCGTTGACGGGCCGCCGCCGCCTCCCGCCGCCGCCGCCGCGGGCCCGAGTGGGAGCGGCGGGTGGGCGCCCCGACATGGCGGCCCGGAGCGCCCCGAGCTGCCACCTGCGGCTCGAGTGGGTGTACGGCTACCGGGGCCACCAGTGCCGCAACAACCTCTACTACACTGCGGCCAAGGAGATCGTATACTTCGTGGCGGGGGTCGGCGTGGTGTACAGCCCGCGGGAGCACAGGCAGAAGTTCTACCGGGGCCACAGCGACGACATCATCAGGTACCGGGGAGCGGGGGCCGCCGCCGTCACCCTGCGAGCCGCTCCCGGAGTTTGCACCCGCGGGTCCCTCTGGACGCCGTGACCGCTCCTGCACGGAGCATCACCCTGAGGGGAATCCGCAGCTGTCTCTCTGGTCCCGAGTCCACCAGTTAACACCCTGCAAACGCCTTTCCCCTCTTCCTCGTCTAGGGACTCTCTTTCGGATCCGTGCAGGAAGATCAGGTCCGCGGATCCACCGGGCACCCGGGTTGACGGCTTTGTCCCCTTTCCCACTCCATTAAAATTACGAAAACTGCGAAAAGGTTATTTTGGTGGCACCTTATTCCGTTAGATCCTGTGAGAAATTTCTTATTAAACGCATTCTTAAAGCACCCGTGGTGGGAGGAAATCCTTTACCTAATAAAGGACTGATGGAAGCACAGCAAGCCGTGGGCTGCTCCCGGGGAGCGCGCCCAGGGTGGCGTCCTGAAGGGCTCTCACCTCCTGGCCGTAATTATTAGTTCAGGTTTCGCCGCCTGCTATTATCAGCAGAAACCCCGGGCAACCTCCAGGCAATTCATTGGATGTTAAAATGTGTACACCTGAAGGCAATTTAAGGTAGGTCTTATCTGAAGAGGCTGCTGAAAATAACTTCACTGATTTCCAGTTCTTTTCATCTTCATTAAAATACTCCTAAATAAGCTACTTTTGTATTTTCTTAAAATTAAATCGCGATCTGGGGGCTATTTTTAGTCTTCCTTGGACAGTAATTCAAAGTTGGTCCCAGTGCTTGTTGACATTTCTTTAGTGAGCGGTATATTTGAAATATAATTTTCAATCAGTGTCTTAGTACAACTTTTATGGTAAAGTCAAGAGCTTCAGAAGTCATTCTAGGCCACTGATTATTGCCTCAAGCACAGCATTTTTTGTCCTTTACAGAGGAAAATATATTAAAAGCAATTGAGAATGTGTTTGTGTGGTGCTCTTGGGGTTTTATCAAAGATTCTATGATTTGGGTTTGGTTACAAAATGTTATTCCCTCATGTATGTTGCACAGGATTTAAATTGGGCATTTCAAATACGGTATCTTGGTTTGAAGTCTTGTAGGCAAGAAGCCCTGGTACTTAAATTCCACAAATAAAGTTGTTCTTATATTTTGCGTCTCTGTACATCTATAATATATAAGAGGGAAAGGATGCCTAGGAAAAAGGTAGGGCAAGATGGAGTAAAGATAAGAAAAGACAAAATTGAGATTGCAGAATAAGGAATGAGGTGGTGCTATGTATTCAGTTGGTTTTTTTTTTTTTTTTTTTTTGGACACCAGAGTGCTTTTTCAGATTGTATTTAATGTATTACTTTGAAAAGGTAACTGATAAGTCATTTCATTTTTCTCAAGCTGGACTCTGTATAGTGGTGATTAGGGTTACAGACCTATTATAATAGCCCAAATTGCTGATGGAAAAACAAAACTAAACTAAACCCGTAGTAATTATCTATCTTCTTATTTATCCCAAGAGTAAAGTTTACCCCAGTGTCTTGTCTTTTTCCCTAATCCTTTCAAGTCTCTCTTCTTTTCCGTATGTTAGGTCTCCCAAAGTACCAGGCATAGTAGCTTTACCTCGTTGGAGCAGCCTTAACTGAAGCCCTGCTCCAGATAATTTAGTCTGTTAGGTTGAATTCAGCTGGTGGAGTAAATGTGAAGGATTTTGAGGTCTTCTCGTGGTACACTTGTATTGTTTTTACTCCATGGGGGTTATGAGAGCAGTATAGCACTAAGGTCTTTGGAAACTAGATATGATTTATTTGGTGAGGTAAATTACATCTTGTTATTCTAGCAGTAATTAGAAGCTGTATTATATGTCACACCACTTAAATTTCATAATTGTGTTTCAGTAAACTAAGGAAGGTAGTGCTTTGACTTTCTTTTGGTATAGTTGCACAACTCATACAAAACAACAAACATACTCGAATTTCTCGTAGTTGAATACACGCTTATGATTTTATCCAAATGACACATCTTTAATGTATAACAATGAAAATAAGTTTCCTGAAAAGTTTCAATGAGGTAGTAAAATCTGAATCATACAGCATCTTGAAATAGAAATTGGTGGCACAAATTTAATATGATACTGAGAATATAATTTAGGAATCAGTGAAAGGGCTCTGGACATTTTATTTCAAATACTAATGACAGATCATTCATGTTTGTGAAATATATTGAGCAAATATTAAAACCTCTGAATATTTTTTCAATTCAGTGTTTGACTTGTGAGTATAGAAACAACTCTAGTAATTTTTAAATTATGCCACAGCAGAAGATGTAATATTCACGAATGTGATGCATAGTGAAAACCAATGTTGCTGTAACCTTAGCTTTAGTAATAAAAAGTCAGTGCTGTTTTCATCATCTGTTTTGTTTCCACCTTTGCCTGAAACTTATGTAAAACTTATTGGTCAAATATTACTTAGTCTGAGGATAGAACGGTTCCAGAATGAGCAGATCATTGTCCTCAGGTTTTGAAAATGTGAGTGCAATGTTGGTGGTAAAGGCTGAATCATGACTAGTGTATCATTTGCTTACTGGTTCTTTGACCATTTTATTATCACCTAGGATTGCCAGTTGTGGTGCCACATGACATTTCATCATTTTTTCAGTGTTGCTTGTAGTTCTCCATCTTCTTTTTGCTATCTACTTGTGTATACTTCTCTAGTCATTTATCTTTTAGTTATATTTATCTCAGTAACTGATTTATATAGCAATTAGTTTCAATGTCAGAAATAATGTAGGGCTTTTGGGGTCACTTTTTTGTTCTTTTTCTCAAGTTATATTGATAAAATTCTCTAGTTATTTTATCAATATAAAATCTATAAATCTATAAAATCTATATCTATAAAAATCTCTAGTCTGGATTTAAGAGTAAGTTATAAAATAAGCTACTACCAGTTTTAGCATAAGATGTACATCTAGACCTTCGTCTATATTTTGAAACTTTTGCCAGTTGTTAAAAGAATGCGATAGCTTTTTTTTTTTTTAAACTGAGACAGGCTCTTGCTCTGCGTCACACAGGCTATAGTGCAATGGTGCAATCACTGCTCACTGTAGCTTTGAAATGTTGGGCTCAAGTGATCATCCCACCTCAGCCTCCCAAGTGGCTGAGACCACAGATGTGGGCCATGATGCTGGGCTATTTTTTTTTTTCAGTAGAGATGGGGTCTCTGTATGTTGCCCAGGCTGGTGCTGGACTCCTGGGCCCAAGTGATCCTCCCACTTCCACCTCCCAAAGTGTTGGGATTACAGGTGTGAGCCACCGTGTGCAGCCAGAGTGCAATATCTTTTCAAATTTATTATTCTAGGTACTTCCCATAAGCAAATTTTTGCTAGATTGTTCTTAAGGATATTATTGACAGTTTACAAATCATCTATACCAGTGAAGACCATTGATGGAATATAATTAACTTGGGGCATTTTGTTATTTGACTCTGCTTTCCTTATGGGAGTCAGGGCCCATTGTTTATGTATTATGTAGGTATATAATTTAGAGTACTTTTTTTTTTTTAGCATAGTGAAAGGGTCTCACGAGTTGGTGATGAGCTCAAATAACGATGCATCTGAAATATTTTGAAAAGTATACCACACTATATGGTTGCAGATTAAAATAATAACTGTTCATTGCTTCTATGTGTGGCTTTTTTAAAAGACAAAATGAAGGGTGTAGAAGCTATTTTCTTTATTTGTGGTAAATCGTGTTCTTAAGAAAAAATACTGACCAAGCCTTATTGTAATTTAGTAAAAGTGGTTTTTGACAGCTGAGTATTTATGGTATAGAAACTTAATTTATTCAACGCAAGTCAAAATTGTAATTGGAAAAGTGATTCAGAATGGCATTTGCATGGTAGATAGATTTGTTTGTGTGTTTATATGGGTTCAGAGTGGCAACTTTTTAAGCTCTGGTAGGAATTACTGGAAACCTACTTGTAGTCTACTTAATGCTTCTAGATACATGTTCATGGTTTCCCAAACCTGGCTTATCTTCAAAATAGTTTGAAGAGCTTTTCACCAGTTTCTAGCCTTTTGCTCAAACGCACGAAGTCAGAATCTTCTAGGGTTGGAGCCCAGGAATCTATTTTTTAAAAAGTGCCTCAGATTATTCTGTTTGGGAAACACATTGCCCCCACCATGCCTAGAATTCTTAACACAAGCCGTTTGAGAAATGGGCACAAACCCTCTCCTCAAACCTGATACCAGAATTTTCTTAAGCACTGTGCAATATGTAGAAGTAGTGCTTCAAAAAGTATTAGAAAACATATTTAATAAAATGTCCCTGTGCTTAAGTAACTAGAATTAGATGGACTTAACATTTATTTATAGACCATGTAACAATTATATTTGGTAAGATTTCATTTTATGTGTTGCAATATCAAAATATTTATGGTTTTTTAAATATTGCATAATTCAAGGGATAAAATTAAGAGATGTTTTCCAGGAAAAGTAGAATTTCCAGGAATTAACTAGAATAATAGTTGAAATTGTAATAGATGTGTATTAAGTATATATTCTTTAGGGATAAGCCAGATTATTAGATTTACATTTAATTATTTTCCTTTATTGTTTTATAATGTCTTATGTGCAAATATGCAGACAATCAATAAAACATGTTTTGGATATACATTAAGGAAAACATGTGGAATAATAAACTATTAGAAGCTATTAAGAACTTTTATTTCAAAGTTTTCTCATCCAAGAAATATTTGTTGAGCTTCTGTTTTGTGCAAGAATCCCTGCCTTAAGATACTCAGAGTTTAGACATAATCAGATACTCAATGAGAATATGTGTACTAGGAATAGCACTAATGTACCTGTGATATGGTATGTACATGGGGATATAAAAAGTTCACAATGATGTTTCTTATAGAATATAATACCTAAGCTAAGTCTTTGAGGACAATAGGGAGAAAAGGTCATCAGAAGAAATGAAAGAAGGTATAGCATTCTGGGAAGAGGTAACATTGTGTGCAGTGGTTTTGTGTTATGAGAGAATATTTGAAAAATTTGCTTATACTGTCTTCAGTTCCTTTTCTCCCATTTACTCTTGGCTTTGTTCTGTTTCACCATAGCAGTTCTTGTTTAGGTTACCAGTGACCTCTGCATTGCCAAATCCAGTGGTTATCAGTTCTCATCTTATTTGATTTTTCATCATGATTTGACATAGTTGGTTCATTAGTCCGTTTTCACGCTGCTGATAAAGAGATACCCGAGACTGGGAAGAAAAAGAGGTTTAATTGGACTGACAGTTCCACATGGCTGGGGAGGCCTCAGAATCATGGTGGGAAGTGAAAGGCAGTTCTTACATGGCGGCAGCAAGAGAAAATGAGGAAGATGCAAAAGCAGAAACCCCTGATGAAACCATCAGATCTCATGAGACTTACTCACTACCATGAGAACAGTGTGGGGGAAACTGCCCCCATGATTCAAATTATCTCCCACTGGGTCCCTACCACAACACATGGGAATTATGGGAGTACAATTCGAGGTGAGATTTGGGTGGGGACACAGAGCCAAACCTTATCAGTTGATTACTCACACCTTCTTAAGACCCTTTCTTAAGTGGCATTTGGGACATATCTATTTCTTGGTTTACTTGTTCTTTCAGCAAATATTTACTGAACACCTATTATTTGCCAAAGACTATTCTTATCACTAGAGATATGGCAGTGAACCAAACAGATAAAATTGCCCACCCTTATGGAGCTTTTATCTACTGGGTGGGGAGACACAGAATAAAGAAGGTAAATTTTATATATGTGTGTAAATTTTTATATATGCATGTATGTATGTATAGTTTGTAAGGGCTAAGGAAAACAAGGTGAGAAAATGCGATAGAAACTATTGGGAAGAGTTTAGATAGGTATTTAGATAGGGTGGCCAGGAAGACCTCACTGTAAAGGTGACACTTAAGTAGAGACTAGGGGTGAGGTAATGTGCTATGTGGATATCTGAGGAAAGGACATGTTAAGTAAAGGGACTATCAAATGCAAATGCCCTGAAGCAGAATGCCAGTATTTTTGAGGAATAGTAAGAATGTTAGTGTGGCTGGAGCAGAGTGAACTTGAAGGAAAGTAGTAAGAAATGAGGTCTGATGAGCTATGGTGGTGGGGACAGATTTTATAGGCTATTGAGAGGATTTTCACTTTCCCATCTGAGAATGGAAGTTATTGGAACTATTTAATCAAAATAGTGATATAATTTGACTTACGGTTTAACAGAGTCACTCTGGCTCCTATGTTGAGAACAGACTGAAGAGAGGGAGGGGCAGGATGGAAGCAGGGAGACCACTTAGGAGACTGTTGCAGTAATCCAGTCAGGAAGTATTGATGGCTTGGACTGGGGTGGTAACAGTGAAAGTAGTGAGAAAAGAGCAAATTTGTATGTATTTTGAAGATAGAGGTAGCATGATTTACTAATGGATCACATATAAATTGTGAGAGAAAAGAAAGGTCAGTGATGATCACAGAATTTTTGGTCAGAACAATTGGAAGAATGGAGTTGCTGGCTACTGAATTGGGAAACAGTGTTGGAAGAGCAAGTTTTATATTTTGGACAGAAGGAAAGATCAACAGCTCTGTTTTATTTTATTAAATTTTTTTATTTTAAATTTTTGTGGGTACAGAGTGAGTGTATCTATTTATGGGGTACATGAGATGTTTTGATACAGGCAAGCAGTGTGAAATAATCACATCAAGAATTGGATATCCTTCCCCTCAAGGCTTTATCCTTTGTATTACAAAGAATCCAGTTGCAACCTTTTAGTTATTCTAAAATGTACAATTAAATTATTACTGACTATAGTCACCCTGTTGTGCTATCAAATGATCTTATTCGTTCTAACTCTTTTTTTGTACCCATTAACCATCCCCACTTCCCCCTGAGTCCTCCACTTCCTTTTCCAGCTTCTTGTAACCATCCTTCTACTCTCTATGTCCATTAGTTCAGTTGTTTTGATTTTTAGATCCCACAAATACGTGGGAAGATGCGATGTTTGTCTTTCTTTGCCTGGCTTATTTCACTTAACAATCTCCAGTCCCATCCATGATGTTGCAATGACAGGATCTCATTTTTTTATGGCTGACTAGTACTCCACTGTGTATATATACCACATTTTCTTCATCTATTCATCTGTTGATAGACTCTTAGGTTGCTTCCGAATCTTAGCTATTGTGAACAGTGCTGCAACAAACATTGGAGTGTAGATATCTCCTTGATATCCTGATTTCCTTTCTTTTGGGTATGTGCCCTGCAGTGAGATTGCCGGATCATATTGGTAGCACTATTTTTAGTTTTTTGAGGAACCTCCAAACTGTTCTCCATAGTGGTTGTACGAATTTACATTCTCCACATCCTTTCCAGCATTTGTTACTGCCTGTCTTTTGGATATAAGTCATTTTAACTGGGGTGAGATGATATCTCATTGTAGTTTTGATTTGGAATTTTTATTTTGGCTTTGATCTTGTTATTTGTTATTGGTCTGTTCAGGTTTTGGATTTCTTCCTGGTTCAATCTTGGTAGGTTGTATATGTCTAGGAATTTGTTCATTTCTTCTAGATTTTCAAATTTAGTGGCATAGAGTTGGTCATAGTAGCCACTAATGATCCTTTGAATTTCTGCAGTATCAGTTGTAATGTCTCCTTTTTCATTTCCAATTTTATTTGTATCTTCTTTTTTTTTTTCTTAATCTGGCTAAAGGTTTGTCAATCTTGTTTAACTTTTTTAAAAAAACAACTTTTTGTTTCATTGAAATTTTGTGTTGGTTTTTTAAAACGTCAATTTCATTTATTTCTGCCCTGATCTTATTTCTTTCTACTAATTTTGGGTTTGGTTTGCTCTTGCTTTTCCTTAATGTATATCCAAAACATGTTTTATTGATTGTCTGCATATTTGCACATAAGACATTATAAAATAATAAAGGAAAATAATTAAATGTAAATCTAATAGTCTGGCTTATCCCTAAAGAATATATACTTAATACACATTTATTACAATTTCAACTATTATGCTAGTTAATTCCTACTTTTCCTGGAAAACATCTCTTAATTTTATCCCTTAAATTATGCAATATTTAAAAAACCATAAATATTTTGATATTGCAACACATAAAATGAAATCTTACCAAATATAATTGTTACATGGTCTATAAATAAATGTTAAGTCCATCTAATTCTAGTTAAGCACAGGGACATTTTATTAAATATGTTTTCTAATACTTTTTGAAGCACTACTTCTACATATTGCACAGTGCTTAAGAAAATTCTGGTATCAGGTTTGAGGAGAGGGTTTGTGCCCATTTCTCAAACGGCTTGTGTTAAGAATTCTAGGCATGGTGGGGGCAATGTGTTTCCCAAACAGAATAATCTGAGGTACTTTTTAAAAAATAGATTCCTGGGCTCCAACCCTAGAAGATTCTGACTTCGTGCGTTTGAGCAAAAGGCTAGAAACTGGTGAAAAGCTCTTCAAACTATTTTGAAGATAAGCCAGGTTTGGGAAACCATGAACATGTATCTAGAAGCATTAAGTAGACTACAAGTAGGTTTCCAGTAATTCCTACCAGAGCTTAAAAAGTTGCCACTCTGAACCCATATAAACACACAAAGTCAAGTGAAGAGAGTATTTCAGGGAGAAAGGAGTAATCAGCTGTGTCAAATAAGATGAGGACTGCTTCACCTTAGCGAAGTTTTGCCATAATTCTGTTGTAATCATAAGACTCCCCCAAAGACTGTGTATGCCCAGGGGAAAGGGAAGAGCAGGAAGAAGATGAGAAAATGAGTCATGTCATTATTGGTACACAAAACTAGCCTCTTTCAAGATTCGTTCCAATGTATAACTATTATGTATTCATAACATTTCTTAAAAACAGATTTATTCCAGCAGTTTCTACTTTACTTGGTTATTAAAAAATGACACATAGCTGGCAGCCCTGGATTGTTGCTTCTGAAAAGTGTGGTCTTCAGACTAGCAACAGCATCACCTGGAAAGTTATTAAAAAATACAAATTCTCTGGGCTTACTCCAGATCTACCAAATTAGAAACTCTAGGTGTGGAGCCCAGTAATCAGTTGTGTGGTTTTGTTTTTCGTTTTTTGTTTTCTGTTCTTTGGTTTTTTTTGAGACAGAGTCTCACTCTCGTCGCCCAGGCTGGAGTGCAGTGGCATGAACTCGGCTCTCTGCAACCTTCGCCTCCTGGGTTCAGGCGATTATCTTGCCTCAGCCTCTCAAGTAGCTGGGACTACAGGCACCCGCCACCACACCCAGCTAATTTTTGTATTTTTAGTAGAGATGGGGTTTTACCATGTTGGCCAGGCTGGTCTTGAACTCCTGACCTCTGGTGATCTGCCCACCTCGGCCTCCCAAAATGCTAGGATTACAGGCATGAGCCACCATGTCTGGCCCCAGTAATAAGTTTTTATCACCTCCAGGTGATGTTAATGTAGTCTAAAGTTTGAGAACACTGCTCCAGATTCCTGATTCTCAACCCTGGCTGCTTAATAGAAAGTTAAAAGAAAACAAACAAAATAAAACCACCAATGGCCAAGCCTTACCCAAAGAAATTGTGATTTAATTCATTTAGGTTGGGGTCCAGGTATCATTTGTTGTTTGCTTCTGTTTTTAATTTTTAAGCTTCCCAAATGATTGTAATATGCAGGCAGGGTTGAAAACAACTGCTCTGGATTTAATAGTAATCCACGTTCAGGTGCTGGGCTAGGAGTCAACCTGAAAAAAACCTTAGGACCTAGCCAAATCCATTCATTTACTATTATGCGTTATATAACAATGTGGGTAAGTACCAGGACCTCCTTAAATACTTTGGGCTTCTTGCCTAAGGCCCTCCCACGCTGGATATTCCCTGTTTGGAGATTTATTACCAAGCAAAGTTTTTGTCTTCTATTGGTGGATCTGCTCAGTGTCATCATGAGCTGAAAACACTGAAAGACAGATATCCTGCATTACCAGTCCAGAAAAATGCTCACTCGCAGGGAACCTGGAAGGTCATAATTACATGCATCCTGTATGATATCAAGTGAGGTGTACTGTGGCCCAGTGCCTCAGGTGATGATTTCAGCAGACTCGTGGAGTAGCTGCAGTGGGTTTGGCTGAATTTAAAGGCAAATTGGATTGTTAAAAGATCAAGTGAAACATAGTGCCTGCCTTGTAACACTGGCATGCAGATACCTCCGAAGGAGTAAGCATGAAGGGAAACATGAAATAATTAGAGTAATGGACAGAATATGTTGGGATGACTAGGGGTAGTTAGGGAAAGCTTCTCTGAGCAAGTTACATTTGCTCCAAAGCATGAATAATATGAATGTGGCAAAGATTTGGCAGGTCATTCCAGACAAAGACTTTGATAGCATAACGAGCTTGGCCATTTTAAGGGACAGAAAGGCTAGTGTGGCTGGAGTGTAGTGAACAAGAGGAAAAATGGTAGGAGCTAAGGTTTGAGAAGTAGGTGAGGGTATATCTTTTTTTTTTTTTTTTTTTTTTGAGTTGGAGTCTTGCCCTGTTGCCCAGGCTGGGATGCAGTGGCATGGTCTCGGCTCACTGCGACCTCCACCTCCTGGATTCAAGCAATTCTTCTGCCTCAGCCTCCCCAGTAACTGGGATTACAGGCACACACCACCACGCCCGGCTAATTTTTTGTGTCTTTAGTAGAGATGGGTTTCACCATGTTGGCCAGTCTGGTCTTGAACTCCTGACCTCGTGATCTGCCTGCCTCAGCCTCCCAAAGTGCTGTTACAGGCATGAGCCACCACGTCTGGCCGAAGGTATATCTTACAAAGTGTTGAAAGTGCCATCTTAGATAGTTCAGGTTTCATTCTAATTCAGTAGGAAGCTATTTGGTTTTTACCGAGGTAAATGATGAGATCAGATTTATGTTATTTTTAAAAGATCACTCTGGCTATGTTGAGAAAGCTCTGAAGGGAAGCAATAGAGGAATAATGGTAGGTAGCCAGAAGGCTACTGAAGTAGTTGTGATGTAAGATGAATGCTGGTTCAGATTAAGATTGTAGCAGAAATGACAGTGATGACAGAGCCAGTAGGACAGGCTAATAGAATGCATGAGATGAGTGAGGAAAAGGTAAGTAGTGAGGATGAAATTTAGCTTCTTGGTCTGAGCAATTGAATGGATGGTGATATCATTTACTAAGCCAAGGAGGAGCAGATTGGAAAGGTAAGGAGGAAATCAGATTCTCTTTAGGTTGTATTAAATTTGAGGAATGTATCCATTGCGCTGACCTAGAAATATAGGGTTGGGAGTTATCACGGTCTATATGCATTTAAAGCTGTGGGATTGGATGAAATCACCTGGGAAAGGAAGGGAAAACAGCCAAGACAAAGCCCTCATAAACTTTAACATTCAGAGGTGGGGTGCAGGAGATAGTGCCTACCAACGGAGATGGAGAAGGAAGGGCTGATAAACTGTGAAGTCCGGGAAGCCTAGAGAGGAAAGTCTTTCAAAAACGTGAGTGGTTATGTCAAATACTACTGAAAAGTGGAGGGGAATGAGGACATACAGTTTATCATTAGGTTTGGCAATGTCATACATGAGCTGGAAAAAACTGTTTCAGTGAAGGAGAAGAGATGAATGCCTACTTGAAGTATGTTGACACAATAAAGGGAGTGAAAAAGATGAGATACCTCTTTTGAGAAGTTTTGCTTTGAATGAGGAGCAGAGAAATGGGATAATGGGTAATTGGTCAAGGGAATTGTTTTTTAATGGGTATATTTGAATGGTAATAGGAATGACTCAGTAGTGAGGAAGCAATAATTCCAGAAAGCATAGTTCTAGGAGTAAAGTCCTTGAAACTAAGGAGAATGGGACCTAGAACCAAGCTGAGAGTTCAAGGAGTATAGATGTAAAGGGAAGTCAGAGTCTGCAAGTACAGTTAGATTAGTGAATTTCATGGGAATGAAGTATCTCCTTTAATTCCAGCTATATTAATCATTAAGTACAAGACAGGCTTATCTGCTGCAAGGCAGAGGTTGATAGTGAGGAACTGTGCTCACGTGGGAGTTTGGAGGTTGAGAGAGGGGTGCACATTTATCAGCTGAGTGTTTAATAGAGTTGTCTACTAGTGTACAGTGCTCATTTGAGATGTGTGAGATAAATGTAAAGGAGCATTGATATATTTGCAGGTAAGAACAGAGAGTTATGAAGAAGATGATATCTCACTTTATATTTGTTTAACGTGTTATTTCCTTATAGTTATGATAAATTTAGAGATTAAATACTTAAAGCAACTTAATATGTAATTGTGGGATTCGGTGACAGTGCTTATATCTAATTAATTTCCATTGCTCAGCAATATTAATAGGAAGAAGAACTTTTAAAAATCTGTTCTTTCCATATATTTCAGATGATAGTGTCACAATATGGATGGGTAATAATCTTGTTAAATGTTTTAGAATGGGAATATACCTTCAGATGATTACATCTGTCATTTGTCTCCCAAATTAATCCATAAATGTTGAGTTTTCACTATATGTTCCGCAATATCCTAGGCATTATGTGGATAAAACTTAACTATAAGATATTAAGTTGACCTGAGGATACCTGAACAACACTCACGCTTTTATTCTCATTAAGAAAATTGGACCAATCGGAAGAGAATCTTCAGATTCCAACTGTCCAAAAGCAATACATTCAGCTCCTATCCAATATTAATCCTGCTGCTTGTATACTAGATCCCACTCTTTTTTCCCTGTTTCAGAAACGTTCTTACCTTAACCTACATCAGCATTTTTTCTCTGTACTGAATGGTCTCTTGTCAAAAAATAATGTGAAAAACAACTGAATATCTATTACGAGGAAAAAATGAACCCCAGCATATACCTCACCATATATAAAATTTAAAAGGTGAGAGGTAAAACTATAAAATTTCTAGAAAAAGCATAGGAAATAGAACACAAAAAGCATGAATTATAAAAAGTAAAATTATAAATTGAACCTCATTAAAATAACTTATCAGACCTCCAGGTAACTGAAGACAATGGCAGGTATGTAGTAAGTAACCTCCCAAAATCTCTTCTCCAGACTTTCTGTGCAAACCATAGCCCCAGCATTACTGAAACAGAGAATACCAAAACTGCAAAATGACTGTAAGTAAAAAGAGAAAAAGAAACAAATTTCAGCTGCCATTTCACAAGCGCTCTTTCCTCTCCTTTGCTGCTGAGCTTTGTTGTGAATGAAGAACCTAAATAACTGAAAAACGGTGTCTTAACAGTATCTTAACTGTAAGGAAAAAGACCAAAAAAAAAAAAAACTGCACATAATGCTATAGTCTAGTTAGTAAAATTGTTCTCCACAGGGCTACCAATTCTGAACTGTCTTTGTGTCTACTAAAGTAAATAGACCATAGATTATGAGAGCCTAGTTTCTCACTCTTGGAGTAAGAAGTTATAAATAAAGGGAGAAGTCTTAAATGAGCCCTGTGGTTTCAGATTAGAATCTGAAGTGTTGATACGAATTCATGATTTTTAAATACTTAGAAACAGAATGTATCTATGTATACAGACTATAGAATGTATGCATGGGTTACTATACATAACTGTATTTCCTAGTTGAGACAGCCCAAAAGCACCAATCTTCCAATAACAATGATCACTTCTAGCACCCAGATTTTGTTCTCTAAACACCGGTGTTCAATAAAAGGAACTAGGGCTTCCTAGAGAAGTAGTTGATTATGGAGCTAGGGCAGGAAAAAATAGTGGAATATTTTGTGGTACAAGAAAGTAAGTGCTCAAAAAGAGATGATGGCTTACTAAAAGAATATGGAAGCTGACCTCAAGATCTTCTGAAGGCCAAAGATGGAACAATTTGAGCTACAAAATAAATAATGATAGTATTGAATTTTAACTCATAGAAAAAAACAGCGGTCATCAAACAACAGACTACAGGCTAATCTGGCCTGCCACCTATTTTTTGTAAATAAGGTTTTATTAGAATCCAGATATGACTATTTGTTACCTCAGTATTTTACAACTGCATTTTTATTACTGCCCCTTAAGGAGCCCTTTTAGATAATTGTCTTTTCTCTAAACACCTGTATTAGTTCATTCTCACACTGCTATAAAAAATACCTGAGACTGGGTAATTTATAAAGAAAAGAGGTTTAGCTGGCTCACAGTTCTGTAGGCCGTATAGGAAGCATAGCAGTTTCTGCTTCTGGGGAGGCCTCAGGAAGCTTCCAGTCACGACAGAAGGCAAAAGGGAAGCAAGGCATTTCACATGGGTAGAGTAGAAGGAAGCAGGGTGGGGAGATCTCGAGAACTCACTGTCATGAGAACAGCACCCAGAGGATGGTATAAACCATTCATGAGAAACTACCCCATGATCCAGTTACCTCCTATCAGGCTCCACCTCCAGCATTGGGGATTACATTTCAACATGAGATTTGGTTGGGGACACAGATCCAACTATATCAACACCCTCACCTATTACAAAATTTTAATAGCACAGATATGCTGTATATCAGTTCCTGTATTGAATGTATTTCTGTGCTTTATGCAATCAGACCTGTATGCATTTAAGAACTAATTTTTGCCCCTTCAGAGATGATGTTGCTCCCAATCAGAATGCATGGTTTACATATTACCTGTGGCTGATTTAGTGTTATAATAGCCCAGTTGAGCAGTTGTGACAGAAACGGTATGGCCCACAGAGCATAAAACATTTACTCTCTAGCCCTTTCCAGAAAAAGTTTGCTAACTTTTGAAATAAAATATTCTTGAGTTCAAGCTGATATAAATAGATGGGTTAAATAAATAGAAAATATAACTTCCTTGTAGTAGAATTCTAATTAATAAATCTTGAAGAAAAGAGGGAAAAAGAATCACATTATAGGCCAGGTGCGATGTCTCATGCGTGTAATCCCAGCACTTTAGGAGGCCCAGGCAGGTGGGTCACCTGAGGTCAGGAGTTCAAGACCAGCCTGACCAACGTGGTGGAACCCCGTCTCTACTAAAAATACAAAAAATTAGCCAGGCGTGGAGGTGGACACCTGTAATTCCAGCTACTCAGGAGGCTGAGGCAGGAGAATCACTTGAACCCTGGAAGCAGAATTTGCAGTGAGCCGAGATTGCGCCATTGCACTCCAGCCTGGGTGACAGAGTGAAACGCTGTCTCAAAAAAAAAAAAAAATCACATTATGGAATATTTTAGTGGTAAATGTTATTGACAGAATCTGCCAATAGATGCTAAAATTAGTGGGTGAAAGTTTGAGGAGAGAAATAGGATTTGCATAGTCTCACAGTATCTCCCCTAGCATACTTAGTGACTACAAAGAAAAGCTTTGTAGTATCTTTACAGTGACATGTACTGTTTAACCAAGGGATCGAGGTAAACATCATCAGTAATAATACATATTGACACCCTAAACCTTCTGATACGATGTGCAAAGAAGGACAGATGTAATTTTTGTGGTATTTTTGCCCAAAATGCATAACCCCACTTTAATCATGAGAAACTATGACAAATCCAAATTTGGAGACATTCTCAAAAATAACTGGTTAATACTCTTCAAAACTTTCCAGGTTATGAAAGGAAAGGAAAGTCTAAGAAAGTTTTATAGAGACTGGAAGTTGCTAAGGAGGAATAACCGTTAAAATGCAGCATGGGATCCTGGATAGGATCTTGGAACAGAAAAGAGACATTAGTGGGAAAAAATGGTGAATTTTGAATAAGGTTTTTAGTTTAGCTAATGATATTGTACTAATGTTAATTTCCTTCTTCTTCTCGATTACTATAATATGGTTATGTAAAATGTTTATATTATAATGAAGTGTGATGAGGGACACAAGAAAACTGTACTATTTTGTAACATTTTTATAAGTCTCAAATTAGTCCAAAATAAAACACTTCTTAAAAAAATTAAAATCTTTTGCTCTTTTAAATATACCATTAAGAAAATTAAAAAGCAGGCCGCAAGCAGACACACATATGCACAAAAATACACTTGAGAAAAGAATTGTGCCAAGAATATATTAAGAACTCTTACAATGTAACAATATTGTGACAAATAACCAATTTAAAAATAGGAAAAATGCTTTTTTTTTTCCAGAGGCAGGCCCAGTTGTGGGAAGTATATGATAGTATGCAGAGGCTAACATCCTAGACTCTTAGCTCCAGTGTAATGAAATGGGACCTCTGGGAGCTGGAAATTATGGGGGAAATTGTAGGGGGCATGGAGCTCAAGAAGGGCATCTTCATAAGGGTATAGTTGACTCACTTCTGTGCTGCATGTGCAGGAACTGCCTGCATATCACACGCTTTGAGAGCTGACCTACAATCATCCAGGTTTCAGATTTTCCCCTTTGGTGTGTGTACATGTGGTAGCATGCAAAGACTTTAAAACTGAAATAATATTGGGACCCCAGAAGGAAGGCTGGGATATGTACCTTGAACCTAATTGGATTGCTTGCCTGCTGAAATAAACAAAAATATCAGCATTCTCTGGAAAATTTTAAGAGGATCCAGAGTTTATAACATAATATTCAAAATGCTCAGGATATAACTCAAAATTAGCGTATAAAAATTACTAAAATCTCAACAATTTATACAAGAAAAGACAATAGTTGTCAGCCCCAGGATGACCTAGGTGTTGAATTTATGAAAGAATGTAAAACATTTGTTATAACTGTATGCTATTGGGGGAAACCAGCCCCCGATATTCAACGTGGGTCCTTTTCTATTTTCCCTAAGTGTTGGCCGGTCTGAGAAATAAAGGGAAAGAGTACAAAAGAAATTTTAAAGCTGGGTGTCTGTGGGAGACATCACATGTTGGCAGGTTCTGTGATGCCCCTCAAGCTGCAAAACCAGCAAGTTTTTATTAGTGATTTTCAAAAGGGGAGAGAGTGTACGAATAGGGTGTGGGTCACAGAGATCACATGCTTCACAAGGTAATAAAATATCACAAGGCAAATGGAGGCAGGGCGAGATCACAGGACTGGGGCGAAATTAAAATTGCAAATGAAGTTTCAGGCACGCATTGTCATTGGTTACTTTTCAGGAGGCAGGTTGAGAGCAGACAACCGGTCTGACCAAAATTTATTAGGCGGGAATTTCCTCGTCCTAATAAGCCTGGCAGCGCTATGGGAGACTGGGGCGTATTTCATCCCTTATCTACAACCATAAAAGACAGACATTCCCAAAGCGGCCATTTTAGAGACCGCCCCTTGGGAATGCATTTTCTTTCTCAGGGATGTTCCTTGCTGAGAAAAAGAATTCAGCGATATTTCTCCTATTTGCTTTTGAAAGAAGAGAAATATGGCTCTGTTCCGCCTGGCTCTCAGGCAGCCAGACCTAATGGTTATCTCCCTTGTTCCCTGAACATCGCTGTTATCCTGTTCTTTTTTCAAGGTGCCCAGATTTCATATTGTTTAAACAATTTGTACAGTTAATGCAATCATCACAGGGTCCTGAGGTGACATACATCCTCAGCTTACGAAGATGATGGGATTAAGAGATTAAAGTAAAGACAGGCATAGGAAATCACAAGAGTATTGATTGGGGAAGTGATAAATGTCCATTAAATCTTCACAATTTATGTTCAGAGATTGCAGTAAAGACAGGCGTAAGAAATTATAAAAGTATTAATTTGGGGAACTAATAAATGTCCATGAAATCTTCACAATTTATGTTCTTCTGCCATGGCTTCAGCGGGTCCCTCTGTTTGGGGTCCCTGACTTCCCATAGCAGTATGCCATGAAGTAACTAGTCTTAAAACAAATAGAATGTTGGAAGTTCTCAGCAAAGAAATAGAAGTTGTAGAAAAATGGAATACTTAGAACTGAAAATATAAAAATATAAGTAATTCTCCAGTGGACTCAATTTCTGAGTCTGCATGGTAGCCAGACTGGCCCCAAAGATATCCATAGTGGAACCTGTGAATTTTTTATGTTAAACATGGCACACAGGACTTTGCAGATATAATTAAGGTAGGGATGGACCTTAAGATATTGAGAGTATCTTGAATTATCTAGATGGACCCAGTCTAATTATGTGAGCCCTTAAAAGCAAATAATTTTCTTTAGCTGGCATGAGGAAACATGCAGCAGAAGTCAGAAAGATTCAAAGCTTGAGAAGAACTCAATGTGCCATTGCTGATTGGAAGATGGAAGTGGTAACACGATGAGGCATGCAGTTGGCCTTGAGGAGGTGAGCAGTTCCTCCTTGACAGCCAGCAGGGGAGTGAAAGCCTCAGTCCCTTTACCACAAGGAATTGAATTCAGCTAATGTTCTGAATGAACTGGAAGCTGACTCATCCCCAGAGACTCTAGAAAGTAATTTAATTGTGTTAACACCTTGACTTTTGGCCTTGTGAGACTGTATGCACAGGACTCAGCTGAGCCACACTGTAACCAGATTTCTGCCCTGCAGAACTGGGAGATAATAAGCTTGTATTGCTTTAAGATGCTAAATTTATGGTAATTTGTCACATCAGCATAGAAAGCTAATATAGTACCCTTGTTACAAACTACTATGTTACTTTTTTTTTGGATGCTGGCAAAGACATGAAATTCCTAGGTTAGAGACAAAGGACTTTATTATTCATGGCATAGAAAGCAGCATGAGCTAGTCATGGCAGAATGCACATCCTTTTCAAGTGCCAAAACGTTTACCAAAATAGGCTATATATTATAAAACCTTAACAAAGTTAAAAGAATTGAAATCATATAGAGTATGTTCTCTGACCATAATGGAATCAAAATAAAAATCAGTAACACAGAACAGAAGAGAAAGTAGAAAATATTATGACACAGAAGAAAATGAAAATACAATGTATCAAAATTTGTGAAATTCAGCCAAAGCAGTGTTTCAAGGGAAATTTGGAGCATTAAATGCATATTTTTGAAAAGAATAATCATCTCAGGTCAGTAATCTAAGAGTCTGACTTAAGAAAATAGAAATGGAAGAGCAAACTCAAAAGCAAAGTAGGAAATAATGAAGACAGTTAGTGCAAACAGTGAAACAATAGAGAAGAACCTAAAGCTGGTTCTTTGAAAAGGATCAGATTGATAAATTTCTAGCTAGGCTGACCAAGAATAAAAAGGAGAAGACAAAAATTACCGGTATTCATCAGGATATCACTACTGACTTAAAGACGTTAAAAGGAGAATAAGGGATTACTATAAACAACTTATACATTTGACAACTGAGATGAAATGAACTATTCCCTTGAAAGATGTAAACTATCAAACTCACAAAAATAAATGATTCCAATTCCACACAATTGCTTATAGAAAATAGAAGAGGAGGGACTACTTCTCAACTGTGTTTATGAGGCTGGCATCGCTCTAATACAAAATCCAGACAAACATTTGAAGAAAAGGAAACTACAGACAACTAACTGTCCCTCATTAATATAGATGTAAAAAATCTCAACAAAATAAGCTAATAAGCAAATAAAATCCATCAGGAGGATAATGTATCATGACCAGGTAGGGTTCATTCCAGGAATACAAGGCTGGTTCAACATTTGAAAATTAATTAGTGTAATTTGCTATATAATCACTAAAGAAGAAAAACCAGGTGGCTATCTCAGTAGATACAGGAAAAGCATTTGACAGAATTTAATATTTATTCATATTTTTAAAATGCTTAGCAGACTAGGACTAGAAGGCCACTTCTTTAACCCGACTATAAAAGCGTCTAAAAAACCTACAGCTAAGTTTATGCCTAATGGTGAGAGACTGAATGTTTTCCTTGTAAAATCAGGAAAAAGACCAGAGTGTCTATTCTTGTCACTTCTAATTAAACATCCTGCTATTTTACTGAGGGTTTTTGCATCGATGTTCATCAGGGATACTGGCCTGAAATTTTCTTTTTTTGTTTTGTCTCTGCCATGTTTTGGTATCAGGATGATGCCAGCCTCATAAAGTGAGTTAGGGAGGATTCCCTCTTTTTCTATTGTTTGGAAGCATTTTAGAAGGAGTGGTACCAGCTCCTCTTTGTACCTTTGATAGAATTCGACTGTGAATCTGTCTGGTCCTGGGCTTTTTTTTGGTTGGTAGGCTTTTAATTACTGCCTCAATTTCAGAACTTGTTATTGGTCTATTCAGGGATTCGACTTCTTGGTTTAGTCTTGGGAGGGTTGTGTGTGTCTAGGAATTTATCCAGTTCTTCTAGATTTTCTAGTTTATTTGCATAGAGTTGTTTATAGTATTCTCTGATGGTAGTTTGTATTTCTGTTGGATCAGTGGTGATATCCTCTTTATCATTTTTTATTGTGTCTATTTGATTCTTCTCTCTCTTCTTATTAGTCTGGCTAACGGTCTATTTTGTTATCTTTTCAGAAAAACAGGTCCTGATTAATTGATTTTTTGAAAGGGTTTTCTCTCTCTCTCTCCTTCAGTTCTGCTCTGATGTTAGTTATTTGTTGTCTTCTGCTAGCTTTTGAATTTGTTTGCCCGTGTCTTTAGGTCTTTTAATTGTGATGTTAGGGTGTCAATTTTAGATCTTTCCCACTTTCACCTGTGGGCATTTAGTGCTATAAATTTCTCTCTGAACACTGCTTTAGCTGTGTCCCAGAGAGTCTGGTATGTTGTGTCTTTGTTCTCATTGGTTTCAAAGAACTTATTTCTGCCTTAATTTCATTATTTACCCAGTAGTCACTCAGGAGCAGGTTGTTCAGTTTCCATGTAGTTGTGTGGTTTTGAGTGAATTTCTTAATCCTGAGTTCTAATTGATTGCACTGTGGTCTGAAAGACTGTTCGTTATGATTTCCATTATTTTACATTTGCTGAGGAGTGTTTTACTTCCAATTATGTGGTGCTAAGAAGAATGTATATTCTGTTGATTTGGGGTGGAGAGTTCTGTCGATGTCTGTTAGGTCTGCTTGGTCCAGAGCTGAGTTCAAGTCCTGAATATCCTTGTTAATTTTCTGTCTCATTGATCTAATATTGACAGTGGGGTATTAAAGTCTCCCACTATTACTGTATGGGAGTCTAAATCTCTTTGTAAGTTTCTTTTTTTTGTTTTTTTTCCAAGATGGAGTTTCAGTCTTGTTGCCTAGGCTGGAGTGCAATGGCATGATCTCGGCTCACTGCAACCTCTGCCTCCCGGGTTCAAGCTATTCTCCTGCCTCAGCCTCCCGAGTAGCTGGGATTATAGGCGTGTGCCACCATGACTGGCTAATTTTTTATTTTTAGTAGAGATGAGGTTTCTCCATGTTGGTCAGGCTGGTCTCGAACTCCTGACCTCAGGTGATCCACCCACCTCGGCCTCCCAAAGTGCTGGGATTACAGGTGTGAGCCACTACGTACGGCCCGTCTCTTTGTAAGTTTCTTAGAACTTGCTTTATGAATCTGAGGTCAGGAGTTCAAGACTAGCCTGGCCAATGTGGCGAAACCCCATCTCTACTAAAAATACAAAAATTAGCCGGGCATGGTGGCGGGTGCCTGTAATCCCAGCTACTCAGGAGTCTGAGACACGAGAATCACTTGAACTTGGCGGGATGGAGGTTGCAGTGAGCTGAGATCACACCACTGCACTCCAGCCTAGCTGACAGAACGAGACTGTCTCAACAAAAATAATTTTTAAAAAATCCAAATTGTCTAAAGTGGATAAAGTCTAATGTTCACACTGGTATATGTGTTTTACATCTACCAAATACTATAAAATCTGTATAAGCAATTTTTAATAATACTACTTATTTATTTCCTTATTTTACAGCCTTGCATTGCACCCTGAACGAGTGTTGGTAGCAACAGGACAAGTTGGGAAAGAGCCTTATATTTGTATTTGGGATTCATACACTGTGCAGACCATATCAGTTTTAAAGGATGTTCATACACATGGTATAGCTTGCTTGGCGTTTGACTTAGATGGACAGGTATGTGACAGTTTTTCATTTTTTTCTAAATTGTATGTTAAGGTATATTATAGAAAATGATTATAAATCTATAAATATGAAATTGGACACTTGATGAAAAGTATTTGTCCAAAGGTGGAGGTGGGTAGGTGGGGTGGGTGGTTGATATATAACAATGGGGTTTTTATTTCATCATGTCAAGAATTTTCTCAATTGAATTAATTACTACCTTGAAAGCCAAAGTGATTTTGATTCAGTGGAATGTTACCTGGTTATTATAGAGATTTTTCTATATAACTCTTTTCCAGATAGGATATTTTGATAGGACAGATGGATGATATCTTAGGAAAATTTTCTCAGCTGTATATATTTTATTTTAATTTTTTTTTATTTTTAGAGACAGGATCACACTCTGCTGCCCAGGCTGGAGTGCAGTGACATGATCATAGCTCACTGCAGCCTCATACTCTTGGTTTCAAGCAATCCTCTTGCCTCACCCTCCTGAGCAGCTAGGACTATGGGCACATACCATCATGCCTGGCTAATTTTTTTTTTTTGTAGAGATGGGATCTCATTGTGGTGCCCAGGCTGGTCTCAAACTTCTGGCCTTAAGCTATCCTCCGGTGTTGTTGACCTCCCAACGTGCTGGAATTACAGGCTTGAGCCACTGCACCCAGCCTGTATTTCAATTTTCAGTTACCTTAAAGATTGTCTATTAAAATTATATTTTTATTGAATATAATGGAACAATTCCTATGAGTTATTTTTTGTACAAAATCAAAGTTCACAACAAAGGATATAATTATCACTCAACTGACTAATCAGTTTCTAAATTATCATCTACTTCTAGTCAATGATTTTAAAAAGTTAAACAAGTCAAGGGCTTTTTTTGTGGTGCTTTTATGGAAATTGTTATACTTAAAAATACTTTTAAAGTTACCAGTAAAAAGTTGGATCTTGCAGGTTGTTCATTTATAATCTTTAAAAGTTTTATGTTATAATTAGACTTTAAAATCATTTTAAATTTTAGAACAATTTTAGTTATCTGCTTTTTAATTCATAAAATTAGTTTTATAGATCTCAATTTTACAGAAACAAATTGCAGTGTGTTCTATCCCCTTGAACATGATAGCCAGTAGATGTTTTTATATATTACTCTGAGGAATAGCTTCTTTGAGTAGCATAGGTTAATATGATTTTCTGGTAATGAGATGAGAGAGTTCCCTTGTCCCCTTTGCAGGACTTGTAACAGGGGTGTGGCTCGTTTACTTGGCTGCCTAGCTCAAACCCCTTGCGGGAGTGGGGCACGCAGGTGAGAGGTTGCAGGAGGGCTAGGGTGAGTGCCTTTGGGTGCTGGCTTGCCTGTGGCAGCATCTAGGGGTTACCCACAACCTCTGGAGCCCCAGAGGGTGTGTGTTACAAACAGTACTCTTTAACACCGGCAGCTTAAGTGTTAAACAACTCAGTGAAGAGTCAGTGTGACAGCCTTTTTGGGTTCCTGCACCCAGTGCATCCTGGATTGTCCAGCATCCAGGAAGAACCAGGTTACACGAACAGATTGAAGGGTGGTGTATATGGAGGATTTTATTGAGCAATGGAAGTGGCTCTCAGTGGGGTGGGGAACTGGAAAGGAGATGGAGTGGGAAGATAATCTTCTCATGACCATCCCTGGCCAAACTCCTCTTGATGTGCAGACACTTCTCTCCTTCTCTGCAGTGCTGTTTTGCTCCTCTGCCAGTGGAGTTTGGGGTTTTTATGGGTACAGGGTTGGGGTTGTGGTGGGTCAGAGTGATTTTGGCAAAGGCAACATTCGGGCAGGAAAACAGGAATGCATGTTTTCATTTAGGGCCAGGGGTCCAGGCTTGAGGGTAGAACCCTTGCCAGGGACCCCACCCTCTTCCACCCAGTATTTCCCTGCCTCCTGTTCATATTAGTAAGAGATGACTTTCTGGTAATGGATCTATAAAGACTTAATTGGAATCTCTTATTTGGAAAAAAAATGTGCTTCTAGGTTTATATCACCACATAGCAGTGTTTGGCAATTGCATAAACTTAATTCATGTCCCATTTTTGCCATTATTTTTCAAGTCTTAATGTTCTGTCAGAATTTCATTTTATTTTTTAAAGGAAATAATAATACCTATTTCATAGGAGCATAAAATGTTATAAAACAAACCTACAAAGTTATTTTAAAAAATCACTTATTTAAGGTGTTATGAAATTCAAGCCATTTTAATTATAAGCATCTATAACATTAAATATAGATGTTTTCTTCATAGCTTTAAATTTGCCCTTTCTAAATGTAGTGTATTGCATTGCTGAGGAATTTCTTTTATATATCCAAGGAGAAATCATGCCCATAGCTTTTACTAGTTGAAAGTGTTCGATTTCACTTATTTTGAGCAACTTACAAGAAAAGTCTTGGGTACATGTATTTCATTATCACAGATCTTCATGAAAACATATTACTTAAAATTTTAAGTTCATAAAAACATAATAGCTAAAGGTGTTGAGCACATATACCAAGTGCCAGGCATTATGCTAAGCCTGCATTATCTCATTTAATCCTCCCAACAACCCTTTGGAATAGATGCTATTATTATCTCTTTCTTATTTAAATATTTGGTGTGCTAAAATTTTTTGTAGATACTTCCAATTCAGTTAATGGACACAAATAAGATTTTGTCTGGGAATAGGATCAGGGAGGAATTTGGGAAGATGGATAGAGGCTTCTTTATCTGGTTTTCTTTCTCCCTTTCTGATTATTACTTCTTATCTTTAAAGGAGTCTTTTCCTTGTCTGCTTCTTAAATATCAGTGTTCTTCAGGAGTCTGTAGCCTTTTCTTTTCACTTTACTTATGTTCTCTGGGTGAGTATATAGGCCCATGACTTAACTTCCACATCAGCTAACAGTGGCTCTGGCTTCTCAACTCTAAATATCTCACTTGAATGTTCTGTAGATATTCCATTTTCTACATTTAAAACTGAATTCTCTCTTTATTCAAACTCTATCAAAAAACAAAACAAAACAAAACTCTTCCTCTTGGCTTGTGCCCTACCTCTCCAGCCTTGTCTCTTGCCGCTTTCCAGTTAGCACTCCTTCCCTCCCCTGGATTGAATTACTGGCACTCTCTTGAAAGCACCATGATCTCTCTAATCTTGAGGTCCTTTGTTCTGAAATGTACTTTCTATTACTTTTCTACAGACTGTCTCTGACTCTCTCTTCCAGGATATGGATTAAGCATTACTTTTGCTTGAAAACTTTCTTTATTCTCTTTCTCACCTACCAAGTCTGGGTTAAAAGAAATGATAAAGTAAAAAATGATAAAAAGCTAGAAGAGGAGGTAGTATTTGCTGTGTCATTTCTACCTCGTCCTGTCTGTTGTTGCGTAACCTATGCATAGGGATGTTGGTTTGGGCCATGATATGTTTATCAAGCCTACAGAGAAAGTGCTCTCAAGTCTAGTTTGTTATTGCCCGTACAGAACTAGATGTATTGAGGCTCTATTTGGATACATGGAATTTTAAAGTTTTTGGTCAATTGTGTTTTGCTGTGTGTATTTGATGAGCTATGCCAGACAGAGGAGACATCAGTAGAAAGAACAGAAGTGCCCCTCTGGCTATTCCTCACTTAATATACTTGTCTTGTGAAATTTTAACCTCTACATAGTATTCTGATAGCAAGAGGTAGATATCTTTGTTCTAGCTAGATTTTTGCTGATGCCCTTTGGTTCCCAAATAGTAAATACTCTCAGGAGGTACAAATCATCTCCTCTTGTTCTCTGGGCTTTCTGCTAGCTTGATTTGATGGAGAGTCATAACAAACTGTATTCTGTATCTTTTTATATAAATTATTCATTCCACCAATTTTGGAGTTTAAATAGTAAAACCTTCTTTTCAGAAACTAATTGGGTACTAGATGGCATTTCTCATTTGGACAGTTAGAGGGCGTAGGTTCTTAAAGCTAATTAAGGTTATGGTAAACTAATATAATAATAATATGATGCAAACATTTATGTAACATCAGTCATATACCAGGCACTCTAACTCCTTTAAGTAGTATATATGTCAATTTTCATAGTAACCCCTGTGAGGTATTTTTATTTGTCCCCATTTAACTATGGTTATAGTAAACTAATAGCAGTAATAATAATGATATGAAGCAAACATTAAATAACATTAACCATATATCAGGCACTCTAACTCCTTTAAATAGTATATATGTTGATTCTCATAGTGACCCCTGTGAAGTACTTTTATATCCCCATTTAATAGGTGAAGAAAGTAAGGTACAGGGAGGCTAAATAATTGTCCAAAGTCACCCTGCTAGTAAGAGATGATGTTCAAACCTCAGCAATCTGCTACCAGAATCTATGCTCCATACCACTGTTGGATAAGCTGTCTATAATAAGTGAAATAGTAAATATTTTAAGCTTTGTGGGCCATTTGGTCTTTGCTGTAACTACTCAGCTCTGCATTGCAGTGCAGTGTGAAAGCAGTCAGACAATGCATGAAAGAATGAGTGAGTGTGGCTATAGTCCAGTAAAATTTTATGTGCAAAAACATAGGTACAGACAGGATTTGGCTTGAGAGTTGTACTTTGCTGACCCCTGCTCTAAACCAGTACTTTTCACAGTATGTGTTGTGGGTTTTTCCTCACATTTTTCTTGTTATTTCTTCTTTGACCTTTTGGTTCCTTAGAAGTATGTTGTTAATTTCCAAATATTTGGGAGATTTTCTGGATAACATTCTGTTACTCTGTTTTTGTCAGAGAACATACTCTGTATTTTAATTTTTAAAAATTTATTGACACTTTGTAATCCAGATTTTTGTGATCTTCATGATATTTCATGTATATTTGGAAAGAATATGAAAAAGTATATTCTGCTGTTTCTTCTGTTTATGGTGCTATTGTCATTTATTTTATTAATACTTCTACATATTTTGAAAACCCCGTAATAACTGTTATTTTGCCTTAAATAGTTGTTAAAATTTTTTTAATGAGAAAAATCTTATGTATTTACCACTTGGACACTCTCGTGTAAATCGTTTCTATTTGATATCATTTTACTTCTGCGTGAGAAAACTTTCATGATCATATCTTGTGCAGGTTTACTGATGATTCATTTTCTCAGCTTTGGTTATCTTGAAAAAGACTTTGTTTTGACTCAATTTTCAAAGGATATTTTTGCTTAGTATACAATTCTGTGTGGACTTTTTTCTGCCTCAGCACTTTAAACTGTCCATTGTCTTCTAACTTGCATCACTTTGGATGAGCAGTCTAGGATAATTTTTAAATCTTTGTTCCTCCATACAGCAGTTGTCCTTTTTTGTCTGGCTGCTGTTTAGAATTTGCCCTTTAGTGATGGCTTCAGCAATTTGTTTGCCATATGTCTTGTGTGTTTTTTCTGTGTGAATGATTATCCTGCTTGGGATTTGTTGAACGTCTTATATTTGTGGATTTATGGTTTCATCAATTTAGGAAACTTTTTACTATTATTTCTTCAGTTTTTTTTTCTTTTCCTCTGTCTTTTCTCTCCTTCTGGAGCCATAATTACCTATATATTAGACCACTCGATATTTTCCTACAGGTCATTGAAGCTCTGTCCGTTCTTCTTTTCTTTTTCTTTCTGTACTTTATTTTGGATGGATTCTATTGCTATGTCTTCAAGTTTATTTATCTTTTCATCATTGTCTGAGCTGCTATTAATCCTCTGGAGTAAATTTTCATTTTAGATAATGTAACAGTTTTCTATGTTGTTCTTTTATATCTTTTATTTTTTTATTCTTGGTATGTTTAAGATAATTCTTGAGTGTCTTGAAAATGTTAATTTTAACAGCAAATGTCTCCTAATTTTAATTATCTCTGGGTTTCCTGAGTCTATTTCTATTAAGTGATTTTCCCCCAGGTTATTAGTCACAGTTTCCTGTTTCTTCACTTATCAGTAATTTTATTATATCCTTTTAAAGTATATGGACACTGTTCTGGCAAACAGTCAAGTTCCTCATGAATCAGTTTCATCTTTGTGAAAAGCTTGCTTTCCAACTTTTATGAGGCAGCACTAGAGTAGCTTTTGCTCTAGAATTACTGGTATAATTTCACTATTAAGGTATGACACTCGCCTCCTGACCTCAGGATTCCTAATGACTGCCCAGCGAGTTCAAAGAGATATCTTCATTCTGGTTATTGAGAATTTGAGTGATTCTGGGCCCTTTGTGATCACTGAGAATTTTTTTGCTTTTAGCTCTCTAGTAATTGTTCTTTTCGTAGAATTTCTTCTTTGCATGACCTCATAGAGTTCATCCTATGCGTGCAGAGATTAATATTCTCAAATCTTACTATAGATAGTTTTACTGGAGCTCTTTTCCTGCTCTGCAAATTCTAGCCATCTTGTCCTCTCTGAACTCCAGGCTCTGTTTGTCCAAATTAGTAAGTCTACTGGGCTCTCTTTGGATTCCAACTTTCTGTGCCATAGTCTGGAAATTGCCTCCTAGTTGGAAGCTGGGGTGATTATAGGACTTAATTTGTTTTCTCCTCTTTCAGGGTTCACAGTGCTTTACTTCCTGTTGCAAATGTCTCAAAACATTTGTTTCATGTATTCTGTACAGTTTCTAGCTGTTTATGGCGGGGCGGGTAGGGGAGGGTAAATTCAGACCTTGATACTCCTTCATGGCTAGAAGTCCATCTTTTATGTTTTTAAACCTCTCTCATACTTTCGATCTCACTATCCACTTCTGTTTTCAACTTTGTCTTTTTATCTTCTGCTGATCTTGTATTTAACTCTTTCACTGAATTTTTAACTTATTTTATTTTTTGTTTCCGGAAGTTCCGTTTGCTTCTTCAAGTTTCCTTGGATACTTTTTATAGTTTCATATTCTTTGCTCATATACAGATATTTTGAATCCTTAATTTTATTTCTCACATTAAGCTTATTTCTCACATTAAGCTTATTTTATGTTAACTAATAATTCCATGTCTGATGTTTTTTGCCAGGCCAACTTTGCTGTTTGTTGTGACTTGCCCATTCTCACTCATGGTTTCTTATTTTGTTGTGTTTGTGTGTGTGTGGGTGGGGTGGTTTGTTTATTTTTTTAGCTTATTATCATTATTATTATTTTTTGAGACAGAGTGTTGCTGTGTCTCCCAGGCTAGAGTGCAGTCGAGCGACCTCAGCTCTCTGCAACCTCCACCTCCTGGGTTCGAGTGATTCCCCTGCCTCAGCCTCCCGAATAGATGGAATTACAGGCATGCGTCACCATGCCTGGCTAATTTTTGTAATTTTAGTCGAGATGGGGTTTCAACTTGTTGCCTAGGCTGGTCTCAATCTCCTGGCCTCAAGCAATCTGCCTGCCTTGGCTTTCCAAAGTGCTGGGATTACAGTGTGAGCCACCGCACCGGGCCTTTTTTTTTTTTTTTTTTTAGCTTATTTTTATTGAATTGCTACATGTAGGAATTCTTTGAGGGATGGATCGAAGTTGCGGTACTTCATTTAGGATTTATATTTGCTTGGGCCACATTGCTGAAGTTGCTTGAAGACACAACCAACCCTGAAGACTACTTTGAATTAAATTTCCTAGTTGAAGGATTCATGTTTAATGTGAATTTAGGCCAGCAACCATGTGAAGTATGCTTGTGGTTACAAATGTTCAGGGAGGTGTTTCTCCCTCTTCATGAGTTGCCTCCGCTTCTTTAGGAAGGGGTTATTTGTTGTTTCTGAGAAGTTTGCTGCTTTAATCAGAGGCGGTCTGCAATTCAAATCCCCACCTTAGGTAGGCCCTAGACTTTGTCTCCTATTCTTCCTCAGCCCACAGCACAGAAATCAGGGGTACAAGTATTCACCCGATGCCTTTAGAGTCCAGTAGGTGTAGGTGTTTTCTCACCCTCCAGGTTTCCCACTGGAAATCACTTTGGTTTTGTTCTTGGATTTCTTAATTTTTTGACAGCTCAGCAGTCCATTTAAAAAGATGATTTTACATTTTATCTAGTATTTTTAGTTTTTGGTAGGAGGTATATTTAGGATATTTTGTCAATCCTACTGTTAGAAATGGAAGTCTCTCTTCTGTTTCATAATGTGAAGATCTATACATATGTGGAAATACTAACAAGGTGAAATACATTCAGCCTTTATGAGGTCTATAAAATATAGGTGTGTATGTTTTATGTTTATAAAAACCCATGAGTATAATTTACTTGCTATTTATAATTTAGTTTCTCTTTGATTTGTTTACATTTTTATTCCTTCCTGGACTTGGACATAATTCAGCGCCTGGTTTCAGTTGGACTTGATTCAAAGAATGCAGTTTGTGTTTGGGACTGGAAAAGGGGAAAAATGTTGTCTATGGCTCCTGGTCATACAGATAGAGTAAGTATTCTCTTTTGAGATTTCTAATGAGTACTGGAAGGGAAAGACCAGAAGAGAGTTCAGGGGATTTTATTCTTCTGTATTTTGTTATTGCCAGATAGGTTGTGTGTAATTAAAATTTTACAATTGGTAAATAATTGTACAGATGTAAAAACTCTTAAAGTCTTAGAGTACATATGTTTTGTAGGACTTGGAAACATGATTCGATATGTATGGCATTGGCATAAGACTTTTTTTCTTTTTTTGTATTATACTTTAAGTTCTGGGGTACATGTGCAGAACGTGCAGGTTTGTTACATAGGTATACACGTGCCATGGAGGTTTGCTGCACCCATCAACCCATCATCTACATTAGGTATAAGACTTTTAACCCGGTGTTTGCTTCAGTAAAAACAAGATATTTCCATTTTTTAAAACAGTGTTATTGAAATAGATATACATAGGGATGCACATATTTAAGGTGTGAAGTTTGATGGGTTTGACATATGCAGACACCCATTATTCAAATCTCAATTTAAAAATTGAATGGTTTGAGCCTAGGATCTGTTTAGTTTGGTTTACCACTAATTTGTTACATATATATTATGGTTAAGGTGAAAAATGATGTTGCTTGTGTGGATTTAAAATTACGTATTACTATTACATTTTTTAGAGACCTAACATTTTTAGCTGACAACTTGTTAGCATATATATTCCTCATTCCAAGTTGTATATAAACAATACATCATAGCCAGCTTTTAATTAAATATTATACTATTTTTATGGATGTAGATCAAAAAAGTTATAAACTCCTAAAAGTGTCTAATTTGTGTGTATGTATGTGTAGTAAAATCCTAACCTGAACCAGCACAGAGGCATGGCCAATGATTCTATTTGGTGGGAATTTATGACTAAAAGTTGGGTAGAAAATTTTGTGTATATTCGCATTTTGGAGAATACATTTGGTTTTTAGTAGCTGCACAGAGAGGCCTATTACACACACACACACACACACACACACAAACACACAATTTAGACCATTATTAAAATGTTGGATATATTTTATTAGACAGCTGGCATGTTCTTACCTGCTTTGATCAAAGCATTTTGCACATGACTATTTGGAATTTAATAAATAGACCCATTATTATAAAATATGACACTGTCAATGGAGTTTTTGAAAGTATTATTGTGGTTGAATATTTCAAAGTTGCATTGATATGTTTTTCATATAATCTGTATTATGGTGAGTTGTTAAATATTAACTGTAATATATATTCTTTCTTCATTATCACTAAAGAGCATCACTTTGTAAATTTTTAGAGTATACCAAAATGTAAAGTGTACATTTTAGTATACCAAAAATGTAAACCTTTTAGAGGTAGGTTGATAAGGTGTCAAAGAAACATGAAGACTACCAGAAAGCGGAATAAATAAATTATTTTTTAAATGTTAGTTTTTCTTTCATCATTTGTTTAATTACGTTTCTCGTTCGTATTTTATTTCATCTGGGTTTTTGCTTGTTTGCTTTTGTAACAAAATGTTTTGCATGTGTTTAGAATTTATGGAATTTTAGAAAATAATGAAGCCTGGAGACTCCCAAAATTTAAGTATAAGTTAACTTTGACCTTTAAACAGTGAAAAAAATTACTGTAAAATCAGTGTTTGGATTCTTTACATAAATAGTTCTGAGTGATAGAAAGCTATAAAGGTGTTTCTTATTTCTTCTAATTTCTAGGCTGTATAAGTGTCATGTTCCATTCTGAATCTCTTTTCTGTAGAAATTATGCAAGCACCTCCCTTTGTGCCCTAATTCTGTTCAACCATTCTTGTTATTTATGGACCAAATTGTTTTAAAAACTAAAAATAAACAGACATGTCAAATTTTACTCCAGTAGTGTTTGAAGTTCATAGAAACTAAGAAATGCTTTTTATTTCTTATCATTTTCAAATTTACTTTATTTCTCATAAGATTTTGAAGTGTGGGATTCTGATTATTATTTATTGACGAATATTTTATGATTAGGAGTTTGGGCCATTTGGTCTTTTGGACAGGATTTTTAAATGATTCTGGAAATAAGTATTTTAATCATGAATCTGATTTGTTTACAGATATTTGATATTTCTTGGGATTTGTACCAGCCAAATAAACTTGTCAGCTGTGGTGTAAAACATATCAAGGTACTAGAAGGGTCTTGTTTTATAATAGTCACGTTTAGTTCTCTGCTGCTAAGTATATATCGCACTGTTAACAATTTAGCCTGCTTTCAGAATTTTGATAGTACTTATTTTTAAAATGGCAATGTTTTTATTGTTCTTACGTTCAATCAAACAAATATATGTATTATTTGATTTGAACTATTGTAAGGGATATAGGTATGAATAGGAAATTAATAAGCCACATTCCACAAAGAAATTTGTAGTCTAGTGAGGTAGGATTCACTGTGTCCATCCTGTTTCTTCATGTTTTGCTTACAAAGTAAAATGTTGAGAATAGGAAACAAGAGTTTTTCATTTACATAGATAGAATGGTGTGGGAGAAGCAACATGAGGTAGACCTGGCTTTGCCATTTATTAGCTGTTTAACCTAGTATGAGTTATTTAACCTCTTTGAGCTTTTTTTTTTCACATTTTAAAACTGTGACTGCTGTTACCATCCTCAAAGAATTGATGATTAAATAAGGTGGCAGTATATATTCAAGTGCTTGTCAGTGCCTAACACATGGTCTGCTTTCTGAAAGTGTTGCTTTTCCTTTTTCTGTGTTTGCTCCCTGATTTGACCTCAGCCTTTAAAAATTCTTTTATTTGACAAATAATAATAGTACATATTCATGGGTACATAGTGATGTTTTGATACATAAAAATGTATAGTGATCAGATTAGGGTAATTAGCTATCATCCCAAACATTTGCTATTTATTTGTTTTAGGACCATTCAGTATCCTCCTTCTAGCTATTTGAAACTGTATATTCAAATTACCTATACTCATTCTACAGTGGTATAGAGTAGTAGAACTTATTCCTCCCATCTAGTTATAATTTTGTATCCTTTAACAAATCTCTCCTTGTCCTTCTCTCAGCCTTGAGAGCCACTATTTACTTTGTTTATGAAAGCTCTGGGTTTTGTTTTATAATTACAGCTCAGATTTTGAAGCCTGTAAAGTCAGTGGTGATATTCATTATTATGTTTATAGTTACTTTTAAATCATTGGAACAAATTGGAATTAACTTGCTTTACTTCCACTGTCTGATATAACAGTTCCTGGTAACAGTTAATTCCTAGTGAATTAAGGTTCTGTGTTCACATTCTTTATTTCAATATGCCTAACTCCATCTACGTTTTCTCCAGTGCATCTTTCACTGCTGCTGCAATTCTGGGTTTGTTATTCTGGTATTGATTTGATTGATGGATAGTAGTAAATATTTATTTTTTGACAAATATTTAATACCAAAAAGGCTGTATGCTGGGCTTTACGGCACATGATATAAGCACTATGAAGGTAGAGATTTTTGTCTTGTTCATCTTTGATGGACAGTATGTTTGATATGGTACTTGATATATATTAAGTGCTTAATAAGTGATTGGCAAATTAATTATGAATAAAGAGATCTTACTATTTTATATTATAGTAAAGCTAAACGCTCCATTTTCAGGTTTTTATAAAAAGCTCATCTTCTCAAACTAAATAAACTATATTTTTATAATGAGTTACATTTCTTTCCCTTTGCTAGAAGAAATGAATAGTAACATAGTTCTCTTTGCAGGCAATACGTGTGAGGAAATTAATTCCCAGAGATGATCTAGAACTGCACTGTCCAACCATACGTAGCTATTTAAACATAAATTAGTTAAATGAAATTTAAAATTCATTTCCTCAGTCATACGAGCAGTACATTTCATATGCTTATGTGTCTGGTAGTGGTTATTGTATTGGAAAGCGTGTGTGTGTGTGTGTGTAATATTTTCATCATCATTGAAATTTCTGTTGGTCAATATTGATTTGGATTCTAGAACAATAGTTCTTAACTCTTGCTGAGCATCAAAATAACTTGGATACCTGGTCTTCATGCTTCAGAGATTGTGTCTCAGTTCATCTCAGCTGGGAGTCCAGGCATCCTATTTTATAATTTCCCTAGGTGATTCTAATGTGAAGCTAACGGGGAATCACTGATCTAGAAGAAAATAATGGATTCAAATTAGGACATTCTGAAAGAGAACAAGCCACTTATATACCCAGAAATTATGGAGATTTTAAGTTTAAAAATTATAAAGTTTAAAGTACTCATTAGATCTTTGAATAGATAATGATCATAATTTTTAGTTCTTTGAGGCTTCAAATTTTAAAATAATAATATTTGATAATAAATTATGTTATTTTAAATGTTAATTACTTATTACAAAGTTGAATTTATTCTTTGGGCCTAATTTCTTTATGCAGAACTATTTAATGTATATATCTCTGCCTGTCCCGTTTTTTTGGTTTATTTTTTAGAGATGGGATCCTACCATGTGGCCCATGCTGGAGTGCAGTAGCTATTCACAGGTGTGATTTATAGCTCACTGTAGCCTCAAACTCCTGGCCTCAAACCATCCTCCCACCTCAGCCTCCCAAGTTGCTGAGACTATAGGCATTTGCCACTGTGCCCACTTCCCCCCAACTCCTTTTTCTTTAAATTTCTCTCCATGAACTATAAAAATTTACCTAATTCCACCTAATAGAACAAAAACCCTGGTAATGAAGATTCATGTTTAACTTCTTATTTTCTCCCAAGAATGAACAAATCATTCCACATGGACATCTATCTTTTTTTTTAAGCTTTACAAGCAAAGCAATTGCTCAGCTTTGAAAATATCAAATATTATAGTTACAGTGAGCTGTAGTTACTGTGAGCTGTAGCATACTCCTTTTTTCCTATCTTTAATGTTTCTGTCAGAGAGAGTACATTAGATTTGGTCCTTTTTCTTCTTAGTCTGTGATGACTTATCTTCATTTTCATTGCTAACCCATTCCCAACTTTTTAACCGATTTTTTTTTTTTCTTGAGACAGAGTCTCACTCTGTGCCCAGGCTGGAGTGCAGTGGTGCACTCTTGGCTCACTGCAACCTCTGCCTCCTGAGTTCAAGCGATTCTCGTGCCTCAGCCTCCCGAGTAGCTGGGATTACAGGCATGCACCACCATACTCGCCTAATTTTTGTATTTTTTAGTAGAGATGGGACTTCGTCATATTGGCCAGGCTGGTCTTAAACTTCTGACCTCAGTTGATCTGCCTACCTTGGCCTCCCAAAGTGCTGGGATTACAGGCATGAGCCACTGTGCCTGGCTTAATCTAAGTTTTAGGTAGATTTCTTTTCAGAAACCTAAGGAAAGCATAGCATATTTTAAAAATAATCTGATTCAAACCCCTTATTCTTACAGATAAGAATTGAAACCAGTGACTATATAGCTGTGCTATAATGTAGCTTTGGACAACACTAGGATGAGAATCTGAACGTTGAATGCTATTTTATCATAAGGCAATTTCTTAGTTAATTTTTAGCTCACTGCTCTAATATAGCATCAAAATATTGGGAATGTTTTACTTTATTTTCTAAGAATTCTTTGGTAATTTGATTATACTATATACCTTTTAGTTCTGGAGTTTATGTGGAAATGCTCTGACCCCAAAACGAGGTGTCTTTGGTAAGACGGGTGACCTTCAGACAATACTGTGCCTAGCCTGTGCAAGGGATGAATTAACATATTCTGGTGCACTCAATGGGGATATATATGTTTGGAAAGGAATCAATCTTATACGAACAATACAAGGAGCCCATGCTGTAAGTATATTTAAGTATTTTAAACACTTTAATGTGTGTTACTTAACCTTGTCTTAGAATGACAGACTGCATAACGTAGTATATTGTTTCTAGTCAGTTTGGTTGCTTGAAAATGCTTTTCTAACTGAATTATCTATTTGTTTTCAAGATTTCAATGAAGAAATCAATTAGACTCATTGATATTTATTACATGAGTATAATTAGTATCTTGTTAAAGCTATTGCTTTAGTATGGTGTCTTTCTGAAGAGTAGTGTTGAAAAAAAGCTTGTTGACTTCAATCTAAAAGTATTCTAGATTAACGACACCAGAATAAAGCTAGTGCTCTTGAGGCTAATTTACCAGAGGCAATTAAATTTTTGTGTAAATAACTTACTAAACTAAAAAAGAAATCTGTTTAAATTTTTAGTGTTTTTTGGTTTGAGCTTTTTAGCAGTTGGGTCCCCCTTACAAAGTAAAGGGAGCTAGATAGCACAAAGCCACCATGTTGTTAACAGCAAGATCTTCATGTAGAAAAGTCCTCAGTGCATTAAATTTCTATTAATTGGGTTTTCCTACCCTTTGCTTTTTTATTTTTTATTTTTTTTGTGGTTGTTGAATTGTTTTTCTTTCCTTTATTCATTTGAGTGTTAGGGTTATTAATCTTTTGACAGTCATACATGTTGCAAATATTTCTCCAATCTGTTTGTCTTTGCTTATTACATCTTTTCTCATATGAACAAATTTAAAACTTGTGGGTGATCTGCCATGCATAGAAAAGTCTCTCACAGCCCAAAGTTATCTAAATGTTATTCTGAATTTTTCTAGTATTTCTGTTTTATTTTTTATATTTAGTTATAAATAGTTATAAGTTCATCTGTAATTCATTTTTACATGTGGTATAGGGCTTAAATCTATTTTCTTTTATGTTATATCCATATAATTAAATACCACCTTGGTTATATATAATCATGCCTTGATATTTTGGGGGGATTGGCTCCAGGACCACAGATACCAAAATCTGCACATACTCAAGTCTTGCCCTGGGAAACCTGCATATGTAAAGCCCTCCCTATCTGTGGGTTTTGCATCCCACAAAGATTGTATTTTGTTCTGGGTTTCATTGTTGATATGGAACTGTGGATGCAGAGCTGACTGTATTTATTGAAAAAAATCCATATAAGTGAGCCAGTGAAGTTCAAATCCACAAGGGGCAACTGTATTAAGTTCCTATGGACTTACTTCTAGATTTTCTTTTGTGTTTTCGGATGTATTTGTTTATTCTTATATCCTACCAAAATATTGTTAAATTGGTTTAAAAGGGCTTCTACCTTCATATAGTAGATGTTCTAAAAAACATTTGTTGTTAAATTATTTTATTTCCTCTTCTAGGCAGGAATTTTTAGCATGAATGCTTGTGAAGAAGGCTTTGCTACTGGTGGCAGAGATGGTTGTATTCGTCTTTGGGATTTAACTTTTAAACCAATTACTGTGATTGATCTCAGGGAAACAGACCAGGGATACAAAGGTAATAACAAAACAAATGTCTTAGAACTAGACAAACTCTAAACTTCCCAAAGATTATCTCTTTCTTTCAGTGAGTATAAATGTAAGTTTTGTAAATATAAAGAAGACTTACATTTGCCTCTTCACCCTGTATGCATTTGATTGAAATTCTTCTATTAAGGAGAAATTTTGTCTGTAAAGAGTTTAGGTTCATTGTTAGGAGAAAGATTCTTTCATAAGTCTAATGTCTATTATAATGGGACCTATAGAGAGATGTGAGAGGTACTCACTTAGGTATCTTTAGATTTTGAAAGTATTTCACTATTAGAATGCTAAATATAACTATTTAACAAATAAGCTATCCTAAATAAACAGTTGAGGGTAAATGTTGAGGGTTGGGGAACTTTTGTTCAGGACGATTTGAATGTGATTAGATGTATTTTTCCTTCATCCAAATTTATCAGCAATTGGGGGATTTTTTTTTCTCTTGGGGATTAAAAAAAATTGATGTAATAAAACAGGATCTTTTACTATAAAAGCTACCCACAGGTTTGTGTTTAAATGATATTCCAGTCACCTACAAGTTGTGTGACCTTGGGCTGATAATTTACCCTCACTGTAAATGAGGAGAATAAGAATAAATATATTATTTAGGATATAGGATCAAATGAATTGATATTTCTAAAATGTTTATAAGGATAGCACATAATAAGCATGTAAATGTTGTTATTCTATTTTCATTAGTTTTGCTAAACATTATTGTGCTTTAAAGCTTACAAAATAATTTGAGACTTTTTCTTATCTGATCCTCACGAGAACATTGTGAGGGTACACGGTGTCTTTATATTGGCCATGTAACACACTTGAGAAAACTGAAAAACACGTAGCTTTGCTAAGATTACAAAAGACATTGAGGCGTATGCAGAAAAAGTAAAATTCTCTCTTTTTAATGATATTATGAGTATATTGAAGAAATGTAGACAAGAAAAAAGATTATTAGAAGGAAAAGAATACAATTCTATAAAGGTAATTTACTAATTGAGTAGTTATTGAACAATGCAGACTGAAGTGTTAAAAGACTGGCTGAGCAAGTAGACATGGCTAGAGTTGTCTACAAGGGAGAAGGAAGAAGAGTACATGTCTTGAAGGATGGGTAGGAACTAGATACATAAAAAGACAAATATTTCATGTAGAAAACAACATGGACAATTGAAGAAAATGTGAGTATAGATCAAGGACTTATATATTTCTTCTGTCTCACATCTAAAATATAAAAGGTACAAAATTAACTTCAATTTAGGAAGATTGGAATTATTGACACAGGATATTTTGGGTGCCACCTTGCCAGCTGGAGACCTCCATGGCTGGCAATGCCCCTGTCCAGGGCTGCACTGGGCTCCAGGCTCGCCAGGAGGTACCCTGCCCACTTGGCCTGGCAGGCTGCGCTTGGCTTACACTCTGGCTGGATCCCACATTTGCTGCAGGATCCATGCTCAGCCCGTGGCTGGGCTGGGTGTGCTGTGACCTGCTTCTGCCTTGGGCATTGGCGTCTGGTTGAAGGGAATGTGGTGGCACCTAAAAAAGTTGGGGACTTCAGCAACCCTGAAGCCCCGAAGGGGGTGTTACAGCATGTTAATAGCTCTTTCAGTCCTGCCTAATAAACGGGGGCATATGGTGCCCAGCGGCTCCCCCTCCTGTTGCTTGTCAAGTAGGAGGGGAGTGCTACAGGGTTACACCTCTGTCTGTACTCACTGGTGAGTTCCGAGTTCTTGTCCCACATCCAAGAAGAAAGAGGTTATACTGACAGCTGGCAGGTGAGCAAGGCAAAGAGTTTTATTGAGTGACAAAACAGCTCTCAGTGGAGAGGGTACCCGAGATGAGCTGAAGTCAGGTAGTCTCCCCGCCCCCAACCCCCTACCCAAAGGTGGGCAGTCCCCAAATATGGCTGAGTCTGGAGCTTTTATGGGTTCAGAATGGAGGATTGCATTCTGATGGGTTTGTGAGTATGCAAAAAAGGCTTTAAAAAGGCACCACTCAGAGATGGGCACAACACTATAAAAAACCAATTAGGGAAGGGTAAATATGTGTAAAGTAGGTGAAAGGTGGGGATCAATCAGAGGAAAGTGCACCAAATGGGAATAGACGTTTTCAGTTGGTCCGTGGATTTATCTGAGACTTGCAGCTTGGCTTTCAGGCTTTAAACTGTTTTAGGTTTGAAGGTTGGATTTCACCGGGACTTGCCCCTATCTGTGTAGGGATTTGTCTGCCTCCTGCTGCTACCATTATTACAGCATTATATATTAAATACAATTTACTTTTTACTAGGTTTGTCTGTAAGGAGTGTGTGTTGGCGAGGTGACCACATTCTAGTTGGAACACAGGACAGTGAAATTTTTGAAATTGTGGTGCAAGAAAGAAATAAACCTTTTCTAATTATGCAAGGGCATTGTGAAGGTGAACTTTGGGCACTTGCTGTCCATCCTACTAAACCTTTGGCTGTGACTGGAAGTGATGATCGTTCGGTCAGGTAAGCAAATTATAAAGTAATTCCATAGGCTGGAATGTATCCTTAGATAAACATAAAGAAAACATGGCCAGGCGCCGTGGCTCACGCCTGTAATCCCAGCACTTTGGGAGGCCAAGGTGGGCGGATCACAAGGTCAAGAGATTGAGACCATCCTGGCCAACATGGTGAAACCCCGTCTCTACTAAAAATACAAAAATTAGCTGGGCGTGGTGGTGGGCGCCTGTAATCCCAGCTACTTGGGAGGCTGAGGCTGGAGAATTGCTTGAACCCAGGAGGCGAAGGTTGCAGTGCGCCGAGATCGTGGCACTGCATTCCAGCCTGGCAACAGAGTGAGACTCCATCTCAAAAAAAAAAAGAAAAAATACTCCGATTAAAACTTTATTAGCTCATGGTATAAGAAATGAACATAAGTAGTAAGTACTGAAAATTAATAGAATTATTAGTAATATTTTTTCTTACAAATATATGATATGGAGTTTGTTCCATATCAGAATCAGAATGTACAGAACTACCTCCTTCTTTTTTTTTTTTGAGACGGAGTCTCACTCTGTTGCCCAGGCTGGAGTGCAGTGGCGCAATCTCGGCTCACTGCAAGCTCCGCCTCCCGGGTTCACACCATTCTCCTGCCTCAGCCTCTCTGAGTAGCTGGGACTATAGGCGCCCACCACCACGCCTGGCTGATTTTTTATATTTTTAGTAGAGACAGGGTTTCACCTGGTCTCGATCTCCTGACCTCGTGATCCACCTGCCTTGGCCTCCCAAAGTGCTGGGATTACAAGCGTGAGCCACCGCGCCTGGACACCTCCTTCTTTTTAACAGGAATACAATATTTCACTGCATGGATATACTGTAATTTATTCAACTAATCCATTACTGATGGAAGATTAGTTTCCTCCAGTTTTGTGTATTTTAGAAATACAGGGCTTGCAGTGAATATCATTATACATTTGTCATTTTCTACATGTGTGAATATCTCTGATAAATGTTTAGCAGTAGTCAAAGGATGTGTGCATTTTAAATTTTGATAGGTAAGGCCTTACATAGAGGCAGCAACAATTTATACACCTATTGTGAATATATTGCCAGTGCCTGTTTTCTCACACCCTTAACAGAACTAATTATAATCCCAAAGGGTGAAAAATAATACCTTGTTATATTTTGAAAATATGTATTTCTCTTTTATTTAGGGTTGTTGAGTATGTTTTTATATGTTTAGAGGACATTTTTTTCTTTGACCTGTTCAAGCTCTTTGCCTATTTTCTATTAGTTCATGGATCTTTTTCTCTACTTGATTTTAAATAAGATCTAATGATATCTGTTTATGTATTAAAGAAATTAGAAACCTTGTCTGTGATAGTGGTTCTCAAAGTGTGGTTCCTAGATGAGCAACGTCAGCATTACCTAAGAATGTGTGAGAAATGCAAATTCTCAGGCCTTTTACAGGACCTAATACCAGAGCAATTTGTGATTTCAGAAGCCTTCCAAGTGACTACGATATACTCAAAAGTTTGAGAACCCCTGATCAATTTTAGGAATTGAGATTTGTTTCCCCCAGTTTGTCTTTTTTTCCCCCGATTTCATCTGTAAATATTTCCGTTTGTACCTTTAAAAGGTATCTCAAACATCACCACAATACTGTTATCACACAGTGTTCTGTATCTAGCTAGTATAGAAATTCCAGATTGTCTCATAAAATATTTTTATGATTTCTTAAAATCAGGACCCAAATGAGCTTCATATATTGCGTTTGTTGATATGTCTTTTCAGTCTCTTTTATTCTACAGCTTTCTTCCTTCCCTTTTTGTTCTTCTTACAGTTTATTCAGGGTTTCCCACATTCTGGTTTTGGCTAATTGCATACCCATAGTGTGTTTTAACATAGTCTTTGTATCCTGTATCCTGTAAATTGGTAGTTAGATTTAGAGGTTTGATGAAATACAGTTATGAATTTTCAGGATATTTCCTAGGTGGTAGTGTACTCCCACTTGATGGTATGTAATGTGTAGTCTCTGTTTTTTCTAGTAGCAACCATTGATGATTATTGTCTAGATCAGTATTTCTCAACCTTTTTTCATTGTCACTTTCTTACATTTTTTTCTTGATCACACCCTCTCTTTGAAATTTTAAGACCACAGACAACTGTGTATCTCTTTTTGTATTGTGGCCCCTTAAGAGAATGCAAACCATTGTAATATTTAAGATATTTTACCCCTAAGAATTCATTTTTACCCCCTTTCAGTAAATATTGCCCCGTTGAGAATGCATGGCCTAAATCTATCATTTTAATAAGAGTTTCAAATGGTGGCATTCTAATACTTACATATATCACTCATTATTCATTTGTTAGCTGTAATATTTCTGTAAAGAGAATTTCTTCTCATCAATTATTTGTTTATCCTGGCTATAATAAAGGCAGAAAAGTGCTTAATTCTTTCCTATATTTACCAATTTTAAAAAGTTAGGTGGTTCCCTAGAATCCTTTCTATAAACTTTCCACATTTCTTGCCATTTTTTCTGTGGGGTTGTTGATCTTTTTCTCCTTTACTTTTAGCAGCTCTTTATATATTATGGATGTTAACTCTTTGCCTATAATGTAAATTGCAAGTAATTTCAATAGTTTGTTACTTGCTTTTTTTTTTACTTCGTGTAGGTTGTTTTAGGTAAGCAAAAATTCTTGTTGTTGTTGTTGTTGTTATTTTTTATATAGCTGAATTTATCAGTATTTTCTTTCATGACTTCCAGGATTCTATCATAGAGAAATCTTCCCCAAAATTATTTTTTAAGAATTTTCAATATATTCTTCCAGTACATTAGTGGTTATGTTTTTATGTTTAACTCCTAATCTATGTAAAGCTTCCTTTAGTGTAAGGAGTAAGATGGGGAGTCAACCTAATTGTTTCCAGATAATTATTGATGTTTTTCATGGTACGCTAATCAGTCATGCCATTTACTGTCATTGTGCCAGTCTATTTTTGGGGGATGGGAGATGGCATAGGTCATATGTCTGTAAACCTACTGTGGTGGCTGCACCTCACTCTGTGCTCTGCTAGGAACTATTCATAATCCTTTCATTGTAGAACTGCTATTAACAAGTGCCACCGAGCTGCTGCCAATAGGACAGTTGTTTCTTTAAAAAGTAATTGTTCAGACTACTGTTTCTGTTATTGGTGGGCAATTTATTTGGAATAAAACAACTTCCAATGAAAACAAGTAAAGATATTAGTTAAAATGTCAATCACCTTAAAAGCTTCAAAGAACTGACAAGATAGTGAGGAGCTATCCAGCCAATTTGTGAAAGAAAATGGGCATTTATGGGCATTGTGCCAAAGCCGCTTTTTGCCCCGAAGGCATTTTTCCTTTGGGTAAACTTGACCTTTGCTTATGGCTTTGTCTTGGAGCACAAGGGACAGACAAGACCCAGCATTTGCCAAAGAAGGATAGTCCAACGTATGCTGCTAAAGCTATAAATTAAGCTCCAAAAAATATCTGCTTCAGATTTGTGTGGGAATGGAGACCTCACTTCTTGTTTTAAGTTTTGATAGCACAGAAGTATATAAAGCAGCTTGATATTGTTATTCAAATAGCATTAATTGTTCAAATGACTTTACCACAATGTAAGTTTCACATTACATTGTACTGCTTTTGCCTTATAATTTTAGGATGAGTTCATTAGGTAACAGTATTGAGTCTTCAGGAGAAGCTAATTTCCAAATCCATTCAGTGTTTAATAATATCACTAGAACCCGGGAGGCAGAAGTCGCAATGAGCTGAGATCGCGCCACTGGACTCCAGCCTGGGAAACAGCGAGACTCCGTCTCAAAAGAAAGAAAGAGACCAATTCTTCATAATTCAGAAAAATTTCAATCTTGGTTCTGAGATCAGAAAATCACAACAAAACTTAACCACTGCTAAGCCATTTAACTGCTGTGTTAGCGCAAGTCAGGATTTTCTGCTTCTGTATCTGGCAAAAATTCACAGAGCTGAAAATGGCCATACTGCCCAAGGTAATTTATAGATTCAATGCCATCCCCATCAAGCTACCAATGACTTTCTTCACAGAACTGGAAAAAACTAAAGTTCATATGGAACCAAAAAAGGGCCCGCGTTGCCAAGACAATCCTAAGCCAAAAGAACAAAGCTGGAGGCATCATGTTACCTGACTTCAAGTTATACTACAAGGCTATAGTAACCAAAACAGCATGGTACTGGTACCAAAACAGAGATATAGACCAATGGAACAGAACAGAGCCCTCAGAAATAATACCACACATCTACAGCCATCTGATCTTTGACAAACCTGACAAAAACAAGAAATGGGGAAAGGATTCCCTATTTAATAAATGGTGCTGGGAAAACTGGCTAGCCATATGTAGAAAGCTGAAACTGGATCCCTTCCTTACACCTTTTACAAAAATTAATTCAAGATGGATTAAAGACTTAAATGTTAGACCTAAAACCATAAAAACCCTAAAAGAAAACCTAGGCAATACCATTCAGGACAGAGGCATGGGCAAGGACTTCATGTCTAAAACACCAAAAGCAATGGCAACAAATCCAAAATTGACAAATGGGATCTGATTAAAGAGCTTCTGCACAGCAAAAGAAACTACCATCAGAGTGAACAGGCAACCTACAGAATGGGAGAAAATTTTTGCACTCTACTCATCTGACAAAGGGCTGATATCCAGAATTTACAAAGAACTCAAACAAATTTACAAGAAAAAAACAACCCCATCAAAAAGTGAGCAAAGGATATGAACAGACACTTCTCAAAAGAAGACATTTATGCAGCCAACAGACACATGAAAAAATGCTCATCATCACTGGCCATCAGAGAAATGCAAATCAAAATCACAATGAGGTACCATCTCACACCAGTTAGAATGGTGATCATTAAAAAGTCAGGAAACAGCAGGTGCTGGAGAGGATGTGGAGAAATAGTAACACTTTTACACTGTTGGTGGGACTGTAAACTGGTTCAACCATTGTTGAAGACAGTGTGGCAATTCCTCAGGGATCTAGAGCTAGAAATACCATTTGACCCAGCCATCCCATTACTGGGTATATACCCAAAGGGTTATAAATCATGCTGCTATAAAGACACGTGCACACATATGTTTGTTGTAGCACTGTTCACAATAGCAAAGACTTGGAACCAACCCAAATGTCCATCAATGATAGACTGGATTAAGAAAATGTGGTACATATATACCATGGAATACTATGCAGCCATAAAAAAGGATGAGTTCATGTCCTTTGTAGGGACATGGATGAGGCTGGAAACCATCATTCTCAGCAAACTATCTCAAGGACAAAAAAACCAAACACCACAAGTTCTCACTCATAGGTGGGAATTGAAAAATGAGAACACTTGGACACAGGAAGGGGGATATCACACAACGGGGGCTGTGGTGGGGTGGGGGGAGCGGGGAGGGATAGCATTAGGAGATATACCTAATGTAAATGACGAGTTAATGGGTGCAGCAAACCAACATGGCACATGTATACATATGTAACCTGCATATTGTGCACATGTACCCTAGAACTTAAAAGTATAACAATAATAAACATTAAAGCAGCTGTTATAACTACAAAACATAAATTCACAGAACTGACAGTGGTTAAATCCACAGGAGCAAATGAAGTTCACCATTAATGCTATTGGTTAAAAAAAACAAGAGAGAGTCTTATTTTTTTCTTTGCTAAGTACGTGCTAAAGAATAATACAATGAATAAGCACAGGCTTTAAACCCCTTACGTTTTCATAATCTGTGTAAATTTCTTTAAGCCATTTTTTTCTATACATACTTTTTTCCCACCATCAGTTAGTTATAATTCATCTTAGCAGATTCCAATTTAGGTTGCATTGAATTAGTGTTTTCTCAATGATTTTGAATAAATTCTTGTCTGTAGTTGTTTCGTGCAGACTATTCATAAAAGCAAATTCTTGTCACTTCACACTTTGCGTTGACTCCCCAAATAAACAATTGAGTAGTACCTGTAACATCTGTTAACTCATGAAGAATCAAGGAAAACCACTCAAAATTATTTGTTGTGTTTTTAAACTAATTATTGGTAGTGTTCCCAATATTCTCAACTTTTGGAGCAACTGTTCTCACAGAAAGGCTAACAGTCTTAAACAAGTCTGTTTTCTCTGGACATATTTCTTAAGCTGCTGCAATTCAAAATGATTTAAGTAATTCATTACCAGTAAGTAGCTTTCCTTGCTTGGCTAACAAATCAACCACTCAGAAATTTACTTCTCTTGCACCCTCATTGTATTTTTAAATTTGTGAATAACTTCTGTGATGAGATATTCTGTTTTAAATTTTCTAATTTTTCTGAGCTTTCTTATGAGTTGGAAAAATTGTGATGAGTACTTAGTCTGATAATGTATATTTGTATCCTTTTAGCACAGCTACAGTGTCATTGCATAATAAACCTAATGCTTTGCCATCTAATTCAATAACAGTATAGTCCATGCTCCATTGTGCCTTAAAAATGTAACATTCTAAGTCCAGTATGAATATACATTGGTAAACGAAAATAATAACAAAATGTCACTATATGGTAATACAGATAGCCCTCAAAATTCTGTCAAGTTGTAACTGTGTCACTGAAAATTGTAATGTACTGAGGAGCAGTCCAAAGTGATGAGAGTGTATCATCTCTTTCCCAGTATCTCAACTCTGCCTCTGTAGTGTGATACAAAGATAGTATGTAAGCCATAGACAATACATTAAAAAAAAAAAAAAAAAAAAGACCGAGTGTGGTGGCTCATGCCTGTAATCCCAGCACTTTGGGAGGCTGAGGCAGGTGGATCACATGAGGCCAGGAGTTCAAGACCAGCCTGGCCAACATGGCAAAACCCTGTCTCTACTAAAATAGAAAAATAAGCTGGGCATGGTGGCACATGCTTGTAATCCCAGCTACTCAGGAGGGTGAGCCACGAGAATCACTTGAACCTGGGAGGCGGAGGTTGCAGTGAACTAAGATTGCGCCAGCACTCCAGCCTGGGCGACAAAGTGAGACTCTGTCTCAAAAAAACAAAACAAAACAAAACAAAAAACCAAATAAGTATATGCCTGTACTTCCATAAAACTTTATTTACAGATACAGAAAGTAGAATTTCAAATAATTTTCTTGTGTTTCAAAATTTTATTAAAACATTTTTTTCAACCATTTAAAAATGTAAAAATTATTCCTAGCTTTCAGACTGTACAAAAATAGGCAGCAGGCCTGGTTTGGCCCACAGGACATGGTTTGTTCTCCCTTGTAGTAAGAGCGTAGAATGTCACCAGCAAATATCATATTTAATGTTGAAGTATTGAAGATTTTCCTTTGAAATCAGAAAAAAGACAGTTACGCTCATTTTCACCATTCTGTTCAGCTATAGACTAGAAGTCTTGGTCAATATAGTAAGGCCAAATGTATATGTGTATAGCATATATATGTGTATATATATATGTACAGATACACGCACACAGATTGGAAAGGAAAAAACAACTGCCATTCTCAGTTGGTTATATATATATATATGATGTGTTTATATATATATAGAAAAATCCAAAGATGAATTACTGGAATTGAAAAGAGAATTTAGCAAATTTTCTGGATATGAAAACAATATAAAAAAATCATTTTTCCTATAAACTAGTAACAATTTTAAAAATACTATAAAAGCATTTAGAAAATCTTAGTTTTGCTGATCTTTTTCTAATGTCTTGGGGGTAGATGCCTATTTGTTAAATTTTAGCCTTTGTTTATTTATAATGTAGTTATTCCTTGCTATTTTTGGGGGAGATTACTTCCAAGACCCCCTGCAGATACCATAATCTGTGGATGTTCAAGTCCATTATATAAAATGATATATAATTTGAACATCCTCCAAAATACAGTTACTCCTTGAACAACACAGGTTTGAACTGCATGGGTCCACTTATAGGTGGATTTTCTTCCACCTCTGCCACCCCTGAGATCGTAAGACAAGCCTCTCTTCTTCCTCCTCCTCAGCCTACACAATGTGAAGATGAGGATGTAGACTTTTATGATGATCCACTTCTACTTAATAACAATTATATTTTCTCTTCCTTATGATTTTCTTATGTTTTCTCTAGCTTACTTTATTGTAAGTATACAGCATTAGTACATATAATGCACAAAGTATATGTTAAACAGCTGTTTGTGTTATTGATAAGACTTCAGTCAACAGTAGGCTATTAGTAGTTAAGTTTTTGGAGAGTTAAACGTTAGACATGGCTTTTTGATGGCATGGGGATTGGTGCCTCTAACCCGTGCATTATTCAAGGGTCAACTGTACTTTAAATCTCTAGATTACTTATAATACCTAATACAGTATAAGTGCTGTGTAAATAGTTGTTATACTATATTGTTTGGGGAATAATGACAAGAAGAAAAAGTCCACATGTTCAGTACAGATGCAACCATCATAGGCCTAACTACATTTTCCATCCATGGTTGGTTGAATCTGTTGTTGCAGAACCCATGGATACAGAGGGCCAATTGTATATGCATTTAAAGCTCCCAAAAGTTCCTCCTAAGTACTGTTTCAGCTATATTTCACAAGTTTTGATTTTAAGGAGTTTTATAACTTACTTCAAAATAGTAACAATTCATTAAGAGTTCATCTTTGTCTTTGTCTTTTAGATTATATGGAAGTATAATTCTTAATTTTCAAACAATGGGTATCTTCTAGTTATCTTTTTTGTTGTTGATTTCTAGCACTGTAGTCTGGAACAGATTCTGAATTTGGATAGTTTTAAACACTAGACTATATGTACATAAGGATATATACATAGGTGTGTCTACACACACACACTCTCTCCCTTTGGTCAGGGTAGAAATAACCTAGCTAAAAGTGAAAGAATCAATGTTACTACATTGTTTAAAAATGCATTCTATTGGTGAGTGCGGTGGCTCACACCTGTAATCCTAGCACTTTGGGAGGCCAAGGCAGGTGGATCACCTGAGGTTGGGAGTTCGAGACAAGCCTGACCAACATGGAGAAACCCTGTCTCCACTAAAAATACAAAATTAGCCAGGTGTGGTGGTGCATGCCTGTAATCCTAGCTACTTGGGAGGCTGATGCAGGAGAATCGCTTGAACCGGGGAGGCGGAGGTTGCAGTGAGCCGAGATCACACCATTGCACTCCAGCCTGGACAACAGGAACAAAACTCCATCTCAAAAAAAAAGAAAAATCAAGGTTTTTAACTTCTTTGCCATGGGTTCGAACTTCCTCCTTTAGCTCAGAGTAGTTTGATCGTCTGAAGCCTTCTTCTGTCAACTCGACAAAGTCATTCTCCGTCCAGCTTTGTTCCATTGCTGTTGAGGAGCTATTTTCCTTTGGAGGAAGAGAGGTGCTCTGATTTTTAGAGTTTCCAGTTTTTCTGCTCTGTTTTTTCCCCATCTTTGTGGTTTTATCTACCTTTGGTCTTTGATGATGGTGACATACAGATGGGGTTTTGGTGTGGATGTCCTTTCTGTTTGTTAGTTTTCCTTCTAACAGTCAGGACCCTCAGCTGCAGGTCTGTTGGAGTTTGCTGGAGGTCCACTCCAGACGCTGTTTGCCTGGGTATCAGCAGCGGAGGCTGCAGAACAGCGGATATTGGTGAACAGCAAATGTTGCTGCCTGATCATTCCTCTGGAAGTTTTGTCTCAGAGGAGTACCCGGCCGTGTGAGGTGTCAGTCTGCCCCTTCTGGGGGGTGCCTCCCAGTTAGGCTACTCAGGGGTGAGGGACCCACTTGAGGAGGCAGTCTGTCCATTCTCAGATCTCCAGCTGCATGCTGGGAGGACCACTACTCTCTTCAAAGCTGTCAGACAGGGACATTTAAGTCTGCAGAGGTTTCTGCTGCCTTTTGTTTGGCTATGCCCTGCCCCCCAGAGGTGGAGTCTACAGAGGCAGGCAGGCCTCCTTGAGCTGCGGTGGGCTCTACCCAGTTTGAGCTTCCCAGGTGCTTTGTTTACCTACTTAAGCCTCGGCAGTGGCGGGCACCCCTCCCCCAGCCTCGCTGCCACCTTGCGGTTTGATCTCAGACTGCTGTGCTAGCAATGAGTGAGGCTCCGTGGGCATAGGACCCTCCGAGCCAGGTGCGGGATATAATCTCCTGGTGTGCCGTTTGCTAAGACCACTGGAAAAGCACAGTATTAGGGTGGGAGTGACCCAATTTTCCAGGTGCCGTTTGTCACCCCTTTCTTTGACTAGGAAAGGGAATTCCCTGACCCCTTGCACTTCCCAGGTGAGGCGATTCCTCACCCTGCTTTGACTCACGCACAGTGCGCTGCACCCACTGTCCTGCACCCTCTGTCCGACACTCCCCAGTGAGATGAACCCAGTACCTCAGTTGGAAATGCAGTAACCAAAACAGCATGGTACTGGTACCAAAACAGAGATATAGACTAATGGAACAGAACAGAGCCCTCAGAAATAATGCCACATATCTACAACTATCTGATCTTTGACAAACCTGACAAAAACAAGAAATGGGGAAAGGATTCCCTATTTAACAAATGGTGCTGGGGAAACTGGCTAGCCATATGTAGAAAACTGAAACTGGATCCCTTCCTTACACCTTTTACAAAAATTAATTCAAGATGGATTAAAGACTTAAATGTTAGACCTAAAACCATAAAAACCCTAGAAGAAAACCTAGGCAATACCATTAAGAACATAGGCATGGGCAAGGACTTCATGTCTAAAACACCAAAAGCAATGGCAACAAAAGCCAAAATTGACAAATGGGATCTAATTAAGCTAAAGAGCTTCTGCACAGCAAAAGAAACTACCATCAGAGTGAACAGGCTACCTACAGAATGGGAGAAAATTTTTGCAATCTACTCATCTGACAAAGGGCTAATATCCAGAATCTACAAAGAACTCAAACAAATTTACAAGAAAAAAACAACCCCATCAAAAAGTGGGCGAAGGATATGAACAGACGCTTCTCAAAACAAGACATTTATGCAGCCAAAAGACACATGAAAAAATGCTCATCATCACTGGCCATCAGAGAAATGCAAATCAAAACCACAATGAGATACCATCTCACACCAGTTAGAATGGTGATCATTAAAAAGTCAGGAAACAACAGGTGCTGGAGAAATCAGAACACTTTTACACTGTTGGTGGTACTGTAAACTAGTTCAACCATTGTGGAAGTCAGTGTGGTGATTCCTCAAGGATCTAGAACTAGAAATACCATTTGACCCAGCCATCCCATTACTGGGTATATACCCAGAGGATTATAAATCATGCTGCTAGAAAGACACACACACGTATGTTTACTGTGGCACTATTCACAATAGCAAAGACTTGGAACCAACCCAAATGTCCAACAATGATAGACTGGATTAAGAAAATGTGGGCACATATACACTATGGAATACTATGCAGCCATAAAAAGGATGAGTTCATGTCCTTTGTAGGGACATGGATGAAGCTGGAAACCATCATTCTCAGCAAACGATTTATCGCAAGGACAAAAAACCAGACACCACATGTTCTCACTCATAGGTGGTAATTGAACAATGAGAACACATGGACACAGGAAGGGGAACATCACATACCAGGGCCTGTTGTAGGGTTGGGGGAGGGGGGAGGGATAGCATTAGGCGATATACCTAATGTTAAATGATGAGTTAATGGGTGCAGCACACCATCATGGCACATGTATACATATGTAACAAACCTGCATGTTGTGCACATGTACCCTAAAACTAAGTATAATTAAAAATAAAAATAAATCAGTGTATCACACTACAGATGCAGAGTTGAGCTGTTGGGAAAGAGATGGTACACTCACATCACTTTGCACTGCTCCTCAGCTCATTAGAAATTTCAGTGACACAGTTACAACTTGACAGAATTTTGAGCGCTATGTGCATTACCATATGGTGACATTATTATTTATCACCAGTGCATACTCATCATGTTGAAATGAGATGAAAAAGATAAAATTGGACTTAGAATGTTACATTTTAAGGTGCAATGGAGCATGGACTTTACTGTTATTCAATCAGATGGCGAAACATTGTGTTTATTATGCAGTGACACTATAGCTGTGCTAAAAGGATACCAAAACAACAACAACAACAACAACAAAATGTAGCCAGGTTCGGTGGCACATTCCTGTTGTCCCAGCTTCTTATGAGGCTGAGGCTAGAGGATCGCTTGAGCCCATGGGGTCAAGGTTATAGTAAGCGATGATCATGCCACTGCACTCCAGCCTGAGTGACAGAGTGACTTGATGTCACCAAAAAAAATTAAAAGCAAAAGATTCTGTCAACTTCTGTCATTTAAGCATGAAGAGTTCCCATTTTCATAGATAATAATATCTTGCCACAAAACAGTTAAGATATCTAGATTTATCTTAATTAAGATGAGATTATTTTAACCAAAATATTTATTATTAAAGTATGCATTAGCTAACTATTCTTTTTTATTTTTAAAATTAAATTTTACAGGATATGGAGCCTAGTAGATCATGCATTAATAGCAAGGTGTAATATGGAAGAACCAATTCGTTGTGCAGCTGTCAATGCAGATGGAATCCATCTTGCCCTTGGAATGAAGGATGGCTCATTCACTGTACTTAGAGTAAGGTATGGTGTTAGGATAGAAATAGAAACACATAGTAATTTTCTCTTCAGTGATACCAAATATAGAATATGTAATACTTTTTGCTTTTACCCATTTATCCTTTTCCCCTTCTTATTAATATATCTATTTCAGATGTTAATTTCATCAAGTATAAAAATATATTTATAAAAATAGCTTTGTCCGAAAAATAAACTCAGAAACCTTGGTTTGGAGGGTTAAGAATGCTTAATAGATTACTGGCTAAAATTTTGAGCTATAAAATTTGGGTCCCAACTACCTTTTCCTGTTAGTATAGATTTTCGGTAATGATCCCTCTCCATTTAACAAGCTGAGGCTGTTAAAATGGGTTAATTTGTTGTTGTTGTTGTTATTTACAGCTTTATGCTTTAAAAAATGCTTCCATCTCTTGTTTTGTTTGAGTAATTAGAAAAATTTAAAGAATTTGGTAAAGCAGTTAACATTTTGTGTTGAATTATAGACAGATAAATTCAATTGAATTCTATGCAGCCAATAAGAAATTTGCTGTAGATCCACACATGTTCACAGGATAAGTACTTGTGAAGTCTTTCTTCTCTACCTCAATGAATGGTAAGATCCTTCACTCAGTTACTCAATTCAGAAACTATTAACACAGTTCTCTCTTTTGCCTCCCCTGCATAGTTAACTAAGGAGTTCTGGAGAGTCTAATTCCAAAATAGCTCTCATATTAATCTTCCTTCTATTCTCACCATTGTACTCTTGTGTAGGCTTCTGTCATCTACTAACTGGATTGGTGGAATAGCCTCTTAGCTGATCTTCTTACCTTCTGTTTTGCTTCCCTCAAGACCTTTCTTCACTCCACAGTGATGGTGATTCCTTTTAAAACACATTTGTGTGCTTTCCTCTTATTTCTAAAGTATGATAAAGGCTTTGTACTATCCTTAGGATGAAGCTCATAATCCTTCACGTGGTATGTAGTGCCCATCTTTCCAGCCTATTTCTCAGTACCCCAGTTTCTTTCATCTGTAGGAAACTCCTTTCCTATATCACCGTGCCATACAGTATATCTTCAGAACTTATTCACTCATTCTAACTGAAACTTTGTACTCTTTAACCAACATCTCCCCATTATGAACAGATACATTATGTTTTCTTGTACTTCAGAGCTTCTACACATGCTGACTCCCCTTTCTGAGACCAGTTTTTATAAAGAGATATGCTGAGACTTTTCTTTTAAATTAACATTTTTTATTGTAAAACATATAATATTTAAACACATTTCAACCATTTTTAAATGTAAAATTCAGTGCCATTAAGTACATTCACATTGTTGTGCAACCATCACCACCCTCTAGCTTCAGAACTTTTTCATCTTCCCAAATGGAAACTCTGTACCCAGTAAAAAATAATTCCCATTCTTCCATCTCCTAAGCCCCTGACAACCATCATTCTACTTTCTGGGTCTCTATGAAAGACACAATTTGACTACTGTAGGTACCTCACATTTTAAAAAATATGAATATAACATTTGAATATAAATTAAAGCTTTTCCTCCAGAGTGCTATAAATATGTCATATTACTTTATTTTGTTGTGCTGAAACAGCTTCTTAAACAGATGAAAGACTATGAAACCTCCCTATTGGGCTATCCATACTATTATGATTTGGGCACTGATTTGATCATTGATTCTAGAATCTCTGTAACTATCATCGTCTAAGATTAAGCATTTGTTCTTTCTCATTGGTGGTTTAATTTCTTTGGAGGCTGCTCTTCAGTTTTGCAGGTTAGAAATAATAAATAGAAACACCTGGTCATTACTTATGAATAATAATATTAATGATCAGCTTCATTTTTTCTTTTATGTAAGAACTGAAAGTATTGGAAGTACTGGAATTGGAGTGCTCACTTACAGAGGTTTTACAAGAATTTAAGATACATGGAAAACACCTAAGAATTCCTATCATATAGCTGATACGCATTCAAAAGTAGTGATTTTTTTTTTAGTTATACATTTACTTGCCCTTTCTGAAATGCAGTAGACTGGATGAAAAAATTTTTATTCCTAATAAGGCTGTATTTTAGCACCTGAATCCAACATTGCTAATAGTATTGAAAGGGTTATTCTGATTAATAAATGCCTTTAAAGGTGAACCACAAAATTCTAACTCACAAAATGGTCTTCTTAATCCATCTGAATTTACCTGGTTACTATTTCTTCTTGATTTGCTTTGTATTCTCCATATGGTAAAGCAGGATTCATTACTAAACATAACTTTTTTTTTTTTTTTTTTTTTTGAGATGGAGTCTTGCTCTGTCACAAGGCTGGAGTACAGTGGCGCAATCTCGGCTCACTGCAACCTCTGCCTCCCAGGTTCAAGCAATTCTCCTCCATCAGCCTCCTGAGTAGCTGGAACTATAGGTGTGCGCCACCACGCCCAGCTATTTTTTTTTTTTTTTTGTATTTTTAGTAGAGATGGGGTTTCACCATGTTGTCCAGGATGGTCTTGATCTCATGACCTTGTGATCTGCCTGCCTTGGCCTCCCAGAGTGCTGGGATTACAGGCGTGAGCTACTGTGCCTGGCTCATAACATATTAAAGTACAAGAAAATAGAATGAATTAGAATCTCACATCATGATTCACCATAAGGTGGTGTGCCAGGGTAAAGCCACAATATCTTCTTAAAACTTATCTTTTTTTCATAATAAAAACTGTTAACAATTTTAAAATTGTTTTGTAACCAGTGTGGCTTTTTAAAATTTTATTTTTGTGCCCCCCCAACTTCATTAAAACATAATGGACAAAAACTATATATATTTATGACATACAACATGAGATTTTGGTTATACATATACTTTGTGAAATGATTACATCAAGCTAGTTAACGTATTCATCACCTCACATAACCACTTTAGGGGGTGAGAACATTTAAGATGTGTCTTAGCAATTTTCAATTATATTCTACATTATTATTAACTCTAATCACCATGCCATACAGTATATCTTCAGAACTTATTCACTCATTCTAACTGAAACTTTGTACTCTTTAACCAACATCTCCCCATTTCCCACCTGTACTAATCCCTGTTAACCACCAATCTACTCTCTGCTGTTTGACTTTTTTAGATTCCGCATATAAGCGAGATCATGCAGTATCTGTTTTGCTCTGCCTGGTTTATTTCACTAAGCATTATGTACACCAGGTTCATCCATGTTGTAGCAAATGACAGGATTTTCTTCCTTTTCTAAAATTATTTTTTAAAATTTTTGTAGAGTCTGGGCCTCACTAAGTTGCCTAGGCTTGTCTCAAACTCCTGGCCTCAAACAATCCTCCCGCCTCAGCTTCTGAAAGTGCTGGGATTACAGGCATGAGCCCCTGTGCCCAGCTGATTTTCTTCCTTTTTAAGAATGAATAGTATATCTATTTCTTTATTCATTTATACATTGATGGACACTTAGGTTGGCTTGAGGGAAGGGGTGACATGAGTAATGTAAAACTGTCCTTCCCTCCTTCTTCAAATAGGTCTTGTCCTTATTGCTGTGTTACATACAGATTCTATAATCTCTCACCATGTTTTCTTAGCTCTTATGAACATATTTTTTATTTTAATTTTTATTTTAAGTTACAAGGTACATGCACAGGATGTGCAGGTTTGTTAGGTAGGTAAACATGTGCCATGGTGGTTTGCTGCACCTATCAACCCATCACCTAGGTATTAACCCATTTATGCCGGAGGTTGCAAATTATTTTTTTTTATGAAAAATCAGACCTTGGCAATGACCTTGAGCAGTAAGATATAAATAATTCCCACAAGCTTAGCGTTCCAGTAATGGAGCACTAGGCACAAATGGTTTGAGCTCAGTATACATTAGCTATTTTTCCTAATGCTCCCCTCCCCTCACCTCACCCCTGAAAGGCCTCTGTGTGTTGTTTCTCTCCCTGTGTCCATATGTTCTCATTGTTCAGCTCCCACTTATAAGTGAGAATATGCGGTGTTTGCTTTTCTGTTCCTGCATTAGTTTGCTGAGGATAATGGCTTCTTGCTCCATCCATGTCCCTGCAAAGGACATGATCTCCTTCCTTTTTATGGCTGCATAGTATTCCAGAGTATACATGTACCACATTTTCTTTATCCAGTCTATCATTGTTGGGCATTTGGGTTGATTCCATGTCTTTGTTATTGTGAATAGTGCTGCAGTGAACATACACATGCATGCATCTTTGTAATAGAATGATTTATATTTCTTTGTGTATATACCCAGTAATGGGATTGCTGGGAGAAGTGGTATTTCTGGTTCTAGATCTTTGAGGAATTGCCACACTGTCTTCCACAATGGTTGAACTAATTCACATTCCCACCAACAGTGTTAAAAGCATTCCTATTTCTCTTCAACCTCACCAGCATCTGTTGTTTCTTGACTTTTTAATAATTGTCATTCTGACTGACGTGAGATGGTATCTCAACGTGGTTTTGATTTGCATTTTTCTAATGATCAGTGATGTTGAGCTTTTTTTCATATGTTTGTTGGCCACATAAATGTTGTCTTTTGAAAAGTGTCTGCTCATGTCCTTTGCCTACTTTTTAATGGGGTTGTTTTTTCTTGTAAATTTGTTTAAGTTCCTTGTTGACTCTGGATATCAGACCTTTGTCAGATGGATAGATTGCAAAAATTTTTTCCCACTCTGTAGGTTGCCTCTTCACACTGATGATAGTTTCTTTTATTGCGCTGAAGCTCTTTAGTTTAATTAGATCCTATTTGTCAATTTTTGCTTTTGTTGCAGTTGCCTTTAGCGATTTCTTCATGAAATCTTTGCCCATGCCTATGACCTGAATGGTATTACCTAGATTTTCTTCTAGGTTTTTTTATAATTTTGTGTTTTACATTTAAGTCTTTAATCGCTCTTGAGTTAATTTTTGTATAAGGTGTAAGGAAGGGGTCCAGTTTCAGTTTTCTGCGTATAGCTAGCCAGTTTTCCCAGCACCATTTATTGAATAGGAGATCCTTTCCCTCTTGCTTGTTTTTGTCAGGTTTGTTGAAGATCAGATGGTTGTAGATGTGTAGTCTTATTTCTGAATTCTCTATTCTGTTCCATTGGTCTATGCATCTGTTTTTATACCAGCATCATGCTGTTTTGGTTACTGTAGCCTTGTAATATAGTTTGAGGTCCAGCAGCGTGATGCTTCCTGCCTTGTTCTTTTTGCTTAGGATTGACTTGGCTGTACGGGCTCTATTTTGGTTCCATATGATTTCTTAAGTAGTTATTTTCTAATTCTTTGAAGAATATCAGTGCTAGTTTAATGGGAATAGCATTGAATCTATAAATTACTTTGGGCAGTATGGCAACTTTCATGATACTCATTCTTCCTATCCAGGAGAATGGAATATTTTCATTTGTGTTCTCTTTTATTTCCTTGTGCAGTGGTTTGTAGTTCTCCTTAAAGAGGTCTTTCACTTCCCTTATTAGCTGTATTCCTAGGTATTTTATTCTCTTTGTAGCAATTGTGAATGGGAGTTCGTTCATAATTTGGCTCTCTGCTTGCCTGTTGTTGGTGTATAGGAATGCTTGTGACTTTTACACATTGATTTTATATCCTGAGACTTTGCTGGAGTTGCTTATTAGCTTAAGAAGCTTTTGGGCTGAGACGATGGAGTTTTCTAGATACAGGATCATGTCATCTGCAAACAAAGACAATCTGAATTCTTCTCTTCCTATTTGAATACGCTTTATTTCTTTTTCTTGTCTCATTTCCCTGGCCAGAACTTCAATACTGTGTTAAATAGGAGTGGTGAAGAGAGGACATCCTTGTCTTGTGCCAGTTTTCAAGGGGAATGTTTCCAGCTTTTGCACATTCAGTATGATATTGGCTGTGGGTTTGTCATAAACAGCTTATTATTTGGGGGGATGTTCCTTCAATATCTAGTTTATTGAGAGGTTTTAACATGAAAGGATGCTGAATTTTATCAAAGGCGTTTTCTGCCTGTTAAGATAATCATATGGTCTTCATTTTTAGATCTGTTTATGTGATGAATTACGTTTATTGGTTTGCGTTTGTTGAACCAGCCTTGCATCTTGGGGATGAAGCCTACTTGATTGTGGTGGAAAAGCTTTTTGATGTGCTGCTGGATTCAGTTTGCCAGTATTTTATTGAGGATTTTTGCATTGATATTCATCAGGGATACTGGCCTGAAGTTTTTTGTTGGATCTCTGCGAGGTTTTGGTATCAAGATGTTGCTGGCCTCATAAAATGAGTTAGGGAGGAGTCCCTCCTTTTCAATTGTTGGGCTATTTCAGAAGAAAGGATATCTGCTCCTCTTTGTATTTCTGGTAGAATTCAGCTATAAATTCGTCTGGTCCTGAGCCTTTTTTGTTGGTAGGCTATTTATTACTGCCTCAATTTTAGAACTTGTTATTGGTCTGTTCAGGGATTCAGCTTCTTCCTGGTTCAGTCTTTGGAGGGTGTATGTGTCCAGGAATTTATCCATTTCTTTTAGATTTCCTGGTTTACATGCATAGAAGTGTTTATAGTATTCTCTGAAAGTTGTTTGTATTTCTGTTTGGTCAATGGTGATATCCCCTTTATTATTTGTTATTATGTATATTTGAGTCTTCGCTCTTTTCTCCTTCATTAGTCTAGCTAGCAGTCTATTTATTTTATTAATTTTTTCAAAAAACCAGCTCCTGGATTAGTTAATTTTTTGAGGGGATTTTCATGTGTCTATCTCCTTTGTGAAGGTATTTTTATGCATGGATGATTCAAATTGGTATTTCTGCAAGGGGACTAGCATTGGAAAGTCCTTTTCTACCATTTTGCTGTCCTCACTTCCCACCATTTTCTGTTAAAAAAAATGCTCATATCATAGAGTCAAATGAAAACTTGCAAATATTTTAAAATAGAAAATTATATATACACATATGGAACTTTGACTTATAGTAAGCTACATTGTGTTATCAACAGCAAACTCCTCAGAGGCACCCATTCCTTCTCATGAATAGTGAGAGAGACTTCATAATAGTGGAAGAGCTTGATAAGCAAGGCTAATAAATTATGCTGAAGATGGAGTAAGGTTTCCTACAGGGTATGGGATAGACTATTAATAGTTGTACATATATAAAATTGTCATTTTATTTATTGATTGACTGAGACAAGGTCTCACTCACTCTGTTGCCCAGGCTGGAGTACAGTACCACAGTCACAGCTCACTGCAGCCTCCAACTCTTGGGCTCAAGCGATCCTCCCATCTCAGTCTTCCAAGTAGCTGTGACTACTTGGAAGTAGCCACCATGCCTAGCTAATGTTTTAATTTTTTGTAGAGATGTGGTCTTGTCATTTTGCCCAGTTGATCTCAAACTCCTGAGCTCAAGCAATCCTCCTGCCTTGGCCTCTGAAAGTGCTGGGATTACAGGCATGAGCCACCATGCCCAGTCAAATTGTCATTTTAAATTCTACCAATGGCTAGCCACTTGTCTCTCTCTGACAGTGTTACTACCACATTTTATCAACTTTAAAAAGGGATTGTGATAGTTTTTGCTGGAGAAATCACACATTCTCTTAAATTTTTTTTCAAATTATTTGTTTTTCCTGCTGTGCGTCTTGGGAGTAGTAAGTTCCAAAAGTTGTCTCCTGGCTTTAAAAAAGTAACTCTTTGTGTACATCCGTTATTTTTTCACATCAAATGGTTGGTTGCACCCCCACCAAAGAGCCCTATTAGAACATGCTCAATGTGTCCCATCTTAAGTTTCATGCCTCAAACCAAAGTCTCTCTCTCTTACATCACATTTCTACTTTCCTCCCTTTCACAGGAGTATTTCTCATAAAACTGTCTAACTTTATTCTCTTTTCTTCTAATTAACTTATCAACCTCTATCCTCATTCCTATATGGCTTCTGCTTTCAGCTTTATGTTGAAAAACACTCACTAATTGTACCCTATGTCCCTAAAACTAGGAGACGTTTTTCACTTCTCATTTAGCTTGAATTCCCAGCAGTATTTGATTCTCTTAACCACTTGCTGCTTCTCAAAATGCTTTCTCCCTTGGCTTTTAGGTGTTTGTTCTCTTTCTGTTTTCAGCTTACTTCTCTAGCCCCATTTTCTTCATAGGCTAATTATCTTTTGCCCAGCAAGTAAATATTAGAGTTCCTCAAAGCTCCTGCCTAGACTTTCTCTTCTTTTTACTCTATATTTTCTCCCTAGATAGTCTCATTCTGCTAGTCTCATTCTGCCTCTGCCGTCAGTTACCACGCATAGCCTGATGACCCCGGATGCACAGCTCCAGCTCTTATCTCAAAACTCGAGCTATGCATATCCAGTTACTTATTTAACATCACTTGGATGTCTCAAAGGCACCTCCAACTCAGCATTTCCAAAACTGAACTCATGATATCCCTCCCAAACTGATCATCTGTCCATGGGCCCTATCCTAGTGAATGGCACCATTATCCATGTTCCTAAGCAAAAACCTAGGTGTTTTCCTTGATACCTCTTTCTCCTGAACTCACCATCTGTAATCCATCACCACCACATCCTGTTGATTTTGCTTTCCTAATTAATTTTCTAGGAACATTTTAATTAAGGTTTGTGAATAAGATTAGAATTATATCTTTAACCTATAGTACGTATTATGTCCTATAATAGTATGGAATATAATACTACACTGTATTTTAAAGAAGCTCACTTTTTTCTGAAGTCTGAGAAACCATCATCTGTGGTAACCTTTTAATTGGTCTTGAACCTATTACTGTGCTCCTTTAATTTGTTTTGTTGTTGTTGTTGTTGTTGTTTTGAGACGGAGTCTCACCCTGTCGCCCAGGCTGGAGTGCAGTGGCAGGATCTCAGCTCACTGCAACCTCTGCCTCCCAGGTTCAAGTGATTCTCCTGCCTCAGCCTCCCAAGTAGCTGGGATTACAGGCGCATGCCACCACACCTGGCTAATTTTTTGTATTTGTAGTAGAGATGGGGTTTCACCGTGTTAGCCAGGATGGTCTCTATCTGATCTCGTGATCTGCCCGCCTCAGCCTCCCAAACTGCTGGGATTACAGGCGTGAGCCACCACACTCAGCCTTATTTGTTTTTTACCTTGGAACCAAATCAGTGATCTGACTGGTACATCTTATCCTAGCTTAGCCTCACAAATTAAGGCCAAAAATCTTAACAAGACATATGAGGCCCCCACTTCATGATTCTCCCTCAGCCTCCCTCAACAGACTAAGTTCACACCAAAGTCCCCTTGCTTGTGTCCATTCAACTCCGTCACAAGCTGAACTTGAATACTTTCTCTTGCCATCAGCTCTTTCACATACTGTTGTCTCTGCTGAAACATGGGTCCTTTACCTCCAGTTCTGTCTTCTGCTGAGCTAAATCTCATTCATTCCTCAGAACAAAATGGAGACATCATAGCTGTCTGCTCCACTTCCTTTGATATGTCTCCCCAGAATCACTCAGCTAGAAATGATTCTTCTGTTGTATGCTCTGATCAACTCTGTACCTTTACTTTGTGATGTATTATGAACTGTTCATGTATGAGTGTTCCCAGGCTTTTGCCTCCTTCTGCTTCTTAAAAGAAACCATAGTGATCATATATTAGTCTCCCAGAAGACTTAATTCAGAATGTTTTAAAAAATTAACACATTTTCATCTAATAGTTGTCGTCTTTGCTTTAAATTTGTCAGAGAAACTCTTCATGTGAGAGAGTAGTCATATAATTCATAATATTGACGTAGCAATATTATTCATACTAAAAAACCAATCAGTCAACCACAGTCTCTCTCTGTTACCTTCTACCGTGTGTGTGTGTGTGTGTGTGTGTGTGTGTGTGTTGGTGAGCAGGGGACATGTTAACAGAAAACCTTGGATATAAGACATTCTTCTCATTAATTGGGAGCAATTAAATCTCTAGAACAAAAATGCTATAAAAAATACCAAAATACTTCTGAAGAATTTTCCAGGAGCATTTTAATGAAGGTCATGAAGATTATAATTATAAAATTTTAAATAAAGGAGGCATAAAAAGTAAAAGCTGCCAAATAGTGCCTTAGACTTTTCTTAAAAATCTTACTCCATATAGGGAGGGAGGAATGGATGGATGGATGGATATGGAGCAAAGGGCAATAAGGTATATGGATTTAATGTTAACTTGAAGGAGTCCCTGGGAAATGCAGAGGCAGCTGTATGAGTCTGCATAGGAAGAGGACCTTGCAAGTTGCAGAGGCAAAAGTGATGTTGACAAGGAAAACTTTAAAAAAAAGTACAGAAGTTTCAAATAATACGATCTTGGATTTATCTTGGGGCTCATTTTTCTATTTCTATTTCTAACACTATGTTGGTTAGGGTAATCAGTAAGTACTGTAATTAACAGGCCCACAGCTGTATAGTGACTCAAATACAACCGAAGATTAATTCTTGCACATGTAACAGAAGTCAATGAAGGCAAAATTTTTCTGGAGAAAAGTCTCTGACACTGATTGAAAATAAGAATTTTTACTTCCTCCTACTTTTTCTCCCTCCCTCTGCTTCCCTTCCTCCTGCCCACAAACTCCACAACTTTGGAAACTCTGTGGTGTTTTACTACATATTTATCCATTTTTTGGCTGTTACTAATATCTGTATTATTTTGTAAACTCAATAAGAAGTCATCATTGAAAAAAAGTTCCACTTCACTGGTCAACATGGTCCCTAAGGGAGGAATGTGTGTTCTATTTTAAAATGTCAAAAAAATTAGCCAGGTATGGTGGTGTGCACCTGTAATCTCAGCTACTCGGGAGGCTGAGGTATGAGGTGAGAATGGCTTGAACCCCGGAGGTGGAGGTTGCAGTGAGCCGAGATCATGCCACTGGACTCCAGCCTAAGCAAGAGTGAGACTCTGTCTCAAAAAAAAAAAAAAAAAGTATTACTGAAGTAATATAGACGAATTCATCTTTTATTATTTCCTAAATGTAATTTTGCACATTTAGCTCCTTACAAAAAAAATTGTTTGAACATTATAGTGTTTAAATTAAACATTTTTCATAAACTCCATATTTACAAAGAACTTCTTTTACCATAAAAATCTATTACTTTATTTTCTTTATTCTTTATTAACTCCAGAAATTTAGTGTGGATCTCTGAAGTACTAAAAGTAATTTAGAAACTGAAATTCAGCATTTTCCTATACGTCTGGCATATATTGTTTCCATGTATTTCTGTTCAGCAACGTATTGTTGCTGAATTAATACTACTTGTGTTATTTATGTTTATTTTATAGTTTATAAACACTTGATACAGCTTCACAGTCATTTTAGACATGTTTGAAACGGAATTAATTCTGTTGTGACTTCTGTTCATGTAGTCTTATTTTTTCTTTTTAACAGAGATATGACGGAAGTTGTACATATTAAAGATAGGAAAGAGGCAATTCATGAGTTAAAATATTCACCAGATGGAACTTACCTTGCTGTTGGATGCAATGACAGCTCGGTTGATATTTATGGAGTTGCTCAGCGTTATAAAAAAGTTGGCGAGTGTTTGGGATCCCTTAGTTTCATCACTCATCTGGACTGGTCTTCAGACGGTAGATATTTGCAGACAAATGATGGAAATGGGAAAAGACTTTTTTATAGAATGCCAGGTAACAATTTCTAGCAAATTATAGATTTGTAGTGCCTATACAATATTTTAGAGTTTTACTGGAAGCAGAGTGTAAGTTACATTTGATCATAGGAAATCAAAGAAGATCTGAGCTAATATTTCAGGCACTATAGATTTTTCTGTAAGGCTGCCTTATTATATTGAAATCCTTTTGGGTTTTTTCTCAACTCTATTGAGGTATAATTGACATCAAAAATTGTATACATTGAAAATGTACAATGTAATGTTTTGATATATACATTGTGAAACCATTTCCACAATCAAGCTAAATGATGTATCTGTCACTTCACATAGTTACCATTTTTCTGTGTGTGTGGTGAGAACATTTAAATTCCACTCTCTTAGCAAATTTCAGGCATATCATACAGTAACAGCATTATTAACCGTAGTCAATAAGCTGTTTATTAGATCTTCTGAATTTATTCATCCTGTGTAACTGAAACTTATATCCCCTTATATCCACCCCAGCCCCCACCAACCTCTACCTCTCCCAGTCCCTGGCAACTACTACTATAAATCCATTGGTTCTTAATTAAAACTCCTTTGGCTGGAGGATCTAAAACAGATTCTCTTTTTATTGAATACCATACCAAGATCATAGTGTATGGTAAAGTACCACTGTATCTTAGAGAGTCAAAAATGCCATTTTTATGGGTGGAGCTAATTAAGTGAATTACTAATTCACTAATTACTAATTATTAGAAATGTGTGACCAATAAATTTTTTTGTGTTTCTCTCAAATAAACTGCAGGCTGGGCATAGTGGCTCACACCTGTAATCCCAGCACTTTGGGAGGCCACAGTGGACCGATAGCTTGAGCCCAGGAGTTTGAGACCAGCCTGGGCAACATGGCGAAACCCTGCCTTTACTAAAAATACAAAAACTAGCCGGGCGTGGTGGTATGCACCTGTGGTCCCAGCTATTCGGCAGGTTGGGATGGGAGGGTCATTTGAGCTTGGGAGAATGAGGCTGCAGTGAGCCGTTATGTTGCCACTGCATTACAACTAGGCCACAGATTAAGAGGCTGTCTCAAAAAAATAAATAAACTTTGCAAATATTAATAATATAACTAACTAACTTTGAAAAACAGAATTTCAACCAAAGATTTTAAAAGAGAGGAATAGGCTATGTGCAGTGGCTCACGCCTGTAATCCCAGCACTTTGGGAGGCCGAAGTGGAAGGATCTCTTGAGCCCAGGAGTTTGAGAACAGCCAGGGAACATGGTGAGACCACATCTCTACCAAAAAAAAAAAAAGAGCAGGCTGTGGTGGCATGCACCTGCAGTGGGAGGATCATTTGAGCTGGGAGTTCAAGGCTGCAGGGAGCCAAGATCGTGCCAGTGAACTCCAGCCTGGGTGAAAGAGCAAGACCGTGGCTCTAACTAAACAAATAAGTAAATAAATTAGCAAGCGAGTGAATGCATGAATGGATGGAATAAAAGAAGAATCATCAAAATATTACCTCTTAGTATTTTTTTTTTTGAGACGGAGTTTCGCTCTGTTGCCCAAGTTGGAGTGTAGTGGCATGTTCTCAGCTCACTGCAGCCTCTGCCTCCCGGGTTCAAGTGATTCTCCTACCTCAGCCTCCCGAGTAGCTGAGATTACAGGTGCCCACCACGATGCCCGGCTAATTTTTGTATTTTTAGTAGAGATGGGGTTTTACCATATTGGCCAGGCTGGTCTTGAACTCCTGATCTTCAGTGATCTGCCTGTCTCGGCCTCCCAAACTGCTGGGATTACAGGTGTGAGCCACTGCACCCGGCCACCGCATAGTACTTTATTTGTTGTGACGCTTAGGGAATTAGTCACTATATTCCAAGAACCTATTGTATAAAATTAGCTGTATAATTCAATTAATGCATCTCCCCAAAAGTTTTTCATTAACAGTCTATATGTAATGAAGACTGACTGGGTCCTAAAGTCCTCCTACCTAATGTAAATACATTATCCTACACTCATCCTTTCTTCTTGGTCTTTTCCAGTTCTCTCTTTTTCCTCAGCTGTGTATCTTAGCCTTCTTTTTTAATACCTGATTTGCCACTTTCTCATAGCTTTTACCTTTTTTATAACTTGCCCTGTTATGACTAATCTGTATCATTTTTTAAATAGGGTTCAGTTTTATTCTCCACATAAGTGAACCTGCTAAGCTAATCATTCGAGGCAATGTGTGTCTCTCAATCAGTGTAATTTTTGTAGTAGCTTTTTATAAATTTCTTGCGTTTAGTTTTCTTTTCTCTTAACCCAAACTTACCTACCTATTTATATATTTTCCTGTAAGTGGGGTGGGAAGATACATTAAATTTTGGAATTTACTATGTTCTCAGTACAGTTTAGGCTTGAGAAAATCAAATGAAATAACTTCTTAAATTAAGACTCTGATTTATTTTTAGGAGGAAAAGAAGTGACAAGTACAGAAGAAATAAAAGGTGTTCATTGGGCTTCATGGACATGTGTTTCAGGACTTGAAGTAAATGGAATTTGGCCCAAGTATTCAGATATCAACGATATAAATTCAGTAGATGGAAATTATATTGGCCAAGTTTTAGTTACAGCTGATGACTATGGAATTATAAAATTATTCCGGTATCCATGTTTAAGAAAAGGTACCTTTTCTTTCAAAATATTAAGTAACCTCTCTCTCACAGAAGACTTATGTTCTTGCAGAAAATTAGTCTTGAGATAAATTAAAGGATTTCATATTTTTTAAATTTACACTGATTGGTGAAGGGTTTCATTTTGCTAATTCAAAAATTATTGTCATATGCTGCATTTATTTTGGTCATGAAGTTTTATTAGAAAATTCTTTTTGAATTCATATGTTGTTATGAATGCACTATATCTCTTTTCAAAGAAATATTTTTCTTTTCACTTCGTGAATTCTTTCATAGAGTCAGACTGTACAATGATGGTAGTATTTTTTTTTTTTTTTTTTTTTTGAGACAGGGTCTCGCTCTGTCACCCGGGCTGGAGTGCAGTGGTGATCTCTGCTCACTGCAGCCTCCACCTCTTGGGTTCCATCAACCCTCCTGCCTCAGCCTCCCAGGTAACTGGGATTACAGGCATGCGCCACCACTCGCAGCTAATTTTTGTATTTTTAGTAGAGACAGGGTTTCACCGTGTTGGCCAGGCTGTGTCTTAAAGTCCTCACCTCAGGCGATCTCCCCACGTCAGCCTCTCAAAGTACTAGGATTACAGGCATGAGCAGGGTCTGATATGGTTTAGCTTTGTGTCCCCAGCCAAATCTCATTTTGAATTGTAATCTCCAGGTGTTAAGGGAGGAACCTGGTGAGAAGTGATTGGATTATGGGGGCACTTTCCCCTATGCTGCTGTTGTGATAGTGAATGAATTCTCATGAGATCCAATGGTTTTATGAATGGTAGTTTTTCCTGTGATCTCACGCACTTCTCCTTCATGCCACCCTGTGAAGAGGGTGCCTTGCTTCCCCTTCACCTTCTGCCATGATTGTAAGTTTCCTGAGGCCTCCCCAGCCATGCTGAACTGTGAGTCAATTAAATCTTTTTCCTTTATAAATTACTCAGCCTTGGGCAGTTCTTTATAGCAGTTTGAAAATGGACTAATACATGGTCTTATCATTTGGTTATTTTCTACATGTTTTATATATCACCTCTTTTTCTTGGATCTCTTCTAAAATGATATGAATCATTCTGTTCATAGACCTGGGATAATTAAATAAAATGTTAGGTATCATTTGTTTATTCCATGCCTATTTCCTAAAGTATTTGAGTCAGCTCATAACAAGTCCATAAGTACTAAAGTAACTATACAAATAGAGAATCAGTATCAGGGGAAATATAAATATAAATACCATATTCAAACTAGATAAAGAAAATGACAGTAGTCAAACATCAAATTTGATTCTGAGCTTTGTGGAAACCAAAAATAAAGCAGTGCACAAAATAGTTTTCATTCTACATTTTTAAAAAAAGCAACTTACTCCTCTAGCAAATCAAAATTTCTTTGGAAAATTTTCGAGGAACTTTCCTGTGGTATGGGACTTTATATTAGATGTAGTGAATGTGTATTCCTAGAGCATCAACATCTACAACAGATGCAATAGTGATTTTCACCTGGCTTGTTGATACAAGCTGTTGGGCAAACATTAAAAATGTAGCTTAGTAAAGGTGATTTTTGGAAACAGCTAAAATAGTTTGATTCAAATATATAATCTGCTGATGTCAAACTTAAGGGCTCAATTTTTCCAGAAGCCCAGGCTGGTATTTCTGTTGTGCCTCTAAGGTAAAGTGATGAGTTTAAGATCTTGCCAGCTTGGTCAGGCGTGGTGGTTCACACCTGTAATCCCAGCACTTTGGGAAGCTGAGGTGGGCGGATCACGAGGTCAGAAGATCGAGACCATCCTGGCTAACACTGTGAAACCCTGTCTCTACTAAAAAATAGAAAAAATTTAGCCGGGCGTAGTGGCGGGTGCCTGTAGTCCCAGCTACTGGGGAGGCTGAGGCAGGAGAATGGTGTGAACCTGGGAGGCAGAGCTTGCAGTGAGCCGAGATTGCACTGCTGCACTCCAGCCTAGGGGACAGAGCGAGACTACATCTCAAAAAAAAAAAAAAAAAAAAAAGATCTTGCTGGCTTGCCATATTATTGATTCCTGCCTGTGAGATGTCAGCTTCCTAGGTGCATGTGAAGATATTTCACTAAGTATGTTAATAAAGGTGTGTTAGTCTGTTTTCACAGTGCTATAAAGAACTTCCTGACACTGGGTAGTTTATTTTTAAAAAATGAGGTTTAATTAACTCACAGTTCCTCATGGCTGGGGAGGCCTCAGGTAACTTACAGTCATGGCAGAAGGTGAAGGGGAAGCAAGGCACAACTTACATGGCATCAGGAGAGAGAGTGGGAACAATGGGGGGAACTGCTGAACACTTTTAAACCGTCAGATCTCGTGAGAACTCACTCACTGTCACGAAAACAGCATGGGGGAAACTGCCCCCTGATTCAGTCACCTCCCACCAGGTCCCTCCTTCAACATACGAGGATTACGATTTGAGATGAGATTTAGGTGGGGACACAGAGCCAAACCATATCAAAAGGCTGGCTAAATATCTAACAATTAAAGTACCCTATTTCTGAGTCCCACCGCCTAGCCAGGACATGAGAGTCACCATGCACAACAAATTTTAAGATGATACTTGCCTGGTTATAAAGTGTGAGATTCAGTAATAGTTATGATTATCTTACTCTTAGACATTGCTCCTACTTATTGTTTCACATACTGACCTCTATGCAAAAACAAAAATGCTTTAATCTTCTGAGTTTTCTTAGTCAAGTGGATAGGATTTATTGATTATTTTTATCATTTGCAAGAGAGAAGTCAATATTATTGCACAATAATTTTATTTCATTTATAAAATGTGTAGTAGTTCTTTGAACTGCTGTGTGAATATTTTACCAAAGCCTAAGAAAATTAGTGTTGTCTAAGAGATTATTCACTCCTTCAAGGACATAAGTATAAATTGCTTCTCTTTTTTGTTTCCCTTTTGTTAGATTTTTTGTTAGTAATTTATTTTCTAGTAAGGATGATTTTTATTTCTAGGCACTTGTGAGTCAGCTTGAGATTGTAGCTAGGTAAGTGGGAAAGACAGAATACGACTAGTGCATTTTTAATGGCTTAATATAAGTATTTTAAGATTTTATGTTTTGCAGACCACTTGGGCCAAAAAGATTATGTATTAATTGAATTCACATAATTACATACCTTGAAGTTGGCAGTATTACTAGAAATATTCTCTTTCTTTTAGATTAATTATTAAGTTGCATTGCTAGTCCAACTTAGAAAAATGTAGCTGATGTATTAATATATTTTAGATATCCATTCAGGTAATATTCATTAGGCGACTTCGTAGAAGTGCAGCATTTACAAAATGTGGATTTTAAATAATAGAAGTAGTTTATGTTATAGAATCATTGTAATTGAAACAAAAAATATATGAAGTTAGCTCAAAGAGAGAATGATCATATGAATCACATATACCCTACATACTGCACTTTAATTTCAGCCCAAAGCATTCCACCCCTCTTCATATTTTTTTCTTCATTATCATCCTCTTTTTCTCTAGTTTCACCTGCTCTTGACCATAATCTCTCTGAAAGAATCCAGGACTCTTCCTAGGCAGCAGCATAGGGGCTGTGGTGGACGGTGAGCAGGTCAGGGTCAGGGAGAATGGAGAGGTGTGGGCAGAGTTACGTTAGCCCATCACCTACATCACTGTTAATAATGGCCAAGTCCCCCTCTGTACTTCTTGTTGACAAATGAAAATTTATATTTAGAGAAAATATCATTTAGATTCCAGGAAATTCATAGGAAAAACCAAATATCTAACAAAGAAAAATTTATAACAGGGACTTATTCAGTGCTATTTTCCATATTGTTGCAGGTAGCTTTAATGCCTTTTTTTCACTGCTGCAAAATATTGTGTTGTAAGTATATGCTGCAATTTATACATTTATTCTCCTGTCATTGGACATTTGGGTCATTTCCCATCTTTTGATATTAAATGCAGGTTTCTCAAAGGAGTGAAATAACTAGGAGTGAAATTTCTGGGTCATGGAGAATGTGAACGTTACAAGAAAATACCTAAATATTTTCCAAAGTGGTTATCCAGTTTTACAAAGCCTGTTGATTCAGCACTTGATATTGCTATGCTTTCTAACTTTTGCAAATCCAGTTAGTGTAAATGATGTCACATTGAGGTCTTAATTTCCATTTGTCTGACTACAAATGAGGTTAACCATCTTTTAAAATATGTTTTGGTCTTCTGTGTTTTCTCCTCTGTCAAACATGGGTTCGTATCTCTTTCCTCTTTTTCTATTGGGTTATTTCTTTTATTGATCTTTAAGAATTACTTTATATACTCTAATACAAATGCTTTGTAATTTTTATAGTTTGCAAATATCTTTTCCCAGTTTTTGGCTTGCCTTTTTATTTTCTTAATGATGTGTTTTCTTGGCCAGTTCTTAATTTCAGTGTAGTCAAGTCTATTTCTCTTTCTTTTCTTATAGGTAGTGTAGTTTTGTATATTAAGAAATTCTTACTTTTACTGGGGTCAGAAAGATATTTTCATATATTTATATATTCCCATATCTAGAAGTTTAATATCATTAAAACAGTTAAATGGAAAAAATCTTTTGTCATATTGATATAATATATTAAAAATATTTAGTTCATATTACCCTTGTGTGAAAATACACATTAAAACACATTAGAAAAGAAATGGAGTCATTGAAACACAAATATTTTAGTATATTTCCTTATCTTTACCAAGAATTTTCATCCTCTTTTAAATTAGGAAGCTTCTATGATCATTATAGCTTGTGTTGATAAATTTTTTTCTCTGAGATATTTGTACTAATTTATGATACACTGTTTAGGCCTTAACTATTCTTATTACTGAATCATTTTTATCATAGTTTTCATAATCAAAGGGTACCTTGTGAGCATATAATCCAATTTACATTTAAAAATGAGAAAATGGAGTCCAAAAGAGGTTTGGTGGAATGCGCAAACTTCCGTGCTATTAAATGGTCAAACTGATGCTCAAGCACTAGTCTTTTTATTTCAATTCTAATATTCTTTAAGCTACATCAAACTTTTGCCCTCTTCTGTGCATTATAGGGGATGGAATCATGTTCATGCCCTCTCAGTTTCCTTTACTACTGTTTCCTCCATTACAGTCTAGCATTCCAACTCAAATATCCAAGCAGAGGAAAAGGAAATGTAATCTTTCCTTTTCCTTTCTTTTTCTCTTTCTTCAAATATCTAATGAGTGTTTGCTATATACCAGGCACCAGGGATATATATTAAACAAGACACCACTGCTGTCTTCAAAGAGCTTGTAGGTTTATTGGAGGAGTTAACAAGTAAATAGACTATTACATTTCAGTGTTATATAAGTATCATCACAAGGGGTAATCACAGAGAATTCTGGAAGCATGTAACTTGGTCTTGGTGAGTCAAGGTCACTTCATGAAAGATATGATATCTAGGTTCACTTTTAAGATACCCATTTATCAGAACGAGTTATTAAAAATTAAACTGGTTATTAAAAATTATTAATACAGGCCCATTGACTAAAAATAACTGGTTTCTCTTAGACTTATTTTACAGCTTTCTTTTTTTTTTTGAGACGGAGTCTCGCTCTGTCGCCTAGGCTAGAGTGCAGTGGCGCAATCTCGGCTCACTGCAAGCTCCGCCTCCCGGGTTCACGCCATTCTCCTGCCTCAGCCTCTCCGAGTAGCTGGGACTACAGGCGCCCGCCACCGCGCCCGGCTAATTTTTTGTATTTTTAGTAGAGACGGGGTTTCACCGTGGTCTCAATCTCCTGACCTCGTGATCCGCCCGCCTCGGCCTCCCAAAGTGCTGGGATTACAAGCGTGAGCCACCACGCCCGGCCTATTTTACAGCTTTCTTGTTTAGCTGCCTTGGTTTATCCAAGAGGGTCTTTGAAAAGTCTCAAAGAAAAGTTTGGAAGGGACTTACAGGATTATTTGTACCTCTCTCTATCACTCAGTATAGGCAGAGTAGATGCTGAGATAACTCTTTAATTTGTCCTAACATAACAAATTAGTAGATCTTAGAACTTGGAATTTTATTTGTTGGAATTTCTGGCTTTAACTTTTCAGACTCTCTAATGTCTAAGAGTGCTTAAGGATTGCATCAAAGGTAGTAGTAGTAGCCAAAGCCCTCTTGACAGGCAAGTAATGCATTCCTATATAAGAGCCCTTACCTCATAGGACTTTGCTGGGCTGAACTATGCGAAGTTAAATTAGTGACTTAGATTAAGCTACATAAAAAATTTATTCGTAAAATAACAGTATTACTATTAAGCAGCAGTAAATTATAACTTTAGATGAGTTTTGATTCTATCTTATGCATTAATTATGATAGTTATCTTAAATTAATGACTAAGATGAAAGTTTTTCTCCAGAATTTCATTGATGGGGCTTTGACATCCTCATATACAAGTCTTCTATAACTTAATATAAAATGTTTAAAACAATATCAAAATGAAGCTAAGCATCATTGTATCCTGTGTACTTTAATAAGAATATCTATATAATGCCACATACCAGGAGGAGGAGATAGAGAATATATTCTAAAAATATATTCCTGTCAGATGTAGTGGCTCGTGCCTGTAATCCTGACACTTTGGGAGGCTAAGGCAGGAGGATTGCTTGAGCCCAGGAGTTCGAGATGAGCCTGGGCAACATAGCAAGACCCTGTCTCTGCCATAAATAAATAAATAAATAAATAAAATATATCCCTATTATCACATAGATTTTTAAGAAAATTAACCACAAAGTTAAATGATTCCTTTATTCTTGGAGAAACTTGGGTGTATACCACCGTAGCCAAATGATACAGCTTAACATCTCTAATGATAGAACTGACCATATCCCCTGAAATGACATATCCAAAAGGATACAACATTGCCCATACCCAAAACACATCACCTGAGTCTCATCATGAGGAGGCATTAGACAAAACCCAAATTGAAAGATATTTTTTAAAATATCTGGATTTTTAAAATGATTATAAAGGACATTGTTGGAACAACTGGGCATATTTGACTTTCATTAATATGATGCATTACAATGATTGACTTTTTAATGTCGAACCAAACTTGCATTCCTGGCATAAATCTCATTTGATTATGTTGTTTAATCCTTTTTGTATGTTGCTGAATTCATTTTGCTAATATTTTGTTGATGACTTAAGTGTTAAAAGGATCCTCTGGCTGCTTGGGTTGAGAATAATGGGGGTAAGGTCGAGTTGATTAGTCCTTTGAATTTCCCCAAAGGCCTCAGGCCAAAATATTCAAATGTTTTAATATAAAAACAGTTGATCCCCGGGTTTTTCTCAGAGTGGTAAGATAATGCCTCACAGCCTTTGTGGTTCCTTGTGAATCAGCAGAGGAGATATTTGCATTCCTTGATACAGATTCATTCATTTGTTCAATTTTTGAATCAGCATTTTTCCCATTTGTTTATAATTCAGATAGAAGGATGATACAGTGGTTCATGTATAAAAATTGTTTGAAATGGTATTTTGTTTAGCATTTGTTTATCAATTTAAAGATATATTTTTATTATAGGGGCCAAGTTTAGAAAATATATTGGCCATTCAGCTCACGTAACTAATGTCAGATGGTCACATGATTATCAGTGGGTTATTTCTATTGGTGGAGCAGATCACTCTGTCTTTCAGTGGAAATTTATTCCTGAAAGAAAACTGAAAGATGCTCTTCACATAGCACCCCAAGGTGAGTAGTATACATTACCTAAACAGTTTCCCTGTCAAATAATTCTTCAGTAACCCCCAAATAACAATTTTATATTAAAGTATAATCTGGCCTCATAAGTTAACAGTATATTTTGTTATTAGTAGAAATTTCAAGTTAAAATATTAGTTCTATATGTTTAAAGTTAGATGTCACAGAGTGTGGAATACAAAGTAATTTTGATTGCGTTTTAATCTATCAAATAATGAGTGAAGAAACAGTTATATTAATAGCAAAACAAACAATATATCCTCTGAGAAGATGGGTATCTAGATTTTGTAAATGCTTTTATTGACAAAAATTATCTAATGTCAATTCATCTGTTGCATATAGTATTTTTAGCTATTTTTCATGTTAATTATAGGTTATATTCACTTATATTTGTACAGACATTTAAATTTGGTGTAGCGGTCATTGGGGAGCCAGTGAAGGGATTTAAAGGAGCTATTGAGTTTGCAGTGAGTGGAGAGGAAGATAATCTGTAGTACAGTTTACTGACATCTGTGTCACTTGAATAGGTAATTTCATTTGATTGTTTTATGGCTTGTCTCCATGTCAACTGACATAGCTCTTAATCATTAATTTTCCAGTGCTGTTTTGAAAGTGAATCTTCTTTAAACAAGTAACATTTCATTTTTAAAAATTACAGAAAGTCTGGCTGACTCTCATAGTGATGAATCAGATTCAGATCTGTCTGATGTTCCAGAACTGGATTCTGAAATTGAACAAGAGACACAGCTCACCTACCGTCGACAGGTAATTTCCATATCACATGGTTTTTCTCTAAAAAATCTAATTTCTTCTTTATCTTGCTCCCTGTTAGTCATCTGTTGTTATCTTTTGTGGCTTTAATTTCCCAAGCAATGTATGACTATATTCGCTTTCCCACTGTCAGTGTTAGAGTACACTTGTGTAAATTTTTTTTTATATTAAATGCTTGGTATATTAAGTATGCTTGCCTTCTATTTGCCTATAGGATTTTGTCATAGTATACTCACATTTATTTCTTTAACAGTATTCTTTTATGAAGTATAAAAATTTCCTGGAACACTAAATATCTATTTGTCAGTGTGATATGTAGAAAATGTGAATTTGTTCTTTCCGAGGGAGTAAATTTCATGAATTACCTTTTCATTTAAGACTATTATTAAAGCTGTTGTTTTCAGACAATGTCTGAAAGTTATATTGGGAGTATATGAACACCTTTATTAGTATATATTCTAAGAATATTTCTACTTGTATACATCTTTAAAGGTTTACAAAGAAGATCTACCTCAGCTTAAAGAACAATGCAAAGAGAAACAAAAAAGTGCTACTTCTAAAAGAAGAGAGCGGGCTCCAGGAAATAGTATTCGATTACACTTTGTTCACGGGTATAAAACAACTATCTTTCATTTATTTGTTTGAATTTTGGTTCACACTTACTAACTTAACATCTCTAATGACAGAACTGACTGTATCCCCTGAAATGACATATCCGAAAGGATACAACATTGCCCATGGGGAAAACACATCACCTGAATCTAATCATGAGGAGACATTAGACAAAACCAAATTGAAAGATATTTTTTAAAATATCTGGATTTTTAAGATGATTATAAAGGACATTGTTGGGACAACTGGGTATATTTGACTTAGATTAATATATTACATTGTGTGTAATATATCATATTAATGATGTGTGTGCTTTGTGACTTTAAACAAGTCACTTAACCTTTCTGTGTCTCTTTTTTTCTATCTGTAAAATGGAGATAATAGTACTGTGTTAGTCCATTTCACATTGCTATAAAGGAATACCTGAAGCTGGATAATTTATAAGGAAAAGAGGTTTATTTGGCTCAGTGTTCTGCAGGCTGTACAAGCAGGGCACCAGCATCTGCTCAGCTTCTGGTGAAGCCTCAAGAAGCTTTTACTCATGGCAGAAGGCAAAGGGGGAGCAGGTGGGTTACATAGCAAGAGAGAGAGCAAGAAAAAAGGGATCGAAAGGGAAGGGGGTTGCTGGACTCTTTAAGCAATCAGATCTTACATGAACTAATCAAGAGAGAACTCACTCATCACCAAGGGGATGGCACCAAGCCATTCATGAGGGATCTGCCCGCATGACCCAAACACTTCTCACCAGGCCTAATATCCCACACTGGGGGTCACATTTCAGCATGGGATTTGGACAGCACAAATATCCAAATCGTATCAAGTACCTACCTTACAAGGTTCTGATGAGGAGTGAATAAGGCAATGCTAGTGGTGACTTACAACATTATGTGGCACATAATAAGCACTATGTAAGTGTTTATTAAATAAAAAAATAAATTTGTCTTATGAAAGTTTCATATGTATGGAAATGGGCCTCTTTAAACAATTAAGTAAAATGTAAGAGATAATTATCTCCCCTCAATATGTCTAATTTGGAATGATATTGTGACTTCTTCTTGCATGAGCATTTTTGCCTAAATGTTTTAATTTCACCAAAATACAGGTTCTGGATTCTCTTAGAACATCTGGCAATACAGGTCTCACGTTTCAACTTGGCAGAAACAGATTTTCCTATCTGACTCTTTTCTACTATTCACTCTGCATTCATTTTCTTACCTGACTGATAATACTTATCAAGAATTTGAAAAAGAATTTATTTAGTACAAGTATTTTTTCTCCAGTGTTAAAATGGCAGTAGTTTCTATGCAGTTGTATTTTATGAATTGGGTTTCTTTGAAGTGCAAAGCAAGGTTGCTATAAATAGACTTACATTGACCATTTTAAGATTTGACTACTTTGTCTTGGATGAGTATCATATTTTAAAATTGTTGTTTAAACTTATTTTTGGAATATATGTTGTATTCTCATGGTCCAACAATGTGTATAAAAGGGTACAGTTTGAAAATCTTTCTCCCACCTCTGCCCTCCCAGCCATCATTTCCTCTCTCTGCAGATAGTTACTATTACTTAGTTTTAGAAATACTTATACAACAAATACAAATATATATTCTTTTCTATACCTTTTACTTATAAAAAGCAATTGTTTTTGTTTTATAGTATACAATTTGAATATTATACTTATGTAAATAGTAGTATACTATACATACTATTCGCTACCTTTTTTTTTCACTCTATATTATAGCTTAGATTTAGCTATTTGCAGTCCGAGCCGTTCATAAAAGTTTATTGGATCTGAGATGATGGTGGTATTTTTTTAATTGTTCAGGCTGGGCATGGTGGCTTATACCTGTAATCCCAGCACTTTGGGAGGCCAAGGTGAGTGGAGCTCAGGAGTTTGAGACCAGCCTGGGCAACATGGCAAAACCCCATCTCTACAAAAAATACAAAAATTAGCCAGGCATGGTGGCACACAGCAGTAGTCCCAGCTACTTGGAGGGCTGAGGTGGGAGGATCGTTTGAGCCTAGGTGGTCAACGTTGCAGGGAACTGCAGTCACACCACTGCACTTCAGCCTGAGTGACAGAGCGAGACCCCATCTCTTAAAAAATATTGTTTAGTATCCTGTAAAACTGGAAATTGAATGATTCACCCAAAGGGTACATACTTCTCCCCTGTATATTTTCTATTGATCAGATAAAAGGCCAAAATTAATTATATATGATTTGTTTTCTATATTAGTTACAGAGGTTATGACTGTCGAAGTAATCTGTTTTATACTCAAATTGGTGAAATTGTGTACCATGTGGCTGCAGTGGGTGTCATTTATAATCGACAGCAAAACACACAGCGTTTTTATCTGGGTCATGATGATGATATTCTCTGCCTAACTATTCATCCTTTGAAAGACTACGTGGCAACAGGCCAGGTAGGTTTGAAAGACTGACAATAAGCCAGATAAGCTACACCTTTGTTCGAGTTTAAATAAATTAATCATATATCTCTTTTATGTTCTAGGATATGAAGAGTAAAGAATTCTTTAGAATGGGTTTTATTTTCAGATTATAAATAAAATTTACCCCAAACTTTTTTCCTACAGTTTTAATTAAAGTTTTTATTGTTTTAATTCATATTATTTTAATTTAAATTTGGAACTCATAGCTCTGGCTTGTTTTATTTCTGTCATATTAGTTTTTTTAATTAGTAAAATTGGCTAGGCGCGGTGGCTCACGCTTGTAATCCCAGCACTTTGGGAGGCCGAGGCGGGCGGATCACAAGGTCAGGAGATCGAGACCACGGTGAAACCCCGTCTCTACTAAAAAATACAAAAAATTAGCCGGGCATGGTGGCAGGCGCCTGTAGTCCCAGCTACTCGGAGAGGCTGAGGCAGGAGAATGGCGTGAACCCGGGAGGCGGAGCTTGCAGTGAGCCGAGATTGCGCCACTGCACTCCAGCCTGGGCGACAGAGCGAGACTCCGTCTCAAAAAAAAAAAAAAAAAAAAAAAATAGTAAAATTAGGGAAAACATAAAGACTGGAAATCTGGTTTCTTTAGGTTGAGTTACCTAAAACAGTAAATTATTTAACAAATGTCCTGTGACAAACCAAAGGACTATGTCTCTTTATTTTACAACCATGATAGTAATCTATTCAGGTTTACCAAAGTAGAAAGCACAAATATTGAAATAAACCCTGAGAAAATCTTAACTGATACCTCTCTATATGGATGTTCCTAGAGGAGGAAGGGAAGAAATGATGTTTATAGATTCTTCCTATGTGTAAGTACTTTACTAGTATTAATGTATATTTATTTTATTCTCACCTCAACCATGTGAGAGTAAAATTATTTCCTTCAGTCTACAAATGACGAGGTTTAGGTTTGGAGAAATTAAATAATTTGCTTAAGATCAATCAGTTAATAGGTAGTAATGCCTAAAGCCTTCAGTCTGTCTGACTTTAAACACTATGTAAATATACCTTCTAGCTAGTATATGTGGAAAAGGGATCAACTTGCATCCTCCTATATAGCTTTCCTGAAAGAAGAGAAAACTCCTTCCTTTTTTCTTTCTCCCATTCTTCTTCCTTTCTTTGTGCCTCTCCTTACTTGCTCTTTCTCTCCTTCCTTTCCCTCTCCTTCTTCCTTTCTTTCATTCACTGAAAAACATTCATCAAGCACATTCTATGTACCAAGAAATGTGCTAGGAATATAAAGGTAAATAAGACAACTTCTTGCCGTGGTGAAAACTCATATTCTGAGTTGTGATACAGTGTCCTAAGTATAGATCAGAGTTATTTATGACAATACCTTAGCACTATTGATGTTTTGGGGCAGGTAATTATTTGTTGTGGGAGGCTGACCTATAGATTGTAGGATATTTAGCAGCATCCCTGGTCTCAACCCATTAGATGCCAGTAACACCCACTTCCCTGAGTTGTGGCAACCCAAAATGTCTCCAGACAGTGCCCAGATGTCCCTTGGAAGGCAAAAATCACCCTGTTTTTAAATGTAGAAATATGCACAAAGCCTGGTAGCAGTGTAATGAAGAACTAATGATTAATTTTGCCCAGTAGAATTGAAGAAACCCTCATAGAGATGATGACATTTGAGCTGAGTTGTTTACCTGGCAGAGGGGAAGTTGGGGGAAAGCATTCTAAGTGTATTATAGCATCTGTAAAAGTAGGGCAAAAAAAAAAAAAAAAAAACCCAGCTTATTTAAAGAACTATGAGTAACTCACAGTGTTCAAATCTTAGAATGCATTATGGACATTAGTTGAGGAACTAATTAGGAGGGTAGTTTAACCAGAGGTTAAAACTACCTGGTTATCCTATATATTAACACAAACTGGGTCTTGGATGCACAGTTGTATTTAATGGTTTACGATCTAATTTTTCCGGTACAGGCACTTTCTGAGAAACCTTTGTCATCATTTGGGACATTTTGTTGTCAGGTTTTTGTGTTTGTTTTTGTGGGTATTTGCCTCATTCCACCTCTGAGTTTTCAGGTAGACAGATGTGATTAAAAACTCTGTTCTAAGGTGCTTATTGTAGTGGAGTAATGGGTTTGCAGTAATAAGTCATGCTTTTCCACCGAAGGGGAGGGCTTGGGAATCCCTGAGACTAGATAAAGTTAAGTCGTTGGAAGAATTCCTTGATTGGAAATTTTCCCTTTGTGTTTTGATGCTCTGTTTCCTGAAAATAACTCAGGGATGCTCCTGGTTTGTCCATCTACTGCTTTGATTCCTTGGATCCCACCCATTCTTTCACTTTAAGAAAAAAACAAATAATTGTTGCAGAGATCTCTGTATTTTGCAGCTTCCCTTTTGTAAGAAGCACTTTTCCCAAATGAAACAATTTTAAAAAAAGAAATTTAGGTGAAAAATCTAGAGAGTTTTGTCTTTTGGAGAATTAAATACAAAGAATAACCCCTTGTCAGGAACTGTGATCTTAAGTGGAAATGAAAGAATGTGAAAGAAACTTACCTGGAAAGTCGAGTAACATGACTAATTGTACTATAATTTGGAAATTTTGTTTAATTCAGCAAATGCTTGTTGAGTGCTTCCTATTCAGAAGCATTAAATGTTGTGGGGGAAACACAGAGATAACTCAGACTGGCTGCCACTATTGGGAGCTTACAATGTAGTACAAGAATTGGACAAATTATTCTGTGTGTATATGTATATGTGTGTGTATATATGTGTGTATGTGTGTGTGTATATATAGATACAATTCACTAAAAATACACTGATTTGGATGTCTTGTGGGCAACTCAGATTCAACATGTCTAAAATGGAGATAAGTAAGATTAATCTTCCCTTCCAAACCTGTTCATCGCTTTATGTTTCCTTCTTAGAACATAGCACTATATTAACTTGGTTGCCTAAGCCTGGAAGTTAATCTTGTTCTTCACCCCTAAAGCTAGTCAGTCCTCAAGTAGCACCCATTCTTTCACCTGAATATGTATTTATTCTTTATCTTCAATTTTTTGTCTTTAATTTTTCCATATCTCTACTGACAATCAATGCTTCACAATTTCTGAAACATTACTATAGCCATTAGTCTTCTGCTTAAGTTTTTTCCTCTATCCATTTTCCCCATTCACTAGTAATCTTTCTAAAAGTCTTAAAATTCTTCCATATTTATTAGTGTTAATAGCTTGTAGGCTGTCTAAACAGCTGTCTAAATAGCCACAAGCTATAAATGGTAAGAGATAAAAAGGGGAGGTTGGAGAGTCAGACTTGGTTAAATGCAATTCGAGGCATAACATTAATGCAGAGTTGGAAGTTGGCACCCAATGCAATTCAAGGCATTTAACCAAGTCTGACTCTCCAACTCCCCTTTTTATCTCTTACTATTTGCCTCTTTGTAAACTATTTTCTTGCCTTCTGAAATACATAGAATTTGTCCAACACATATAATGCTATTTCATGTCTTTTACTTAGTTCCTTCGTCTTGGAAAACTCTTCCCCTCCACTTCTATTCAACCTTCCAACTTTATCTAATTTCTGCTCCTTTTAAGACTTAGGCTAGGCCTATCTAAGAACTCTCCCAACCTCTCCCTTCTCCCCTTCATCCCTGAGTGAGATGCCCTAAGTGTACTTTAATAGTACTCAGTATTATACTAAATACTGTCTATACCTCATGGAATGTGATATTGAAATCCAAGCTTTTCCACTTATTCGCTACTGGCAAATTACCTAACCTCTCTTTACCTTCGTTTCTTCATCCTTTAAAATAAGGATATTTTCTGTTCCTATCTCGTAGAGTTGTTGTGATTGGTACATGAGTCAATGTTCGTAAGGTGCTTAGAACAGTTTCTGGCACATAAATCACTTCTCAGTGAGTGTTAGTCATCATCATAATTTCCAGGTGAGATGTCCAGTAGACAATTAAAAATGTAAGTCTTGGATTCAGAGGAAAAGTAACTGTTCGAGAGAAGGACTTGGGAGGTATTTATTGATTTAACCACTGAAACTATAGAAGTGAGATACCTCAGGGCAAAAATGAAGAATGAGAAGACTGAAGAATTAAAGACCACCTTGGGAGAGGTTTGTATTTAAGTAACAGATGAGGAAATTGAGAAGGAAACTCAGTAGTAGGAGTCAAGGAAGCTGCGCTCTGTGGCTCATGCCTGTAATCCTAGCACTTTCGAAAACTGAGGCGGCAGATCACTTGAGCCCCGGAGTTCAAGACCAGCCTGGACACTTAGTGAAACCCCATCTTTACAAAAAATACAAAAATTAGCTGGGCATGGTGGCGCATGCCTGTAGTCCCAGCTACTTGGGAGGTTGAGACAGGAGGATCACTTGAGCCTAGGAGGCGGAGGTCGCAGGGAGCCAACATCATGCCATTTCACTTCAGCAGGGCAACAGGAGTGAAACCCTGTCTCAAAAAAAAGAAAAGAAAAAAAAAAAGGAAACCAGAGAACCAGAAGAGAGTAGTACAGTAAAATCATCAAAAGCATCAAATTCTGTAGAAGTTTTTATATAAAAAGAAAACTTAAAAGTTACTGGTACTACTGTATACCCATAAAAAATGTTAAAAGTTTTCTAAAAAGTTACTGGTAATGTTTGGCTGAATAACTTAGTGAAATATTGGCTAATTGCAGTGTTATTTGTTATATCTTTTTATAAAATCAATCTCGGCCGAGTGCGGTAGCTCACACCTGTAATCTCAGCACTTTGGGAGGCCGAGGCAGGCAGATCACCTGAGGTCGGGAGTTTGAGACCAGCCTGACCAACATGGAGAAACCCTGTGTCTACTAAAAATACAAAAAATTAGCCGGGTGTGGTGGCACATGCCTGTAATCCCAGCTACTTGGGAGGCTGAGGTAAGAGAATCGCCTGAACCCAGGAGGCGGAGGTTGTGGTGAGCTGAGATCACGCCATTGCACTCCAGCCTGGGCAACAAGAGTGAAACTCCGTCTCAAAAAATATAAAAAATAAATAAATCAGTCTCAAAATTAACTATAATTGACAGCTCTATTAATTATTTCAGGAGTTGTCTCTATATACAAAGATATTATATCTCTTTATGCTTATGGTTAAAGAAAGTTATTACTTGAGTCTAGAGGAATAATTAAGAATTGATAGTTTACCTGTGTATTAGTGAACATCATAAACCAAGTTAAAAAATAAGTGACAGAGTGCTGCAGTAAAATTGCCTTTTCAGGTCTGTAGACATGCTTGGTACTTTAAGCCCCTCTGAATATTTGTTTACTCCATTATTTTAGTCTAGAATTCTTTATATTCAAGTTCTGTACTTTCTGAAGGCCCACCTCCAGTACCTTCTCTTCTATGGACTCTTTCTCCACAGCCTTTTCATGTTCATTAAGCATCTATTAAGAGGTGTTTGTCTTTCATTGATAATGTCCTGTTTTCCCAGTGAGTTTGCAAAAGTTACCTGAATGTCTTATTGCTCATTGTATCTAGCATAGAAACAATAGATATTCAGTAAGCATTTATTGTTTTTATTGATGAAATGTATGATAAAAGTCACGTAGTTCTAGTTACATCATTCCTGGAAACACTGAGCCTAGCCTCATTAGCTTTTGAACAAGCATAAGAAAAAAATATCAGTCACTTATATAGTTAGCTTTAAATTTTTATTTAGTAAATTTCTGTGATAAATAAGTCAAGCTGTAAAAATCTCGTTTTATTTCCTTTTAGTAGATATGGAAATAAATAATTGTATATAATAGCCTCTATAATTATTTCTATTTTAGGTTGGTAGAGATCCCTCAATTCATATATGGGATACAGAGACCATTAAACCATTGTCCATATTAAAGGGCCACCACCAATATGGTGTTAGTGCCGTTGATTTCTCAGGTAAGGCTGTTTGCTGTCTCAGTAAGAATGAACAAAATGCAGAGGCAACACATAGCATTTTAATCTAAGTCAGTGTTACCTAAGCTTGTCATTTAGCTGTGACATTCACAGTTTTTATCAAATGTGTATACTGTTATCCTTATCAAATACTATGAAAGTGTGGATTTGCTAGCTAGTTTATAATTATAACTTAATGAGTATAGTTTTAATACCTATTAAAATTTGCACGTTTCTATTAACATAAAAATGTTTATCTACATAACAACCTAAATTCATCTCAGTTACCACAGGTGGTTTGCATCTCCCACGTTGGGCAGGCACTGATCTCACTTACTGTTTTATAGCTAGAGTAAACTTTGGAAATGTTTAGGGTAAAAGGCTAGCAAAGAAAGAGTTGAGAATTGAAATACTTACTTTAGACATATTTATACAGTGACAATTTTAAACTGTCTTGTAAAAATAATTTCAAATCATATTAGTGCTTTTCTGTTTGTTTAAAAGTTTGACCACTACAGATAGGTCTACGGTGAAAGCTAGGGTGTGAATTGGGAAGAGGGAGGAAATACATTAATAGAGAATTCTATATTAAGAAACAGTGAATTAATGCTTTTGCTGTTCTGCTGAAGTGATAAATTATCCATAGTAGAGTTCAGAGGGAAATATATATACATATTCAAAGAGTTGCTAACAGTTAAGAAACTAGAAAATGAATTGCAAACTTAAGTGAGTCACAAAGAAAAATACTGGAGCAATGAGGAACTAACAGAGCCTTGCAAAGTGTGGTAAAATGGAAAATATTTTCTTGTGGTCTGAGCCTTTACAGCCTATAAACATGCACACCCATAAGATATTCACTGATCATTTGTTGCAGTGATTTGTCTAATATATTCATTATGTATTGCTTGATATGATTGACCTTTACTAAAAGTAGTCATATTAGTGGCAGTATGTTGTAACTTACGTGTTTTTCATTTGATTAACTTTTCATAATTACTCAAAGTTCTTATATTACAGTAAATTTCTTATGGTGAATTTAATTAAAATAAATATTTTCTTCATCCCTTTGTTAGTTTTCCCTTTCCTTCTATTTTTTTAATCTCTTTTTTCCATTTTTCTTTTCTCCCTCCTCCCATCCCAACCTGATGGACAGATAAGGAAGAGGGGGTCAGGTGCGATGAGAGCAGATATATTTAGATGATTTGAGAAACTTTTATTCTCTCTCCCTTATAAATTCTGGTTCTTTTTATAGCTGTATGCATGCCTAACATTTAACATTATTTTATCAAATTTTAAATATAGGGTGTGGGTGTAGAATATATACTGAATGTTTTCTCTCTTCTGAATGTTAATAGTCAGTTTATCTCTCTCATTAATTTTCCACAGCGGATGGGAAACGTTTGGCATCAGTTGGCATAGATGATAGCCATACTATTGTGCTGTGGGACTGGAAGAAAGGAGAGAAACTTTCAATAGCAAGGTAGGAAAAAAATTGATATCACATTTGCAAAATACTAGAATTACTTTGGACTTAAAAAAATTTTTAATTAAAACAATTTTGAAATCAAGCAAATATGTAACTTTTTATTGCTTCCATGTTTATTACCATTGACTAAATAATATAATCATAGTAAATGATTTCAGAATTTCTTTGTAGATTTATCCCTTGTGAACCCACTTTTAAATATAACTATAATATGGCATTGGATATAACTATCTAAAATCTCCATGTACAGTTAGAGTGTGTTCTACTGTATGATAGGCTATTATATAGCTGTTGGAGACCATGATCAAATGCTCATATATTAAAGTGAAAAAAGATACATATGCGTATATGTCACAAAGGAGTTATAGGTTTTATTTTCTTATATTTTTCTTCATTTTTCTAAGTTTTCTACAGTGAGCATGTATTTTTTTATAGTAGTATTAACAATATTTTAAAGGAGGAACTAGTCAACAGTGTCAGAGATTTTAACCTGCTATTTATTAAAGTGATGTTAAAGCACTTTAAATATATAGATAAATGCTTTTTATGGAGCATAGAGATAATGCCCAAATTAACAACAGTTTAAGAGGAACTTTGTAGTTGGAAAGGCTATCTTAAGCTATAACAAAGTATTGTTTTAAAATTGCCTTTAACCCATTCATGCCACAAATAGCATTCCCTGTGGCACAGTACTATAGTAGGTATTATAGATGCTGTCCAAAAGAAGTTCAGTTTTGACCATTTCTGTCTTTTGAGATTCTCTTGAGCAGAGTTACCATATTAAAATGATGAGAAAAAGCAAATGCACAGCCCAAACCTGAGAGGTAAAATATTCAGTAAATAGAGTAATCAAGATAGGGTATGGATTAGGCAAGAGATTAATATAGGAATGATGAATCTTCAGAGCTAAAACATTTTGATGTTTATTTCAGAGGAAGTAAAGATAAGATTTTTGCTGTAAAGATGAACCCCTATGTGCCTGATAAACTAATTACAGCTGGAATTAAACACATGAAATTTTGGCGTAAAGCAGGTAAGAAAGTGCTTGTTTTTTACTCCATAGAATTTTAAGAAATTAATTGCTTTTGACAGTAATTTAGCTAAGTGCAGTGTGTACCCTAGACTGCATCCTTGAATAGAACAGGAACATTAGGAGAAAACCTGATGAAATCTGAGTGATGTCTTGAGTTCATTTAATAATAATGTATCAAATATGTTGGTTTCTTAGTTTCAACAAATGGTCTATGGTTAATATAAGATGTTAACATTGGCTGGGCACAGTGACTCATGCCTATAATCCCAGCACTTTGGGAGGCCAAGGTGGGAGGATCACTTGAGCCTAGGTGTTCAAGAGCAGCCTGGGCAACATAGTGAGACCCTGTCTCTACAAAAAAAAAAAAAAATTAGCTGGGCATGGTGGTGTGTACCTGTGGTCCCAGCTTCTTGGGAGGATAAGGTGGGAGGATCACTTCAGCCCAGGAGGTTAAGGCTGCAGTGAGCTGTGATCTCCTACTGCACTCCAGCCTGGGCAACAGAGCAAGACCTTGTCTCAAAAAAAAAAAAAAAGATGTTAACATTAGTAGAAACTGAAGTGTATAAGAGAATACTCTAGTACCTTTGTATCTTTTCTGAAAATCTAAAATTATCTAAAGTAAGTTTATTTTTTAAAGTAATTTACTGTTGTATTGATGCATTTTAAACAAACACAAGATTTATTGCCATTTATTGGCTGCATTTATGTAGTTGATACGGTTTGGCTGTGTCACCACCAAAATCTCACCTTGACTTGTAATAATCCCTACATGTCAAGGGCAGGGCCAGGTAGAGATAATTGAATCATGGGGGCAGTTCCCCATACTGTTCTTGTGGAAGTGAATAAGTCTCATGAGATCTGATCGTTTTATAAATGGGAGTTTCCCTGCATAAGCAATTTTGCCTGTCACCATGTAAGACGTGACTTTGCTCCTCATTCACCTTCAGCCATGATTGTGAGGCTTCCCTAGCCATGTGGAACTGTGAGTCAATTAAACCTCATTCCTTACAGATTACCCAGTCTTGGGTATGTCTTTATGAACAGTGTGATAACAGACTAATACAGTAGTATTCATACTTGCAAAAGAATTCAGTATATGAGATTAATCAAATTATGTCCAGACTTTTTCTTCTGTTAAAGACATGTTCTTACTCTAAACTGAAAATGAAAGCTTAAAAAAATTACTCATATGCTATTAAATGATACAAAAGTGAAATGTTATATTACTTTAGTCATTTGTAACTATAAAATAAAAAGTATGTCTGTTTTCTAAATAGTATACTTATAAATTCCAGCAATGTGACATCAAAATCTCAATAAATTGAAACTGTTCAGAGAAAATGTGTAAATATAGGAAGAAGTAAAACATTATTAGAAAAGAATAAACTTAGTGAAGACATTTCCCAAGTTCAAGGAACTTTCAAGTTGTAAATTACATGGGACATGAATTAATTTTCAGTCTTGGATTTAACACTTTATCAAAAACTCATCAGATAACAGCATATGCATTTACAAAGTAAAAAGAAGTATTTTTACGTCTGTAATTTTGTTTCCACATGCTTAAACAAACTTTTCATTTAGGCACCTTAGTCACTTGTAATTGCAAATTAGCAGCAAATAATACAGTTGTACCTCACGGCATCAGAAAGTATCAGGGATTGGTTCCAGGATTCCCCAAGGATATCCAAATCCATGCTGCACAAGTGCCTTGTATAAAAGGATATAGTATTTGCATATAATTTATGCACATCCTTCTGTATATTTTCAGTCATTTCTAGACTACTGATAATACCTAATATAATGTAAATGCTATGTAAATAGTTTGTTATACTGTTTAGGGAATAATGACAAGGAAAAAAAGTCTGTATATATTCAGTACAGAGCAACTATCCTTTTTTTCTTTTTGAAACAAGAGTCTCGCTCTGTCACCCAGGCTGGAGTGCAATGGTGCAATCTCGGCTCACTACAACCTCCGCCTCCCGGGTTCAAGTGATTCTCCTGCCTCAGCCTCCTGAGTAACTGGGATTACAGGTGCCCGCCACCACACCCAGCTGATTTTTGTATTTTTTAGTAGAGATGGGGTTTCACCATGTTGGCCAGGCTGGTCTCGAACTCCTGACCCCAGGTGATCAACCTGCCTTGGCCTCCCAAAGTGCTGGGATTACAGGCATGAGCCACCGTGCCCAGCCCATCCTTTTTAAAAGGAATATTTTCAATCCACATTTTATTAAATCCACAGATGCAAAACCTGAGAACATGGAAGGCCGATTATACTTAGTATTTCTGTCTTGGAAAAGAACTATGAATTTGTTTGAAATAAGATTTCAAGAAAGTAAATATTCTTGCAATGAAAATACTTCCAAATGAATAACTTTCTTTAAGTTTGGTTAGACACATAGTAGACCTGAAAGCGAAGCTTAAAAGGATGACTGTTAAGGCTTTGGTGAGCATTTCAACCTTCCTTACTTTTGGGGTTCTGATCCACAGAGTTCATTAATCAATTGGGAAGTAAGTATCCACTTACTTAACTATTGTTTAACCCTCTAAATGCATAGTTTTAGGTAAACTAGGTTGAAGGAGATGACTTAGGCTTGAGGTTAACATGGGGCTTCTTGCCTCCCATTCCAGATCTAGGCTTTGAGAATTTCAAGTTATGATTTCTTAGTCTCTCCCCTAAGGAGTTTGAACTCTATTCATGGTAGGGACAGAGGGATGGGGAACCACTGAAAGTTTTTGATGCAATAATAACGTGAGCTGATTATATGACCTCATGTAACAGGCACGTGTTATGCTGTGTGTATCATCCAGAAAACCCAGCTGTCAATGCTCTAAACCAAAGGTGGCAAACTTTTTCCATAAATGGCCAGATAGTAAATATTTTAGGCTTTCTAGGCCAAAGGACAAAATCAAGGGTATTATGTAGGTAATTATAGAACAAGAGAGAAAATTGTCCTGCCCTGCTTACCCTGTTTGCACCCAGTTGCCATTAGACATTCTGTCTGCCAGGGAATGGGCCTGGCAGGTTTTGGTGGGGAGTGAAACTGTAGTGAGCTTCACTACCCCAGTGACACATAGATCCTAGTGTGTCCTTCTCTGTTCCTGGAGAGCCCAACCTTCTGAATTCGGGCAGCTGACCAGAAGTGGGGCAACTACTAGACTGAGATTCCACTGCCAGATACCCAGCAGTTGCCATTAGCAGAGTCTGTAGCTTGTAGGTGGGGACCAGCCCAGACTCTGGGCAGATGCTGGTTACAGCCACAAACCAGGGAGGCAGACCTTGGGTTCAGAGAAGTAAACAGACTTGATCTCTGCAGCTCAGAGTGCTAACCTGCTCTAGTGGACATTGTACAAAAACAGGTAGTGGCAGGATTTGGCATTCTGCCCATTGTTTCCCCACCCTGCTCTAGAAGATAGTTTGCCCTCTACTAAAGGCCAGTTCTTCCATTTGTGCACTAGATTCTTTCTCATCTACTCAAGGACATCACTCTAACTCTTCTACCCTTTCTCTACTGTATCATCAATTTTCCTCTCTACTGACTTTCCCTTCAGCATGCAAGTGTGATGTGATTTCTCCATCTTAAATAAGTGACACAAAACCCTCTTTCAACTTTATTCTCCGGTTGCTGATCAATTTGTCATCTTCTATGCTAAACCACCTCTAAACAGTTGTTCCTACTTTCAATTTGCAATTTATGTTCTCTTTCTTTCTCTTTAGAAAAGTCTAATCTAGTTTTTTTCACCTCGCCATTCCACCCAGCTGCTCTTACAAGGTCACTAATGACTCTGCCTTCTATGTTGAGAAAAGACAGTCTTCTGAATACATTTGGAATCTAACCACTTTTCGTCATCTTCTATGATATCACTTTGGTCTGCCACCTTTACCATTTGCCCATATGATTGAAATAGCCTTCTAACTCTTCATCCTTGACTTCCCTTGTATCTATTCTCAATCCAGAAGTCAGAATGAACCTCTTAATAAATCAGTTGCCACATCTTGTCATTTCACTACTCAAATGTTTTGCATCTTATGTAAAGCAAAAGTAGGCCATCCTTACAATGGCCTGCAATACTGCCTTTGACCTCTCCAACCCCATTTCCCATTACTGTCTCCCCTTCTTTGCTACTCCATACTGGTCTCCCTGGATGTTACTTAGTGATTTCAGTCATGTTGTTGTATCGGGGCCTTTGCACTTGGCTGCTCCCTCTGCCTGGAACACTCTTCTAGCATGGCTTGCTCTTGCTACCTCCTTCAAGTCTTCATTTAGATACACCTTCTTGATGAGGCTTACCTTAACCATCCTACTTAAAATGGACTCCTCCCACTTCCTGTCTCCTTTTTATGCTTCTGTTTTCTCCAAAGCACCCATCATCATCTAACACAGTGTATATTTTACTTGTTACATTTATTGACTGTCTCTCACCATGAAGCTCTAGGGAATTTTGTTGTCTTGCCTGTTCTGTTCATAAATCTATCCCTGGTACATTGAATTGTGCCTGGCATGTATATTTCTTTTTTCTTTCTTTCTTTCTCTCTCTCTCTTTTTGTTTGGAGACAGGGTTTTGCTCTGTCATGCAGGCCGGAGCGTAGTGGCACAATCATGGCTCACTGCAACCTCTGCCTCAGGCTCAAGCTATCCTCCTGCCTCAGCTTCTCAAGTGGCTGAGACCACAGGCGTACACCACCATACCCAGCTAATATATTTCTTAAATGAATGAATGAAGGAAGGAAGGAGTTTGTGAGTTCAATTGGCAAAAATGGGCAAGAGATATCAATAGGTAATGATGACCAGTAAAAATATGAATATATGATCAAGCATAATATTCACAGAAACACAAATTTAAACCACAATAAAATTCAGTTGGTGTTTCGTATTCCCCAGTGTGACAACACAAACTGTTTCCAAAGGTGAGAAACAAGGAATTCTTTTCACTGTTAGTAAGAGTGTACATTGGTATATAAACTTTGGAAAACAGTTTGGCAAGAGCTGATCCCTCTCTGATCTATATGCTACGCCTTTTGCACATTACTCTATTACTACTCCCAGGCATTCCTAGAGAAACTCTTGCACTTGTATAGAAGAGGCCTTTACAAGAATGTTTAAAGCAGCATTGCTTTTAATAGCAAAAACTTGGAAGTAACTTAAATCTCCATTAATAGGAAAATGGATAAGCCATGGTATATTTATATAATGGAATGCTATATGTTATGAAAGTGAGTTTTCTAACATGTAAAAAACTCTATAACAAATCATTGGTGAATAAAGCAAGTTGCAAAGAATACATACAGGATGATATTTATAGAAAAATTTAAAACATGAAAAAATACGAGATTGCTTAAAAATTCACAAATATGTTATATGTAAAGGAATGCATGAGAATAATCAGTAACACATTCACAATAGTAAAGGGTGAAGAAGGGAGATGAGATTGGCATGACATTTCAGTTACTTTGGGATCTTTTTGTAGGTCAGTGGATATGTAGGCATTCATTGTATTGGGCTTTTTAAATGCCTTTTTGTATTCTTAAATATGTCATGATAAAAACTTTAAAAGACATCAAAAGTGCTAAGCGCTGATTAAAATAGACTTAGTCCAGGTCTTTGTTTATCTAAAAAGTTATGGTCTAAATGCAGCTATGCAAGGTGTTACGCACATCACTGATTGAGACACCGGTAGTTTTCAATTCTCCTTACTGTTGCATGCCTTTCTATTCAAACAACAACAGTAGAAAAGAAATTTTGCTTCTTTATAATTGAGTACATTTTGAAAGTGGTACTTTCATAATATTTTTTGTTAACTAGGGGGAGGATTGATTGGAAGAAACGGCTACATAGGCACACTGGGGAAAAATGACACAATGATGTGTGCAGTGTATGGATGGACTGAAGAGATGGCTTTTTCTGGAACATCCACAGGAGATGTGTGTATCTGGAGAGACATCTTTCTTGTAAAAACAGTGAAAGCTCATGATGGGCCAGTGTTCAGTATGCATGCATTGGAAAAAGTAAGTAACCTAAAGAGATTTTAAATTAAACATAATTTGTCCTGGAGTGTAGAGCGTTTTAAGAAGTAAAGGAACACTGCCTTTCTACTTGCCTGGACTATCCAGCAGTAGTCTGTGGGCTAGGGTCATCTTGACCTTTCTTTGTTTCTCTTTTCAAACTACTGAACACAGAATGAAATAGATCTGCAGTGTTTTGTTTTGAGATAGTGTCTCACTCTGTCACCCGGGCTGGAACGCAGTGGTGTGGTTATAGCTCACTGCAGCCTCCAGCACCTGGGCTCAAGAAATCCTCCTGCCTCAGCCTCTTGAGTAGCTGTGACTACAGGCAAGTGCCACCCACATCCATCTAATTTTTAAAAATGTTTTGGTAGAGATTATGTTGCCCAGGGTAGTCTCCAACTCCTGGGCTTAAACTATTAACTCAGCCGTCAAAGTATTGTATTACAGGCATGAGCCATGGTGCCAGCCAGGTCTGCTGCTGCTGTTGTTGTTGTTGTTGTTGTTGTTTTTTAAAGTTCATGTTCTTAAGCTCATACTATGTGTCAAAAATCGGCTGTTTATATATAATCACCGTATCCTATCAGGTAGTTACCATTTTTGTTTTCTCTTTTTAAGGATGAGATTATTATGTAGACTCCAGGAGGATACATGTAACTTTCTGAGAGTGGTGATCTAACTTATAGTTACAGGTTTTAGAAACTATGTTTCTGAATCCATATCTAAAAGTAAAATGTTTAGGGTCACTGTAAATATTGTTGCAGATTCCATGTAGATGGTTTAAAAACAATGGATTCTTATGCTAATTCCTATTCTTTACAAGCTGTAACTTTTGACTATGTTCTTTTTTCTAGAAGTTTTCAATATAAGGAAAAAGGTTACTATTTTTAAAAATATTTAGATCTTTATTAACTTGAACCTTTTTTTTTCATAGGGGTTTGTAACTGGAGGAAAAGATGGTATAGTAGCTCTCTGGGATGACTCTTTTGAAAGATGTCTCAAGACCTATGCTATAAAAAGAGCTGCATTGGCCCCGGGATCTAAAGGTGATTTGAGACTTAGTTGGGGTTTTTTATAGGAAAAAAGATTAATTGCTCATTAATATGCTTGATCACTGAGGTGGAACACATGGCATATATTTTTCCGTCTTGTTGGGCATCAGCATTAAGTGGAAGAAATCACTTAACTGGATACCAGAATCATTGCCATATTTTCAAAAATCTATTTTCTATGATACACATGGTAAAATATTAGTGAAATACAAGATTATGAATCCTAATTTTAACATTAATTTTCCAAAGAAAATTTCCATGTGAACATCACATTTATCACCAGTCAGGAATTTGTGTGCAACTTTGACATTTTGTTTCACCTTGGCATTTTGTTGACCCTGCCTCTGTAGCCTCACAGGCCTTTTTTCCCTTTGCCATTTGTTTGTTGATTGGTTGATTTATTTAAGAGACAGGGTCCTGCTGTGCTGCCCAGGCTGGAGTGCAGTGGTGCAATCATAGCTCACTGAAATCTTGAACCCCTAGACTCAAGCGGTCCTCCTGCCTCAGCCTCCTGAGTAGTTGGGACTAAGGGCGCCTGCCACCATACTCAGCAAATTTTCAAATTTTTGTACAGCCAGGGTCTCTCTATGTTGTCCAGGCTGGTCCCAAACTCAAATGATCCTCTAGACTTGGCCTCCCGAAGCACTGAAATTACAGGCATGAGCCACTGTGCTTGGCCTCCCTTTATTTTGAAGAGGAGGAAGGGTGCAAGGGCAGCATCAGGCCCAACTCCCTGTCCACCGACCATCCTCTGGGCTGTGGGCCCAGAGGGTGCATTTTCTTTTATTATTATTATTATTATTATTATTATTATAATACTTTGAGTTCTAGGGTACATGTGCACAATGTGCATGTTTGTTACATATGTATACATGTGCCATGTTGGTGTGCTGCACCCGTTAACTCATCTTTGAGTGCATTTCTTCCTTTAAGGCATGGCACCACACTCTCTCTGACCTCTAGGCTTTTCTACCTGTTTTTACTTTTTCCTAAAACATGTCCTTCCTCTTCCCTCCTGCCCCCTCCAGTTACTTGACAACATATTTATTTTTCAAATATCAAACCTGATTTTTTCTAGGATGATTTCCCCCACCCTTATCTCCTCTCAAAAAAGTTAGATTCCACTGCTATGTGCTCCTATTTCAATATGCCCCTAACACAGGGTCTGTTTTCCTCACTGTATGCTCTGTAAGGGTATGAGTTAAGTCTATCATCTTTACTAATATGTTGCTGAAGGCTCCCTAGGACAAGTAGACATAAATAAATATAATTGGCCCTCTGTATCTGTGGGTTCCATATCCTCAGATTCAACCAACTGCAAATAGAAAATATGCGAGAGAAAAATAAAAAGTAACAATAGAACAATAAAAATAATATAAATTAAAAATACAGTATAACAGCTATTTACATAGCATTTACATTGTACTAGATATAAGCAATCTAAAAGTGATTTAAAGCATATGGGGGCCGGGCGTGGTGGCCCACATCTGTAATCCCAACACTTTGGGAGGCCCAGGTGAGTGGAACTCCTGAGCCCAGGAGTTCGAGACCAGTCTGGGCAAAATGGTAAAACCCCATCCTATTGAAAAATAAAAGGAAAAAAATATGGAATGATGTATATGGGTTATATGCAAATACTACACCATTTTATATGAGGGACTTGAGCATCCATAGACTTTGGTATCTGTGGTTGTCCTGGAATCAATCCCCCAAGGATACTGAGGGCTGACTGTATATCTTGAATTGAATTAAAATTACTAATAAGAATATTGTAAATACTCTAAGACGGGCAGGAGATGGATAAGGAAGGGCTAATAGAAGAAGAGGTAAACAAATAGTTGTTGGAATGGTAGGAGGGAATCTGAGAATAGAATCATAGACTTATAATACATAGGTAGTACTTATTTAGAGATTTCTAAATTGAATGAGGTTAATATAGTACATTTATTAGAATACTTAAAATACAGGAGAAAACCTTGTAATGTGATTTTTACTGTCAAAATAGCTTAATTGGCAATATATACACCGTTGTATTATAGTAACTGTATGTCTAAAAGAACATCTTCATTTAACATTTCAGGTCTTCTCTTGGAAGATAATCCATCTATACGTGCCATATCATTAGGACATGGTCATATTTTAGTTGGCACAAAGAATGGTGAAATACTAGAAGTGGATAAAAGTGGCCCAATAACACTTCTGGTTCAGGTAATTTTAAATGCTAATTTGCTTATTTTTCTATACATACAATTGATTATTTCAATATATAAGAGCCAAAAGTTGACAGTGATGAAAAATAATGTTAAATTAGGGAAATATTTGTTAATGTATACAGAAAAAATTTTAATTTGGTTATACTGAAATGATTGGGTATCAGTAAATATACATATTCTTCTATGGAATAATTGCCAATATTTTGAGTAATTTCTTATCACAAAATAAGGGACCAATGAAAAGAAAAACCAGTTGTAATTAATTTAACCCAGTCTGTTTTTAATTTTATTTATGTAAGGTATATTTGTTGAGCCTAAGGCAATTATTTTTCTCTGAAACTCTTCATTAGGCCATTCCTAAGTTTCTAAGAAAAAATAAAAATGAATGTATGAATGTATGCTAAAATTTTATTACTGAAAATTAAATATCAGTGAAAAGATGTAAATAATAAAACAAAAATCCAGAAATATAAAAATTATGTGATAGAGATGTAAAATTAAATAGCAGGATTAGGTGCTGGTTATATGATCCTTAACATTTCCATCAAGAATGGTGGATTCAATTTTTAGACTTACATTTCTTGTGTCTATTATATTTTTCTGGAAAATAGGGGAATAACACTGTAAAACAGTAAATGAAACAGGATGTATCCTGACGAGAAAATGTCCTTATGCAACTCTATATAGTAACACCAAACTCTGGCTTGCCTTTTTACCCTGAAAAAGAATTTTCTTAATACAGACTTATTTCTCCTGCAACTCCCACTTCACTGTTATGACACCAATGAACACACATACAGGAGAACATGCTTTAATGTTAATATAACATTTTGATGGGTCAAGGAAAATTTGTAAACAGATGACAAAATGTTATATACTAAATTAACTGGTGTCTTACTGTTTAATTTCACTTACATAATTTGTCTCTGAAGTAAAAAGATGATGGGGTCATGGTGTTTAACATGTTTGTGATGTCTTGGAAAATATTAACACAAGTATGCTTTTACAGATGAATCCAAGTATGAAATTATTAAAAACACAGTTTAACTGTGAAAAAAGATTTAAAAGTCACAAATAATGTCTGTTAAGAGAAAAACTTTAGACAAAATAAATTTAACAGCATTTACCTGCACATTAAAAGAGGGCTGGCATGGTGGCTCATGCCTGTAATCCCAGCACTTTGGGAGGCTGAGGCAGGCAGATCACGTGAGCCCAGGAGTTTGGGAAGCTGAGGTGGGCAGATTGCTTGCGCCCAGTATGAGCAACATAGCGAGACCCTGTCTCAGAAAAAAACAAAACAAAACAAAACAAAAAAAAACATGAATTAGGCAGCACTCAGCACTGGAAAAGGCTCAGAGAGATCTGCTGTAGCAGTGTGGGCAGTGAGATTTTATAGGCTGAGTGCGGAAGTAAGACAAAATATATTTGATTGGTTAGAATGGAAAGACCTTACTTAGAGCTTAGTTGCAGATTCTGATTGGCATAGTCTCTAGTTTCATTTCACTGTTTACATTGGGCTTTGGTTTGCTTACATAGGAACTGAAAACGCCGAAGCTTTGGCCTCCCAATTAAAAATTTTTAAAATGTCCCATTGTTTTTAGTATTTATTGTAGAGTTCAGGATTTCAAATGTCTTATTATCTTCTTGAGATCGGAAGCAAGACAAGGATACCAGATTACACCATTATTGTCCAACATTTTGTGTGAGGTCTTAGCCAATCCAGTAAAACAAAACAATAATTAAGATGTATGTGTTGGAAAGGAATGGACAACAGTGTTGGTATTTCTGGATATTATAGCCCTATACCTTGAATATCAAGGGAATAAACTGAAAAATTATTAGAACTAATTAAAGAGTTCTGTAAAATGATTAGATGCAAAATCCACTTATAAAATTCAATAGTGTTTCTATATACAAGCAATAACTAGTTAGAAAATATGATATTAAAAATGCTACTTGCTGGATGGGCGCAGTGGCTCACACCTCTAATCCCAGCACTTTGGGAGGCTGGGGCAGGCAGATCATGAGGTCAGGAGTTCGAGACCAGCCTGGCCAATGTGGTGAAACTCCGTCTCTACTAAAAGCACAAAAATTAGTCGGGCATGCTGGCAGGCACCTGTAATCCCAGCAACTCAGGAGGCTGAGGCAGGAGAATTGGTTGAACCTGGGAGGCAGAGGTTGCAGTGAGCCAAGATTGCACCACTGTACTCCAGCCTGGGCAACAGAGCAAGATTCCCTCTCAAGAAATAAATAAATAAATAAATAAAATGCTACTTGCACCAGGTGCAGTTGTTCATGCCTATAATCCCAGGTACTCAAGAGGCCAAGATGGGACAATCACTTGAAGCTGAGGGTTGAAGATCAGCCTGGGCAACATAGTGGGACCCCCCACACACACACCTCTAAATAAAATTAGCTGGGTTTTCTTGCACACATGTGTAGTCCCAGCTACTCAGGAGGCTGATGTAAGAGGATCACTTGAGCCCAGGAGTTCAAGGGTGTAGTAAACTATGATTGCACCACTGCATGGCAACCTGGGTGACAGAGGGAGATCTCATTTCTTTAAAAAAAAAAAAAAAAAGATACACAAAAAATATAATAACTAGGAATAAATATAGCTCAAAATATGCACAACCTGTGTTAAGAAAACTAAGATTTCATTAAAGAATAAAAGAAATAAGTTATATAAATTTAATCACAATCAAAATTTTAATTAGATTTTTCACAAATTCTGGAAAGATATTAAAAACCATATAGAAGAAAAAATAAGAATAGTTAAGAAAGCTTTGAGAAACTCTCCATGCTAGAAATAAAAATATTATAAAATGATAGTAATTACAAATATAGGAATGTGTATGCCCTACAGAAATGTTTACATATATTTAACAACAACAACAACAACAAAAACTGTACAATGTTTGTAGCAGCAGTATTCCATGATCAGTTTGGGGAGCAGTGCCATCCTAACATTAATTCTTTCAGTCCATGAACGTGGGATAACTCCCTATTTAATTAGATCTTCTTTTAACTTTTTCTGAGTGTTTTGTAGTTGTCAGTGTACAGATCTTGCACTCCTTTTGTTAAATTTATTTTTAACTTTCATTATTTTTGATGCTGTTATAAATACAACTGTTTTCTTAATTTTGATTGCATATTGTTCATTTCTAGTGTATCAAAATGCAATAGATTTTGTACATTAATCTTATAACCTGTAAACTTGCTGTCCTCATTTATTAGTTCTGATAGTTTTATAATGGATTATTTAGGATTTTCTGTGTATAAGATTATGTCATCTGTAAATACACATAGTTTTACTTCTTCTTGTCCAATCTGGATGTCTGCTATTTCTTTTTCTTGTCCAATCGTCTTGACTAGAACCTCCAGTACACTGTTAAATGTAAGTGGTGAGAACTGAACATCCTTGTCTTGTTCCTGATCTTAGAGTGAAAGCATCTCATCTTCCACCATTGAGTATAAGGTTAACTGTGGGTTTTCCATAGATGCTCCTTACTAAGTTTAAGTTGAGGAGTTACTACCCTTTTATTCCAAATTTGTGGAGCATTTTCATCATAGATGAGGAGGGATTTGTCAAATGCTTTTTCTATGTCTATTAAGTTGATCGTATGTTTTTCATTTTTAATTCTGTTGATATAGTGTATTACATTAATTGATTTTTGATGTTATGTCAATCTTGCATTTCTGGGATAAATCCCACTTGGTTGTGATATCTAATGTTTTATATGTATTGGATTTGGTTTGCTAGTATTTTGTTGAGGATTTTAGCATCAGTATTTATAAGAGATTTTGGTCTTTAATTTTCTTGTGATATCTTTGTCTGGCTTTGATATTAGGGTAATAATGGCTGTAAACATAATTCAGGAAGGGTTCCCTCATCTTTATCTCTTTCCCTGACCACACCCAACTGTTAAACTCCTTTAATTGCTAGCTTATTGCTTTATTGTTTTCAACATTTTCCTTGGGTATAAATTGTGCCACAGGCTAAACCAGTCAAATTCAGGCTCCTTTAAAGGGATACTTCCCAAGGTTAGTGTTTGAGGTTTGTTTCTGACTCCAGGCAGGCTCCGCCCAGCTATCTCTGAGAGTTTACTGGTTCTCTTGGACAAACTAGCTGGCCTACGGTTTAGCCTGTATTTCCAGTGAGCCTATCAGTCTCCTCCCAATTACTTTTTATTAGATTTTTTACAAATTCTGGAAAGATATTAAAAACCATATAGAAGAAAAAATATTCAAGAATAGTTAAGAAATTTTCAGAACAATTTTCACTGTTTTTGAGACATACTTATGCGTGAGCTTTTTCACACTCTGCTGTAAATGAAGTCAGTTCCTTTGAGAAGAGATTAAGAGCTATCTGGTTTTCCGGATTGCCTCTCCCTCCAGGCAGAATCTCTGAACCAGGGCTCTGGAGTTGAGAGTGAGGTCAATGGAATCCTTATCTTTGAGTATCTCAGGCTTTAGGCCTTGAGTACTTGGTAAGGGGAGACGGGACAGTAGTCTCAGCTGTTCCTGGGTTACCACCAGGACCCCATTATTCTCAGAGGCACCACATCCAAAGTAGAGCCTCCATCTGGAGGAGGGGCTGGGCAGAAGTTATCTCCCACCTGTCAGCTGAGCTCAACAAGAATTTAGCCTCAGCAACAGGAGGCTGAGGGCAGGGGGAGAAATGCTGACATCCTGCCCTACCTGGGAAGATAGCACTCTGACCGAGAGCTGGTGGGAGAGAGAGCCTAGTGTTCTTGGTTGCATCAGTCTCGGAGTTTCCAACCAGATGAGGAGGGAGGAAGGGAGTGGATCTCAGTTTAAATACCGTAGACTCTCACTGTTCTTAACAAATTTTAACAGATTTTCTTGAGTAAGTGTTCCTTCTTTTGTTGCATCTCCTTGGAACTATTTTCAGAGACTTTAAATGGTTGTTTTTTTTTTTTAATTGATTTTTACTAGTTTCACTGGTGAGCAGGTCTGTGGAGCTCCTCACTCTCTCATGCAGGAAAGTACCTCCTATGTGGCAATTATTAACATTCCAGAGCAGCCAATTCCTATTCTCTCCACCCAGAGAATGTTTTAGGATTATAAGCTAACTTTAATTGTAGCTCGATTATATTGTAATTGCGGAGCTAAAGTTGTTACACAGGTATTTTATTGTGTTTCCCAAAGATAAACAGAAAAGTTTTAATAGACTTACTCACTATTCAGTATCCTATTATCATGTATTATTGAATGTTATCTTTAGCTTTATTCTCAATAAAACTGTGTATAAATACACACACACATACACTAAATTGATCCTATGTTTTCTTTATAGGGACACATGGAAGGAGAGGTATGGGGTTTAGCTACACACCCTTATCTGCCCATCTGTGCTACTGTAAGCGATGATAAAACATTAAGAATATGGGATCTCTCTCCTAGTCATTGTATGTTGGCTGTCCGGAAGCTGAAAAAGGGTAAGAGGCTCTCAGACTTGAACATAGATTAAGCTCTCACAGTTTTCTAACCTTTATAAATATAAGAAAGCAAAACTAGGCACATTTTAAAAAGACTTTAAATATGTTGAAATGTTTATTCAATGTCTACTTGCTTATGGTGCCACATAGAGAAACGTAATTGTACTCAGTCTTGGCTTTATGGGACCTCCTATAATCATGCCTAAAGTGAGCAAATTTCCAATAACTTGTTGAATAAAGAATATAGAAGGTAAACAGAAGCTAAGTTTTTCTCTCCTTTGCGACTATGGATTATACATAATTTAAAACTGGAAACTTTTCTAAGGCATAGTGGGGACTAAAAAAAAATCAAAAAAGAACTAAAAACTAAGAGGGTAGACAGTTGAGGAAGGGTATTGTAAATAGAACCGAGCCCATTTGTAGGAGGCAGATGAAGCTGTCAGGGTAGAGAGACGGACAAGGCTCAATTATAGGAGCAAGGCTGTTACTATTAACCTAGGGTAGTTGAAGATATATGGACAGCTTTGAGTTTCTCAGCAAAGTGGCAGGGAATGTTATAGGATGAGGACACTATAGGAAGAGTGCTGGTTGCAAAAGTTGGGAATAGTTAACTGTAAAAAATATGATAGCAAGGCTGGGCGTGGTGGCTCATGTGTGTAATCCCAGCACTTTGGGAGGCTGACGCAGGAGGATCACTTGAGCTCAGGAGTTCAAGACCAGCCTGGGCAACATGGCAAAACTCTGGCTCTACACAAAATACAAACATCAGCCATGCATGATGGCACATGTCTGTAGTCCCAGGTCCTTGGGAGGTGGAGGTGGGAGGGTCTCTGGAACCTGGAAGGCAGAGGTTGCAGTGCGCAGAGATCATGCCACTGCACTCCAGCCTGGGGGACAGAATGAGATCTTGTCTTAAAAAAATATATATATGTATATATATAAAATAGCATCAACAAATGTAGGAAAGGATTATCTAACCACAGTAAAGGCCAGTTTGAAGTTAGGTAGCATGAATTATAATTCTTCTATTGACTTAAAAGTCACGGTCTATTCTCTTCTTTTAGAGTTACAGTTAAGTGTTTAATATATAAACTTAACTAAAAATCTAAAGTTTATCACAGTCTCTACAACACTTGAACTCTGGTCACTGTCCTCCCCTTTTTTAATTATTGATGTCCAGCATTGAATTTTTTTTACCCTCACAACCCCCTTCAATTGTCATTATTATTGTTTTATTCGGTCATTGTTTATTCAGGGTTTTTTGTGCTTATACATTTCTTTGTTCACCTTTTCTTCTTGGATATCATACTTTTTGCTTTAATTTTCTTTTTCCTACCTTAGAGTTTCTTTAATAAAAGATTTGTTGGAAATTTACTTAGCTTCTTTTGTCTGAATCAGTGGTTTATCAAGGGCAGAATGGTGGGAGTGGTCTATCCCGGCAGCAAGAGTATTTTATCACTGACTTCACCATTCCTAAAAAGCACATTAATTTTTATTCAGTTTATTATTATTAAAGTTCTCTATAGGCAGCATATTGCCACTTAGAATAAACTGTTACAACCACCCTGACCTTATTATACCACTAGCCTGAACATATTTTGATTGTTTACTCTCATTCTTAAATGCTAATACAACTGCTTCTGGAGTTCTTGGTTGAAAGATATGATTCTTCTTGTTTCCACTTCTCTCTTTTACTTTATTCTGCAGTTCTGTAGTTTAATAACATCATGCATTTCTCTGAATTTGTGTATGCTGCTTAGGATTTGTTGTGCTTCCCGAATCTGTGGATGTATGTCTTGTATCAGTACTGAAAAATTGTCTGCTAGCGTTAGTGGCTCCTTCTAGGACAAGATCTTTACATTAGGTTATACAGAAAATTCATGATTCTGTATTTTTGTTTTTAAATATTCTTCTATAAGGGACAGACACAGTGGCTCATGCCTGTAATCTCAGCACTTTGAGAGGCCGAGGTGGGCAGATGGCTTGATCTCAGGAGTGGAAAAATCCTATCTCTACAAAAAAATACAAAAATTAGCTGGGCATGGTGGCGTGCACCTGTAGTCCCAGCTACTTGGGGGGCTGAAGCAGGAAGACTGCTTGAGCCCAGGAGGCCAAGGCTGCAATGAGCCATGAACACACCACTGTACTCCAGCCTAGGTGACAAAGCGAGACCCTGTGTCAAAAACATATATATATACTCGTATATTCACCTTTATTTTAATTTTTATCATCACTGATTCAAGAGGAAAACAGGTGGATTTTAACTTAAAAGGGCTATGTGTGGTTTTATACTGGTTAATTATAACAAGATTACCGAAGTCATGCTGGATGAAATATTACAAAACATAGTTATCTCTTTGAATCATTCAATAAGCAAATACTGTTTTCTTCAAACGAATGTACATTTATCATCCTGAGACTTAACATTTTATAAAAAATAATTCATTATAGTTAAAATAGCTTGTCATAGGAAAATTTCTAGCAAACAACTCAATTTTATGGCAACCAGTTAAAGAAGTATAAAAATGCAATATGGCTTAGTTATTATATTCTTTTTTTTTTTTTTTTGAGACAGTGTTTTACTCTGTCACCCAGGCTGGAGTGCAGTGGTACAATCTCTGCAACTTCTACTTGCCAAGCCCGAGTAATCCTCCCACCTTAGCCTCCTGAGTTAGCTGGGACTAGAGGCATGCACCACCACACCTAGCTAATTTTTGTCTTTTGTGTAGACATGAGATTTTACCATGTTGTCCAGGCTGGTCTGTAACTCCTGGCTCAAGTGATCTGCCTGCCTTGGCCTCCCAAGGTGCTGGGATGACAGGTGTGAACCACTATGCCCGAACTATATATTCTTAATGTTCATGAAGTAAATGCTTTCTAAATTTTTGCCAGCCTTTTGCACTCTATAGAATGACATTGGAAAGTTTCTTTTTTTTTTTTTTTTTTGAGATGGAGTTTCGCACTTGTTGCCCAGGCTGGGGTGCAATGGCACAATCTTGGCTCACTGCCACCTCCACCTCCTAGGTTCAAGCTATTCTCCTGCCTCAGCCTCCCAAGTAGCTGGGATTACAGGTGGCTGCCACCACGCCTGGCTAATTTTTTGTATTTTTAGTAAAGTTGGGGTTTCGCCATGTTAGCCAGGCTGGTCTCGAACTCCTGACTTCAGGTGGTCCGCCTGCCTCAGCCTTCCAAAGTGTTGGGATTACAGGTGTGAGCCACTGCTCCCAGCCAAACATATTGGAAAGTTTCTGTTAAAAACTTACATCCTCCAGATTTAAGTTTTAATTATAATCAATTGAGTTTGTTTTTGTTTTTATTTTTGTTTTGAGATGGAGTCTCACTCTGTTGCCCAGGCTGGAGTGCAGTGGCGCGATCTTGATTCACTGCAACCTCCACCTCCCGGGTTCAAGTGATTCTTCTGCCTCAGCCTCCCAAGTAGCTGGGATTACAAGCGCCCACCACCACACCTGGCTAATTTTTGTATCTTTAGTAGAGACGGGGTTTCACCGTCTTGGCCAGGCTGGTCTCAATCTCCTGACCTCATGATCTGCCCGCCTCGGCCTCCCAAAGTGCTGGGATTACAGGCATGAGCGATGGCCCCCGGCCAATTCCAAGTTTAAAATGAACTTTCTATTTTTTAATTCTACACTATTAGTCCTTGTCTTGCTCATGTCATGTTTTCTGTCTGTCTCTGTGTGGCATCTGTGTAATTTTTTCAGATCTTTATTCTAGTTTTTAATTCTCTTTATAGCAGTTCATTCCCATCTGTTTTTTAACCTACCCATTAGTTAATTTTGATAATTGTCATTTTTATAACTTCTATTTGTTTTCAAGTTTGCCTGAGATTTTAACATCATACTTCTTGTTTATATTTTAGATTTACTCTTTTCTGTCTTTAATCTTAACTACCCATTTCAGATAAAGAATATAAAATCTAATTATCTCCAAGGATCTCATTATGCTGTGTTTTTCTTACCATTCTTTTGGATGTTTTCTTGTTTTTTGTTTTTGTTTTTTTTTCTGCTGACTCCCTCCTAGTGGTCCATCTTCTTGTGCATTTTAAATTTGTATTGTTAAGTTCTATGTTTGTTTGGACTTTACCTGTGGGAATTCTATGATGTCTGGATCGAGGGTGTGGGAATCCCATGATGTCTGGATTGAGGACATTTTTTTGAAAAACAATGTAACCTGTGTTTACTCTGGATGCTGATGATTCAGAGATCAGATTTTTTTTTTAATTTGGAAATAATGGTATTAGATTATCACTATGAGTATTTTGGAACCTAAAATTAACATAAAAATTTGAAAGCTAGTACTGTAATGAGTACAATTAATGTATGTCCCTTCATGAATTCCAGAGATTTTGTGTTTCTCTCTTCAGGTGTCTGGGGTGCTACCATCGAGAACCACTGAAAATTTATTTAACTGGGATTACATAAATCATGTAGTTAGTATAAATTTGAATCTAAGGTTTATGAAAGCCACCCTGTGTTTGTGAATTCTCAAGTATGATTTTTCCTCCTCTATGGAGAACCCAGGCCAGGATAGATAAGCTTGTTTCATAAAGTCTTTATTGCCAGACACGTTTTAAAAAAAAAGTTTCTCTGTTTTTCTCCTGAGATATGGTTGTAGTACTAGAAGAAAATGACAATATGCTGTTTGGAGAGTTTTTGCTAAAAAAATTGCATGTAATTAAATAACTGTATTTTATTTCTTAAGATATTCATGAGTCAAAAAAATTTAAAGTAAAAATTAGTGAAACTAAATATATAATTTAATGTTTAGTATATTGAAATACAAAAAGACAATCATAGAAGTATAGCTGTGCAGTATGTTAATTATTGGTAAATTATTAGAAGTAAATACTTCATAAAATGAAGAAAGTTTCAGCATAAAACACTGAAATAAAATAATTGATGTTTCTTTTAAAGCAACCTTAAGGAGCAAAGTTTATTAATGATATTATTATTGAGTTGAAAAGTAATTAATTTTGAGCAAACTTTTCCAATGGCCTAAAAGGCCCTTACTATACACTACACTATACTATACACTATTCTATACACTAGTCTGAGTAATGGTGATAAGGTAAGTATAATCCAGTTCTAAATTTCCTGTGACTCTTGTATCATCAGATAATACTATCTCTTGTTTGATGGCTTCAATGACATTTTTTTGAAGAAGTTTTTTTTGTAGGGACTATAGCACCTTTATTTTTTTATTTTTTATTTTTATTTTTTGAGACAGAGTCTTGCTCTATCACCCAGGCTGGAGTGCAGTGGCATGATCTCGGCTCAATGCATCCTCCGCCTCCCGGGTTCAAGCGATTCTCCTGCCTCAGCCTCCCGAGTAACAGGGACTACAGGCATGCACCACCACGGCTGGCTTATTTTTATATTTTTAGTAGAGATGGAGTTTCACCGTGTTGGCCAGGCTGGTCTTGAACTCCTGACTTCAAGTGATCTGCCCACCTTGGCCTCCCAAAGTGCTAAGATTACAAGCATGAGCCACCATGCCTGGCTATAGCCTGTTTATTGATAGCAAGCTATAATATTTATTTTAAAGAAAACATTTCCAGGTTACATTGTCTTTAAATTTATGATTTGTAGAAGGAAATTATAATTCATTACTGTTGTATTTGTTGTGAGTTGTGTCCCCCTGAAAAGATATGTTGAAGTTCTAACCCCCCAGTACTTGTGAATGTGTCCTCATTTAGAAATAGAGTATTAGCAGATATAATCAGTTTAAGACAAAGGCATACTAGATTTGGTTGGGCTCTAAATCCAGTGACTGATGTCCTTATAAGAAGGCCATGTGAAGATATAGGAACACAGACACACTGGGAGAATGCAGCGTGATGATGGAAACAGAGGATTGGAGTGATGTACCTATAAACCAAGGAGCACCAAGGATTGCTACAACCACCAGAAGCTAGAGAGAAACAAGGAAGGATTATTCCCAAGAACTTTCACAATGGAGCATCGCTCTGCCAACATCTTGATTTCAGATTTCTAGTCTCTAGAACCACGAGAGAATGGATTTCTGTTGTTTTAGGACACACAGTTTGTGGTCATTTGTTACAGCCTCTAGGAAACTAGTACTGTGTTCATATTCCAGTGTTCACAAAGTCTTCAAGCTAGAGTAAGAATTATTCTCACAGTATTAGTTTTGCTTAGTTGACCTTTATTATCTCTGTGAAACTTGAGGGAAGAAAATTTTTTAAAAAACGATATAACCCGTGTTTACTCTGGATGCTAATGATTCGGAGATCAGATTTTTTTTAAATTTGGAAATAATGATATTAGATTATCACTATGAGTATTTTGGAACCTAAAACTAACATAAAAATTTGAAAGCTAGTGCTATAATGAGTACAATTAATGTACGTCCCTTCATGAATTCCAGTATTGTCTAGGAGGTTCAGGTGCGAGACTAGTCTCCTATGCCATTAGGGCAGATGTGGCTTTTAAAATTTTTTTTATTTTGTGTTATTTTAAGTTCCAGGTTGCATGTGCAGGATGTGCAGGTTTGTCACATAGGGAAATGTGTGCCATGATGGCTTGTTGCACTTGTCAACCCATCACCTAGATATTAAGTTCCATGTGAATTAGCTATTTATCCCAATGCTCTCCCTCCTCCCTGCCCCCCAACAGGCCCCAGTGTGTGTTCCTCTCCCTGTATCCTTAGTTCTCATTGTTCAGCTCCCACTTATAAGGGAGAACATGCAGTATTTGGTTTTCTGTTCCTGTGTTAGTTTGCTGAGGATAATAGCTTCCAGCTCCATCCATGTCCCCACAAAGGACATGATCTTGTTAGTTTTTATGGCTGCATAGTATTCCATGGTGTATATATACCACATTTTCTTTCTCCAGTCTAACATCAATGGGCATTTGAGTTGATTCCATGTCTTTGTTATTGTGAATAGTGCTGCAGTGAACATATGTGTGCATGTATCTTTGTAATAGAATGATTTCTATTCCTTTGTGTATATACTCAGTAATTACATTGCTGGGTCAAATGGTGTTTCTGGTTCTAGGTCTTTGAGGAATCGCCACACCGTCTTCCACAATGGTTGAGTTAATTTACATTCACACCAACAGTGTAAAAGTGTTCCTATTTCTCTACAGCCTTAGCACCATCTGTTGTTTCTTCACTAATAATCGCCATTCTGAGTGGTGTGAGATGGTATCTCAATTTGCTTTTGATTTGCATTTCTCTAGTGATCAGTGATGTTGAGCTTTTTAAAATATGTTTCTCAGCTGCATAAATGTCTTCTTTTGAGAATTGTCTGCTCATGTCCTTTGCCCACCTTTTAGTGGGGTTATTTCTTGTGAATTTGTTTAAGTTCCTTGTAGATTCTGGATATTAGACCTTTGTCAGATGGACAGATTGCAAAAAATTTTCTCCCATTCTGTAGGTTGCCTGATCATTCTGGTGATAGTTTCTTTTGCTGTGATGAAGCTCTTTAGTTTAATTAGATCCCATTTGTCAATTTTTGCCTTTTTGCAATTGATTTTGACATTTTCATCATTAAATCTTTGCCTGTACCTGTGTGCTGAATGATATTGCCTAGATTTTCTTCTAGGGTTTTTATAGTTTTGGGTTTTACATTTAAGTCTTTAATCCATCTTGAGTTAATTTTTGTATAAGGTGTAAGGAAGGGGTCCAGCTTCAATTTTCTGCGTGTGGCTAGCCAGTTTTCCCAGCATCATTTATTAAATAGGGAATCTGGCCGGGTGTGGTGGCTCATTCCTGTAATCCTAGCACTTTGGGAGGCCAAGGTGGGCAGCTCAGGAGTCCGAGACCAGTCTAGCCAATATGGTGAGACCCTGTATCTACTAAAAATACAAAAATTAGCCAGGTGTGGTGGTGTGTGCCTGTAGTCCTAGCTACTTGGGAGGCTTAGGCCAGAGAATTGCTTGAATCCAGGAGGTAAAGGTTGCAGTGAGCCAAGATTGTGCCACTGCACACCAGCCTGGGAGACAGAGCAAGACTCTGTCTCAGAAAAGATACAAACAAACAAATAGATAGGAAATCCTTTCCCCATTGCTTGTTTTTGTCAGGTTTGTCAAAGATCAAATGGTCATAGATATGTGGTCTTATTTCTGAGATCTCTATTCTATTCCCTTGGTCTATGTGTCTGTTTTTGTACTAGTACCATGATGTTTTGGTTACTGTAGCCTTGTAGTATAGCTTGAAGTTGGATTAGCATGATGCCTCCAGCTTTGTTCTTATGGCTTAGCATTGTCTTGGCTATATGGGCTCTTTTTTGGTTCCATATGAACTCTAAAGTAGTTTTTTTCTAATTCTGTGAAGAATGTCAATGGTAGTTTATTGGGAATAGCATTGAATCTATAAATTACCTTGAGCAGTGATATAGTTTGGCTGTGTCCCCACCCAGATCTCATCTTGAATTCCCAAATGTTGTGGGAGGGACCTGGTGGGAGGTAATTGAATCATGGGGGCAGGTCTTTCCCGTGCTGTTCTCGTGATAGTGAGTCTAATGACATCTGATGGTTTCATGTGTCTGGCATTTCACCTACCTGCACTCACTCTATCCTGCCACCCTGTGAAGAAGGTGCCTGCTTCTCCTTTGCCTTCTGCCATGATTGTAAGTTTCCTGGGACTTCTTCAGCAATGCAGAACTGTGAGTCAGTTAAATCTCTTTCCTTTATAAATTGCCCAGTCTCAGGTATTTCTTCATAGCAGTGTGAGAACAGACTAATACAGTAAATTGGTACCAGTAGAGTGAGATGCTGCTGAAAAGATACCTGAAAATGTGGAAGCAACTTTGGAACTGGGTAACAGGCAGAGATTGGAACAGTTTGGAGGGCTCAGAAGCAGAGAGGAAAATGTGAGAAAGTTTGGAACTTCTTAGAGACTTGTAGAATGGCTTTGACCAAAATGCTGATGATGACACAGGCAATGAATTCCAGGCTGAGGTGGTCTCAGATGGTGATGAGGAACTTGTTGGGAACTGGAGCAAAGGTGACTCTTCTTATGTTTTAGCAAAGAGACTGGTGGCATTTTCCCTCTGCCCTAGAGACTTGTGGAACTTTGAACTTGAGGGAGATGATTTAGGGTATCTGGCAGAAGAAATTTCTAAGCAACAAATTATTCAAGAGGTGACTTTGGTGTTTTTTAAAGTATTCAGTTTTTAAAGGGAACTAGAGCATAAAAAAAGTTCAGGAAATTTGCAGCCTGACTGTGATAGAAAAGAATATCTCATTTTCTGAGGAGAAATTCAAGCCAACTGCAGAAGTTTGCATAAATAATGAGGAGCTGAATGTTAATTCCCAAAACAATGGGGAAAGTGTCTCCAGGGCATGTCAGAAGTCTTCACGGCAGCCCCTCCCATCACAGGCCTGGAGGCCTAGGAGGAAAAGATGGTTTTGTGGGCCAGGCCACGGGCCCCTCTACTCTGTGCAGCCTAGGGACTTGGTACCCTGCATTCCAGCTGCTCCATCCATAGCTAAAAGGGGCCAAAGTACAGCTTGGACTGTTGCTTCAGATCAGAAGCCTCAAGCCTTGGCAGCTTCCATGTGGTGTTGAGCCTGCAGGTGCACAGAAGTCAAGAATTGAGGTTTGGGAACCTCCACCTAGATTTCAGAGGATGGATGGAAATGCCTGGATGCCCAGGCAGAAGTTTGCTGCAGAGGCGGGGACCTCATGGAGAACCTCTGCTAGGGCAGTGCGAAAGGGGAATGTGGGGTTGGAGCCCCCATACGGAGTCCCTACTGGGGCATCACCTAGTGGAGGTATGAGAAGAGGGCATCCATCCTTCAGACCCCAGAATGGTAGAACAACTGACACCATGTGCCTGGAAAAGCCACAGGCACTGAATGCCAGCCCGTGAAAGCAGTCAGGAAGGGGGCTATACTCTGCAAAGCCATGGGGCGGAGCTGCCCAAGACCATGGGAACTCACCTCTTGCATCAGTGTGGCCTGGATGTGAGACATGGAGTCAAAGGAGATCACTAGAACATTAAGATCTGACTGCCTTGCTGGATTTTGGACTTGAATGGGGCCTGTAACCCCTTGGTTTTGGCCAGTTTCCCCTATTTGGGACAGCTGTATTATCCAATGCCTGTATCCCCATTGTATCTAGGAAGTACCTAACTTGCTTTTGATTTTACAAGCTCATAGGTGGAAGGGACTTGCCTTGTCCCAGATGAGATGTTAGACTGTGGACTTTTGAGTTAATGCTGAAATGAGTTAAGACTTTGGTGGACTGTTGGGAAGGCACGATTGGGTTTGAAATGTGAGGACATGAGATTTGGGAGGTGCCAGGGTCAGCATGATATGGTTTAACTGTGTCCCCACCCAAATCTCATCTTGAATTCACACGCGTTGTGGGAGGGACTTGGTGGGAGGTAATTGAATCATGGGGGCAGGTCTTTCCTGTGCTGTTCTCGTGATAGTGAGTCTCACGACATCCGATGGTTTTATGTGTCTGGGATTTCACCTGTTTGTACTCACTCCATCTTGCTGCCCTGTGAAGAAGGTGCCTGCTTCTCCTTTGCCTTCTGCTATGATTGTAAGTTTCATGAGGCCTCCTCAGAAATACAGAACTGTGAGTCAATTAAATCTCTTTCCTTTATAAATTACCAAGTCTCAGAGTTTTTGTTGTTGTTGTTGTTGTTGTTGTTGAGATGAAGTCTCACCCTTTTAGCCCAGGCTGGAGTGCAGTGGCACAATCTGAGCTCACTGCAACCTCCACCTCCTGGGTTCAAGTGATTCTCCTGCCTCAGCCTCCTGAGTAGCTGAGATTACAGACATGCACTACCATGCCTGGCTAATTTTTGTACTTTTAGTAGAGACAAGGTTTCACTATGTTGGCCAGGCTGGTCTTGAACTCCTGGTCTCAAGTGATCCACTCACCTCAGCCTTCCAAAGTGCTGGGATTACAGGTGTCAGCCACCACACTCAGCCAGGTATTTCTTCATAGCAGTGTGAGAACAGACTAATACAGGCAGTATGGCCATTTCACAATATTGATTCTTCCTATGTATAAGCATGGAATTATTTCATTTGTTTCTGTCCTCTTTTATTTCCTTGAGCAGTGGTTTGTAGTTTTTGAAGAGGTCCTTCACTTCCCTTGTTAGCTATATTCCTAGGTATTTTATTCTCTTCATAGCAATTGTGAACAGGAATTCGTTCATGATTTGGCTCTCTGTTTTCTATTGTTGGTGTATATAGGAATGCTTGTAATTTTTGCACATTGATTTTGTATCCTTTGACTTTGCTGAAGTTGCCTATCAGCTTAAGAAGCTTTTGGGCTGAGATAATGGGGTTTTCTAGATATACCATCATGTCATCTGCAAACAGAGACAGTTTTACTTCCTCTCTTCCTATTGGAATACACTTTATTTCTTTCTCTTGTCTGATGGCCCTGGCCAGAACTTCCAATACTATGTTGAATAGGAGTGGTGAGAGAAGGCATCCTTGTCTTGTGCTGGTTTTCAAGGGGAATGCTTCCAGCTTTTGCCCATTCAGTATGATACTCACTGTGGGTTTATCATTATTATTTTGAGGTATGTTCCATCAATACCTAGTTTATTGAGAATTTTTAACATGATGGGATGTTGAATTTTATCGAAGGCCTTTTCTGCATCTACTGAGATAATCATATGGTCTTTGTCTTTAGATCTGTTTATGTGATGAATTATGTGTATTGATTTGTGTATGTTGAACAAGCCTAGCATCCTGGGGATGAAGACAGCTTGATCGTGATGGATCATCTTTGATGTGCTGCTGGATTCAGTTTGCCAGTATTTTATTGAGGACTTTTGCATCAATGTTCTTCAGGCATATTGGCCTGGAGTTTTCTGTTTTTGTTGCATCTCTGCCAGGTTTTGGTATCAAGATGATGCTGGCCTCAAAAAATGAGTCAGGGAGGAGTCCCTTTTTTTCAACTGTTTGGAACAGTTTCAGAAGAAATGGTACCAGCTCCTCTTTGTAGCTCTGGTAGAATTCGGCTGTAAATCTTTCTGGTCCTGGGCTCTTTTTGGTTGGTAGACTATTTATTACTGCCTCATTTTCAGAACTTGTTATTGGTCTATTCAGGGATTCAACTTCTTCCTGGTTCCGTCTTTGGAGGGTGTATGTGTCCAGGAATTTATCCATTTCTTCTAGATTTTCTATTTTATTTGCATAGAGGTGTTTATAGTATTCTCTGATGGTTGTTTGTATTTCTGTGGGATCAGTGGTGATGTCCCCTTTATCATTTTTTATTGTGTCTATTTGATTCTTCTCTCTTTTCTTCTTTGTCTAGCTAATGATCTATTTTATTAATTTTTCAAAAACCGGCCCCTGGATTCATTAATATTTTTTCGAAGGGCTTTTTGTGTCTCTATCTCCTTCAGTTCTACTGTGATCTTGGTTATTTCTTGTCTTCTGCTAGCTTCGGGGTTTGTTTGCTCTTAGTTCTCTAGTTCTTTTAGTTGTGATATTAGGGTGTCAATTTGAGATCTTTCTAGCTTTTTGATGTGGGCATTTAGGGCTATACATTTCCCTCTTAAAACTGCTTTAGCTGTGTCCCAGAGATTCTGGTATCTTGTCTCCATGTTCTTATTGGTTTCAAAGGACTTCTTGATCTCTGCCTTAATTTCATTATTTACCCAGGAGTCATTTAGGAGCAGGTTGTTCAATTTCCATGTAGTTATGTGGTTTTAAATGATTTTCTTAATCTTGAGTTCTAATTTGATAGTGTTGTGGTCTGAGAGACTGTTTGTTATGATTTCAGTTCTTTTGTACTTGCTGAGGAGTGTTTTACTTTCAATTATGTGATCAATTTTAGGGTACGTGCTATGTGGTGCCAAGAAGAAAGTATATTCTATTGTTTTTGGTTGGAGAGTTCTGTAGATATCTGTCAGGTCCACTTGATCCGGAGCTGAGTTCAAGTCCTGAATATCTTTGTTAATTGTCTGTCTTGATGATCTAATGTTGACAGTAGGGTGTTAAAGTCTCCCATTATTATTATGTGGGAGTCTAAGTTGTCTCTTCGTAGGTCTCTAAGAACTTGTTTTATGAATCTGGGTGCTCCTGAACTGGGTGCATGTATATTTAGGATAGTTAGCTTTACTTGTTGAATTGATCCCATTTCCATTATACAATGCTTTGTCTTTTTTGATCTTTGTTGGTTTAAAATGTTTTGTTAGAAACTAGGATTGCACTCTCTGCTTTTTCCTGCTTTCCATTTGCTTGGTAAATTTTCCTCCATCCCTTTATTTTGAGCCTATATGTGTCTTTACACATGAGATAGGTCTTTTGAATATAGCACACCAATGGGTTGTGACTCTTTATCAGCATGCCATTCTCTGTCTTTTAATTGGGGGCATTTAGCCAATTTACACTTAAGGTTAATATTGTTATGTGTGAATTTCATCCTGTCATCGTGATGCTAGCTGGTTATTTTGCACACTTAATGTAGTTGCTTCATAGTGTCATTGATTTTTGTACTTCAGTGTGTTTTTGCAGTGGCTGGTAACACTTTTTCCTTTCCATATTTAGTGCTTCCTTCAGGAGCTCTTGCAAGGCAGGCCTTGTGGTGACCAATTCCCTCAGCATTTGCTTGTCTAAGAAGGATTTTATTTCTCCTTCACTTATGAGGCTTAGTTTTGCTGGATATGAAATTCTGAGTTGGAAATTCTTTAAGAATGTTGAATATTGGCCCCTAGTCTCTCCTGGCTTGTAGGGCTTCTGCTGAGAGGTCTGCTGTTAGTCTGATGGGCTCCCCTTTGTAGGTGACCTGACTTTATCTCTGACTGCCCTTAACATTTTTTTCCTTCATTTTGACCTTGGAGAATCTGATGATTATGTATCATGGGGTTGATCTTCTCATGGAGTATCTTACTGGGGTTCTCTGGATTTCCTGAATTTGAATTTTGGCCTGTCTTATTAGGTTGGGGAAGTTCTCCTGGATGATATCCTGAAGTATGTTTTACAACTTTGTTCTATTCAGGTACCCCAATCAGTCATAGGTTCAGTCTTTCTACATAATCCCATAGTTCTCAGAGGTTTTGCTCATTCCTTTTCATTCTTTTTTTTTTTTCTCTAATCTTGTATGTGTATCTTATTTCAGCAAGATAGTCTTCAAGCTCTGAAATTCTTTCCTCTGCTTGGTCTATTCAGTTATTGATACTGTGGTTGCATTGTAACATTCTTGGTTGTGTTTTTCAGCTCCTTCAGGTCATTTGTGTTCCTCTCTAAACTGGTTATTCTGGTTAACAGCCCCTGTAATGTTTTATCATGGTTCTTAGCTTCTTTGCACTGGGTTAGAACATGTTCCTTTAGCTCAGCAAAATTCATTATTACCCACCTTCTGAAGCCTACTTCTGTCAATTCATCCATCTCAGCCTTTGCCCAGTTCTGTGCCCTTGCTGGAGAGGTGTTGCGTTAATTTGGAGGAGAAGAGGCACTCTGGCTTTTTGAGTTTTCAGCATTTTTTTGTTTGATTCTGTCTCATCTTTGTGAGTTTATCTAGCTTCTCTGCTGACCTTTGGATGGGGTTTTGCAGGGACTATTTTGTTGATGCTCTTGTTGTTGCTGTTTGTTTTTCTTTTTCCTTTTTTTTTTTTTTTTTTTTTTTGAGATGGAGTCTTGCTCTGTCACCCAGGCTGGAGTGCAGTGGCGTGATCTTGGCCCACTGTGACCTCCACCTCCTGGGTTCAACCAGTTCTCTGCCTCAGTCTCCCAAGTAGCTGGGATTACAGGCAGCTGCCACCACACCCAGCTAATTTTTTTTGCTTTTTTTTAGTAGAGACGGGGTTTCACCATCTTGGCCAGGCTTGTCTTGAACTCCTGACCTCATGATCCACCTGCCTCGGCCTCCCAAAAGTGCTGGGATTACAGGCATGAGCCACTATGCCTGGCCTGTTTTTCTTTTAACAGTCAGGCCCCTCTTCCTCTTCCAACTGAGGTTTGCTGGAGGTCCACTCCAGACCTTCTTTGCCTGGGTCCCTCCCACACCTCGAGGTGTCACCAGTAGAGGCTGCAAAACAGTAAAGATGGCTGCCTGCTCCTTTCCCTGGGATCTCTGTCCCAGAGGGTCACTGAACTGATACCAGTGGGAACGCCCCTGTATAAGGTGTCTAGCAACCCCTGTTGGGGTGGTCTCACCCAATCAGGAGGCACAGGATCCAGGACCCACTTAATGAAGCACTCTGACTACCTGTTGGCAGAGGGGGTGCATTACACTGGGGGAAATGCCACTCGTCCTGACTGCCCAGATTCCTCAGAGCCAGTAGAGGGAAAGACTAAGTCTGCTGATCCATGGAGACCACGGATGCCCGCCCCCTCCAGGAGCTCAGTCCCTGGGAGATCAGAGTTCTGTCCACAAACCTCTGGCTGGAGTTGCTGAAGTTCCTGCAGGGAGGACCCGCCGAGTGAGGGGGTATGGTCAGGGTCCGACCTAAAGAGGCAGTCTGGCCACCATCTGCCACAGCCTCTGTGCTGCACTGTGGTGAACTCCTCCTGGGTCTAAACTGTCTATTTTCCCAGGCACCATCAGAGAAGAAATGGCAGACTGGAGCTGCAGTGATGTCTGCTGCCCCTCCCCCAGGGAGCTCAGTCATCTGAGGCAGCAGACAGCCAAAGTTCCATCCCTTCCCCCAGGAACTTGGTAGTCTTAGGCAGTCTGTAGCTAAATGGCCACTGAGAATCTGTGCAGCGCTGTGCTTGGGACTCAAGGAACTGGTGGCATGGGCTCATGGGGGAGATCTCCTGATCCACCGGTTGCCCAGATCCATGGAAAAAGTATGGTTTCCTGGGCAGGATAGCACAATCACTCACTGCCTCTCTTGGCTGGGAGTGGGAGCTCCCCTTGTCCCGTGCAGCTCCCAGGTGGACTGTTGCTCCACCCTGCTTTTCCTCACTCTCCATGGGTCATGCCAACCACCTTGTCAGTCCCAATGAGAGAACCTGGATACCTCAGTTGCTGGTGCAGGATTCACTTGCCTTTTTCGGTCTTCTTGGTGGGAGCCTCTGAGTACAGCTGTTTCTAGTTGGCTTTCTTGGCCCCTTCCCTTCCAAATGTGGCTTTTTTACTCTGGTTTTCTGCTCCCCTTCTAATTTTGATAACTAGAAAGTTTTTCTAATTTTTCAGTGATCTCAGCTATGACTTTTAAAGGATACTTACGATATTAATCTTTGCTTAAATTCAACTTTCTACCTGCTTTATGCCTGCACCCAACCAGCAGAATAAGCATTGAGTAAAACAGGGAACTGTGATAATTGACCTCACTACTGTTTCTCTGCCCTCTTTTGTAGCAGAACTCCTTAAAATAGTTGAGGCGCCCTTCTCTGTGTGTTCACATGGCAGTAGCTCCATAACCCACTCCAATTAGGCTTTTTTCCCTATTTGTCCATTTAACCTGCTGCCAATCTGTTGATCACTTCCTGGTTCTCAGTGTATTCACCTCACAGCAGTTTTTGACACAATTTATCATTCCCTTTTTTTTTTCTGAAATACTTTATTCACTTGTCTCTGGAACCCGTGCGTGTTTTTTTCGTCTCTCTAATTCACTGACTCCCTTTTTCTGTTTCCTTTGCTAGCTCTATCTCTTCTTCCTGCACTCTGCATTTAGGACTGCTCCAGGGCTTCTCCCCAGACTTTCCTTTTCCTATGTACACTCACACTTTAGATTCAATCGGTCACTGTCCAGTCAGAAGACAAGACTACAAAGCTTATTTGAACAGTGGGAATTTAATAAAAAGAATTGCTAACTAGTAAAAAGTGATTACCTACTGAAAAAGCCTTAGAGACAGCCACCATAGAAAGCAGCTACCAACCCTAGTACTAAGGGAGAGTGAACAAGTTAAAGGCGATTCAGACCTGTTTGGAAATGGTGTGGCTGCCACCAGAACATTCAGTGAGCTTGTGGCAAAAAAGCTTGCCAGAGGGTGCAGCCCTCAGTGGAACAGTGAGCTTAGTTACTTGGTGAAGGAGAAGCTTGCCAGAGGCAGCAGGCCAGAGCTGAATGGTCAGAACCACTGCTTGGTGAAGAGCTTAACCTAGGGCAAAATCACTGAACTGTGAGGACTCCTACCAGAGAATCTTACTGAAGTCTGCAAATTGCAGCCAAATCGTTAGAGCCATTACAGTGATGGTGGAGAAACTTGCTGGAAGAGGCAGCTGGGGCTGCCACTATGGTGAATGCTATCAGGCCCCCTTCATGCCAGTACCCTGGTTCTGTTGGTAAAACAGCACAGTGGAGGGAGGGAGTCACTTCTGTTTTGGCCTTGTAGTGTCTCTCCAGACCCCTCTACTGGCAAGCTAGCAAAAAAGTCCGTGAGGCCCAAAGTGGCAGATTTGGAACTGAGAGGCAATAAATTAATAATCAGCACAGTCTTCCCCTCTGGCTAGTTAGCATCCACATGAATCTTTATACACACATTTGAACTTCAGTACAATCACAGAACTAACCTTATATTTCTACCCAAAGAGATGCAGCTACCCTTGGTACAAGTGAACTAGTTCTCACCCCTAAAGAGAGAAGACCTACGCTATTCTCAAATTTAGTCACGGTCTTATATTCCTTAAACACAAAATTGTAAAGTTAACCTCCAACAAACTTGTATAAAATATTAAGGAGAAAAAGGAGAGAAAAGTAAAATAGTTAATATACACAAATAAAGACATACATATAACAAACATTTATGCACAGTTAGTATAGTCTTTATTCCTATAACTGGTCATAAGGCTGTAGTTGATACCTGTGACTTGTTTCTTCCACTAACCATTCCATAGTGTTTTTGTCCTTAGCCACAACCCAAGGTGGTTGTGGTGATGTAACTGGTGGGGTAACCCAAACCTTCATTACTGAACCATCTGAAGAAATGCCCTTTTTCCCCTGGTTGCTGACATTTTCTATTAAGCTTTACCATTGGTCATGGAGGGACTAAGAGGTGTCGCAGCAGATCCCCTTGGTTCCAGACATAACCCTCTTTACTTTCATTATGTAGCAGCAACTCAATTCCCCTTTGTAATCATGATCAGTCACACCAGCCAGAAGAGTAATAACTTCATTCTTTTCCTGTTGGTTTAGTGACATAAGGAGTCCACCATGGCTAGGTGGCAGTCTCATCTTCCAGTACAGTGGAACTATTGTTCTGTCCCCTAGTAAAAGCATTCCCCCTGGTCTTGGGAGCTAAGGTTCTGAATCAACAGGGTTCAGAGTTACCAGGATGCAAAACAAAATTGTGCAAATTGTTTATTAGATACACTAGTGAGAGGGACCACTCTCAGTTTCACTTTTTGATTTCCAGACCCCTGAATTCTGGCTATGAGGTAGACAGCACTGTATAATGGTTTATGATTCAGAGCTTATACTGCATCCTATAAAACAGATACCCAGTCTTTTGAGGTATTGTTTCCCAAATGGTGCCATATATAAGTCTTCAGCTAGCCATTCTATTAACAGCTTTCTTTGGGAAATGGGGTATGTGATAAAACCAGTTAATTCCATGGGCACGAGCCTAATGCTACACATTCTTTGCTATGAAGTGAATTTGTCAGAAGTGTGAATTCTATGATGGTAGTTAAGGCATCCTGTGTGTCCATGGATGATGATTCTAGTAGAAACATTATGAGCAGGGAAAGCAAATCCAGAATTCATGTCTATTCTACTGAGTATAAATCTTTGCCTCCATAATGGAAGAGGTCCAGTGTAACTAGCATCCCATCAGGTAGCTGGCTGGTCTTCCTGGGGGAATGGTGTCATATAAGAGGTTCCATTGGTCTTTTCTGTTAATAGATTAGATACTCAGCAGTAGTGATAGCAAGATCAGCCTTGCCAAGAAGTCCACATTTTTGAGCCCAATCATAGACTCTGCCCTTGCTACCACTGAGAGCCCACTGGGCAAGTGCTAGGTAGCTAGGAAAAGAGGCTGACTGATAGCCTCAGAGAGTATCCTTTTGTTCATCTGATTATTGAGCGCCTCCTCTGTATTGGATACTTTGATGAGTATTTTCTAGGACACAAAATCTTCATAGCTTGTCCCCTGAGAATTTCATCCATACATCTATTTTCTATATTTTCTTGCCTCCAATATTTTATTCCTGTTTCTTCCAGGTCCCTATCATTCATCAAAATTGTTCGTCGTTACTAATGAACCAGTATAAATCTGTACATGCAGTCATCTCTCACTTCAAAGTGGAAAACTAAGTAGACTGCTTGAAGTGCTGTCCACTGGGAGATTTTACCTACAATGCTGTTTTTGGGGGGTCACTCCTGAGTGGGGCTGTAATGCTTTCAAGTAGGTACCAACATATCAATAGAAACTTAAGTCTGACTCAAAATTTTTTCTTCCTCAGTGACCTGATAATAAGGAACACCCATGAGGCCTTAGACGTAGACAGACAGAGGGAAGAGACATTGCAGCAAGAATTTTAAGGCACCTGTTCATGTAAATTACTTGTAACTTCCAGATCTCTCAAGCTTGGTCTTTTCCACTTGATACATTGCTGCTGTGCACACCCAATCTCTGGCTTGGTTAGTCATGTAACTTTCAGTTCATGATAGGAAGCTCAGGACACATAGTTCCCTGATATCCTGTAGTTAGGCATTTCCTCTCTAATAAGGTCTGGTAACAAGCAAGAAGCTGATTCTCAAAAGGAAAATAATTATCTATAAAGGAGGACATAGATTTGCTCTCAAGTCCTACAGTTCTGCAGTATGATTCTCCTTTGGTGGCTTCCAGAGGATCCATAGAGCATTGCTATTTACCATAGACACTTTGAGTATTATTGGATCTGCTGGATGATAGGTCCAAGTGGAAGATTAGCTTGCCTTATTTTGCTCTGGTCCTCACTGGAAGCTGGAAGCCTTGTAAGTGACTTGATAGTTGGGTAGAAGCAGCCATTCAATGTGCTATATGTTGCTTTCAAAAGACCTACCAAGCATTTTGTTCATTTTGTTCACAGTAGGCAATGGCAAGTACAGTGACTTATCTTTCACCTTGGAGGGAGTATCTTGACAGACGTCAGATCATTGGACATCTAGAAACTTCACTGAGGTGGCAGATCTCTGAATTTTTGTAGGGGATTATCTGCCACTCTCTTGATTCACATATCTTACTAAGGTTTCTAAAGTACTTGTTGCTGCCTGTTCGGCAATCCACTCAGCATAATGTCATCAATGTAGTGGGCCATATAAATGGTTTGTGGAATGTCAAGGATATCTGTGGATGGTATTATGGCAGAGAACAGAGAGTTGAAAATAGTCGTGAGGCAAGGCTTTGGAGGTGTACTCAGGTATAAGCCAGGTAAAGACAAATAGCGTCTACTGATCCTTACAAATTGACATGGAGAAAAAAACAACCAGGGCAATAGCTGCGTAACAAATGCTAGGGGCTGTATTGATTTGTTCCAGGACAGGTACTACATTTGGAAGAACAGCTTTCAATTGGAGTCACCATCTGATTAAATTTATTATCCACAGTTATTAGCTAAAATTCATCTGATTTCAGCATAGACCTAACAGGCAAGTTTACATGGTAATGTGGTAGGTATTCAGACTCCTGCATATTTCAAGTCTGTGATGGTATTACTGATTTTTGTGACTCTCAGGGTTGAGGTTTTGTTTCTGGTTTATTGCCTTGGAAGGGAGGAGAATTTCCAGGGGTTTTCACTTAGTTCTTATTATAATGACTCTTACCACATGGATTATAGAGCCAATGTGGAGGAGTCTACCAGTTGCCACATATACCTATTTTAATTCAGGAATTGGATGGGTTCCACAGACCATCTTGGCCTACTGTGATTCAAACTTGGCGTAAGACTCCATCTGTCACAGGATCACTATAAGCTCCCATTTTGACTGGTATACAGCAGCAGCATTTTGTGTTCCCAAGAATTATCATCAATTCAGAGCCTATGTCTAGTGTCTGGTAATCCCTGAAAATTTGAATATTTCAATTTCCCCAGTTCACAGTCATTCTATAATAGTAAGTGGACACAGAGTCCTCAAAGAAAGATATTATATACTTGTGGTAGTGCTACAGGGTCCTTCCTCTTTGGCTGGCCTTTTCTTCAATCAAGGGGCTCTGAGTATATGAATTGGCTTAGGTGTGAAAACTGACTGAGAATCTGTGTTTCTCCATTATGGTGATTTAATTTGAGTCAGGTTTCTAGTCACCAGGAATGGAGGTTTCTCTATTATATAAATCAGACATTCATCTAGTAGCCTACCCATCTACTTCATTCCTAAATAAACGTGATCCATTAGCCACCAACAGAAATCTCCACAGGCTAAAACATTCTGATTATCAGCACATTCCTGCTGTCCTTTTCTGTAAAAGCATCTACCTTTACAATCCAGAGGTGGGCTGGTTAAGTGCTGCTACTTGGCCTCTGCTTCTCCATGATTATCTCTGTTAAATCAGGGAGGCTGTGTCAATGGCAACATCTCCTATGGCAGGGGTATCCAATCTTTTGGCTTCCCTGGGCCACATTGGAAGAAGAATTGTCTTGGGTCACACATAAAATACACTAACACTAACGATAGCTGATGAGTTTTTTAAAAATCGCAAAAAAAGTCTCATGATGTTTTAAGAAAGCTTATGAATTTGTGTTGGGTCATATTCAAAGCCATCCTGGGTTGCATGCCACCCATGGGCCGCAGATTGGACAAACTTGTACTATGGTCGTTGCTGACTTATGTATGAGAACTGTCATAGAGCTTTTTGAGATGCAGATGCTGCCCTTAATATATTTTTCAATGCATTAGTGAAGGGACTATTTTTTAGACTTTCTTGGGGGATGTAGTTGGGGGATGGATGTGCCGGTTGCATATGAAAAATTATTCAAACATTCTTACCTCCCTAAGCTTTTAGATTCATTCCTCTCCATCAGGTGTCAGCCCATGGGTCAAAGCCAGCCCTGATTTTGTAAATAAAGTTTTATTGGATCACAGCCATGCTCATTCATTTATGTATCATCTAGGGCTGCTTTCACACTATAAAGAAGAGCTTAGTATTTGTGACAGAGACCATATGGCACACAAAGTTGAAAATATTTACTATTTTGTTCTTTAAGAAAATATTTGCTGATCTCTGTCCTAGAGTATGCTGCAGTTTGACCCACGTTATGAGTAGTGACAGCAAAGGAGGGGTTGTGTTAATTCTTCAGAAAGATGAGCATTTCCCTGCAGGGCAACTGCCCCAGAAGGTCAGACTTCTCAGACACAGGGAAAGCAAGCTATTTACACTGGAAAGTGAGACTCAGAATAACACAGAAGTTTGAGTTTCTCAGCTTTATTTAAGTCCAACCGGATATCCCCATTCCAAGTTTCAGAGTGCCCAATTAATGCCTTAACTTTCACATAAAGAACTTGGTGAGGCTGTCAATTCAATTGACATTGTAAATTTGCAACTCACACAATTAAATTTGTGTTTAATGTTTAGTAGTATCAGTCCTGTGGATTTAAGATGCCAGAGATTGTTTTAGACTTGCCGTGGAAGCATTCTCTACTTAGACCACAACTCATGCTGATAGTTTAAGGACCCGAGTTTTACTTCTTTCTGTAAATGTTCCACACTGTCAGTAAAATCTATTGCATACCACAGTCCTTATCATCATCATTATGGTAATGCTAAGGGCAGGAGCCTCATGGGCTCCAAGGTGCTTAGCTCAGTAGACACTTATCTCAGTAGACACTTTATCATAATCAACAACAGGAGATAACTTGATTAATTGTGATGCCAATGTATACCTTGGGTTGTTAGCATTCCATTTCCCGTTGGTAAGGGCCCAGCACTGTGCTCAAGCCCAAAGGCATAACTAAGCCAATCCATCTTTGATGGTCTCTCTCCGGAGACCACTTCAGTACCAATTCTCCATCTGTCAAGAGATAGAAATTACCCCCAATAATTTGAACGAAAATTTAATACAACATGGCAACTAATTAAAGGTGGTTAACTACTAAAAGTCATAAAAGAGGATTCTAGGGGATGTCACCCATGGGCTGACACATGATGGAGAGGAATGAATCTAAAAGCTTAGGGAGGTGAGAATGTTTGAATAGATTTTTCATATGCAACTCAGAAGTAGCAACTCCAGAAAGCAGCTGCACCCCACAGGACTAATGAGGAATTAACCTCATGGAGGAGAAGGATGGACCCTCCATTGACCCTCTAGCTCCAGCACATGGTAAGAGGGAAGAAATCTTTCCCTTGTGCTTTGGCCTTGCAGTGTCCCTCCAGTGTATCTACTGGCAAAATTCAAGTCAGCTAGCAAGGGAAAACATATCTACAGCATCCAGCTTCAGTATCACGTAGCAGGAAAAAGAAGGCTGGATTTGGAGCTGAGAGGCAATCAATTAATAACAAACTCTTAACCAGTTTATGGTTGTAACTACTATCTGTGTGTGACTGTGTCCCATATTAGATCTCGTCTGTTCTTTTCCCTTGAGCTCCTGAAAAAGATTCATATATTAAATTGTCTCCTTCATGTCTTCACTTGAACTTCTCATAGGCATCTTTAACTTAATTTGTACCGAACTAAGCACTGGCTCCTCCTCTAGTTTATCCCATTTCAGTAAATGGCATCACCACTCAAGCAAAACCATGGCCTTGACGCCTTTCACCCCACATCTAGTTGGTCAAAGTTCTACCAGCTCTGTCTTTGAAATATATCCAAATCCTTCCTCTTATCACCTCCACTGCTGCCACCCTGCTCCAGGTCATCATCATCTCTTGACTCTCAAATCTGATAAATCACATCTTAGATTTCTTCATTTCCAATGTATGCTTGATAATTAAATGACTACTTGTTCTCAACTTATGCTATAACTTTTCATTCTGTATATACCCTGTCCTTTCCTCATCAGATTTCATACAAGATACCAAAATCCTTAGGGCTTTTGAATATGTTTGCTGCAACCCCTGCTGTTAGTTGGTAAGCCCTTTTTTGTGTTTATCAATGCAGCACTAACCCTTATTTTTACTAATTAATGTTAACATCATTAATGACATTAATGAATGATATGAATTTTATCATTAATAATAAAAATATTTCATATATGGTTCTGAAACATATAGATAGATGTATCTTCCTACCTTTAATAATGGCCTATTATCAGATTTTTAAAAATATCTTAGTTTCATAGGCCAGGTGCTGTGGCTCACGCCTGTAATCCCAGCACTTTGGGAGTCTGAGGCAGGTGGTTCACCTGAGGTCAGGAGTTTAGGACCAGCCTGACCAACATGGTGAAACCCCATCTCTACTAAAAATACAAAAGTAGCCAGGCCTGGTGGCACATGCCTGTAATCCCAGCTACTTGGGAGGCTGAGGCAGGAGAATCACTTGAACCCAGGAGGCAGAGGTTGCAGTGAGCTGAGATCATGCCATTGCACTCCAGCCTGGGCAACAAGAGGGAAATTCCATCTAAAAAAAAAATTACTTTTATAAAGATGATTTATTTCTTAAATTTCTGTTTTTTTGGAAAGAAGCTACAAAGGTAAAACCTACTCTGCAAAACTTCCACATATATCATTGGCTTTTTATGTTAATTAAAATCTCTCATTCCTTTTCATCAACTTAATTTATTTTAAGGTAAATATCAGTACTTGCTTTTGTTGTATTCAGAAGTGAGTTTCATTCCTGCTTAGAATTCCATACCATTGACTTCTATAGAAAACTTTATCTGTATCTCTTGACTCCTTTTTAATATTGATTTGAGGCCATAATAAAGAAGCAACCTTTTTAGCAAATACTTTCTTTTTTTTTTTGAGGCAAGGTCTCACTCTGTAACCCAGGCTGGAGTGCAGTGGTGCAATCATAGCTCACTGCACCTTCAACCTTCTGGGCTCAAACAGTCCTCCCGCCTCAGCTTCCTAAATAAATGGGACTACAGGTGTATGCCACCATGCCTGTCTCTTTATTTATTTACTTACTTACCTGTCTTCCCTTCCCTCTTCTCTCTTCCCCCTCGCCCCTTGTCCTTTGCCGCTTGCCCCTTCCCCTACTCTGCCTACTGGCAGAGATGGGGTCTTGCTATGTTGCCAGGCTGGTCTTAACCTCCTGGCCTCAGGCGATCCTTCTGCCTCAGCTCCCCAGAGTGCTTGGATTATAGGCATGAGCCACCACACCTGGCCCATACTTTAAATTAGAAAAAAGGGAAAATTGCCTAATATACTCTTTCTTTTTCAGGTGGGAGATGTTGCTGTTTTTCTCCTGATGGTAAAGCTTTAGCCGTAGGTCTCAACGATGGAAGCTTCTTAATGGCAAATGCAGATACTCTAGAGGATCTTGTGTCTTTTCATCACAGAAAAGATATGATTTCAGATATTCGATTTTCACCTGGTAAGATCCATTGAAATTGTATTTGAGTATTAACTTGGGTCTGGCAGTGTATAAATGTATCAATATATAATTTTTATTAACTGTTATGTTATCTCAGAACTTAACTTTTTTACTAGAAGAGGCAGTGTAGCAAGAGGTAAAAGCCCTGTTGTTAGATTGATGCAAATATCTGTCTTAGTGCCAATTCTGTTACTAAATTTTCTGTGTGACTTGAGCCAGGATGCTTCTCTGAGCTTTTGTTTCCTCATTTGTGATATAAAAGAGGTTGGATAACTGTTTTCGTTATATTCTTAATGCTTTTGAAATTGCACTCATTTTACTCCATTAATTTCCATGTATTCATTATCTACTACAAACCTACTGTAATGTAGCAATTACTAATGTTAAGGCAAAATTTACTTATGTTGGTTTAGTTCCATTTTTTTCTAAATTTAGAGGGAGTTTTGTTAAATACAAAGTATCAAAACTACATCATACATAGTTTTTGACATTTGCTTCCTACTGAACTAATTTGTTACACTAAAAAATTATTTTGTTAAGTATAATATACTTGAAAAATATTATTTGTCATTTAACACATCTGTCTTATTATAATTTATGAAACAACTAAGATTTCTCCATAAAGAAAAGGAAAATTAACTCTAGTTTCAGAATGTAAAAAAGTATTTCCAAAGATAGAAAATGTCAAGCAAATATGTTTCTATTATAGGTTCTGGGAAATATCTTGCTGTAGCATCCCATGACAGCTTTATAGATATATACAATGTAATGAGTAGTAAACGAGTAGGAATATGCAAAGGAGCTACCAGTTACATAACCCATATTGATTGGGATATTAGAGGTAAGACTTTAAATAACTTAATATTTGATAAAAGTGTCATTTGATTTAGTATAGCTATATTAGAGAAACAGAAAAGTGATTCAACAGATGAGTTAAAAAGAATTGGGAAAAACAACCATTATTCTCAAAATTATTTTTTACTATTTTACATCTGAAGGTGAATACTATAGAGTTGAGACTTTTCTTTTTCTTTTTTATTTTCTTTTTTTGAGACAGGTCTCACTGTGTCACCCAGGCTGGAATGCTGTGGTACAATCACAGTTCACTACAACCTCGACCTCCTGGGCTTAAGTGATCCTCCCAACTCAGCCTCCTGAGTAGCTGGGACTACAGGCATGCACCACCATGCCTGGCTAATATTTAAATGTTTTGTACACACAGGGTCTCACTATATTGCCCAGGCTGGTCCCGAACACCGGGACTCAAGCAATCCTCCCACCTTGGCATCCCAAAGTGCTGTGATTATAGGCATGAGTCACTGCACGCAGCCTACACTTTTCAATACTTCACCTAATATCGTTCAAATAATAGTACAGTAAGTGATTAGTTGTTTAATTTGTAAAGTGATTTAAATATTATGCAAAAAAATTGTTGTGAAGATGTCTTGATCTTTGTCATATAAATTTGATATAAATAGAATATAGAAATGTTGGCCAGGTATGGTGGCTCATGCCTGTAATCCCAGTACTTTGGGAGGCCAAGGCTGGAGGACTGCTTGAGCCCAGGAGTGAGCCTAGGCGACAGAGTGAGACGCCATTCCTAAAAAACAAAATGAAATACATTTTTAAAAAGAAATGTTAATGAAGATTTTAAAATCATTTTTCTCATTGTTTGATATGAAATATATCTTTAAAAGAGTCATAATCATATAAGATAAAGAACTTAATGAGTATGTTTGTATTTTAGCAGAATGCATGGCATATGACTGAGTTTAATATATTTGATAAATGTTAAGTATTTTAAATGCTCTCTTTTTAAGTATGTTATTGTTTCATGTATTCAACTATATAAATTGAGCATCATAAAGTTTTTCTAAATATAGTTAAACAGATACTTACACTTTAAAAAGTATTTTAACATTTGTTTCTAGGAATTTTTTACATATGCATAACCAAAGAAATCATTTTTATGTATATACATATACAAAAATCAAACCACTTATGAATCTAGTTACTTAATAATATGGAATTATAAAAATAAAATGTTCTTACTATATGTTGACTGCAGCAGAAAATGGTTTTTATATTTAGGCTGATTTTTTCCCATAAAACTTAAACATATATTTGTATGTATTTTATATGTGTAAATATTTTTTAAAATTTTTTTGAAGGAAAGCTTTTACAGGTCAACACTGGTGCTAAGGAACAATTATTCTTTGAAGCTCCCAGAGGGAAAAAACAAACCATCCCCAGCGTGGAGGTAGGACAATAGTGGTGCTTGTAGTGTTGTTTATGTGAATAAGAGTGGCTAGAAAACTGATACCTACTTTCTATCATTTAGTTACACGTGAAGTCTGTTCTCAAATTATTAAAATGTTGGATATTCTTGAGTTTATTGAGTCAATACATGGGTGAAGGAAGAAACACTATATTAATAAAAGGAGTCAGCGGGCATGGTGGTTCATGCCTGTAATCCCAACACTTTGGAAGCCGAGGCAGGCAGATTGCTTGTGCTCGGGAGTTCAAGACCAGACTGGATAACATGTTGAAACCCCATCTCTACAAAAAAATACAAAAAATTAGCCGGGCATGGTGGCATGTGCCTATAGTCCCAGTTACTTGGGAGGCTGAGGTGGGAGGATTGCTTGAACCTAGGAGGTGGAGGCTGCAGTGAGCGATGTTCGTGCCACTACACTCCAGCCTGGGTGACAAAGTGAGACCCTGTATTAAAAAAAAAAAGGAATAAATCACTTGCATGGCTAGCTGTGCTCCAGTTGCTTTCCTCAAAAGACAGGAAGCGTGAAATAGCAAATAGAAGACGTGCCATCTAAGATTGGAGTATTGCATGTCTGCCACGTCCTTAGGAATCCATATGCCTAAGATGTTTGTTGGCAGATTACTGTTTTTGCTTTAAAAAAAAAAAAAAAATAAGAAAAATTGTGTTGCATTTTGTGCCTGACAATATTAGCCTTTTTTTTTTTTTAACTTGGCCTAGGAAGAGAGGCTTAACAAATTTAACATGAAAGTGGGTTAATGAAGGGAGGGACCATAAGTAAAAGTTCTAAATTTCTAGTAAGGGTTAGTTGGAAAACATACTTATAATGCATTATTAGAAATTTAAACATGAACTGTAAGAATCTTCATTGATTATCCTAAAGTCAGAAACAGTTTTATTATTAACACTGTATGTTTAGCATCTAGAACACACAGTGGATATATAATTATATTCTGAATAATGCTATGTTAAAATTTTTCTGCAGCAACTAGTAGGCTCTGGGGAGTTATAAAACCAAGACAACTAATAAATTAACTATTTTTTCATTAAAACTTTCATTTTACTTGTGACACACATAATTACAAAGAAAAATGTTTACATTTTGGTTGTTAATATTTTAGGTTTGGATAATCCAAACTTAGCATTGTTTTTCGTTTTTAGGTAGAAAAAATTGCTTGGGCATCATGGACAAGTGTACTTGGTTTATGCTGTGAAGGAATTTGGCCAGTAATTGGAGAAGTTACAGATGTAACTGCTTCTTGCCTCACCAGTGACAAAATGGTTCTAGCTACCGGGGATGATTTGGGATTTGTGAAGTTATTTAGATATCCTACTAAAGTATGTGTTTTTCTTTAACTTTCCTAATGATCATAAATTATGAAATGGTTAAGGTAGTGTCCTGTCATAGCACTTCATTGTTATTAATTGTACATATGTAATACATAATGTTGTAATCTGAAAGGTTCAGAATTATGTTTCATATCTATAGCTTTTAAGTATTATAATTTATGATCCCATATCTTAAGTTATATATCATATCCTATAGTGTTTTTCAGTATTGACTAATATGAACATCCGTTTTACAAGAAACATCTTGGCTGGGGACAGTGGCTCATGCCTATAATCCCGGTATAGTACTTTGGGAGCCTGAGGTGGGAGGATCACTTGAGGCCAGGCATTTCAGGCCAGCCTGGGCAGCATAGTGAGACGTCCTCTCTACAAAATAGAGAAAAAAATTAGCTAGGTATTGTGGTACATGCCTGTAGTCCTAGCTACTCAGGAGGCTGAGGTGGGAAGATTGCTTGAGCCCAGGAGTTGGAGGCTACAGTGAGTTGTGGTCATGTCATTGCACACCAGTCTGGGTGACAAAGCAAAACCCTATGTCAAAAGAGAGAGAGAGACACACATTCCTTTTATCCCCAATATTAACTTCAATAATTTTTCTATTTTTAATTGAATATATACTATTAACAGCAAATATAAACTCTTTATAGTTACAGCTTCAAACTTTAAGTTGTTTTTACCAATTAAATAGAAAATACTTACACTTACAAAATTAAGCACCATTAATTTAATGTAATCAATGACTTTTTTGTTGAAACCAAATCATACAAATTCTTTTTTTTCTGCTTTCGTAGCAGAATATATGTGCATTTTAAATCATCAGCATCATTTGTTGATGATTTTCTGCTTAAAATTGGTATTTACTTGCTGCTTATGTATATTTTTTTTTTTTTTTTTCTTTTTTTCGAGATGGAGTCTCACACTGTTGCCAGGCTGGAGTGCAGTGGCGTGATTTCGGTTCACTGCAACCTCCACCTCCTGGGTTCAAGCTATTCTCCTGCCTCAGCCCCCTGAGTAGCTGGGATTACAGGCTCACACCACCATGCCCAGCTAATTTTTTTGTATTTTTAGTAGAGACGGGGTTTCACCATGTTGGTCAGGCTGGTCTCAAACTCCTGACCTCGTGATCCGCCCACTTCGACCTCCCAAAGTGCTGGGATTACAGGCGTGAGCCACTGGGCCTGGCTAACAGATTCTTTGGCATTCTACATACCTATGCTTCTGTGTGCTGTGCAAGTACTTAATTCTTTTATCACTTCCCTCTGTTCAAACTACTGTAAAATATTAGGCTTTACCTTAACACAGAAATAAAATTTATATATCAAGTCCAGATACAATGCATTCCTTTCTTTCTTTTTTTTTTTTTTAGACAACGTCTCTCTGTCACCCAGGCCGGAATGCAATGGCGCAATCATGGCTCACTGCAGCCTCGACCTCCCAGACCCAAGTTATCCTCCCACCTCAGCCTCTTGAGTAACTGGGACCACAGGCACATGCCACCATGCCTGGCTAATTAAAGAAAAAAAATTTTTTTATAGAGATGGGGTCTCCAGATATTGCCTATGCTGGTCTCAAACTCCTGAACCCAAGTGATCCTCCTGCCTCGGCATCCTAAAGTGGTGGGATTACAGGCGCGAGTCACTGTTGTCTGGCAGCATTTATTTCTTAATTCGCAAATTAAGTTATATATTATACTCTGGCACCAACATGAACATAAAGATAAATTTGAAATACAGCACTGAAATGATATTGTGGTATTCAGTTCCTGGTGATCTTAAGTAACTGCTCATATTAATATTTTTAGATCAGCATTGAAATGAAAACACAGGTTTAAAAATTCTCATTGAAAACTCAGACACCCAAGAAAATATTCCACCGATTCCTGTTTTAAATACATGTAAATGGTAGAGTCTTAGTTGTTAACAATGTGTTCCACTAAAATATTTGCCAGAAACTTCACTTCCAGCATTCCAGATGGTGTAGATCCCTTAGGAATAGGTTCTGGGATATTGATCTACAGATTATTTTTTCACCTTAGTGTAGCAAGAACCACACAGTCTTAGAGAAACTATCTTCTTGCCATGCTTTGATGACAGATCCCTCGCCCTGACTTAATTATTAAGAGTCATCATTCCTGCCAGGCACGGTGGCTCACGCCTATAATCCCAGCACTTTGGGAGGCCGAGGCAGGTGGATCACCTGAGGTCAGGAGTTCGAGACCAGCCTAGTCAACATGGTGAAACCCCGTCTCTATTAAAAACACAAAAAATTAGCTGGGCACGGTGGCGGGTCCCTGTATTCCCAGCTACTTGGGAGGCTGAGGCAGAAGAATCGCTTGAACCAGGAGGAGGATGTTACAGTGGGCCGCGATCATGCCACTGCACTCCAGTATCAAAAAAAAAAAGAGTCGTCATTCCTAGGGAATTCACAAATTTTGCTATTACTGTGTTTTGTATAAGACATCTCTTATTTTAACACCTTTGAAAAGATGTTAACAGAAAACCTGCTTTATGATGCTTTGATCTGAAATTTATGTAACTTGGTAATGCTAGATTTTAAAGTTGCCAGTATTTATAACTTAAACTTTATTGTTATTTAAAAGGAAAATACATTTCTATGTGTATTGCTTACAAAGAAAAGCACTAATGAATTAATATGAAAGACATTTACATGGGTATATACATATATGTGTACCAAAGCAATCAATCGATAGTTACTTTTCGTTAACATACTCATGCTGTACATAGGCGTGTGTATCATTTCTCAATTATTGCATCTATTTCCAACAGTAATACATCTGCATAACCATTGTCGTTAATATATATACACTATTCCATATACATTGTAATTAACTATTACTTTCAACATTTAAGGTATTTAATTTTTTTCACTACTATAAGTAAATACCATGGTAAGTATTTTTTTACACAGATAGCATTTTCTTAGCATAGATCCCTAAAAGGGAGATGGGTGAGTCAAATACAAGAACATTTTTATGCTTTTAATGCAGAATACCAAGTTGGTTTTTTACAGAGTTTTGCCTGGGGTACCAGCATTTTGTGAAACTACTGGTTTTATATCTTGTCCTTAACAGGTTTGGGAATTGGTATCTTTTATTCTGCTGAGTTTCAGTATTTTCTCATACTTTTTTTAACACATTGCACTTGAAATGATTAATTTCTAATTATTTATTAATAAAATAAGTTCAAAATCATAATGGAAATATTTAAATAATGAAATTTCTCAGAAAGATTGTTTGAATTTTCTTCCTCTTTAGGGGAAATTTGGAAAGTTTAAGAGGTATGTGGCCCATAGTACACATGTCACAAATGTTCGCTGGACTTATGATGACAGCATGTTGGTTACCCTAGGAGGTACAGATATGTCTTTAATGGTTTGGACAAATGAGATGGAAGGCTATCGAGAAAAAAGGCCTTGTGATAGTGAAGAATCCGACATTGATTCTGAAGAAGATGGGGGTATGTCATTTTATAATACTTGAACAAAAATATAGGGAAAATTTAGCACAACTTATTTTTTTTTTCTTTTTCTTTTTTTATTATACTTTAAGTTTTAGGGTACATGTGCACAACGTGCAGGTTTGTTACATATGTATACGTGTGCCATGTTGGTGTGCTGCACCCATTAACTCTTCATTTAACATTAGGTATATCTCCTAATGCTATCCCTCCCCCTCCCCCCACCCCACAACAGGCCCCGGTGTGTGATGTTCCCCTTCCTGTGTCCATGTGTTCTCATTGTTCAGTTCTCACCTGTGAGTGAGAACATGCGGTGTTTGGTTTTTTGTCCTTGCGATAGTTTGCTGAGAATGATGGTTTCCAGCTTCATCCATGTCCCTACAAAGGACATGAACTCATCATTTTTATGGCTGCATAATATTCCATGGTGTATATGTGCCACATTTTCTTTTTTTTTTTTTTTATTTTATTTTTTTTAATTTTTATTTTTTTATTATACTTTAGGGTTTTAGGGTACATGTGCACAATGTGCAGGTTTGTTACAGATGTATCCATGTGCCATGTTGATTTCCTGCACCCATTAACTCGTCATTTAGCATTAGGTGTATCTCCTAATGCTGTCCCTCCCCCCTCCCCCCACCCCACAACAGTCGCCGGAGTGTGATGATCCCCTTCCTGTGTCCGTGAGTTCTCATTGTTCAATTCCCACCTATGAGTGAGAACATGCGGTGTTTGGTTTTTTGTCCTTGCGATAGCTTACTGAGAATGATGGTTTCCAGTTTCATCCATGTCCCTACAAAGGACACGAACTCATCATTTTTTATGGCTGCATAGTATTCCATGGTGTATATGTGCCACATTTTCTTAATCCAGTCTATCGTTGTTGGACATTTGGGTTGATTCCAACTCTCTGCTATTGTGAATAGTGCCGCAATAAACATACGTGTGCATGTGTCTTTATAGCAGCATGATTTCTAGTCCTTTGGGTATATACCCAGTAATGGGATGGCTGGGTCAAATGGTATTTCTAGTTCTAGATCCCTGAGGAATCGCCACACTGACTTCCACAATGGTTGAACTAGTTTACAGTCCCACCAACGGTGTAAAAGTGTTCCTATTTCTCCACATCCTCTCCAGCACCTGTTGTTTCCTGATTTTTTAATGATGGCCATTCTAACTGGTGTTAGATGGTATCTCACTGTGGTTTTGATTTGCATTTCTCTGATGGCCAGTGATGATGAGCATTTCTTCATGTGTTTTTTGGCTGCATAAATATCTTCTTTTGAGAAGTGTCTGTTCATGTCCTCTGCCCACTTTTTGATGGGGTTGTTTGTTTTTCTCTTGTAAATTTGTTTGAGTTCATTGTAGATTCTGGATATTAGCCCTTTGTCAGATGAGTAGGTTGCAAAAATTTTCTCCCATTCTGTAGGTTGCCTGTTCACTCTGATGATAGTTTCTTTTGCTGTACAGAAGCTCTTTAGTTTAATGAGATCCCATTTGTCGATTTTGGCTTTTGTTGCCATTGCTTTTGGTGTTTTAGACATGAAGTCCTTGCCCACGCCTATGTCCTGAATGGTATTGCCTAGGTTTTCTTGTAGGATTTTAATGGTTTTAGGTCTAACATATAAGTCTTTAATCCATCTTGAATTAATTTTTGTATAAGGTGTAAGGAAGGGATCCAGTTGCAGCTTTCTACATATGGCTAGCCAGTTTTCCCAGCACAATTTATTAAATAGGGAATCCTTTCCCCATTTCTTGTTTTTGTCAGGTTTGTCAAAGATCAGATAGTTGTAGATATGCGGCATCATTTCTGAGGGCTCTGTTCTGTTCCATTGATCTATGTCTCTGTTGTGGTACCAGTGCCATGCTGTTTTGGTTACTGTAGCCTTGTAGTATAGTTTAAAGTCAGGTAGCGTGATGCCTCCAGCTTTGTTCTTTTGGCTTAGGATTGACTTGGCGATGCGGGCTCTTTTTTGGTTCCATATGAACTTTAAAGTAGTTTTTTCCAATTCTGTGAAGAAAGTCATTGGTAGCTTGATGGGGATGGCATTGAATCTATAAATTACCTTGGGCAGTATGGCCATTTTCACGATATTGATTCTTCCAACCCATGAGCATGGAATGTTCTTCCATTTGTTTGTATGCTCTTTTATTTCATTGAGCAATGGTTTGTAGTTCGCCTTGAAGAGGTCCTTCACATCCCTTGTAAGTTGGATTCCTAGGTATTTTATTCTCTTTGAAGCAATTGTGAATGGGAGTTCACTCATGATTTGGCTCTCTGTTTGTCTGTGATTGGTGTACAAGAATGCTTGTGATTTTTGTACATAAATTTTGTATCCTGAGACTTTGCTGAAGTTGCTAATCAGCTTAAGGAGATTTTGGGCTGAGACAATGGGGTTTCCTAGATATACAATCATGTCATCTGCAAACAGGGACAATTTGACTTCCTCTTTTCCTAATTGAATACCCTTTATTTCCTTCTCCTGCCTGATTGCTCTGGCCAGAACTTCCAGCACTATGTTGAATAGGAGTGGTGAGAGAGGGCATCCCTGTCTTGTGCCAGTTTTCAGAGGGAATGCTTCCAGTTTTTCCCCATTCAGTATGATATTGGCTGTGGGTTTGTCATAGATAGCTCTTATTATTTTGAGATACGTCCCATCAATACCTAATTTATTGAGAGTTTTTAGCATGAAGGGTTGTTGAATTTTGTCAAAGGCCTTTTCTGCATCTATTGAGATAATCATGTGGTTTTTGTCTTTGGTTCTGTTTATATGCTGGATTACATTTATTGATTTGCGTATGTTGAACCAGCCTTGCATCCCAGGGATGAAGCCCACTTGATCATGGTGGATAAGCTTTTTGATGTAGCACAACTTATTTAAGCTGTAGAAGTTAAAGCAAGTAATAATAATGTTTGAATAATTGTAGTGTTACTGTTTTTAGTCTGTTTAACATCAAAATCCATTTTGTGACTCAAGAACAACAGGTTGCCATGAATTTATGATTTCGATATTATGTATCTACAAATGAAAAATATCTAAATTTTAAATAAGTACTGTTAAGGTAAATTTTATATTATTAAACCTCATATTTTAAAATAATTTTGGTTTTCTTCTAATATACTAGTAATATCAACTCATTATAGAAAATGTGTTTTACCATAAAAATTAAACACAGCCTCCATAATTTGACCACACAGAGGTAACACCTCTTTTAATATTTGGGATATATTGTAAGATGTATGTAGCTAATATTTTTTTAAGAAAAGTATGGTCATATTGAACTTATTTTTTAACCTGCTATTATTACTTAGTAATACTTTGAAAACATCATTACATATAATTAAATATTCTTCTACATTGTTTTTTCTGGTTGCATATTCATAATTTGCTTATAACAACTTAATTTATTTCATATTGTTGAACATCTTTGTATCCAATTTATAAGATCATAATTGATCTCGATTATTGCTTAAAGAATAACTCATATATTTTGATTGTAGGCTATGACAGTGATGTTACAAGAGAGAATGAAATCAGTTACACCATCAGAGCCTTATCAACAAATATTCGCCCAATGTTTGGAATCAAGCCTCATTTACAACAAAAAGAACCCTCAGTTGATGAAAGGTAATAATTTAGTGTAGTATTAGATGAAGGAAAAGATATTGTCATTAAAAATGGAATTTATTGGCCGGGCGCGGTGGCTCACGCTTGTAATCCCAGCACTTTGGGAGGCCGAGGCGGGCGGATCACGAGGTCAGGAGATCGAGACCACAGTGAAACCCCGTCTCTACTAAAAATACAAAAAATTAGCCGGGCATGGTGGCGGGCGCCTGTAGTCCCAGCTACTCAGAGAGGCTGAGGCAGGAGAATGGCGTGAACCCGGGAGGCGGAGCTTACAGTGAGCCGAGATTGCGCCACTGCACTCCAGCCTGGGCGACAGAGCGAGACTCCGTCTCAAAAAAAAAAAAAAAAAAAAAAAAAAAGGAATTTGTTGTTTAAGTGGCTTTTTTACACAAACTAAGTAACAGTGATATTCTTGCTTTAGACAATTCACAGCACCTCTTAGAAAGTATGTCTGTCTTTAAATACCTTTTGGTATCAGCCTGGGTGATGTAGTAAGACCTTTTCTCTATGGAAATATAAAAATAATCCAGGTTTAGTGATGTGTGTTTGTAGCCCCAGCTACTTCAAAGGCTGAGGCAGGAGCATTGCTTGAGCCCAGGAAGTTGAGATTGCAGTGAGTTATGATTGGCGCCACTGCCAATCTGACACTGAGTGTCAGAATGAGGCCCTGTCTCAAAAAAAAACCCACAAAAAAACAAAAACAAAACCCTATTGGTGGTAACACTATGTGTTAACACTAGTGGTTTAGGGATTTATACATATTTATAAGGTTGATATAATTCATCTTATTTGCTAACTTTTATAAATGTGTGTGATGAGGTTGGAAGAGATAATAAAAATTGAATCCAATACCAAGTACTTTTTAAGAAGTATGTGAGCAGTATTGTGATTTAATTTTGAAAAGGCCTGCCTATCCATGTGCCTTTATTCAGGCATAGACAATCCTCATTTCAAAAATTTTCCCAACAGGCAGGTTGTCTTTAATGGGAATTATTGGTCTTAGTCTAGAATTAGCAAATAAAAAAGTAAGGACATATGCAAGGCCATTTTATGAGGAGAGATCACTTTTTTTTATTATACTTTAAGTTCTGGGATACATGTGCAGAACATGCAGGTTTGTTACATAGGTATACACGTGCCATCGTGGTTTGCTGCATCCATCAGCCCATCATCTACATTAGATATTTCTTCTAATGCTATCCCTCCCCTAGCTCCCCACTCCCTGACAGGCTCCAGTGTGTGATATTCCCCTCCCTGTGTCCATATGTTCTCATTGTTCAACTCCCACATATGAGTGAGAACATGCGGTGTTTGGTTTTCTGTTCCTGTGTTAGTTTGCTGAGAATGATGGTTTCCAGCTTCATCCATGTCCCTGCAAAGGACATGAACTCATCCTTTTTTATGGCTGCATAGTATTCCATGGTGTTTATGTGCCACATTTTCTTTATCCAGTCTATTATTGATGGGCATTTGAGTTGGTTCCAAGTCTTTGCTATTGTGAATAATGCTGTAATAAACATACATGTGCATGTGTCTTTATAGTAGAATGATTTATAATCCTTTGGTTATATACCCAGTAATGGGATTCCTGGGTCAAATGGTATTTCTAGTTCTAGATCCTTGAGGAATCGCCACACTGTCTTCCACAATGGTTCAACTAATTTACACTCCCACCAACAGTGTAAAAGTGTTGCTGTTTCTCCACATCTTCTCCAGCATCTGTTGTTTCCTGACTTTTTAATGATCACCATTCTAACTGATGTGAGATGGTATCTCATTGTGGTTTTGATTTGCATTTCTGTAATGACCAGTGACGATGAGCTTTTTTTCACGTTTGTTGGCCGCATAAATGTCTTCTTTTGAGAAGTGTCTGTTCATATCCTTAGCTTTTTGATGGGGTTGTTTGTTTCTTTCTTGTAAATTTTTTCAAGTTCTTTGTAGATTCTGGATATTAGCCCTTTGTCAGATGGATAGATTGCAAAAATTTTCTCCCATTCTGTAGGTTGCCTATTCGCTCTGATGATGTTTTCTGTTGCTGTGCAGAAGCTCGTTAGTTTAATTAGATCCCATTTGTCAATTTTTGCTTTTGTTGCAATTGCTTTCAGTGTTTAATCATGAAGTGTTTGCCCATGCCTATGTCCTGAATGGTATTACCTAGGTTTTCTTGTAGGGTTTTTATGGTTTTAGGTCTTACGTTTAAGTCTTTAATTCACCTTGAGTTAATTTTTGTATAAGGTGTAAGGAAGGGGTCCAGTTTTGGTTTTCTACATATGGCTAGCTAGTTCCCCCAACACCATTTATTAAAGAGGGAATCCTTTCTCATTGCTTGTTTTTGCCAGGTTTGTCAAAGATCAGATGGTTGTAGATATGTGGCGTTATTTCTGAGGCCTCTGTTCTGTTCCATTGGTCTATATATCTGTTTTGGTACCAGTACCATGCTGTTTTGGTTACTGTAGCATTGTAGTATAGTTTGAAGTCAGGTAGCATAATGCCTCCAGCTTTGTTCTTTTTACTTAGGATTGTCTTGGCTATATGGGCTCTTTTTTTAGTTTCATATGAAATTTACAGTAGTTTGTTCTAATTCTGTGAAGAAAGTCATTGATAGCTTGATGGGGATAGCATTGAATCTACTTTAAACCAACAAAGATCAAAAAAGACAAAGAAGGGCATTACATAATGGTAAAGGGATCAATGCAACAAGAAGACCTAACTTTCTTTTTTTTTTTTTTTTTTTTTTTTTTTTTTTTTTATTATTATTGTTTGATTTATTGTTGAATATAAAAAGAACAGATTAGAGAACAATTTAGGGAAGTTGGATGGATATTGCAGAATTTCCATCAATAGATACATTGTCTAAATTTATGAAGAATTAACAACTTTACTGCGTTGATCTATTAGCACTTGGTGTTTTTTGAAGAGCAGTTGCCCTACATATATTTGATTCACTTTACAACTGTTCTGCAGATAAGTCTGAGTAAATAGATAAAAACTCTGCAAGTTCTGGTTAAAAATTAAAATTAAAACTTGCAATATAATAATGTGGGTTTTTTATATTTTTAAATATATTTTCTCAGTAAGTATAAACAGAAGATGTAGAATTTTTCTAGAAAAACATACTTAAGTAAATTAATTGTGATTTTGGTAATTTGTTGAAAGTGAGTATAGAACTAAAATGTTGTGGTAGTGACATGTTATGAGGGCCAATTTTTACTACTTGTCTTAGGCTGACCTGTGTAGTCAGGCATCCATCCCAATTCCTAAGTTAGTTGCTAAGTATTGTTAAAATTTACCAAGCCTATTATGATGTTCTGCTATATAAACATGCTAGAAATATTTTCAGTTTTTTCATGATAGAAATGACCCATAGCTTCTGTTTGGAGATCTTGTCCCTTTATTTACTCTGCCAGGTTGTTTATTATTCCTACATCTACTCTTAGGAGTCAAAGATATTTTCTACTCTGCTACTTCACTGAAGTCTACTGCTCTTATTGAGAAGCTTTCTTCTTACAAGTATTCTTCCAGATTCCATTAGTTTCTCCTTCTCTTTGCCATGTTCAGACTAGGGCTGGTACCTCCCTGATGTTACTGCACTATTCTTTGCTGTTTTTCCTTAAACCTGTGACAACAGCCTCTTTATTGAACTCCCTCAATTTGTCCATCTGAGGGTAACGTTTTCTGATTACACCCCAAATGGCAAAAAAAACCACATAACTATGATACATTAAATGCTATGTATGTGATTTTACAAGATTTTACAAGAAACCAACCTGTCACAATCTACAATTACCTGACTTAATCCAAAATAATAATAGTAATAAGGCAGATTTAAACAGAACTGAGAGTTTCAGAGCTGGGAAGACTACAAAAGTTATCCATTGCAATGGTCCAGATGTACTTATTTTTCTCTAAGATCATTAGATGAATGATCTCGCTATTTGTAGCACATTCTTCTCTGTGGGTCTCTTCAAGGCACTTACTCCTAGTAAGTGATCACAAAGAGCAGGAGCTGGACCAGACCACATTTTACCCAGAGTTTCACAATTTCCGTTTACTTACTGACAACGTGCAAGTGTATAAGATGTGCTATTGTGCACCTGAAAACAAAGAGAAAGGCATTCAGAGATTTTGAAATAAGAAGACCTAACTTTCCTAAATATATATGCACCCAATACAGGAGCACCCAGATTCATAAACCAAGTTCTTAGAGACCTACAAAGAGACTTAGACTCCCACACAATAATAGTGGGAGACTTTAACACCCCACTGTCAATATTAGATCAACGAGACAGAAAATTAACAAGGATAATTAGGAGTTGAACTCGGCTCTGGACAAGCAGACCTAATAGACATCTACAGAACTGTCCACCCCAAATCAACAGAATATACATTCTTCTCAGCACCACATCACACTTATTCTAAATTTGACCACATAATTGGAAGTAAAACACTCCTCAGCAAATGCAAAAGAACAGAAATAATAACAGTCTCTCAAACTATAGTGCAATCGAATTGGAACTTAGGATGGAGAAACTCACTCTGAACCACACAACTACATGGAAACTGAACAACCTGCTCCTGAATGACTACTTGGTAAATAACAAAATTAAGGCAGAAATAAATAAGTTCTTTGAAACCAGTGAGAACAAAGATACAGCATACCAGAATCTCCGGAACACAGCTAAAGCAGTCTTTAGAGGGAAATGTATAGCACTAAATGCCCACAGGAGAAAGTGGGAAAGATCTAAAATCAACACCCTAACATCACAATTAAAAGAACTAGAGAAGCAAGAGCAAACAAATTCAAACGCTAGTAGAAGACAAGAAATAACTAAGATCAGAGCACAACTGAAGGAGAGAGAGACACAAAAAACCCTTCAAAAAATCAATGAATCCGGGAGCTGGTTTTTTGAAAATATTAACAAAATAGATAGACTGCTAGCCAGACTAATAAAGAAGAAAAGAGAGAAAAATCAAAAAGACACAATAAAAAATGTTAAAGAGGATATCACCACTGATTGCACAGAAATACAAACTACCATCAGAGAATACTATAAAGACCTCTACGCAAATAAACTAGAAAATCTAGAAGTGGATAAATTCCTGGACACATACACCCTCCCAAGACTAAACCAGAAGAAGTGGAATCCCTGAATAGACCAATAACAAAGTCTGGAATTGAGGCAGTAATTAATAGCCTACCAACCAAAAAAAGCCCAGATGGATTCACGTCCAAATTCTACCAGAAGTACAAAGAGGAGCTGGTACCATTCCTTATGAAACTATTCCAAACAATAGAAAAAGAGAGACTCCTCCCTAACTCATTTTATGAGGTCCACATCATCTTGATACCAAAACCTGGCAGAGACACAACAAAAAAAGAAAATTTCAAGCCAATATGCCTGATAAACATCGATGCGAAAGTCCTCAATAAAATACTGGCAAACCAAATCCAGCAGCACATCAAAAAGCTTGTCCACTACAATCAAGTCGTCTTCATCCCTGGGATGCAAAGCTCATTCAACATACCAAAATCAGTAAATGTAATCAATCACATAAGCAGAACCAATGACAAAAACCACATGATTATCTCAATAGATGCAGAAAAGGCCTTCGATAAAATTCAGCACCGCTTCATGCTAAAAACTCTCAATAAACTAAGTATTGATGGAACATATCTCAAAATAATAAGAGCTATTTATGACAAACCCACAGCCAATATCATACTGAATGGACAAAAACTGGAAGCATTCCCTTTGAAAACTGGCACAAGACAAGGATGCCCTCTCTCACTACTTTGATTCAACATATTGTTGGAAGTTCTGGCCAGGGCAATTAGGCAAGAGAAAGAAATAAATGGTATTCAAATAGGAAAAGAGGAAGTCAAATTGTCTCTGTTTGCAGATGACATGATTGTATATTTAGAAAACTCCATTGTCTCAGCCCAAAATCTCCTTAAGCTGATAAGCAACTTCAGCAAAGTCTCAGGATACAAAATAAATGTGCAAAAATCACAAGCATTCCTATACACCAATAATAGACAAACAGCCAAATCATGAGTGAACTCCCATTCACAACTGCTACACAGAGAATTAAATACCTAGGAATACAACCTACAAGGGATGTGAAGGACCTCTTCTTCAAAGAGAGCTACAAACCACTGCTCAAGGAAATAAGAGAGGACATAAACAAATGGAAAAACATTCCATGCTCATGGATAGGAAAAATCAATATCGTGAAAATGGCCATACTGCCCAAAGTAATTTAGAGATCACTTTTTAATAAAGACTCTGAGCTAGATGACAGATTAAGAAATAAATTGTGAAACTAGTGTTTTCAAAATCAAAGGTGGTAAACAATAAAAAGGGATATGGAGCATTGAATGGCATGGACTTCAGAAGCAAAGAGGTTTAAAGAACAAAAAAGGAAAAGATCCAGAAACAGTAAGAAGGAACAGAGGGAGTGGGAGATGGGAACAGCAGTGGGAGGTGAGAACAAGGTTGTGGTGAGGAAAACTTTATTATGAGACGTTAGTGGACAATTTGAGGGAGAAATTAAAAATAAAAGGGAATTCATTCACAGTTGAACAGGATTTGTAGAAAATTCAAGCGAATTTGTGGCCATTTAGAATAGTGCTGAAGAGTTTTGGAACTCAGAGAAATAGAAATGACATTACAGGAAAGCTTTGTCAGAGGGATTTGAGTTTGCACCTATGGGTTTTATATTCGGGGAAAGGGATGAAGTTAGGGTGAAAAACACAGTAATGGGGAGGGGGAGAACTGAGAGATTTTGTAAATTGACTGACCCCAGCCTTGCCAGGGAGGCTGTAGATGGAGTGTTAAGGACACAGTGCCTCCTCAGCTCCTTTTCCAGGTGTCATTTGCTGATGGTATACCTCATGTACCTCAGATCATAGCAATGGGAGGTCACCTAAGGAAAGGGGATGGAGAGTGATCATCCAGTTTTTCATTATGTATAAAGAGGCAACGTATTAAATTAGGGGTATTTTTTAAGAAAGCACAGTATACCATAATCTAAGTACTTGTACAGAATTCCATGTTTCGAGTAACTTGCTAGAATGCAGCATCATATAGTGCAAAGGACATGAATTCTGGAGTCAAATGGGTAAAATACTCATTTTTACCATTACCAGTTGTGTGAGTTTGAAAAATTATTCGTTCTTTCTGAACCTCAGTTTCCTCAGTGGCAAAATGAACATTATAATCCCTAACTTATCATGTATTTCAAGTTTTAAATGAAATAATGTAAATCAAGAATTTAGATAGTAGGTCTTCACTAATGACACCTTATCCCTTGGAATGAAATAAAAGTTAACTGAGGAGATACCTGGTAAATACTTAAACATTATTTCTGAAATTAAATATTCACAAAGCAATAAACACTACATATGTATTTATTAGGTAAATACAGATAAATATGAAAATGTAATGTTATTTAAATATTCTAATTAGAATATTTGAAGTATAGTGTTTAATATGACTTAAAGAAAATTATGTCTCCTAAATAATGAAAAGTGAAAAGTGTTCTATGGGGAAGAAGGGGCTCTAGACATTCCCATAAATTTCTTTCATTTGTTATATTGATTTTTTAAAAAAATTATTTATCAGATAAATTTGGTGTGTCAGAAAATGTGACCTAATTTTAATCTGTAGTCTGCTTCATTCATGGTAAAACACCTAAATGTAAATTTCTACCCATTGCTGAAGTGAGGCATGTTCTGACAGATGGAAATATTTTACTACTCATGAAGAATGATTAACACTGTCATAACTGAAATCTTTGATGTTAGCTTGTATATTCTGCAGCTTTTTCAAAATAATTTTTCAAATTGCTTTGCATTTTGTTCTCAATTTACTTTACAATTTCAACCCTGCTAAATATTTTGAAAATGACAAGGTGTGGGGAGGGAGAGAGGGGGTCTGTTGGCCCCCATGACAGAGTCCAAGCTCTACTCTTTGCCTTAAAAAAAAAAAAAAAAAGAAAATGACAAGGCAGAAGTCATTAATGTGACTTCATTTTCACAAAATGAAAAAAAATCAAAGGAGATTAAAAATGAAGAGGTTCATATCTCTTTTACCAACTTAGAATATTTGTGAGGAGATAATATGGTTCATGGTTTATTTAAATAATTGTTTTTTAAGTAACGTATATTATATCATAAATATGAAATAAAACACTTTATATGCAAAACAGGCCAGGTGCTGTGCCTCATGCCTGCAATCTCAGTGCTTTGGGAGGCTGAAGTGGGAGGACTGCTTGAGACCAGGTGTTTAGCACCAGCCTGGGTAACACAGCAAGACCCCATTTCTACAAAAAATAGAAAAATTAGCCAAGAATGGTAGTACATGCCTGTACCAGGAGGTTCCTACTCAGGAGGCTGAGCAGGAGGATTGCTTCAGCCCAGGAGCTGGAGGCTGCAGTGAGCTATGATCGCACCCTTGCACTCCAGCTATGGCAGCAGAGTGGGATCCTGTCTCTGGGAAAATACATAAATGAAAAAAAATTAAAAATTAAATACTTATCAAATATCCACTTAAAAGGAAAAATGCTTCTGATGACAATAACCATTCTATTTGGTTGATACTGTTGTGGATTTTTTTCCTAAGTGATAATTTTACGTTTTTCTTTTTTAATAAATGTGTTTGTTTTTTTGTTTTGTTTTGTTCTTTTGAGACAGAGTCTTGCTGTGTTGCCCAGGCTGGAGTGCAGTGGCACGATCTTGGCTCACTACAACCTCCGCCTCCTGGGTTCAAATAATTCTCCTGCCTCAGCCTCCTGAGTAACTGGGATTACAGGCACGCACACCACACCCAGCTATTTTTTGTTATTTTTAGTAGAGATGGGGTTTCACCATGTTGGCTAGGCTGGTCTCGAACTCCTGATCTCAAGTGATTCACCCACCTCAGCCTCCCGAAGTGCTGGGATTACAGGCATGAGCCACCTTGCCCGGCCAGTAAATGTTTTTGTAAAAAATATTATGTATTTAAAGTAGTTAATTTTTGTCAAATTTCTAAATTTGTCAATAAAAATATTTAAATCAATGTGACATAAGTTAGACATTTTTGTATTTCCTTAAAATTCTGTTGACATGTTGCCTTTCTTCTGTTTGCTAAAATGCTGTATTCTATTCATCATCAATTTTTATATGTTTTCCTACTTTTTTCCCCCTTGCTCCTTTTGAAGGCAGGGAGTAGTAAGGTAAGTGTTTTATAAAAGAAAATATTTTATTCAAAAATTTACCCTTTATTCTTTATAGTATTTTAAGGTATTTTTTTCCCTATAAAACATTTAACTACATTTGTCAACAAAGCATTATAAAATGAAGTAGGACAAGTTCTATAAAAGAGTTGCATTTTTAGATAGCATATATGGTTGTTATAAGGATCTTCATTATGATAAATTGTTTTACATATGACTGTACAAACTACTACAATGCAAATGAATAGTTTGGGTTTTCTTTACGTTTCAGACGCTCGTAAAAACAAACCTAACCACACATATATTTAAGTGAAAGACTATTCAATTTTTAAACCTGTTAACATGATTTAATGCATGTTTAATCTATTCATTCATTTAAAAAGATGAAAAGAGGGTAACTATGGTATTTGTATGTTTAATAAAATGACATGTAGGTAAAGACTCTTTGGGGTACTTCTATATCTACCTTTGGTGATGTGAAAATGTCTTGAAAGAGTTTCTGAAACAAGACAGTGTGGAAATGGCTAGTCTGTTTTATAAGTTAAAAAAGGTATCACGGCTGGGCACGGTGGCTCAGGCCTGTACTTGTGGTTCAGGCCTGTAATCTCAGCACTTTGGAAGGCCAAAGTGGGAGGATTGCTAGAGCCTGGAAGTTCAAGACCAGCCTAGACAACATAATGAGACCCTGTCTCTACAAAAAATAAAAGTAAAAATAAATTAGCTGGGTGTGGTGGCAGCCCTGTCGTCCCAGCTGCTCAGGAGGCTGAGGTGAAAGGGTCTCTTGAGCCTGGGAGTTTCAGGCTGCAGTGAACTGTGATTGCACCACTGCACTCCAGCTTGGGCAACACAGCAAGACCCTGTTTTGGGGGCGGGGGGTGGTAGGGGGAAGGTATCACTAGGAAAATGCTGGGAGATAAGGATGAAAACAGTAGACTTGAGACCAGATTTTGCAGAAACTCAAATAATAGGCACCTGTTAATATTATATCTACAGCAGGAATCCATCATCTGTTTTAAGCAGAGTGGTGTGTACAAAGATATGAGTTCAGAGTATGAAGCAACCTCTAAAATGGGCCATAAAATCTTATACTATTTTAACAGAAATAAAGCACCCGGATCTAGCCTCACATCTAGAATAGCTTACTCAGTACTGATCTCTGCATTTTAAAGGAGACTTGGATAGTTTATAATGGGCTAGAAGAAAGCACAGGAGGAAGGAAGGTTGGAAGGCCACTTCATATAAAGAATAGTTAATTGACCGGGTGCAGTGGTTTATGCCTGTAATCCCAGCACTTTGGGATGTTAAGTTTGGAGGATCGGTTGAGGCCAGGAGTTAAAGATCAGCCTAGCCAATCGGATGAGGCACCGTCTCTACAAAAAAAAATTTTAAAAATTAGCAGGATGTGGTGGTGTGCACCTGTGGCCCCAGCTACGTGGGATTCTGTGGCAGGAAGATCTCTGGAGCGTGGGAGGTCAAAGCTTAAGTAAGCCATGATCACACCACTGCACTCTAGCCTGGGTGACAGAGCAAGACCCTGTCTCAAAAAAATACAGTAATTATTATTCTGGGAATCTTGTTTCAAAACAAGAAAACTAAATGGAGATATCATTGTTATCTTGGATATGAATGGCTTTTTATGTAGAAGAGACCTCCCTGTCACAAGCAGTATTTATACAGAGTTTAGATGACCAGTTGTCATCAATGCTGTACAATGATTGTTCTAGACATGTAAAGAAGGTTCCTGGTCTCAGTGGGAGAATGGGTGAAATGACTTTTGTGATTCCTTCCAATTTTGTTTTGATCATTATGCTATTAAGAGAGAAAAAAACATTTTAAAGATTACTTCTTTTACTAGCAAAATTCTAAATTCAGCATAGTCCCGAGTGACTAATTCTGCCTGCTTGGATTCACTGACTGGGGAACCCTCTTAGGTCAGAACAGGTGGAACTTAGGCTCTTTAGACAATTTCCTTTGAAGTATCTCCAGTGCTACCAGCTTTTTAAATTAACATTTTAGTTCCAGTGCCCATTCTTAAAAACAAAAATAAGCCTAAATGTTTTGTTTAAAATTCAGATTACATTGCAGAAAAATAAGAATGGCAAGCTTTAAAGTTCACAACATGAAATATATTGAATTCTCATTTATTTGTTTTTTTCTTTTTTCACCTTTCTTGTAATTCCCTGTTATTAATGGAGTAACCTTTTTTTTTTTTTTTTTTTTTTTTTTTTTTTTTTTTTTGAGACGGTCGGTCTCACTCTGTTGCCTAGGCTGAGTGCAGTGATGTGATCACAGCTCACTGCAGACTTTACCTTCCAGGTCAAGTGATTCTCCCACATCAGCCTCCCATGTAGCTGGGACTATAGGTGCATGCTACTAGGCCTGGCTAATTGTTGTGTTTTTTATAGAGATGGGGTCTCACAGTGTTGCCCAGGCTGGTCTCAAACTCCCAGGCTCAAGCAATCCTCTTGCTTCGGCTTCTCAAAGTGCTAGGATTACAGGTGTGAGCCACTGTGCCCAGCCTTACGCCTTTTCTTTATTCTTTTTTCTTTCTTTTTTTTGAGACAGAGTCGTGCTCTGTTGCCCAGGCTGCAGTGCAGTGGCGCAGTCTTGGCTCACTGCAACCTCCGTTTCCTGGGTTCAAGCAGTTCTCCTGCCTCAGCCTCCTGAGTAGATGGGATTACAGGTGCATGCCACCATACCTGGCTAATGTTTTTTGTATTTTTAGTAGAGACGGGAGTTCATCATGTTGGCCAGGCTGGTCTCGAACTCCTGACCTCGTGATCCTCCTGCCTCGGCCTCCCAAAGTGCTGGGATTATAAACTAAAAACAACAGGCCTTTAATATTATGCAATATAGTTGTCTGCATTAAACTTGCTAAAATATTGTATTACAGGAGGTATTTCACTAGTCTTTTCAATTCAAATTTATGTTGTCATCTTTTTCCCTCTTTATCTGCTGCTGAAAAGAGGTTCCAGGTAATCCTCTCTTTGCTGTGTTTACAAAGCCTAACTTTGTATTTTTGTCATCTTTCATATTTAGCATTAATGGGATACTATGTTACTTGGTGTTCTTTGCCTCTCTTCATAGTTTTGCACATTTTTTTCCTTTGGAATTGGTATCACTGAAATGAATAGCATCTTAATTATTGGACTTACTTTGTATAAGTAACTGCTTTACTAAAACTTATCCATTCAACTTGTATAATTTTATAAGTTGTATAATTTTATTTTAAGCAATGATATACCTTATATAAATGATCTTTATAAAAATTAAAATATGCTTAAATGATCTTTATAAAAATTAAAATGTGGTTAATTGCTACATAGGATTATATAGACAAAAATTGCCTGTTTATTGTTTGGGTTACATTTAAAGCTGTCAGACAGTAACATAGAATAATGTTCACCAACAAAATTGACTTGGGGGAAAAAAGCAAGGCTTCTATCATTCTTTGAAATGGTCCTATCAGAAATATTTTTAAGTGTTAAATATGATAAATTCAGTTTTATTTTTACTTGTGGGCATCCAAAAAAGTATATGAAGAAGGTTTGAAACCAAAATTTCTATAACTTGAAAAAATTGTTTATATATTCTTGAAAAGGATGTTTACTTTTTATGACACCAGTCTTGCTTATATATTTTACATGCTGCCTCATATTGTGTATCAACATCCCATTCATTTCTTATTGGATGTTTAAGATATAGCACATTTACTTTTATTGATGTATAACTTGACAACCATTTTGAAAATGCAAGTATATTTTATGCCTTTAATTTTATGAGACTTGTTCATAAATGTTGGAGTCTTTTACATGGGAAGGTTAATTTGTATTATTTCCTGATTTAGGTGTTACAAATTGAATATTAACTTAAAATTTGGAAAGGGATTGGTGCATGATTGATTTAAATTCAGTGTTCCGGTTATTCAATATTTGAATAATGGTTGAGATAAAAATAATAAACTAAATTACATTTTTTAAAAAAATTAAAGGTTCTAGAGAAGAGCTTCTACATTTAAATAATTCAAAATGTGAATTCAATACACCTGTTGGGACACGGCACATTATAAATAGATCCTGAACAGAGAAGAGGGGCTAGATTTGAGATTTGACAGCTACTGTGTAGGTAACGTTGATACATTTTTAGTAAATAGTGAGAATAAGGGAAGAGAAAGAGTTGGAAGCAATAATAATAATTTCCTTTCATAGTGTGTTGTATGGTTTACAGTGCTTTGTGACTATAAAATGTCTTCCTTGAGTAACCATCTGATGGCAATGCCATTAACCAGTACTAGGGACTTGAGCAAGTAGAGAAGGTGAAGGGCATGGAGAAACAGATGAATACAAATTTGAACTCATATGTGATTTATGTTGCTAACAGTGTGGAATGTTCATAGAAATATTATGAAAGTTCACTTTCAAGAAGGATGTATTCAATACCTGCCATGTGAAGATACTGTTAGTTACTTTAGAACAGTAATCCAGGCTTTGTTGTTGATGCACCCATCAAGAAATATTTGAGTATGTTAAATTAACATTTTCACATTTGTTTATAAACAATCTACTCTTGTGCTGTTGTGTTATTTACATTATGACACATACACCAAAGAAATTAAAAGTAAGGCTGTGCACAGTGGCTCACTCCTGTAATCCCAGCACTTTGGGAGGCCGAGGTGGGCGGATCACTTGAGGCCAGGAATTCCAGACCAGCCTGGCCAACATGGCGAAACCCCATCTCTACTAAAAATACAAAAATTAGCTGAGTGTGGTGGTGCATGCCTGTTGTTCCAGTTACTGGGAAGACTGAGGCACAAGAATTGCTTGAACCTGGGAGGTGGAGTTGCAGTGAGGCAAGATCGTGCCACTGCATTCCAGCCTGGGTGACAAAGTGAAACTTGGTCTAAAAAAGAAGAAAGAAGAGAAGATGCTGGGTGTGGTGGCTCACTCCTGAGGTCAGGAGTTCGAGACCAGCCTGGCCAACATGGTGAAACCCCGTCTCTACTAAAAAAATACAAAAATTATCTGGGTGTGGTGGCACACACCTGTAATCCCAGCTACTCGGGAGGCTGAGGCAGGAGAATCACTTGAATCCAGGAGGCAGAGGTTGCAGTGAGCCAAGACAGAGTGAGACTGTGTCTCAAAAAAAAAAAAAATAAAATTAATAAAAGTTGTAATATTTTCTTTCTACCTTCCTGCTTTAGAAGCTCTCAAGATGAAGAGGGCAGTCTAGTGGACCACAGAATGGGTCATCTTTGGGAAGGTGTGACAAGACACCTCTCTGGGAGGGATGGTGTGAGAGGCTCAGTGAAGGCACTGAGTGCTGCATGCCTTTCCTCCTTCCCACTTCTCTGTTGCAGGCCTCCAGTGAGCAGGGCCCCACCACAGCCAGAGAAACTCCAGACAAACAACGTAGGCAAGAAAAAGAGACCTATAGAGGTAAGGAAAACTCACTCTCCAGTGTTACTGAAATGTATCCAGAGTTCCTTTTTATAAAACACCCAAGTCTTGTCATTAGTTTTCATGAAAATCAGTGTATTGAGTACTCTTTTTTTGTTTGACTTAATTCTTATGTAAGTCTGAGTTTTGGATGGATATTCTCTGTTTCTCTTAATTTTTTAAATTAGTCTTCCTTTTACTTTTCTGTGAATAATACCCTAATTGAACTGTATCTCAGAGGACTCCTAAACCTAAATATGTGTGAATGATCTTTTGCTTATAGAAGCACAGACACCTTGGCAGTATCTAAAATTTAGTGGCTTGAATTTGTAAATTAAAGAGTAAGTACTTTTACCAAATAGGAATTTTGACTCTGTGCGATATATTCACTGTACAGGGTTCATGAAGCCTATTTCTCCTTCTGTCTATACTTCCAGCCAAAGTAACCTTACATAATAATTGAGGAAGAAGGAAGGCTCTTCAGGCATTTCCTAATCCCAGTAGCAGCAGCAACCAACCTAACTCTGCTAAATCAAACGTAAACAAGGCGTAAAGCTATGCAATGGTGATTGGTGTAGCTCCCTCCCCAACCTAGTCCTACAAAGTCAGTGAAATGTACATTTTCAGTTGCAGAATTATCTGCCAGAACTTTAGCATGAATTGTCAGAGACAGTATACTTAGTTTTTGTCCACTGATGATGAATGTACTGTTTGGGTTCTTCGAAGTATGTGACTTGGACATAATTTATCCTGACTCTTGTATGTAGGTCAGATATTTTGATTAACAATGAACATAAAATTTTCTTCTTTTGGACACAAAAAATACAGTCTCTCTATGTCCATGGGGGATAGATTGCCCCTGGGGATGTCAAAATCCACAGGTGCTCAAGTGCCTTATATAAAATGGCATAGTAATTTACATATAACCTATGCACATCCTCCTGCATACTTTAAGCCATCTGTAGATTACTTATAATACCTAATACAGTGTAAATGCTGTATACATATTTGTTATACTATATTGTGTTTTAAATGTTACTTTTTATTGTTTTTTCCCCCGATATTTTCTATCTGGAATTGGTTGAATTCTTGGATATGTAAGGCCAACTGTACCTCAGTGTTTACATGTGAAATCTTAAGAACTAAAGTTCTTGGAATCAGACTACCTTGTGATTCCATTTTCCTCTTCATAACTTTATATAGAAAAGTATAGAATGTGTGTTTAAGTTGCCCAAAATAGGTTATATAAAGAAGTATGAGTAGCTTAATTTTGTATATTAAGTTTGTAAAACATCAAAAATGCATACTCCATTTTGACTGCAGACACTAGTATTATGTATACAACAAAACAATGGTGAACATTTAGACATGAAGAAGAATATAATAGTTTTATTATTATCATTATAGGACCTTGTGTTGGAGCTCATTTTTGGTTATCGAGGCAGAGACTGTAGGAATAATGTTCACTATTTAAATGATGGTGATGATATAATTTATCACACTGCATCCGTTGGAATTCTGCACAATGTTGCTACAGGTAGGAAACCCTGATTCTCCATCCCTCTATCACTTTTTTTAACTTAGAAATTTTGATCTAGCAGCTTAAAATCTTTATTAAATCTATAAATAGTAATTGAAATGTAGGAGAAACACTCCAGAATAAAAATATTTCATATTTCAGAACTTTCTAGTAATATTTCAAGTAAACAAATTTCAGTTTTAAGAGAGTATAATACAGCAGAAAAGGAATTCATAATGCAAAGTGCTCATAAGTCTGTATTAGAAGTAAAGGTTTTACTGTATGTTAAAACCATGTTTTATATTGAAACCATTTGTAACTTTAATTCTATTTTCCCATAACCTCATGATGAGAATAGATGGTTTGGATGGTGGTTTCTGATAATGATTGAATGTAGCATGTTGGGTGAGTGATTGCTGGGGCTGGAAGTATTCTTACTGAGGCCTTGGAAAGCCAAGGAAGAAAGGCAAGAAAACTGTTTATCTGTGGCTCTATGATGATACCTTGTTTGATCCAAGAAGGTGAGAAAATTATTTCTTGATGTTCATTTAACTGATTGGATTATTTAGTTGGATTATTCAAGAGCAAATAATGTTCTGTTAGCATCATTTGATGAACAATATGATAATCCTACTAGTAACATTAAGTATTTAATTTTGAATTGTTTTATTATAATTTAATGGCCAACTTCATAAAAGTCTGAAAGTGAGAAGTAAAAATAAAGGTTATCTAGTTCATTCTGGTTTTCCTCTGATAGCTTCATTCTGAATGGGTAAAGAGTAGATTGATGATGTGAATTATAATCCACCACCTCTTGTCGGTATTAACCATCAATATGATCTCTTTTGGTTTCATAAAGAAAAGGATTCACCAGGATCACACAGAAATCAGTGGCAATTTTCTATTTAATAATTTGGGCCATTTAAAACATACTGATTAGAGAGAAAAATCCTTCTTAATCGAGGTATCACATATCTGTCCTTCAGAGAGAATGAGGAAGAGTAAGACAAGAAAGGAATGTATGTGTAAACTCTCATGTTTATACTTATAATTTTATTTTTACTTTTCTGATTTGTAATTAATCACCTTTCTAGTGGTGGGGTGTCTAGAGAGAGGGCAGATGGAGACTAGGCCACCTGCTTTAGTTTTTATTATATTTGGTTTCTCACCAGTTTGAGGATACATTGTTCATAGTGTAGGAAGTGGGTTTGCCATAAATGCTTCATTATTTTGAGGTATGTTCCTTCAATTCCTAGTTTGTTGAAGGTTTTTAACATGAAAGGGATGTTGGATTTTATCGAAAGCATTTTCCATATCTGTTGAGATAATCATATGGTTTTTGTTTTTAATTCTGTTTATATGGTAAATCACATTTGTTAATTTGCATATGTTGAACCAACCTTGCATGTCAGGGATGATTAAGCCTGCTTGATCATGGTGAATTAATTTTTTGATGTCCTGCTGGATTTTGTTTGCTGGTATTTTGTTGAGGCTTTTCGCATCTATGTTCGTCATAGGGATGATGATCTTTAGTTTTCTACGGGAATATTGGCCTGTAGTTTTCTTTTTTCAAATGTCTTTGGCAGGTTTTGGTATGAGGGTGATGCTGGCTTCACAGAATGAGTTAGAGAGGAGTGCCCACTCCTCTATTTTTTAGAATAGTTTCAGTAGGATTGGCACCAGCTTTTCTTTGTATGTCTGGGAGAATTCAGCTCTGAATCCATCTGGTCCAGGGCTTTTTGATAGGTTTTTTTTTACTACTGATTCAGTTTTGGAGCTCATTATTGGTCTGTTTAGGATTTCAGTTTCTTCCTGATTCAATCTTGGGAGGTTGTGTGTTTCTAGGAATTCATCCATCTCCTCTAGATTCTTCTTCTTCTTCTTCTTCTTCTTCTTCTTCTTCTTCTTCTTCTTCTTCTTCTTCTTCTTCCTCTTCCTCTTCCTCTTCCTCTTCCTCTTCCTCCTCTTCCTCTTCCTCCTCTTCCTCTTCTTCTTCCTCTTCTTCTTCCTCTTCTTCTTCCTCTTCTTCCTCTTCTTCTTCCTCTTCTTCTTCCTCTTCTTCTTCCTCTTCTTCTTCCTCTTCTTCTTCCTCTTCTTCCTCTTCTTCTTCCTCTTCTTCTTCCTCTTCTTCTTCCTCTTCTTCTTCCTCTTCTTCTTCCTCTTCTTCTTCCTCTTCTTCTTCCTCTTCTTCCTCTTCTCCTTCTCCTCCTTCTCCTCCTTCTCCTTCTCCTCCTTCTCCTTCTCCTTCTTCTCCTTCTCCTTCTCCTTCTTCTCCTTCTCCTTCTTCTCCTTCTTCTCCTTCTCCTCCTTCTCCTCCGTCTCCTCCGTCTTCTTCTCCTTCTTCTCCTTCTTCTCCTTCTTCTGTCTTCTTCTTACCCACAACTAACATCACAGTCTCTAGATCTTCTAGTTTGTGTATTTAGAGGTGTTCATAATAGTCTCTGAGGGCCTTCTGTATTTTTGTGGGATTGGTTGTAATGTGATCTTTGTCATTTTTGATTGTGTTTATTGGGATCGTCTTTTTTTTTGTTAAGCTAACTACTAGTGGTCTATTGATCTTGTTTATATTTTCAAAAAACGGATTTTTTTATTTTGTTGATTCTTTGTATAGACGTTTGGGTCTCAGTTCTGCTCTGATTTTGTTATTTATTTTCTTCTGCTAGCTTTGGGGTTACTTTGTTCTTGTATTTCTATTTCCTCCAGGTGTGATGTTAGATTGTTAATTTGAGATCTTTCTAACGTTTTGAGATAGGCATTTAGCACTGTAAGCTTTTCTCTTAACACTTAACATGCTTTTGCTAAATGCCAAAGATTTTAGTATGTTGTGTCTCTGTTTTAATCTACTTTGAAGATTTTTTTAAAATTTTTCCTTAATTTCATTGCTTACCCAAAAGTCATTCAGGAGCAAGTTGTTTAATTTTTATGTAATTGTCTGGTTTTGGGAAATCTTCTTGGTATTAATTTCTATTTTCCACTGTGGGTAGAGAGTATGGCAGACATGATTTCAATTTTCTTGAATTTATTGAGACTTGTTTTATGGCTGAACATGTGGTCAATCTTGGAGTATGTTTCATGTGCAGATGAGAAGAATGTATATTCTATGGTTGATGGGCAGAGTGTTCTATTATGTCCAATTGGTCAAGTATTGAATTCAAGTCCAGAATTTCTTTGTTAGTTTTCTACCTTGATGATCTAACACTATCAGTGGGTTGCTGAAGTGCCCCATTTGCTTGATTTTTGTTTTGCTTTTTGGGGGGCCTAGTATTATTCATGGTTCTCTATCCTCTGGATCCAACCTTCTGCTCTGAACTCATTTTCCTCCTCTTCATTTTACTTCCACAAGTCTATCTGTATTCCCCTCTGCACAGACTACTGTCATAGTCTCATAAGGTCTCTTCACTGTCACTACTACCAGATGAATCACATTATACTTATTTGATCAAAAAACTTCAATTCCTGCTGGGCACGGTGGCTCATGCCCGTAATCCCAGCATTTTGGGAGGCTAAGATGGGTGGATCACTTGAGGCCAGGAGTTTGAGACTAGCCTGGCCAACACAGCAAAACCCCATATCTACTAAAAATACAAAAAATATATAGCTGGGCATGATGGCACACACCTGTAATCCCAGCTACTTGGGAGGCTGAGGCATGAGAATTGCTTGAACTGGGTAAGTGGAGGTTGCAATGAGCCAAGATCACGCCATTGCACTCCACCCTGGGCAACAGAGTGAGACTGTCTCAAAAAAAAACAAAACAAAAAACAGATTTCAGTTCCTCTCCCACTGACTTAAATCAACATGGCACATGGATACATATGTAACAAACCTGCACATTGTGCACATGTACCCTAAAACCTAAAGTATAATAAAAAAAAAGAACAAATATAAAATGTGACTCAATATGGCCCAAATTATTAAATGGAAAATTACTACTGGTTTCTGTGTGACTCTGGCAAATCCTTTTCTTTAAGAAACCAAAACAGAAGGATCATGGGCTGACACTCAAAATCCTCCCTAACTCTAGTCCCAAGCTGCCTTTCCAACCTTGTTACTCGTCTTTCTTCTTCATGACCCTACACTTCAGCCAAATGAGCCTGTTATATGGATACACAACACTTTCCTGCCTTTAGGCCTCTGCTTAAAGTGTTCCTCTGCCTAGAAGGCCCTTCCCCACTGACTTTTACATTAGTAAAATCTGTCTGGGTCAGTCCAGGAGTACCATATTCCCATGATGAGATTAATCTTTTCTGCTCTGAATTCCCATAGCATTTTGATCCCAACTCTCTTGTGGCACTTGGAGTCTTCAGCCTTGTACTATATTGTTTATCCCTTTTACGGCTCTATCCCATTACATAATTCTGAATCATTTTTCTATCCTTATGATGCTGTATACATAGTAAGTGCTCAAAAATATGTTTTGAATAAGCAGATAAGTTAAAGAGTAGTTTATTGTTCTGGGTAAGTGCTTTTGGCTGTTACATCTTAAAATTTTCAAACTTAATTCTCAAATTCTTTTTTGTAGGTTCTCAGAGTTTTTATCAGGAACATAATGATGATATTCTGTGCCTCACAGTAAACCAGCACCCCAAATTTATCAACATAGTGGCAACTGGCCAAGTAGGTATGTTTGTGTATTTTAAAAAGAAACAATTTAAAGCATTTGCTTTGTTCAAATAAATTCAATATACAAGGAAAAAATCAAAATATAATTTTATTGATTTATTGATTGTTTATTGATTGTTCAAAATCTATGTATACATAAAGCCCTACCCAATTATACCATATTATTTGCTTCCAGGTACCTTTCTCTCACTCACTCTGGTTATCTGAGTTGGTCTTGACAATCCAAAATTTAAAGTAAACTATTGTATGGTAGTTGAAATAGTTGGATTTAGTCCTTTAGCAGGAATTTCTGGTCAGCAAAAAGGTTTAATTCAATAGCATATAAAGCAGAAAAGAGGAGTTTGAAGAGGAAGTAGTAAACAAAGGGAAGCTAAGAAATAACTAGACTGGGCGGGGTAGAACCCTGCTTCCATGGGGGTTTAGGCTGGAAAGAAGAGAGGACCCAAGTCGGTTTGTTGTTGGTAAATCCCTTCTGCCTTTTTCTTTTCTTTGTCATTGACCTAATTCACCAACTGTTTTCAGCTGTTTTGAAATACACCTGTGTTCTTTTACCTCTGTGAAAAACTTAAACAAACGCCATAACTCTACAATCAAACTGATGAGAGGATAGCAGGTCTATTTAGGACATATCTGCCAACCTGTGATTACTAAATATGAATATGGCAGAAGTTTCATAAACTTCAATACGTTTGTAAAATTTATTGAAATCATTGAGTTTGTTGGAATTTATTGGGCCTTGATGGCTAAGCTAGCTTTCCAGGTCCCTTTTCTTCTTGACTAAGATAATTTATACTTTTAATATCTTCATTTTTCATGCGAGTACTAAGTTGATAGTCAGGAATTTGTTGTCTGGGTTGCCTGGTTCTGAAGCTATGCCACATAGACCCTTGTATTTTTCCTTTTTGTACAGTTTTCTACTTTTAAAAGTAAATGGGACATTACCCATTATACAGAAAATATTATAATCTTTGCATATAAATACATAGGTCTAGCTTCTGTTTGTGCTAAGACTTTGGAAAGTGAAGTCTTATTTTCACTGTGCACAAGGAACAAGGCCCATCTCCTTGAGGAATGAAGAAACTATGTTACCGAAGTACCTAGCTCAATGCCTCTTGGTACATAGTTACTGTTTAGTTAATTTTTATTGAGTAAATTCACTTACTCAACAAATTTACTGAACACCTGCCATGTACAAGGTATTGTTTTAGGTGCTGGGGATACGGGCTACTTACAAAAAGGCAAAATCCCTGTATTAATGGGATTTACGTTCTGCAAATAGGATTCTAGAAAGTATGGTTCTTTCATTTCCCACCTTGGCTTCTCCTTTTCTTTCCTTTGCTCTCCCTCTGTTAGGCAACTTATTTATCATTTTAGTGCTGTGGTTTTCTTTCTTAGTTAAGAAATGTCATGGTCACAAATTAATCTTTTAGGAATTTGGCCCTTTTCTCCCCTTTATTTTGAAAGACAACACTATAGAAAATATGAAATAGCTAATTATATCCCTCCTCTTTCTTTCCAAGTCAAACTCTGGGGAGTACAGAGGTAAATTTTAGATTATATATGTAGCTCCATTTCTTAAACCATTTGTACCCTTCCGGAAAATAGATAACAAAAATTACTGGTGACTAATTAAGATAGACTCAAGGGAAGACTAAAGAATAAGAAAGGATTTTATTTTTCTCTTCACACATAAAGAGAATTGTTTTGTTACTTTGCTATCAGGCTTGTTTAATACCCACAAAGCACAAAACAGCATTTACAATGTTTGTTGTTCCTTCTGTTAAAAATCATATAGATCATAGAGGAATTGAAATGTTTGATTTTGTACTATTTTAGCCAGTTACATTCAAACATTTTTCCTGGCTAGAATCTTGGAATTTTAGGGCCAAGTATATCATTTTATCCTCTCTGTTACAGTGTGTTTGAACCCCGCTGCCACTTAATACCTAATGAAGTAAACGTTTCCCTGGGAAGCTTAGTTATAAAGTGGTTCTTCATATACAACAGAAATCTGTCTGTGATTGCTACTCTTTGGCCCTCATTCTTGGTGTATCTAGAACATCTAATCACATTGCCATGGCATTATCTTCCAGTTTTGGAGACAGCTAGCATATTCTCCCTGAGTCTTTTCTAGTTCTTATCTTTTATTTGTTTGTTTTTTTGTGACAGAGTCTCGTTCTGTTGCCCAGGCTAGAGTGCAGTGGCACAATCTCGGCTCACTGCAGCCTCCACCTCCCGGGTTCACGCCATTCTCCTGTCTCAGCCTCCTGAGTAGCTGGGACTACAGGTGCGTGCCACCATGCCTGGCTAATTTTTGTGTTTTTAGTAGAGACAGGGTTTCATCATGTTGTCCAGGATGGTGTTGATCTCTTGACCTTGTTATCCACCCGCCTTGGCTTCCCAAAGTGCTGGGATTACAGGCATGAGCCACCATTCCCAGCCTAGTTCTTCTCTTTTAAAAGGTCTCCTTTGGGCACCCTCCAACTACATTCCATGGAACAAGGTGTACATGAGAGCAAGGGGATTGCTTTCCATGGGGGAGGCTACTTCTCCACTGGATCATGCTTTGGATATATGAAATCCCAGAATTCTCTACCAGATGGTCCTGAACCTACTAATGGCCCTGCATGAGCCTTTTCTCTGCGTCTGTCCTCCCAGTGACAGACTGTACGACCAATGTGTATACTCTTGAGGGGTGGCCAAGCTGTTCTTTGTGTAGGGGTGGATGGAGTTTTAATGCGGTAGCTGGGATAACCACATGTCTTAAGAAATTTGAGCTGCATGACAGATATCACAGAGTTTGTAGCTTAAACAACAGAAATGTTATTTTTCACAGCTCTGGAGGTTGGAAGTCCAAAATCAGGGTGCCAGCATGGTCAGGTTGTGGTGAGGGCCTTCTCTGTATTTGCAGATGGCTGTCTTCTCATTATATCCTCACATGGTGGAAAAAGATTATCTTTCTCCTGTCTCTTCTTATAAGAACACTAATCTCATTGTGTGGGCTCCATCCTCATAACCTTCACACCTCCTAATACCATCACACTGGTGATTAGAATTTCAGTATATGAATTTTGGGGGAAGACAGACATCCAGTTCATAGCACCACACATGAGCTTCCATGACACTTTGTGGTGTGGGATGGAAGAGAATGAGACAGGTTGTCTCATGCTGCCCAAACTCTAAGAAGTTCTAAATCGGTATCTGCCTTCCAGATCATTATAGGAGTATACTCATCAAGGTAAGAGGCTAGAATATATTTTACTTGATAAGTTTTATCTTGATGGATAGCTTTAAAATATTTAGGCCGATGACATTCAAGCCTTCATTTGTACTTCTGTCCCAGACCCTGTTAATATTCAGAGACAAACCTGGTCTCTCCAAACCAAACACTCCCAGTCTTTCACCCAGGCTTCAGGTGGCAAAGTTCCAAGCCCTCTCACCATTTGGTTGTTAATAGAGCATATTCATAACTAAAAATGATATTTCCTGTGTGGTCTGCTCAGCAGAGTTAAGTACTTTATTCTGTTTTTCCTCATGTTCCAGGTCAAGGCACTATGGTCCTATGTTATTAATATTTTTTTAAATCATTATTTCATATGGATATAAAGCTTTACCAAAGCAAAAAACAATCACGTGTCTTCAATGGTTTCCTATATTTTTATTTTCTTTCTTGTTCTAAAGACTGCTACTTTGAAAAGTTTGGTTATTAAGTATTTCTACCACAAATATAATGAGCATGAGCTTTCACATTTTCTTTCTTGGCAAACTTGTGCTCATATGGAAAATCTTTAGTTGAAAGGAAGAACTGTTTTCCTTTCTTGAGTTATACAGTAACCTTTGCCGTCATGTCTCTCAGCTCAGAAGGTTTAGATCTAATTCTTCCCTGGAGACAGAGATGCATTAAAAGATGCATATGGAAAATCTTTAGTTGAAAGAAAGAACTTTTTTCCTTTCTTGTGAGTTATATAGTAACCTTTGCTGTCATTAAAACTCCAGAGAGTCTATTATTAGCAGTATGTTTTTATAAACCAAAATGAGGGTAATATCATTTTAAATCATATCAGCATCATTTTAAAAGTTATTATAATTAAAAGTTTATGTAACTCATTAAATGCAAAGGAAACAAAATTTTTATCCAAAGGAAGATTGAAAGATCATACATAGCATGTTAATAAGTATGTATAATTGAAATGAGTGCCTTCTCTTACAGTTTATTCAATCAAATGTAATAAAACCAATTTTGTATATAATAGTTTAAATTATAATTAATATGATATTTGGGTTTTTACAGATTTTACAGATTTATATTATTTATAGATAATTATTTTCCATTATAGGTGATTCAGCAGACATGTCAGGTAAGGAAAACTAAACATTTTCTGCTTTATTTATATTGTTTGGTAATGATAGTGTATATTAAACTTAAGTTCAAGTGTATTAGTCCATTCTTGCATTACTATAAAGAACTACCTGAAACTGGGTAATTTACAAAGAAAATATGTTTAATTGGCTCACAGCTCCACAGGCTGTACAGGAAATGTGGCTGGGGAGGCCTCAGGAAATTTACAATCATGGTAGAAGGCAAAGGGCTTGAGCAGGTATGTCCTGTATGGTGGAAGCAGGAGGAAGAGAGAGAAAGGGGAGGTAATACACATTTAAACAAGCAGATCTCATGAGAACTCACAATCACAAGAACAGCAAGGGGGATATCTGCTCCCCTGATCCAATCACCTCCCACCAGGCCCCTCCTCCAACACTGGGGGTTACAATTCAACGTGCAATTTGGGCAGGGACATACATCCAAACCATATCAAGTATCTTGTTACTCTATAAAAAACTCGCAGATTTTTTTTAATTAAGAATACATTATTTTAATGTCATGATTCTGAACTCAATCTGTGGTAATAGTAATGGTTTTTTTGGACAAGCATGGTAGCTCACATCTGTAATCCCAGTGCTTTGGAAGGCCAAGGTCTGAGGATCACTTGAACCCAGGAGTTCAAGACCAGCCTAGGCAACATAGTGAGACCCTGTTCTCAGCACTGTTTTAAGCACTTTAATAAAAGTGTAAGCATTTTAAATAAAAGTTTTATTTGACACGACCATGCTTATCAAGTTACATATGTTCTGTGGCAGCTTTTGTGCTACATTGGCAGAGGTGTGTGGTAGCTACAGAGGCTATAGATGACATCTGTTTGCACTGCTTTTTGGTACCCTGCAAGTTCCAGTAACACAATTATAATTCACAGATTTTGAGCACTATCTGTTATTTCTTGTTATTTTATTTTGGTTTTTAACCAGTAAATCTCCATCATGTCAAGACAAGGGTACAAAAAACAAAAATTGTTTTTGAATATCACACTTTTAAGGCACAGTGAAGCATGGATTGTATTGTAATCAAATGAGATGACAGGCGGGGTATGGTGGCTCACACCTGTAATCCCAGCACTCTGGAAGGCCGAGACAGGAGGACCGCTTGAGGCCAGGAGTTCAAGTCCAGCCTGGGCAACAGCAAGACCCTGTCTCTACCAAAAAAAAAAAAAAAAAATAGAAAAAATAAAAAACCTTGATGATTTGAGATGAGATGGCAATAAATGTATTAAACACAATAAATCAGATGATGGCAATAAAACAAAGTATTTGTTTTTTCAGAGGTGGTAACATTCAGCTATGCCAGGAGTAGATAGCTGAGGCATGATCTGGGGGCTGCAGGCTCAGACCAGTTTCAGGGGTCCCAAGACTTCCCACACATTCAGCAGTTCACTAGGAGAAATCACAGGACTCAGAGTTACTTAAGGCTTTAGTTTATTACATTGAACAGAAAAGGGAAAAGACATATGAGGTGGAATCTGGAGCATCTAGTTACAGGGTTTCTATGTCTCTCCAACACCCTCGTGCCAGGGGTTACACAGAACCTGCTTCTTCCTCCAGCAGTCAAATCCAGCAACGCACATGAGGTGTTTCTGCCTAGGCAAGCCTACTGAAGTCTCAGAGTCCAGAGTTTTTATTGGGGGCTAGTCACATAGGGATAAAGACCAGCCTCAACTACCAAAATACCAAACGCCCTGAAGAAAGCAAGTGTTCAGTGCCCCAGGTGGACAAAAGAGCTTTGTCAACATGGAGAACACTTCAGAAGTTCTTACACACTGGCCAAGAGCTAGCCCAGCAAGCAGGTCCTTCTGATGACAGTAACCTTGGGCCTTTGCACCGCTTTTTGGTACCCTGCAAGTACCCTGCTTATATTAAATCTTTCCTGCATCAACCCTGAGGCTGGATCAAGAAACTGGAAGGTCAGTGTGACTGGAGGAAGGCCTCTGAGATGAATGTAGAGAGGGATAGTGGTCATCTCATGCAGGATGCTGTAGCTCAGGGAGAAGAGTTTGGATTCATGCTAAGTGCAGAGGCTGTCACTGGAGAATTTTGGACAAGGGAGTGATATGACCGAATTTATACTTTGAGAAAACCGCTCTCACTATATTATTGAGAATGTAGAGGGGGAAGAGAGAAAATTGGAAAATTAGCGGGCCGTTTTAGTAGTCCAAGCAAAAAACAGTTAAGCAGGGTGGCAGGAGAGAATGTGGAGAGAATGAGACAAATATGGGGTGTATTCTGGAGTAAAGCCAGTTATCCTTTCTGATTAATTGGATATGGGGGTATGACAAAGTGAGGAATCAAGGCCAGTTGTTAACTTTTTGCTTGAACAGTGAGCTAAATGGGATGGGGAATATTTTGAGAGAAATCAGTTTGGCAGGAAGAAATTATCCACAGATATAAGGAGCAAGTTGGATTCCTAGGTATTTTATTCTCTTTGAAGCAATTGTGAATGGGAGTTCACTCATGATTTGGCTCTCTGTTTGTGATTGGTGTACAAGAATGCTTGTGATTTTTGTACATTGATTTTGTATCCTGAGACTTTGCTGAAGTTGCTAATCAGCTTAAGGAGATTTTGGGCTGAGACAATGGGGTTTTCTAGATATACAATCATGTCATCTGCAAACAGGGACAATTTGACTTCTTTTCCTAATTGAATGCCCTTTATTTCCTTCTCCTGCCTGATTGCCCTGGCCAGAACTTCCAGCACTATGTTGAATAGGAGTGGTGAGAGAGGGCATCCCTGTCTTGTGCCAGTTTTCAAAGGGAATGCTTCCAGTTTTTGCCCATTCAGTATGATATTGGCTGTGGGTTTGTCATAGATAGCTCTTATTATTTTGAGATACATCCCATCAATACCTAATTTATTGAGAGTTTTTAGCATGAAGCGTTGTTGAATTTTGTCAAAGGCCTTTTCTGCATCTATTGAGATAATCATGTGGTTTTTGTCTTTGATTCTGTTTATATGCTGGATTACATTTATTGATTTGCGTATGTTGAACCAGCCTTGCATCCCAGGGATGAAGCCCACTTGGTCATGGTGGATAAGCTTTTTGATGTGCTGCTGGATTCGATTTGCCAATATTTTATTGAGGATTTTGGCATCAATGTTCATCAAGGATATTGGTCTGAAATTCTCTTTTTTGGTTATGTCTCTGCCAGGCTTTGGTATCAGGACGATGCTGGCCTCATAAAATGTGTTAGGGAGGATTCCCTCTTTTTCTATCGATTGGAATAGTTTCAGAAGGAATGGTACCAGTTCCTCCTTGTACCTCTGGTAGAATTCGGCTGTGAATCCATCAGGTCCTGGACTCTTTTTGGTTGGTAAGCTATTGATTATTGCCACAATTTCAGAGCCTGTTATTGGTCTATTCAGAGATTCAACTTCTTCCTGGTTTAGTCTTGGGAGGGTGTATTTGTCGAGGAATTTATCCATTTCTTCTAGATTTTCTAGTTTATTTGCATAGAGGTGTTTGTAGTATTCTCTGATGGTAGATTGTATTTCTGTGGGATCGGTGGTGATAACCCCTTTTTCATTTTTTATTGCATCTATTTGATTCTTCTCTCTTTTCTTCTTTGTTAGTCTTGCTAGTGGTCTATCAATTTTGTTGATCTTTTCAAAAAACCAGCTCCTGGATTCATTAGTTTTTTGAAGGGTTTTTTGTGTCTCTGTTTTTCAGTTCTGCTCTGATTTTAGTTATTTCTAGCCTTCTGCTAGCTTTTGAATGTGTTTGCTCTTGCTTTTCTAGTTCTTTTAATTGTGATGTTAGGGTATCAATTTTGGATCTTTCCTGCTTTCTCTTGTGGGTGTTTAGTGCTATAAATTTCCTTCTACACACTGCTTTGAATGTGTCCTAGAGATTCTGGTATGTTGTGTCTTTGTTCTCATTGGTTTCAAAGAACATCTTTATTTCTGCCTTCATTTCATTATGTACCCAGTAGTCATTCAGGAGCAGATTGTTCAGTTTCCATGTAGTTGAGTGGTTTTGAGTGAGTTTCTTAATCCTGAGTTCTAGTTTGATTGCACTGTGGTCTGAGAGACAGTTTGTTATAATTTCTGTTCTTTTACATTTGCTGAGGAGAGATTTACTTCCAACTATGTGGTCTTTAGTAACTTCGAGAGGTCCTGAAAATTTGCAGTAATTTTAGTTTTAAACACTGTTACTGATGTAAGTTTAGAGCAGTCTTAAGTGTGTGGCAATTCCATTACCTTACGTACCTATACGTTTTAAAACATAAATTCTGGTTTCACCTTCTTGCCATCTCCTTTAATTTTTTACAAAAATATGAGAAGCTCAGTCATTGAATTTAAGATTACTTGCTATTTAAATTTAGATAAATAAAACTTTTAAACTTGTGGCATATTAAATTTGGGGGCAAAAATTAGTGATATTTCTTGAAAATCTATTGTCTACCTCATCACGATTTGGCAAATATAACATGTGAATTGCCTAGAGGTGCATTTTGTAAACATATAAAAATATTTATATAATACTTATCACTGGCAAAATGTGTAGAGTGATCTGGTATATATTTACATTTTAAATTTAAGCCACCTAACATTCTTTATTAAGTTTACCTGTGCCTTGGGGTACTTTGACTTTTAATGAATGAATGATATTTTAATTTTAGTTCAATACTTAGATTATTGTCATAAATTTTACAAACATAAATAACCTATTATATGATAAACTTTTATGTATATTTCCATGTAGTTTTGATATTTTACAGTTGCATAAATCTTTGAGCAATTTCTATTTAATGATACTGTAAGTCTCTGGTTTAATATATTTTAACTGCTTGGAAGAACTGCCAGATTTAATTTATCATTGTGTACTACAAATGGCAGATGGTATAAGATATAATCTAAACTTATCAGAATATTTTCTTGAGACCGACATTTATTTCTGCATTGAATGATTTAAGGCAGCTTGTCTTAATGTTTCTCTATTTTTAAAACATTTATAACATTTATAATTTGAAGCAAATGCACTTTAGTATTTTTATTGCTTTGTTAAAAGTACTTATGTTCTGAGATTGAATTAACTGCTGAATTGATCTATCCATTTTTATAGGGTGTAGTTCATAAAAAAAATATAAAACTATAATTTTTTTAATTTAGAAAATATGGAGAACTGGAATAATTTTTTAAGCAGCAGAAACAAGCTACACAAGATTAATAATAACCACAATTTAAAGATTAGCAGTTTTATCTTTCTCATGAAATCCTGTTTTTTAAGTAAATGTCTTATAAAGTGATACGAACTTAGCTTTTACCAGATGTCTACCTGTCTGGTTGAAAATGTCTTTTGAGATCTATTCAGGTGGCTTCCTATCTACTGCCTTTCTCAATTTGTGTCTGCTTTTCACTTCTCTTTCAGGTAACATCAGTACTGAATGTATACTTGATGTTTAATATTTATTGTGTAATATTTGTATAGTTCTCCATATAATTGTATAAAGATTAAAAGTATACATAAAACATGCATTTGTTTTGAATTGTTTAAAGTTGAGATTGCCTGATTTGCTTGTCTAAATGCTGTTTTTCCAAAAGTGCAATTTGGAATATAGCCTGAAGAAGTGTTCTATATTTTTTCCTTTTCTTTCCTCCCCACCCCCAAAACTCCTTTTCCTTTTTTAAATTTAGTCTTAGTTTTGAGCTGCTCTTTGTTAAGTACAGTTTTTGTTTGGTACACATTTGTCCATGTTTCAGAGATGAATATGCATCAGCTTTAGAAACAGAAATATTTATAACAGGTAGATTACAACTTTTTGATACTATCTTTATTTAGCTACAGCTCCTTCTATTCACATCTGGGATGCAATGAACAAGCAGACTTTATCTATCCTAAGATGCTACCATTCAAAGGGAGTATGTTCAGTCAGCTTCAGTGCTACTGGAAAACTACTGCTGTCTGTGGGACTAGACCCAGAACATACTATTACCATTTGGAGATGGCAGGAAGGTAGGATTCTTTTGTGTGTTTGATTTTTAAAAAAACAAGAATACAAGGGTAGTAGGAATTCTGTATCTAATATTTGTCTTAAAGTTGGTGGTTGAAATAATTATTCAGTGTAGGCCTACACAATATACTGTACACAGTGGTACTGTAGGTATATTTCACTTTAAAAGCCCAGTGGAACTGTAACTTCACAAAACAGATAAATTAATGAAACCATTATTAATATTATAAATGATTCACTGCTATTTTCTTCCAGCAAGAAACTATGTATTATTAATGATTTGATTGGTTTTGGAGATTCTTATGAAAATTATGTATATTTCTAATGATAATGGCAGATCAGCAAGATAATATTACCTACCACACTTTAGACAAAACATTTAAGTTATATAAAGAAAAGTTAATGGAGCGAAGATAAGTGAAAAGGACTCGATACACAAATAATTGTAAATCATGTATTGCTAGGTAGAGCAGGGGCCATTGGCCTCTCTTCTAAGCCTTTGTTTTTTGAACTATGTATTTTACATATTTGTTTGATGCTGTTGATTAGCTTGGTTCTTGTAATAACCTAGATAATTTTGTTTTTTCAGGTGCCAAAATTGCCAGCAGAGCTGGTCACAATCAACGTATTTTTGTGGCAGAATTCCGACCAGATTCAGATACCCAGTTTGTCTCAGTGGGAGTAAAACATGTGAAGTTCTGGACCCTGGCAGGAAGGGCTCTTCTTAGCAAAAAAGGGCTACTGAGCACACTGGAAGATGCCCGGATGCAGACCATGCTCGCTATTGCATTTGGTGCAGTATGTCTCTTAAAATGCACAGTGTGACTTTAACTACTTTACGTTCTCTTGCCTTAGATCATCAGCCACATGAATGTTGTTGAGATGATACTGTGATCTGCTAATCATTACATGCCCTGGTCAAGCATATATTTCATCTTTCAAAAATCTAGTTCTTTCAGAAATTAGGGAGTGAAAAGAATGTTAATGAGAGGGGAAAAAGGATTTTTTTTTTTGACACAATATCTCACTCTGTCACCTGGGCTGGGGTGCAATGGTGCGATTATAGCTCACTGTAGCCTCCATCTCCCAGGATCAAGAGATCCTCAGCCTTCTTAGTAGCTGGGACTACAGGCAGGAACCACTATGCTAGGCTAATTTTTTTTTTTCATTTTTAGTAGAGACAGGGTTTCGCTATGTTGCCTAGGTGGTCTCAAGCTCCTAAGCTATGTGATCCTCCCACCTTGACCTCCCAAAGTGCTGGGTTTACAGGCATGAGCCACCATAATAAGGATTATGATGAACATTTGATTCCTTGGACTACTGTTATACTCAAAAGCCTTCCTTAATCTTCTAATTGTCACCCTAAATATCCTAAAATTTCTGTCTTCCTAGTAGTTCTTCATAGTCCTAAAAATTTGTCAGAGAGAAAGGTAAATCAAGAAACATGATTTTCAAGTGATTTAAGGTGGTACTAGGGTTTAGGATTTCCTTTGCTTTTTATCATTTAACACACTGCTTATCATACAGCTGGAAGTGCTCTGGGCCAGTGTCTCTACTTCGAGGGAAGAAGGAGGTAGTGAGACAGAAGGAAATAGCAGAATTCCTGGTCCTGACAGAAGGGTGTTCAGGAGCCCTGCTCTCCTCTCACTTTATTCCATCTCATCTGGACCTGTGGCTTCCAATCCACATCTCTTTCCTTTAATATCCTGCATTGGCTAGGCTGTATAAATCCTTTGGTGCATCAAAAAACTAAGTGGATTTTTTGTTTATGTGAGTAGGCAATACTTACAGGAAAAGTTATAATTTTAGAATATTTAAGTATACTTATGTTTTTGAGAAAAAGACCATTGAAATGTTTGTGCCATTTCAAATTTCAGTTGAACATTTTGGGTATTCTTAATATAAGACCAGGCCAGGCGCTGTGGCTCAGGCCGGGCACAGTGGCTCACGCCTGTATTCCCAGCACTTAGGGAGGCCGAGGCGGGAAGATCACCTGAGGTCAGGAGTTCAAGACCAGCCTGGCCAACAGGGTGAAACTCTGTCTGTACTAAAAATACAAAAATTAGCCGGGTGTGGTGGCGGGTGCTTGTAATCCCAGCTACTTGGGAGGCTGAGACAGGAGAATCGCTTGAACCTGGGAGGCAGAGGTTGTGGTGAGCTGAGATCGCACCATTGCACTCCAGCCTGGGCAACAAAGAGCGAAACTCCATCTCAAAAAAATAAAAAATAAACCCTAGAATTATAGTATGTTAGAATTGGAAGGGAAGAATTGTCTAAGGTTATTCTAGCTAATAAGCAACAGGCTTGGAAAAGCTAAGCCTCCAGTTCAGGTTTCCTGACTCGTGAATTCAGTGCTGCTGCCACTACACGATGCATGCTCTTTGTATCAAGGGTGAGACAGCATTACACATACATAGAAAATTATGTATTTGAACTCTGTTTGAACTTTTGATGAGTTTGTCTCCCCCTTCCCCACTCCTTTTCAGAATAACTTGACGTTTACAGGTACCATCAGTGGTGATGTCTGTGTGTGGAAAGATCACATATTGTGTAGAATCGTGGCGAGAGCTCACAATGGGCCTGTGTTTGCCATGTACACCACCCTGCGAGATGGACTTATCGTGACTGGGGGAAAGGAAAGGCCGTGAGTCCTCTTTCTTTTCACAGAATATTTATGCATTTGTGACCTTCCTGAGGTTTGCAGTTAATTATTCTAGTTGTTTCTAAGCTACACAGAGTGTCCTCTCCGACCTTCCTCCTCATATGCTTCTCCTTTATTACCTTTTATGTGCCTTCTATTTGATTCTCATTTCTGGTCTTAATTCACTTCCAATTTTTTTCATGTTGGGGTGATACTTTTTCTGAGGTGTGGATAGGTAGTTGTCCTACAAGTTGAGTTACTTTTCTTAATGTCTGTATGCCTGTGTATGTATGTGCTGAGTAGGAGGCCCATGGGGGAATCTGGAGCCAGGGTTGTATTTTGACTGCCTGCTCTCTTTTTTTTCAGAATGAATTCTAAGGAGTAGAATGCACATTGTTGCTTTAGAAAAGGATGAGGGAACTAGAGAGAACTGCCTTGTTTCCTTTTGCTTGAGGCAAATTTAAACTGTTTTATACAAGACCTCAAAATCTGAGAAGAGGTCTCTTCTGAGTGATTTTCAAATCTCCCAACAGTAACCAGATATTTATGATTTGATTTGTCACCAACATAGTCATATGCATGTTGAAACATGACATGTAGGCCAGGCACAGTGGCTCACACCTGTAATCTTAGCACTTTGGGAGGCTGAGGCAGGTGGATCGCTTGAGCCCAGGAGTTCGAGACCAGCCTGGGCAACATGGTAAAACCCCATTGCTATAAAAAACACAACAATTAGCCGGGTGTGGTGGCACATGCCTGTAGTCCCAGCTACTCAGGAGGCTGAGGTGGGAGGATCACTTGAGCCTGGGGAGGTCCAGGCTTTAGTGAGCTGTGATGGTGCCACTGCACTCCAGCCTGGGTGACAGAGTGAGACCCCATTTAAAAAACAAAAACAAAAATGTGACATATAGGTGACTAAGAAGTACATTTCAATACAGGATTGAAAGAACCCACATATGTTAATTAAACACAAGTGCAGAATTTGTCCCTTTTACATAAAGGAAGAATGCACATAGGCATGCTTTCAGACAAGCAATTCATCTAGCAGAAAAGGAAGGAATACATTTTTCAGTCCTTCCAGGAGAAAATCCATAAATGGGCTCTATTTCGTCCTCCAACACTTGTATTTCCCACGTCATTTACTCCTGCACACCCCCACTCACTAGAAGCCTGCTAAACTGTTCCAGTGAGATATTTTAATACCTGGTAGGAAATAAATATGCTTCTGTTTTGGCCTTCAAAAATAAGCTCTGGGCCAGTTGCAGTGGCTCATGCCTGTGATCCCAACACTTTGGGAGGCCGAGGCGGGCAGATCACGAGGTCAGAAGTTTGGGATCAGCCTGGCCAATATGGTGAAACCCCATCTCTACTAAAAATACAAAAATTAGCCAGGCATGGTGGTGCATGCCTGCAGTCCCAGCTACTTAGGAGGCTGAGGGAGAAGAATCGCTTGAACCCGTGAGGCACAGGTTGCAGTGAGCCGAGATCACACCACTGCACTCCAGGCCAGGTGACAGAGTGAGACTCTGTCTCAAAAAAAATAAAATAATAAATCAACTCTGTAGCATAGCATTTGTAATTCTATTATTTTGCCTTACATTTCCATTATCCTTTTAATAAAATTGTTTTTTACATCTTCCTAATCAAGAAGTATTATGAGGCCAGGCACAGTGGCTCATGCGTGGAATCCCAGTACTTTGGGAGGCCGAGGCAGGTAGATCACCTGAGGTCAAGGTATTTGAGACCAGCTTGGCCAACATGGTGAAACCCCATCTCTACTAAAAATACAGAAATTAGCTGGGTGTGGTGTTGCATGCCTGTAATCCTAGCTACTCGGGAGGCTGAGGTAGAAGAATCGCTTGAACCTGGGAGGCAGAGGTTGCAATGAGCTGAGATCATGCCACTGCACTCAAGCCTGGGAGACAGAGCGAGACTCCATCTTAAAAAAAAAAAAAAGTATTATGAGAGAGGATAATGTATGGTAGAGGCTAAATAAAATTATGCTCATGTCAGAAAAGAGTATTTCTCAAAATAAAATTCACTGAAACTGGATGTTTATTTTGACTGAGATATAGTATATCCTCAAATTGCCATAGAAAGTTTAGAAGAATATTAGAAGTAAATTATAACTATCAGGGCCTTTTTTTTTTTAAAAGGATTCTGCTTATAACTTGTTTATAATAAAAATTATAGTAGCCAATAATAAACACTTACTCTGGCTTGGTTATTTACTTAGGTCAAAAGAAGGAGGAGCGGTTAAACTGTGGGATCAGGAACTGAGGCGGTGCCGTGCCTTCAGGCTTGAGACAGGACAAGCCACAGATTGTGTTCGTTCTGTGTGCAGAGGCAAAGTAAGATGTTCCATGAGCTGATACAGTGCAGCAGAAAACAGAAAGTGGTTATTACTGTGATTCTGTCACCCTTTGCAGCTTAATGAACAATACTTAATAATGCATAACGGTGGATTTACTTGCCAACATTACTCTGTCTTTGCTGCTTTCTTTGCCAAAGTTAGCACCAGTGTGGTGCATAAGCTAGGAAGCTATTCTGTCTAAATACTGTATGTAAACCTCCAATATTTTCTAGAATGTGCCAATTCAACAACTCTAGTAGACAGAATTGAAAACCCTTGCCAGTTGGCTCATTTATATTATGATGGCTGTCTCCATTTTTTAAAAAAACACACATTCCCTTGATAAAACGTGCAATAAACAAACAATGGAATACTACTCAGCCATAAAAAATAATGAAATTCTGTCATTCTTGGTGGCAACATGGATGAGACTGGAGGACATGATGTGAAGTGAAATAAGCCAGGCACAGAAAGATAAATACATGTTCTCACTCCTGTGCAGAAACTAAAAAAGTTGATCCCACAGAGGTGGAGAGTAGAATAGTGGTTACTGGAGGTGGAGAAGGGGGAGGGCAGGGGGATAGGGAAGGACTGGTTAAAGGATACGAGTTTACACAGCCAGATAGGAGCAGTACGTTTTAGTATTCTGTGGTACTGTAGGATGACTATAGTTAAGAATCATGTGTTTATGTATTTTCAGGTATTTACAAGAGAGGATTTTGAAAGTTTCCATCACTAAGAAATGATAAATGTCTGAGGTTTTTATGTGCATTACCCTATGCCCCATAAATATGTATAATTATGTGTTAATTTCAAAATAAAAATTCAAAACTACAATTCCTATGAAAATTTTTGAGCATGTTTGTACTTGTGTATTTATAAACCATATGGATATTATCTTCAGTCTGCATATTAAATTGTAGTTAAGCTTTTACTTTTTAGCTAAAAAATAAATTCTATTACTTTTTTCGTATATCCCACTGCACTTACCCCAGTTTGGAAATCCTAAGATTATCAAATAAAAACTTTGATTATTGAAGAATCCAGGTGTACTGCCACAGAAAAGTTCTATTCTGTAGCATGGACTCTAATATGTAATCTAGCCCAGTGTGCTTACAGATAGATGTGTGCCTGTAGTCATAGAAAAATTAGCATGAGCTAATGACTGCCTTGCTACTAGATTAGCTCAAAGCAAAAAGTTCTCTGAAAGCAGGTCAATAGGGTCATTTTTATATTATGAAGAAGAGCAGCTGTTGTATTACATTCAATGTATTGGTCCTGCTTGTGTTTCAGGGCAAGATCCTTGTTGGGACAAGGAATGCTGAAATAATCGAAGTTGGAGAGAAAAATGCAGCTTGTAATATTTTAGTTAACGGTCATGTGGATGGGCCAATCTGGGGACTAGCAACACATCCTTCCAGGGATTTTTTCCTTTCTGCTGCAGAAGATGGAACAGTGAGACTTTGGGATATTGCTGATAAAGTAAGTACAGATAATTTTTTTGAAAGAGGTTACAACTTCTAAAAAGAAAAGTTGGAAGTTCTAAGTTGCTAGTACTTAAAGAACTATCAGAATTATGTTGAGAATTTTGGGGGGAAACTGGCATAATTTAGAAGTACTTAATGTTGTTTCCTATGACTTTTTTTTTTTTTTAAATGCAGAAGATGTTAAACAAAGTGAATTTGGGGCATGCTGCTCGTACTGTGTGTTATAGCCCTGAAGGGGACATGGTGGCTATTGGAATGAAAAATGGAGAATTTATCATTTTACTAGTGAGTTCTCTAAAAATATGGGGAAAGAAGAGAGACAGGAGATGTGCAATCCATGATATCAGGTTAGTGAACAAATGGAATAGAGTTTCTAGTATATACTTAACTTCCATTTGTAAAATTATCCTTAGCCATGCCTTCAAAAAGAGGTCCCCAGGGCCTGTAGCATTTCCCATATTATAAATTGTATGCTAAAATATGGCTGTTTGTATACTTACTTAATTCTTCTTGCTAAATTATAAACCCACTGGGCACCAACCATGGTCCCTTATAATAGCAAGTACTAGTAGGTAATGTTTGATGAATTCATGTTAACACTTAGCCATGTCCATTAAGTTCATCCCACCAAGAGGTATCTCCCACGGTAATACAAGAGAGCCATCTGCCCTTCAAAAGTTGTCACCCTGGAAAACTAAAGTTGTGATTCCAAACATATCTTCTCTGAATAACCTCAGTTTGGGAATATGTAGTTCATTAATTTAATCAATACCTATTGATTAAATGTTCCAGAATCCAAATTAATTGAAATGTTTCTTAAACCTTTGTTTTTCAGTGCTTAAGTATTTTTCAACAGTGGCTACCATTTACGGAGTACTTCCATGTGATCAGTAGATAAGATTATTGAATCTAGGTCTGTCAAAAGCTTGTACGCTTTTCATCAGTAAAATCCTTTTACAAATGAAACCTTCCTCAGAACTTCAATATATAAAACAGTAACAGTGGTTTCCCTTAGCTTTTACATGTCTCTATCGTACCTCAATAAGACTCATGGGCCATTTCAAGAGACTGAATTGTCCCATATGACTCCAAGGATTGCTAGGCAAATAGCATTTCACTTTGTCTTTTAAATAAGTTCTTCAGGCTGGGCGCGGTGGCTCACGCCTGTAACCCCAGCACTTTGGGAGGCCGAGGCAGGCAGATCGCCTGAGGTCAGGAGTTCTCGACCAGCCTGGCCAACATAGTGAAACCCCGTCTCAACTAAAAATACAAAAATTAGCCGGGCGTGGTGGCAGGCGTCTGTAATCCCAGCTACTCGGGGGGCCGAAACAGGAGAATCGCTTGAACCCGGGAGGTGGAGGTTGCGCCACCGCACTCCAGCCTGGGGGACAAGAGCGAGACTCCATCTCAAAAAAAAAAAAAAAAAAGTTCTTCCAAGATTCAAGTTGTGTCATTTCACCTTAATAACTGGAGGTTACAACTCTTTGCTATTGTGAATAGTGCCGCAGTAAACATACATGTGCATGTGTCTTTATAGCAGCATGATTTATAGTCCTTTGGGTAAATACCCAGTAATCCAACAACGATAGACTGGATTAAGAAAATGTGGCACATATACACCATGGAATACTATGCAACCATAAAAAATGATGAGTTCGTGTCCTTTGTAGGGACATGGATGAAACTGGAAAACATCATTCTCAGTAAACTATCGCAAGGACAAAAAACCAAACACCGCATGTTCTCACTCATAGGTGGGAATTGAACAATGAGAACTCATGGACACAGGAAGGGGAACATCACGCTCTGGGGACTGTTGTGGGGTGGGGGGAGGGGGGAGGGACAGCATTAGGAGATACACCTAATGCTAAATGACGAGTTAATGGGTGCAGGAAATCAACATGGCACATGGATACATATGTAACAAACCTGCACATTGTGCACATGTACCCTAAAACCCTAAAGTATAATAAAAATAAATAAATAAATAAATAAAAAGAAAAAAGAAAAAATAACTGGAGGTTAGTTAAGCTGGGCTGTGTTCTTTGCTTAATATTAAGACATTTTTTCCAGATGGAAGAAAACTATCTTAATGAATTGTTAGCTTATTATGTAATGCTAATGGCTTTTAAAAGCTGAGATGTTCTGACTGGGTGTGGTGGCTCACACCTGTAATCCCAGTACCTTGGGAGGCCAAGGGGGAAGGATTGCTTGAGGCCAGGAGTTTGGGACCAGATGGGCAACATAGTGAGACCCCACCTCTATTTAAAAAATTAAAGTTTTTTTTTTTTGAGATGGAGTTTTGTTCTTGTTGCCCATGCTGGAGTGCAATGGCGCAATCTCGGCTCACTGCAACCTGTGCCTCCCGGGTTCAAGTGATTCTCCTGCCTCAGCCTCCCGAGTAGCTGGGATTACAGGTGCACACCACCACGCCTGGCTAATTTTGTATTTTTCGTAGAGACAGGGTTTCTCTATGTTGGTCAGCCTGGTCTCAAACTCTCTACCTCAGGTGATCTGCCTGCCTCCGCCTCCCAAAGTTCTGGGATTATAGGTGTGAGCCACCAGGCCCGGCCTAAGAAAGTTTTTTTAAACCATTAGATGTTTGTAAAGGAATTGGGAGATGACAATTGGGGAAATATTTTAAATTGAAGTAAAATATAAAGCGTCCTTATTTCATGTAACCCAGACAATCTCAATATACATAATCAGTTGTGTCTGTCAGGTAAATCTATTTGAGGCCTTATCACACGTGACTTTTAAGAACTAGAAAGGAAAAGTCACTGATCTTAAGTATTTATAATACTTCATGTGGTCTAATACTTTTTACATGTTTTGTTTTGATTCAGATTTAGTCCGGATTCCCAGTATCTGGCAGTAGGTTCTAGTGAGAACTCAGTGGATTTTTATGACCTAACTTTGGGCCCCACTCTTAACAGAATCAGCTACTGCAAAGACATTCCAAGCTTTGTCATTCAAATGGACTTCTCTGCAGATAGCAGATATCTCCAGGTGCAGTACCAATACTATATACCCAGGTGGCAAGTTCTTCTGCTTTTACATTTCATCTTAGTGAATGCATTTAAAGTTCCTGAGCTCCGGAGCTCCAGCTTCTCAACTTCTCCCTTTGTACCTTCTGACCTACAGCTCCCTTTCCTCCCCCACTTATCCGTGCTTTTCTCCTCTAAGTTTTTGTAGTGATCTTTTGCATACTTAATGATGTTAGACATGTAAATCAAGTAGCAATATGCTAGTATTCTGTAAACCCCCTGTGGATTTTGTCACTCACCTAATGGAATTATTGTCCCATTTTAATCCGATGGAAGGTCTCTAGTGGCTGCTATAAACGGCATGTCTATGAAGTGCCTTCAGGAAAACATCTTATGGATCATGCTGCTATTGACAGAATTACTTGGGCTACATGGACTAGGTAAATACTTACATATTCACAAGGCGAGAACTGACTTTGAAGGCCAGTTAGAAAAATTGGAAAATCCTATTTCTGAACTGTTAGAGTCATTCCACTAAGGAATAGTAATTGAGTTTCAAGTTTTTGTTACCATATTTTGAAATGGTATGTTCATGTTGGGACCCCTTTTTACTGAATATGTTTCCATGTTTTATCAGTTTCCATGATTTATCAAGTTTTTTTTTAAAGGAAATCAAAGTTTTAACTTTAAAGATACCCTGATATTTTTCTTAACATTAAATTTAATGACTGGCAAAAAGGCATTGGGCACTGTTACGCAACTGTTATTAATTCTCTATCTAAAGGAATGCTATCTTGAATCTATTAGAAGACAAAGCTTCCAAATTTGTTCAAATTTTCTGCCTGTTATGACAGGTAACATGACTATCCATTTTTTTGGTCAATGAAAAATGCCATCAAATTCCTCTATCAGCCAGGCATATAGTGGCTCATGCCTGAAATCTCTGATGCAGCAGGCCGAGGTGGGAGGATCAATTGAGCCTAAGAGTTTGATACCAGCCTGGGCAACATAGTGAGACCCCGTCTCTGAAAATGACTTATGACTATGTCATAAGTCATTTTTATTTTTGTAGAGATAGGGATCTCACAGTATTGCCCAGGCTGGTCTCAAACTCTTGGCCTCAAGCAGTCCTCCTGCCTCAGCCTCCCAAAATGTTGGGATTACAAGTATGTGCTGCCCAACCCAGCCAAGTAGCACTTTTAATTTGAAAAATAGTTCTATCAGTTTTTGGCCAGGCGCGGTGGCTCAGCCTATAATCTCAGCACTTTGGGAGGCCAAGCGGGGGTGATCACCTGAGGTTGGGAGTTCGAGACTGGCCTGACCAACATGGAGAAACTCTGTCTCTACTAAAAATACAAAATAAGCCAGGCATGGTAGCGCATGCCTGTAATCCCAGCTGCTTGGGAGGCTGAGGCAGGAGAATTGCTTTAACCCAGGAGGCAGAGGCTGCGGTGAGCCGAGATCGTGCCATTGCACTCCAGCCTGGGTAACGAGAGAAAACTCCGTTCTCAAAAAAAAAAAATAAATAAATAAATAAAAATAGTTCTATCAGTTTTCATAAAGTACTACTTTAATCTTAAAAGGATTAATCTAGAAACCCTTCAAATTATAAAATTTCATTTTTAAAAGGCAGGAGTTGATATCCTGATGAAATTCAGGTCGCCAAACAACTTACCTTACCATAATTTACTTCCTGTATTTTAAGTAACATGATAGGGTACTTAGAGATTAATTGCCAAGAAACTTTTTGAATATAGTCAACCTGCCCGCACTTGCTATAATGAGTTTTCTTTTGTTCCTTCCCTCTAGTATTCTAGGAGATGAGGTTTTGGGAATCTGGTCCAGACATGCTGAGAAAGCTGATGTCAACTGTGCCTGTGTATCTCATTCAGGAATCAGTCTTGTAACAGGAGATGACTTTGGCATGGTTAAGTTATTTGACTTCCCATGTCCAGAAAAATTTGTAAGTTTGTGTTTTGTTTACTATTATCAGTTTACTCCTAATTTTGATGTCTTATCATCAGCACTTTTTCCCATATATTAAAATGTTTTGTCCTAATTTCCCATATATTTAAAGTGTTTTGTCCTAATTTCTAAATTTTTCCCCAAACTTTCTAAATCTATGTACTTTGAAATAAAAGCTATTAGAAACAAATTCTCTCCCTCGAGTAATACCGTCTTTGGAACTATCCTACAAAAGCTGTAATTAGCTTTTCACCAAACTTATAATCAGTTATCAAATTTCAAATGCTTTTCCTTAGAGAAAAATTGTCAGAGTACCTGTAGACATCTGACTGCCCACACAGCCTGGTTTTGCAGATCCACTACTCACGCTGAAAAAGCATTCTAATCACTGGCTGCAGTGCTAACTCCCTACTCTCTCCACAGCTCTTGTGATAGAGATTATAGTTCCTAATTAAGAGCCTTTGACTTCAGTGTGCACCAAATGCCCTGAGCTTTGTCTGTCATTGTTTTTTAGGCAAAACACAAAAGGTTCTTGGGTCATTCGCCCCATGTGACAAATATTCGATTTACCAGTGGTGATCGACATGTTGTTAGTGCTGGAGGTGATGACTGCAGGTTAGTAACTTTCTCAGCCCATGAAGAAGAGAAGACTATGTTACTAGTTAAGAGACTTAATACAACAACTCCTACAGCTTCGGTTTATGAAATCAGCTAGTCAACAGTAGAAGGTAGTATAACCAGATGGCTCTTCAGAATCTCATATTTATGCAAATACAGAATAAAAGGAGTTAATGAGGAAAAATATTACACATGTAACTTGAAAGCACAACTGAAAAATATTAAACTGTTATGAAAATCTAAAAACGTAATTAACACCCTGCAATTTTCTTCTCTGATTGCAGCTTATTTGTCTGGAAATGTGTACATACGCCTCACTGAGAGATGCTGAGATGACTACACAAATTAACTTTGAGACCAGAATTACAGAAAGAAAAACCAAAACCCAACCCTGCATGGTCAAGTGGTGCTAACCCAAGACTGTAACAGGGGGAAATGCCCAGAATCATCAAAATGTGAAAGACTAATCTGTTCAAAATATTTGCTATATGCACTGGGTATAATCCATAATCCATACACTGCCAGATAATGCCATTTCAAGGAAGGATCGAATACTTGATGGTAAAGGCCAAGTCCCCCTGTATTGGGAAGTGTGCGATTTCGGCAGACCTGCTGGGAAAATTTAGGGTAGAGCACTCTTTACAGAAAAACTCAAAAACCCAATTTGGATAATTTTCATTATCTTTTTAGCAAAATGGTTTCTTAGTGTTTATATTTTATTTTCAACGTTCATTGTTTAATGAAATATTTTATTCTTGCATTTCCATAAGGAAAGGGAAAGTCATGTTCATCCTAAAGGATCACAGTTTTTAAAAGGCAGACATTTTCCCTAAGGAAACAGACACAAGCTTTCCTAGAGAATATGATGTTTTTTAGGCATTAATAAGGTCCTTTTTTATAAAGGACACTTTTCTCCTAGTAGTTTTGAATTCAGGAACAGATCCAAAGTTAGCAGTATATGGCTGCTACATTTCCATTTTCATTTTCGAGCCATCAGTTTATGTTCAGACGCCATCTCTCTAATCGCACATTTAAAACATAGAACTGTAGCCTCACTAATGGAAAAGTAGTATGATGAACAACCATTCCCAATGGTGTACAGTGTAAGGGTTTTAGGGAGCAACAGTATTTAACTGGAAGAGAGAATTGCATATTTAATGTAGTCTAATATATACACATTTGTTTAACATGTAAACAAGTGTTAAATTCACATATACAACATTATACAATTTAATCACTCTTGGAATAAAATTTTTATAGCCTTTTTTCTATTGGGAAAATTTGTTTAGATGTGTGCCACTCCATAGGTTTATTTCCAAAATGAATGAACCCAACTCCATTTGTAAAAACTTGTCAGTTAGAATTCCTTTTTTTAGTGGATTAGGGCTGAATTCTTAGATCCTTATTTCTTTTCACTTTAAATGCTGCCAAAGATCAGTACTCATCATTCAGGAATTCGCTGTCTAGCCTATCTGTAGTTTCCTGAAGATTGAAAATCATGTAGACTGCTATTTAAAAATATATTTTTCTAAGTGTGAGGTTTAAGATGCTGTATTGACCCTATGAGTTTTTAATGTGTTAATTATCTTTATAGCATAATAGATCGCTTTAGGTTCCTGGAATCCCATTTGGTCTGACAGGATATATGAAGATTCGTAATACCTATTTTCTGTGTCTAATACTTGGTTAATACTAAAAATAGAAATGACTAAATTACATCACAGAAAGCATAACCAGTGACTGAACCTGGTAGTTTTAAAGCTCTAAATAGCTGTGGCTGAAGGACTGATTATGGGGCTAAGAAGCTTGAAACGTAAGTTGGTACTCGTTCATCAATGGATTCTCCTAAATTAAGCCAAATTTTGAAATACATGACTATTAAGTTTCTACTCGTGTATTTACAGTCAGTCAATAAATTAAAGAGGGAAAAAGAAATCCCTGAACAACCTGCCCATAAAAAGAAAAATACTCTACATTTGAGCCTGCTGCAGTTTTAAATTTTCCCTCTGGGTCAAGTTTGCCAGCTTTTGGCTACAGAGAAATTAATTATATTTCCATTACAGTACAGGTAGAACCTCTGTAACCTTAAGCATGTAAACTACATAGAATAAAACTGTTTCCACTGTATTTTTGTCCTTCAAAGTGGCCAACCTGATTAAGTCAGCCTTAATCACTACTGCTGTCAGTTTCACGACTAAAGGTCATATTGACTAAGTAGTCATCAGCTGACCACCTCGCTGTATCAGCCAGCAACGAGGGGAAGGTGAAGAAACAGGATAGGCCATACAGAATCTGCCCTATGTTTACTTTTTTAACCCAGAGAATTATTTTTGTGTGCAGTATCTAAGCTCCTGATTGTGTAACCTGGGACTTCTGGCACCTTTTGTTCCATTCATTTTATGTATAAAATGCATGCCAAAGCACACCATGCCCTCTGGTACCCTTGCTTCCAATCGCCAACCGTGCTCATTTCCTTTCTTTTTTGTGGTCCCTTTTTGTGGTGATCATTTTAGACCACGTCATCCAACAAATGTTTTATGGTCAACCTTAGCTTGTTCATAAGCCATAGCAACTGAAAGATTAAACTCTTAAATATGTGTCTGGGCAGTGTCTATTAAATAGCAAAAAACAATCAGATTTTAGTATTCTATTTCCTTGTAAAATGGCTGAACTAAATTAAACTCTTGTTTCCCACTTGTTCTTTATAGTGAAACTGAGAACGAAACTATTTATAAATGATAGCTAAAAGTATTTCCAGATATTTAAACAATTTAAAATAAATTTCTTCTGCAGAGATGCAAAGCATCTCAACACTGGAATGAACAAATGCCTTAAATTCAATGGAGTAAACTTTTAGAATGAAGAGGAACTGTCATTTCACCCAAGCCGAAGACAATAGCCTTATGCGCTTGTGTGCTCTGTCTTTGCTGCTTCTCGTGTTTCAAGCCTTTCCTGTGGGATCAGCACAGCAAAGTGCAACTTACCAAATGGTTTAATGACTGGTTAATTCTTTCTTCTCCCAATGGAAAAGCAATGGCAACACAACAGTAGACTGCTGGCTTGACAATTTTAAACGTGAGCCTTTGCACATGTAGGTTTATCATCATTTGGGTATATGACTAAGCAAGTCAATGAACTTTTTTTTTTAGCAGTTTAATTTGGTCCTGAGAATGTTGCAGTCTTTATTACCCCTTTTGCATTAATCCACTTTTCTAACCACCTTTTAAGCTTTCATTTTTAACACTATACACCAAGTCTTTGAAATCAGTGATCTGTTATTTAACTCTAAAGCATTTGACACTTCTTGCCTTAACAGTTTTAGAAACCACACACAAAAAAAACTCTAAGTAATACAGTAGGCCAAAAGTTTCATCCTATCTTAGTTTACCTATCTGATCTCTGTAATTATAGTTCTGTCATTTAAAATATACTATTTAAATCTAATTTTTACATTTCAAAAATTATCTTCAGTAGTAACTAAGTATATTTTCTGTGGATTCTGAGAATGTTATTTTTCAGAATGTGAGAATATATATGTACACTTATAATCTTGTGACTTTAAAGTCTGTTTTCGGATACAGTATGTAAATACTTGTAAAAAAAATTTGTATAATTTTGTGATTATTTAGAAGGCATTATGTTATTAGTAAATGAGAGCACTGTATAGAACTGTTCCTATTTTCTGTACTTGCCATTCCAGCTGCCTCCACCGTCCATACCCACCTCATTCATCCTGTCACAGAAGGCAGGAAAACTGGGAACTTTACCAAAGTAGCACTCAGCCTGAGAGGCCTGTATAATCATGCTTTTCAAACTAAATTCATTTAAAAATTAAAAAGCAGAATTGAGTATTTTAAGCAGCCTCAGTACCTTTGGCCAATGCTGTTTTCATGGTGGATTATGAACATTATATAATCTTTGGGAAAAGTGAAAGCAGTTCAATTTTTAGAATAATGACAACTGCCTCACTGCATCTCTCCACTCACAAAGCAACCATGTAGCCCCCCTCCCCAAGCTGCAGTACCATTACTAACCATGATGTCAATTTCATATGCTGATCCTCACAACAGCAGTGCATAAACATGCGCCAAATATTTTAACAGAATTTAGCTCTTCCTTAAGCTGTCTTTTCATAGTAAAAACAAAAACACCCAATGTTAAAACCACTTAATAAACTTACAAACTTGAAAAATTAGACACTTCAGATAGGCAATAAAACTTCATATTATGAAAGCAATATATTCCAAGTTTCAAAGATTTGACAAGTTCTGTAGAGTGTCTTTCATCAGTACACGGAAACTTCCAAACTGCATGATCTTCTGCCAGGCAGGACTGGGTGCTATTCGCTGAGAGAACAGAACCAAAAATTGTTTTAATTATCTGCTTTGTATCCATATATACCATCTATCTCAGTTTAAAAAGTTGACTAGTTTTAAGCAATATTTGGTCATAAGATTACAATATAAATGGCAGATTTTTTAAAATAATTATGTCAGGTAGATAAAAGATAATACCATATGTAATTAAATTTTTTGGCCACACTAAAATACTTTGAAACTTCCTTTCAGTATTTCCCAGTTGCTAATGTCGAAGAAAATGGATGTGAAATTCAAGTACAGTACATGTATACATACTCCTGCTGGCCTTAGTATATGCTTGCGTAGTATATAATGAGAAGTTAAAATCTGGCTGGGTGTGGTGGCTCATGCCTGTAATCCTGGTACTTTGGGAGGCCACGGTGGAAGGATATCGCTTCAGCTCAGGAGTTCAAGACCCCATCTCTACTTAAAATAAAAGAAATTAGCCAGGTATAGTGGCACACGCTTGTAGTCTCAGCTACAAGTGGGAGGCTGAGGTGGGAGGATGGATTGAACCCAGGGGTTTGAGGCTGCAGTGAGCTATGATAGTGTGACTGCACTCCAACCTGGGCAACACAGCAAGATAATCTAGGTAAAAAAGTAACCACTGGATAATGTAAAATTTAGCCCATGTAGTAAATTATTTTGCCAAAGGACCCTTGTATAATTAAACAGCAAAGAAAAAAATTCAATGTAACAGTCTAGTTTCCAATTTTGTGTGCTTATAAATTAAGAAACTGCAAATTAGAAAAAAGAATTTGAACTGACATTAGAAAAACGAATTTGAATGTTTACCTGGTTTGAGGTCGAATCCATTTCAAGGCATGTCGTGGTGGGACATTAATGGTGGGATGGTAGAATGTGCAGTCCGGTCTTGTACACTGAGTGTTAAACCTACAGTGCTGAATAGAGATAACAGAGCTTCAACAATATCTACAAGGCTGATATAAATAAACACATTATTTTATTATTTGAGACAGGGTCTCACTCTATCACCCAGGCTGGAGTGCAGTGGCATGACCTCTCGCCTCAGCCTCCCGAGTAGCTGGGACTACAGGCGTGTGCTACTAAGCCTGGTTTTTTGTTTTTTTTTTTTTTTTTTTTTTTTTTTTTAAGAGATGGGGTCTCTTAAATGTTGCCTAGGCTGGTTTCAAACTCCCGGGCTCAAACGATCCCTCCACTTCTGCCTCTACCTCCCAAAGTACTAGGATAGCAGGCATGACCCACCCCACCTGGCCAACATATAACTTAAGAGACAATAACCAGCCCACCCTAACCATTAACAGAGTAAGAGATTCCATCTATAAGGACCATTTTAATATTAGTGAAGCCTTGAAAAATGGACTTACCCTTGAGACACAAAATTCTAGTCAAAGAATCACAGCAAGTAAAATTTCAAAAGGTAGTTTAGCATACCATAAAACTTCTAATTATCCCTTACACTCTTCACTGAGTACCCTCATCTATGCCCAGTTACAGATGGGGCAAGTGAAGGCCTTTCATATGGTCCTCAGGCTACCAGGGCAAGAAGATAATTCATTCTGACCAACTAAACATCTGGAGATTCATCAACCATCATCAATCTTCAGCACACAGACAAAACCATCAGTACAAGTTTGGATGGTTTTAAGCAGTACCTACTGGATTTCATCATCTCAGTTCTGACATTAGATTCAAACTGCCCCCCAACCCCCGCTAAAACCCATCCATATACTTAAATGCAGGGAATAATGGAAAGTGTGACTAGCAAAGATAGGCTTCTCCCCACTGAGTGCTTAGGATACTAACATTGAACAGTTTCAGACCACTTGGCCTAAGGGGCCAGACGGAGGTTCAATGACAATGAAGGAACAACTTAATAGTTTTACTGGCAAAAATCGCAATTACTTTTGCACCAACGTAGTAACTCTGACAAGAAGTTAAATGAGGAAATTGAGACGTTATCACTAAATTGATTTTTGAGAAAATAGAAGTTCTTACTTTTGGATGATAGAAGGGACATTCCATCTTCTTACAAGCAGGGAAGTAACGGCAGAGCTGACTACTGGAAGGTGATGCTGGTGGTGCAACTGCTAACAAAATAAAAACCAGGACTGATCTCCAATCTGTTTGGAAAATCCATTTTTAATGCAGCCTACTGATATTTTCTTTGAAAGTGAAAACCATTTTTAAATTAGAATGGTAAGGTTTATATATTCACTAGTCAAAATACTTCGGAATACTACAGATAGGCACACTTGCTCTTTAAAGACTGGTTGGATTAACTGATCCTGCCAAAATTATTTCTAAAACCATCTTTTGTTTGTTCAATTCCATTTACAGTCACAAAATGCCATTTTAAATTTTTTACCCAAATGTAGTAGGACAGTAAGTCACTCACCTGGTTTTGGAGACAGTACTGGAATTCTTCTACTCACATGAGTGAAGGGACAATCTGGTTTAGTACACTTTGCATCATATTTACAATTTGGGTGAACAAACAAACATTTTTCGGCAAATTTACAATTGGGGAAGGCTCTACAAAACAAAAAAAGCATATTTCATATTCAATCTTCTCAATGCATTAGTTTTTTGTATAAGGGCTCTTTACACTCCCCGTCACTACTTGTTTTGAGAAATGCAAAAACAACAGCAACAAAAAGAATATTTTAAAATAAGACCATATATCAAAATAGGACACAATCATTTATTCCAAAGCTTGGGATAACACAAACACAGGCTTTTAACTCAAGCCAAGCCACCAAGAAAGACAAGCTTTTGTGATAAAAATCACACCACTTAATAAGAAAGATATATATTTTATGCAGTGAACTCATTAATAAAACACATCCTCTGTGCAAGGCTTTGTGATACAAAAAGACTCATCCCATACTCTCCTTATGTGTACAGCTGTATATTCCCACATCATTTCCTTAAAAGAGTTAAAAATGAAGATTCCATCCATAGGACCTACCCCCGGCCAAAAAAAAAAAAAGCCCCAAAAAGCCATCTCACAAAGCTCATTACATTGAGCCAGCCAGCTTGTAAGGAAAAATTTAACCTAAGTCCAAAATATTTTCATTACCAATAACTAACTTTTCCCTCAACTCCTCAAAATCTGTGTATAATGTGTGTGGCCAAAATGCATACAAACTGGGGCAGCTACCATATACCCATCTGCTTAAATGTACAGAATTCTTAAGGAACACCAGGTATTTCAGTATCTCACAGGTCTGAGGCACAAACAAAGCCCCCCCACCCTTGCCTCTCAACAAACATACATGAACAAGAAATATGCTACTCTGGAGAGGGCCATGGTAATTGTCACTCAATTTAGTTATAAAACTAAAAACTTGTCCACGGAAAAGAAAAACAAAATAAAGTGTAAGATATAGACACTAAACTGAAAGCCAAAATCAGCTGGCTATGACTTGCAGGGTGAGATGGGGGGATGGTACTCACTTGCAGGGTGAGATGGTACTTGCAAGGTGAGATGGGGGATGGTACTTGCAGGGTGAGATGGGGATGATACTTGCAGGGTGAGATGGGGGACGGTACTTGCAGGGTGAGATGGGGGATGATACTTGCAGGGTGAGATGGGGGATGGTACTCACTTGCAGGGTGAGATGGGGGTGGTACTTGTATGATGAGATGGGGGATGGTACTTGCAGGGTGAGATGGGGGATGGTACTCACTTGCAGGGTGAGATGGGGGATGGTACTCACTTGCAGGGTGAGATGGGGGATGGTACTCACTTGCAGGGTGAGATGGGGGATGGTATTTGCAGGGTGAGATGGGGGATGGTACTTGCAGGGTGAGATGGGGGATGGTATTTGCAGGGTGAGGTGGGGGATGGTACTTGCAGGGTGAGATGGGGGATGGTATTTGCAGGGTGAGATGGGGGATGGTACTCACAGGGCGAGATGGGGGATGATACTTGCAGGGTGAGATGGGGGATGGTACTCACTTGCAGGGTGAGATGGGATGGTATTTGCAGGGTGAGATGGGGGATGGTAGTTACAGGGTGAGATGGGGAGATGGTACTTGCAGGGTGAGATGGGGAGATGGTACTTGCAGGGTGAGATGGGGAGATGGTACTCACTTGCCGGGTGAGATGGGGGGATGGTACTTGCAGGGTGAGATGGGGGGATGGTACTCACTTGCAGGGTGAGATGGGGTGATGGTAGGCACACTCATCCCCGTTTTTACAAGCAGGCCAGTACTTGCAGCGCTCCAAAAGTTTTTCTGGTTTCTGTGCCATACTCAGTTCACTCATCTCAGCTACAAAGGGAAAGGAAATAAAAGTATTTCATTCATTATGATCAATTCAGTACACAGCACCTTTAACATATTTCCCTCAAACCCCAGTCTTAGAATCTTCTGTTAAATGTACAGTCATATAAAATAAGTGAGCTCAAATTATGTGATTAACACTGGCCATAGAATCCTATAAAACGTTGCCAGGAAGGAGACAACAGTTCTCACTGTGAAAAGGAAAGAGGACAGTGACTCTGCAACTAAGGACAAATTTTTCACCAAAAATTCTAATTCTCAATACTGATTCATAGCTGAATTAAAAATAGAGAAGGACGTCAAGTGGGGAACTAATAAAATCAAATAAAAACTGAAAACATGTAAGGTGATAAGGAGATGTGAATCCTCACATGCCAGCAAGATGAATACTGATTCATAGCTGAATTAAAAATAGAGAAGGACGTCAAGTGGGGAACTAATAAAATCAAATAAAAACTGAAAACATGTAAGGTGATAAGGAGATGTGAATCCTCACATGCCAGCAAGATGATGAGTGGCCCAAATACAAAAGGATTCCCACCTGCTGAACTGTAAGTCCAGGTGCTAAACTCAGCAATGTTTTTCTTTTTTTTTTTTTTTTTTTTTTTTTTTTTTTTTTTAAGACAGGGTCCTGCTCTGTAAGCCAGGATGCAGTGGTGTGCCAGTGGCGTAATCTCGGCTCACTGCAACCTCTGCCTCCCAGGCTCAGGTAATCCTCCCGCCTCAGCCCCTACCAAGTAGCATGTGCCACCACGCCTAGCTACGGGGTTTCCCCACGTTGCCCAGGCTGGTCTTGAACTCCGGGACTCAAGTGATCCACCCACCTCGGCCTCCCAAAGTGCTGGGATTATAGGCATGAGCCACCGCGCTCAGCCAGCAATGTCTAAAAGGGGGAAAACATTTTTGCCTGCAATGGGGTCACAAATGCCATCACTTACAGGGACTAGGCAGTTCCCCTAACAGAGCAAGACTGATTGGGCTGAAGATGATAAATGCAGTAAGGGACACACGGGGAGCAGAAACCTGGAAAGCAAGTGCACACCCATCCACTCCACTCCCTGTGCCATGTCCAATCACAGCTTCGATTACTATAACAGGGCAAAGTGGGACCCCTGCTGCCAGATTTTTATCCTGTTTCAGTAAGCCAAAAATCTGCCTTCATCGAAATTGTAATGCTAGCAATTTATTCAAATAACACTGAATAAGTAAAATTACAGCTACAGGCAATAATCAGCTGCTAATTTCTGGACTGAGACACCTTAAACTCCCCACAAAATATCATCATGGGTATTACGTATTATGGGTCACATTCATGTTCATGAAAGCAAGTATCACTTCAACTACATTCCTCTAGTCCTCTTGTCAGAGGTCAGTTAAAATCTGACTCTGCCAGTTAGTTGCTCAGCCAGACACTGTGCAAATGTTAGCTAACTTTTCTGAATTCTGTTTCCTCATCTATACAAAGAGAAAATAATGTCTTCTTTAGAGTCTGATGATTAAACGGAAAAAATGCAAAACAGGCAACCAGTCGTAATAGCAGCAGCAGCTAGTTCTATGAGTACTTACTGTTCCAGTGACCCACATTCTGTCCTCACTACAGGAGAACAGGCACACAAATGCAGTCATGCAGCCCAGACAGGAGCAACATCAAAGAGCAATTATGACTATGCCTGATACAAACAGTTTCCTATGCTACTTTAAAAATAGTAAAAGTCCTATTTAAGCTTTAAATAGGATGTGGTAGCTCATGCCTATAACCCCAGCACTTTGGGAGGCCGAGGCGGGAAGATCACTTGGGCTCAGGAGTTTCAGACCAGCCTGGGCAACATGGTGAAACCCCATCTCTACTAAAAATACAAAAAATTAGCCAGGCATGGTGGTGTGCACCTGTAGTAACAAACTACTCAGGAGGCTGAGGTGGGAGAATCACTTGAGCCTGGGAGGTGGAGGCTGCAGTGAGCTGTGATTGTGCCAATGCACTCCAGCATGGGCAACGGGAGTGAGACCCTGTCTGAAAACAAAACAGTACAAGTCATTTTAGTTCTAAGATACAAGAATAATCAGTTCCAAAGAAAATGTGAGATGACTGGAAGTTTCTCTGACTTCTACATGTTTTTGTGTCATCCCTGCAGAGTAAATGTGTCTTACCCTTTTCCTATAACAAATTACACACAGCAGACTATAACATATACACAAGAACCCAGTACAGTACAAATAAAAGATTAAGAGAATACCCAAGAGAAGCCCAGCTGGAAAGCAAAGTAGCTAGATACTCAGGAACAATATAATACTTTACAGAGAAACGTGATTATTACAGTAATACCTTACAAAGAAACTTGATCTTTCTTTTAGAAACATTAAGTCATATGAAGGTCATGCCCCTAGTCTTCACCGGCTGACACCGACTTTGTAAACTATTACAACTTTCTGTTCAAATCTTAAGAGGCAAATTCACCTTTTATTGAAAGCTATAGGCCAGGCGCGGTGGCTCATGCCTGTAATCCCAGAACTTTGGGAGGCCGAGGTTGGTGGATCACTTGAGGTCAGGAGTTGGAGATTAGCCTGACCAACATGGTAAAACCCCGTCTCTACTTAAACTACAAAATTAGCCAGGTGTGATAGCGCATGACTGTAATCCCAGCTACTTGGGAGACTGAGGCAGAAGAATGGCTTCAACCTGGAAGGCAGAAGTTGCAGTGAGCTGAGATGGCTCCACTGCACTCCAGCCTGGGGGACAGACAGACTCCATCTCAAAAAAACAACAACAACAACAAAAACACAAAGAAAGCAAGCTATAAACTCTGTGCTGCCATGTGAGTGAAAAGGCAGCAGGTTAAAACAGATGTTGCTGTTGGTAGCATCCTTGAAACAACCCAACATAAAACCAACCAGAAGCAATTGCAGTTTCAAACTCCCTGCTCACAGGGGAAGTGGTGCAGAGACCACAGACTGCTGAGAATTGTTCTGCAGGAGTCTCGCCAGCCACACCCCTATGCTAATCTTACAAAGCTTCATCCTTGAGCAGCAGGGAAACACTGAGTCCCCAGTCAAAGCAATGGGAAAGGAGGCTCACCACTCATCATGGCTGTCAGCACAATGGCCACAGTGCTGGCAAGAATTTTTACTAACATATTTATGGTGTCACTGCTGCTACATGTGTACCCCATAAAGCCTCATATGGACATCTACATTTAAATGAAACCAGATCCTAACAGACCAAAAAATTAAGGTACCAAATTGAAAATCAAGAGTAGTGAAAACACTGGAGTCTTCTCTTTAGACAAAACATACAGAGTCAATAAATCGGGACTACCTACTGCAGCTTTTACTATTTTTAAGTTTTTCTTCCTGCTGATAGGGTCTGATTTTCAACTCCCTCCACTAATCAAAACCACGACACTACGTCATTGATTCACAGCAGGAAACGCAACCAATTAAAATAAAGCTAAGTGTTATCGCTCCACTAACATGATTCCCTCTAAAGTCTATTCTATTTTTAATGATCGAAAAAGGTATTCAATACATTTTCATATCTCTTCCAAGAAGAGGATTACTCAAGGAAATGTTTCAAAATCCATTACTGTTTTTCCTTTGAATCTGTACACTTTTAAGATTCAGTAATTATCCCTCCTGCCAATGAAGACATGCTTCTAAAAATTTTAGAAGATATGAGGAACATAATTACCATTCTGTATCATGAATGGAAATGATCAGTGGCGTTGCAGCTGCCACTGATGCCCAGGAAAGAAACGGTGATAAGAAACTGTCACCTGCCAAAAACTATGGCACTATCTGAAGTGAGTTCATCTGAGTTCTGCTAAATATTACCCTTCAACATTAATTTAAACAGTTCCAAGATCTTGATAGATTGGGTGAGAAACTCCTTTCAAAGAAGTTTCACTGAGGTAGAAATAGCATCAAATCTAAATTTTTCTCTCAAGTTAATTGCAGGAGACTATTGCCGATAAAAGGGCAAAGTGGCAGTACAGTTTCTGAAGAAAATACAAAGGTAAAGAAGGCAACAAGAATGGTGGTTCATCCTTTAGCCAGCGTAAGCGGAAGAGGTCTCTTAGGTTCCATGGCTGAACTCCATTTTCACACTGGAGTAACAGCCCACCTATGAAACAGACACAGGAAAAAGAGTCTGAAATGTACTTGGTGGGTTTGTCTGAAAGAAGAAAAAAGGCCATTACTGAATATAAATAAAAGCAAGGCCTTTAACCAATATTCATTCAAGGTAGAGAAACAAGTCAAAGATTCCCTTCACAATGACAGCACCCTGAAAATCTGAGCTCTCAACACACCGTTAGAAAAGCTACCATTTGGGTCCTCAAGCTGCCTGCTCAGCAAGTGCAACTGCTGTGGGTGGAGGAGACCTCTGAGTCCCTTGTTTGAGGCTGCAGTTTGGTTTACGGGTTTCACTCCTTCAAAGCACATGTCCTCCTCTTGATCTGACATGTATCCTGGGGGGCTGGGGACACCATCCAGCGTCACTATAAACTTGGGACTTGCAGGTTTATCTGGTTGTACAAGATCTCTGCCAGACAGATAAAAAATACCATAGAATTAGGGAAACAAACACAAAACGCTGAGCCCTAAAGTGCTCTTCAGCAGAACTATCACTCCCTTGGCTTTGCGTTTGGTTCAATAAAAAAGACTAGGTAGGGCTTCCAGGTGCAGCACTGGTGGGTTCCCTGTTAACACACGATGGCCATGAACAGTCACAGTGGCATCACCAGTGACCCTCCAGCCTGTACTTACTAAGGACAATCTCCCCTCAAGCCTGACCCCATCACCCATTCGATCTTCATAGGGTCAACATGGAAATAAACCAAAAAATTAGCATCAATGCTCAGAACACAGGGGCCAGCAGCATTTTCGCTAATTATCTGTATGTTTGTTCTTTTATAGAGACAGTCAATTTTCTAAGGGAAAAATCACCTAAACCTCATCTGCCAACTCTCTTTAGAGTTGACCTGATTATGGTCAGCTGGCTTTTAAACTTGCATTTCCTGAATTTGCATAAAGAAAAGAATCTTTAATAGAGTTAAATCATACACTGAGTTGTAATTTGTAGGTTAATGGATTTCTGAACAAGAAAGATGAACTGGAATTCTTGAAAACTGAATTTGGCTAACTATTCACGGGCTACCTACTGAATCAATGAAAGCGCTCTACGCTAGGGGTTGGGGCGGGGGGGAGGGAAGCTGCAAATGAATGGTTAACCTTTACTATCTAATCACACAAATTAACTACACAAGAAAAAGAAACCATCTACCGTGTCTGCATAAGGTGTCCTGAAAGTACCCGAAGGGAATCTGCAGTCTTCATCCCCGACTCTTGGTTTGGTGCCACTACTATTTCCTCAGACAGCTTTGGCTTCTTCAGAATAAATGATCTTGTGTCTGCATGGACCATGGATTCCATGTCATAGTAATCTGAGCCAAAAAAATTGGCCACAAATGTTTACTTTTGAATATACCTTACATTCCCAACATCATACATGTGAGAAGAATGTCAATCTTTTATATATTCAAATTACTTCAAAGGAAAATCACAACTGGTTCCACTCAGGAAAATATGGCTATAATTCTATTCCAAACACGTTTTCAAAGAACTCAAGGAGTCCTTTTCACCTAGGGCACGGCACAAGTGATTCTGATTAACACTCCCTATCCACGGCAGAGAAAAGTTCTCAGGTGAGGCATCTCAAGAGATATTAACAATACACCCTTAAAGTACAAAAGTCTTTTCTAAAAACCTGGAGAATTTGAGTCCTAATGCTCCCTATAATTAGAATACACAGAGTGCTGAAACACTTTTCCAAAATCTGGTTTGTTCACTTTGCACAGTACCACTTAGAATCATGTCCTGATAAAAAGAATTCAAGTGGTATAATTTCCAATTGGTTATAAACCGAGGACTACCTTAAAAGGGAACTGAAAGGTGAATGGACACTTAAACATATGTATCAAGAAAAACACTGGCCTTTAATGCAAATAACCATAAACTCACATCATCTACTATTTTATAAAATACGCCAAGACCTACAACCCAGAATAGCTGACCTATCAATACACCATCAGCGGACTAAAGTTAATACACTTCTTTTAAAGCTTAGAGACCAAAATTCACAGGATATTCATTTATGTTCATTTACTGAGTATTTACTGAACAACTAATAGAACTGAGCTAGGTACACAAAGAAAAAAAGAAAAACAGACACATATACAATTTCAGAATAGCATGACCCAAAAGGGATGCGAACAAGGTGCTGAGAATACAGAGCAGCCCACTCCAGCCAAGAACCAATGAAAAGCTTAGCAAGGAAGAACATCTGAAGTCAGCAGTAAAGGAACAAGCAGGAACAAACAAAGAGAGAGACTCGGAAAAACAAACACAGCACTTCAGGCAGAGGAAAACGCACGTAGAAGGGGCTTTCACAAGGCCGAAGGCATCTGAGAAAGGTTAGAATGTGGAATGGCTGGAAGGTTGTGTGTGGTGGGCTCAGCGGTACATAGCAAGGAAGGCTGACACATATAATAAAGGTTCTTCTATGTCTCAGTGACTCTGGATTCTGGTCTATAAGTAGTAAAAAATCAAGTGGCCTGGTGTGGCGGTTCACATCTGTAATCCCAGCATTCTGGGAGGCCAAGGCACAAGGATTCCATAAGCCCAGGAGTTTGAGACCTCCCATCAACCAGAAAATAAATAAATAAATAAAATTAGCCAGGCATGGGAGCACATGCCTGTAGTCCCAGCTACTTGGGAGGCTGAGGTAGAAGAAGTGCTTGGGCCCAGGAGGTCAAGGCTGCAATGAGCAGGATTGTGCCACTGCACTCCAGCATGAGTGACAGAGGGAGACTCCATCTAAAACCAAAAAAAAAAAAAAAAAAAAAGAGAGAGAAAAGAAATCAAGAGAGGTTCCTAAGGAAGGGAGCAGCCTGATCAAATCGGTTTTTAGAAAAACAGTGTTAAGAAAGAACCAGAGTTCTCGATCTGTTGTTGCCCGGGACAGAGGGTGGGGCTCTGAATGAAAAGATTCTCCGCTGTCTGTCCTGGTCTCACACACCTGACAGGAAGAGAAGACACGCTCCATCCTGGGAAGGGGCATGCCTGCCTTCCCCAGCAAGGGCAGTACAGATGGTAAAGGGAGACAGGTGGAAGAGAAAGCTGGGATGAGAAACTTAGGAAAAGAAAAAGAGCAAAGTTAAAAGGGGCAAAGACACATTTCAATGTTAGATTTATTTAAAGTCTTTGTGGGACTCTCCCATGTTTAAGAGGAAGTCGAAAATTCAGATTTGACCCGTAGGTGGGGGGACAGAAGTAAGATGCTGAGTCGAAACCGAAGGTGACAGAAGTGTTTAACATACGCAGGGTGGCCGTCTTTCATTGAATCCTCACTCAAGGCCTACAAAGTCGTTTTCCTCCCATGTTACAGACGACTGTTTGCAGCTCCAAGTTATTAAATGATTCACCGAGGTCTCACAACTATCAAAGGTGGGTCCCAACAGCGGCCCAGGGGCTGCTTCACTCCTTCCCACCACTCTGCACTTTCTGAGACGAAGGAGTTCTACCAGTTCATAGGTTGGGTGAACACAGAAGAGATGAAAATAATGTTGAAGGCGGGAGAGGGCAAAGCTAACCTTTTGAGGAGGAATGGAGGAGACAAGCTGACACATGAGAATGAAAGGGAATGAGAATAATAAAGACAGAGGGAAGTCCTGGAAGCCAAAAGGTCAAAGCTTGGAGAAAGAATGGGAACCCAAGTGTAACATGCTCCAGGATTGAGGAAAGCGTGCACCGGTCCCTCCCGCACACCTCTCTGCAAGCGGAACGTTAGCAGCCCAGGTCACATGGAGACCAGACAGACGGGGGAATAAGTAACCTCTTCTGAGTAGAGACCACAGGCTGACCCCATGCATTTACTTTTTGTTCCCTCTTGAAAGCCCACAAAAATGTCAATAAGGGTTTTGTTTTTGTTTTTAAAGCATAAACTCACAAAGAAAGTAAGTGTAAAAAGAAATTTTCAAAGTGGAAAACAGATGATTAAGAACTCAGGGGATCTGTAAAAGCTGAATTCTAAGGCAATAATGAAGCAATCCAATTCAGACCACAAGATTCTCCAAAGGCTCAGGAACTGGCAGTAAAAGGGACCTTAGGAAGAAATGGAAGAAATGACAGGCAAAAAAGAGATGTATTAGATGTGTCCAAGAAACAGTTAGCTCTTCTTCAACTCTAATCCCATGTATCTGTTTTCTTTGAGACAGTCTTGCTCTGTCACCCAGGCTGGAGTGCAGTGGTGCGAGCTCAGCTCACTGCAACCTCCACCTCCTGGGTTCAAGCAAGGCTCCTGCCTCAGCCTCCCGAGTAGCTGGGATTACAGATGTACACCACCACGCCTGGCTAATTTTTGTATTTTTTTAGTAGAGATCAGGTTTCGCCATGTTGGCCAGGCTGGTCTGGAACTCCTGACCTGAAGTGATCCGCCCGCCTTGGCTTCCCAAAGTGCTGGGATTATGGGCATGAGACCCCGCACCTGGCCACTGTTTTCTTGGTTTTGATGCTTGCCACACCAATCCCGACATCTACACTGAAGACACCTGGGACGACTGGTGATGTGCTTTCCTGTAGATAATCTTCGGAGAGGCCTATGGATGAAGCATCAGGGTCTCTGCCAGAAAGATGCTACGACAAAATCACCTGAAGGTACACTGTTAAAAATTTTTAAAGGCAATTAGATTTCCTGATAAATCTTTACCCACTGCATGCATTCTCCCTTGGAGAAAGTGGAGCTTTAGACTCTTCAGAGGATAAGAACAGAGTCCCTGGACCAAGAGACACCAGCCATGATGAAAGAAGTACTGGACTGACAATGGTGGGGGGAGGGTTACATAAACATTACATAATAATTAATGGTGAGGTGCCTCCCCCAGCCTTCTTTCCCAACTTAAGCTCCCAGAACTCTGACTACCAGGCTATTACTTGAAAACCTTTGTTTTGGAGAAGCTGACCAGCCTGAGAGGAAAGTCTTAAAGGCAATGACATCAGGGTGGCCACAAACCAGACAGGCAAGACAAATCACTTTCCACCACAGGGTCTACTTTCAAATAGAAAGTCAAAGAGCCCTATGCCCCAACTCATGAACCCAGAATACCAGTGACCTTCTGAGTGCTCCACTCTTAAATGTAAGACCACCCAGGATCCCCAGACATCAGAGGGGAACCTCCAGCATAAAAGACAGCCAAAACAGACCACTTAGAGAAAACAAGACCAAGCGGGGAGGGGAAAAATGTCAAAACCACCTTTCAGATCCACAGAGAAATAAAAGTACTACATAGACAAAATCAGTATGTTTTTAAAAAATTAATAGAATACGCAGAGACAAAGGGATCTTAGAATAAAAAATGTGATAGGAGCTAAGGACTGCAGTCATTCATAAGCCTCACAGAACTAATTGCTGTTTCAAACTGCTTGCACCATGGGTACAATGAAAAGCTGAAGGAGGCAGAAGAGAAAACATGCACAAGAGCTGATGAAGTGGATCCCACACACAGATCTCGGCTGCCAACCTTTTCAAATACTCCTGTGGGGGAAGCAGGACGGACTGCTGGGAGATGAGAGAGCAAAATCATGGGTAGAGAATGTCTGAACACCTCTACAGAGAGAAGACAGGAGGCAGAGAATGAAGTTGGAGGAGTGAGTGACATGCCAGTGGCTCACCAACCCAGTGGGATCTGGCCTCCGGTGGAGGCTGACCCTTAGGGAGGAAAAGCACTTTCTGAGCTGGAAAGCTGGGGGAGGGTCACGGAACAGAGTGACTGACTGTGGAGTCCTGACTAGGGGGAAAGAAAATCCAGGAAAGGGCTGAGAGGGGTCTAGGGACCAGAGCTTCCCACAAAAGACAGACTTAGGGGAAACAGAAGGACTTAGATGATTCCGGGTATCTCATGGTTGCCTGTGTTTATCCTGCAGTCATTTTTTAAGACAGTGAACCTGCATCTGGCAGGGGCTGGGCACTGAGGACAGAGATAATAAAAATGAAGGCATCAGCTCCAGTCCTGGAGTAGCCCTTGGCGTGTGTCTGTGGGGAGGGGAAAGGAGACAGGCAAATGAGAGTGGCTCCAGAACATTAGAACAAGTTCCAGGTGTGGCCCTGGTGATAAGACTCCAAAATGAAGTACAAGAGGATAAGGCTAACCAGGTGAAAAACAGGATACAAAAGCCACTCATGGTAATGACAAAAGCTAGGTAGAGTGGGAGGGTAAGTCAGAAACACAGGTCATTCCTGACAGCAGGAGAGTGACAGCCAACGGTGCTAGGGACACACTTCGAATGGTGTGAAAGGAACAAAGTTTTCCAATGAGGCAAAAAATTATAACACTATGTAACATGAAAGAAATGCAGATCTTATCTCCTGGCCCTAAAATATTTTCACAGATCTAAATATAACATCTTGGGGCAGGATCTAAGAGATACGAGATACGTTAAATGGGGTGTAAGAAATGGAAATGGCAACTGAAACGGCTAGATTACAGTACAACTCGAAACATAACCAACCTTGACTCATCTGCAGAGTTTCTGCCATTACTGGGTCGATTTGCAGTCGGGATAATAATTGCCTCTGTTGAGTTCCTAGAATATAAATTTTAAAACTTCACTAAGCTTACAACACAAACAATACCAGCATGTGTTTCCCAAAAATCAATCCTTCTGGGTTCTTAAAGTCTTAAAAGTAACTTAAAGCTTCAGCAATTCAATTTAATAGTATTTATAGACCAAAGACATATAAGACAAAAAAGGCTGTACTCAGGGTTAAACCAAAAATGCCAATTTAAAACACTCCTGGTTCTCCCTCTGTGAGGACACCAGTTTTCCTGAATTTGAATTCTGCGGGGAAAGTAAAGGTGGCAAACAGGTGGAAAATCCAGGCAAAGGCACCTTGTGGTCCAGCAGCTCGCATCACAGCCAACTGCACAATAAGCATGGCAAGCACCTCCCTCCATCACCTGAGCTCTTACCATCATGAATCACTCATGACCTTTGAAGATAACAATCGAAATAGCAAAACAAAACACTCTAATCATCTAGAGTTCCTAAAAGACAAACTCTGGGCTTCGACGCATGCAAAGAAAACAGTAAGACACTCAGCTCTACAATCCACACCCGATGTCAGCCAAGCATGATAATAATTCTTTGGCTCTCCCACAAGAAAAGATGTTCAACTACTTATTTCTTCTAAAATAGGCTCAAACATTAATTCCTATTAGGTTTACTATTCCTAATAATAATATGCTCAGCAGTCTGACTGCACAAAATAGGGACAAAGAACTGATTTTTTCTATCTTCGATTTGATGTTAAGCTCCTTGAGGATGGGAAAATGTCACACTTTTCTGTAGCCCCCACAGTGCTTAGCAGACATCAGGCACTCACTTGCTCATTATAAGGTACTGCACTACAGTGTACAAAGGGATGTAACTGATAGGGTTGCAAATACTGAAATCTTACTAAGATGCCCACATGCTAATTTTGTGTATATCCATTACAGGTGGCTTCACAAGGATAGGCTTTGCTTACTCAGTGCAAAGATGTTAAGTGGGCAATCTCCCACCAAGCACCACATTTCATTAAAAGGTGTTTTTAAATTTTAAAACCTATACTTGATTTGAAATTGTATCAGTTGGTTTCCTTTAAAACATGTTATATGACATTTTATTGGTGCGTCCCAAAAAAGTGAATTCCTTCCAGAATTATTACCGCAAAAAAACACACATTCTGAGGAACTGTAACCAAGATGACACTTGGGTCAAGTTGTATTCCTGTGGGAAGCTTGGAAAACTGAGGTGAAAAGTTACAGGAAGAATGCTCTTTCCATCCAAATACTGCAACAGGTCTCCTTCACATCAACAGTACATGATGAAAGAATGAGACATTTTAAAATAATTTCACACAGACACATGAAAGACCACACTTCCACATTTCAAGTTTTGCTTCATTGCTCTAGGTTCATTTATCTTTTCAAAACATCGTTTTAGAGAGCTCCATTAAAGAGGATGGAATTCTGATCAATTCTAGATTTCTAAGCTAAATCAAGCAGAATCCAAATTTGTCATTAAAGGTCCATGAAAAATTCAAGTTCTCTATAACTTGCTCCCTCCACATCAGAGCTACAGTCAACATATGTGTAAAGATACAGATCAAAGGATGGGTACCTAGAACATATCGTATATTAAGAGTTTACCTTTCTCAACATTTCTAAGGAAGTCGATTATTTTTACATCAGTAGTTCTTGACTGTGATTCAGTATCTTCTTCTTGATCTTCAAACTGTCTGTTGCATTCAGATATTGCTGAATATTCATTCATTTTAACCTCCAAAGATGAAATTTTTGCTTCATTCTGGGACACTCTAACATTTAGATCAAGAAGATTTGCTTCTACTGTCAAAATAGCTGCTTTCATTCCTTTAATTTCACTGATATCAGTTGATATTTTCCTTAAAAGGTGGGCAATATTGTCTAGCTCATTCAGTGAACAAGAGGAGCTTGTTATGGAACCTAAGTCCACTGGCTCCAGTGGAAGAAAAATTGGTAGAGGTGGTGATGGAAACTTTGAAGACATTCTCATAAAGGTGATAGGAACCTCAAAGATATTTTCATAAAATTCTCTCCCTTAAAATCTGATAATTTTTTCTTCACAGCTTATTAAGTTATTTCATCGAAAGTAAAAGCAGTGATCAAGGCTGTTACCTTAAGACATATTAAGAGCAAATAACATCTTAAAACCTGTAATTCAAAAGATGGGGTTGTACATTTCTAGAGTCAGAACTCAAAACTAAATGTGAAGAAGCTTAAGTACCAGACCAACTGCTCTCCGCTACAACTAAGAAGCCCTAACATGTAGGGCCCTACGTCCTCTAAGTACCATCTATATAGCTCCTCTTCCAGTAAACCCTATTATTACATATAAAATAATCCTGGTTTCTGATTGGCTGAAAACAGACGTGTCACCCAAAGAATTTTCTATTATTTACTTCACATGATGAGAGCACTGAAGCGCTACATTGTTAAGCAATATAACATTAAGTGCTTTACATCTAAATATGATATGAATTAAATGTACTTTTCCCTTTTCATCATCTAAACCATAACATTTTTAAGCTTCAGATTTCTGATTTATTTTGAGTTGTATTTCCCCTTAAAATTAGTATACAACATTATTGAGAGTGACAAATCCTTTGGAGGGAGAGGGCGGAAAAAGTAATTGGACCTGTGATCCAAACAAACTTCTTTCAAGATACATGTGGTAATAACAGAATTTAACTTCACTAATATAGTATCGTGTAAACTTAAGGATGGGGAAATAAGAACTCAGCCTTGGCTTAATACTAGACCATTATTAGACAGGTGTTTCTTAAATATTCTCTCCCATTTTGTTGTCTTTTTTTTTTGATAGTATCTTTTGAAACACAAAAATACTAAATTTTGATGAAGTCCAATTTATCTTTTTTTCCTTTGGCTGCTTGTGCTTTTGGTGTCATATTTAAGAAACCATTCTGGAATCCAAGACATATCTACATTTTTCCCTAAGAGTTTTGAAGTTCAGGTTTTTGATCCATTTTGAGTTAATTTTTGCTTATGACATAAGGTAAGGTTCCAACTTCATTCTTTTCATGTGGATATTCAGTTGTCCCAGCATCACCTGTGGAAAAACTTATTCTTTTGCCAATAAACTGTCTTAGCACTGCTGCCAAAAATCGATGGGTCGCGAAAGTATGCATTTATTTCTGGATTCTCAATTCTGGTCCACGGGTCTGTATGGTCATCCTTATGCCAGTGCCACACAGTCTTGATTACTCTAGCTTTGTAGTAAGTTTTGAAATCAAGCAACATAACCTTGCCACCATTACTCTTTTTCAATAGTTTTGGCTATTCTCGGTCCCTTTTTATTTCCATATGAATTTTAGGATCAGCTTGCTGATTTCTACAAAAAAAGCAATTTGGGGTTTAAACAGGGATTGAGTTGAATCCATAGGTTAACTTGGGGATTACTGCCATCTTAAGAATAGTAAAGACATCTAGGCTGGGTGCGGTGACTCACGCCTGTAATCCCAGTATTTTGGGAGGCCAAGGTGGGCAGATCATGAGGTCAGGAGTTCGAGACCAGCCTGACCAACGTGGCGAAATCCCGTCTCTGCTAAAAATACAAAAATTAGCCAGGCGTGGTGGCGCACGCCTGTTATCCCAGCTACTCAGGAGGCTGAGGCAGGAGAATTGCTTGAACCCAGGAGGCAGATTATTCAGATATCTGAATGAGCAGAGGTCGCGCCACTGCACTCCAGCCTAGGCGACAGACGGAGACTCCATTTAAAAAAAAAAAAAAAAAAAGAATAGTAAGGACTTCCAATCCATTAACACAGAAAATCTTGTAATGTCCTTAATTTGAGAAAGGACGTTTTTACTTTGGTTTACTCCCCAAGCAAACAAACAAGATATGCAACATACAAGGATGCAAGTTGGTAGATGCTGCTCACTACAGCCTCTTAAAAGAATCCTGGCCTGGCACAGAGGCTCACACCTGTCATTCCAGCACTTTGGGAGGCCAAGGCAGGTGGATTACTTGAGGTCAGGAGTTCGAGACCAGCCTGGCCAACATGGCAAAACCCTGTCTCCATTAAAAATACAAAAATTAGCCAGGCGTGGTGGCATACGCCTGTAATTCCAGCTACTTGGGAAGCTGAAGCATGAAAATCACTTGAACCTGGGAAGGCAGAGGCTGCGGTGAGTGAGATCACACCACTGCACTGCAGCCTGGGTGACAGAGTGAGAATCTGTCTCAAAAAAAAAATAAAAAAGGAATCCTTACGACGAATTGTAGTCTTTGGTTTCCCAGTCAAATAGGTGTCACAGTAACAGAATAAAGAAAATGCTAAGTGCTGGAATTTGTAAAATAAAAATCTTTATTCATTTCTCCACTGTATGAATCCGTTCTTCAAAATTCCAGACAGAAAATAATGTTCAAAATTCACAAGGCTTTGTATTCACAGACTTTTTTTTAACAGAACCAGCTGGCATATGACATCCATAGTAACTGTTAACAGCAAGACACTCTCAGCCAAGCACCACCTGCAAACCAGCTGGTTCACTAGGGGACAGATAAACAACCTCAAGGAAAAAAGTAGGAAAGAGGTCTAACAGAACGGGTCACAGAGAAACAAGAGCCCATCTGATGGCACCTGTATGGCCCACTATGTCCAGCCCAACTTTAGAATAGCAAATAAGCAAGGACCCTTCCTAAGACTCCAGTGTAAATACTCATCAGCAGAGAAAGCTTACGTATTTTAACATTTACTCCTACCAATAACTCTGAAGTAAATGCTACCATTATTCTTCATTTATAGATTAGGAAACTGGGGCACAGAAAGGTTAAAGTCAACTAGTAAACTGCAGGGTCTGCACCTTCGGTAGTCTGGCTCCTAGGTCCATACTCAAGGACTCTCCCATGATATATTAAGTGGAACAAAAACGTCACAGAGAACTCTGTGTGGTGTAATTCCTGCTTTATATGTACCTTTGTGTGTGTGCGTAAGTAAACATATAATTCCACTTTATATACAAAGGGTGCACACGTTCACAGATACAAGAAATGCCTGGAAGACGATACCAATACACATCAAACTTCTAAGTGCAGTGCCTCCCTCCGAGGAAAGCAGGGGGATTTTCCATTTTCTTTGACTATAAAATCTCCCCTTGACTAAGAATCTTTCACAGTGCTTCCAGTCCAACACAATGTATCAAGTATATATAATTATAATCTCTCCTTCTAAAGAGTCCATAAATGTGAATTAAAGAACTTAATATCTACATCTCTACCCTATGATCTTTGGGTTTCTGTTCTTTTATTTTTATTTATTTTTTCCAAGATGGAGTCTCGCCCTGTCGCTCAGGCTACAGTGGAGTGGGGCAATCTCAGCTCACTGCAACCTCCGCCTCCCAGGTTCAAGCAATTCTCCGGCCTCAGCCTCCCAAGTAGCTGGGACTACAGGCACACACCACCACACCCGGCTAATTTTTGTATTTTTAGTAGAGACAGGGTTTCACCATATTGGCCAGGCTGGTCTCGAACTCCTGACCTAGTGATTTGCCCGTCTCAGCCTCTCAAATTGCTAGGATTACAGGCGTGAGCCACCGTGCCTGGCAGATTTCTATTCTTATGTTTTCTAATATTCATATCAATATAGCATGTGTACATAAGTAAAATATATTGGTACACATAAAAATGACTACTGTACAAAAATTTTCAGGTCAAAAATATGATGGAGATCACTGATTTAGAGATGGGGGTTACAAAGTGCAGCAGATGAGATGTCAACAATCTCTGGGTAATAGAAAATATATGGACAAATACTGGCTGTAAGGCACAGCAGGCAAAACCACAAATGAGCCCCTGTGAAAACTGCAGGTTAGATGCAAGGCAGGAGTGACATTTACTCAGACAACAAACACTGACTGAGCTCCCACTAGTATATGCCAGACACTGCTCTGGGCACTCAGTAACAGCCATACAGAACAAACACATAAATCCCTGCTCAAAAAGGATGGATTCTGTTGAGATAGGGAAGGAGGTAGCTCTCAAGACCCCCAAATAAATATATTTAAAAGAAAACATTCCATGTTAAAACATAAAGACCTATGTCCGGATAAAAATACCTAAATTACAAAAACATAAAATATATATTTGATGGTGACAAACGTTATGGGGAAAAATAAAGCTTTAGAAAGGAGGGAGTGTGGGGATGGGGCCAGAGAAGGCCTCGAAGATGACGCATGGATGAGATATGAGAACATCCAAAGTAAACATTCTCAGGAGAGGGCAAAAGCATCTGAGATGCACAGCTCTTCAAATGTCCTGAAGGACAAGCAGACCAGTGTGCAGGAGGAGCAGCAAGGACAGGGAGCCAGAGTAGAGGAGGGAGGTGGGTGATGAGAAGGCAAAATACTTTGACTTACAGTGTGACAGGGAGCCCCTGGAGGGTTCTAAGCTGCAGAGTAGCATGATCTAATTTACAGTTCAAAGATCACTGCTGCTGCTGTGTGGGACAGACTGAAGGAAGGCAAGTTTGAAAGCAGGCACACCTTGTAAGAACACACTATTCCAATAATCAAGTAACCAAGGCAAATCACAGACGGTGACTTTTTTTTTTTTTTTTTGAGACAGAGTGTCACTGTGTCACCAAGGCTGGAGTGCAGTGGCGTGATCTCGGCTCCCTGTAACCTCCGCCTCCCAGGTTCAACCAATTCTCGTACCTCAGCCTCCTGAGTAGCTGGGACTACAGGCAAGTGCCATCATGCCCAGCTAATATGTGTATTTTTAGTAGAGATGGGGTTTCACTATGCCGGCCAGGCAGGTCTCGAACTCCTAACCTCGTATGATCCACCCGCCTCGGCCTCCCAAAGTGCTGGGATTATAGGCATAAGCCACCGCATCCGGCCAGACAGTGACTTTGATGAGTGGTAGAGGCAGAAGTGATAAACGGTGGTGAATTCCATAAATCTGGAGGTAGAGGCTGACAGGTGGAACAAGGGAAGGAGGGAGACAGAAGTAGAGAGGGAAGAGGAAGGAAAGGAGAAGGGGAGAAAAAAAGAATGGCAACAGGATTCTGTCTCAGAAACTGGAAAGGTGAAGTCACCATTAAACTAAAATGAGAAAGACTGCAGGAAGAACAGACAGGAGAGGAAAATCCACAGTTCAGCTTTGGACAAGTTTGAAATGATTTATTACACATCCAAGAAGAAATATAAAGTGGTTGGACAGAAATGAGGAATTCAGGGCAAGGTCCAGGCTGGAGATATAAAAATGTGAGAGTCACAGTGCAGAGATGATATATCAAGGCTTGAATTTGGATGAAACAAAGGGCCATCCAACTGTGAGAGATTGCAGCAATGAGTAGAAACCAAGAAGGATGTAAGGCAGAGAAGAAGGCTTGTGAATGGTATTGCCAGAGACAGACATTTAAAATACAAAATTTTAATATTTTTAATAGACAACTAGTGGGAGTGTAAGCATACCAATCTGCTCCCCCAAGAAATTCCTCCACAACTGCAAGGCCAACTGCAGCTCCTTGTCTGCTTCATTGAAAGCTAAACCTGCCTGTAGAAAAGCTCAGCCCACAGCACAACTCTAGGTAAGCCTCTGCACTACCTTTCCTTAAACTAGGAACCACTATCTGCAGATGTTTTTGAAAATAATCCCATAAATGAAAGAGCAAGAAAAAAAGCATAAAATCTGACTCTGACTTCATTAATTAGAAGAGTGAATTCCTTGAAAAGAAAAAAAAAATCCCTCTAATTAGGATCTTCAGACAGTTGAGATGATACTGTATCCACAAAGTTAAGATACTATGAAAAATAGAACAAGAAAAAGTTTGTGGAAATTAAAAAATATGCTTGCCTACATTTTTCAAATGTTCAGTAAGGAGACTAAAGATCAAGTCAAGGAAGTATTCAAGAGTAGACCAACAAGATCAAGTCAAAAATCAAGAGAGAAAAGATACACAACTGATAGATTAAAGTAGGGGCTTATCATCCAACTAACAGAATTTCCACGAGAACAATGAAAACAAGGACAGTAAATTTTAAAACAAATAATGCAAGAGTATTTCCCACACTGAACAGAATGAATTTTCAAATTAAAAGGGTACCTAATGTACCTAACTAGCATCTAGACATACCACAGGGAAATTTCAGACACGAGGAACATAGAAAAAAAAAATCCCCGGAGAAAAAAATCCCAGGTATTACACAATGGAATAAGATGGGCTACCAAGTTCTCAGCATCAACACTGAAGCCTCAAGATGATGAAACTATGCCTTCAAAGTTCTGAAGAAAATGACTTCAACCTATAATTCTGTACCTAGTCAAAGTATCAAAGAAGTACAAGGATGGCTTCAGATTTCCAAGAACTCAGAAAATTTACCTTCTATACTTTCTTAAGGAGTTTCTTTGTGACGTGATTACGAAATGGAGAAATGCACTGAGAAGACAAAATGGAATTCAGGAATTGCAGAGCCGACTCAGAGGAGGAGGGCGCCCCGGGATGATGGCCTTGAGCAGGCCTAGAGCAAGCAGTCAGGTCAGAAAAGGAGGAGAGAGGCTCCAGGAGGAAGGTACCTAAGAACAAGTGGGAAACTCAAAGATTTCAAAGCACAGAGTGATAGACTTTTAGGCTACAGTACAGGTAGGCAATGCAAGAAGGGAAAAAAGAACCTAAGGGAAACAAAAAAGGGGGAAAAATTAAAAACTCTAGAGGGTCCCCACACAAAACTGTACAAGAAACAGAATGTAAATTTGGCCTTGTAATATTTATACAGTCTTTAAAAATTTTTTTTATTTTTAGAGACAGGGTCTTGGTCTGTCACCCAGGCTGGCACAATCACAGCTCACTGTAACCTCAAACTCCTGGCTCAAGCAATCCTCCAGAGTAGCCATGACTATAGGTGCACATCATCACACCTAGCTAATTAAAAAACATTAAAATATACATATAGATGAGTGTCTCGCTATGTTGCCCATGCTGGCCTCAAATTCCTAGGCTCAAGCAAACCTCCCACCTCAGCCTCCTAGAGTGCTGGGATTACAGCTGTGAGCCACCAACCATGCCCAGACTAAATAGTCTTAATAGTGTAAATGCTTACTGTTTCTCAACTTAAGAGTCAATCTACTAAGTCTTAACTAAAGTAGGGAACAAAATGTAAATTTGATCAGCTTTGACAATATAAAAGTACAGGTGACAATTTAGAAGGTGGAGGAAGGACAGAATGTAGGTGGCGGCAAGAAAGAAAATATAAGACTTGAAAGAGAGGCCTGGCATGGTGGCTTATGCCTGTAATCCCAGCACTTTGGTAGGCCAAGGTGGGCGGATTGCCTCAGCTCAGGAGTTCAAGACCAGCCTGGGCAAGATGGTGAGACCCTGTCTCTACTAAAAAATTCCAGGTGTGGCAGGGTGTGCCTGTAGTCCCAAGCTACTCAGGAGGCTGAGGCAGGAGAATCACTTAAACCCGGGAGGCAGAGGTTGCAGTGAGCCAGGATTACGCCACTGCACTCCAGCCTGAGTGACAAAGTGAGACTCTACCTCCAAAAAAAAAAAAAAAAAAAGGAATTGAAGGATAACATAAATGTCCCTATCTTTCAGAAGTCAAAATATACAAAATATACTGAAATATAACCAGACAAGAAATATTTAGGTATACTACTTAAAATTACTAAAGTAACCAATTAATGAATTAAAAACTGATTTTGCTGTATGAGCTTGGAAGCAAGGGAAAAGTATAAATGGGCTAGATCCTGAAATACAGCAAGAAATCAACAGATACTATCTAGTTGGTCAATGAAGAAACAGTATAAAGCATATTATTACAACATGGAGATAGAAACAGAAGCATTTAAAAGTGGGGGATTCTGCAGAGTGGGACTAGTATAGAGAAGAATGAAGCAAGGAATGTTGCTTTTTATTTTTAATCTTTTTTATACTATTTGATTATTTTCTCATCTATCAGGAGATATTACATTGATATGCTTTCTTTTTCCAGATTTTCTATGGTGAGCATGTATTTCATAATGCATTTTATTTCACATATATGGGATGCTTCCATACATTACACCAAACAGGAAAAATAAAAGGAAATCCACGCCTAGACACATCGTAGTGAAACTGCAGAACATCAAACACAAAGAGAAGATCTTGAAAGCAGCCAGAGAGAAAGGACAGATCACCTACAAAGGAACGACAGACAATTAGAATGACAGAAGTCCACTCAACAATGGAAAGCAGAAGACAATGGGATAATATATATAAGGTGTGGAGAGCAAATAACTGTTAACCTAGATTTGGGTATCCAGCAAAACTACTGCACAAGAACACAAAGAAAGAAAACACTCACAGGTGAATAGACTCTTGGAAAATATACTGCCAACAGACATGTTCCAGTGAAACTTCCAAAAAAATACTTCAAAAATACTGCAAAATATTGGAAAATAGTGATCCCCAAATAACACTCAGAGATATTAAGAATAAGTAAAATGATAAACAGGAGGTAAACCTGAAAAAACATTGCCTGGAGAAAATTACAAAACTGTTGTCCAACTTGTGTATTTTATTTTACTTATTTTTTTGATAAGGAGTGTCGCTTTGTCACTCAGGCTGGAGTGCAGCAGCGCAATCTCAGCTCACTGCAACCTCTGCCTCCCAGGTTCAAGCGATTCTTCTGCCTCAGCCTCCTGAGTAGCTGGGACTACAGGTGCGTGCCTGGCTAATTTTTCTATTTTTAGTAGAGACAGGGTTTCACCATATGGTCAGGAGGGTCTCGAACCCCTGACCTCAGGTGATCCACCCACCTCAGCCTCCCAAAGTGCTGGGATTACAGGCGTGAGCCACCGCGCCCGGCCCAACTTGTGCATTTTAAAAAAGATCAAATTGAAACGCTGAAAACAAGTAAATTAGGAGGGTAAAGACTGAAGCTCTTCAAAGGTATTCAAAAGTCCTTTTACTGTTTGAGAATGGGGTCAGGATATTAACTTTTAGAATACTAAATTAAATTTGTGTGGTAAAATTTCACTGGTAACGACTAAAAGAACAGAAATGAGGCCAAGCATGGTGGCTCACACCTATAATCCCAACACTTTGGGAGGCTGAAGCGGGCAGATCACAAGGTCAGGGGATCAGAGATCAAGAGATTGAGACCACCCTGGCCAACATGGTGAAACCTTGTCTCTCTTAAAAACACAAAAATTAGCTGGGCGTAGTGGTGGGTGCCTGTAATCCCAGCTACTTGGGAGGCTGAGGCAGGAGAATCACTTGAACCAGGGAGTCAGAGGTTGCAGTGAGCCGAGATTGCCCTACTACACTCCAGCCTGCCGACAAAGTGCGACTCCATCTCAAAAAAAAAAAAAAAAGAACAGAAAGGGAAGGTTTAAATAGTAAACTAGCTTAAAATTGTAGAACCAGGGTTAGGGTTGTCAACAATAACAGTAATTAATGAACCTTAAAAAAGATGAGAAAAAACAGAAAAGCAGGCAAATGCAAATCAGAAATGATGACAGAAAGTAATCCAACTATACCAGTAATTGTAATAAATGTGACTGGTCTAAACTCTCCAATAAAAGGCAAACTCAGATGAGACTAAAAGACAAAATCCAGCTTTATGATATTTAAGATATAATATATAGTTGACCCTTGAACAACATCAGGGCTAAGGGAACCAACCCCCCAACAACAGTTGAAAACCCACATACAACTTTTGACTTCCCAAACATTTAACTACTACTGTTGCCAACGTAGCTGCAGTAGCAGCTTCATAAATTTTTTTCTTTTTCTTACCATGGTTCTTACGTTAAATTCATTTATCTTGAAATGGTGAATAACTGCAGCCACAGTTGTAATATGTATCTTTGGTACACACTGAGCAATGGTTTCTTGTAATGTCATGACTTTTCTCTACTTCTTGGGAGTACGTCCAGCATCACTAGTAGCACTTCATTATGGGTCCCCTGGTGTTATTCAAGGTTTACAGTATTGTACTAAACATGATGAAAAATATGCAAGAACTGCAAGATCACCTTTTACTGCAATTCACAATTCACTAGAGAGCTGAACTGTCACAGAGATGGTTAGCATCACACAGCATTTTAAGTGGACACTCAAAACACCTTAGCTCACCAAAAAGCAACAGGAGGTAACAACAAAATTATTACAGTAGTACCATATGTACTATAGTAAATCTGACGTAGCTATTACTGCATCTTTATGTTTGCTTACATTTCTCTCAACTACAAGTGGTATCATGTAAAGTCTGTGTTTGTGTGCATATATTTTGATAAATTAAACTTCATAATACATTTGTGTATGTTTTAAGATAGTAAATGTTAGTCTAGTAGCTACATATATTTTATGTGTTCATGACATACCTAAATTTTTCTTAATTTTGTCACTATTTCTAGGCTAGTTTATCTACAAGTTTTTTCAAATTGCCACATATCTCAAAAAATATTTCCAATATATTTATTTTCAAAAATCCACATATAAGTGTATGAGTGGATCCACACAGTTCAAACTTGTGCAGTTCAAGGGTCAACTGTATATACCTAAAGCATGAGAGAGAAAATTGAAAACAAAGGCAGGGAAACCAGATATATAAAGCAAATATAATTAAATGGCTATATTAATCTCAGGCAAAACTGACTTTAAGATAAAAACATCTTTTGCTGCAGAGGGTCATAAATCAAGATAAGGGATTCAATTTGCAGAGAAGATATAACAAATTTAAATATGTATGCACCTACTAATAGTATATAACAGCCTAAAAATAAAGCAAAAACTGATATAAGTACAAGAGAAATTAAGATAAATCTGTCATCATGTTGGGCAATTTCAACACCCTTTCTCAAGTGGTAAGTCAAGCAACACAAAAACTCAGCAAGGTCAAGATTTGAATAATGTTAACAGTAGAGCTTTATCTACTGAATAAATGTAAAATTCCCAATCCAGTAATTAGTCCCCTTTCTTCCAAAATGCACGTGGAAGATGCATAAACTTGATTATGCACTAAGCAAGTGTTAACAATTTTCAAAAACTATGCATTGTAAAAATTACATTATCTAACCACAATGCAATTAAGTCAGATGTATACAGTAAAAAGGATTAAAAGACAGAAACACACACCACTTCCAAATACTGTATAGAAAACACACTTTCAATGATGAAAATTATAATGGAAATTAAAGACAGTCTGATAATGAAAACATGATGAATTAAAACCTGTCATATGTATTCTTCTCAAATGCTTACATTTGAGAAGAAGACAGGCTGAGGTAAATAATTTTTAAAATATCGAAGGATAAATTAAAAGAGAAGTCGGGCCAGGTGCAGTGGCTCACAGCTGTAAACCTAGCACTTTGGGAGGCTGAGGCAAGAGGACTGCTTGAGCTCAGGGGTTCCAGACCAGCCTGGGCAACATAGTGAGACTCCATCTTTACAAAAAAACTTAAACATTAGCTGGGCATGGTGGCGTGTGCCTATGGTCCCTGATGTGGGAGGATCATTTGAACCCAGGTGTTTGAGGTTGCAGTGAGCTACAATTGTGCCACTGTACTCTAGCCTAGGCGACAGTGAGACCTCGCCTCTTAAAAAAAAAAAAAAAAAAAAAAGCACAAGTCAATGAAATAGAAAACAAAAACACCAAAAAAAAAAAAAAAAAAATCAATAAAGCCAGGATAACGTTGTTAAGTCTTTGAAAAGATCGGCAAAATAAACTTCTAGTGACAGACTGATGGCAAGACAAAAAGCAAAAAGTACACATATTATGAGGTGGGTGAGCTAGTAAAAATAAAGACACCAGAGAAATGAGAGAATGCTATCTGCTCAAACAAAAGAAGAAAAACAGCTATCAACAATTTATGCCAATACGTGTGCATGTTTATATTTTAAAAACCTGCCCCAGATTTTACCGTACAACAGTGAGTAACCACATTAACAGGTAACAGTTGCTTGCAGTATCACTTCACACTTGTAAATATATCTAGTAATACCAAAGTCCTCATCAGCAAAGGTACCTGACACCATTTCAACTGTCCCCTTTTAAAACACAATACAGAAAACCACACAAACATATAGCTTAATGAATTTTTGTAAGGCAAAACACCCTTCTGACTACCATCCAAGTCAACAGAGAGAACGTCATCTGCCACCCCAGAAGCCTCTCTGTGTGCTCCATCTTTATCAGTCCTCTTCAAAAGCAACCACTATGTGCTTTTTATATTAACGCCTAGAGGTTCTTTATAATTTCACACATACTGGGTATCCCTAGCCACTACAGTTTAATCCTGCTCCTTTTATTTTCCTTTGATTTGCCTTTTAATCTCAAGTTCTCAGGCTATTCAACCCATAGTGTCCCAAAGACTATTTTTCCGGCTGCACACTCATGGTGAAGCTCAATCAACATATTCCTCTGGCCTCTGCAACTTCTTGCAAACTGACTGCTGGACTGGAAGCTTGATGACTTAGGTTTACATTTTTGGCAAGACAAAAGTTCTGTTCTTTTGTATCAAGAGGCACAAAACAACTGGTTTTCACTCTTAAAAGCAAAACTCTAATTCTACCATCTTGTTCTCTTATTAGCTGAAATCATTTTAAAAGAAAATGCTTCTCTCATCTACTATATCAGAGGCTGGCAAATCTTTTAGGCTATTTTAGGCTATGCAAGCTATATGGTCTGTTGCAACTATTCAACTAAGGTTGTAGTATGAAAGTAGCCATGGACAATACATACATGAATAGGCACGGTTTGGTTCCAACAGACGCAACTCCTGTCCTATGGGGTTACCCAGTGGTATCATTCTTACAGAAAAGACAGCATAAATGTTCAATTATTTTATTTACCCAGTTTTCAAGACAATGAAAATCTACTATCTTCCAGAAGGTAGGACTAGTTAGAGCTTATTTTTAAAAAATGTCATTATGAAACTGTGGATTTAAATGGGCTTTAATCCACTGCGATATTTACACCTACTGAATCTCAAATAATTCTATTTTTGGCCAATGGAAACCTCTCTAAGTCGGCTCCTGCATCCTTTGGACATGGTCTACCATTCATTGACAGCTTCTTTGCTATCTGGGATGTTAAGCCATTCCAGGATCATGTTAGCATTTCTTGCCCCAGACATGAAAAAAGACATTTCTCAAGAAGCCTAGTTCTTTGTTTTTTCATTTTTTTTTTTTTTTTAGACGGAATCTCACTCTGTTGCCCAGGCTGGAGTACAGTGGCACAATCTCGGCTCAATGCAACCTCCGCCTCCCAAGTCCAAGCGATTCTCCTGCCTCAGCCTCCTGAGTAGCTGGGACTACAGGCGCACACCACAACGCCTGGCTAATTTTTTTGTATTTTTAGTAGAGACGGGGTTTCATCATGCTGGCCAGGCTGGTTTTGAACTCCTGACCTCAGGTGATCTGCCCACCTCAGCTTCCCAAAGTGCTGGGATTACAGGCGTGAGCAACTGCACCGAGCCCAAGAAGCCTAGTTTTTTAAATAGGAAGTATTCCAGGACCACAATCTGGGAACTATGGATGATGCCAAGGGTTGACGAATGTTTCTATGCCCTTCCAGTAGACAGAACTAGAAAAAAATGTATTTATATATAAAATACAATGTGAGTTCCAAAACATTTCCAATGTAAATTCAGGACAACAGGCTTTTACTTGTCTGAAGCTCATCCTCCATTAGATTCCCTAAGAAAAGTTCATGGGAATAACAGTCACTGAATTTCTGCATATAGATAACAGTTGGTGCTGGATCACTTCTAAAGGTCACTTTTGCTGGACATTAAATTCTTGGCTCACATTTTCTTTTCTGGAGTATCTTAAATATGCTAGTCCATTTATTTCCAGCACAAAAGTGATGCTGTTGAAAAGTCTGATGATAATCTACCTTTCTTTTTCTTCTAAGTCATGTGCCCCTTTTGCCTAAATGTCCATTTTATTTTTAAAATTTCATTAATTATATAATACATCTTAGTGTTATGGTTCTCAGCAAATATTCTCAGGTATACTGTGCAATTTTTCAGGCAACAGTTTCAAATATGTTTTCACTTCAGGAAAGTTTTCTTGAAAGACAGTTAATGTTTGCTCTGTTCCTCTGAATATTGTTTCTTTGGAGATTCCTATTATAAAAACACTGTATTTCTATTGCCTATTATCAATATTTGCCACTTTCTCATGAGCCCTTTCTTTTAGACTTTTAAAATGTTTTTGTCTTTTATCTTCAATTTCTCTGAAGATACTTTAATTTTATTTATTTTTAAATTGCTATTTTCTGTAGCCATAAGGTTTTGCTATGTTGCCCTGGCTGATCTTCAACTCCTGGCCTCAAGTGATCCTCCCGTCTTGGCCTCCAAATTGCTGGGATTACATGCATGTTTTATTTTATTAAGACACACTAATTCTCGAGTTCTTTCTAATTTAGTCTTCTTTTCTCTTGAGACAGGGTCTCACTCTATCGCCCAAACTAGATGGCAATGGCACGATCATGGCTCACTGCAACCTCAGCCTCCTGGGCTCCAGCAATCCTCCCACCTCAGCCTCCCTGGAGGGCAATGGTATGATTGTGGCTCACTGTAACCTCAGTGGGCTCCAGCAATCCTCCCGCCTCAGCCTGCCTGGAGGGCAATGGTATGATCATGGCTCACTGTAACCTCAGTGGGCTCCAGCAATCCTCCCACCTCAGCCTGCCTGGAGGGCAATGGTATGATTGTGGCTCACTGTAACCTCAGTGGGCTCCAGCAATCCTCCCACCTCAGCCTGCCTGGAGGGCAATGGTATGATCGTGGCTCACTGCAACCTCAGCCTCCTGGGCTGCAGCAATCCTCCCACCTCAGCCTCCCAAGGAGACAGGACTAAAGGTGTATACCTCGCCCAGCTAATATTTTTATTTTTTATAGAGACAGGATTTTGCTATGCTGCCCAGGCTAGTCTCAAGTGATCCTCCTGCCTCAGCCTCCCAAAGTGTTGGGATTACAGGCATGAGCCACTGCACCCAGCCTCAAAGTTCTTCTGTTTTATGTTTTTCTTGGCTTTGTCTTGTATTATTTAAATAATGTCTTCTAGCTCACTTTGAAATTGTATTTCTTTTTGGTATACCTTTCAGCATGCTTTCACTGAAACAATGCTGTTTTGTCTTTTATTCCCTTTTATCTTTTAATTTGGCACAGGACTTGACCTTGATACTTTTCTGTTGTTAATTTTAGGGGAAAATTTGCTTTGGACAGCTATTCTAACTTCAGAATCAACAACCTTCTTCTGTTGATTTTGTGATGTTAAAAAATATGGCACCTTGCTTTGAGATTTCCTATTGTTTTCCTCTCCTATTTTTATCTGACATTCTTTCCTTTTCTCTATTGTCTGTTTCCCTGCTCCATTTGATTCCACTCCAAGACTCTCACGTAGAGCCCTGTCTTTGAAGAAAACCTTGGTGCAACACATTACAGACTCCATAAGGAGTAGACCACTGCAGCCCTTTTAGATTAGCCTCATCTGCCACTACACTGTGCAAAATACCTCCTCTGTTTCAGCTACTCTTCTCAACTTGGCCCATTCACATTTTCCAATTGGTACCTATTGGCTGTTTGGGGGCCAAACAGGTCTTGTCCTCAGGCCTATCATTTATCAGAATAGTATAACACTGTCACGGCAAACTGAACAATACAGTCAAAAATTTTTAAAGAGACACAATGAGGAGACAAATACAGAACTGACAATTTTGAAATCATAAGGTTTCATGAAACGAGGAACAATTTAAAGGACAGTTTTGAAGAAATGAAAAAATATATTCCAAGGTTCTTGAAAAGTATGTGAGAAATAACATTAATAAGCATATAGATTTTTTTGGTGGGGTTTTAAAATTCAAATCTTAGTAGAAAAAGAAACAGAAGAAACAAGAATCCTTCTTAATGACAAAAGAGAGAAAAGGTCTGAAGAGTCATGGAGAAGGGCTGTGCAGGCCCAGGGGTCAGAGAACAGAGACACCAAAAGTCCAAACTAACAGCGTTAAGTTCTGGGTAATGAGGAGGAGGGGAGAGATACTTTCACAAAGGAGTCAGAAGATGAGAGACACACTTTCAAAGTCAAAAGATTGTATAGGAATTGGGGGAGAAAGCTGAGAAAAAAGCAAAAAAAAAAAAAAAAACCTCGAAGCAAACTGATGTATGTTAAGCACGAGGGGATAAATTAGGGTTGCTGGGACACATATGGGAGGTCAGAGACAGGATGCTTAAGAGAGGGGAGATTTAAAGGTAACTAAAATTTCAAGTTCAGGTAAACGGGTAGGATCAACAAAAAGAGAAAAAGAAAGAATGCAGAAATAAATATATCTTTAAGAAGGAGCTATCTAAAGACCAGCAAAATTCTGATAATAACTAAGGCTTAATGACTGGGTTCATGAGAGTTCACTGTACTAGCCTTTCCATTTTTGAGAACATTAAAAATTTCCACAATAAAAAGACTTTTAAAAATTTCTAGAAAGGCTGGGTGCAGTGGCACACGCTTGTACACACTTCCAGCTACTAAGGATGCTGAGGCAGGAGGACTGCTTGAGCCCAGGAGTTTGAGGACTGCCTGGGCAACACAGCAAGACCCTACCTCTTTAAAAAAAAAATTTTCTGAAGTGTTGGTATGAACCTTCCTCATGGTATCCTTCTCATTCTATTTCTGGGCTTAATCATCACTTTTTTCATAGTGTAACATTTCATAAAATCCACTGGAAAATATTCAATGCCTCATGAAAAAACTGTAGTAAAGAGTGAAACATCATTTAAGTTATTACCTTGATTTTTTTCTACAGAATCGCCTTTTGTTTCCTCTTCTTTAACGGGGGGACTTATTCTGGGGGTCCTACTTTGTCCCTGGACCACTTCTGCTAGCAATTCTTCTTGAGAAGTTCGAGTTCTGGGAGCAACTGGAAGTGTCTGTTTCTGTGGGACTTTCACATAAAAGCAAAAAAGATAGAAATACAAATGCAGTAATACATCAAAACTCCACAGTGACTATGTCATATTAAATATAAATGCCTCCTTTGGTTTAGAACACATGAGGAGTTCAGGCTGGGAGCACTGGCTCATGCCTGTAATCTCAGCACTTTGGGAGGCAAGGCGGGCAGATCACTTGAGGTCAGGAGTTTGAGACCAGCCTGGCCAACACGGCAAAACCTCGTTTCTACTAAAAATACAAACATTAGCCGGGCATGGTGGCACACACCTGTAATCCCAACTACTGAGGAGGCTGAGGCAGGAGAATTGCTTAAACCCCGAAGGCGGAGGTTGCAGTGAGCCGAGATTGCGCCACTGTGCACTCCAGCCTGGGCAACAGAGTGAGACTCTGTCTCCAAAAAAAAAAAAGAAAAAGAAAAGAACAGAACATATATATAAGGAGTTCAATCCATAGATACCATTCATTTTTTCTTACAACATTACTGAGATAGATACCTGACCTATTTATCCAAACATATGTAAACAATATCCATACAACCACATACCATGAATACAATATAATACATATGTATTCATTTTCAACAAAATGCGATTTAAGCTTAGCTTCATGATCTTATATGAGTTTCAAATTGTAATTTAGATAACCTAGGCAAAGAAAGAAAATTTCAAAGTCATGGAACTTCTCTAAACTTCTCATCATTCTAGACAATTAATACTGCTGATAGATCAGGAAATGAAATGTAGATATATCATTAGGTCAAGAGTGCGCCTTTGCCTGATCATCCTTATTCTATATGCCAAAACCTGTTGAATTTTGTGTTCAAGGTTAAATTGGGGATGAGGAGAACCAAGAGGACAGACAAGTATCAAGATCAAAAACTGATGGTGCCAGGCGCGGTGGCTCACGCCTGTAATCCCAGCATTTTGGGAGGCCGAGGAAGGTGATCATCTGAGGTCAGGAGTACGAGACCAGCCTGTCCAACAAGGCGGAACCCTGTCTCTACTAAAAATACAAAAAAATTAGCCTGGCATGGTAGTGGGTGCCTGTAATCCCAGCTACTTGGGAGGCTGAGGCAGGGGAATTGCTTGGACCCAGGAGGCAGAGGTTGTAGTAAGCCAAGATCACACCACTGCACTCCAGCCTGGGCAACAGAGCAAGACTTCGCCTCAAAAAAAGAAAAAAAACAAAAAAACTGATGGCTACAGCTTACCTCATTTTAGGAAGGGGGTCACAAAAAAAAGAAGCGAGAGAGTGGATAAGCAGGGCAATGCTGTAAGTACACCCATCAAATCCACAGCAAAACTTAAATCTTTTTAGAGTAGCTCATTACCATCAGCTTGTTAACACAAGTTTACACATTGGCTACAACAGGTCGGCCAGAGTACAGAATTTAATGACAACACAAAATGACACCCATCAGTTGTTTGCACTTCACAATCAGCTTTCCGTAAGACCAGCTTACAGCTGATTCATCTCCTGTTTTGAAAACATGTAATACTTTAATATTCTCTCATAAAATTATTCAGTACTTCCACTAGAATTGGAGCAGGAACATCACAAATTAGTCAATTCTCTGCCTCATATTCTATTAATGAGTTCCACCAAAAGGGAAGAAACCAACCTTGTTTATACACTACTGTTTGACAAATTTCTATAACTTCAGCTACCTATTATTGTCCAGTTGTACTTCCCTTTATACATCATAAATTCATATCTAATGTTGAATCTAATGCTACTAATATGAAAGTCCCACTTCATCAAAATTCTCTTCAAAATGTTTACATACTATATATTTCTCACACATTGGAAAGATATAAAAGGCATTATACGGTGCGTGAAAAACTACAGTCCATTAACAGTTGGCGAAGTTTCTCAAACTTGTCAATTTCCTTTTAAAGCCATTTTTCTATAGGGGAACCTCATCTTGGTCTTGACATCTGACAGGCACCTTTATTTTACCACAATTTAAGGAGCAATCATTTTCAGCTTACTCAAGAATTACAGAAATGTCTTACCAAGTGTAAACATTAATACATTTAAATTACCTGTAGAGTAGTTAGTTGTTTTTGTTACGGATTCTTGAGCTTCAGATATAGCCTTCAAAATCAGATTCTTGTTAGCTTGTTTAGAAGGTGGAAGAGAAGGTCTAAAAGAGTTAAGGTATTTTTATTAAACTTTAAATCTCAGTTCTTCACAGGCCAGCCATCTACTATGCCTTTACCACAACCTTCTCTAGGTTTTAAACAGACTAGCTGCAGTTTTTAGAAAATGCCAACTACACTGGAACCTTATTTTTTTTTAGACAGACTCTTACTCTCTCACCCAGGCTGGAGTGTGGTGTCACTGCAGCCTTAAACTTCCAGGCTCAAGAAATGCTTCCACATCCACCTCTCCAGTCTAGGACTACAGGTGCCTGCCACAACGACCAGCTAATTTATTTTAATTTTTTTAGAGACAAAGACTCATTACATTGCCCAGGCTGGTCTCGAACTCCTGGTCTCAAGCAATCCTCCTGCCTCAGCCTCCCAAAGTGCTAGGTACAGGCATGAGCCACCATGCCTAGGCCCCTTTTAGTTTTTTTAAATAATAAATCTGAATCTTAACTGATGTTGTTCCCTCTCACCCCACCATCATATTTAGACAATATTCTCTGCAATCCATTTCTCTCATTATTGTGTTTCTCAAAACCCAATGGAAGTCTTACATGGTATTACATTAAATATTTACATCAGGTGCGGTGGCTCACGCCTGTAATCCCAACACTTTGGGAGGCCGAGGAGGGCAGATCACCTGAGGTCAGGAGTTCGAGACCAGCCTGGTCCAACATGGTGAAACACCATCTCTACTAAAAATACAAAAATTAGCTGGTCGTGGTAGTGCACACCTGTAATCCCAGCTATTCAGGAGGCTGAATCAGGAGAATCACTTGAACCTGGGAGGCAGAGGTTGCAGTGAGCCAAGACTGTGCCACTGCACTCCAGCCTGGTTGACAGAGCGAGACTCCGTCTCAAAAAACAAACAAAAATTATTTTCGTGATTATTCTCTTCAATAAATCAGGAAGACTCCACCAAGGCAGTTAAAGATTAATTTACAGCCACGTTCAAGGTACCTCCTTTCAGGCTTTGCGGGCACAGACACACTGCTGGAGATGCTTCCTGTTCGAGACCCATAATCATCATCTTCTTCCTCCTCTTCTCCATCATGATTGAATTTTTTTACTTTAACAACTGAACTTACCACAGGCAACTTTCTCTTCCGAAAGTTTTCATCCTGCAATCAGATAAAATTTATGCTTACCTAATCTCAGAAAATAACAAAAGTTCTACCACAAAATGTTTCCATTTTAAGAAAAAATCAGTACACAGTAATATGAGAAATTCACAGAGTATTTCTTGGTTTTATATAAAAATATAAATATGAGGCCGGGTGTGGTGGCTCACGTCTGTAATCCTAGCACTTTGGAAGGCCAACGTGGGCGGGTCACAAGGTCAGGATTTTGAGACTAGCCTGGCCAATATGGGGAAACCCCGTCTCTACTAAAAATACAAAAATTAGCGGAGCATGGCGGCATGCGCCTGTAGTCCCAGCTACTCGGGAGGCTGAGGCAGAATAATCACTTGAACCCGGGAGGTGGAGGATGCAGTGAGCCAAGATCATGACATTGCACTCCAGCCTGGACGACAGACACCATATCAAAATAAATAAATAAATAAATAAATACTATAAATATAAATATTATCCCTAACAGTCAACCTTTGCTAAAACAAAAATTAGAACTTTATTTTATCAACAGCTGCATACAGTGTTATTGAGGAAACTAATAAAACAGAGTTAATTGGTTGCTCACTAGCAATTACCATGAACAATCTAAAACTGATTGAAACCCCCCAAATTAATTTAAGAGTAATATTTCAAATGCTGGAAATCCCAAAAAGGTATACAGATGTGACATAAAAGAACTCTAGGAGCAAGCCATGGAGAGGAAAATCTGGTATATCATGAGAAACAACAGATAAAACAATTTAAAAATAAACTTGGGGCCGGGTGCTGTGGCTCACGCCTGTAATCCCAACATTTTGGGAGGCCGAGGAGGGCAGATCACCTGAGGTCAGGAGTTCGAGACCAGCCTGGTCCAACATGGTGAAACACCATCTCTATTAAAAATACAAAAATTAGCTGGTCGTGCTAGTGCACACCTGTAATCCCAGCTATTCAGGAGGCTGAATCAGGAGAATCACTTGAACCTGGGAAGCAGACGTTGCAGTGAGCTGAGATCAAGGCAGATGGACCACAAGGTCAGGATTTCAAGACCAGCCTGGCCAGCATGGTGAAACCCCATCTCTACTAAAAATACAAAAAATTAGCCAGGCATGGTGGCAGGTAATCCCAGCTAATCGGGAGGCTGAGGCAGGAGAATCGCTTGAGCCCGGGAGGCAGAGGTTGCAGTGAGCTGAGATCGCGCCATCACACTCCAGCCTGGGCAACAAGAGCAAAACTCCTTCTCAAAAAGTAAAATAAAATAAAATAAACTTGGAATATGTTCTTTTGGTTTTTTTGTGTTTGTCTGGTATTTTTTGGTTGAGATGGAGTCTCGCTCTGTCGCCCAGGCTGGAGTGCAGTGGCACGATCTTGGCTCACTGCAAGCTCCGCCTCCCGGGTTCACGCCATTCTCCTGCCTCAGCATCCCGAGTAGCTGGGACTACAGGCGCCCGCCACCACGCCCGGCTAATTTTTTGTATTTTTAGTAGAGACGGGGTTTCACCATGTTGGCCAGGCTGGTCTCAAACTCCTGACCTCAAGTGATCCGCCTGCCTTGGCCTCCCAGAATGCTGGGATTACAGGCATGAGCCACCGCGCCCAGCCTTGGAATATGTGTTTAGTTACTTCATATATTATTTAGTATCAAGAACTGCTGATTTTTAGCCTAATAAGCCAGAATTTAAAAGTACATACAAACCTCCATACTCATTTTCTCCGAGTTGTTTCTAAAGAACGGACTATACGTTTCTTCTAAGCTGTTAAGCACCTCTGGTTCACACAAACGTCCTGTTTCATATACCCAACTACTCTGCATATCAAGCTCCTTGGCAGCATGAATACTATTTTGCTGCTGTTGAAATTGCAACCTGTTTAAATGAACACCACTATCTGCATTTCTACTTGCAGGTGGTCGATAAATTTCAATAGAAGGGCGAGAAGAACCATATGTAAGTGTCACTGTAGGTTTTTTCTGAGATAAGGGATTCTCCTGCACAAAGTTGAGGTCTTCGTCAATGAGATCATCTGGTTCTGGCTTAATATCAATCACATCTTCAGAGGGTGCTGGCTCCCTCAAAGGTTTCACTGTTGACATTAGTCGGGTTGCAGCTCCATCATCATAAGTCTGTCTATTTAAAAGAACAACAAAATGTATTATAGCCAAATTAGGGCAATTATCTCCAAATCTTTAAAGAATGTTTACTTCAAAAATTTCTTTTTTTTTTTTTTTTTTTGAGACGGAGTCTCGCTCTTTCACCCAGGCTGGAGTGCAGTGGAGCGATCTCGACTCACTGCAGGCTCCGCCCTCCGGGGTTCACGCCATTCTCCTGCCTCAGCCTCCCGAGTAGCTGGGACTACAGGCGCCCGCCACCACGCCCAGCTAATTTTTTGTATTTTTAGTAGAGACGGGGTTTCACCGTGTTAGCCAGGATGGTCTCGATCTCCTGACCTTGTGATCCGCCCGCCTCGGCCTCCCAAAGTGCTGGGATTACAGGCGTGAGCCACCACGTCCGGCCTACTTGAAAAATTTCAATGAAAAAACTGAGGATATTCCCTTTACGTATTCCATTCAAAACTACTTTGAAATTGCACTTTCTTTAAACTTTGATTTACTAAATTTGTGATAAAAGATAATCATACTTAGATCTTATCCATTATTTTATTCAAAAAACTACTCATGATCACTGTTTCTAAAAATTGCTGAGAACAGCAAACTGAAAGATATAAAAACTAATATAAATGTCACATACACAGAGCCACCTGCCCACAGCAGGTCTACACCAAACTCTTACCTGACATTTGTAGTTTTTGACTCCTGCGAACTTGTAGAAACTCTGGAATCTCTTTTTTCAGGTCTCGTGCTAGGAATGGCAAGCGGTGGCACTGCAGCTTCATGCCTCCTCTCATCTCCCCGACTGAAATTGCTCTTGTTTGAAGGCACGTTACTATCAAAGATGTTGGTATCAGAAGACTTCAGACTAGAGGGTTCTGAAAAGAAAAATACAGTCCTTTTAATCTATTTTTATTTTTTATTTTTATTTACTTATTTATTTTTGAGAGGTAGTCTCGCTCTGTCGCAAGGCTGGAGGGCAGTGGCACGTTCTCGGCTCCCTGCAACCTCCAAATCCCTGGTTCAAGCGATTCTCCTGCCTCGGCCTCCCTAAGTAGCTGGGATTACAGGCACGTGCCACGACGCCTGGCTAATTTTTGTATTTTTAGTAGAGATGGAGTTTCACCATGTTGGTTGGCCAGGATGATCTCCATCTCCTGAGCCCATAATCCGCCTACGTTGGCCTCCCAAAATGCTGGGATTACAGGCGTGAGCCACAGTGCCCGGCCATCTATTTTTATTACTTTAAGTCTTTTCCTTCCTCATCACCAATTCAAAAGCAACACGTTTATTGTAGAAAATTTTAAAAATGTAAATAAAAATCACCAATTATCTCAAAGGTGATTTTTCAGGGGAAGAGCACATATACATATTTTTTAAAACATGTATCTTATGTGTGTATATTCTCATGTTATTCTTCCACAACATTATTTTTAATAGTTGAATATTATTCCACACATGGTAATACAACAATTTCGTTTATTATTACTGAACTTTTAAACTGTTTTCAATTATAAAATACCAAAATATCCTTAAGGCTAAATCTTTGCACACATATGTAATTATTTCCTTCGGATAAAGTACACTGCTCCCTCTCCCACACTTAAATTATCTTTGAATTATGTTAAATTTACTGCTCTTAAGTTCATAAAAATATGTGCTTTCTAAAAAAGTTCAAATGAACCACTGTTTTGAAAGTGATGGGTTTTTCCCAAAGCACTATGACTTTAGAAAGAAACAAATCATATGCCATAGCAAGCAGAAATTAAAAAAAAAAAAAAGTTATGAATCTTACCAGTTGTAACAGAGCGAAGTTTATCTAATACACCATGAAGCCTGAGGAAAAAAACAAAAAACAAAAATAAAGCTTCCATTAATAAAGATTTCAATTCAACTGTCACTCTAAATTTATGACATTATATTCAGAGATAATTTTTTTTATTTTTTTATATTTTTATTATTTTTAAATAGAGACGGGGTTTCACTGTGTTGTCCAGGCTGGTCTTGAAGTCCTGGACTTGAGAGAACCACCTGCCTCAGCCTCCCAAAGTGCTGAGATTACAGGCATGAGCCACCACACCTAGCTGAGATAAATACTGATAAGCTGTATTTAGTGAATTAATGGTATTAACTTTCAAATTTCACATTTTTTAAAAAAGGCTTTGTATAAATCCTACAGAAGTCAATAAAAAATTGTATTTTTTTCTTCACTGTTTTCAACATCTAGCCTCTGCAAAAAATATGGGAAAGAATATCATCTGACGAGTCTTAGTCTACAAAATATGTCATGCTGTTTTCTAAGTACTAAAGATCTACTGTAGCTTACAGTAAAACAAGTATCATAAACATGTAATATTGCTTATTATTACAACCATTTAAGCAGCTTATATTAACTGCTTAAATTAGATGGTGTCTTGGACAACTTAATTCTGAGAGGTTAAAAAAAGTTATAATCTCAAACTATGCTATATAATTTCACTCTATTACTTTCAAAACTGATGCTGTAAGGCTGTAATCTTGCTTGTAACATAACCTGTTTTGGTAGTTATAAATGAGGTAATTTGCCTTACATCCCTTCCCAGTACCTCCCAAAAAATGCCAGAAATCTCATAATGTTTCAGTGAGAACCCCAGTCACATGCTACTGTCCCCACGGACACAATTACTTCAAGGCTCCAAATAATCATAATAGTCTGTTTGGGGCTGGTATTAATGAACACTAACTTAAGAAAGTAAAGTGTCAAAATGGGGACATCACTCTTTGCATCACTACATGTTAAAGAACTCAATTTATGGCCAGATGAGAATGTTGAATTAATTTGGTTTTAAATTCATTTGGTAGTCTGTTTTAAAAATCTGTATAAGTATTCCATCAAGTTATCGGAGAAAAGGATCTACTCGGTCATTTTAGAAAAAAAAAAATAGTACTCACAATAATGGTAATTTCCCCAGTCAAAAGACCCACAATCTTTTTTTGCGGGGGGCTGGGAGGGAATAACCTCTGGGGACAAATAGTAACAAATGGGTTGGGTCACCCACAGTGAGGCAGCAGTGTGTGTATCCTAACAACTGATGACCACTATACAATGTTCTTCAAATTTGTGCAATGTATAAACCCAGAGAATTCTGTGCAGAATTTCAAGAAGGCTGATAAGCATACAGTTGCCTACTTGGGCAAAAACACCTTGACGATGACCTTTGGTATAAAGGTAAGAACTTAACCAGGCTCATCTCCCCACTTAGTGCCTCCTCTTGCCATTCAAATTCGGCAGGCCACTTGCTCACTTAACTTCTGCTACATCATCACCTTTCACGGTAACTGGTAGTTCCTAGTCTGAGGGGCCTAATAAAGTATTTCTTCTGTCTATTCTCAGCTACATCATTATCCTCCAGCCCTCACTCTCACTTTACCTCAAACCTGGTACCAGGACCTAGCATCTTTTTTTTTTTTTTTTTTGAGACGGAGTCTCGCTCTTTCACCCAGGCTGGAGTGCAGTGGCGCAATCTCGGCTCACTGCAGGCTCCGCCCGCCGGGGTTCACGCCATTCTCCTGCCTCAGCCTCTTGCGTAGCTGGGACTACAGGCGCCCGCCACCTCGCCTGGCTAATTTTTTGTATTTTTAGTAGAGAAGGGGTTTCACCGTGTTAGCCAGGATGGTCTCGATCTCCTGACCTCGTGATCCACCCGCCTCAGCCTCCCAAAGTGCTGGGATTACAGGCTTGAGCCACCGTGCCCGGCCAGGACCTAGCATCTTAAGTTGAATCTTACTCTTCTAGTCAGTATTCTCAACTAAAGGCATATAACAGTAATTTATGTATAAAAGCAAAGTTGCCTATTTTAAAATTTCAAACTTAAAAAAACTTATAAATAATCTCAAAATATGCTGTACCATTACACTATAATTATTACTCAAAATGAAGGTGTGAGTTTAATAAAAAGCTTAAAAAGTGAGAAACAGAAAACCTTGCCCTGTAAAAGGTAACTCATTGTAAAAGGCAATATAAGAAGCCAACCCAGTTCAAAAAAACATCTGTAACTGGTTTTGGTGGGGGAAAAGGAACTATTAAGATACAGAAGCTGGCCAGGTGCGGTGGCTCATACCTATAACCCCAAGACTTCTGAAGGCCAAGGCAGGAGGACTGCTTGAGCCCAGGAGTTAAGACCATCCAGGGCAACATACTAAGACCCTGTCTGAACAAAAAATTTAAAAATTAGCCAGGCATGGGCGTGCAGGAGGGAGGGGACTGCAATGGGATGATCACTTGAAACCAGGAGATCGAGGCTGCAGGGAGCCATGATTGTACCACTGTGCTCCAGCCCGGGTGACAGAGCAAGACCCTGTCTCAAAAAAAAAGATATAGAAGTTTACAAAAGAAACATAGTAAGTATAGCCGACATATACTAAGAATTCCTTAGGGAAAAGATAGAGACACCTGTAAGTACTTTACACATATTAGCCCATTTGATCCTCAACAATAATTTTATAAAACAAGTGACTGTACTATTCCCATTTTATAGCTAGAGAAACCAAGGCAAGACACAGGGCCAAGATTCAACTTTGGCTGTCTGGCTTCAGAGGCTGATAAGGTTTGGCTCTGTGTCCCCACCCAAATCTTATATTGAATTGTAATCCCCACCTGTCAAGCGAGGGAGGTGACTGGATCATGGGGGTGGTTTTCCCCACGATGTTCTCATGATAGTGAGTTCTCAAGAGACAGTGAGTTCCCGAGTTCTCAAGAGACAGTGAGTTCTCACAAGATCTTATGATTTTATATAAGTCTCTGGAAGTTCCTCCTTCACTCTTCTCTTTCCTGTCGACTTGTGAAGAAGGTGCTTGCTTCCCCTTCCACCATGATTGTTAAGTTTCCTGGGGCCTCCCCAGCCATGTGGAACTCTGAGTCAATTAAACCTGTTTCTTTTAGAAATTACCCAGTCTCAGGTATTTCTTCATAGCACTGTGAAAACGGACTAATACAGAGGCTGTGCTCTCATCACTCACAAACTGCCTCTCCAAATTAAACCTAACTCAAGTGTCAAGAACCTCTCTTTGGACAGAATATCAACTCAGGCTTGTGCCAAACTTTGGTCTGAGGCACAAAAATTCAGAAACATACCATACGGTGAATCGAATTGTGTTGTTCCCTAGAAACAGGGACAGATCCTCTGTCATTTGGTCCTGACTTTTCTTGTTGGCCACCATCACCATAATGTAATCAGGAAGTTCTTCATCTATTTAAAAGGAAAGGTATATCAAAACTTTGTTTCCTCAAAACTTTCTTCTTAAAGTTGATGTGCTTGAAAACATAGATGTAGCTCTAAGCTTTAGAGTCTCAGAGCTCTAGTGGAATTATATTGGACAAGATGGCTTAGCTTTAATTTTTTTCTCTTCATTCCACAGGTATTTCAATTACTAGAAGAATGGAAATTAAGAATAATTGATACTTACAAAACTAAACATTCTGAATTATAGGGTCAAACTTGAGCGTGCATTCACTTTCTTGAATCTTTTTAATAATGCTTATTAATTTCAAAGAAGCTTACGGGAAACATATGAACATTCCCCAAGAAAAAGAATTGAGTTTTGTTTAGTTTTAATTTGCAATGTTTCAAAATAACACTCATTTCTCAAGTGAACATCTTTACTCTTGCTAAAGGCAGGTTTCAATTACTCACAGTAACAAACTTGTAGCAACATCAAATAAACAAACAGACCCAAAAGCTCCACATCATTTAAAAAACTCAATTTTAACATTAAATAATGTCAACTCAATGCACTGTTTTACCCTCACAGTGGTAATCCTACAGTGATTATAAGGGTGAGGTCTAGGACAAAAAAAAAAGAAAAAGAAAAAAAAAAAGGCCAGGCACAGTGGTTCATGCCTGTAATCCCAGCACTTTGGGAGGCCAAGGTGGGCAGATCACAAGGTCAGGAGATCAAGACCATCCTGGCTAATACGGTGAAACCCCATCTCTACTAAAAATACAAAAAATTAGCGAGCTGTGGTGGTGAGCGCCTATAGTCTCAGCTACTCGGGAGGCCGAGGCAGGAGAATGGCGTGAACCCAGGAGGCAGAGCTTGCAGTGCGCTGAGATCCTGCCACTGAACTCCAGCCTGGGCAACAGAGTAAGACTCTGTCTCAAAAAATAAATAAATAAATAAATAAATTAATTAATTAAATAAAATAAATAAAAGAAGCCAAAAAACACCCTCACAGTGGTAATCCTACAGTGATTATGAGAGTAAGGTCTAGGATTTAAAAAAAACAAAAAAACAAAAACCTCAGTAAGAAGACAAGGAAGCAAAAGCTGTTATCAGGAACTCTAATCTCTGATCCCCAAAACTCCATTCGAGTTTTTTTTTTTTTCCTTTTGCGACAGAGTCTCGCTCTGTTTCCCAGGCTGGAGTGTACTTGCACAATCTCAGCTCACTGCAACCTCTGCTTCCTGGGTTCAAGCGTTTCTCCTGCCTCAGCCTCTGGAGTAGCTGGGATTACAGGCACCTGCCACCACACCCAGCTAATGTTTGTATTTTTAGTAGACACCAGGTTTCAACATGTTGACTAGGCTGGTCTCGAACTCCTGACCTCAAATGATCTACCCACCTCGGCCTCCCAAAGTGCTGGGATTACAGGCGTGAACCACCGTGCTGTGACAAATTTCTTTAATACCTTAAACACTTGTAATATTTCTATGCAGGCAGAAAGGTTCATTTCAGAAGTACTTTTTTTGTTTCAAAGAAAAATATAAAAAATGCAGTTCAAGTGTTGAGAGAATAAAAGAATAAATAAATCTTGGTTCAGCTTCATTTTCTTTGAGCCTCAATTCTCTCATCTGTTAGTCTCCCAACAATCCTGACAACAAATCGTTTATGAAAGTGCCCAGCAAATGGTGGTAAGTACTCCATAAATTATCAATTCTCAAACTCTTTGGTCTTGGGACCCTTCTCTGGTTTATGCAGGTTCTATCATTTACTGTGTTCAAAATTAGAACTGATCATTTTTAACTAAAAAGTATTTATTAATTCATTAAAAAATACATCCATCACGTGTTAATCACAAACTCAATTATATTAACACAAGTAATATTATTTTTATTAAGTTTTCCAAAAAAAAATTTAGGCGAGGCACGGTGGCTTACGCCTGTAATCCCAGCACTCTGGGAAGCCGAGACAGGTGGATCACCTGAGGTTAGGAGTTCGCGATCAGCCTGGCCAACATGGTGAAACACCGTCTCCACTAAAAACACAAAAATTAGCCAGGGGTGGTGGCAGGTGCCTGTAATCCCAGCTACTCAGGAAGCTGAGGCAGGAGAATTGCTTGAACCTGGAAGGCGGAGGTTGCAGTGAGCCAAGATTGCACCACTGCACTCCAGCCCGAACCACAGAGTGAGACCCCATCTCAAAAAAAAGAAAAAAAAAATGTACTGCAAAGACTGGCCTTGTTTCATATTTTTATATATCTTGTTCTATGTGCTTATGACCGAAGAATATGAAAAAATCTGGTCTCACAGATATGCAGTAGAAAAAGGAGTATTCTGATAGTCTTTCCAGATAAGGTGGATATTCTTCTGCGACACTACACCAAAACTAAACAAGTGGTAGCTTATTAAATGTTAAAGCAATGTGGAATGTCAAATACGTCAATGACCTTTTTGAACTGTTGTACAGAAATCCACTGACCCACCCCACAGTTTAAATAAATCTTTAATCCATGCATAATTTTGTAATATTATGCATTGGTTATTTAGAAAAGATTGGTTCACTTAGCTACAAAAACCACTGACACGTTGATTCATTATGCAGTATAAAATAATTATTTTTTAATATCACCATTGAGTTGGCCGGGTGCAGTGGCTCACACCTGTAATCTCAGCACTTTGGGAGGCTGAGGCGGGCGAATCACAAGGTCAGGAGTTCGAGACAAGTCTGGCCAACATGGTGAAATCCTGTCTCTACTAAAAATACAAAAAGTTAGCTGCGTGTAGATGGCGGATGCCTGTAATCCCAGATACTCGGCAGGCTGAGGCAAAACAATCGCTTGAATCCAGGAGGCAGAGGTTGCAGTGAGCCAAGATCACGCCACTGCACTCCAGCCTGGGCAAAGAGTGAAATTCCATCTCAAAAAAAATAATAATAATAATAAATTTTTTTAAAAATCACCATTTATTTAATCAGAATTTTTTTAAGTACTGGGAAGCTGTGAAATTCATGGAGGCAGGCTCAGATTTTCCAAAATTCTAATTTTCATTTGAAAGCTCACATGTGATTGGCAACAAAGACTATGGATTCTTTTCTTTGTTCACTTTCAAGTAAATATCTGCCAAATATCCTAGTGTATGTAACCAGTTTGTCAGTACTTTGAAGTTAAAAATGATGTTCCCTGGCCGGGCGTGGTGGCTCACGCCTGTAATCCCAGCACTTTGAGAGGCTAAGGCAGGCGCATCACAAGGTCAGGAGATCGAGACCATCCTGGCTAACACAGTGAAACCTCGTCTCTACTAAAATACAAAAAAAAATTAGCCAGGCGTAGGTGGTGCACGCCTGTAGTCCCAGCTACTCGGGAGGCTGAGGCAGGAGAATGGCGTGACCCTGGGAGGCGGAGCTTGCAGTGAGCCGAGATCGCACCACTGCACTCCAGCCTGGGCGACAGAGCGAAACTGTTTCAAAAAAAAAAAAAAAAGATGTTCCCTGAAAGAGGTGGCTAGCTTAGTTCTCAACTCAAATGATTTTCCTCAAAACCACCATATTTCAGTATACAATAAAAATGTTTTATGAACATTTCTATTTCCTCACACTGCATACTAAGAAGATTAAAAATATTTTGTAAACCCTGGACTTCACATCTTCATCGATGACATTTTAAGTGCAATTGGCTTAAAAAAAAAAAAAAAACAACTACAAGGGGGGAGTGATTTGAATGTGATTTCATTATGGTGTTACTATGCTGACAAGTTTTATCAACCATTAGTTTTACACAATCCAAACACCACCACAGTGAAAAACAGCAAATACCATCTTAGTATTAATATGAAAACAGTTTTGACTTCAGAGACCCTTGGAGTCTCCCACACTTTGAGAACCACTGTCATAAGTGGTAGCTATTATTTTTATAGGAGGCACCAGCTTTGGGGGCAAACCATAAAACCTTGCTCAAGTAGGCAAAGCCTGTTTCCTTGTTTACACAGTCAAAGATACTGCCACTTACCTTCCAGGGTTCTGGTAGGGATTATCCTGAGTTAACGCATATACCACAGTTAAGCACAGTACCTGACCCAGAGTAAACACTCAAATTATAAAAGAATAAAGGAAAAAGCCTTACTGTTTCAGAAATAGGGAAAACAAAAAGAGATCGGAAAATAAAACTCACTGAACCATTACAGAAGCAAATGCCAGAAAGTATCAAACATTCATATCCAAAATCAGATTTCTAAAAACAAATGTCAAGAGGAAAGTAACAAGAATAGGAAACTTTAAACAGGCATGGTGGCTCACACCAGTAATCCCCGCACTCCCAGCACCTAGGGAGGCTAAGGTCAGATAATTGCTTGAGCCCAGGAGTTAAGACCAGCCTGGGCAACGTAGCGAGACCCGTCCCTAGAATTTAAAATGAGAGAGAATAGGAAAAACATTAAATAAAATTCGGTCAAACATTATGTAAAATGTGACAGAGCCTTAATGGAGGAAACTAAATTTCAAAACACCATAACAAAAGGAGGTTTGGGAGAAAAAAAACAAGGTTGCAAAAAGAAGTAACCAGGGAGTGTAAGAGTTGAAGAAGGTAGAAGGGAGTCTCTCCCAATTTCCAAAGTACGGTGAGAAATATGCATTCACTAAAATTCAATTAGCTGCAAACTCTAAATTCTGTGAGACTAACAACCAAAAAAACACTTACCAACATAAGCTCCTAATTCTTGTAATTTCCCCTTAATGGCACTCTGAGAGAAAAAGAGCAAACGTGCATGTGAGAAAGGCGGCTCTAGGAAAACAAGACCGGACTCTACAGCGGCTGAGGCCACTTTGCTGGTGCGCGCACCTCCGGATCCCTCGGGCCGGGGCGGGGAGGAGCCTCGCCTGCACCGCCCCCCCACCCCGCACCCCACTCCAGCTCCGGCCCCGCGGCGCCCACCTCCCGCAGCGGATCGAAAGCGGCGCGCTGCGGGAGGTTGCTCCAGCCAGGCCTGCGCCTGTACTTGCATTTCCCGGCGGCTACTTCAGCCGCAGCCCCGCTCAGAGGCCGCAAATGTCCCCAGGCCCGAGGCGGCCTGGACGAGGAGGAGCCGCAGCCCGCCAGGAGCGTCCAGCGGAGGCCAGGCCGCGGCGTCCATCCGGGCCCACGGTCCCCGTTACTCCTGACAACCGGCCGCTCGCCGAGACCTGGCTTCCTACCCCCGCCCGGCACGGGCCTCACCCGGATCTTGCGGCTGATCTCGGTGCCGATCTCCATGGCTCTGCGGCGTGCGGGAACTCAGCACTGCGCGGCGCTTGGCTTACCCGGAGGCTGCCGCGGACTCCTACCCCGCAACCAGGCCACCACCGCCTACTCCTCCGTTCCGCCCCCGGCCGCGCACACGGCGTATCCCCGCCCCCGCCGGCGCGGCGCGCCGGAGTGAGCGCGCATGCGCCCGTGTCCGCGCTTGCGCACGCCTTGTACCCGCGAAACCTGTGCTCAGGCACGGAAGGCGGCGGCGTGCGCGTGTGGGTGGCCTTGCCGCTCAGTCTCCTGGGCACCTCGGGGACCTTTCGTTAGTCTCTCTGCTGGCCCTCCGCTTATTCATTTTATTCTCTCTTGGATGGTAAGAATGAATTAAATGTGTAGCAGAAAGATCTTGGGCTGTGATATGAGACGCGAGTTCAAATCCAGCCCTAACTTACTGTCAGTGTGGTATCGGTCCAGGTATTTCAACTTTTCTTACCTGTAAAATGGAGTCTGCCCCTTAGAGGTTGCACTGCAATTACCCTTGAAGGGAAAATGGACTATCCAGAGCAACAGAGCCAATCCGTCAAGTCTTTGACTCTGCATTACCCTGGCCCTCCTGGGTTTGGTTCTGCCTTCCTTCTCCCAGGCCCACCCGTGGCCTCTCCCCGAGAGGAATCCCATCCTCCTGCTTCTCTGAACACCCTCCGTGGGACAACACTTTTGTTCTGAGGACTTGTGAACTCTGTGCTGATAATGACTGAATTTTCCATCAGCCTTGAATTCTCACACAAACTCCTCTCCCAAATTCTAAGTGCCTACTCTTATTTTCTCCCAATTCAGCACTTAGAAGTCGCCTTCATCTCCCCTTCCTCCACTCAATAGGTTACTACTCTTGATTCCCCAATTTGTATCAATAGCTGAATTCTCCCTGTCCCTGATCACAAAACCTGGGAAACCAAGGAGGCACAGAGAGGTCTCCTTTCTCCCTCATATCCACTAATTCCTGAGAGTGACCTCTGTTATCCATTGCTGCATAACAGATGACCACAAATTTAGCAGCTTAAAACACAAACGTTTATCATCTCATGGTTTCTGTGAGTCAACCTCACTGGGTCCTCTGCTCAGGGTCTCAGGCTACAATCGAGGTGTCAGGCAGGCTGTATTCTCATCTGGAGGCTTGACTGAGGAAGAATCTATGTTCAGGCTCATTCAGGTTGTTAGCAAGAATTCATTTCCGGCTGAGTGCGGTGGCTCATGCCTGTAATCCCAGCAGTTTGGGAGGCTGAGGCTGGCGGATCAGCTGAGACCAGGAGTTCGTGACCAGCCTGGGCAACATGGCAAAAACATGTCTCTTCAAAAGTACAAAAAATTAGCTGGGCGTGGTGGCATGGACTTCTAGTCTCAGCTAGTTGGGAAGCTGAGAGGGGAGGATTGCTTGAGCCTGGGAGGCAGAGGTTGCAGTGAGCCAAAATCATGCCACTATACTGCAGCCTTTATGACAGAGTGAGACCCTGTCTCAAAAAAAAAAAAAAAAAAAAAAAATTCATTTCCTTGTGGCTTTATGAGTAAAGACCCAGATTTTTTTCTGGCTATCATATGGAAGCCACCCTAAAGTCCTAGAGGCTGCCCACAGTTCTTTGCCAAAGGGTTCACTAACATGTCTGTTCACTTAAGCCAATAAAGGCCAGCCACAGTGGCTCATGCCTGTAATTTCAACTCAGTGAAGTAGAGGTGGGAGGATCACTTGAGGCCAGAAGTTTGAGACCAGCCAAGGGCTTTCATTTAATTAAGTTAGGCCCACCCAGGACCTGACCCCAAAATCAGCTGATTCACGACCTCATTTACATCTGCCAAACCTCTTATTTTTGCCACGTTTATTACCTAAGCAATCCACACTAGGGGTCAGGAGTGGGTTGTGGGGACAGCAGGAGCAGGAGCTGTGGGGCTACCTAGGGTCTGTCATATGGTCCTTTAATAATCTCATATAATCCTTTCTTGTGAATTCCTATGGCATCTATATGGAAGCTATTAGTATAATATATTCTGAGCAATGTTATTTCGTGTGTGTGTGTGTCTTCCCTAACAAAATTATAAACTCTCTGTAGAGCTTCGTATTTCTCCAACCTTTCAGGATGCTGGACACATAGTAAGCACTCATTAAATATTTATAGGGTAAAAGAAATTAAAGACCTAATTTACAAAAGCATTCCTCAAGGATAAATCCAGTGATCATACACTCATTCAACATTGATGACAGGCAGCAGAGCAGAATGACACAGAACAAGGGCACTGCAGCCAGACTGTCTGGGTCTGAATCCTGGTTCTGCCACTCCCTCTGAGACCTCCGGCAAATTGCTTCTCATCTCTGTGCCTCAGTTTCCTTATCTGTGATATAGGTATGATACTAATTTCACCTGCAAAGAGTTACTATAAGGATGAAATAAGTTAATATTTGTGAAGCATATTGAACTGTGCCTGGCTTATAGCAGTATTATGCTTGCTGATTAAAAATTAAGTACCTACACTCGGATACAGTGCTATGAGCCAGAGAGAAAAGAGGAGCAAGACCAACTCCCTGCTTTCATGACACTCACAATCCAAAAGACAGATGAATTACTTTTATTCCTTTACCAACCATTTCAGAACTAAGAACAAAAACATGTTTTACCATTACTGGGTATGGTAAAATATTCTCAGTCAATATTTACATAATATTGAAAATAACATTTAATAAAAACTAATGTTTTCATTAAAACATTCAGAGTAGGGAAACTTATTAAACTATATTCAAGAAAGTGTTAACTTTTAGGACAATGAGCTAACTTTTAGGACAACTATGGAAAAGAGACTGAAAGGCTGCTTGAGACCTCCCACCTTTAGATCTAAGATGTTACAATGTCTAGATCACAGGAGGGGCAAACCCACTAAACCAATGGTTCATTTGGTGTTCCAGTGCAGTTCCAGGCACTTCCCTGTAAACTGCAGCTTCACAAACTACATCACATCTCGAAGAAGATGTTCATGACAGTGCCCTAAGAGAAGCCATTAGAGGGAGTAGGCATGCTGGGCTTGAAAAAGACTAAACTGGACAGTTTTTTGTTTTTTTTTTTCCCCCAGCTTGTAAATGTTCTCTGATTCAGGGGAAACGACATGTTTTCCTCTAGGGGATAGTGTGAAGACCAGATTTCAACAAACCCAAAGTGCCAGCTAAGAGGGCTTTGGGCTGTCTTCCAAAAAGAATAGATGACTGAAAAGAGCATTGGCTTTGAAGTCAGAAGGGCTGAGTACCAACCCCATCTCCATGTCGCCATGAGTCTTCTAACATTGCCCCCCAACCACGTCTGCAATCTCTTCTCAGGTTGTATTTCAGCTGGATGTTGCACATCCTTTGCACGTGTGCGCATGTCTGTGAGTATGTAGAAGCACTGGGGGTGGGGGAAGGTGGGGTGGGGATGGGGGTGTTCTGCTTGAAAATCTTTTCTTTTTTTTTTTCTTTTTTTTTTTTTTGAGATGGAGTCTCACTCTGTCGCCAGGCTGGAGTACAGTGGCATGATCTCAGCTCACTGCAACCTCCACCTCCTGGTTTCAAAGGATTCTCCTGCCTCAGCCTCCCGAGTAGCTGAGACTACAGGCGTGTGCCACCACACCCAGCTAATTTTTGTATTTTTAGTAGAGACAGAGTTTCACCATGTTGGCCAGGATGGTCTCGCTCTCTTGACCTCATGATCCGCCTGCCTCGACCTCCCAAAGTGCTGGGTGTGAGCCACTGTACCCGGCCCAAAGCTTTGCTTTTCTTTGAGTACTCAGTCAACCTTTTTTTGTCCTTCCAGACTCAAGCAGAAGCTGATCACAGTGATTAACCAGACATCACCAGTCCATTCAGACTATAAAGTATAACCATGTATAAATTTCCTCACCTACTACAATTACATATTCACCTTTTGTTCACATGGTGAGTCTTTGAGGACAGGGGTATGCATCTATTTACCTTTCTCCTTGCAGCACCTGGCTTCTAAATATATGTGGGCTGAATGGACAAGCGTTTTCCAATAGTGATTATCACATGGCATAGACACACTTGGATCAAAGGCCCTAAGTGTTGGGAATTACAGTCACAGCAGTCACTTGCTACTGAGGCAGACATGCTTCTCCATTTCAACAAACACACTGCCAAGATAATAATTTCTCTGATGCCCAGGGGAATCTATCCATAAAATGATTGCTCGTTTGCAACTGAAAAGGTGTTGCATGTGACACAGTATTGAGTGTGGTAGGCAGAACTTAAGGTGCAGATTCAGAGACCAAAGACTTCACATTTCTATTTTTTTTTTTTTTTTTTGAGATGGAGTCTGGTGCTTGTCCCCTAGGCTGGAGTGCAATGGCGCGATCTCAGCTCACTGCAACCTCCACCTCCCGGGTTCAAGTGATTCTCCTGCCTCAGCCTCCCAAGTAGCTGGGACTACAGGCGCCCTCCACCATGTCTGGCTAATTTTTGTATTTTTAGTAGAGACAGGGTTTCATCATGTTGGCCAGGCTGGTCTCGAACTGCTGACCTCGTGATCCGCCCGCCTGGGCCTCCCAAAGTTCTGGGATTACAGGCGTGAGCCACCGTGCCCAGCCACACATTTCTAGTTCTAGCCCTCACTGTCCCCTTCCTCAGGGATCATTATCTTTTTTTTTTTTTTTTTTTCTGAGACAGAGTCTCACTCTATCGCCCAGGCTGGAGTGTAGTGGTGCGATCTCAGCTCACTGCAACCTCTGCCTCCTGGGTTCAAGAGATTCTCCTGCCTCAGCCTCCTGAGTAGCTGGGACTACAGGCATGTGCCACCTGCCCAGCTAATTTTTTTTTTTTTTTTTTTGAGATGGAGTCTCGCTCTGTCGCCCAGGCTGGAGTGCAGTGGTGCGATCTTAGCTCACTGCAAGCTCCGCCTCCCAGGTTCACGCCATTCTCTTGCCTCAGCCTCCCAAGTAGCTGGGACTACAGGCGCCCACCACCATGCCTGGCTAATTTTTTATATTTTTAGTAGAGACGGGGTTTCACTGTGTTAGCCAGCATGGTCTCAATCTCCTGACCTCGTGATCTGCCCACCTCGGCCTCTCAAAGTGCTGGAATTACAGGCGTGAGTCACCGTGCCGGGCGTAATTTTTGTATTTTTTTAGTAGAGATGGGGTTTCATCATATTGGCCAGGCTGGTCCTGAACTCCTGACCGCGTGATCCACCCGCCTCGGCCTCCCAAAGTGCTGGGATTGCAGGCATGAGCCACCGCGCCGGGCATAATTTTTGTATTTTTTTTAGTAGAGGTGGGGTTTCACCATATTGGCCAGGCTGGTCCTGAACTCCTGACCTCGTGATCCACCTGCCTTGGCCTCCCAAAGTGCTGGGATTACAGGCGTGAGCCACCGCGCCCAGCCAGGAATCATTATCTTTGTGTGGCAGGGCATTCATTCAATTTGGATTTTTGCAGATGATGATAATTTATACAGTGGGTATTCACCATGCTATCAGAACAGATTAACTTTTGAACTTCTAAGAAAACACTAGTCAGTGCACCCACCAAACCACAGTTTCCTTTCCTTTTTTTTTTTTTTTGAGACAGAGTCTTGCTCTGTCACCCAGGCTGGAGTGCAGTGGCATGATCTTGGCTCGCCACAACCTGTGCCTCCCGGGCTCAAGCGATTCTCATGCCTCAACCTCCCCAGTAGCTGGGACTACAGGCATGCTCTACCACTCCCAGCTAATTTTTGTATTTTTAGTAGAGACGGGGTTTCTTCATGTTGGCTAGGCTGATCTCGAAATCCTGACCTCAGGTGATCTGCCCTCCTAGGCTTCCCAAAGTGCTGGAATTACAGGCATAAGCTACCACGCCCGGCCTCCTTTCATCTTTTTGTCTTTCATCATTTTATGTGCTGGGCTTTCTTTTTACATTTCAATTTATTTATTTTAGTAAGAAATAACTTCCAGTGTAAAAGTATGTATAAGTATACCACCTTCTGGATAACAAGAGGGGGTAAAGATACTTATATGTAGTTGCTTGTAACTCTGCAGAACATCTCTGTAAGGATACAGAGGAATGAGGGAACACTGGTTACCCCCCAGGAGAAGAGCTGGGTGTCTAGCAGGCAGGGTGAGAAGGGGACTTTTTACTTACATCCTTTTGTATCTTTGGGGGTGGCACCATATAAATTATCTCACTTCCTTAGATATGAAACACAAGCTAATAATTTATGTCTAATATTTTGAAGGCATTATTCAAGTGCCTTCCCATGAATGTTACTGCCAAATTAACATAGCTGAGGGAAAATAGGGCTTAGGTACTTGGTCAGTAAATGACATCTGTGGACTGTGAGGGAGGAAGTTCAGCTCAGTTGTCTAACATCTCTTGGGTTTTACGGTCATTTTCTATTTTTAAAATTCTTTTATTTTCTTCCTGATTCAATTAACAAGTTTTTATTTAGTGCCTACTCTTTGCCCAGTACTGTCCTAGGAATCCTAGGAGATATAAAAGAAGCCGTCATGAAACAACTTTTACAGTTCTTGCCAAGTGTGGAGATCACTGTGGAATGGTGTGGCTAGAAAGTCATCCTGGAAGCAGAGTCTTACTTGCAGAGAAGTAGAAGGCTTAGACAAATGGAAGGAGGGCAGGAGGGGCTGCTGGCCAGGGGCAAAGCTTGACAGGGGCAGAAAGCGATACGGGTGGTCAGGCCCGTTTGGAAAGTCCCTATAGGTCAGGCAGAAGAACTTAACCTTGGGAGTCCATTAGCAGTGATAAGAGAAGGAAGCCTGGTATTAGCAAGCAAATAAGAGAGAACTGAGAAACCAGATGCCAGGAGACCACCCTTGTTGCAATAATCCAGATGTAAAATGATAAGGGTTTGGATTTAGAATGTTCTAGGGGGAACAGAAAGGAAACAAAGAATTCATTAAACATTTCAAAGGAGGAAATACTAGGTCTTGACGACAGGCTGGAGATGAGAATGGGAGAAGTCACACATGATTCCAATTTTTCTACCTTAGGAAGCCAGCAAAGTGACTTCTTTTTAGATCTCTTTTCTTTCCTCACACACAAATTGACCCCCTCATAGAGTTCAGTTGAAATATCAATTACAAACAGAATTGATCTATTTTTTTCCCTTGGAAACACAGGTAATCTTATTTGTCTTTAGCTAAATGACCCAAGATGCACCTTGCTGGGCTTTGCTCTTGGATAGCACTCATACCTCTATGACAATGCTCCCCGCTTTGGCCTTGTACTGCCTGTGTGGTGTGCAGGTGCGTTTATCACCCACTAAACCAAAAGTCCGTGTTGTGCAGGGACCACATCTCATGCATAGTTAAGTATTCAAAACTTTTTAATTGTTTAAGAAAATGAGATTTACATGAAACAATACTTTAAAAAGCTTTCCAGAAACAACAGCATTAAAACAAAATCATTGAAATTAAAATTTACATAAATTAAAAGAGTCTGTGTTCCACATGCCAAGAGAAGATCTTACACTATTGTAATAGTGGTAGGGTCACACAGTTTTACTCCTCAGCTTAAGTGCTGCAATACAGTAATAATGCATTACAAGAATACTGTGTAATAAACGTTAAACGAAACACTTCATATATACTTTGCACAAGTTATTGGATATTGCTTAGTATTTATTTCCCCCACCCCTGCGGTGCAAAGATATTAATATCCCTGTTTTTTTTTTTTTACTTTTTTGAGACGGAGTCTCGCTCTTTCACCCAGGCTGGAGTGCAGTGGCGCAATCTCGGCTCACTGCAGGCTCCGCCCCCCGGGGTTCACGCCATCCTCCTGCCTCAGCCTCCTGCGTAGCTGGGACTACAAGCGCCCCCCACCTCGCCTGGCTAATTTTTTGTATTTTTAGTAGAGACGGGGTTTCACCATGTTAGCCAGGTTGGTCTCGATCTCCTGACCTCGTGATCCGCCCGCCTCGGCCTCCCAAAGTGCTGGGATTACAGGCGTGAGCCACCGCGCCCGGCAATATCCCTGTTTTATAGGAGAGGAAACAGGTAAAGAGAAGTTAAGAAATTTGCACAAGGTCATCCAGCTAGTAAATGTTGGAGCTGGGATTTGAACCCAGACAACTTTATCAAGTCTCCATCCTTAACAGTTCTGCTCTGCATTGCATACGCAGACAGCTCCCTTTTGGGGACTGACGGGTTATTTGAGGCATATGAACCATTTTTTGGTGTGTGGGGGGGCTTTCCCACCCAGTACTGTAAGTGTCTAGTTACATGGGGCATAACCTTAGGAGCAAGCAGGAAAAGAAGAAATGTATTCCACTAGTGTTCAGAAATATACCAGAGTAAACGAATAACCATCAATAACAGCATTTTACAGCTTACCTAATAACACAAGAATAAAACCCTTCATCTGGAACCTAAATAATACTCCCTCCTCTCATTTTATTAAAAGCCTTGCTTTATTTGGAAACTCTTAAAATAAGTGATCATACGATTAAAAAAAGCAGCGGCGCGCCCCCTCCCCGGCGGCCGGGCGCAGCTGTCCGCGCCTCCCCCGCGCGGCTGCCCGCATTCCAACTCTCTGAGGTCACTGGCCGCCGCCGCCTCCCCGGATCCGCCCGCCCGGCCCAGGGGGAGGGACGCCCGGGCCCGGCCGCCCCGCTGCTCCGGCCGCGCGTCCCGCGTCGGTCCGACAGTCTGTCCGTCCTCCTGCCACCCGCCGCCCCCGCAGGGCTTCTTTGTGCGGCGCTCCTCGCCGGCAGGTCCCACCTCCAGGCCTCGCCCGTCGCCGTCGCCACCGCCGGACTCTGCCCAGGGGAATGGTCTGCGGGCCGGGTTTTTGGAGACAGGAAGTGAGGCGTGCAAGCCCCATGAGCGCGCCGCGGCGCGGGCTGGCGTGCGGGTGCGGCTGCGGCGGCCGCGCGGCGGGGCCCCGGGAGGCGGGTCGCTGAGCGGGGCGCCCGGTCCCGAGGATGCGGGAGCGGGAGCAGGTGAGGGCGCGGGCCCCGGCCGGCGGGAGGGGCGGGCGCCGGCACGAGCGGTGGGGTGTGTCCGCTCGCCCGGACCCCGGAGCGCGCCCGCGGCCCCGGAGTCCAGGAGAATGGGGCGCGGCGGCCAGACCCGTAGCAGAAGCGTAACAAAGAGAAAAGTCTTGCTTTTCCAGGTTCGCTCTCATGTACTTGAGTAATTTCTAAAAGGAATCTTGAACTTCTATTCTGAACACCCTGGCCGATTGTTGCGGGTTAATTCTGGATCAGGGTTTTAAATGTGTTAGGCACATTTGTGCCTCTCAGAATATGTAAACGTGGAATTCGCCAGATAACTTTGGCGAGAAGGGGCGCAGGGAAGGACTGTTTGGTAACGCCTGGGTTTGTTTTGGGAGTAGAGTGTTTACTCTGGAAAAAAGAATTCTTGGATCTGCAAATTCCGACTTGTGATTTCTGCAAATCCTGATTAGATTGGCCGCTCTTGGCATGCTCGTCCTATTTTCTTTTTTGCTGAGAAAGCCTTATAATAATAGCGTATGCTCACAAACACATTCAAAACATTCATGTGCTCCAAGTGACAACTGCTCTATGCCTAATAGTTGCTGACAGTTTATTTATTTATTTTTTTAAGTTTGGGATACGACAGTAATTTTACTCTCAATATAGTCCGTTTTGTTTCTAGGGCATTTTATTCGGGAGCATCTACGCACAGATGTTTTCTCCGTGAGAAACATGGGTTTAATGCTATAGCTATAGATATTATTCTAAAAATGTCACATACTCTCTCCTTTTAGTGCTTATTTTATTTTAAAGCAAGGTTGGCAAAATTACATGTGGTGAGGACCTTAATAGGAAGGGGGAAACGCTGTAAGATTGAGAAGTAAAGTGTATTTGAGGAACTTTTGGAAAGGGATGTAGAGAGGGAAAATAAAAATGAATTCACAAATAGTTCAGACTGCCTTTTGTAAACTTGTACTGAAGAAGAATCTAGTATGTATCCGTTTACTTACCACAAAACAAAGATTTTGTAGAGAAACAAAATTATCTCCTAGTTTTCCTTTAATAGCTATTTATAAATTATGTTGACTTTAGTAAATAATTCCAGACCCAATCACTTTCATATTATTGCATATTATTTTATACCTGAAACAGACCTCCCCAAAGAACTCTTAAATTTCTACTCATCTTGGTTTTATTATCCTAAGACATTCATAATTGTATTACATCATTTGGCAACAAATACTGCATATTACTGAAAATTAAGATGTGTAAATCATTGATAAATTTGTAAATTATTAAACTAAATCATTGTTTTAACATAGTGGGTTTTATATAAATAAGCAAAAAGCAAGCCATTCTTACGGATAGATCTTGTTGGGGCGATGCACCATGTACACACACACTGCAACTTTTTCAATTTCATCTACCAAAATAAGAGATAACTTTGACTTTTCCTTTATCCCTGATGCAGTAATACATTTCAAGTCTGAGGGACAATTGAAAGTTTTACTGAGTTTGCTTAATCAGAGCTTAATAATTAAGTTATACAGTGTAGTATCTATTGCTTTCAAGGCATAGTTCTATGTAGTGAAAAGACTACCATATTTGAATGGCACCTAATACAAATATTTATCTTTCCTCTACACATATGCAATATCTTGTCTGTTCGTCTACACTACCTAATCCGCCCAGTTTCCAGTTACCATAATTTTTATATAAAATTGAAACTCACCATCTGATCTCATGAAAGGGTGTTTAGTATGCATATTTATAATCCTTAAATATTTACTCTTGGTTTATCAATTTTCTAGTTAAAAGCTTATTATTTAAAGTTGTCATTTGCTAATTTTTTTCCATCTTGCTTTACTTACTTCGTTTATACCCCTGAAACAGCAAAGAGCATTGAAAACTACTGGAAGTGGAAACCATATCTTTTAATATTTACTTTCTGTTTCCCTCGATAGTATGGTGCTTTTACCTACAGAAGGCACTCAGCAAATGCTGTTAATTAACACAGTGCTTTAGGTAGTTCCAGCGTTGTTTTCTTCTTCTGGCCTTCCCCTATCCCTTGTTTTTAATATTTTGATTTTCCTGGCTATGGGGAATAACCAGAACTCAAAACAAACAAACAAAAAACTAGCCAGATAAAACCGTGGTTGGGTCCTTATTAGAGATACAGCTCTGTATGTAATTATAGCATGTTTGTAATCTCCTTAAAGACAGCGACGGCTTAGGGATTCGTCTTAGATTTCTCACGATGCTCATTCCGCTGTTTTGTTCCCAGAGACGCAATACACATTTGTGGAATGGAATTTCAAAATGTTAAGTTTGGCAAAGCCGAGGGTAGTAGCGGAACCCTTTTCTCCAGGTCTGCCATTCCCTAACCCTGAGTGCCCCATCACCTCTGGGCCTGAGACCCAGTCAGGAGAGCAGGACCCAGCAGAGTACTGGGAGTGTGGAATTTGGGATCGATTCCCAGCTCAGCCCGTCCTAGCGTGAAACTGCGAAAGCCGCTTCTCTTCCTGAAGCCTGGGTTCTGTCTGCCAGATGAGAGGGTCGGGAGCACATCCTGCCTCTCCGCGCGGCCCCGGGCCGGAGCTCAGCATAGCCAGCTATAGCTGGGTCTCGCTAAGTGATTGATCCCCAGCAGGCAATCTCTGCGCAGAAGGAAGGTGGGGAACCGTCTCAGGACCCTGGAAACATGCGGGATTTTGTAGACTCGTTTAGGGAGAAAAAACTAATCCAGGTGATATAAAAATCCCCAGCTGGTGCTCGTCCCCATTTACCTCGGCCCAGAAGTTACCATCAACAGGTCTGGTTAAAAACTCTGTTAGAGCCCGGCGTGGTGGCGTGCACCTGTGGTCCCAGCTACTCGAGAGGCTGAGGCGGGAGGATCCCTTGAGCCCAGGTGTTCGAGGCTCCGGTGAGCTACGATAGCGCCACTGCACTCCAGCCTGGGTGGCATAGCGAGACGTTGTAAGGAGCTGTATAAAACACGTTGTAAGGAGCGTATTTTGAGGTACTGTGGCTCCAAAGCGGGCATCCCACGAGGCCCGCCCAACCTCTCCACCGCCAGTAGGGCTCGCGCTGGTCTCTTTAAATGTTCCCTTCGGTAGCCAAGGGACCGGTCCTTTTAGAGCGCGTCCGTCCAGAAACGCGGCTGTAGAAAGAGGGTTCCGGGGCCTCCGAGTCTAGTGGTTGGCCTGGCAACGCCGCGTGCTCTTCCCAAGGGGAGGACGCGGGAGAAGCCGGGGTCTGAGTGCCCCAAGGTCCCGTGGGCTTCTTGGGTTTGTTGCCCCCCGGCCGCTCATTAATTCAGGATGGCGTGGTAGGCCTCGCCCACCTCCCCTTCTGGGCCGCGGCTCTGCTTAGGTGAAGGCCTGTTTGGGCGTCCCCACCCTGGACAGGGGCCGGAGTCTGGATTTTCAGAACTGCCACTCTTCTAGTGGTAAATGGATAACGAACGTTTTTGGGTCTTTTATGATGTTTATCAGTAAATCAATTTGATGACGTAAATACTTCCACAAGCGCTTGTTAGGCACCTCACCGCGTTTGAACCACACCCCTGCCATTCTTAATGGGGATTATTCCTCCCATTTTCCTTCAGAGTTAATTTTCTAAAGGGATTGGGATTGGAACCTAGCTCATTTGGGGGTATTTTGCACTTTTCTCACTTAAGGACTAAAGAACTCTGACATTTGGAGTATTACAACCTGAAAGAGTTACCTATGAAAAAACAACACCTTATCCAAAATAGGAAGAGGACCACGAATACTAACTACTAAATTTGGAATTACAGTAGTGCTGGCCATTATCTCATTTAATCCTGACGATGGCCCAGTTTGCTATCCGTATTTGTAGGATACAGTGAAGGGTGGAGTCTGACCCTGAGCCCAACACAACTCAAATAAAATTCCACCCTGCCTCCCGGGTCCTGTTAGTGCCTTCTTTTTTCCAGCGGAGAGGGACGGCTTATTCTTTGGACACAGCTTGACTGGCTTTTCTTTATATAAGTAAAGCTCAGCGTTATCTTTGCTTAACTAACGGCGTTCCTCTTTCCCCAGCGCTGGCGTCAATGCTCCCTTCCTCGGGCCATTGGAGACTCCGTTGCTTTTTAATGGCGGCAGCGGCTGCTGGCTGAGCAACTGGAGGCCGGACAGTGTTCGTCCCATCCGGAGAGGATCGCTTTCTCCTGGCGTCACTACCACTGGGTTGGTGCGGGTAGCTTTTCCCTCTTTGCTCCTCCACCCTTGAAGAAAGAAGAAGATGCCACTGCCATTTGGGTTGAAACTGAAACGCACCCGGCGCTACACGGTGTCCAGCAAGAGCTGCCTGGTTGCCCGGATCCAGCTGCTTAATAACGAGTTTGTGGAGTTCACCCTGTCCGTGGAGAGCACTGGCCAGGAGAGCCTCGAGGCCGTGGCCCAGAGGCTGGAGCTGCGGGAGGTAAGCCACCTAAAGACACTGCAGGCCGGGCGCGGGTGGCTCACGCCTGTAATCCCAACACTTTGGGAGGCCGAGGCGGGCGAATCACAAGGTCAGGAGTTCGAGATCAGCCTGGCCAATATGGTGAAACCCCATCTCTACTAAAAATGCAAAAATTAGCCGGACGTGGTGGTGGGCGCCTGTAGGGTGTGGTGGCAGGCACCTGTAGTCCCAGCTACTCGGGAGGCTGAGGCAGGAGAATTGCTTGAATGTGGGAGGCAGAGGCTGCAGTGAGCCGAGATCGTGCCACTGCACTCCAGCCTGGGCTACAGAGCAAGACACCAGCTCAAAAAAAAAAAAGAAAAAAAATTAGCTGGGCGTGGTGGTGGGCGCCTGTAATCCCAGCTACTGGGGAGGCTGAGGCAGGAGAATCGCTTGTACCCAGGAGGCGGAGGTTGCAGTGAGCTGAAATCACACCACTGCACTCCAGCCTGGGCGACAAGAGTGAAACTCTGTCTCAAAAACAACAACAACAACAACAACAACAACAACAACAAACACTGCAGGCTTCTCTGGCCCGCATGCTGGCTGTGTGTTCTAGCCCACAGGCCACTCACTATGTGTCCCTGGCTGGGATGTCTGAGTTGAGCCTGTAGTCCCCTCCTCGTGAAGCAGGAATAGATTAGAGCAAGAAGTCTTCCCTTGGGGTGCCCTATAAGAACTAATGGTGCTTATTTTGAATATGTTTATATTCCCCCCTAACGTGATCCAGAATCAAATGTGAATACACTTTGGGTTGTTCAAATTTCCATTTTCTAATATATCCCCAGTGGTCATCCTGATCTCTAGTACAGTTTACTGACTTCATTCTTTCTTTTTTGTTCATTTTCTTTTTTTTTAGAGACAAGGTCTAGCTGTGTTGCCCAGGTTGGTCTCAAATTCCTAGGCTCAAGCGATGCTCCTGCGATAGGCATGTGCCACCATGTCCGGTTCCTGACTTCATTCTTTCAACGTTCATTGAGTAAACAGAAAATTCATTGACTATATTCTTACAGGCCAAATCAAGGTTCTAGAGACATATTGCCTGAACTCAGTTTGAGTTCTAGTTTCCTCACCATCTGCTTCTGTTACTTTGGACAAGTTATGTGATATCTCTGAGCCCCAGTTCTCCATCTGAACCATGGGGATAACTGTGACACCTAATTCTCAGAGTAGCATAAGGTCATAAGCTCTGCTAACTAGTCTATTGGAGTACTGATTGGGAGGTTTGCCCAGGAAACCCCTAATCTAGTTGGTAGGAAGTTATGGAGTACTCATGTATCTATATAATGTCTTAAATGTAAAATGTTATGCAAGGCCTGTGAAGAAAGGTCTCTAATTAAACCTAGGACCCTCCCTACCTTTGGCTACCTGGTTCTGGGGTAAGGGAAAGTTAAAGAAACTGGTTATTCCACCTAAAAAGTCAGGAATAGATGAACTTTGCTCCTGGTGACCATCCAATCACTTATATGATCACTCAGTATTGAAGACGCATAAGTGCCAAGCACATACATACTTGGAAGCTCACCCTAGTGTTGTTGCCAATAAGAAAACAGGCATGATGCATACTGTGATAAGGGAAGTAGAGGGTGTGCTATAGCCAGAGGGAGGTGCAGCAAAGGGAAGGCTGCTCAGTGAAGTTGATTCTGAGCTGTGACCTGAGGATGGGGCAAGGGAGTCCTATCAAGGGCTGGAAGACTTCCAACAAAGAGAACTGCACAGGGCCAAAGACGCAGAGGCAGCTGGTCTGCCTGAAGCCTGAAGTACGTGGAGGAAAGGCTGACTGTAAGGGCCACACAATGAGGATTTTTTATTAAAGGATTTGGATTTATCCTGAGGGTAGTGGGGAAGTTAATGAAGGGTGTAAACAGGTGTGGTACTATTGTTTCTGTGAAGAGTGAGCCCTTTGGAGAATGATTTGAGGGGAGTGGTTCAGGTACAGATGGTTGCCACCTGGAGTTGGATAGGGTTGGAGACAGGTGGTTGGAATCTGGAGATACTCAGGACCTACCGAGTCATAGGGAAGGGTTAGCATGGGTCCTGGTTGATATTCAGGTTTTCAGTAGATGGTGGGGCTATAACAGAGAGGAAACGTGAAAGGAAGTGCAGATCTATTAGGGGCAAGGAGGAGCATGTGGTGAGTTCGGTTTTAGAAATACTGAGTTTAAGGTGCCAGTTGGAGGTGTTGAATAGACAGATGGATTTGCTGATCTGGAGTTCAGGCATGAGATCCAGGTTGGAGGGAAGATACTGGGAAGTATCAGCCTAAGTGACTTCATTAAAGCCAGAAGATGGTATGAGGCTCTCCAGGGGAGAAAAAGAGGACATCGCAGACCCCTCATGGTAGATTAGAGGAGGGGAGAGTGTTGGAAGGAAACTGAGATGAAATTGCCCGAGAAGAAGAAAGAAAACCACAACAGCAGGCCTCAGTAACCAGTCCCTGCTTACTTGCATTTATTCTTTTTTAGGGATGGGGTCTCACTCCATCACACAGGCTGGAGTACAGTGGCACTGTCATAGCTCAATGCATCCTCAAACACCTAGGCTCAAGTGATCCTTTTGCCTTAGCCTGCCAAGAGCTGGGACTACAGGTACACACCACCACACCCAGCTAATTTTTTTTTTTAACTTGTATTTTTGAGATGGAGTCTTGCTACGTTGCCCAGGCTGGTCTGGGAGTTGTTTCCTCTAGTTATCTTCCTGCCTAAACCTCCTGAGTAGGTGGGATTACAGGCATGTGCCACCTTGCCTGGCTTAGTGGCATATTCTATTTATTTATTTACTTTGCTTGCTTCGACTTTTTTTTTTTTTTTTTCCTGTTATGGTTTCTTCTTCCTGTAATTTTCTTCCTCATGCACCAGCTCTGTCTATAACGCCTAGAGAGTCAGCTTCTTGAGGAACTGTGGTTTATTTATTTTTATACCAGGTGTGGAATGTGTTCAGTAAATACAGGGAGAACTGAACCCACAGGCATTGCGTTCCTTCTGTTAATAAGTCCAGAGAAATTGCCATCCCTTGTTAGAAGTTACCAGTCTCAGGGAACAAGTAACTTTATATAGCTGTGGGTATATTTTGAGCCTGATTTTTAACAGAAGAGGAAACAGGCATGGTTCCTAGAAAATGTTTTGCCCTTGGAGAGTCTGTCCCATAATTTCCGACATTTAGTAACAGTCATGGGTAGAAAGTTTGTATAGCAAACTTTTCCTTTGAAAGCCCCAGAAGCTCTGCTCTGTAGCATATAAACAGATGGCTCAGGCGTCAGGCCTAATCTTAACAAATGACTGTTCAGAAATAATCTGAGTGGGGTCACACCTGTTTCTAGTTTGTACATATAGTCTCTGTATGATTCATACCAAGAAATATCGGTATGTTGGTTTCTTGCACTGTTCTCCCATCAAGCAAATCTGGAATTATAGCATATAGATTTGGGTGAAAAACTTTGCTACTGTCCAAATATAAATGGAGGGAAAAGTCTTTACTCTTGCTTAATTGAATGCCATTTCACTTCTATAATGACAATTTTTTTTTTTTTTTTTTTTTTTGAGATGGAGTTTCACTCTTATTGCCCAGGCTGGAGTGCAATGGCGCGATCTCGGTTCACTGCAACGTCTGCCTCCTGGGTCCAAGCGATTCCCCTGCCTCAGCCTCCCCAGTAGCTGGGATTATAGGTGCCTACCACCACGCCCAGCTAATTTTTGTATTTTTTTTTTTTTTTAAGTAGAGACAGGGTTTTATCATGTTGACCAGGCTGGTCTTGAACTCCTGACCTCAGGTGATCTGTCCACCTTGGCCTCCCAAAGTGCTGGGATTACAGGAGTGAGCCACTGTGCCCGGCCCTATGATGGCAGTTACAAAGGCTGCACAATAGTATTATTATAACACTATACCCAGGGGTTTCAGCTATATCAGTAGTGTTTCTTACACTGGGTATATGGGTATTTTTTTGTTTGTTTGTATTTTTAGCCCTCATAGTTTTACAAGTGTCTAAGATATTTTAAATTAAAAGCAACATGGTTAATACACATGTATCCAATATAGTTAACTTAGGTTGCTAACTTTCTTCTAAATTCACCATATTTGAACTACAGAAAGTAACTTTTTTTTTTTTTTTTTTTGAGACAGAGTCTCGCTCTGTTGCCCAGGATGGAGTGCAGTGGAGTGATCTCGGCTCACTGCAACCTCTGTCTCCCAGGTTCATGCCATTCTCCTGTCTCAGCCTCCCAAGTAACTGGGACTACAGTGCACCCCACCATGCCCGGCTAATTTTTTGTATTTTTAGTAGAGACGGGGTTTTACCGTGTTAGCCAGGATGGTCTCGATTTCCTGACCTCGTGATCCGCCTGCCTCGGCCTCCCAAAGTGCTGGGATTACAGGCATGAGCCAAAGTAACTTTTAAAAATGGGAAAAATGAATTATTCCCTTAGGAAAATACTGCTGTTCGTTATAGCAGTAGTTTCTTTTTTTTTCTCTTTTTTTTTTTTCTTTTTTTAATTTTTTTGAAAATGTTTTATAAACCCTTGTGTCGAGGGCTGACTTTCAATAGATCGCAGCGAGGGAGCTGCTCTGCTACGTACGAAACCCCGACCCAGAAGCAGGTCGTCTACGAATGGTTTAGCGCCAGGTTCCCCACGAACGTGCGTTGCGTGACGGGCGAGGGGGCGGCCGCCTTTCCGGCCGCACCCCTATAGCAGTAGTTTCTCAAAGCTGTTGGAATTCCCTGCCTATCATTCTTCGGAGTTTCAAACATTTTTTTCAAGAGAGGCTGTGAGTCCTTATGGAATTTAAGGGGAGCTAGAAAATTCTCTCCAATTTTAAAAGTATATGCTGTAGAGGCTTGAAGGAGGTGGTGAGACAAGAGGGTGCCACCTGGGCATGGCCACTGCCTGGAGCATCACCTTGATGGAATCAGCACAGTCCAGAGTGCAAGAGTCAGGCTCAAAAATGTCATGTCATAGGAAGACCTGATTTAATCTAGCTTGCTAAAAATGATGTGTAAAACCAGGACCCAAGTTTAGTAATTTATAAGCACTAAGAACTGCCAAGGGTCCCAGGTATGTGTGCCTTCTGCCTAGGCCAAGATTTTCCTATAGTTAGGGCACATGGGAACCAGAACAAACCAGAAGTTTCTTGGTGAACATGGAATCAGAAGAGGTGTTGCCTTGAAAAAGTAGATATTTTCATAAGTCGGCCAGGCGCGGTGGCTCACGCATATAATCCCAGCACTTTGGGAGGCCGAGGCGGGCGGATCACCTGAGGTCAGGAGTTCAAGACCAGCCTGGCCTGGCGAACATGGTGAAACCCCATCTCTACTAAGAATACAAAAAAATTACCGGGATGTGGTAGTGTATGCCTGTAGTCCCAACTATTTGGGAGGCTAAGGCTGAGACAGGAGAATCACTTGAATCGGAGAGGCAGAGGTTGCAATGAGCCGAGATTGCGCCACTGTACTCGAGCCTGGGGGACAGAGTGAGACTCTGTCTCAAAAAAAAAAAAAGAAAAGAAAAGAAAAAGTACATATTTTTATAAGCAGATAATTGCTGCCTCCAGGACCAGACAAATTACTTTGAGTCAGGGCACCCTTTCCTCTGGGCGGTGCTTCAGTGCCTGTTGCCTTTTGAGATGGCTGCTTAGTAAAGTGGTTAAGACAGTCTGCAGTAGTCAGAAACACCTAGGTTGCATCCAAGTGCTGTCATTTAAGTAATTATTAAATCACTTAATTTCCCAAGTTCTTTGATTTTTCATCTGTAGGTTGGGGATAATAATAGTACCTACTTGATAGTGGTTATGAGGATTCAGTGTTAAATGTAAAACATTTAGCAAAGGACCTGGTATTTGGGAAACTCTCAATAAGTGTTCATCTTTATTACCATTGTTGTTGATGTTATATTATTGTTATTAGTGACTCCTATCCCCGTGTTGTAGTAACTGACCAAATTCTCTTCATAGGAATTCTTTTCTTTTTTTTTTTTTTTTTTGGTGAGATGGAGTCTTGCTCTTCGCCCAGGCTGGAGTGCAAATGGCGTGATCTCAGCTCACTGCAACTTCCGCCTCCCAGGTTCAAGCGATTCTCTCACCTCAGCCTCCCAAGTAGCTCGGATTACAGGCACCTGCCACCACTCCTGGTTAATTTTTGTATTTTTAGTAGAGATGGGGTTTCACTATGTTGGCCAAGCTGGTCTCGAACTCCTGACCTCAGGTGATCCACCCACCTTGGCCTCCCAAAGTGCTGGGATTGCAGACATGAGCCACTGCACCTGGTCTAAAAAGTTTTTAATCCTCAGGATATGGGGAAGTTCTGAAACCATGGAAGTCTCTTCAAGGTTATTTTTTTCATGTTTTTGCTATGGTATATTGTGTTAGTTTTATAACTTAGAGGACAGTTTTCTTTCAGCTGTTTCTGAGGTGGGTGTGTGCATGCTGGGGCCTCTTTATTGTTGTTCCCATATATGGCCTTCATATATAACTATTGTTTTGAAGTTGAGTTAAATACTGAGCCACTGCTAAAAATTACCTCCAGGGTATTTTGTTGAAGATGAAAGTCTAGTAAAATGTATACAGTGGCCTCTCGTTTCTTAATTATAGGCTTTGGTTTATCATAGATCTTTACGAAATGTTTTTTAAATTGTGCGTTCAGTGTGTTACACACAACGTCAAGTTTTTGTTCCAGAGAATGTAAGCTCCATCAAAGTAGGACTCTTGTTGACTGGAGCATTGCCAGGGTCTGGAATAGCGCCTTGCACCTTACAGTATGTTGTTGCTGAATGTTTACTTAATTTAAAAATTTAGAGTTTAGTTTTGAATTTAGATTGATAAACATGGACAGCAGTACAATTAAGTCAGCCTTTGTTTGCTCTGATTTTATTTCCTGGAGAGTTAAACATTTCCAAAGTTTTGTATACAGATAGAAAAGCACCCTTTTCTTTAGACTCTTCTTTTTCACTTTGGAGCTTCTTCTGAAACACTTAGAAAGTGATCTAGTTGTAGTGGCTCCCTGAGGTAAGATTGCTGTGTCAAGGGAGTGTCAGCTTCCTCACTGGACTTTGAACAGATACTTCTCATAGCACCTTATGGCAGATGGGGATATTTTTTCGCTAGGGGATTTGTTAGACTAGAGAGGAATCAAGCATATAACGCAAACCATAACCCTCAAGCACGACTTTAGAAAGTGTTCTTGGCCATCAAAGTGTTTTATTTTAAATTAGTGTCTTAGGTATTCCAAATATCCACTGACCTTATCTTGACGGTTATCTGAGTAGACATCAAGAATTTCATGCTTATTTCCTTGTGTACTAGCTGTTTTCATTTGGACTCTAAAAATAGCTGATATATGTGTAAAATAAAAGTCTAGTACCCAGAAACTTTTTTACCTTTTGGGCCGAATAGTTATTCATTTAGGTATGTATGTTATAAAGCAAATAAGACTGAGGTAGAGACAAGAATCTGTGAATATTTTCAGTTAGAGCTATTGGACCATCTGAAGCAAATATAATGTTAGGTTGGTTGGCCTGTCACCTAGATAGAGAAAGCTTTCCCAAGTCTAACACCAATTATAAATGATCAGGGATTTTTCTTGATGTTTAGGTTTTCTGTTACTTTTCTTCTTTGGTCTAGGAAATTAAGAATTAGCCATATAAATAAGTATGGAAATTACACATACAAACATGGAGGATATGCATTTTAAAGTCTATTCTATAATCACAAGTTATTGCAGAATTTGGAAACCTGTTTATTTGAAGAATGGAGTATTATTCAACCTAGGCTTAGTGCCTAATGAACTTAAAGGCTAGTAGCCTAAGATGTTTTCCCTCCAGTATTGGATTTTTCCCTTGAGATACCAGATGTCCTTATTTTCTTACCATCAGTCTGTCACAGTAGTGTAGTCTCAGGACCATGTGGAATTAAGCATGAATTTACTTATTCGAGATTTGTAAGGTGAGTTACAAAATGGTGGACATGAGGGAATGGATGGTGTTTTGGGGGCTCTAAGTGCTGTCACTGTCATTGGTGTATAATTTCAGATTCCATTCCTTCTAATATGTCTAGAAACTTTGACTTTCTGCTGTCTTCATTTGGGTAAATGAGCATTATTGTGCTGGAAGCTTAATTTGCCTCATTTAATCTTCACAATGAGTTAGGCGTTGCATTATCTTTTCCATTTTCAAATTAGGAAACTAAAATTATGAAAAGTTTGAGTGATTACATAGCTAATAAGCAAAAGACCCAGGATTTGAGATTTTATGTCAGACTTCTGCTCGAACTTTGACCTTTAAATTTATGGCGGTCATGGACCCCTTTGAGATCTGATGAAAACACAGAATTTTGTATACAATTTCAAGTGGTTCATAGCCACTCTCTCCGCCAAGTCCATCCATGGGCCTAGGCTGTGGGCCTGGAGGCTTCCTGGTTAAGGCAGTCTTTCCCTTTCTCTCCCTTTGTCACAGAGCAGGATCTTTCTTCCCTGGTCTTCTACTTCCCAGAGTGAAAGACACTGGAAGGATGGAATATTTGTGAACAGTTCAAGACCTTCATGATTAAAAAATAATAATTTGCCTCTGAATATAGTTCCTCTCCTCGCTGACCCTTCTGCTACAAATGCCCTTTTTTTCTTTGGCCTTCATCTTTAGGTCTCAGGAAGGGCCATTCATTCCTCAGTGGGACAACTTACTATTAAGGAAAAAGCCCCTTTCAGGGGGACAAAGGGGAGGTCATGGGTGGGAATTCCCCCACTGTACTGCTGATGGTAGATCCATGTCTGTCTTCCCTGCTAGGCAGCAGGTATGTGACGCATCTTCAGGAATTGAATGGATGATTCATTCTTCCTTTATACATTAATCAAGTTCCCAGGCCGATTGTTGAGCCCTCTGTATCATTCTTCTTGTCAGATACACACCTTATGTGAATATGGCATTTTCTTTTCTATTAACAAGGATTCATCATTCTTTTAACAGTATGCCAATTTAGCAAATATTTCCTATTCGGTTCTCTGAGCAATTTGTTCATAAACAAACGTCACTTAGATTTCCTTTATCTTTTAATGAATTGACAGAACATACAGAGGCAATTTAAATTTTTGCCTAAGATGCCAATATTACTAGAGGAAACTATGTATGTCACAAATCCTTCATGAGGATTGTCAGCATGTAGTAGAAATAACTTCCTATCAAGGGTTTGTACCACTTTCTATAGTAGATTACCCAAATATGATCATTAAAAGGTGTATAGTGTTGAGATTTATAAATGGGGCAGAGTAGTTTTGTTATTTTAAGTAAGTTTTGGCTGATTAGGCTAAGAAAATATATGGGTAACCTCATGCTGAGTAGCAAGCTCATGTGAATCTAAAAACAACTTATTGGCCGGGCAAGGTGGCTCATGCCTGTAATCATAGCACTTTGACAGGCCGAGGCAGTAAGATTGCTTGAGTCCCGGAGTTCAACACCAGCCTGGGGAACATAGTGAGACCCTATCTATACAAAAAAATTAAAAAATTAGCTGGGCATGGTGGCATATGCCTGTAGTTCCAGCTACTCTAGAGGCTGAGGTGGGAGGATCACCTGAGCCCAGGAAGGCAAGGCTGCAGTGAGCCAATGATCATGCCACTGCACTCTAACCTGGGTGGCAGAGCAAGACCCTGTCTCCAGAAAAAAATAAAAATAAAAACAACTTGTTATGTTACAGTTACTTACATGGCTCAGACTTTGTTGACTTGTCAAATGAATCTCGATGTCAAGTGAATTTTCAGCACATTGAACTTTATACCATTTGATTCAACTACAGTTGGCAAAGTTGGGTTTTGGAAGCAAAGAGGTAAAGTTTTGGTGCTCAATGGACTTGGGTTCAAATCCCTGCAGACTACCTGTGTGAACTAAGGAAACCAACTTCCCTGAGATTTGTCTCTTTTGTATGTGGTATGGCTGCATGTAATAGTAAGAATGACAGCTATGTATTGGGTATTGACCATATGCCATGCCCTGTGCTAGTTGCTTTATGTATGTTTAACCCTGTGTATAATCAACTTTGTTTCCTCCCACCATCTCAGTGATGGAGTGGACCAAAGACCGATAGCATCCATAGGACACTCATTAACTGGCAGCTCTTTTTTAGTATTCTTTAGCCATTTCCACTTTCTGTTTCATCATGTAAATTTGTTAGTTGGAATAATGTACTGAGGGATAATAATGGGTTGGAGAAAAATCACTGGTGAGGTATTATTGTTAAGTCAGGCAACTGAGTTCAGAGCTACACTGCTGAGAATTAAGATATTCACCATAACATCCTTTCTCTTCTTGCAAGTTTGGTATAAAATATCTAGAAAATAACCTTCTCATTCCCTTGTATTTTGCACTTACAAATAATATGTAGACACTTGCATGCCTGACTCGCCTGTGTTTTTATGATTGACACCTATTTTGAAGTCAAATTTATGTTTAGTGACTTAAGGAAATAACACTTAAACTATACAGTATGATAACAGAAAAATGAAGCATGTTTAATAGTGAATATGTCTAAAATTGTATTATTATTATTTGTATAATGTCTGCTACCCTTCAATAGAATGCAGATTTCTCTGTGTGATGCTATACAACTAATGCCTGGCTAGGGCAGCTAGTTGGTGATAGCCCCCTGCTAGAATTCAGGTCTTCCAGCTCTTGTTTTAGTACTTTTCTCTCAATATACTGCTTTTCCATGGAGCCATTGCCATTTTCCTAAAAGAAAAGCAATCCAAGTGTTGATATTGTCTATTTACTTTAAAAGGAAATAAAGGAAAGAATGCCAGGCGTGGTGGCTCATGCCTGTAATCCTGGCACTTTGGGAGGCCGAGGTGGGCGGATCACCTGAGGTTGGGAATTCGGGACCAGCCTGACGAACATGGAGACAGCCTGTCTCTACTAAAAATACAATATTACTGGGCATGGTGGTGCATGCCTGTAATCCCAGCTACTCAGGAGGCTGAGGCAGGAGAATTGCTTGAACGTGGGAGGCAGAGGTTGCAGTGATTCGAGATTGTGCCATTGCACTCCAGCCTGGGCAACAGAGTGAGACTCCGTCTAAAAAGAAAGGAAAGAAAAGGAAAAGTTCCCAAAGATAGAATCCTATTAGTGAAGGAAGTATTTAAGTGTAGGATCTCCTCTACTAAATAAATGTAATATGAAATTTTATACTGTTTAAAGGGACTAGAAAACCATGATAAGAAGATCTCATATTACTCGAGCACTTGTTTGCATGAGACACTTTTGTAACTGCTTTAAATGTTTTTGCTTATTTTGATCTTCATGAAAATCCCGTATATGAGGCACTGTTATGCTCATCTCCATTTTACTGATGGGAAAACAGACACAAAGGTGTTAAGTGACTTGCTCATGGTTACATGGCAGAAACCACAGCTAGAGTAGTTCTGACTCCTTGAACAGCATCTTTCTTCCTAGTTTATAACCTTTGACAAGTGACAGGTGGCCTGCTCTGGAGCTCATGCCCTTAATAATGACAGCCTGGCACAGAGTGGCCTCCTAAATGTGACAGTAGTTGTTGTAAGTACTCTGGAGATATTTGTTATCATTTAATTTTTTTATTTTTATAATTATCTTGCTTAAGATAGGTTTTTGCACTCATGTCAGGCAAAGAAAGATAAGCATGAGAAGGAATATGAGTGTCATTAGGCCAGCAAGACAGTGTTGGGGAGTCCCCGAGGTGTTTAGGGCAGAGCTATTTGATGAGAAGCCTTTGGTGAGCTTGTTCCCTGGCAGAGTTGGAAGTATCAGAGTGATGAAATACATCCCACCAGAGTTCTCTGCTGAGACATTTTCCAAAGCAATATCTGCTTGCACTACCGTTAGATGAATTTGATGGGCTTCTAGATTCAGATTCTTCATCCAAGCAAGGAGAAAGGTAGAGGCAACGAGTCCATTGAAGTGCTGGCTGCCTTTCGTGATGAGCCCAGGCTGTGATTGAAGAATAAAAAGTTCTGGTTTATCTTTGGTTATGTGGGTCATAAACTAAACAATCTTTTATATGGTAGCACATAGAACACATTAGCTTTTGTCTGTATTGAAACTTTGTGCAGTAACATCTCAATTATCCCCGTCATTCTTGTTGGTAATATATATATACACACATACAGTCATGTGCTGCATATGACATTTTGGTCAATGACAGACTGCTTATAAGACAGTGATCCCATAAGATTATAATACTGAATTTTTACTGTACCTTTCCTATGTTTACATAAGTGTAGATACACAAATACCGTTGTGTTTCAGTTGCCTACAATATTCACTACAGTAACGTGCTGTACAGGTTTGTAGCCTAGGAGCAATAGGCTGTATCACATGCCCTAAATGTGTAGGAGGCTATACCATCTAGGTTTGTGTAAGTATACTCCATGATGTTCACACAATGAAATAGCCTAATGATGCATTCCCACATCATTAAGGGACACGTGACTGTACTAAAATTTCCCCTTTAATCCTAGTTTACTCTTTAAAAACATGTTGATATTGTCTTAATCTTATAATTCAAGATCTTTCTCCATAGCACTTATCAGTATCTGACATAATATATATTTTGCTTATTTGTCTGTTTTTCCCTACTGGAATTAAGTTATGTGAGGGCAGGAATTTTGTTCTCTTGTTCAATGCTCTATTCCTAGTTCCAAGAACAGTGATTGACATGTAGTAGGTATTCAATCAATATTCATTGAATGAATAGCTGAATCTTTCTAAACATTAGTCCAGTTAAAAATAGAGTATATTTATCTGTATTTCAGAGGCATCGTATTCATAGCATCCGATTATCCAGGATAGTAAATAGAAAAGAGATAAGCAGTTCATCCATGTGGACAGTGATCTCAATTTGTGCCTCCTACTGTCTTTCAATCCCTGAAATTGGCTTATCGTTTGACTCTTCCTGAAAGTTAAATGCTACAGCAACAACAAAAATCTAGCCACACGAGGAGTTCAGTTACTTGGACTTCAGTATAATTTCAGAATAATTTAGAAGGCCAAGATGTACTCATGATTATTTTCTTGAGTCTTCATTTAGTTGTAATAGAGTATAATGATATTGCATATTACCACTTTGGCTGTAAAATATATATTATTTGATCAAGTATAGAAGAAAACTGATTAAAATTAAACAGAAAAGGAAAAAATGCTGCCTGCTTTGAGGCAATGTGACCGCCACTATCTGTCAGAAGGAAGAAGTACTATACTTCATTATTTATGGCAGACTCTGTAAAGGTAAGCTCCAGGCTTGAATTAGGTTAATACTTGTTAACTACCCTTGTTAGATGATCTCTTCCTGGGATAGACTTTATCTAGTGCTATCTTCTCTCATCTCTTTCCTGATGAAAAGTCTTCTGACTTTTGCCTAGTCTAAGAAAGGCATCAGGATAAAATTATATTTGCAATTTTAGATGGGATTAACTTTTATCAACCCAATGCATCAGTGGCTTTAAAAGCCCTTCAGCTAATTTGTGTGTCCCTCTGCTCTACTTTAAAAATAGTACAACCAAAAAGACTCTTAAAATAATTAGACGAGAAATGACTTAGGGATTAGGAAAGGGTTTACATTCTGACAGGATTTGGACCTGCTTATAATAGCTGATGTCTCCTCAGAGGACTGTGATTTGGGTGCTGCACATTTTTTCCCCAGCTCAAATTTGTAAACTCTCTTTTGCTTTGAACAAAAAACTCGGTTATCAAATCACTTTGTTCTCAGTCAACATCAGTTCATGTAAAGTAAGTCAACCATATTGTGCTGAAAAGAAGCCAAGTTTGTTTTAACTTTTATTTTTACTGTAGTTTACAAAGCAGGCACAGTTATCTGTACAATTTTAGAAGAGTAGCTATGAAAAAATTTTAAACAACTATGAAGAAATCATTGAATAACTTTTTGAAAACTATCCTGATATGTTTGTTCATAACAAAATAGGAAAGGAAGGGAGAATGTAAACACACCTGACAATGAAAGTTTCACAAAATTCTCTACAGTGACCATTGAGAATTAATCTAGGGGATGCTAGAAGATTCAGTGATTTAACAACTTCTGCTGGAATGAGTTTCCCACAGGTCAAGTCAATTTGCTTTGATCACCAGTGAGAGTGGATGCAGCTGTGGAGAAAGAGAAGCCGCGTGGAGGTAAAGTTTCTTATCAGGAAAAGCACTGGGAAGTTATATAACAAAGTGTGGCAGAAGACATGAACTGAATGCCAATAACTAAAGGCTAGTCTGCTAGAAAACTTCTGTTACAATTAAACGAACTCCATTAACAGGACATGCATAGTCCAGAAGATTTTGGACTCAAGGAAGAGAGGATGTGTGCTTCTGGAAAGATATCCTAGACCAAGGCAGTAGTTGAAATTTCAGGCACATGGGGCCTGTCTATAGCAAAGTTTTTGCCTTTCTTTTAGTAAAAGTCCTGGTATATTCAGACTTTAAAGGAAGAAATTAGTTTGACTGTTATTTGAATAGTGATATTTTCAAGGAAGAAGCATGCTTGATTCAAGTTTTGTTCTATTTTCTATCATACCTGAAGAGATCCTATCTGCTAAATATATGTACCATAACAAAGATAAGAGTGCTTTTCAGCATTATCAGTACAATCAGAACTTATAAAGTTCTTCACTACAATTTTGAGGAAGGAAGGGTACATGTTATTTTCCCTATTAAGAAACAGACTCAGTGAGGAAGTGAGATACTCCAGAGCTGGCGAGTGGTAAAGCTAGGACTCAAAGGCTGAGCCTTTTGCCTGCAAATCTAGTGCTCTTTGTACCACACCATGCTAGTGGCAACTATTGGAATCTCAGGCATTGTCACCCAGGGGAAATACAGCCATGTGTCACTTAAGGACAGGGAAATGTTCTAAGAAATTCGTTAGGCAATTTCATTGTTGTGTGAACATCACAGGGAGTACTTAAACCTACGTGGTATAGTCTACTGCACACCTGCTATATGCTGTAGCCTAGTCCTGGTAGGCTATATACCTGTCCAACATGTTACTGTACTGAATACTGTAGGTAATTATAACAATGGTGAGTATTTGTGTACTTAAACATATCTAAGCTTAGAAAAGGTGCAGTAAAAATGTGATGTAAAAGATTAAAAAGATACACCTGTATAGGGTACTTGCCGTGAATGGAGCTTACAGAACTAAAAGTTGCTGTGGGTGAGTCAGTGAGTGAATATGAAGGCCTAGGAAGTTGCACTGTAGAAGTAGGACACTATTGTAGCCTCTAGAAACACTGTACAGCTAGGCTACATTAAATATATCACAATTTTTTAATAATTTTTTTTTTTTTTTTTTAAAGACAGAGTCTCACTCTGTTGTTGCCCAGGTTGGAGTGCAGTGATGCAATCATGGCTCACTGCAGCCTCGACTTCCAGGTTCAAGCATTCTCCCGAGTAGCCTCAGCCTCCCAAGTAGCTGGAATTATAGGCGTGCACCACCACGCCTGGCTAATTTTTGTATTTTTAGTAGAGATGGGGTTTCAACATGTTGGCCAGGCTTGTCTTGAACTCCTGACCTCAGGTGATCCTCCCACCTCGGCCTCCTAAAGTGCTGGGATTACAGGCATGAGCCACCACACCTGGCCTTCAATAATAAATTAACCTTAGCTTACTATAACGTTTTTGCTTTACAAACTTTTAAATTTTTTAAACTTTTGACTCTTGTAATAACATAGTTTAAAACACAGACACATTGTACAGCTATACAAAAATATTTATATCCTTACCCTATAAGCTTTTTTTCTATTTTAAAGTGTTGTTTTGTTTTTTACTTTTTAAACTTTTTTTTTTTTTCTTTTGAGACAGTCTTACTTTGTTGCCCAGGCTGGGGTACAGTTGTGTGATCTTGGCTTACTGCAACCTCCACGTCCTGGGTTCAAGCCATTTTTGTGCTTCAGCCTCCCAAGTAGCTGGGATTACAGGTGTGCACCACCAAGCGCCCCCCACTTTTTTCTTTTTTTAAATTTTTAGCAGAGGTGGGTTTTGGCCATGTTGGCCAGGCTGATCTTGAACTCTCCTTGCCACAAGTGATACACTCACCTTGGCCTCCCAAAATGCTGAGATTACAGGTGTAAGCCACTGTGCCCGGCCACTTTTTAAACTTCTGTATTTATTTATTTATTTATTTATTTATTTTATTTATTTTTTTTTTTTGAGACGGAGTCTTGCTCTATCACCCAGGCTGGAGTGCAGTGGCCCGATCTCGGCTCACTGCAAGCTCCGCCTCCCGGGTTCACGCCATTCTCCTGCCTCAGCCTCTCCGAGTAGCTGGGACTACAGGCGCCCGCCACCACACCCGGCTAATTTTTTTGTATTTTTTTTTTTAGTAGAGACGGGGTTTCACTGTGGTCTCGATCTCCTGACCTCGTGATCCGCCCGCCTCGGCCTCCCAAAGTGCTGGGATTACAAGCGTGAGCCACCGCGCCCGGCCTGTTAAACTTCTGTATTTAAAAACTAAGACACACATATTAGCCTAGCCCTAAACAGGGTCAGGATCATCAATATCACTTTCTTTCACCTCCACATCTTGTCCTCCAGGACAGTTTTCAGGGGTGGTAACATGCATGGCTCTGTCATCCCCTATGATAACAATGCCTTCTTCTGGAAACCTCCTGAGGCTGATTTCCAGTTCACTGTTTTTTTTTTTTTTTGAAAGAGGGTCTCATTCTGTCACCCAGGCTGGGGTGCAGTGGCTCAATCACAGCTCACTGCGTCCTCAAACTTCTGGGCTCGAGCAATCCTCCTGCCTCAGCCTCCTAGTTGGGTCTACACCACCACACCTGGCTGATTTTTGTATTTTTTGTTGTGATGCGGTCTCACTATGTTGCCCAGGCTGTTCTTGAACTCCTTGGCTCAAGTGATCCTCCGACCTCAGTCTCCCAAAGCGCTGGGATTACAGGTGGGAGCTACTGCACTTGGCCTACAGTTAACTTTTTTATAAATAGGCGTACACTCTAAATAAAAAGTATAATAAATGCATAAATCAGTAATATAGTCATTTATTATCATCCAGTGTTATGTACTGTACATAGTTGTATGTGCTGCGCTTTTGTACAATTGGTAGCACAGTAAGTTTGTTTATATCAGCATCACTACAGACATGTGACTAATGCATTGCACTGCAACTTAACAACTACAACATCACTATATGATAGGAATTTTTCAGCTCTGTTACAGTCTTAGGGGACCACCATCGCATTTGTGGTCTGTCATTGACTAAAACATTGTTACGCAGCATATGACTGTAATTAGCTTCTATGCTACTAGTTAAACCTTTCAAAAAACAAATAACAGCAGGTACCAAAACAGCAGAAATGGAAGCAGCCTTCATGTTTGGCTTTGGAAAATATGCTTGCACTTGTAAGTGAAGTAATGAAACCACAATTAAATTGGCTAGAATACTGTAAAGCTTTATATAAAATAAGTTATTTTCCAATTATCTTTGGGAAATGAAGCGCTTCATAACTAACTTTGCCTGATAAACAAGGCTGACTCCTTTGTCCAGACTATTTGGAGTGCTAAGCTTTGGAAACAATTTATAAACTTCTATCTGTCTTAAATAAAGGATATTAACTCTGCTTTTAGGAACAGTGATTGTTGTTGAATACATGACTAATTAATGTTTGGAGTTATTTGTTTCTTTAGTAAATAACTCCAGACTCCCATACATTTGTAATTCTTTGTAAATTCTATTTAAGGGGTTTTTGTTTGTATGTATGTGTTCTCTTTTGCTAAAAAGAATAATTGCCCATCACTTCCCTCTACTGCCAAATTGCTATTATTAAATAAACCCTTTTCCTTTAATTTGTCATCTTTTAATCTGCTTTGGATTGGATTACCAAATCGCTAAACTCAGTTAAAGTATGTATAAAATAAGAAAAAAAACCATAAAAGAGATAGGAGAAATTTCTTCTTTGTCAAGGGCATATACTTTATAACATTGACTTTAACATGTATTTTTGATTGCTCAAACACATTTTTCCCTATCCTCTGTTCTTCAATTATGTTCACATGAGGTTGCCAGTTAACTGTCAAACGGCACAAAATCTTTTTTATTTTTTTTTTTTTGAGACGGAGTCTCGCTCTGTCGCCCAGGCTAGAGTGCAGTGGCGCAATCTCGGCTCATTGCAAGCTCCGCCTCCCGGGTTCACGCCATTCTCCTGCCTCAGACTCTTCGAGTAGCTGGGACTACAGGCGCCCGCCACCACGCCCGGCTAATTTTTTGTATTTTTAGTAGAGACGGGGTTTCACCGTGGTCTCGATCTCCTGACCTCGTGATCCGCCCGCCTCGGCCTCCCAAAGTGCTGGGATTACAAGCGTGAGCCACCGCGCCCGGCCTAAACGGCACAAAATCTTGACGTAAGTATAGATATTAGGAAATAGAAATTGTAATGAACTCATAGTTAGGCTCGTCTATTTCTGGCTCATTTTTTTTCTTAGACTTAATGAACTGAATTTGTTGTATTAAACATTTTAAAATAGATTGAAAATATCTGTACTTGTTATGTCCTTTCCTGGTTTTGGTATTAGAGTAATGCTGATTTCATAGAATGATTTAGGGAGGATTCCCTCTTTCTCTATCTTTTGGAATAGTGTCAGTAGGATTGGTACCAATTGTTCTTTGAATGTGTGATAGAATTTAGCTGTGAATCCATCTGGTCCTGGACTTGTTTTTTGTTGGCAGTTTTTTTTTATTACCGTTTCAGCCTCAATACTTGTTATTGGTCTGTCCAGAGTTTCTGTTTCTTCCTGGTTGAATCTAGGAGAGTTGTCTATTTCCAGGATTTTATCCATCTTCCTTAGGTTTTCTAGTTTATGCACGCAAAGGCGTTCATAGTAGATTTGAATGATCTTTTGTATTTCTGTGATATTGGTTGTAATATCTCCCAGTTCATTTCTAATTGAGCTTATTTAGATATTCTCTTTTCTTGGTTAATCTCGCTAATGGTCAATCAATTTTGTTTATCTTTTCAAAGAACCAGCTTTTTGTTTGTTTTTGTTTTGTTTCAATTTCATTTGGTTCTGCTCTGATCTTTGTTATTTCTTTTCTTCTGCTGGGTTTGGGTTTGGTTGGTTCTTGTTTCTCTAGTTCCTTGAGGTGTGAGCATAGATTGTCTGTGTGCTCTTTCAGACTTTTTGATATAGGCATTTAATGCTATGAGTTAATATATATTTAATGTATATTTAATGCTCTTAGAACTGCTTTTGCTGTATCACAGAGGTTTTTTGTTTGTTTGTTTTTTTGAGATGGAGTCTCACTCTGTTGTCCAGGCTGGAGTGCAGTGGCGCAATCTCAACTTACCACAACCCCCGCCTCCCTGGTTCAAGCAATTCTCCTGCCTCAGCCTCCCAAGTAGCTGGGACTACAGGCATGCACCAACATGCCTGGCTAATTTTTGTAATTTTAGTAGAGATGGGGTTTTACTATGTTGGTTAGGCTGGTCTTGAACTCCTGATCTCGTGATCCGCCTACCTCAGCCTCCCAAAATGTTGGGATTACAGGCGTGAGCCACTGTGCCCGGCCATATCCTGGAGGTTTTATAGGTTGTGTCACTATTATCGTTCAGTTCAAAGAATTTTTTAATTTCCATCTTTATTTTGTTGTTGATTCAAAATTATTCAGGAGCATATTATTTAATTTCCATTTATTTGTATAGTTTTGAGGGTTACTTTTGGAGTTAATTTCCAGTTTTATTCTATTGTGGTCTGAGAGAGTACTTGATGTAATTTTGATTTTTTAAAAATTTGTTGAGCCTTGTTTTGTGGCCTATCATATGGTCTATCTTGGAGAATGTTCCTTGTTTTGATGAAAATAATGTATACTCTGCAGTTGTTGGGTAGAATGTTCTGTAAATATCTATTAAGTCCATTTGTTCTAGGGTATAGTTTAAGTCCATTGTTTCTTGTTGACTTTCTGTTTTGATGACCTGTCTACTGCTGTCGGTGGAGTATTGAAGTCCCCCACTATTACTGTGTTGCCATCGATCTCATTTTTTTGGTCTAGTGGTAATTGTTTTGTAAATTTGGGAACTCCATTGTTAGGTGCATATATATCTAGGTTGGTGATATTTTCGTGTTGGACTAGACCATTTATCATTCCATGATGTCCCTCTTTGTCTTTTTTAAGTGTCATTGCTTTAAAGCCCGATTCGCCCAATATAAGAATAGCTACTCCTGCTTGCTTTTGGTTTCCGTTTACATGGAATATCTTTTTCCACTCCTTTACCTTACGTTTATATGAGTTCTTATGTGTTAGATGAGTCTCTTGAACACAGCAGATACTTGGTTGGTGGATTTTTATCCATTCTGCCATTCTGTATCTTTTAAGGGGAGCATTTAGGACCATTTACATTCAAGGTTAGTACTGAGATGTGAGGTACTGCTCTATTCATCGTGCTAGTTGTTGCCTGAATAATTTGTTTTTTTCCCCCATTGTGTTACTGTTTTATAGGCCCTGTGAGATTTATACTTTAAGGAGGTTCTATTTTGGTGTATTTGAGGTTTTGTTTCAAGATTAAGAGCTCCTTTCAGCATGTTTTGTAGTGCTGGCTTGGTAGTGGCAAATTGTTTCAGCATTTGTTTGTCTGAAAAAGACTTTATCTCTCATTTGTGAAGCTTGGTTTTGCTAGATGCAAAATTCTTGGCTGATAATTGTTTTGTTTAAGGAGGCTAATATAGGACCCCAATCCCTTCTGGCTTGTAGAGTTTCTGCTGAGAAATCTGCTGTTAATCTGATAGGTTTTCCTTTATAGGTTACCTGGTGCTTTTGCCTCACAGCTCTTAAGATTCTTCTTCTTTTTTTTTTTCTTGAGATGGCATCTCACTCTGTCGCCCAGACTGAAGTGCATGGTGTGATTTTGGCTCACTGCAACCTCCACCTCCTGGGTTCAAGCAATTCTCTGGCCTCAGCCTTCTGAGTAGCTGGATTACAGGTTCCTGCCACCATGCGCAGCTGATTTTTGTATTTTTAGTAGAGATGGGGCTTCACCATATTGGCCAGGCTGGTCTCAAACTCCTTGCCTCAAGTGATCTGCCTACCTTGGCCTCCTAAAGTGCTGGGATTACAGGAGTGAGCCACCGCACCTGACCTTTAAGATTCTTTCCTCTGTCTTGACTTTAGATAATCTGATGACTGTGTGCCTAGGTGATGACCTTTTTGTGATGTATTTCCTGGGTGTTCTTTGAGCTTCTTGTATTTGGATGTCTAAATCTCTAGCAAGACTAGGGAAGTTTTTCTTGATTATTCCCTCAAATAAGTTTCCCCAACTTTTAGATTTCTCTTCTTCCTCAGGAATACCAATTATTCTTATGTTTGGTCATTTAACATAATCTAAAATTTCTTGGAGGCTTTGTTCCAAAAAAGGCTATAGACCAGTATCCCTGATGAACATAGATGCAAAAATTCTCAACAAAATACTAGCTGTTTGAATCTAACACCATATCAAAAAGATAATACACCATGATCAAGTGGGTTTCATACCAGGGATGTAGGGTTGGTTTAATATCCGCAAGTCAATAAATGTGATAGACCACAAAAACAAGATTAAAAACAATATGATCATCTCAATAGATGCAGAAAAGGCATTTAACAAAATCCAGCATTCCTTTATGATTAAAAACCTCAGTAAAATTGGCATAGAAGGGACATATGTTAAGGTAATAAAAGCCATCTATGACAAACCCACAGGTAACATTATACTGAATGGGGAAAAGTTGAAAGCACTCCCTCTGAAAACTAGAACAAGACAAGGATGTCAACTTTCACCACTTCTCTTCAGCGTAGTACTGGAAGTCCTATCCAGAGCAATCAGACAAGAGAAAGAAAGAAAGGGCATCCAAATCGGTAAAGAGGAAGTCAAACTGTCGCTATTCACTGATGATATGAACATATACCTAGAAAACCTCTAAGACTCATCCAAAAAGCTCCTAGATCGATAAATGAATTCAGTAAATGTTTTAGTCTGTTTTCACGCTGCTGATAGTCATAGCCAAGACTGGGCAACTTGCAAAAGAAAAGTTTAATGGACTTACAGTTCCATATGATTGGGAAGGCCTCACAATCATGGTGGAAGATGAAAGGCACGTCTCACATGGTGGCAGACAAGAGAAGAGAGTTTGTGGGCCGGGCGCGGTGGCTCACGCTTGTAATCCCAGCACTATGGGAGGCCGAGGTGGGCGGATCACGAGGTCAGGAGATCGAGACCACGGTGAAACCCCGCCTCTACTAAAAATACAAAAAATTAGTCGGGCGCTCAGAATCACTGCGGCCATGGCTAGTCAGTCGCAGGGGATTCAGCAGCTGCTGCAGGCTGAGAAGCGGGCAGCCGAGAAGGTGTCCGAGGCCCGCAAAAGAAAGAACCGGAGGCTGAAGCAGGCCAAAGAAGAAGCTCAGGCTGAAATTGAACAGTACCACCTGCAGAGGGAGAAAGATTTCAAGGCCAAGGAGGCTGCGACACTGAGATCCCGTGGCAGTCGCAGCACTGAAGTGGAGAAGGAGACCCAGGAGATGACCATCCTCCAGACATACTTCCGGCAGAACAGGGATGAAGTCTCGGATAACCTCTTGGCTTTTGTCTGTGACATTCGGCCAGAAATCCATGAAAACTACCGCATAAATGGATAGAAGAGAGAAGCACCTGTTCTGTGGAGTGGCATTTTAGATGCCCTCACGAATATGAAGCTTAGCACAGCTCTAGATACATTCTTATGAAATGGCATTAAATTATTTCCATATATTATATAATAGGTCCTTCCACTTTTTAGAGAGTAGCAAATCTAGCTTTTTTGTACAGACTTAGAAATTATCTAAAGATTTCATCTTTTTACCTCATATTTCTTAGGAATTTAATGGTTATATGTTGTCTTTTTTTCCTATGCCTTTTGGCTCAAGCAACATGTGTATCAGTGTTGACTTTTTCTTTCTTAGATCTAGTTAAAAAAAAAAACAAAAACACCACATAACAATTCTTTGAAGAAAGGAAGGGATTAAATAATTTTTTTCCCTAACAGTTTCTTGAAGGTCAGGGGCTTTATCTATGAAAAAGTAGTAAATAGTTCTTTGTAACCTGTGTGAAGCAGCAGCCAGCCTTAAAGTAGTCCATTCTTGCTAATGGTTAGAACAGTGAATACTAGTGGAATTGTTTAGGCTGCTTTTAGTTTCTCTTAATCAAAATTACTAGATGATAGAATTCAAGAACTTGTTACATGTATTACTTGGTGTATCGATAATCATTTAAAAGTAAAGACTCTGTCATGCAAAAAAAAAAAAAAAATTAGTCAGGCGTGATGACGGGCGCCTGTAGTCCCAGGTACTCGGAGAGGCTGAGGCAGGAGAATGGTGTGAACCCAGGAGGCGGAGCTTGCAGTGAGCCGAGATTGCACCACTGCACTCCAGCCTGGGCCACAGAGCGAGACTCCATCTCAAAAAAAAAAAAAAAAAAAAAAAAAAATTTGTGTAGGGAAACTGCCATTTTTAAAACCATCAGATCTCATGAGACATTCACTATCACCAGAAAGAGCTGCCCCCATGATTCAGTTGCCTCCCACCAGGTCCCTCCCACAACATGTGGGAATTCAAGATGAGATTTGGGTGAGGACACAGCCAAACCATATCAGTAAAGTTTTAGGATACAAAATTCATGTACACAAATCAGTAGCACTGCTATACACCAACAGTGATGAAGCTGAGAATGAAATCAAGAACTCAACTTCTTTTATAACCACTGGAAGAATAAATAAAATACTTAGGAATATACCCAACCAAGGAGGTGAAAGATCTCTACAAGGAAAACTACAAAACACTGCTGCTGAAAGAAATCATAGATAACAGAAACAAATAGAAACACATCCCATGCTCAGGGATGGGTAGAATCAGTATTGTGAAAATGACCATATTGCCAAAAGCAATATATAAATTCAATGCAATTCCCATCAAAATACCATCATCTTTCTTCACAGAACTAGAAAAAAAATCCTAAAATTTGTGTGGAACCGAAAAAGAGCCCCCATAGCCAAAGCAAGACTAAGTAGAAAGAACAAATCTGGAGGCATCACATTACCCGACTTCCAACTGGACTACAAACCTGTAGTTACCAAAGCAGCATGGTACTGGTATAAAAACATAGGTCAATGGAACAGAAGAGAGAACCCACAAATAAAGCCAAATACTCACAGCCAACTGATCTTTAGCAAAGGAAACAAAAACATAAAGTGGGAAAAGGACACCCTATTCAGCAAATGGTGCTGGGATAATTGACAAGCCACATGTAGAATAATGAAACTGGATCCTTGTCTCTCACCTTATACAAAAATCAACTCAAGTGGGATCAAAGTCTTATACCTAAGACCTGAAACTATTAAAATTCTAAATGATAACATCAGAAAAATCCTTCTAGACATTGGCCTAGCCACAGAGTTTGTGACCAAAAACCCAAAAACAAATGCAACAAAAACAAAGATAAATAGATGAGATTTAAAAAGGCTTCTGCACAGCAAAAGAAGTAATCAGTAGAGTAAACAGACAACCCACAGAGTGGGAGAAAATACTTGCAAACTATGCATCTGACGAAGGACTAATATCCAGAATCCACAAGGAACTCAGACAAAGCAGTGAGAAAAGAACAAATAATTACATCAAAACATGGGCTAAAGACATGAGTAGACAATTCTCAAAAGAAGATATACAAATGGCCAAGAAACGTATGGAAAACTGCTCAACATCACTAATTATGAGGAAAATGCAAATCAAACCACAATGCTATACCACCTTACTCCTGCAATAATGGCCATAATAAAAAAATCAAAGAATAATAGATGTTGGTGTAAATGTGGTGAGAAGGGAACACTTTTACACTGCTGGTGGGAATGTAAACTAGTACAACCACTATGGAAAACAATGTGGAGCTTCCTTAAAGAACTAAAAGTAGAACTACCATTTGATCCAGCAATCCCACTACTGGGTATCTACTAGGAGGAAAAGAAGTCACTGTATGAAAAAGACATTTGCACACCCATGTTTTTAGTAGCACAATTCTCAATTGCGAAAATATGGAACCAGCCTAAATGTCCATCAACCAACTAGTGGATAAGGAAAATGTGACACACACAAACACACACACACCATGGAATCCTACTCAGGAATGAAATAATGGCATTTGCAGTAACCTAGATGGAGTTGGAGACCATTATTCTAAGTGAATAACTCAGGAATGGAAAATCAAACATCGTATGTTCTCATTTATAAGTGGGAGCTAAGCTATGGGGATGCAAAGGCATGAGAATGATGTAATGGACTTTGGGGTTTCCAGGGGAAGGATGGGAATGGGATGAGTGATAAAAGACTACAGATTGGGTATAGTGTACACTACTCACGTGATGGGTGCACCAAAATCTTAGAAATCACCACTAAAGAATTTATGCATGTAACCAAACACCACCTGTTCCCCAAAAATTATTGTAATAAAAATAAAATTATTTATTATGAATATTTCTGATCTTTAAAAACATTTTTTTACTGAGATGAAATTCACATAATGCACATAATGTACAACTAACCTTTTTTTTTTTTTTTGAGATAGTCTCGCTCTATTGCCCAGGCTGAAGTGCAGTGGTGTGATCTTGGCTCACTGCAACCTCTGCCTCCTGGGTTCAAGCAATTCTCCTGCCTCAGCCTCCCGAGTAGCTGAGATTACAGGTGCACACCACCATGCCCAGCTAATGTTTTTGTATTTTTAGTAGAAATGGGGTTTCACCATGTTGGTCAGGCTGGTCTTGAACTCCTGACCTCATGATCCGCCTGCCTCAGCCTCCCAAAGTGCTGGGATTACAGACGTGAGCCACTGCGCCTGGCCACAACTAACCATTTTAAAGTAAACAACTCATTGGCATTTGGTACGTTTACAATACTATCTATTTCTAAAACATTTTCATCACCCCCAAAGGAAATTCTGTATCCCGTAGGCAGTCATTCTCTATTTTTCCCTGCCCCTAACAACCACCAATTTACTTTCTGTCTGTCTCTGTGGATTTATTTTTTTATTTTTTTATTTTTTTGAGACGGAGTCTTGCTCTGTCGCCCAGGCTGCAGTGCAGTGGCATGATCTCGGCTCACTGCAAGCTCCGCCTCCCGGGTTCACGCCATTCTCCTGCCTCAGCCTCCCGCGTAGCTGGGACTACAGGCGCCCGCCATCACGCGTGGCTAATTTTTTGTATTTTTTAGTAGAGACAGGGTTTCACCATGTTAGCCAGGATGGTCTCGATCTCCTGACCTTGTGATCCGCCCGCCTCGGCCTCCCAAAGTGCTGGGATTACAGGCTTGAGCCACCGTGCCCGGCCTGTCTCTGTGGATTTATATATTCTAGTCTTGAACTCCTGGCCTCAAGCAATTCTCCCACCTTGGCCTTCCAGTGCCTTGGGATTACAGGTATGAGCCACCACACCTCCGGGATTTATTCGGATATTTCATATAAACAGAATTATACAATATTTGACCTTTTGTCTTCTGGCTGCTTTTGCTTAGCATAATATTTTTGAATGTCATCCACATTGTAGCATGAACCAGTACATCATTGTGTTTTATGGCTGAATATTCATTGTATGTATACACCACAAACTTGTTTATCCATTCATCTATTGATGGACATTTGGCTTGTTTCCACCTTTTGGTTATTGCAGATAGTCCTGCTGTGCATATGCATATACATGTGTTTCCTGAGCACCTGTTTTTCAGTTCTTTTGGGTATGTACCTAGAAGTGGAATTGCTGGATCATATGGTGATTCTATATTTAGTGTTTTGAGGATCCACCAAACTTTTCCACAGCAGCTGAACCATTTTCTGCTTCTACTAGCAATGTATAAGGGTTCCAATTTCTCTTCACCAATGTTTACTTCCTATTTTTTAAATTATAGCCATCCTAGTTGGTGTGAAGTGGTATCTCATTTTGGTTTTGAGTTGCATTTCCCTAATGACTAATAATGTTGAGCATCTTTTCATGTGCTTGTTAGCCATTCATAACTTTTTTCAAAAAGTGTCTAAGTCCTTTGCCCATTTTAATATTAGGTTGTTTCTTTTTGTAGGTAAGAGTCATTTTATACATTTCAAATAGTAGACCTTTATCAGATACATAATTTGCAAATATTTTCTCCTTTTCTTCTGTTCTGTAGGTTGTTTTTTTACTTTCTTCATTTATTATTATTATTTTTTGAGACAGGGTCTTGCTCTGTTGCCCAGGTTGAAGTGCAGTGGCACAATCATGGCTCACTGCAGCCTTGATCTGTTGGGCTTAAAGTGATCCTTCCACCTCAGCCACTTGAATAGCTAGGACTACAGGTGTGTGCCACTGTACTCAGCTAATTTTATTTTTTGTAGAGGCAAGGTTTCACTATGTTGTCCAGGATTGTCTCAAACTACTGAGCTCAAGCATTCCTCCTGCCTCAGCCTCCCAAAATGTTAGGTTTACAGCTGTGAGTGAGCATGCCTGGCCTGATATGGTTTTTTTGCATGAAAGTTCTAAATTTTGTGTGTGTGTGTGTGTGTGTATGTGTGTTTAAGAGGGTCTTGCTCTGTCACCCAGGCTGGAATGCAGTGGTACAATTATAGCTTACTGCAGCCTTGGTCTCCTGGGCCCAAGTGAGCCTCCCACTTTAGCCTCTTGAGTAGCTGGGACTACAGGTGTGTGCCACCACACCCAGCTAACTTTAAAATTTTTTGTAAAGACAGGGTCTTGCTTTGTTGCCCAGGCTGGTCTTGAGCTCTTGGCCTCAAGTTTCTCCCACTTTGGCCTCCTAAAGTGCTAGGATTACAGGCATCAGCCACTGTGCCTGGCAAGTTTTGTAATTTTGAAATAAGTTTATCTATTTTTTTCTTTGTTGCTCATGTCTTTGGTGTTATATTCAAGCATTTATTCCCAAATTCAAGATCACAGAGATTTACCCTAATGTTTTCTTCTTAACTATTTTACGGGTCGCTTCTTATATATACTTAATTTTTATATATGGTATGGAGTAGGGATCCAACTTCATTCTTTTGTATGTGGATCTTCAGTTACCCCAGCACCATTTGCTGAAGAGAGTATTCTTTTCCCCACTAACTGGTCTTGGCACCCTTATTTAAAATCAGTTGACTGTAGATGCATAGGTTCATTTCTGGACTCTCTATTCTATTTGTCTATATGTCTTTCCTTGTGCCAGTACCACACTGTTTGGATTACTATACTCTTGTAATAAGTTTTGAAACAAGGAAGTGTGAGTCTTCCAATTTTGTTACTCTTTTTCAGTATTATTTTGGCTATTTGGAGCCCCTTGCAGGCACATGTGAATTTGAGGATTGGCTTTTCATCTCTATGAAAAAGCATGTTGGGATTGTGATAGGTATTGCATTTGAATTTGAAGATTACTTTGGGTAGTACTGCACCTTAACAATATTAAGTATTTCAGTCTATGGACATGGGATATCTTTCTATTTATTTAGATTTTCCTTAATTTCTTTTAGCACTGTTTAGTTGTGTTCAGTATATGCCTTTTCACCTTCTTGGTCAAATTTATTCCTATATATTTTGTTCTTTTGGATATTACTATAAATGGAATTGTTTTCTTTTTTTGACATGTACATTGCTGGTATATAGCAGCTGATTTTTGCATGTTGATCTTGTACCCTGCAAACTTGACTGAATGTGTTACCTTGAGTGGGGTGTGTGTGTGTGTGTGTGTGTGTCACGGTTGGAGGGTGGATTTGGAGGATTTTCTATGTCTAGGATTATGTCATCTGTGCATAGAGATAGTTTTACTACTTCTTTCCAGTTTAAATGTCTTTTATTTTTCTTGCCTAATTGCTCTGGTTAGAACCTTCAGTACAATGTCAAATGGCAGTGGTGAACATGGGCATCGTTGTCTTGTTACTGATCTTAGGGGGAAAGCTTTCAGTCTTTCTCCATGGAGTATGATATTGTCTATGGGTTTTCCTAAATGCTCATTGTCATGTTAAGAAGCTCTTCTCTATTCTTCTATTCCTAGTTTTATAGGTGTTTTTTATCGTTAAGGATGTTGGATTTTGTCAAATGCTTTTTCTGCATCAGTTGAGATGATCGTGTGTTTTTTTTCTTTTGTCTTAGTAATATGCTATAATGATTTTGGGGGGTATTGTTTTACCACCCTTGCAGTCCTGGGATGAATTCCACTTAGTCGTGGTGTATAATCCTTTTAGCATGCTGTTAGACTCAGTTTTTTAATATTTGCTTAGGATTTTTGCATCTATATTTATAAGGGATGCCGGTCTATAGTTTTCTTGTGGTTATCTTTTGTCTGGCTTTGGTATTGGGGTAATGCTGGCCTATAGATTGAGTTAGAAAGTATTCTCCCCTTTTCCTTGATTTTCGTGCTCACTCCCCACCTTGTTTGTTTTTTGAATGGATTTTAAATTATTTTGGAAAGTTAATTATTCAGATTCTTAAGGTTGTTATTCAAGATGAGCCAAAAAAAAAAAAAAAATGGTCTTACCCAGGAAAAGTCTTTACCTGATGAGAATTTAATCACAATACTTTGTTGTTCAAGCTCCACCTACCTATTTTAGAAACAGATCATATTATAGTCATAAAATCTCATGGAATCAGGTGTTGTAACTTGATTATGTATGTGTAGAAATTCTAAGAGAGCATTCAATCCCAGGATTATAATGTTACGATAATTTAGTTACCCATATGTATATAAACATTTCTAGCAGCAATTTTAGAAATATAATACCTCCTTGGAGGTATTTAACAAGATATAAATTTGATTTTTGGCTAGCTTTCACTACTTCTTAAGATAGAACTTGAACATTGGGGCAGGTCCCAAAGCAAATACTTTAACTACAATAGTTATGCAGGAGAAAGTCATGTAAACAATCTATCCTTGACAAGCTACAAAGTCAATATTCAAATATCCCAAATCTTAGACTCCTTTATTTAAAAGAGCTAACCAACAAAGAATTTACTAAGCCCACCATTCTTTTTTTTTTTTTTTGAGACAATCTTGCTCTGTCGCCCAGGCTGGAGTGCAGTGGTACAGTGGCATGCTCTCGGCTCACTTCTGCCTCCTGGGTTCAAGCAATTCTCTTGTCTCAGCCTCCTAAGTAGCTGGGATTACAGGCACCCTCCACCATACCTGGCTAATTTTTTGTATTTTTAGTAGAGATGGAGTTTCACCATGTTGGCCAGGCCAGTCTCGAACTCCTGACCTCAAGTGATCCGCTGGCCTCAGCCTCCCAAAGTGCTGGGATTACAGGCACAATCCACCATGCCTGGCCTAAGCCCACCATTCTTTTCAGCTGTTTGTACCTTTAGATAAAGTTCTTGCTACTCTCTTCTATGGTCTATAATTTGTGAAAAACTAATTATGATGCAATTTCAACAAATGTATTTGTTCAGTTCTATTTGATTTTCTAATTTATGTTGCATGAGTAATAGATGCACTGATAAAGTTAGCATATTTTAACAGTTTTCCTTTCAGAATGTGCTTTTTAACAGAATGCTAGCAGATTGTTCAGCTGTTATTTTTTTTAATTATATTACAGTCTATTCACAAAAGGTACAACCACAAATTATACAATAAACCAGAAATTTTATAATTCTGTTTTTGTATTTGGAATAGTCTACAGTCCAACTGTATTTAAAGGGAAAGTTAATGTATTCAAAGGGTATTTTTAAGACCTTTTCATTTTGGTTAAAAATGATGACATACAGCCAGGCGCGGTGGCTCACGCCTGTAATCCCAGCACTTTGGGAGGCTGAGGCGGGCAGATCATGAAGTCAGGAGTTCGAGACCATCTTGGCCAACATGGTGAAACGCCATCTCTACTAAAAAATGCCAAAAAAAAAAAAAAAAAAGAAAGCCGGGCGTGGTGGCGGGTGCCTGTAATCCTAGCTACTTGGGAGGCTGAGGCAGGAGAATCACTTGAAACTGGAAGGCAGAGGTTGCAGTGAGCTGAGATTGCACCATTGCACTCTAGCCTGGGCAACAAGAGTGAAACTCCGTCTCAAAAAAAAAAAAAAATGACGTACCGTTAACTACCAAAACAGTTTTAGATCCTAAAAGATTCCTAATCTGGGATTATAGACCAAATGTGGTACATTCAGTCCAAAACTTGTGTTCTAAGATGGAACAGAAAACAAACATAGTAACAGAAATGTATTTTGTTGTAATCAAATACATGTAGGTAATTTTAAAAGTCTTTTGAGGAGAGGAGTCAATAATTGATTTTGTTGGTGGTGGAGAGAATGGGTGAAACTAAATAATATTTTTTAAAATATAGTGGTTTTCAGGCTGGTACAGTGGCACACTCCTGTAATCCCAGCACTTTGGGAAGCTGAGATGGAAAGATCACTTGAAGCCAGGAGTTTAAGATCAGCCTGGGCAACATAGTGAGACCCTCTCTTGACCAAAAAAAAAAAAAAAAAATTAGCCTGGTGTGGTGGCATGCACCTGTTGTCTAGCTACTTAGGAGGTTGGGGCGGAAGAATCACTTGAGCCTGGGAGTTCGAAGTTGCAGTGAGCTGTGATCATGTCAGTACACTCCCGCCTGAGTGATAGAGTGAGACTCTCTCTCAAAAAATAAAATATAATGGTTTTCTAATAGGAAAATGTACTTACGTAGTTTTCCCTTATCCAGTCCTCATGATAGGATTGTGAGGGAGATATTACTTTATTTTACACTTGAGAAAACCAAATTGGATTGATTGACTTTATTATTTCACTCCTGGTAAGTTAACTGTTGGAAATCAAACTCAGAACTTTGGACTTAAGCATCAAGCTCTTTCTATTAAACCAGATTTTTGTTTTCTATAAGTTGCAGTTTTAAAAAAGAAAAGAACAGTACTTGTTTTCTATAAATGTATGATACATATTCTATGCTTACAGATAATAAGCAATTCATTTTAAAATGCCATAACTTCAGAATATAATTAACAGTGGGACTTGGCCTTTCAGATATATTACAGTGTGCTTGGATTTTCAAAAATTTTATTTGCATGCAGCTTGTCAAGAATTTTTTTTTTAAGGCAGGGCCTCACTTTGTTACCCAGGCTGGAGTGCAGTAGTGCAGTCTTAGCTGACCGCAGCTTCTGTCTACCTCCTGGGTTCAAATGATCAGCCTGCCAAGTAGATGAGACTACAGGTGCACGCTACCACGTCTGGCTAATTTTTTTTTTTTTTTGCAGAGACAGTGTTTCGTCATGTTGCCCAGATTGGTCTCAAACTCCTGGGCTCAAGAAATCTTCCCACTTCAGCCTCCTAAAATGCTGGCATTCCGGGTGTGTGCCACCACGCCCAGCTATAGATAAGGTTTTATATAACTTTCTCTTGCATAACTTTGGAGGAGCAGTGTAGTGTAGTACAAAGTTATCAAACTTTAAAGGACAAGAGAAATACCTAGGAGATTAACAGCTTTTTAGGGCCCAAGAAACCCTCTAGGTACTTCTGGTAGAGGTAGTCCAGGGACAATACTTGGGGGAAACACTGGCTTTGAGGTTTTACACAGATAAAAATACCTACTTCATAAATTAGTGATGGTGATTTAATCTATGGTATCTCTACAGTTCTTGGAATAGAACCTGGTACATAGGAAATGTTCAAAATATTCCATTCTTGTGTGGTGACTTGGGTGGCAACTAAGAAGCAAGAGAATATTCCTTCTTTACATTCAACAAAATTTATTGAATTCCAGCAGTATTCTAGGGATTTGTGGATATAGGGGAAAATGCGCACATTCTTCACTCTTGTTGAATTTATTTGATGAACTCATTTTAAAGGTATAGTTCTTACCTTGTTAAAAATAATAAAATGACTATTGAGCGCATGTTTGCATAATCTTTTCCCTTGCAAATTAAAGTTTATTTTTTACTTGAATGAGGATTGCAGGTCAAAGAAATGCCCTTTTATTTCTTAGTTTTCTTGTTGCTTTAAATCTATACTATCCAATACAGTAGCCACTAGATACTTGCAGCTATTTAAGTCAATTAAAATTGTATAATATTAAAAATACAGCTCCTCGGTGGCACTACCACATTTCAAGTACTCAGTAGCCACATGTGGCTGGTGGCTGCTTTATTGGACATTGCAGATGTAGATCATTTCCATCATCACACTAAGTTCTCTTGGGACAGCGTTATTCTGGAGTGTACAACTACAAAGCAGTGATTTTCCAATTGTCTTAATCTGTAGATTGATTTTGAAGCAAGTATTAGCAGTGGCTTCAGGCTGTCATTTCAGCTCATAGGTGCATTAATACCCTTTCAGGTTGAACAGGCCCAGGGCTAGTATTGATTTATCTTAACAGTTTCATTTCACAGCAAGTGAGATCTAAATGCTAAGACATCCGGGCATTTTCTTTAAACTTCTGAGTAATACACTAACGTTATTTTGCTGCATTAGTCATAGCTTTTCTCATGCACTCTGTGTGTGTGTGTGTGTGTGTGTGTGTGTGTGTGTGTGTGTGTGTGTAGAGAGAGAGAATTCACCTTCACAGCATTATAATTGTTTTAAATGTGCATCTAATGAAATTTTGGGGACGAAGGGGTAAAGAAGAGTTGGAATTGCATCTGAATACTAGAACTGAATACTAGAATCCATGGTACTTACATGAAATAATTTCTTTTATAGAAACCAAAACTAAGAGTAGTGAAAAGTTGGTTTAACACTGTTTACTCAGCATTCTACTGGGTAGAACCCCAGTTACGATTATTTAAAAATATTAATTATGAGGCTGGGTGCGGTGGCTCATGCCTATAATCCTAGCACTTTGGGAGGCCAAGGTGGGCGGATCAACTGAGGTCAGGAGTTTGAGACCAGCCTGACCAACATGGTAAAACCCTGTCTCTACTAAAAATACAAAAAATTAGCTGGGTGTGATGGTGCATGCTATAATCTTGGCTATTCTGGAGGTTGAGGCAGGAGAATGACTTCAACCTGGGAGGCGGAGGTTGCGGTGAGCTGAGATTGCGCCACTGCACTGTAGCCTGGGCAACAGAGTGAGAATCTATCTCAAAAAAAAAAAAAAAAAAAAAAAAAAAAAAAAATATATATATATATATATATATATATACACACACACACACACGTACATGTATATACATATGTGTATATGTGTATATATACGTATATATACATATGTGTGTGTATGTGTATATGTATATATGTATATATACGTGTATATACGCATGTGTATACGTGTGTATACGCGTGTGTATATACATATATATGATAAAGTTAGCGTTTTAGTAATTGAAAAACCGAGGATAAATTCTTCTGTATTTTTGTTGTTGTTAAAATCTGCATATAAAATTGAGTAGCACCCACTACATTCCAATGTCTAGGTCGTGATTGTATTTTTTTGGTTCAGAGTTCAGTAAATGATAAGCAAGTGCAGTGGAGTTTTTGCCTCTGTTTTGTGAATATGAGTAGCTATTTACAGATAGGTCTTACCTCCTTTTTTTCCTTCAGTTTTTGCTATTGTTCTTCTCTGAGAAGAAAGACAGTAAGAGACTGCTGTCATTTGGTCACAGGTCAGGGATTAGTGCAACTGAAGTCATTGAAATCCTTTGGTATGTTATTGCCTCCTTCAGTGACCTTCTGTCTTTCCAGGTCACTTACTTCAGCCTCTGGTACTACAACAAGCAAAATCAGCGCCGGTGGGTAGATTTGGAAAAACCTTTGAAGAAGCAGCTGGATAAATATGCATTGGAACCTACCATCTATTTTGGAGTGGTGTTTTATGTGCCTTCAGTTTCTCAGCTGCAGCAGGAGATTACCAGGTGAGAAATTACATGCCGTTTGTTTTTAGGAAATAGTCTAGTGAGATGTAAAAAGTGAAACTAAGGTTGAAGTCAGAAGATAAGTTTGAAACTTTGCCCTCTCGCCCCACATTTTTAGCCACAGTATTACAAAGAGATTCTCATATGTGGCATGTCAGAGTGTTTTACTACATGTTGGGTAACTTATGGGTTCACTAGGCACAAAGGAATAATTAAAGGGAAAAATGATGGATTTACCCTATCTGGGAACTCTTCTTGTAGTGATGTTACCTTTAATGTTTTTGTTGTTTTGTTTCTGATCTTTTGTAACAAGGAAAGGAGAGAAGAGATTTTAGAAAATTAGTCACAAAATCTGTCTTCATTCCTCAAGGAAATGTGCTGAAAGGCTCCTAGAATTCTCTGCCTCTAGCTGTATTCTGTAGACAGCTTGGGGAGGGAGTACAGAGGAGAGGGAGGGAAGTGTTTAAGATCAGGAAATTTTGGCCAATAAGTGCACTGAATAGGGACAAAAGCAGAAAGGGGAAGATGATATTAAGGAGCAGAATAGAGGAACTAAGTGTTCTTATTCTTTTTCCCTCTGAAGACAACGAAAAAAGGAATACAATTTGAGTTCCTGAGCCTGCCTTTCAAAGTTCTCTGAATCCCATCACTACCTTACCTTTTTAACCCTATTTAATGTTACTTTTGAACGTTAAATATGTTCAAAAATGAAGTAGCTGTGCTACTTCAAGGGCCCGAAAAACATGCTGCATGCCCTTTCATCTTTGTGTCCTAGATCTTTCTCTCATATGTATTTACTGGAATCCTGTTTGCCTCCTGAGTTGTGGTTCAGAAGGTACCTCCTCCATGAAGCGTCTATGACCCCAGGATAGAATGAGTTTTGGCTTATGACCTAGAATTTGATTCTACTTGTGTTAAGATGGTAATTGTCATACTCTGTTATTAGGATTGTGCATGTATCTTTTTCCTAGGTTTTAAGCCCATGTTTTCTTTAGCTTTACTTAATGATATCTTACACAGTGCCTTGCAGATAGTAAGAACCTGGTACTGTCCCATGTTTGTGGAGTGCTGTTTGAGTCTGCCAGTTAATGATTAGGAGAGAATGGAAAGTCAAAGCAGTAGGGATCCAGTGGTAGGATAAACACAAACTGACTGTAAAAGTCTGAGATAGAAATATTGAAGAGAAAAGTGGAAGCCAGAAGGAAAAAGCCTGAACTGATCACTTTAACTCATTTAAACATTTACTGAAGATATGCTCTAAGAATTGTGTTGAATAGAGCGGGAGGTGAATATGCTTTAATCCCACCCTGGAGGAGCTGCTCACAGTCTGGTGGAATTGGCAGTTCATATAAATAGACAGTATCCTATGATAATAAATGCTTTAATTAAAGCTGTGGATTCCTAGGGGTGGGGCAAGGGAACTTGAACAGGAAAGGTAGAGAGACTGACTTTTAAATTGACTTTAGAAATGTTCTAGAGGGAATAGTTTTTGCAAAGCAGGGGGAATAATCAAAATGATTACATGTCTTCAGGAAGTTTTAGGTATTACCTAGAAAGGAGGTTTTAAAAATAGGCATTAGCAATAAAGTCATGGTACAATGAGGAAGAGATTTTCAAATTTAGTGGAATCATTAAATTTACATTTTACAAAGATCACCCATCATAGAAGGTAGATCAGAGATGGCAAGACTATAGGCAAGACACCAGTTTAGGAATACCTGTGCCATAATCTAGGCATAGGTTTACAATATAGAACTGAACAGAAAGGCATTAGCTGGATTGAGAGAGAATGGGCCTATTAGAGTCAATCAATAGGATTGCTCATTGATCAGGTATAGGAGCACCTGATAGAGAAGTTGTATCAGTAAGGATTAAGTATAGCTATATATAACAAAAACCCTAAATATCATTGGCTTCTGTGAGAGAAGTTCAGAAGTCAGCCTTGCAGAGCTTGTCTGACAGCTCCACAGAGTCTTCAAGGATGCTCGCTCTTTCTCTTAGTGCTCCAGCATCCTCAGCGCATCCTTCCCATGCACTAGGTTATCTCTTGGTCCAAGATATCCAGAGTTCTGACTATCACCATAGTCAGAAAGCAGATGAGTGGTTTCCTAGGAATGGGGTAGAAATTGGAGAGAAAGATTATGAGGGGTGCAAGGAAACTTTTGCAGTTGGTCAGTATGGACCTCATCTTGTAGTGATGGTTTCATGGATATATGCATGTGTCCAAATTGTACACTTGAAATTTGAACAGCTTATTTGTATGCCAATCATACCTCAAAAATGGTGTTCTAAAAAAACCCACTCAAAGATATTGGAAGAAAACAAAGGGGGAGGGCCAGGTGTGGTGGCTCACACCTGTAATCCCAGCACTTTGGGAGGCCGAGGGGGCCAGATCACCTGAGGTCAGGAGTTCGAGATCAGCCTGATCAACATGGAGAAACCCCGTCTCTACTAAAAATACAAAATTAGCCAGGTGTGGTGGCGCATGCCTGTAATCCCAACTACTCAGGAGGCTGAGGCAGGAGAATTGCTTGAACTCGGAAGGCGGAGGTTGCAGTGAGCCGAGATGGCACTGCTGCACTCCAGCCTGGGCAACAAGAGTGAAACTCTGTCTCAAAAAAAAAAAAAAAAGAAAGAAAGAAAACAAAGGGGGAGAACAACAATCTGAATAATACACCTTCAGAAAGTACAGACTTAACAGAAAAATATGACCACAAAGCAGCAGAAATCTGTCACCTGATACTATAAGATGAACTTAAAAAATTAAGAAAATAACAGATGATATGAAAGAACCATTTAAATCTGAATTAGAAAAGCTTGGGAATAATTTGTCTTTGTAACAGGTGAATATGAAAATAGCTGCAAAAACTATTAGAAATTTTGAAATGATGAAACTATAAAAGTGTAGAAGACAAGATAAAAAATAGATGTAATAGGATTCCCTAAAGGAAAAAGCCAAAACATTCTTCTAACAGTATGATCTAAGGCAAAACATTGGCAAAGAACAAATTCCAAAAACTATATAACAAATTCTGTATTCTAGCTATAACACATTCTAAAAACTTCCTTGAAAGGAAAATGACTTGAAGCTCTCTATTGAAAAGGCACACTGTGTACCTGGTATGGTCAGTCCAGAGCAATCAGTGCCAACACATTCTGCAAAGTCACCGGAAATTGGGCATCCAGACTAAAACTGTTATAAAATTAAGAAAATAAGATTGGTATCAAACTTCTGGAAAAACACTTCATGCCAACAGACAAAAAAGTAACATTTAACATCCTCAGGGAAAGGAAATAGGAGGCAATGATTATATATCTAGCAAAAACAACCTGCAAATATATCTTAGCATGGGCTGCCATAACAAAATATTATAGACTGGGTAGCTGATGTATTTTCTCAGTTTGGAGATCTAAGCATGGTTGAGGTCTCATGAGGGTTCCCCTCCTGGCTTGCAGAACTTCTGGCCGAGTCCTCACATGGCAGAGCGAGCAAACACTTTGGTGCGTGGAGTTTTTACTTGCAAAAGAGGAAATTTTGTTCAATTGTCGATAGTCATGCCTCAGATAAACCTCAGTGGCTGTGATACTGCCACTGCACAAAGCTTGGAAATTTTGACCATCATAAAGAATACAACTGGGCTGGGTACGGTGGCTCATGCCTGTAATCCTAGCACTTTGGGAGGCCGAGGCGAGTGGATCACTTGAGGTCAGGAGTTTGAGACCAGCCTAGCCAACATGGTGAAACCCTGTCTCTACTAAAAATACAAAAATTAGCCGAATGTGGTGGTGCACGCCTGTAATCCCAGCTACTCAGGAGGCTGAGGCAGGAGAATCGCTTGAACCCGGGAGGCGGAGGTTGCAATGAGTTGAGATCATGCCACCGCACTCCAGCCTGGGCGATGGTGAGAGCCCATCTCAAACAAAACAAAACAAAAAAAAGAACACAACTACATGGATTAAAACATATCAAATATATCTTAAAATTCACGAATTCATAATACTTAAAAAAAAACAAACCTCGTTTGTCACCTTTGAAACTTACTAGAGTACAATTCATTACTCTGAATGGCAGTAAATTTATCCTATCTTTTCTTTATAGACTATATAAAGAGGTAACAATCATCAGTATTGGCTAAAACCTTTGGGTAAAGGGAACAGGCTGGCATCATCTGAACTCAGTGGGCAATGTCAGCATCACTGTAAGTGGGACAACCAAATACCATTTCTTCTGATGTGATGCATCAGGAAGTACCAGACACCACCAATGAAAATGACTAAAATGAACTTGTATCGAAGCAAGCTTCTAGTCTGCAGTGTTCAATAAGGTAGTTGTTAGCTACATGTGGCTATTTAAAGTTAATTAAAATTAATACAATTAAAAATTTTCTTGCACTACCTACAGTTCAGGTACTGAATAGCCACATGTGGCTAATGGCTACTATATTGGGCAGCGCAGATATAGATAATTTCTATCACTGCAGAATGTTCTATTAGACAGTGCTGCTCTAAATCTAATGATTAGTTTTCAGGAAAGATGTGAGAACATGTAAACTTGCCAAATGACCCCATGAGACTACAATCAGAAAAGTCCAGAAGGCAGGAAATTCTACATGACAAATGGCTCCATTTCTGTTAATAACATGAAAATAAAAGGTAATAAAAACTTTCTTTTTTATAGCAAGAGAGATTTAGAAACATCCATTAAATGTAATCTGTAGACCTTGTTTGGATTCTAATTTAAGAAAATTGTAAAAATGCATTTTTGAGGCAATCATGAAAATTGCATATGAATCAGGTATTGGGTAGTATGAAGATGTTCATTTTGTTGGATGTGATAAAAATGTAGTTACATTTTTAAAAAATAAAGCTTACTTTTTAGGGACACGTACTGAAGTACCACGATGTCTGGGATTTGCTGTAAAACACTGGCGGTGGAGGGGGCAAAGGACAGGATGGATGGAGAAAACGTGGTAGGCATAAGGTTGATGGGTGAGGCACCATGATAAGGAGATAGGGTGACTATACTTAATGTCTATATATGTATTTTAGAATTTCCAAAGTAAAACTTTAAAAATGCTGATGCCTACACATTGCCTTCTATTACTAGTGTAAGAAAAACAGATGAAGAAAAAAGACAGCCTCTTCATCCATTATTTGGAATTTCTGTTGTGCAAAATGGGGTCACCTAATTTATTATATAATTATTGTCATATATTGTATGAAATATTTTATATTGGAATGTTGATCAGTAACTTGATACAGATTTAGATAAAATATGTAATCAGCGTATTTTGACTTTCGGGCAAGTTTATGGAATACTTGCTTTTGAATTAAAACGTGCAATTTCTTTTATTCCTTGGCTGACAGTTTTGAATTCAGGTCTGCATGTTACATTTTATTACTGCTTTGTTTTTTTCCTGTTATTTCATTCTTGTTGCTCGGTTGCCAGGCTGGAGTGCAGTGCTGCGATCTTGGCTCACTGCAATGTCTGACTCCCGGGTTCAAGCAATTCTCCTGCCTCAGCCTCCAAAGTAGCTGGGGTTACAGGTGCCCACCACCATGCCCGGCTAATTTTTGTATTTTTAGTAGAGATGGAGTTTCACCATATTGGCTAGGATGGTCTCGACCTCCTGACCTTGTGATCCACCTGCCTTGGCCTCCCAAAGTGCTGGGATTACAGGCATGAGCCACGGTACCCGGCCTGCAAAAATATTGAAATAACATATTTATAAGCCATCTTCAGCCCCATCAATATATAGAAATTTTAGCAAAAAGTGTTTAGCAGAAAGTGATAATGTCATTGAAGTGAAATTTCTTGGCCATCTGCTCCTACAGTAAATACTTCTTTAAGAAAAACATATTTATGCCTGGGTGTGGTGGCTCATGCCTGTAATCCCACACTTCGGATGGCCGAGGTGGGAGGATTGCTTGAGCTCAGGAGTTTGAGACCAGCCCAGGCAACATAGAGAGACCCTGTTTCTACAAAAATTGGAAAATAATTTAGCCAGGTGTGGTGGTGTACACCTGTGGTCCCAACTACTCAGGAGGCTGAGGCTCGAGGATCACTTGAGTCCAGGAGGTTGAGGCTGTAGTGAGCCATGATTACGCCATTGCACTCCAGCCTGGACTATAGAGCAAGACCCTGTCTCAAAAAAAAAAAAAAAACTGTCTGTCTGTGTATCCATCCATCCATCCATCCATCCATCCATCCATCCATCCATTCATCCATCCCTAGTGGCTTCCATTAAAGGATTTGAGGGATAATACAATAACATATAATAACAACCACTTATGTTTTTTACTGTATATTAGACACTGTCCCAAGTACTTTATTAATTTAATTCTCATAACAAATCCTATGATGTAGGTGCTATTATCTCTATTTTGTAGATGAGGAAACCAAGACACAGAAGGGTTGAACACCTTGCCCAAGGTCACACTGCTAGTATGTACTGGAACTGGGACTCAAGCAGGCTGGCTCCTGAGTCCTTGCTCTCAACCATTGTGTTTTGTGGACTGTCATGTAAAATACTAAATGAATAAAAATACTAGAAATATCTATAACTGTAGATTTGTCGTGGTTAAGAACAAGACCTTTGGGTCATTCAGACTTGGGGATTCAAACTCCAGCTCAGTCTGGCTTTGTGCATTTGAGCATGTTGCTTAATCTCTGAGCTCCAGCTCTTCATCACTTAAAGGTAACTATTATTAAATAGTGGAGAAAGCAATTAAGAGGGATAATAATGAGTGTGGCTATGCCTGGATTTTAGCTGTGAGCTTAATGGCAGCCAAAGCAAAAGAAGAAATATGAGTTCCATCATTCATTATGTAACACAAAGAAGCATACCTGTTTGCAAGCATGACACATTTTCCTGGTATATCATTTAAACAGAAACTTTCAGGTGTGATTTTTATATAAGACATTGAACCAGAAATGAATAAGTTAGAGCAAATACGGAAGAATCAATTCTCATAACAGTATGAGGCAAAAATATTTTTGTGGAAGGCTACATTAATTGGGTCCAAGTATGTTGCTTTTTCATGTTTTTTTGTTTTTTGTTTTGAGACAGAGTCTCTCTGTGATGCCCAGGCTGGAGTGCAATGGCACCATCTCAGCTCACTGCAACCTCTGCTTCCTGGGTTCAAGCGATTCTCCTGCCTCAGCCTCCCAAGTAGGTGGGACTACAGGCATGTGCCACCATGCCTGGCTAATTTTTGTATTTTTGTAGAGATGGGGTTTCACCATGTTGGCCAGCCTGGTCTCCAACTCCTGACCTCAAGTGATCCACCCGCCTTGGCCTCCCAAAGTGCTGGGATTACAGGCATGAGCCACCACACCCAGCCCTTTCTAGTGTTTTTGATTCAAGGAAAAGGCCTAGAATATTTAGAATGGAATCTGTGAATAGCATGTTCAATAGATGGACTTCCCTAAACACGCTCTCCCTCAGATAAGCTTCTGAAAGTAGCTGCCGTATAGAAAATCTCAAGTTTTTCTCTTTGGTGGATCCCAGAACTGCCAGCATCCCATTAGCTATGGAGGGAAATCCATGGGTTTGGCTGTTAGCAGGTGGAAGGAGAAAAGCTGGATCCAAATTCTTCTTACTTGAATGGATGGTGTTTTGGTCAGGTTCTTCGGTAATAAAGAACAGAGGTTTACATGTCTGTGGCTGAAATAAGATGATAAAGACTTATATGAAATGATTAAAGAGGTGGGCTGTCAGAAGAATTCAAACATGAACTGTAACTGGGCTGCACTTCACAGGCACCAAATATGGAGGACAGTTTGGATTCCAGATGGCTCCATAGACTGCACTGGCAGAGTGTCTGTGATTTCCATTTAGTACGGTATCCCCAGCATCTAGAATAATGCTTAACATATAATAGACCCCAGTAATTACCTGTTGAGCAAATAAATAAAAGGAAGTAGTAAATCTTCACTCTAGAGCTTTATCAAAATGGAGAAGTGAGTGGCTTCAAGTACATGATTGATAACAGCTGCTGTTTGCCAGCTATGCTCTTAGTCCTTCACGTATATTATTATTTGAGTATGTTCAGTCCTGTGAAGGGGTGATGGCACCCTCATTTTACTGGCGGTAGAATTTAAATTCACCAGATTATGACTTGCCCAAGTTCGTGCAGAATACTAATTTGGAGAGTTCAGGTCTACTTGACTCTAAACCTTGTTCTGGTAACTGATGCCCTATATATTGAAAGTACAAACAGGGTGGTAAACAGAAGTAAACCCACATTACCAGATATTAAGAAAGCATCTTAACAGCTGTTTTGAGGGATTTCATCAGAAACATTTTAGTATCAGCCTGGTCTGAAATATCAGAAACCATTTTTCTCTGGCTTTACTTTCCAGTGCTAGGGAACTTCTACCAAACAAGGTAAGCGAACTCTTCTAAGTTACTAGTCAGAGTTTTTAAAGTAAAGATTAGCCACTGGCTTTCCATTTCTCCAACTAAAAAGAAATTGTAGGGACTGTTTTACAGGGCATGAAGCAGATGACTAATTGTCTTATAGGATCGTTTTAATTTTGAAATAACTATAATCTGGGATAAGTAACTCATTAGATTGATTAAAGTATATGTGTAAGTGTCATGTGGTTGAGGACTTTCTCATCCTTGTTTGAAACCATCTAGGGGCTCTTTGTGGTGGTTCATGTCCGTAGTCCCAACATTTTGAATCCAAGCACTAGGATTACTTGAGCCCAGGAGTTCGAGAACAGCCTGGGCAACATGGTGAAACTCCCATCTCTATAAAAAATAGAAAAATTTGTCAGGCATAGTGGTGTGCACCAGTAGTCCCAGCTACTCAGGAGGCTGAGGTGGGAGGATCACCTAAGCTTAGGGAGGTCGAGGCTACAGTGAGCAGTGATCATGCCACTGCACTCGACCCTGGGCAACAAAGAGAGACCCTATCTAAAAAAAGCAAAACAAAACAAAACAAAACCGTGTGAGATTAAGGTTTTATTTCACTGGTTTGTGCTTCTCTACCAAATTATGGTTAAATGCATTGTGTCTCAGTGAGATAATATTGACATTGACCTTATAAAACTGACTTTTTTTTATAGGTATCAGTATTATCTGCAACTGAAGAAAGATATCTTGGAAGGAAGTATTCCTTGTACCTTAGAACAAGCAATTCAGCTAGCAGGCTTAGCTGTTCAAGGTAAATAAGATCAATTCATAATGAAATGGTTCTATCAGATTAAAATGTGTTGCAACAAAATAGCAAGGGATTTTTAAGTTAACTGACTGTCTATATACATCTTTAGTAGTGTTTATATATTAGTGAAATACTCTGTTATCTAAGGGGCTTCCTTTTGGGAAAAAATGAACTTGGAATACCTCCATGAAATATGAGACTTCTGGAAGTTAATCATGTTATAGGTCAACAGAGCAAACAGCACAATAAATAGAAGTATGTATATATGTGTGTATACACACACATATGTACAATCACATGCCAAATGACATTTCATTCAACAAAAGACCTCATATAGGACAGTGGTCCCATAAAATTATAACACTGTATTTTTAGTGTACCTTTTCTGTGTTTAGATACACAAACACCATTGTGTTACAGTTGCCTACAGTATTCAGTACAGTAACATGCTATATAGGCTTCTATGAGCAATAGGTTATACAATATAGCCTAGGTGTGGAGTAGGCTACACAGTATAGCCTAGGTGTGGAGTAGGCTACACAACCTAGGTTTGTGTAAGTATACTCTGATGTTTGCACAGTGACAAAATCTCCTAATGATGCCTTTCTCAACACATTCCCATCCTTAAGTGACACATGACTATATACATATACATTTATCAATACTATGCTATATATTCATCTAGTTCAAAGACTTTATCTGCTAATAGGTCATATTTTAAGAAGAAAGATATACCAGTGAGTTTGATGAGGTTATATTCACTTACAGTTTAAGTACACTTCATTTGTTTGGTTTCTTTTTATTTATTTCAATAGGTTTTTGGGGAACAGGTGGTGTTTGCTTACATGAATAAGTTCTTCTTATTTATTTAGTTACTTTTTTTTTTGAGATGGAGTCTCGCTGTGTGGACCAGGCTGGAGTGCAGTGGCACAATCTCGGCTCACTGCAACCTCCGCCTCCTGGGTTCAAGCAATTCTCCTGCCTCAGCCTCCTGAGTACCTGGGATTACAGATACCTGCCACCCCACAGACCCAACTAATTTTTGTATTTTTAATAAAGATGGGGTTTCACCATGTTGGCCAGCCTGGTCTCAAACTCCTGACCTCAAGTGATCCACCTGCCTCAGCCTTCCAAAATGCTGGGATTACAGATATGAGCCACCGTGGCTGGCCATGGTTACATGAATAAGTTCTTTAGTGGTGATTTCTGAGATTTGGGTGTACCCATCACCTGAGCAGTGTACCCTGTACCCCATGTATAGTCTTTTATCCCTCACCCCACTCCCACTTGTTTGGTTTCTTAAATGGTTGTCCTGAGTTATGCAGTAATATCATCAGTCGTAATAGATAAAGATGGCTGGGTGCAGTGTCTCACGCCTCTAATCCCAGCACTTTGGGAGGCCAGTGTGGGAGGATTGCTTGAGTCCAGGAGTTCGAGACCAGCCTGGGCAACATAGCAAGACCTCATCTTTAAAATGTACATATATAAATAAAGATTCTGCATTTCACCAGCATTTTTGAATTGTTTTTTTCATTTTTACATGTCTGATATACATGTATTTATATGTATGTGTGTATTTTCTTTTTTTTTGGAGAGAGTCTTACTCTGTTGCCCAGGCTCGAGTGCAGTGATGTGATCGTGGCACACTGCAGCCACAACCTACTGTGCTCAAGTGATCCTCCCACCTGAGCCTCCCAAGTAGCTGTGACTACAGGTGTTCACTACCATGCCTGGCTAATTTTTAAAATTTTTTGTAGAGATAGGGTCTTGCTATGTTGCTAGGCTAGTCTCAGACTCTTTGGCTCAAGCTATCCTCTCTCCTTGGCTTACTGAAGTGCTGGGATTATAGATGTGAGCCACTGTGCCTGCCGGGAAGATTTCTGACGAGGCATTATTTCAAACAATAACTGGCATTTAGCCTTGGGAGTGAAATTTAATCAGAATAATTATTAATAAAACTCCTTCAGCTATAAGCAGGCATGGAGACATGTATCATTTTTAAACAAATGCCTGATGCACATGGAGCCACATTCCTTTTCAAGGTACTTTAGATTTTCTTAAGTATCATTTTTGGCTTTAAGAATTACTTTTTCATAAGCATTTTGCTGAATTGTCAATTTTTTTTAAAAAATTAAAAATTTCAAAACAAGTATATCTTGCTGTAATATATTCAAGTGGTCTAAGTCCATTCCCCAGAGGTCATCAGTACTGTTGACGATTTGGTTTCTCCTTGACATTTTCCTGTACATAAGCAAGCATATATGATTACAGGGTAGGTTTTGTTTGCATTTTAACTATAAAATGAGATCATATTACATACAGCTTGCAACTTGTTTTTTTATTTAACTCATAGGCATTTTTCCAAGCCAAGACTCATATCTACCTAATTAACATTTTTAAAAAGATACTTTTTATAGCTATAACAAATTTGACTTCTGAAATATTAGCATACCATCTAGATATACTGCATATTGAATTTTGTTGTGCATAATTTGCAATGCAATTTAAATATAATTAACATGTGAATATTTGTCATTCTATATAGCGGATTTTGGTGACTTTGATCAGTATGAATCCCAGGACTTTCTTCAGAAATTTGCCTTGTTTCCTGTGGTAAGACTTCTTTTGACACTGGGCCTTTTAAAAGAAACAGTTTATTCCTATACCCTTAATAATCCCTGAAATGAAATCCATATGATAGACTTACTGTCAGGAATAGGATTATAAAAAAAAATTCCCTCTTATAAACGTCTCAAGTGTGACTGCTTTCCCTGTCAGTCATCTTGGTCCTTGTGAACCCACAGAAACCGAAGGGTCTGTAGCCACTGCACTGTGCCTGGAAACATTTGTTTTCTATTTGAATGTGAGTTTAAAAAGAAGGATTCATTTTCAGCTTCTCAGGAAGCATATACAGGTTTTGCTTTTAACTGAAGGTTTGAAACCTTACAAAATTATATTGAGGAATGAATGTCGCTTCTCATCAGCAATTTAAAAAGTAGATGACAAAGACACTGCCTTCTACTTTTATAAAGTCATTACTGATGGAAGGGACATGGAAACTGCATTGCAACAACTAAGGAAGGTGTGGTATGCTCTTCTGAGCGTCTACACAGCCAGCCAGAGAACGCACAAGATGTTTTTATCTTGCTGGGCTCAGGACTGGCTGACTACTGTCACCAACTTGAAATAACTCAGCTGAAACTTTCCCTGGGATGAATTGAGAAGGTGGGAGAGTTTTTTTTTTTTTTTTTGGCTCTTGTGAGAAGCTACTTAATTCCTTAGAAAGATGATTACCTATGTAAGCAAAGCTCCCATATAGTAACCATAGTCATAATTTTGCCTGATAGTGACGAGAGTCATTAACAGTCAATGGCCATGATTCCTTCTAAGAAATTGGGGTGAATTGTCACATACTTACCACTATGTGTTTTCTTCAGGGATGGTTACAAGATGAAAAAGTATTGGAAGAAGCAACCCGAAAAGTGGCCTTACTACATCAGAAATACAGGTAACTCTAAGAAATAAGACATGGAAATAGCATAGAACCAATGTCTGCTTGAATTTGAAATATTCAATTAAATATTTAATTTACAGGATTAGTATTTATTTGCCCAACTAAATTTGTAACATTACTGCCACTGCTATTACAAGTATCCAGCATTTATATAGCACTCACTATGTGCCATGTGCTGTTCTAAGTAAGCACTTACCCATATTACTCATTTATTATCCATGTTTTACCAGTGAGGACACTGAGGAAGTTGAAAGCAGCCAGTCATTGAAGGGTGCCCATTTTTTACTGCATATAGTAAAGGTTTGTTTGATAACCTCATCCTGTATAGGTTAATGTAAAATTAGGATGATTTGTTTTCTTTTATGATACAGCTTAGCAAGTACAGGGTTACTTCCCTCTCTATACCTATGGAAGCTGTGTCTGTCACCTGGGGAGCTATGCTAAGAACTATGGTGCTTATTACTCTGAACTATGCTTCTGCATACCTTTGTATACTTGTACATATTGACGTTCTTTCATGATGAATCTCTGTGTTGCCTGTAAGAAAAAATACTCTTCTAGATAATGCTAGGTCTTATTCTAAACCAACTACCACACAGTTCCACATACAGATGCTCCTTGACTTATGATGGGGTTAAGTCCTGATAAACCCATAGTAAGTTGAAAATACTCTAAGTCGAGATATATTTAATACACCAGTCCTGCTGAACATCATAGCTTAGCCTAGCCTACCCTACCTGTTCTCAGAACACTTACATTAGCACACGGTTGGGCAAAATCATCTAACACAAAGCCTGTAATATATTTTATAATGTTGAATACTGTACTGAAAGTGAAAAACAGAATAGTTGTGTGGGTCCTCGAAGTCCAGTTCCTACTGAATTTGTATCACCTGTACCATTGTAAAGTTGAAAGTCATTCAGTTGAACCATCATAAGTTGAGGACTGTCTGTACTCTATCATTAAATTCTTATAACTACTCATTAAGATAAACATTATTATCTCCATCTTACCAGATGGGGAAACCAAGCTCAAAAAGATTTAGTTATCTCTGGCCGGGAGCAGTGGCTCATGCCTGTAATCCCAGTACTTTGGGAGGCCGGGGTGGGCGGATCACGAGGTCAGGAGATCGAGACCATCCTGGCAAACATGGTGAAACCCTGTCTCCACTAAAATACAAAAAATTAGCCAGGTGTGACATGCACTGGTAGTCCCAGCTACTCAGAAGGCTGAGGCAGGGGATTCGCTTGAACCTGGGAGGCGGAGGTTGCAGTGAGCTGAGATCGTGCCACTGCACTCCAGCCTGGCGACAGAGCAAAAAAAAAAAAAAAAAAAGATTTCGTTACCTCTACATGTGGTAGAGGTGGGAATTGAAAGCAGATCAGTTTCATTAGAACCTGTTGCTTATCCCCTTCCAAATGAAATAAACTTTTGCCTCTAGTCTGTCTCCACTCAAATCCACACAGTGACTCACAAAAGATTAATCTCCCTAGAATATCACTTTCCTCTTACCTCTCTCCTTCTCCTTCCATGTGCTCATGGGTATTTTCATGCTTTCTACTAGCCCAAGTTCATTACCCTGGGATAAAAGACCTCCCACAAGTTGGTTAAATCCTGCCTTCCCAGCTTTACCTTCTGCTGGACAGCAGAACCACATGAACCATTTCTTTTCTAGCTCAATTGGTCCCTCAGGCACACATTGCTCTGCCTTTTGTCACTTCCATTTATTCATTTGTGCATTTCCTTAAAAGATAACTTAGTGTTCTTATTCTGCATTAGGCAGAGTAAGAGTGCTGGATGCCATGGCACAAAGATAAATAGAATAATTTCCTGTCTTCTAAGAGTGCATTCCCAGCCCTGCAATATGAGGGCTGGCAGGACAACCCACTATAGTAATTATAATACATATAAGAAGATAATGAGTGCAGTTAGAGGGGTATGGGCGGAATGTGTTGGGACTGCACGGAGCTGGGGCACTGGGGAATCCCAGAAGGTGACCCGGAGGAAATGATGCATAGACAGAGTCTTGAAGGATATTAGGGATTGGCCAGGTCCACAAGTGAGTCACAGGCGCACCAAGAAGAGGGATTCTCATGTGCAAAAGCCCAGAGGGGCTAGGGAACATATTCTATCTGAAGAGATGCACAGTTCGGGATGGCTGCAGTGTGGGTGCCTTGAGGACAGGGGGGAGCACTGGAAGATGAGGCTGGAGATGCAAGTCTGCATGCACTTGGGCACTCCTCCTTTACCCACACTGCCTTCCTACCCATCTTAGTAGTGCTGCACTCACCTGAGCGAAAAGGGGTTTTCATGTAGCCTCCTCATACCCTTATTCCCTGCGTTTGACATTTAGCACATAATTCTCAGTAATGCCTGATATTTTGTTGTTTTTATTTTTGTTTTTTTGTTGCCCAGACCGGCGTGCAGTGGAGTGATCATAGCTCACTGTATCTTTGAACTCCTGGGCTCAAGCAGTCTTCCCACCTCAGCCTTCCAAGCAGCTGGGACTATAGATGTGCACCACCATGCCTGGCTAATTTAAAACTTTTTTTTTTTTTTTTGTAGTGACAAAGTCTCACTATGTTGCCCAGGCTGGTCTCAAACTGCTGGCCTCAGGTAGTCCTTTCTCCTTGGCTTCCCAAGGTGCTACGGTTACAGGCATGAGTCACCATGCCCAGCCCTGATATTTGGGATAATAAGCGATTACTTGGTGGTTTAAGAAAAGTTCAAGATTTCACCTGAAGATTTTTTAGGGAGTTGTTTTATCCCCCACCTTCCCACTCATCTGCCTTAAGTATAGAGAGCAGGATCTCATGTGATACCCTCAGCATTCAGTCCAGTGCTTTGCACATACTGGTTTTCAGTAAATATCAATAGATTGATATAACCAATTATAGATGCTTAGAAACTTTTTTTTTTTTTTTTTTTTTTTTTTTTGAGACGGAGTCTCACTCTGTCGCCCAGTCTGGAGTGCAGTGGCGCAATCTCGGCTCACTGCAAGCTCCGCCTCCCGGGTTCACGCCATTCTCCTGCCTCAGCCTCCCTAGTAGCTGGGACTACAGGCGCCCACCACCACGCCCGGCTAATTTTTTTTTGTGTTTTTAGTAGAGACGGGGTTTCACTGTGTTAGCCAGGATGGTCTCGATCTCCTGACCTCGTGATCCACCCGCCTCGGCCTCCCAAAGTGCTGGGATTACAGACGTGAGCCACCGCGCCCGGCGATGCTTAGAAACTTGAAATGTTTATAATGTCTTATGATAAATTGACATATAGGTTTTAAGAAAAGCTTTATTTTAAATCATTTTAAGCTTGCTTTGTGAACAATCCTGCTTCTTTTGGGTTGCAGAGGGCTCACAGCCCCTGATGCGGAAATGCTATACATGCAGGAGGTAGAGAGAATGGATGGCTATGGAGAAGAGAGCTACCCTGCTAAGGTAAGTGTGGCTCGGCGGCTGGGGCTGTTTAAAGTTAGGCTCACAAATTTGAGAAAATCATGGGGAAATCCAAGGATGTCCTTATGTGCAAAGGCTGAGGACATGCAAAACTCTGGAAACTTAAAAGCTGAGGTCCTGGTGACCAAAGATTTGTGGTAAAACACATTCCCATTTTGTGGTTCATACTTTGAAATGGTCTTGAAATAGAGTTCTGAAGGAGGGCCAAACTTTTTCAGTTTTTATACATACCTATAAGATCATAGATCTCATTCAGACTTTTGTCTTCCTGAATAGTTTACTCTGTAGGTCTTCTGAACTTTCTACATCTGGGAAACCAGTCCAGGGAACTCTAGCAGCAGTTCCTCTGCATCTGTTTCCTGGGTGTTTCTTCTGCTTTCTCCTTTTAGGATAGCCAAGGAAGTGACATATCCATTGGAGCGTGTCTTGAAGGTATCTTTGTGAAACACAAGAATGGAAGGCATCCTGTGGTATTTAGGTATTTTTCTTACCTCTTTTTTTATGTTTTCTATGGCTCCTGTTGGTGATACATTTTTTAGTACTTACAGCAGTTAAATTGTTCACAAGTCTATACCAAGGTCTCATTAAAAAATGGAAATAATTCCCTTCCTAGGAAAAAAATACCATCTGAATGCAACAATCCTTTTCAATAAGCCACTTTCTTCAAAACTGAATGTCCAGAATATAATGCCTATAATGACGGCCTATTATAAAATGCTTAAAAATGTGTGACCCTTTTTGTGCCATATGGAGGCCGTTCTTTGTTTTGATATGAATGTTTAATTTGATCTCTGGTTTCCACGGCTATTTATTGGTTAATTTCTTTATTGTGAGGCAAGATATCACTCTTTTGCCCAGGCTAGAGTGCAATGGTACAGTCACCACTCACTGCAGCCTTGACCTCCCAGGCTGAAGTGATCCTCCCATCCCAGCTTCCTGAGTAGCTAGGACTACAGGCTAATGCCACCACGCCTGGCTAATTTTTGTATTTTTTGTAGAGACAGTTTCACCATGTTGCCCAGGCTAGTCTCAAACTCTTGGGCTCAAGTTATCTGCCTGCCTCCCAGAGTGCTGGGATTCCAGGTGTGAGCCCGCTGTGCCCAGCCTGTAGGGCTATTTCCTATGAAAAATATAGAGCTTTGTTTTGACTCTAGTTTTGTACCAAAATTCCTGAAATACCAGTATCTAAGCAAATTTCAATTATTTTTTATAATGTTGGTTTTTTTGCTGATATAAAAAAAGATACTATTCATTTGTGGAAATCTTGGAATGTGAAGAAAGTTGGAAAGGTTATATAGTGATGTGCTGATAGTAACTGCCTCTGAACAATGAAACTACAGGTGATTTTAATTTCCTTTATAGTATTTTGTGTTCTAATCTGTATCTTAAAGATAGTAAGTTGGACCATATTGTACAATCCCTGCCTTTAATTCCTTAAAATCTGTAATCTGGAAAATCCAAAGTTCATGTCCAACCAAAAGCTTATATTGTTTTTATAAGGCAGGAAAACATATTCTATCACTTTTGTTTTTTGGTTCCTTTGTCTACCATTTGTTGAGTGCTTATCATGAGTCAGATAAACTATGCTGAGCATTTTTTGTGAATTTTTTTAGTGCAATCTTCATAACACTCTCAGCAGTAGGTATTACCACCACTTTGCACATGTGATAATTGAGGCTTAGAAAAGTTGTGATTTGTCCATGGTCACCCAGTTATTAACTGGCATAACTAGGACTAGAACGTGGATCCTCCACTTTATGCGTGGGCTCTTAATCGCTGTATTAAACAGCTTTTATTCTCTCCACTCCCTACTCACTGCCCACCCCACAACACACACACTACTCAAGCTTTCTAAACCACTCCTACCATTTCTTCTTGAGAACTAGTTTTGCCTTTGAAGAGCTTTTTCTCTACACTGACATCTCCTCCCTCACTTCCTTTGCTTTATTGCCTCTTGAACCATGAATTCTCCATGGTGATTATGACCTCAGAGAGTATGCATCACTTGGGGAGCAGAACCCCATTCCTAGAATGCACTGCCCTGGGCTGGGTAGCTCCCCTTTGGCAGTTGATCTCTCGTCCCCAAGCCACTTACATTAACCCTTCCCAACATGCTGAGTTGGGGGTCAGGGAGAGGAGAGGAAAATGGATCCATGGCTTCACCTGAAGAGCAGGGCTCTGATGGTGCCCAAAGTGTCACATGGAAACTTGAGGCATCTGCCTGGCTTCCTTTATCACTGGATAGGAATTTTCACAGTTGCCTTAATGTGATGCTAATAATCTTTAGATTTAACAAACACCGAATCACTACTAAGTTGATTTTATTTTAATACATTTAAAATAAATTAATGGAGAAGGATAAAATTTTTTCTTCCATAATTTTTTCTTTTTATAAAATTCTATGATTGTGTAATAAAATCAAATATTAACATATAAAAGCTAATATGATAAAATTAGAAAGTATAAGATTTTGAATCCTAGTGATCACTTCCAGAATAGTTGACTCTTTGAGTTCCTGGCATTTCAAATTTATCTTCACCCTGAAGCTTTTCAGAGCACACTTCCCCCACTTTTTTGCCTTATTTTAATACCTGCAGCACTTAAAAGTTCTTGTTTGCTTCTGTGTTCTTTGTTCCACCTTTCCCCTCCAACTGTGCTCATTTGAGGGAAGCACTGTACCTCACTGATCTTAGTGTCCCTAGGACCTACTGCAATTTCTGGCATTGTTATAATAGGTGTCTTTTATTTTGTTGAATGAATAAGTGGGGCATTGGCAATCAGCTAAGACAGGAATCTTCCATCAAGCAAATCTGACACATGAGAATGATGCATTTTACATCTTTTAAATTCTCTTTTCCCTCATTTATTATACACGAGTTTACTTTTTCAACTAGCTGCTGTCACTTCAATTAGAACATTCACGCTAGCTGATTAAAACCACTGTTTTTTTTTTTTTTTTTCTGTTTTGTTTTTTTTGAGACAGAGTCTCGTTCTGTTGCCCAGGCTGGCATGCAGTGGTGCAATCTTGGTTCACTGCAACCTCTGCCTCCTGGGTTCAGATGATTCTTCTGCCTCAGCCTCCCAAGTAGCTGGTATTACAGGTGCCTGCCACCTCGCCTGGCCTAGTTTTTGTAATTTTTTTTTTTTTAGACAGAATTTCATTTTTGTTTCCCACGCTGGAGTGCAATGATGCTGTCTCAGCTCACTGCAACCTCCGCCTCCTGGGTTCAAGCAATTCTCCTGTCTCAGCCTCCCAAGTAGCTGGGATTGCAGGTGCCCACCACCATGCCCAGCTAATTTTTTTGTATTCTTAGTAGAGACAGGGTTTCACCATGTTGGCCAGGAGTCTGAAACTCCTGACCTCAGGTGATCCACCTGCCTCAGCCTCCCAAAGTGCTGGGATTACAGGCGTGAGCCACTATGCCCGGCCTAGTTTTTGTTTTTGATTTTTTTTTTTTTTTTTTTTTTTGAGATGGAGTCTCGCTCTGTCGCCCAGGTTGGAGTGCAGTGGTGCGATCTCGGCTCACTGCAAGCCCTGCCTCCCAGGTTCACACCATTCTCCCGCCTCAGCCTCCCGAGTAGCTGGGCCTACAGGTGCCTGCTACCTGCCTGGCGAATTTTTTTTTTTTTTGTATTTTTAGTAGAGACGGGGTTTCACTGTGTTAGCCAGGATAGTCTCGATCTCTTGACCTCATGATCTGTCCACCTTGGCCTCCCAAAGTGCTGAGATTACAGGCATGAGCCACCACGCCCGGCCTAGTTTTTATATTTTTAAGAGAGACAGGGTTTCACCATGTTGGCCAGGCTGGTCTCGTGTTTTTCGTTTTTCTCAAAAATGTTACCAAATACTAACTTACACATCAGGCTTAGGGAAAACTTGTGTATTCTATCTCCTTGTTTCCCCCATGGGCACTCACGTTGCCAATTCTCTATTTGCTGTTCTTTAGGTGGCATGACATTGCCAACATGTCCCACAACAAGTCCTTTTTTACATTAGAGCTGGCAAATAAAGAGGAGACCATCCAATTTCAAACTGTGAGTAAACATTAGGGGTCTGCATGGAATGTTATTCCTAAAAGTTAACAAGTTCTACTTCTGCGTGCCTATATGTGTTTGGAGGCAGGCAGCATTAAAATTATAGTATTTCCTAATTGTATAAAACATGCAGTTTTATCATATAGTATTTTGCAAAATGGCAGTTGGCAAAAAATGGCTGCTCAGTAAATGCAGAATGAATGAGTCTTTGGATAACTACTGTCTGATCATGATAATCTTTAAATTAAACTTTAGGGATTAAGTGGGGGAGAAAGTAAGCACTGATATCTTAAATTTCATTGATAAATGAATAGCTCTGAAGAAATGTTGTTTAACAGTTACTTGCTTTTGCTGTCTTGACAAAGGCAATATTGAGTTACTGAGTAATATTTTTGTTTAAAAATGTCTTTGAGTATATTTGGCAAGAATGAAAGTTGGTATTTTGATAGTTTTTAGATTCCTGTGTCATTTTGAAACTGTTTAATATGAGAATCACACTGTTAGAACAGATTGTTTTGTCTTCATAAATTAAATCCTACTTGTGGTATTCATACCATGGGCACAGTGTTGGAAAATGAAAGGCTTATAGTGTTCTGAAAGTGACTTTGTCATATGATGTCACACATTATGTCTTTAGACAAACTCTGCATTAAACGTATCAAGTTGTATGTGTGCTTTCATATTGCTTTATTCCTATTTTGTTTGCTAGGAAGACATGGAAACAGCAAAATACATTTGGAGACTTTGTGTTGCACGACACAAGTTTTACAGACTAAACCAGTGTAACCTGTAAGTATGTCCTGCTCATGGAAATTATCAAAAATAATGAATTTAGAAATTGTAATCTTGAGTATACTGTATCTTCCAGAAAGACATTTTATCAGTTGACATCTTTTTTTGATCCTATAGCTGTTTTCCTCATTTTAGCTTTGGACCAACTTCTAATAACTACATTGTATGCCTCTAAGATTTATTTCAACTAGTTACGAGAACCATTCTAATTCTTGAAAGGTAAAAAGGGAATAATATCCTTTATTTGTTTCAATCAATCCTCTGGTCAGCATTTTGAGTCATTAAAGATTATTCAGCTTTTCCAGCCATCTGAAGAATTTTTCCCCCTCCTTCCTGGTGTGCATTTTTCTTAGCCCACATGGGTTCCTCACTGTCTGCCAGATCAGTAAAGCACACGGTGATATTGCACATGTGAAATATTGTCCTTCATCTATATTCCCCTCCAGCCTCTGCACCATATCTCTGCTTTCCTTAATAGCAGGTTTCCTCAAGAGAGTTGTGTATGCTTGTTTGTTTCCTTCCTTCCATCCTGTTTTCCCTAAGCCTCCACATTACTGACGCTGCTTGTTGTGGTCAGGTGACTTTCGTGCAGTGATCATTTTACGAGTTCTCTCACTTGACCGCTCCGCAGTACTGATCCTCCGACAGCTCCTTCCATCCTTCTGGAATCCTGCTCTTCTTCAGCTGCCAGGACACCACCCCCTGCTCGGCTTCCTCTTTCTAGGCTGTTTCTTCTCAGTCACCTTTGCTGGTTTGGTCCTGAGGCCTTTTCTCCAAATCCGTTCCTCTAGGGGGCTTCTCCTGGCCTGTCCTCGCCCTGAGCTCCCGGTTGAAGTGATTCTCCTGCCTCAGCCTCCCGAGTAGCTGGGATTACAGGCATGCGCCACCACACCCCACTAATTTTGTATTTTTAGTAGAGACAGGGTTTCTCCATGTTGTCAGGCTGGTCTTGAACTTCCGACCTCAGGTGATCTGCCTGCCTTGGCATCCCAAAGTGCTGGGATTACAGGCGTAAGCCACCATGCCCGAACCTCCTTGAGCTCTTGACTCCTGCATCCCACCACAAGCATTTAGTTTGCTTAGTCCTCAAAACCACTCTGAAAGTTGTGGTGAATATATACTACTGCCTGTATATTCTGAAGATAGAGCTGGCAGAACTTGCTGATGAATTGGATGTGGTATCAAACCTGACCATGTTTACCACTCGTGCTAACAGCTTAGTGCTAGCTGCCACTGCTTCTCATCAGAATATTGAGGTAGCCTTCTGACTTTCCTGTTTCTGTGCCTTCGCTGCCTGTAGCTTATTTTCCATATGTCAGCCAGAATGATCTTAGTTTAACCTGAATCAGATCCTGACACTCTTTTTTTTTTTTTTTTTTTTTTTTTTTTTTGGAGACAGAGTCTTGCTCTGTCGCCCAGGCTGGAATCCAGTGGCACGATCTTGGCTCACTGCAACCTCCACCTCCTGGGTTCAAGTGATTCTCCTGCCTCAGCCTCTTGAGTAGCTGGGACTACAGGCACATACCACCACGCCCGGCTAATTTTTTGTATTTTTAGTAGAGATGGGGTTTCACCATGTTGGCCAGGATGGTCTCGATCTCCTGACCTCCTGATCCACCCACCTAGGCCTCCCAAAGTACTGGGATTACAGGCGTGAGCCACCGCACCCTGCCCAGATCCTTTCACTCTTCTTAACCCTCCTTTGGCATTCCACTTCTTTTTTTAAGTAATTTTTTTAGTTTGTTTTTGAGACAGCTCTGTCACCCAGGCTGAGTACAGTGGCATGATCATGGCTCACAGCAGCCTCTCAACCTCCCTGGGCTCAGGTGATCCTCCCACCTCAGCCTCCTGAGTAGCTGGTACTACAGGTGTGTACCTGGTTAATTTTTTGATGTTTTTTATAGAGGCGGGATCTCCTTATGTTACCCAGACCGGTCTCAAACTTCTGGACTTGAGGGATCCTCCCGCCCCGGCCTCCCAAAGTGCTGGACAGGTGTGAGCCACGATGCCTGGTCCCATTTTACTTCTGATAAAAGTACGAGGCCATACACAGTGTGGTCCTTGCCTGGTTCCAACCTTATGTCTTTTATCCTCCTCCCTGCTTGCTCTGTTGCAGCCACAGTGGTATCCTGGCTAGGCTGCAGATGTGCCTCACCCTAGGGGACGCTGTCCTTGCTCTTTTCCCAGGTCTCCACGTGCCTTGCTCCCTCATTGCAGCCTGCTGTCTGGTCAGATATGACCCTCTTCAGAGGCTGTCCCTGATTGTCCTATGGTACGCCCCTTCCACTACGATTTGTCTCTACCCTTTAACTTTGTTTTGTTCTTTATAGCACTTAGCACCACGTGAATTTCTATATTTGTTTGTTTGCTTGTTTGCTTGTATCCCCTGCCAGCAGGTAAGCTCTAGAGCAGTGCTTGAGGACAGACACTCTTCCCTGCCTTCAGTGCTATATTCCCCGTGCCAAGCAAGGGCCTGGCTCACTGTCGGCCTTAATGAATTTGTTCAACTAATCTATAGATACAAGTGTTAAGAGCTCTGATTTGAGATGTCTTGGTGCTGTAAGATCCCTTAGGAAAACGGTACCTCACCCAGAACTGCCAAGATAGGAAAGGCTACCCAGCCAAGTGACATCTAAGCTGAGACCTGAAATGTTTCACTCAATTCCCACAACCTTTCTTTAAGCTGTCCTCTTGTCCCTGGTCCATTTCTGGAGGTGCCTCCTGGAGCTGCCTCCCCCTTGGCCCCCCATGCCCTATGTCATCTGTATGCAGTCAGTCTTCTGGATAGATAAGCAAAATATGTAGCACTGCTCTTGAAGTTACATGTCAGGAACAAATCTGAGCATGTGCCTCTCACCCACCCCGTCCCGGGTACAGGATTAAGGGCAGAATCCTGAGGTCCTTCTCTGGAGTTAGCTGCCCCAGCCCAGTTGGCCTTGCAGTCTGACTCCAGGAAGGCGTCTTTCCTTATCATGTGAATGCCCCCAGCCCAGGCCTTTGCTAAAATGTCCTTCCTTCCCTTCTCTGACAGACTCTTAGTCATTCTTCAAGATTGAGCTTAAAATACAGCCCCCGTAGACACCACCAAGCATCAGTTTGCTTAGACCTCGATATCACTCTGAAAGTTGTTTTTTCTACCTCTTTTATAACAATGACCCGAATAATTCATAACAATAATTTAGTAAATGCTTGCTCTGTGTCAAGCATTATACTGAGAGCTTTTATTTTCTTTAATCCTTACAGTAACCCTGTTGGGCACAATTATTACTATCCCATTACTGATGAAGGTATGGAGACTTAGAGAAGTGAAATGTCTTGCCCTGCCACACAGCTAGTAAGTGGAGCAGCAAGACTCGAGCCTGTGCTCTTAGCCGCTGTGCTAGCCTGTTAGAGTAGTTCCTGCCTGCTCTTTTCATATGGATTTGATCTGTCTCTCTTGTTTGATGAAGCTCCATGAGGGTAGGGTCTCCTCTTCCTCATCTTCGTGTCCCCTGTGTGGCAAGGTGCCCGGTGCGTAAGGGCTTAGTGAACGATGGGAGCTGGAGTGTGGCAGTGATGGGAGTCACAGGGGAGAAGAGCACTTTTGCTCCTTTGTCTTTTCCTTTTATTACAGATTGTAAATGAGGCATGGGGTGGAGGCAAAGTCTAACAAGAGCATTTTGTCCCTTAGCACCAGGAAGGAGGGAGAAAGGCTGTGGAAGTGCCTTCTGTCTTGCAGGGTGTGAGAGAAACTCTGGGCAGGAGCAGCAGTGTAAAGATAACATGCAGGGATGCCCACCCGGCCGGGGAGCTGCCCAGTGGTTTGCATGTATGGCCCAGTCCCTATCTCTTCTTTGCCTTCCCCTGCACCATGTTTGCATCCGAGTCCCCACAACTGGTCTGGTGATGGGATTTTCGTAAGCACTGACAGGGAGGAGGAACCTTCTTTCTTTGTAAATATGGGAAGCGGTTTCCGCTAGGGGCCTGGGTGTATTTGCATATGAAAGTGTTCCCCCTGGTGGTGATATTCAGTAGTGCTACTTGCCTTTGGGGTTCCCTAGGGCTGGCCTGGTTATCCAGCCGTATGTGGCATGATTTCTATGCAGAAGTAAGTTCTAAGATTCAAGCAGTAGATAATGCAGTCTGTTGGACCACAGCATTTTCATTTTAAAGACTTTAATAAGTTAAGTGTTCATAATATTGAGCCATTATTACCTCAGTTCTTCTCTGGAAAATAGTGGAGAATCTACATTTTGAATAAACCATAAAACATAATCCCTTTCCATGAGGCATCCATATTGGTGGGTGGTTAGTGCCTGTTTTTTTTTTTTTTTTTTTTTTTTTGCAAATTAACAACTTGTAATAAGTAAAAGAGGGAAGAGGGAAAAGCAACAAATGATTGATTATGGTAAATAATGGAGTCTTAGAAATTCAGCTCTAGTTTTTGGAATATTGCTATTTATTGGCAAGTGTGAACAAAACTACATTAATGTCATCAGTTGCATATATTATACCTAAATAAGGAACACCTGATTCTTTTTAAAATGGAATAGTTATGTTTAAAGGGCTGTCTTCCAAAGTTTGTTTTCAATCTCTATATATCCAATAGATTGTGGCAGTCGATTTCCATGAGCTATTCCTATGTAATTACTTATGATTCATTCTGTAGGGAACTAATATATTTCATCATGAGTGTTTCCCACATAAAGTAAATGAAGCTTTTAATATTAGCTTTTAAAATGTGCTTGATAATAAAATGAAAAGAACTTTAATTGTTATAGCCATGTTTTAAAGGCTCTCAATATAGACTGTTTAGTCATGTTCCAATATTATGATTCTGAAGTATTGGTAGACTTGTTGTCATGGGCCAGATGGGTAAACTAAAGCATGATAGGCATTTAACAAAACTGCCTCTGGCCTGGAACTGGACAGTGGCTTCTGGACATCTGGTTTGGGCTGCGGTGACTGGGGGCCCAGGAGATAGACTCGACTTGCACAGAAAGGGGAACTGTAGTCCCAGGGTGTCCCCTTCACCCCCAGTCCTGATCTATAGTTTATTGGTGCTTGGGATGGCCTTATGTGACTCATCTAATCTTGACCCAGATAACTATATTTTAGTATTTATACAATGGCATAATCCAACAGCCATCCCCCTCCACCCCCTGACAAAGTGCCTTAGATAACAGAATGATTGTTATCCAAACTTTAAAAATGTTAGATGGATAACAATCTGTCTTTTTAAAATTATAAAGTGAGGATATTGAGACTTTTATACTTAATATTCCTTTAGGGTTGAATTGGGAATTAAATTACATAATAATGTCAACCTGTTAGGTCAGAAATCTGCTTCAAACCCACTGTCTCTCACTCTAAGCCCCAGAACTGGTCATGCTGTAATCACCCTCCCTGATTTATATAAGGAAAATGCCGGGAGAGTTGGGGAGTCGTGAGAGGCCCCTTGGTGTAGGTGGCTCCCCTGCCCTTTTCTGTGAGGGAAAGGGAGGATGGTATCCTTGAACCTGCACAGCCAAGTGATAGAGGGTTCAAGAGACTTTCTCCAGAAGGGAAACTTGTATTTCAGACCACAGCAGGCCGCTCACTGAGCACAGTGAGATGGCTGGTGAGTGCTCCCTGCAGCTCAGGGGTGTTGGTGAACATAGCACCCGGTGTCCACTTTGGTTCTGGAGATTTTTGTAATCAAGAGACTGACTAAAGTAGGCCCTGCCTGGAAAGGGAAAGGGTTTACCCCGTCTTCTTCTTGGCCTACTGCAGGGCTTGAAGAGACTATAGGAAGTCTGGAAGAAGATAGAGCAGCCCCTATCCCATTCCAGTCCCCTGAGCCCCAGAAGTGTAGAGAGGACCCAGTAGTTCCCATGGATCCATGTGAAGGAGCAGGGCAGGAAGAGGTAGGAGGGGGAGAGGAGGAGCAGCCACAAGGCCAAACAATGGGACCTCTGGGTATGGGGACTTGGACCCCTGGTAGAGCTGAGGAGAGGCAGCGGCTTTTTCTGAGTGGGTTCTTATATGGATAAAGGTCAGTGTCACCCTAGAAAACCACACATGTCGGCCGGTCGCGGTGGCTCATGCCTGTAATCCCAGCACTTTGAGAGGTTGAGGCAGGTGGATTATCTGAGGCCAGGAGTTCAAGACTAGCCTGGCCAACATGGTGAAACCCCATCTCTACTAAAAATGTAAAACTTAGCTGGGCGTGGTGTCGGGTGCCTATAATCCCAGCTGCTCTGAAGGCTGAGGCAGGAGAATCGCTTGAGCCTGGGAGGTGGAGGTTGCAGTGAGCCAGGATCGCACCACTGCATTCCAGCCTGGGCAACAGAGCAAGACTCCGTCTCCAGAAAAAAAAGAAAACCACAAATGTCATGGGGCTGGAGTGACGCTAGGGCCTCTCCCTCCATCAGTATTCCTTCCCAGTTACCTGAGATGATCTCTGCTGGCTTTGTTCCTCTCCCTGCCCACAATGCCAGGAAGCTACACCCAAAGCGGGGTTTGGTAGGAGGGTGAACAGTAGGAGCAGGCATCTCAGAGCCAAGTCAGTGACCTGTAAGCAGCTTGGATGCAGCCCTGGTCTACCCAAGTGTAGGCTGGGAGGAGAGCATTTATTCTTCCTTACCCTTACTATAAACATTTGCTAGGTATTTCCACCATCTAACACTTTTTTTTTTTTTTTTTTTTTTTTAAAGAGACAGGGTCTTGCTCTGTCTTCCAGGCTGGAGTGCAGTAGTGTGATCATAGCTCACTGTAACCTCAGACTCCTGGGCTTAAGGGATCCACTGGCCTCAGCCCTCAGCTTCTGAAGTAGCCAGGATTATAAGCGTGTGCCACTACGCCTGGCTAATTTTTTTTTTTTTAGTTTTTTAGAGATGGGGTCTTGCTATGTTGCCCAGGCTGGTCTTAAACCCCTGTCCTCAAGCGATCCTCACATCTAAGCCTCCTAAGTACCTGGGATTACAGGAAGGAATCTATTCCTTGAACTATCTATTAGTGCATAAGCTATCAATGGCATTTTTTTGTTTGTCAAAATCTTAACTCCCTTTCATCATATAAGAAAGGAAACTTACAAAGCAAAATTCAGACGAGGTGTAGAAATACAAGCTCAGCTGTAAATGCTTAGTAATAAGCATCACTTTAGTCCTCACTTGTTAGCCATTCATTTGCTCAGCAAAGGCACCAGGGATACCACATCTTGCCTCCACGGAGCTTACAGATTAGTTGGGCTTGGGGAGCAAGTTGGACACATGATTGTTAGACACATACACTCAGGAATCTGACAGACCTGCTGGTTCAAATGCCAGTTCTACTACTTGTTTGCCGTGTGACCAGGAGCAACTTACTGAACCTACGTATCACTTTCCTTATCTGCAAAATCAGGATAATAACTGGCCCTCCCTTATGGGTTCGGTGTTCACATTCCACGAGATAATCACGTACAGTCCTTAGCACAGTGTCAGTAAATAATATTGATTTTACTTGGGCTGGCAGCCTTTTTTCTTTTTTTTAAAGACACCAGGTCCTAGTATCCCAGTTTCCCAGGTGGAATATGGTGGGAATTCACAGATGTGATCATAGTGCACTACAGCCATGAACTCCTGGATTCAAGGGATCCTCCTGCCTCAGGCTCCCCAGTCGCTGGGACTACACAGGCATGCGCCACCACGCCTGGCTCAGCCTTTTTAAGTTTTATTTTGTCTTCTTTGGCGCACGTGATTTCTTCTCAGTTATTTAGCAGCACCCATCAACACAGTAACTGACCAAAAAGTTTGGAAACCACAGCCAACAGTTACATGGTTTTCTCTTGTATGCCAAGTTGAGGATAGCTGGTCTCAGAGTAAACTGCATTTATAAGAACAATGCCAAGAACAAAGAGAAGGTTAGACTATTAGAACTGATGGCGCGGCTGCCTGGGTCAAGCACTTTGGCAGGTACATGCTTTTGTAGTTTGTTTTGTTAGTAGAGCCGGCTACTACAGTGGGCAGTGTTCGCCTCCACACTGGGTGCTGCGGCAAGAGCGCCAAGATAGCTATCAGTGTGGGAGGGCCGCCCATGTGCTGAAGCTCTGCATCCTTGGGTTTTGTGTTTTATTTTTGCCCCAGGCTGGGCAACTATGGACATGTTGTTGGAGTTTGTTGACAGAGAATTCTGTTGGCAATCCTTGTGAATTTATAGTACTTTAAAAGTTTAAGTTCAGTCCATCTAGACAGTGAGTCTCTGCTAGACTGAACACAGGGTTCAAAGGACCCAGTTTGCCTAAACCTAGTCCTGACAATGAAGAATAACCAGAGACAAAGTAAATTTCAAGGCTGCAAAAATGCAGCGTCTTCAAATTCTGGGCACTATTTTTTTTTTTTTTTTTTTGAGATGGAGTCTCACTCTGTCGCCCAGGCTGGAGTGCAGTGGCGTGATCTCGGCTCACTGCAACCTCCGCCCCCTTGGCTCAAGCGATTCTCCTGCCTCAGCGTCCTGAGTAGCTGGGATTACAGGCGTCTGCCACCGCACCTGGCTAATTTGTGGGCACTAATTTTAAGGAATATATTAATGTGCAGTTAAGGAGTATTTTTTTTTTTTAAAAGCCCAGATACGCCATGCAGACTTGTCTCACCAAAATAAATACTGGAAGAATGGAACATCTTTTGGAAAAGAGACATTTATTTTTCATTAACAGCCTGAATACTTTCCAGTAACAAAGAAATGAAATTATTTATAAAAGCTAGTAAAAGCAGTTGTAATCACCTGATGTTAAAACTAGTATGTACTAGTTTTCTTTTTATCTCAAAAGTCTTATAAAAATAAGCTAATATTCAGGGTTTTTGAATATAAGATACTAGTTTTCAGAGTGCTAAGAGTAATGTTAATTTATGAGACATGAGGCTTGATATTATGGTAAATTTGCTTAAATGGATTGAATATTCACTTTGTCATGATGGATTTTCTAGTAATTAGTCCTTAGAACACTGTAACCAAAGGTCACAAAATATTTTTGTAATCAGTGATTATGTGTTACATAAGTACATGAACCAGGAATAGGTGGTAAAAGGTCTAAGAAAAAGTGCTTTGACAAAACTACATGTCATCAACAAAGCCAAGAATCCAGTGTGTTTAGGTTCCTAGATCTTGCAGTAAAACTGACCACACAGAAGAAAAAAAAAAAAATCTTGCCTTTATTTAAAAACAATAGTTACAAACAGGCTTTTCTGTTTCTGCTTCCTTTTTTTTACCTTATTGTTTTTTTAAAGATAGAAGTTGCTGTGGGAATAGTTTAAAATCTTACATTATCACATTAGTATTTATCAGCACTCCCTAATACATTTAGGTACTTTTTTTTTTTTTTGAGACTAGAATCTCGCTCTTGTTGCTCAGGCTGGAGTGCAATGGCGCAATCTCGGCTCACTGCAATCTCTGCCTCAGAGGCAGAGTGACTCCCCTGCCTCAGACTCCCAAGTAGCTGGGATTATAGGCACCCACCACCATGCCCAGCTAGTTTTTGTATTTTCAGTAGAGATGAGGTTTCACCATGTTGGCCAGGTGGTCTCGAACTCCTGACTTCAGGTGATCCACCCGCCTTGGCCTCTGAAAGTTTGGGATTACAGGTGTGAGCCACTGCGCCTGGCCTTAGGTGTTTTTTAAAAAGTATATTCAAAACAAATCAGACATTTCTTGCAAAGAAAGGTAAATGGGTTTACCATGGGCTCACTGAACCAAATCTTGTGCTTTGCTTTCCCTTGGTTCCTTAGAGGAAATGTAGATTTAAAAACTATGTATGTTTGAAATTTTTTTATATTTGAGTTTTTTAAAAGATGGGGTCTCACTATGTTGTCTAGGCTGGTCTTGAACTCCTGGGCCCAAGGTGCTCCCAAGAGGCTGGGTCTACAGGAGCATGCTTACTGCACTTGGAAATGTAGATTCTTGTCACTAAAATTATAAATTCATTTCTTTATTATGTTTGTAGTCTGTGGTTAACAGACTTTTAATTAAAGGCAGTTCTTACTGCTTGAGGCTTCTGGGTTGACAATGGATGGTCCCCCGGGAGGAAGGTTAGTGGAGGGGCCCAGGGCTCCCCAGCTCATAGGAGAAACACATTTGCATTTGCACTGAATCCAGCTTCTCCTGTGACAAGTGTGTGGGTGATGTAGTCTTGTCTCTTTCCCCACTGCTTATGGCTAATCCAAAGGTTTATTGGATGGGCCTGGGAAAGATGCTCTGATCCCTTTGTGGGTCCAGGCGATGATGCTGTGTGGGGAGCCTGAAACCACAGGGCAGGTTGAGGGGTTGGGGCAGCAGGAAAGGGCTGAGGCCCCACGGGCTGACAGAGAACCTCCCTTCTTTTCTCTGACACTTCATGACTTAGATAGCTTGTCTTTTTTTTTGCCGTAGATTTATTATTTTACGTTCCTGTGTCTTGTTTTGGTAGAATTAAAGAGAGAGTGTGTATGTGCCCTTCTCAGAGACATCCTATTTTATAGGCAAACTCAGACCGTCACAGTGAACCCCATCAGGAGGAGGTCTTCTTCAAGGACGCCTCTGGTAAGAAACAAGGAAAATATGATTGCTTTTATATTTTAGTGATGTTTTTCCTTAATAAAATATGCTTTCAATACTGTTAATTTTGAGTTTGAACCATAAAAGTGTATTGATATTTCATCATTTTTAACAAAGAAATGGTAATTTTTTCCCATAGGTCCAACCTGATATTTATATTATTATATTATACATATTTGAATATTAGGTCTGACTTTAATATTAAGAACTTAGACTATTGGCCAAGAGTAATCCTAAGTTGGTATATATTTAAAATACTAGATGACTTTTATAAGATTGACTGTAATACATATAAGCTTCTTATGTTCAAATGTTTATACAAGGAAATCTGTATCTATTCCTTCTTGCTCTTAATTTTTTAGATGCAGATTTTCTTGTGGAGGCCAATGTCCTTGGTATCAGTCATAGGGCTTGGCATTGCCATTTGGGGAAACAGAAATGCTAGAAATGTTAAGAACTACTGTGTCTTCATGTTTATTTTCCATATGTAATATATTTAATTCCTTTAGAAGTTTTTTTTTTAACAGAAAGAATCCAGTGGATAATAACTTTACCTGTATTACACAAGCAATGTGTTTTAACCCTGTGTCCAACTCTCCATTTCTTAGCCTAAACCCCAGCCCTACGTGATGCCTCCTCCACCACAGCTGCACTATAATGGACATTATACAGAACCATATGCTTCTTCCCAAGGTAAAGTACACTGTTTCTGCCATGCCTTACATAGTTATTACTATGGATAAATCTGTGAATGCTTGGAGATCGTGAAGCCTGGACAGTTTTTGGCTGAAGTTGCACCCCAAATTGCATCATGATAATAGCTATCCTGGATTCATAAAAGAAGCCAATATATTCAGTTTTTTTTTTTTTTTTTTTTTTTTTGAGACAGAGTCTCAATGTATCACCCAGGCTAGAGTGTAGTGGCATGTCTCAGCTCACTGCAACATCCACCTCCCAGATTCAAGCAATTCTTGTGCCTCAGCTTCCCAAGTAGCTGGACTACAGGCACGCCACCACACCTGGCTAATTTTTGTATTTTTTAGTAGAGACGGGGTTTCGCCATGTTGGCCAGACTGGTCTCAAACTCCTGACCTCAGATGATCCACATAAATTTGGGTTCTTGAATATGTGTAAAAACATGCAGTATCAAATTTTGATGCTCCACTGATCTCAAATTTGGCCAATGGGAAACTATCAAGCTGGTTCCTATGTCCTTTTACCACCACCCTATTAGCCTTTAAGTGCTTCTTTGCTATCTGACAAAGAATTCCCCGGGTTACTTTTCTTTCCCTGCCAGAGGCTTTCCTATTGTAAAAGTTAAACACGTGACTACTGCAGTTTTCACATGAGAAGTATAAGGAATTGTATTTATAACCCCCAAGCTGAAGTTTAAGCAGTCAATTAACATTTACTCTATACTCTCTCTCTGTATGGGGCTATACCAAATGCTAAGGAGGTTTATGCAGATGAGTATTTCCACGTCTTAAGAAGCTTATCTTCAGCCTGAACCACAGGGCCAGACCCTGTCTCTACCAAAAAAAAAAAAAAAAAAAAAAAAAAGCTGGGCATAGTGGTATGCGCCTGTGGTCCCAGCTACTCAGGAGGCTGAGGTAGGAGGATTGCTTAAGCCCAAGGTGGGGGTGGAGGTTGCAATGAGCCAAGATTGCACTGCTGCACTCCAGCCTGGATGACAGAGGGAGACTATCTCAAAAAAAAACAAAAAAAAACAAAAAAAAAAACCACACCTTAGAATCTAATAGTGGAAGATAAGACAGGTGCACAAATAACTTTGTCTTTCTCCCCGAACCCCTTTTTTGTGGAGAATGGGGTCTTGCTATATTGCTCAGGCTGGTCTCAATCTCCTGGGCCCAAGCTATCCTCCTGCCTCTGCCTTTCTAAGTGCTGGGATTATAGGCCTGAGCCACCACTCCTGGCACAAATAACTTGAATATGATAGTTTTTCTGAGACAGCATGTGCAATTACCATGCTCCTCAATGGAAGAGAGACTCATCACATTGGGGAGATTGAGAAGAACTTTCTGTATCTGAAAAGATGGGTGGATTTCGGCAGGTAGAAAGGCAGGGACTTGACTGGGGTTGCTGTTCCTAGTTTTGAGGATAGCGAACGCCATGCACAGAATGAAGCAGGGTGTGTTTGGAGAGTAGAGTGGTCCAGGTTCCCTCTTGGGTAAGGAACTGGTAGGGAGTGATGCATGAAGGGATGTGACTGTACTGTTTGTGTCGGCCCTGGTGTAAAGATGAGGGTTTTCATGCAGTGAGGTGGGTAGTAGAGAGCAGGGCTTTGGGTGTAGAGCCCGAAAGCGTCCCCCTGGCCATGTTCTTGTATTTCCTCCCTCTCGCACCCTGCCTTTTTCTGGTACTTGCAATCCTGGCCCCGCCCACTTCCGGGACCTGGCTGTTCTCTACATTGTTAGTCTCACTTTGCCACTCATTCTCTTCCCTCCATCTATAAACATCTTAATATTGTTTGTTCTCCTTGCGTTAAGTGATTGAGTGATCTGCTTTCTTTTCTCACTGACTTCTTCTTTTTTTTTTTTTTTTTTTTTCTGAGACGGAGTCTGGCTCTGTGGCCCAGGCTGGAGTGCAGTGGCGCGGTCTCAGCTCACTGCAAGCTCCGCCTCCCGGGTTCACGCCATTCTCCTCCCTCAGCCTCCCGAGTAGCTGGGACTACAGGTGCCTGCCACCACGCCCGGCTAATTTTTTTTTTTTTTTTTTTTTTGTATTTTTAGTAGAGACGGGGTTTCACTGTGTTAGCTAGGATGGTCTCGATCTCCTGACCTCGTGATCCGCCCACCTCGGCCTCCCAAAGTGTTGGGATTACAGGTGTGAGCCACCTCACCGGGCCCTTTCTCACTGACTTCTAAGAGTACTCTCTGTGTGCTGCTTCTGCTTGCTGGTTACCTGCCCACTCCTCTGTCTTTGCCACTCTGTTAAAGCGGCCCTCTCTGAGGCTCCCAGCACCCCCACATCCCCTCACCATCACATTCAAGCCTTTGTACCTTCTGGAAACTCTCCTTCTGGCATGCTAGGTTTTTCCCTCCTCCTTCCCATCAGTATTGTTTGGTGTGCTCTGCAGGTCTGTCCTGTGGCTTCTTCCCTCCCTCTGTGAGCTTCCCAGGGGTCTCATCCACATTTAACATTTCTTTTCTTTTCTTTCTTTTTTTTTGTTTTTTTTGTTTTTTGAGATGGAGTTTTGCTCTTGTTGCCCAGGCTAGAGTGCAATGGCGTGATTTTAGCTCACTGCAACCTCTGCCTCCTGGGTTCAAGCAATTCTCCTGCCTCAGTCTCCCAAGTAGCTGGGATTACAGGCATGTGCCACCATGCCCAGCTAGTTTTGTATTTTTAGTAGAGATGGGGTTTCTTCATGTTGGTCAGGCTGGTCTCGAACTCCCAACCTCGGGTGATCTGCCCGCCTCGGCCTCCCAAAGTGCTAGTGTTACAGGTGTGAGCCACTGCACATGGCCACAGGATCATTCTTTTGCCTGGTGTTTGAGACTCCACACAATATTCCCTGAGACTGCCCTTCCAACCTTACTTCCGAAATTATTTTACTCCTCTGTAGCTATCTGACACTCCAGCCACCCCAGTTTGCCTAGGGATGCACCCTGGCTTTGCCAGTGCTGCTCTGCACCCTCCGGTGCCCTTACTCCATGCACCCTTCCGTTCACATGCTGCCATCCAGACCAGATAGGCAGGGCTATGCTGTGCTGACAAAATATTCCATTCCAAACTCTCAGGGAAGTAATAGTAAAGGTCACCTGTCCATTGCACACTGCACTAGCAGGAGGGCTCTGCCCTCTCTGAGTCTGCTGTAGGGGCTTGAGCTGGAGAGGCTCTTCTCTCTGGAATGTTGTTGGTCAGTGTTGCAGTTGGAAGAGAGCCTGGAAGCTGGCTTTTAACCCTCTGTGCACTTTCCCTTGACCATTACTAGTCACATTGCTGTGCCTGATATCAAGGGGTGAGGAGGCATAACCCTGCATGCTCTGAGAGGTTGAGAGACCTCACTTTTGATGGAAGCTGGACTTGCCCACCCCACCCAATTACCCCTCAAGTCCCCTTAACTGCCATATCTTCTGCGAGGTGGTTCTTGGTTCTCTCTTCCTTGTCCCCATCAACCCAACCCAGGCTGGAAATGACCATTTCTTCCTCTGGACTCCTGTAACCCTTTATCTCTTCTCCCTTCCTTGAATTATGGTGATTTCATGCATACCTTTCCCCTTTTCTTGCCTGTATTCCAACCATCTTTTCCTCCTTCTATTCTTAGTATTGCCTTTTCCACATAACAGCCTCATAAATGGCTAGATAGTTTGGGGTGCAGAAGCAGGGAGACTAGGTGGATATAGAGCTAGTTCAGACAAGCTGGGGTAGGGGTCCGAGCTGTGGCAGCAGTGAGGAAAGGGGGATTGCAGAGATGGAGCCATGACCAAGCTTTGCATAGATGAGGAAAGCACAGTGACATGGAAGCGCTGTGTGTCAGCAGAAGAATACCATGGAGATTTGAGTGCTATTTCCTCACAGCCGCATGTGCCACCAGAATAAAGTGTACCCACTGGATTGTGGTGCATTACTTAAGTATCACCATGATCACTTAAATCACATGGAGCTTTTGAAGCACAAAAAGAATGCCTTTCAGAGGAAATTGTTATTTGAAGGAGTTGGCTGCTGAGTGTTAGAAATCATCTAGGGTTAGAAATCATCCTCAGTAACAGAGGGCAGGTAAGCTACAAATTGACTAGAAGAAACATGGCCCCTGTCATCCCTGGGCAGGGACACATGCATAGCTATTGTAAGATTAGGTTAAACTGATTCTGTTAGCTGCAGGTCTGGATCTTCCTGTAACATGGGGGCCAGGGCAGGGGGCAGCTGCAGCTGTTTTAATGTGGCTCCTCTTGGCTTCTGGACACTTTATGGGCTGTGTGGCTGCTGGTGACACTGTTGGACCAGAGAAGTTCAGATCCTGCTATACCATTACCCTTTTACAGTTGAAGCTCTCATATTCATTTGGGAAGAACAATAAAAAATTCCAGTTAAGGAAATGCTTACAGACGGTGCTTGAACTAGCTCAGCGGCAGCAAGGCCACATCCGTACTACCCAGGGAAGAAAGGCAGAGTCCCCAGCCCAGTGCCTTGAATGGTATCTCTGCCTCAACTTCCCCAGAGTTCCAAAAAGTCTGCTAGTCTGCTGTGGGTGTGGTTTAAGACAGGATCTCACTTTGTCACCCAATGAATGCCACCCCTTAAGTAGGCAGAGCCATGCCCATCCTATAGATGAGGAAGTCGAAGCTCCCAGGGTCACTCAGATAGTGTGGCTAAAGCTAGGTCATTTTAGCAGGGATTTTTACAAGCTGTGTTAAAAATGTCATCAGAGGTAAGGGCCGATCTCAATATTTGGTTGGAGTAATTAGTCCAATTAAAAAAATCTCATTTTGAACTCATTTTTTCTAGATAACCTCTTTGTGCCCAACCAGAACGGATACTACTGTCACTCTCAGACAAGCTTGGACAGAGCCCAGATTGACCTCAGCGGTCGGATCCGTAACGGCAGTGTCTACAGCGCACACAGCACCAACTCCTTAAATAATCCTCAGCCCTACTTGCAGCCCTCGCCGATGTCGTCCAACCCTAGCATCACCGGGAGTGACGTCATGAGGCCTGACTACGTCCCGTCCCATAGGCACAGCGCCCTGATACCCCCGTCCTACCGCCCCACCCCAGACTATGAGACTGTGATGAAGCAGCTCAACAGGGGCCTGGTGCATGCGGAACGGCAGAGCCACTCGCTGCGAAACCTCAACATCGGCAGCTCGTACGCCTACAGCAGGCCCGCGGCGCTGGTCTACAGCCAGCCCGAGATCCGCGAGCACGCACAGCTCCCCTCGCCGCCGGCCGCGCACTGCCCGTTCAGCCTGAGCTACAGCTTCCACAGCCCGTCTCCCTACCCCTACCCTGCCGAGCGGCGGCCCGTGGTGGGCGCGGTCAGCGTGCCCGAGCTAACCAACGCGCAGCTGCAGGCGCAGGACTACCCGGCCCCCAACATCATGCGGACGCAGGTGTACCGGCCACCCCAACCCTACCCGCCCCCTAGGCCCGCCAACAGCACGCCAGACCTGTCCCGCCACCTTTACATCAGCAGCAGCAACCCCGACCTCATCACGCGGCGCGTGCACCACTCGGTGCAGACGTTCCAGGAGGACAGCCTGCCCGTGGCTCACTCGCTGCAGGAGGTCAGCGAGCCCCTCACCGCCGCGCGCCACGCGCAGCTGCACAAACGGAACAGCATCGAGGTGGCCGGGCTCAGCCACGGCCTGGAGGGCCTGCGGCTTAAGGAGCGGACCCTGTCTGCGTCGGCGGCAGAGGTGGCGCCGCGAGCCCTCTCGGCGGGCTCCCAGCCCAGCGTTTTCACCGAAAGGACAAAGCGGGAAGGGCCGGAGGAGGCGGAGGGCTTGAGATACGGCCATAAGAAGTCCCTGTCGGACGCCACCATGCTAATCCACAGCAGCGAGGAGGAGGAGGACGAGGACTTCGAGGAGGAGAGCGGGGCCCGGGCGCCCCCTGCACGTGCGCGCGAGTCTCGGCCCGGCCTGGCCCAGGACTCACCTGGCTGCCCTCGCGCCCTGCTCGCCGGGCCCCTGCACATCCTGGAGCCCAAGGCCCACTTCCCGGACGCGGAGAAGAGGATGAGGGACAGCAGCCCCGTCCGCACGACCGCAGAGGCCCAGCGGCCCTGGAGAGACGGGCTGCTGATGCCCTCCATGTCGGAGTCTGACCTCACCACGTCGGGCCGCTACCGAGCCCGGAGGGACTCCCTGAAGAAGAGGCCGGTGTCGGACCTCCTGTCTGGGAAGAAGAACATCGTGGAAGGGCTCCCTCCTCTGGGGGTAAGCCACGCGGCGAGCAGTGCCCGGCCAGGGGACCGCGCGTTCGCCCTGTTGGTTCTTTTCACTCATCACGTCCTGTGTTTTTCAGCTCCTCTTATTCTTTTAACGTTCTTCATTCCCCCACGTCACTCTCTTTTTGTCTAATTTTGAACACATTTAAATTTATGGAAATCATGGGGATCCACTTGAATTTTAGTGATTTTACTGGAGATAATTATTATAGATGAAGTGAAAAGGTAAATTCACGGGGCTTTGTTGAAAGGAATGGAAAATATGAATGAAATGTTTTAGTAATGCAGTGTTAAGGGAAAGACAGTTAAGATTTCATGACTTTAGCCACAATTGCTTTAGCCACCCATTAAAAATACTGTGGGTGATGCGGCACCCCTGGGGTGCATTTGTTTAGTTTGCTCAAGAGATATCTGAGAAAGGCATCCAGGAAAGTGTACTCAATCCTAGTATAATTCTCCAGGTTGGAGTGTGTGTGGATACAGCTTACATATCTTGGCTGTGATTCTCCAGAGTGATTCTGGAGTTGGGAAGGTGGCACTTTGTTAAGGCAAATCCTGAGACGTCCAGGTGTCTTAAATTTAAAAGAAAGATGAATTCAACTGAGAATCTAAGGAAAGTCCCTCGCAGAAGATGCAGTTCTTTAATATTCAGCCTAATAAATAAATATGAATTAAGCACTTTTTACCCACTTTGAAGCAAAATATAAAAAAGCATAATAGCATCATCTCTAGCTGCCATCCTTGGAGCATTTGCCATCGGCCAAGCATTTCCTCTACTTTTGTGGCCTATTTACAGTAAGCCTATTGTTATTGCCTGTTTTACAGATGAAGAAACAGACTTAGATATTAACTAACTTTTCGAAGGTCACATGACTAGTGAGTGACAGAACTGGAATTTTAAACTCATACTTAGCAGCCCATTCTGTTATCATCTACATTGTAGACGTATGTTCTGCATTGAAGTATACTGTATGTTTTATTAAGTCATAATTGCTTGTTGAAGCCTTGCTAGTCTGTCTTTCACTGAAACTTTTACTCAGTCCTCAACCTGGGACTAAGCATTTGCGGCCTTGTCATGAAGCGTGTCCACCGAAGTGATTTTGTTGCAGTGCTCAGGCTTCCAGCTCTTCCTGGCCCACATCTCCACTCCTCATGCCCTGCACTTGAGCCAGGCTAACCTGATTAGGGCCTCCATCCTATCTCCCATTGGCTTCCAGTGTCCTGGCAACTAGGGTTCTCCTCCCCCAATCATTGCTAAACTGCAAACTCAGACAGGAGGGCTCATCTCAAGTGTGGTTCTGGCCTAGTGTATGAGATCCTTTAAGATGCTGCAAACATCTTGCTGAACAGGAAAAAACCCACACTATTATAGTACTTATGAAAGAGACTAATGTACATAGACAAAAACTACTTAACAAAAAAAGTACCATAGATTTAAATTTGCTTTTTTTTTTTTTTTTTTTTGAGAAGAGTCTTGCTCTGTTGCCCAGGCTGGAGTGCAGTGGTGCAATCTCAGCTCACTGCAACCTCTGCCTCCCGGGTTCAAGCGATTCCCCTGCCTCAGCCTTCTGAGTAGCTGGGACTACAGGTGTGTGCCACCATGCCAGCTAATTTTTTGTATTTTTAGTAGAAACGGGGTTTCACTGTGTTAGCCAGGATGGTCTCCCTCTCCTGACCTCGTGATCTGGCTGCCTCAGCCTCCCAAAGTGCTGGGATTACAGGTGTGAACCACCACACCTGGCTTAAATTTGCTTTCTTTTAATAAGTTTTGGGTTTGAATTTTAAGTTGATTTTTAAATTTCTCACAAGTGTACAACATAACTCACGTACTGAACAGTAAAGGCCAATGCCTTCAGTGGACACAGATTTAAGAGTGTAGGGAGCAGTGATTCAGGGATAAGGTGTGGGTAGATTTTCCAAAGTAACTCTACCTGAATCCCTGAGCCAGCTGGACAGGGTCCTTTTATAGTTAACACCCTTCCCATTGCATTGAGAACGGTCTGTTTGCATGTGTGACTCACGTACTTTCCCCAAATGCTATCTGAGTACAGCTCAGTACTCAGGCCTATTTTTATTCTGAATGGGGTCTGGTAGGTTCAGTTAAATCTGAGGACTTTGATCAGTTTGGTTCTCTTAAAAGAACTTTTCTCTCCCATTGACTTTTAAGACCATAATACTAGTAAAATTATGTGATTGGATTATGTTTTTGGTCCTTTTTGCTTAAAGGATTCTACTTAAAGAATGGGTATGGCAGCTGTGGTCACGAGGAAAGAGCAAAGGTCCTACGAGTTAAGAACGTTGGGGCTGAGTCTACAGCCTGCCATTTGTTAGTTCTCTGTGACCATGGTCAGGACCCTTCATGCGTCAGAACCTCAGCGTCCACATCAGATAACCTCAGATCATGAGGATGGTCATCCCTGCTCTGCCTGCTTCGTGGCATTATGTCCCACATGCAGTTAGGCATGAAAAAATGCCTCCTGAATTATATGATTCAGCATAACTGATTTTAACCAAAGATTTGCTTTTATTTGTTTTGACACTGATTACCTTGTAAAAGAGGCAGCCATGTGACCTCAGACAAGCTATTTAATCTCTCTGTGACTCAGTTTTTACATTTGTAAATGAGAGGACCCCAGAGAGTTGTTGGGGGGATAAAAATGAGGTTCTGGCACATTGAAAGAGCTTAGTCCATATTAACGTTACTGTGAGGTGGCATCATACATTTAACTTAATGGCTTTCAAGAGTGGAAGAGGCCAATTCCCTATTGTACCCTCTGACCTTTCATAGTAACATGGGGTTGCCATTATCTTAATTGTTACAACAAATTCCCTAATGTGAATTAAGGTTATGGAGGTTTAGTATTAAAAACAGTGAAATAAACTGTAGACAAGTAGGAATGACTTTAGAATTCTCCACCCATCTCCACCTCCAGAGACCTGAGTGTTATCTTAAAGGCAGACTGGTTTGGGTGCTCATACATCTACATAAAGATTTTCTTTTTGTTGTACGCTTTAGTGCAGTGGTTCTCACATAAGAAATCACTGTGCAGGGTATGCATTAAAATCCTGTGCTTATATTCTAAGGGCTAATTAAGGCATATTCAAGGCTAGTTTTGCCTACATACAACATTCTTCCAATACTGGCTTTTGAACTGACCTCACAGCCAATCAACTTTATCCAGCGTGTTCCAGTGTGGGATATTTTGAGTCATTTTGAGGCAGAGAAGTGCCAGAGCTAGCTCATATTGACTGGCAAGAGCCGACTTAAATTTTCAGGAATCTTGTGAGCCAATTGATGTGACATTAACAGTTTGAAATTGCCTGTGAGTATTTACACCATGGATATGGGCAAACACCAATCAAAACTTCCTTCCAAGAGCCAGTTGTTAAATATTACCAGCACATCACTGTTTTCTGCATGTTAGAATCATTAAATTTCAGCCTAAGCAGGAAGTTTTTAGTCTGTATCCCTGTGTCTGGGTGTATCTGTCTCTTTCGGTCTAGGTGAGGCTTACAGAGGAAAAGTGACTTGCCTGAAAGAAGTTGGTCAGTTAGAGGCCAGATGTGAACCCAGGCCTCTGCTGTTTCTAGTCTAGACTGCATTATGTGGGGAGTTCATGATCAAATATTAATTATAAAATTAAAAATTAATCCACTTAGCTTTTTGAGTTAGGTACCAATCATAGTCTGCAATTACAGCAGCAATCTTTTAGGATTTTTTTCCTCTATTACCAAGATGCCTTTTCCGTCTGTTCTTGCGCCATTATCCTGGGGCTTCATGGCCTGTTACAGGCTGAGAGAGCTGGAATAACACTGATTTTGTTTACAGGGCAGAACCATTTTTTTCCAATCGGGGCTACTCATTATATTGATGTCTTCCAAGGAAGTGTAGTATATCCAGTGAAACTTAGTGTTCTTTTTTGAGACTGAGTCTCACTCTGCCCCCAGGCTGGAGTGCAGTGGCACGATCTCAGCTCACTGTAATCTCCACCTCCCGGGTTCAAGCCATTCTCCTGCCTCAGCCACCCGAGTAGCTGGGATTACAGGCATGCGCCACCACACCCAGCTAATTTTTGTATTTTTAGTAGAGATGGGGTTTCACCATATTGGCCAGGATGGTCTCAATCTCCTGAGCTCATGATCCGCTCGCCTCGGCCTCCCAAAGTGCTGGGATTACAGGCGTGAGCTCCCGCACCTGGTCAACTTAGTGTTCTTATGCTTATTATTCTCAGAGAGGAAAATCATGCTCTAATAATAACTTTAGGAAACACTTGATTTCAGGAGACAAGATTTTGTTGATGCTTTCTCTTCTGTCCTGTCCTCCTGGTGTCATGATGGAGATTTTAGCCCTATTTTATTTTCCTTGTTTAAAAATGTAGCCGTTCTGAGAGGTAGCATGATCTAACCCGGGTCATCTAAGTCTGCACTAGAACGCAGAGTAGCATATGAGGAGGGAGCTTCAACATACAAAGGGGGCTGCTGCAGAAAGCATTTAATTTTTTCAGAATGACTTAAAGAATTTATATATTTTAAAAATTATAAAAGCTGGCCAGGCATGGTGGTACATGCCAGTAATCTCAAGCACTTTGGGAGGCCAACACAGGAGGATTGCTTAAGTTCAAGAGTTTGAGACCAGCCTGGGCAACATAGTGAAACCCCATCTCTACAAAACACACGGAAGATTAGTTGGGCATGGTGGCACGTGCTGGTAGTCCCAGGTACTCGGGAGGTTCAGGTGGGATTGCTTGAGACTGGAGGTTGAGGCTGCAGTGAGCTATGATGGTGCCCCTGCATTCCATCCAGCCTGGGTGACAGAGTGAGACCCTCAAAAAAAAAATTTATAAAAGCTTATTATAGTCAAGTGATTGCATTTAAAGCTTTTTTTTTTGGACTTCAGCTGATTTTTTACGTCTGTCTGGTTTTAAAAGGAATGCAGTCTGCCTGGAGCCTCACCTTTCATTACAACAGAACTTTGTAACCAATCGTGTTTCAAAACCTTCTATCTGGAAGACTTTATCAGGGCTTTGGCCTTGAAAGGAATGTCTTCCTACTAATGTTTGTTAAACAAGTGGTGTGTGAAGGAGTGTAATCTTTCTGGGTTTACTGGCAAAGGAGAACGCTCCCTCTGTGTGTTCCTGGTCTTCAGTGCATTGAAACTTCTTTTCACAGGGGTTGTATTTGTGTATATTTCATATATACATATAAATCCTTTTACAGGGAATGAAAAAGACTCGAGTAGATGCAAAAAAAATTGGTCCTCTTAAACTGGCTGCCCTAAATGGACTCTCCCTATCTCGAGTGCCTCTGCCTGATGAAGGAAAGGAAGTGGCTACCAGAGCAACGAATGATGAAAGGGTATGTATCGGACACACAGGGCTTTGTGCCTTCTCTGGAACAACGGGTAAATACTACGCAAATGCCTTCATGAGATTTTGGTGAATTTTCTAACACAATTTAATAATAAATGAGTGTTAAGGAATTTTGTAATATGAGCCTCAAAATTGGGGCAAACGTATAGCTAATGTCTTAATAGATAATTTCAGGTTTGAATGCTGATTTTTTGTTTGCTTGTTTCTCAGTGTTCTTTTTTACCTTCTCCTGGCCTTTTGGGGCAGTCTTGATTTTGATGGCCTTAAAGTGAGAAGAAATCTACAAAAATACAGGAGCATACATAGGAAAGGCAGCAGACATTGACTTCTATTATATTGAAAGTTTATCTCGAGAGTAGTTTCTCAATTTTTCAAAACTTCCTTTGTGCCTGAGGTGTATTTTCTATGAGGTTTTATTACATCAAAATCAGATAGGTACACATTTGCTTTACAGCGGGATCCTGGAGGTAGTTTCCAATATTTCCTACTGCTTTAGTCTTTTGTATATCGTATGATGTAAAATGGAAACATTTGTTCATAGCTGTTGGAACTCATTATCTGCCCCCTAGATTTACTGTTCCCCAGGAGAATTCCATCTATTAGGGGTCACAAAATTGACCACAGATCTAGAGAAAATGAATTCAACAAATTTCTTTAGGCCAATTTTCAACTTTAAACAAAAGTTTGCATTATATTTCTCACCAAAATGATTGTCTTTTGTTCTTTTAACTCTTGTTGTTGTGGCTTTTTAAAATTTTAACTTTGTTTTCACCTAGAATTTTGTTTTTGTTTTGGTTTTTTTGAGATAGGGTCTCACAGTTTACTGCAGCCTCAACCTCCTGGGCTCAAGCAATCCTCCTGCCTCATCCTCCCAAGTAGATGGGACCACAGGCATGCACCACCACACCCGGCTCGTTTTTTAATTTTTTGCAGAGATGGGGTCTCACTGTGTTTTTCAGGCTGGTCCTGAACTCCTAGGCTCAAGTGATCCTCCCTCCTTGGCCTCCCAAAGTGCTGAGATTACAGGCATGAGACACCATGCCCAACCTAGAATTTTCATTATTATACAGTGCTAGATTTGAAGCAGAAAACAAGATTTCAAATATACAGTCAAAAGGTAGCCATGACATGTGGCCGTATTCATGTTATTCCACATATTCTGTTTTATAGTGCAAAATTCTGGAACAACGATTAGAACAAGGAATGGTATTCACAGAATATGAAAGAATTCTTAAGAAACGGCTAATTGATGGGGAGTGCTCAACAGCACGACTCCCTGAAAATGCAGAAAGAAATCGATTCCAAGATGTTCTTCCTTATGACGATGCGAGAGTGGAGTTGGTCCCAACTAAAGAAAACAACACTGGTTACATCAACGCATCACATATTAAGGTGAGAGGAACGCCTCAAGTAATAAACAGCACATGCAGTTTAAGTTACAAGAATGGCAAGAACTGTACTCATGTCTGTTTAGAATTCAGATATTTTAAAATTTATTTTTATTGTTTTAGATAAACACCCTAGTTTTGAACATTTGTGACAAACTGTACTACAAGCTGGGAAATCCACACACCAGTGCTAGATAAAAAGTGTCTATCAGACAGAGCCAAAGTCGTGTCTACTCTCCATATGCAAACCCACTCTGCCCCCAACACTGTTACCAGGACTCAGGGCGCACTTATTTGTCCGGCTTTTTTTTTCTTTTGCCTTCTTTGAGATAGAGTCTTGCTCTGTCGCCCAGACTGGTGGAGTGCAGTGGTGTGATCATGGCTCCCTACAGCCTTGACCTTCTGTTGCCTGGCTTTAGAACTTTGTCCTAAATCGGAAGACCTCTTTTTAGCTCATAAATTCTTCTGGGAGCCACTGAATTGCTAGTTTTTCCTCATCACATACCGACATGCATTTTTATGTAACAAAAGTGTCTGGGCTTTTTGATGGTGTTCACAAAAGCTTTCAACTTACCAAGGTGCCATCTGTTCTCTTTACATACTCTTTATAATAATTTTTAAGTATCATTTTGTTCTTTGAAGAAGTGCTTTTTTCCTGGAACCAGTATAATGCCATTAAACTGGGGTAATGTTTATGGTGAGAGATAGGGGGTCCAGTTTTACTTTTCTGCTTATGGATATCCAGTTTTCCCAGCCCCATGTATTTAAGAGGCTGTCCTTCCCCAGTGTATGTTCTTGGCACCTTATCTGGGGTAATATCACTCCCATGAAAATGGACAAAACGATGATTCACAACACGTGATGGAATAAAGCCAGATGTTCCCTCTTCCTCATTGTACCCTTTGTTCATGCTGGCCACATTCAATTCTTTATTTTGGGAAGGAGAAATCTCATGGTGAGTGAAGGAGTAAGTGTGGACAGGTGGTGGTTTTTTTCTTTAGTTTGCAAGTATTATTTGAGAAGGGAACAAGCTGACACCAAGGCTTTCTGGAGACTGGCAGTCTGCCTGTGAATGCCAGTACCCCTTGATGGCTTTTGGGAATCTATGCACATACTATTTTGTTTTTAAATATAATAACAGCATAATTTACTTATAAACCGAGCATTTCTTTGAAATAACTCATCCAGTCTCTCATGACTAGATGGATAAGAATGAATGATACTGTAGTTCTGTAGTGATATTTCAAAATCTTCAGCAGCCACTTGCAGAATAGAGGAAAGAATTTGATAGACCTGGGTCTGACTCCTAGATCTAAAATGAGGTGGGACCTCATGTCACTTATATGGAAATCAATAAACGATGACACCTACCCTGCCAGCTTCTAACTAGTCCCCTCCTCCTCCCTAGTGCTTATTCACTGTTATAACCTGGTACTCATCCACAGTGGCAGCCACTGGGTGCTCAGTGAGACGATGTGGAGCGGTGACTAGGGGACTGGCAGCCCTGAGTGGGAGTGCGTGTGGCACAAGGCTTGGCACTGGGTTTTACGTTTAGTGAGCGTTTGGAGACAGTTATTGTCGTCACTCAATATTGGTGAAGCCAAGATTTAACCCAGGTCTCTTAACTACAAATCTAGTAATTACTGTTGTATTAGACTGCTTTCAAGGAAGTTAAATCTTAAGTGGAAACTTAATATTATTGTGGAGAGTGACCTTGACTCAGAAGTTCAGAGGTGAGACTATCTTAAGTAGGAAGTTTTTTTTTTAAAGAAGAGGCACCATGGCTGCAATAACAGCTACTTATTGAGTTATGTGCCAGGTACCATAGATACTGACTCAGTCCTCACAACAACCCTATGACGGTAGGCAGTATTTTTATTTTATAAATGAGAACTGAGATTCAGCAAGGTTAAGCAGGTTGCATAGATATTATGTATATTCACAGTACCTAAGTTTATAAAAATGTCAGTAATGCAAATTGTATTCACAAGGGAAAAGATGAAAAGTCTTTCCTTATTCTGCTGAATAATCCAGTTTACTACTTTTTTACTTTTTACTTTTTTAAAAAAACTTTTTTAGTACTACCATGAATGCATGCATACATACCTATGTTTGTTATACACACACATCAATTTTTTTAACCTTTTCTAATCCCAGGTCTCTGTCAGTGGAATCGAATGGGATTATATTGCCACACAGGGACCATTACAGAATACCTGTCAAGATTTTTGGCAGATGGTATGGGAACAGGGAATTGCAATTATAGCAATGGTGACAGCAGAAGAGGTAGGTACTCATTTCTCTTAAGTGATTTTCTCAGCCCCTGAAGAACAGTTAATGTTAATCATCTAGAATCCTGACCTGTGGAGAAGAAGGCAGGGTAGGGTTGTGGTTCTGTTTCAGATGTGCCGTCTATGTGAGAAAGGCATCCATTGCCGGATCTTGAGTCATTTAACTATGCTCATCTTTAACAGGAGGGTGGAAGGGAGAAGAGCTTTAGGTATTGGCCACGACTTGGTTCCAGGCACAACACTGTCACCTATGGAAGGTTTAAGATCACGACCCGGTTCCGCACAGACTCTGGCTGCTATGCCACCACGGGTCTGAAGATGAAGCACCTCCTTACCGGGCAAGAGAGGACCGTCTGGCACCTCCAATACACAGACTGGCCTGAACATGGCTGTCCAGAAGACCTCAAGGGATTTTTATGTGAGTGACTTTAACTTTGTTCCCAGGACAGCTGCCTCTGGAGCTGTTAAACAGAGAGGAACATTTATGTTTCTGAAATATTTCCTTTATGTTCTCTCATATAAGCTTCGGACTTGTTTTAACATAAAGAATACAAGTGTTTTGGGGAGGGTTAACAAGAGGTTTATAAGTTACGATTTGGTAGTGAGTAGAATCCACAGCTGACTCAGTATCTCCATTTCATTTTGTAGATCAGAAAGTGGGCAGAGGTAGTGACTTGCTCAGGGTCACACTGTCCCTTGGTGGTTGGGTTTGGTTCACTGGCAGCCAGTGCTCTTTATCTGCAGTCCTCTTAATCAGTGGAGAGAATATGAAGATTGAGTCGACAATGTGATACGCCTTGATCCTTGAGTACTTTTCTATTTCATTGATTTTCCACAGCATATCTTGAAGAGATCCAGTCTGTTCGACGCCATACAAATAGCACAAGTGATCCCCAAAGCCCCAACCCTCCATTGTTGGTCCACTGCAGTGCTGGGGTAGGAAGGACTGGTGTGGTGATTTTGTCGGAGATCATGATCGCCTGCCTGGAACACAATGAGGTGATGGCGCTTATGATCGCCTGGCCGTTTTGGGTGGAAATAAGGCTGGGGAAGAGAGGGACATAGTGACTTAATAGCTCTTTTTGCGCACATTTCCTTGGACTGTGGTGGCCTCAAGATGTTACTAATGTTCCCTGCAAAAGGCAGTGTCTTCTTGGAGAGTCTCAGTACTAATTAGCATATTAAAGACTGAGAAGTCATACGATAAATAAAGCTGTTTAATTTTGTTTTACTTGCCCAGGGTTTTTCAAATTTGAGCTCAGAACTCTTTTTCTGTTTACATTTCAAGGATGATTCATGCTGCCCAGAGCCCTTGAGGGAAATAGCTAGATATTGATGGCACGTAGCACACTATGTTTTTGTAGAGTCTTGGTATTTAGTGAGACATGGTAATTATGTCCAACCGTACAAAGTCAGTGAGCTACACCTGGGGAATGTTGAAGAAATAGTCTGCATGGACATTCTATTTATAGTTAAAACTAATCAGAAAATCAGAAGTAGCCAATCATGGCTTATTTTTAGAAGACGCTAAGGTGGAAAAGAGACTGTCAGACTGTCCATCTCCTAACCAGGTTTCTGCCAGGACACTAGTGTCCTCCCATCCTTTCTGTCTCCCCAGGGGAACACATTATCTTCATTACCGTTTCTCTCAACCTAGGTGCTGGACATCCCGAGAGTGCTGGACATGCTGAGGCAACAGAGAATGATGCTGGTGCAGACTCTCTGCCAGTACACGTTTGTGTACAGAGTCCTCATCCAGTTCCTGAAAAGCTCCAGGCTCATCTAAGCTCCCACATTTCTTACGGGGCCAGTCATGTGAAGCGTTTACAGCTTAAAAAAAAAAGCGCTTGCCTAACTCATACTTTCCCGTTGACACTTGATCCATGCAGCATGGCACTGGGACGTAAATGGCGCAGTCTGAATGGCGGCGCGCTGAAGGAAACGTGCGAAGCACAGGCCGAAGAGGGGTTTCTAACCTGGGAAAGGTGCTCAAGGAGGACTTGGTTTCAAGGGCCTTGCCCTGCGCCGGTCTGTCCAGTTTGCAGTACTTGCACACATTTTGGAGATTGCATTTTCTAGACAATTCTCTATTTTACTGAAGCTATGCTGGGCAATTCTGGCAATCATTAAAGTGCATAGATTTCTATCTATCTTAAACTAATTTTTGATAATGGAGTTTTTATTTTATGACAAATATTTAGGGATTTTCTAGTGAGAAACAACTTTGTGTAAGGATGATCCACAGATATGAGTTGCTCCTATATAACTTTGTATTTAAAAATCATGTTTTAATTATCTTTTGTTATTTTTTAAAAACCTTGGGTACTTAATGATTTAGTTACCAAACTGAAAACTATACTGAGAATCTATAAGTGTTATTTTGAAACATCAAAAGGATTTTCCTATCCAGAACATTTTTTATCCTAAAAATTCTATATAGTTGTACCTTCTCTATTTTTCAAATGAGAGCTCAACTCATTTAGATACTGAAATGAGTCAGTTAATGTAAAGTTGGGGATGAAGGCGCATTATTTAAAATGTAAGAGAATAAGCATTATTTTTTCAGTATTATTCATAAATCTAAATGAATTTGATTTTATTGGTTGAAAATGAAGTGAAAAACAATTGTCTAGCGTGGTTTTAAGCACCTTTTTGTTAAAAACAAATCTGAGTTTTAATATATGTGTTGCTTTGTAGATGACACAGTAACAATGGGCGCTGAGAAGTGTTTTGGGAGAGATGAAGGACTAAGAGCACGTAAGATGACTAGGACAAGAGTAGGTGGAGCGTGATGGTAAATGAAGGATGCCTTCGTCTTTACAAAAATGCACTATTATCTATACTCAGACTGAGGTGCTGGGATGGCGAGCAGGGGCTTGGAGTCTGGGGGCTGACCCCACAGCACTGTCCCCAGGGAATTTAAGTCCTGTCACGGCCAGTGACTTACTCTGTTTCCTTGGGGCTTTTCCCACCTAAACCTGTATTGTTTCTTTTTCATAAATAAATTCAGCATTATAGTATCATTAAAAGAAGCCTTAAAGAGGCGTATTTTTCCTTTTGGTTGAAGGCAGGGAATAGTTTAGTTAATAATAGTTTTCACCTCTTCTCCCAAAAAGTACAGTCCAAATTTGTGCACAGAGATTGCTGTGGTATTCAAGAGGTACTTGCATTTTAGCTCCTTAATTCCCTGGTCAGTGTTAGCTGTTTAGTGCCCCCTCACCCATCCCATTTAGGCACATCCCAATAGACAGAGCCAGGCTGAGTTAGTTAGTTACAGGGGGAAGAGTGTCATCTCTGGCCCAGATTAAGATGGCCTTGTCACAATGACCGCTGAGTAGGTATGGATGAATGGGATATTTAGCCGAGGAACCCTTTTCTTTTCCTTCTTTTTGGAGTCGTCTCTTCTTACAATGAAAAGCTTCCAAAATATCAAATCTAGGGCTGTTTCCCAAATTACACTATTCTAGGCATCATTTTGATTCCCATGTCACTCCTTACCTCACTTCTTTGAGCACTACATGTATGTTCTCAGCCACGAGACAGGGCTTCCTAAATAGTGTGTGCACCAGCCTAACTCTGCCTTACCGGGAAACCAACCACCTAAGAGGAAAACTCAGAAGATATTAATGAAAACTAATTGAAAGTACGCACACTTCTCATGTAGGAACAAAATTAAAATTTTACATTTTACAAAATTAAAAAATTACATTTTGTAGGAACAAAATGTAAATTTTGTAAATACAAAATTCTTTATTAAGTCAAGTCCTGTTTAAAGAACAATAGAACTAAGTGAAAATATTCAGAACGAGCTCCTTAGAAGAAAGGAGTAAGAACTTTTTACTGGGACTATTTCTCATCTCTAGAAAAAGTGCTTCTTCCCCTCCCCCTCCCTCTCCATGGTACGTTTTTATGAAAATGCTTTTCAGTTTAACAGTTTGATGTAGCTCGTTGACAAGAACATACTGTAAAACAAACCTAATTAAAGAGTAATATATGGTCTATTTGTGTTCCTGTTGTAATAATTTGATAAGTAAACTTATAAGGGCAAAATTACTGTTTAAATCTATTACTCTTAAAATGTTGCATGTTTGACGTCGTTCCTAAGAGCCATGTAATTTTAAACTTTTAATTGCAGTTAGTGAATATGAAAGGATTTCTGAATAAAAATCTATCCACATTACTGAGCTTTGAAATAATAGTATGATTTTCAAGAGCAAACTAGAACATTGAGGGTTCATAGGTTTGCCAAACTTACACAATGCTTCATGTATCTTAGTGTCTTTTAATACAAATTATCAAAATGTACACTTCCACAAAATGTAGTTATAAACCAATGTTTTCCACTGATCAATTTTGGTATCTCTGGCATCAGTTTTCCTGATTAGTGGGGTCTTTTGATGAAATAGTTCAGTTGATAGTTTTGAGCACAGAAAATACTCATTTTATTTTCTATTTTTGAGATGGAGTCTTGCTCTATTGCCCAGGCTACAGTGCAGTGGCACGATCTCGGCTTACTGCAACCTCTGCCTCCTGGATTCGAGTGATTCTCCTGTCTCAGCCTCCTGAGTAGCTGGGATTACAGGCATGCACCACTATGCCCAGCTAATTTTTGTATTTTTAGTGGAGACGGGGTTTCAGCATGTTGGCCAGGGTGGTCTCCAACTCCTGACCTCAAGTGATCTGTCTGCCTCGGCCTCTCAAAGTGCTGCGATTACAGGCGTGAGCCACAGTGTCCAGCCAGAAAGTCCTCATTTTAGAATATCATTTGGAATGCTTATTGTAGTCATTATTAATTTCTTCTGGAACATCTACTGTGAAGCATTCAGAAAATGGTAGAATTTAGTCTTTAAAACCCTTTGGTCAAATTAGAAGCTGGGCCTGTGCTTCCTTAGAAACGTCCAGAAAGCAATGTCTAGCCAGAAACACAGGAGGGAGGAGAGTGTGGTGTTGTGGGACTGAGTGATGACAGCATGACGTGGCCAGCTTTTCTGTGAAGCTTTCACCATCAGAAGAGAACAGTCATTTCAGATGGGTTGAGATGTTAAATGTTCACAATATTAAGAAAATTTAAATATACAACTATGTACAGTAAAATAAACTGGAGATTAGCTGCAACTTGCCAAGAGCAGGTTTATTATTTGAGATTTGCATGAAGAAATGGAAACAGGAATTATTATTGTAAATAAGACTTTTTTTTTTTCTTCTTTCTTTTTTGAGACGGAGTTTCACTCTGTCGCCCAGGCTGGAGTGCAATGGCACGATCTCAGCTCACTGCAACCTCTGCCTTCTGGGTTCAAGCGATTCTCCTGCCTTGGCCTCCCAAGTAGCTGGGATTACAGATGTGCACCATTACGCCCGGCTAATTTTTTATTTTTAGTAGAGATGGGGTTTCACCATGTTGGCCACGCTGGTCTCGAACTCCTGACCTCAGGGGATCTGCCCGCCTTGGCCTCCCAAAGTGCTGGGATTACAGGCATGAGCCACCACGCCTGGCTGTAAGTCAGACTTTTTAAAGGAACTCTTTTGGATAGAAATGTAGTTGAATTTGCTTATCAGCAAGATTTCAGGTGGAACAAGCTAAAACTATCCCTTTCCAATTTAAACTTAATTTTTTTTTAAAAAAGAATCTAAATTGCAGTGTGCTTTCTTTTGAGCTGAGGATGGACATTTCAAAAGTAGAGGAGTAGCTGCATTAGAAATTTGCCTGGGAAAACATTTCTCAAAAGAATATGAGCTTTTCAAATTCCTGTAAATAAGGGCTCCATTTACCCTACTATCTAAAATTATTTATAGATAAATGAGGAAGGCCGGTCGTGGTGGCTCACCCCCTGTAAATCCCAGCACTTTGGGAGGCTGAGATGGGTGGATCACGATGTCATGAGTTCGAGACCAGCCTGGCCAACATGGTGAAACCCCGTCTCTACTAAAAATACAAAACTTAGCTGGGCATGGTGGCATGTGTCTGTAACCCGAGCCACTCGGGGAGGCTGAGGCAGCAGAATTGCTTGAACCCAGGAGGCAGAGGTTGCAGTAAGCCAAGATCTCGCCTCTGCACTCCAGCCTGGGCAACAGAGCAAGGACTCTGTCTCAAAAAACAAAACAAAAACAAAAAGAAAAATGAGGAAACATCAGGAAATTCAGATCAAAGTTTGCATGTCTACTTGGGTAGAGAGGGTTTTAGAAAATATTTGAAGTCCTTGGATTGTTAAAGTGGTGGCATAGTTTTCTGGGTATTTCAGGTAGTTCCCAAATAAAAAATATGCTCTAAAAGTTCACTTGTATGTTGACTTTTAGTAATATTTACCCATGCAAACAATACTCTTGGTGTTAACCTTCTTAGTTTGTGCCCCCAAAGCTTACTCAAACCATAGGGGCCCTGAAAGGTAAGCAGTGGTACAGAACCAAACCGTATCTGTATGTGTTCTGTACTCCAAGAAATTATAGGGCAACTTTTCTTCCTACTGCACCCTGCTGGTGAGATCAGAGAATAAATTCTCACTCCTGTCAGGCAGTGGCAACCGAGACTCAGAAAGCAACTGAAGTTAAACTGGTCAGTGTTTTACGGGGAAACTTTACAGAAAGTATGCCAGTGTTTGTTGCAGAAACTTGAGCTGTGCATGGGTAAGGAACAGAATGGGCCTTATGATGTGAGCAGGGATGTTGCTAATGAAAGTGTCTGAAATGGGGCAGAGGGTGAAGGAGGGCTAACTGGCAAAACTGTCCCCTACCTTTCCTGTTGCCACTTATATGTCCTCCTTAGCATTACTGGCTTGAAATGGGAAGTAAGGGATGGTCCAAGAAGGAAGGTGAAGGTCTTTAGCACCCAGCTGAAGAAGCAGCAGTTCCAAGGCAAATGCTATAGAGGGTATTCCTAGGTCACATACAAGTAAAATTAAGGTCTGTCTGCACATCATATTTCCAAAAATGTTGACATTACCCAAGTGTATTCTAAACACTGCTTAATTTTCAAAAATCTAAAGAACATCTAAATATCTTCCAACATTTTATGGGTTACTAAAGGGATAGTAACCATATACTTTTGAGTTATGCTTTAATATTATAAATAGGGACAAATGGATGACAAGAAATGAATCATTGTGTTTGAACTTCTGTAGAACTTTGGTAATAGTATGGCTCGCATTATTAACTAGATAAATGTTTTGATCACTATTCCTTAACCTTCATTAAATGACTTTGTGGTATGTCAAATAAAAGGACTTTAAAATCTATAAAATCCCTTGGCTCTGAATCGACAATGTGGTGTAGCTGCACTGGATATAACAGTACACAAGCAAAGTAATTTCAGTGTTAATAGACCTACAATTTTAACTGAACTGGTAGGTGGTTTTTAAAGTGTGTACAAAGACTACTACTTAATTTCAGTTCTCAAATGTGAAACTATTGACATTTAAGTGTGCATGTGTAATTTAAATTCACACTCTAAAAACTTGGTGAAACAAACATCTTCAGTATTCACTCTTAAAAACAGATGTCCACCTGGAAAATCGGGTAGGTCCCACCCTAATACTGCGCTTTTCCAATGGGCTTGGAAAACGGCACACCAGGAGATTGTGTCCTGCACCTGGCTGGGAGGGTCCTACACCCACGGAGTCTCCCTGATTGCTAGCACAGCAGTCTGAGATCAAACTGCAAGGCGGCAGCGAGGCTGGCAGAGGGGTGCCCGCCATTGCCCAGGCTTGCTTAGGTAAACAAAGCAGCCAGGAAGCTCAAACTGGGTGGAGCCCACCACAGCTCAAGGAGGCCTGCCTGCCTCTGTAGGCTCCACCTCTGGGGGCAGGGCACAAACAAAAAGTCAGCAGCAACCTCTGCAGACTTAAATGTCCCCATCTGACAGCTTTGAAGAGAGTAGTGGCTCTCCCAGCATGCAGCTGGAGATCTGAGAACGGGCAGACTGTCTCCTAAAGTGGGTCCCTGACCCCCGAGCAGCCTAACTGGGAGGCACCCCCCAGTAGGGACAGACTGAAACCTCACTCGGCTGGGTACTCCTCTGAGACAAAACTTCCAGAGGAATGATCAGACAGCTGAATTTGTGGTCTCACGAAAATCCGCTGTTCTGCAGCCACCGCTGCTGACACCCAGCCAAACAGGGTCTGGAGTGGACCTCTAGCAAACTCCAACAGACCTGCAGCTGAGGGTCCTGTCTGGTAGAAGGAAAACTAACAAACAGAAAGGACACCCACACCAAAAACCCATCTGTACATCACCATCATCAAAGACCAAAAGTAGAAAAACCTACAAAGATGGGGAGAAAACAGAGCAGAAAAACTGGAAACTCTAAAAAGCAGAGCACCTCTCCTCCTCCAAAGGAACACAGTTCCTCACCAGCAACAGAACAAAGCTGGACGGAGGATGACTTTGATGAGTTGAGACAAGAAGGCTTCAGACTATCAAACTACTACGAGCTATGGGAGAAAATTCAAACCAATGGCAAAGAAGTTAAAAACTTTGAAAAAAAAAAATAGATGAATGTATAACTAAGATAACCAATGCAGAGAAGGCCTTAAAGGAGCTGATGGAGCTGAAAGCCAAGTTTCGAGAACTACGTGAAGATTGCAGAAGCCTCAGTAGCCGATGCGATCAACTGGAAGAAAGGGTATCCGTGAAGGAAGATGAAATGAATGAAATGAAGCAAGAAGGGAAGTTTAGAGAAAAAAGAATAAAAAGAAATGAACAAAGCCTCCAAGAAATATGGGACTATGTGAAAAGACCAAACCTACGTCTGATTGGTGTACCTGAAAGTGACGGGGAGAATGGAACCAAGTTGGAAAACACTCTGCAGAATATTATCCAGGAGAACTTCCCCAATCTAGCAAGGCAGGCCAACATTCAGATTCAGGAAAGACAGAGAACGCCACAAAGATACTTCTCGAGAAGAGCAACTCCAAGACACATAATTGTCAGATTCACCAAAGTTGAAATGAAGGAAAAAAGGTTAAGGGCAGCCAGAGAGAAAGGTCGGGTTACCCACAAAGGGAAGCCCATCAGACTAACAGCTGATCTCTCAGCAGAAACTGTACAAGCCAGAAGAGAGCGGGGGACAATATTCAACATTCTTAAAGAAAAGAGTTTTCAACCCAGAATTTCATATCCAGCCAAACTAAGCTTCATAAGTGAAGGAGAAATAAAATACTTTACAGACAAGCAAATGCTGAGAGATTTTGTCACCACCAGGCCTGCCCTACAAGAGCTCCTGAAGGAAGCACTAAACATGGAAAGAAACAACCGGTACCAGCCACTGCAAAAACATGCCAAATTGTAAAGACCATCGAGGCTAGGAAGAAACTGCATCAACTAACGAGCAAAATAACGAACTAACATCATAATGACAGGATCAAATTCACACATAACAATATTAACTTTAAATGTAAATGGGCTAAATGCTCCAATTAAAAGACACAGACTGGCAAATTGGACAAGGAGTCAAGACCCATCAGTGTGCTGTATTCAGGAAACCCATCTCACGTGCAGAGACACACATAGACTCAAAATAAAGCCACGGAGGAAGATCTATCAAGCAAATGGAAAACAAAAAAGGCAGGGGTTGCAATCCTAGTCTCTGATAAAATAGACTTTAAACCAACAAAGATCAAAAGAGACAAAGAAGGCCATTACATAATGGTAAAGGGATCAATTCAACAAGAAGAGCTAACTATCCCAAATATATATGCACCCAATACAGCAGCACCCAGATTCATAAAGCAAGTCCTACAAAGAGACTTAAACTCCCACACAATAATAATGGGAGATTTTAACACTCCACTGTCAACATTAGACAGATCAACGAGACAGAAAGTTAACAAGGATACCCAGGAATTGAACTCAGCTCTGCACCAAGTGGACCTAATAGACATCTACAGAACTGTCCACCCCAAATCAACAGAATATACATTTTTTTCAGCACCACACCACACCTATTCCAAAATTGACCACATAGTTGGAAGTAAAGCTCTCCTCAGCAAATGTAAAAGAAGAGAAATTATAAGAAACTCTCTCTCAGACCACAGTGCAATCAAACTAGAATTCAGGATTAAGAAACTCACTCAAAACCGCTCAACTACATGGAAACTGAACAACCTGCTCCTGAATGACTATTGGGTACATAATGAAATGAAGGCAGAAATAAAGATGTTCTTTGAAACCAACGAGAACAAAGACACAACATATCAGAATCTCTGCGACACATTCAAAGCAGTGTGTAGAGGGAAATTTATAGCACTAAATGCCCACAAGAGAAAGCAGGAAAGATCTAAAATTGACACCCTAACATCACAATTAAAGGAACTAGAAAAGCAGGAGCAAACACATTCAAAAGCTAGCAGAAGGCTAGAAATAACTAAAATCAGAACAGAACTGAAGGAAATAGAGACACAAAAAACCCTTCAAAAAATTAATGAATCCAGGAGCTGGTTTTTTGAAAAGATCAACAAAATTGATAGACTGCTAGCAAGACTACTAAAGAAGAAAAGAGCGAAGAATCAAGTAGATGCAATAAAAAATGAAAAAGGGGATATCACCACCGATCCCACAGAAATACAATCTACCATCAGAGAATACTACAAACACCTCTATGCAAATAAACTAGAAAATCTAGAAGAAATGGATAAATTCCTCAACAAATACACCCTCCCAAGACTAAACCAGGAAGAAGTTGAATCTCTGAATAGACCAATAACAGGCTCTGAAATTGTGGCAATAATCAATAGCTTACCAACCAAAAAGAGTCCAGGACCTGATGGATTCACAGCCGAATTCTACCAGAGGTACAAGGAGGAACTGGGACCATTCCTTCTGAAACTATTCCAATAGATAGAAAAAGAGGGAATCCTCCCTAACACATTTTTTGAGGCCAGCATCATCCTGATACCAAAGTCTGGCAGAGACACACAAAAAAAGAGAATTTCAGACCAATGTCCTTGATGAACATTGATGCAAAAATCCTCAATAAAATACTGGCAAACCGAATCCAGCAGCACATCAAAAAGCTTATCCACCATGATCAAGTGGGCTTCATCCCTGGGATGCAAGGCTGGTTCAACATACGCAAATCAATAAATGTAATCCAGCATATAAACAGAACCAAAGACAAAAACCACATGATTACCTCAATAGATGCAGAAAAGGCATTTGACAAAATTCAACAACCCTTCATGCTAAAAATTCTCAATAAATTAGATATTGATGGGACGTATCTCAAAATAATAAGAGCTATCTATGACAAACCCACAGCCAATCATACTGAAAGGGCAAACTGGAAGCATTCCCTTTGAAAACTGGCACAAGACAGGGATGCCCTCTCTCACCACTCCTATTCAACATAGTGCTGGAAGTTCTGGCCAGGGCAATCAGGCAGGAGAAGGAAATAAAGGGTATTCAATTAGGAAAAGAGGAAGTCAAATTGTCCCTGTTTGCAGATGACATGATTGTATATCTAGAAAACCCCACTGTCTCTGCCCAAAATCTCCTTAGGTTGATTAGCAACTTCAGCAAAGTCTCAGGATACAAAATCAATGTACAAAAATCACAAGCATTCTTGTACACCAATCACAGACAAACAGAGAGCCAAATCATGAGTGAACTTCCATTCACAATTGCTTCAAAGAGAATAAAATACCTAGGAATCCAACTTACAAGGGATGTGAAGGACCTCTTCAAGGAGAACTACAAACCACTGCTCAATGAAATAAAAGAGGATACAAACAAATGGAAGAACATTCCATGCTCATGGGTTGGAAGAACCAATATCGTGAAAATGGCCATACTGCCCAAGGTAATTTATAGATTCTAGATTTAATGCCATCCCCATCAAGCTACCAATGACTTTCTTCACAGAATTGGAAAAAACTACTTTAAAGTTCACATGGAACCAAAAAAGAGCCCGCATTGCCAAGTCAATCCTAAGCCAAAAGAACAAAGCTGGAGGCATCATGCTACCTGACTTCAAACTATACAATGCTACAGTAACCAAAACAGCATGGTACTGGTACCACAACAGAGACATAGATCAATGGAACAGAACAGAGCCCTCAGAAATAATGCCGCATAACTACAACTATCTGATCTTTGACAAACCTGACAAAAACAAGCAATGGTAAAAGGATTCCCTATTTAATAAATGGTGCTGGGAAAACTGGCTAGCCATATGTAGAAAGCTGAAACTGGATCCCTTTCTTACATCATATACAAAAATTAATTCAAGATGGATTAAAGACTTATGTGTTAGACCTAAAACCATAAAAACCCTAGAAGAAAACCTAGGCAATACCATTCAGGACACAGGCGTGGGCAAGGACTTCATGTCTAAAACACCAAAAGCAATGGCAACAAAAGCCAAAATTGACAAATGGGATCTAATTAAACTAAAGAGCTTCTGCACAGCAAAAGAAACTACCATCTGAGTGAACAGGTAACCTACAAAATGGGAGAAAATTTTCGCAACCTACTCATCTGACAAAGGGCTAATATCCAGAATCTACAATGAACTCAAACAAATTTACAAGAAAAAAACAACCCCATCAAAAAGTGGGCGAAGGACATGAACAGATACTTCTCAAAAGAAACATTTATGCAGCCAAAAAACACATGAAAAAATGCTCATCATCATGGCCATCAGAGAAATGCAAATCAAAACCACAGTGAGATACCATCTCACACCAGTTAGAATGGCCATCATTAAAAAGTCAGGAAACAACAGGTGCTGGAGAGGATGTGGAGAAATAGGAACACTTTTACACTGTTGGTGGGACTGTAAACTAGTTCAACCATTGTGGAAGTCAGTGTGGCGATTCCTCAGGGATCTAGAACTAGAAATACCATTTGACCCAGCCATCCCATTACTGGGTATATACCCAAAGGACTATAAATCATGCTGCTATAAAGACACATGCACACGTATGTTTACTGCGGCACTATTCACAATAGCAAAGACTTGGAACCAACCCAAATGTCCAACAATGATAGACTGGATTAAGAAAATGTGGCACATATACACCATGGAATACTACGCAGCCATAAAAAATGATGAGTTCATGTCCTTTGTAGGGACATGGATGAAACTGGAAACCATCATTCTCAGTAAACTATCGCAAGGACAAAAAACCAAACACCGCATGTTCTCAGTCATAGGTGGGAATTGAACAATGAGAACACATGGACACAGGAAGGGGAACCTCACATTCCGGTGACTGTTGTGGGGTGGGGGGAGGGGGGAGGGACAGCATTAGGACATATACCTAATGCTAAATGACGAGTTAATGAGTGCAGAACACCAACACGGCACGTGGATACATATGTAACAAACCTGCACATTGTGCACATGTACCCTAAAACTTAAAGTATAATAAAAAAAACAAAAACAGATGTCCATTGCCAAGGAAATTCAGAAGGTTGGATGATTATCTGGGTTAGACAGGATATGAGTCTGTCAGGCCTCAATTTTTTTAGTAGGTTGATGAGACTAGTACAGATTCAATAACTAGTTTTCATCTCTATCTGCTCATCAGCTGAGAAAAACTGAACAAATGAACAGGAAATATAAACGTATTCATTTTTTATAAGATACAGATATTACAAGTCAGACTGTGACCATATGCTGAGACAGTCCAAATTTTTTTATCCTAGAAGTTTATTAGAAATCACTTGAAATTAATGGCCCATTGAATGAGACAATTATTTTGTTACTTACAGTGATTAATATTTATTGAAATGTAATTTAATCTTAGAGTTAAGTGTCCTGAAAGGATTTTAGTAAGGTTGTGTAGTTTTACTGAAATAATACCAGTGCAACGCTGGTTCAGACCAACAAATAGGTTGAAAAAACTGAACATTCTCCAGAGACAACAAGTTTATTTCTAGAACAGGTTTAATAAAAACAAGATAATACAGAATACTTAAACCCCTATAAGTCAAACAAAAAGGTAAAGGAAAAAATTTAAGAAAAACTTACTGTTTGTGGTTCCAAGATAGCCGAATAGGAACAGCTCCAGTCTACAGCTCCCAGCACGAGCGACCCTGAAGACAGGTGATCTCTGCATTTCCAACTGAGGTACCAGGTTCATCTCACTGGGGCTTGTCAGACAGTGGGGGCAGGACAGTGGGTGCAGCCCACTGAGCATAAGCCGAAGCAGGGTGAGGCATCGCCTCACCTGAGAAGTGCAAGGGGTCAGGAAATTCCCTTTCCTAGCCAAGGGAAGTGGTGACGGATGGCACCTGGAAAATCGGGTCACCTTCACCCAAATACTGATCTTTTCCAATGGTCTTAGCAAATGTCACACCAGGAGATTATATCCCACACCTGGCTCAGACGGTCCCACCCCCACGGATCCTCACTCATTGCTAGCACAGCAGTCTGAGATCCATCTGCAAGATAGCAGTGAGGCTGGGGGAGGGGCGTCCACCATTGCTGAGGCTTGAGTAGGTAAACAAAGCAGCCAGGAAGCTCGAACTGGGTGGAGCCCACCACAGCTCAAGGAGGCCTGCCTGCCTCTGTAGACTCCACTTCTAGGGGCATGGCATAGCCAAACAAAAGGCAGCAGAAACCTCTGCAGACTTAAATGTCCCTGTCTGACAGCTTTGAAGTGAGTAGTGATTCTCCCAGCAAGGAGTTTCAGATCTGAGAACGGACAGACTGCCCCCTCAAGTGGGTCCCTGACCCCCGAGTAACCTAACTGGGATGCACCCTCCAGTAGGGGCAGACTGATACCTCATATGGCCGGGTGCCCCTCTGAGATGAAGGTTCCAGAGGAATGATCAGGCAGCAACATTTGCTGTTGAGCAATATGTGCTGTTCTGCAGCCTCTGCTGCTGATACCCAGGCAAACAGGGTCTGGAATGGACCTCCAGCAAACTCCAACAGACCTGCAGCTGAAGGTCCTGACTGTTAGAAGGAAAACTAACAAACAGAAAGGACATCCACATCAAAACCCCATCTGTACGTCACCATCATCAAAGACCAAAGGTAGATAAAACCACAAAGATGGGGAAAAAACAGAGCAGAAAAGCTGAAAATTCTAAAAATCAGAGCGCCTCTCCCCCTCCAAAGGAATGCAGCTCCTTGCCAGCAGCAGAACAAAGCTGGATGGAGAATGACTTTGACTAGTTGAGAGAAGAAGGCTTCAGATGATCAAACTTCTCTGAGCTAAAGGAGGAAGTTCAAACCCACTGCAAAGAAGCTAAAAACATTGAAAAAAGATTAGACGAATGGCGAACTAGAATAAACAGTGTAGAGAAGTCCTTAAATGACCTGATGGAGGTGAAAAACATGGCAAGAGAACTACATGACGAATGCACAAGCTTCACTAGCCGATTCGATCAACTGGAAGAAAGGGTATCAGTGATTGAAGATCAAATGAATGAAATGAAGCGAGAAGAGAAGTTTAGAGAAAAAAGAGTAAAAGGAAACAAACAAAGCCTCCAAGAAATATGGGACTATGTGAAAAGACCAAAGCTATGTCTGACTGGTGTACCTGAAAGTGACGGGGAGAATGGAACCAAGTTGGAAAACACTCTGCAAGATATTATCCAGGAGAACTTCCCCAACCTAGCAAGGCAGGCCAACATTCACATTCAGGAAATACAGAGAATGCCACAAAGATACTCCTCGAGAAGAGCAACTCCAAGACACATAATTGTCAGATTCACCAAAGTTGAAATGAAGGAAAAAATGTTAAGGGCAGCCAGAGACAAAGGTCGGGTTACCCACAAGGGGAAGCCCATCAGACTAACAGCGAATCTCTCGGCAGAAACTCTACAAGCCAGAAGAGAGTGGGGGACAATATTCAACATTCTTAAAGAAAAGAGTTTTCAACCCAGAATTTCCTATCCAGCCAAACTAAGCTTCATAAGTGAAGGAGAAATAAAATACTTTACAGACAAGCAAATGCTGAGAGATTTTGTCACCACCAGGCCTGCCCTACAAGAGCTCCTGAAAGAAGCACTAAACATGGAAAGGAACAACCGGTACCAGCCACTGCAAAAACATGCCAAATTGTAAAGACCATCGAGGCTAGGAAGAAACTGCATCAACTAACGAGCAAAATAACGAACTAACATCATAATGACAGGATCAGATTCACACATAACAATATTAACTTTAAATGTAAATGGGCTAAATGCTCCAATCAAAAGACACAGACTGGCAAATTGGATAAGGAGTCAAGACCCATCAGTGTACTGTATTCAGGAAACCCATCTCACGTGCAGAGACACACATAGACTCAAAATAAAGGGATGGAGGAAGATCTACCAAGCAAATGGAAAACAAAAAAAGGCAGGGGTTGCAATCCTAGTCTCTGATAAAACAGACTTTAAACCAAAAAAGATCAAAAGAGACAAGGCCATTACATAGTGGTAAAGAGATCAATTCAACAAGAAGAGCTAATTATCCTAAACATATAGGCACCCAATACAGGAGCACCCAGATTCATAAAGCAAGTCCTTAGAGACCTACAAAGAGACTTAGACTCCCACACAATAATAATGGGAGACTTTAACACCCCACTGTCAACCTTAGACAGATCAACGAGACAGAAAGTTAACAAGGATATCCAGGAATTGAACTCAGCTCTGCACCAAGAGGACCCAATAGACAACTACAGAACTCTCCACCACAAATCAACAGAATATACATTCTTCTCAGCACCACATTGCCCTTATTCCAAAATTGACCACATAGTTGGAAGTAAAGCTCTCCTCAGCAAATGTAAAAGAACAGAAATTATAACAAACTGTCTCTCAGACCACAGTGCAATCAAACTAGAACTCAGGATTAAGAAACTCACTCAAAACCACTCAACTACATGGAAACTGAACAACCTGCTCCTGAATGACTACTGGGTACATAATGAAATGAAGGCAGAAATAAAGATGTTCTTTGAAACTAGTGAGAACAAAGAGACAACATACCAGAATCTCTGGGACACATTTAAAGCAGCGTGCAGAGGGAAATTTATAGCACTAAATGCCCACAAGAGAAAGCAGGAAAGATCTAAAATTGACATCCTAACATCAGAATTGAAAGAACTAGAGAAGCAAGAGCAAACACATTCAAAAGCTAGCAGAAGGCAAGAAATAACTAAGATCAGAGCAGAACTGAAGGAGATAGAGACACAAAAAACCCTTCAAAAAATCAGTGAATCCAGGAGGTGGTTTTTCGAAAAGATCAACAAAATTGATAGACCACTAGCAAGACTAATAAAAGAGGGAAGAATCAAATAGATGCAATAAAAAGTGATGAAGGGCATATCACCACTGATCCCACAGAAATACAACTACCATCAGAGAATACTATAAACACCTCTAAGCAAATAAACTAGAAAATCTAGAAGAAATGGATAAATTCCTCAACACATACACTCTCCCAAGACTAAACCAGGAAGAAGTTGAATCTCTGAATAGACCAATAACAGGCTCTGAAATTGAGGCAATAATTAATAGCCTACCAACCAAAAAAAGTCCAGGACCAGATGGATTCACAGCCGAATTCTACCAGAGGTACAAGGAGAAGCTGGTACCATTCCTTCTGAAACTATTCCAATTGATAGAAAAAGAGGGAATCCTCCCTAACACATTTTATGAGGCCAGCATCGTCCTGATACCAAAGCCTGACAAAGACACAACAAAAAAAGAGAATTTTAGAGTAATATCCCTGATGAACATTGATGCAAAAATCCTCAATAAAATACTGGCAAACCGAATCCAGCAGCACATCAAAAAGCTTATCCACCATGATCAAGTGGGCTTCATCCCTGGGATGCAAGGCTGGTTCAACATATGCAAATCAGTAAACGTAATCCAACATATAAACAGAACCAAAGACAAAAACCACATGATTATCTCAATAGATGCAGACAAGGCCTTTGACAAAATTCAACAGCCCTTCATGCTAAAAACTCTCAATAAATTAGGTATTGATGGGATGTATCTCAAAATAGTAAGAGCTATTTATGACAAACCCACAGCCAATATCATACTGAATGGGCAAAACCTAGAAGCATTCCCTTTGAAAACTGGCACAAGACAAAGATGCCCTCTCTCACCACTCCTATTCAACATAGTGTTGGAAGTTCTGGCCAGGGCAATCAGGCAAGAGAAAGAAATAAAGGGTATTCAATTAGGAAAAGAGGAAGTCAAATTGTCCCTGTTTGCAGATGACATGATTATATATTTAGAAAACCGCATCATCTGAGCCCAAAATCTCCTTAAGCTGATAAGCAACTTCAGCAAGGTCTCAGGATACAAAATCCATGTGCAAAAAATCACAAGCATTCTTATACACAAATAACAGACAAAGAGAGAGCCAAATCATGAGTGAACTCCCATTCACAATTGCTTCAAAGAGAATAAAATATCTAGGACTCCAACTTACAAGGGATGTGAAGAACCTCTTCAAGGAGAACTACAAACCACTGCTCAATGAAATAAAAGAAGACACAAACAAATGGAAGAACATTCCATGCCCACGGATAGGAAGAATCAATATCATGAAAATGGCCATAGTGCCCAAGGTAATTTATAGATTCAATGCCACCCCCAGCAAGCTACCAATGACTTTCTTCACAGAATTGGAAAAAAACTACTTTAAAGTTCCTATGGAACCAAAAAAGGGCCCGCATTGCCAAGACAATCCTAAGCCAAAAGAACAAAGCTGGAGGCATCATGTTACCTGACTTCAAACTATACTACAAGGCTATAGTAACCAAAACAGCATGGTACTCGTATCAAAACAGAGATATAGACCAATGGAACAGAACAGAGCCCTCAGAAATAATACCACACATCTACAACCATCTGATCTTTGACAAACCTGACAAAAGCAAGCAATGGGAAAAGGATTCCCTATTTAATAAATGGTGCTGGGAAACCTTGCTAGCCATATGTAGAAAGCTGAAACTGGTTTCCTTCCTTACACCTTATACAAAAATTAATTCAAGATGGATTAAAGACTTAAATGTTAGACCTAAAACCATAAAAATGCTAGAAGAAAACCTAGGCAATACCATTCAGGACATAGGCATGGGCAAGGACTTCATGTCTAAAACACCAAAAGCAATGGCAACAAAAGCCAAAATTGACAAATGGGATCTAATTAAACTAAAGAGCTTCTGCACAGCAAAAGAAACTACCATCAGAGTGAACAGGCAACCTACAGAATGGGAGAAAATTTTTGCAATCTACTCATCTGACAAAGGGCTAATATCCAGAATCTACAAAGAACTCAAACAAATTTACAAGAAAAAAACAAACAACCCCATCAAAAAGTAGGCAAAGGATATGAACAGACACTTCTCAAAACAAGACATTTATGCAGCCAAAAGACACATGAAAAAATGCTCATCATCACTGGCCATCAGAGAAATGCAAATCAAAACCACAATGAGATACCATCTCACACCAGTTAGAATGGCGATCATTAAAAAGTCAGGAAACAACAGGTGCTGGAGAGGATGTGGAGAAATAGGAACACTTTTACACTGTTGGTGGGACTGTAAACTAGTTCAACCATTGTGGAAGTCAGTGTGGCGATTCCTCAGGGATCTAGAACTAGAAATACCATTTGACCCAGCCATCCCATTACTGGGTATATACCCAAAGGATTATAAAACATGCTGCTATAAAGACACATGCACACGTATGTTTATTGCGGCACTATTCACAATAGTAAAGACTTGGAACCAACTGAAATGTCCATCAATGATAGACTGGATTAAGAAAATGTGGCACCTATACACCATGGAATACTATGCAGCCATAAAAAATGATGAGTTCATGTCCTTTGCAGGGACATGGATGAAGCTGGAAACCATCATTCTCAGTAAACTATCGCAAGGACAAAAAAACCAAACACCGCATGTTCTCACTCATAGGTGGGAACTGAACAATGAGAACTCATGGACACAGGAAGGGGAACATCACACTCCGGGGACTGTTGTGGGATGGGGGGAGGTACAGCATTAGGAGATATACCTAATGCTAAATGACGAGTTAATGGGTGCAGCAAAACAACATGGCACATGGATACATATGTAACAAACCTGCACATTGTGCACATGTACCCTAAAACCTAAAGTATAATAATAAAAAAAAAAGAAAAAAAAAAAAGAAACTTCACAGCTCAAAGACAAGGCTTTCAAATTAGCCCAATCTGACAAAGACAAAGAAGAAATAATTTTTTTAAATTATCAAAACCTCCAAGAAGTTTGGGATTATGTTAAATGACCACACCTAAGAATAATTGGTGTTCCTGAGGAAGAAGAGAAATCTAAGTTTGGAAAACATATTTGAGGGAATAATTGAAGAAAAGTTCCTCAGCTCTGCTAGAGATCTAGACATCCATATACAAGAAGTTCAAAGAACACCTGGGAAATTCATTGCCAAAAGGTCATTGCCTAGGCACATAGTCATCAGGTTATCTAAAGTCAAGAAAAAGGAAAGACCCTTAAGAGCTATGAGGCAAAAGCATCAGGTAACCTATAAAAGATAAGGTATCAGATTAACAGCAGATTTCTCAGCAGAAACCCTACAAGCTAAAAGGGATTGGGGTCCCATCTTTAGCTTCCTTAAACAAAGCAAATGTCAGCCAAGAACTTTTTATCCAGCAAAATTAAGCTTCATAAATTAAGGAAAGATATGGTCTTCTTCAGACAGACAAATGCTGAAAGAATTTGCCACTACAAAGCCAGCACTAAAAGAACTGCTAAAAGGAGCTCTAAATCTTAAATCCTCAAAATCATCAAAATAGAATATCCTTAAAGCATAAATCTCACAGGACCTATAATTTTTCATTGTAACACAATGAAAAAAAAAAAAACTAAGGTATTCAGGCAACAAATAGTATGATGAATAGAATAGTACCTCACATCTCAGTACTAACGTTGAATGTAAATGGCCTAAATGCTCCACCTAAAAGATACAAAATGGCAGAATGGATAAGAATTCATCAACCAGGTATATTCTATCTTCAAGAGACCCACCTGACACAAAAAGAATCATATAAACTTAGGTAAAGGGGTAGAATCCTTTTTGCTTGCTTTTGGTGTCCATTTGGATGGAATATCTTGAATGGAATAACTAGAAAACCTAGAGGAGATGGATAAATTCCTGGAAATATACAACCCTCCTACGTTAACCCAGGAAGAAACAGAAACTCTGAACAGGCCAATAACAAGCAGCAAGATTGAAATGGTAATTAAAAAGTTACCAACAAAATACCAATGGGATATTTGTTACCAATGGAGTATCTTTCCATGCAAATGGACAACAAAAGCAAGCAGGCGTAGCTATTCTTATATCACACAAACTTTAAAGCAACAGCAGTTAAAAATGACAAAGAGGGGTATTATATGATGATAAAACGACTCGTCCAGCAGGAAAATATCACAATCCTAAATGTATATATGCACCTAACACTGGAGCTCCCAAATTTACAAAACAATTACTACTAGACCAAAAAAATGAGATAGATGGCAAGACAGTAATAGTGGGGGACTTCAATACTCCACTGACAGCAGTAGACAGTTCATCAAGACAGAAAGTAAACAAAGAAACAATGGACTTAAACTGTACCCTAGAACAAATAAACCAAAGAGATATTTACAGAACATTCTCCCCAAAAACTGCAGAGTATATATTCTATTAATCAGCACATGAAACATTCTCCAAGATAGACCATATATGATAGGCCACAAAACAAGTCTCAACACATTTTAAAAAAGAAAAATCATACCAAGTACTCTCACAGACCACAGTAGAATAAAATTAGAAATCAACTGCAAAAGGAACGCTCAAAACCATGCCAATAAATGGAAATTCAATAACCTGCTCCTGAATGATCATTGGGTCAACAATGAAATCAAGATGGAAATTAAAAAATTCTTCGAACTGAATGATAACAGTGACACAAACTATCAGAACCTCTGGAATACAGCAAAGACAGAACTAAGAGGAAAGTTCATAGTATTAAATGCCTACATCATGAAGTCTGAAAGAGCACAAATAGACAATCTAAGGTCACACCTCAAGGAGTTAGAGAAACAAGAATCAACCAAACCCAAACCCAGCAGAAGTAAAGAACTAAGATCAGAGCAGAATTAAATGAAATTGAAACAAACAAACAAAAAAACACAATATAAAAGATAAATGAAACAAAAAGCTGGGTCTTTGAAAAGATAAATGAAACTGATAGACCATTAGTGAGATTAACGAAGAAAAGAGAGAAGAGCCAAAGAAACTCAATTAGAAATAAGCAGGACATATTACAACCGATACCACAGAAACAAAAAAGATAATTCAAGTCTACTATGAACAGCTCTACATGCATAAACTAGAAAACCTAGAGGAGATGGATACATTCCTGGAAATATACAACCCTCCCAGATTAAACAGGAAGAAACAGAAAACTCTGAACGGACCAATAACGAGCAGTGAGATTGAAATGGTAATTTAAAAATTACCAACAAAAATAGGCTGGGCACAGTGGCTCACGCCTGTAATTCCCAACACTTTGGGAGGCCGAGGCGGGTGGATCACGAGGTCAGGAGTTCAAGACCAGCCTGGCCAACATGGTGAAACCCTGTCTCTACTAAAAATACAAAAATTAGCTGGGCGCAGTGGCAGGCACCTGTAATTCCAGCTACTTGGGAGGCTGAGGCAGGAGAGTTGCTTGAACCTAAGAGGCAGAGGTTGCAGCAGTGAGCTGAGATCGCACCACTGCACTCCAGCCTAGGCGACAGAGCGAGACTCTGTCTCAGAAAAAAAAAAAAAAAAAATTACTAACAAAAAAAAAATTCCAGGACCAGATGGATTCACAGCTGAATTCTATCAGACATTCAAAGAAGAATTGGTACCAATCCTATTGACACTATTCCAAAAGATAAAGAGGGAATCCTCCCTAAATCATTCTATGAAGCCAGTATCACCCTAATAGCAAAAACCATGAAAGGACATATCAAAAAAACAAAACTGTGGACCAATATCCCTGATGAACACAGATGCAAAAGTCCTCAACGAAATCCTAGCTAACCAAATCCAACAGCATATCAAAAAGATAATCCATCACGATCAAGTGGGTTTCATACCAGGGCTGCGGGGATGGTTTAACATCTGAAAATCAATAAATGTGATATACCACATAAACAGAATTAAAAACAAAAATCACATGATCATCTGAATAGACCAGATAAAGCATTTGACAAAATCCAGCATCCCTTTATGATTAAAACCCTCAGCAAAATCAGCATAGAAGGAACATACCTTTTATGCTGGAGTTTGAGACAGCCTGGCCAACATGGCCCACATGGTGAAACCCCGTCTCTACTAAAATTACAAACTGCAAAACTAAAACTACAAAAATTAGCTGGGCATGGTGGCAGGTGCCTGTAATCTCAGCTACTTGGGAGGCTGAGGTAGGAGAGTCGCTTGAACCCAGGAGGCAGAAGTTGCAGTGAGCCCAGATCGCGCCACTGCACTCCAGCCTGGGTGACAGAGTGAGACTCTGCCTCAAAAAAAAAAAAAAAAAAGGCATATAGACCAAAGGAATGGAATAGACAACCCAGAAATGAAGCCAAATATTTGCAGTCAACTGACTGTCAACAAAGCTATTCAACAAATGGTGCTGGGACAATTGGTAAGCCACATGTAGAAGAATGAAACTCGATCCTCATCTCTCACCTTATGGAAAGATCAACTCAAGATGGATCAAAGACTTAAATCTAAGACTTGAAACTATAAAAATTCTAGAATATAACATCAGAAAAACCCTTCTAGACACTGGCTTAGGCAGTGTTCATGACCAAGAACCCAAAAGCAAAGGCAACAAAAACAGAGATAAACAGATGAAACTTAGGTAAACTAAAATGATTCTGCACAGCAAAAGAAATAATCAGTAAACAGACAACCCACAGAGTGGGAGAAAATCTTTGCAATCTATACATTTGAAAAAGGACTAATATCCTGAATCTATAAGTAACTCAAACAAATCAGCAAGAAACAAAAAAACAATCCCATCAACAATGGGCTAAGGACATGAATAGACAATTCTCAAAAGAAGATATACAAATGGCCAATAAACATATGAAAAAATGTTCAACATCACTAATTATCAAGGAACTGCAAATCAAAACCACAATGCGATACCACCTTACTCTTCCAAGAATGGCCATAATCAAAAAATAAAAAAAATAGAAGATATTGGTGTGGATGTGGTGAAAAGGGAACACTTTTACACTGTTAGTGGGAATGTAAACTAGTGCAACCACTATGGAAAACAGTGTGGAGATTCCTTAAAGAACTAAAAGTAGATCTACCATTTGATCCAGCAGTCCCACTCCTGGGTATCTACCCAGAGGAAAAGAAGTCATTATACAAAAAAGATAACTTGCACACGCATGTTTATAGTAGTACAATTCACAATTGCAAAAATATGGAACCAGCCCATATGCCCATCGATCAACAAGTAGATAATGAAAATGTAATGTGTGTATATATATATATATATACACACACACACAATTGAATACTACTCAGCCATAAAAAGGAATGAAATAATGGCATTTGCAGCAACCTAGATGGAATTGGAGACCATTATTCTAAGTGAAGGAACTCAGGAATGGAAAACCAAACATTGTATGTTCTCACTCATAAGTGGGAGCTAAGCTATGAGGATGCAAAGGCATAAGAATAATACAATGGACTTTGGGGGCTGAGGAGAAAGGGTAGGAGTGGAGTGAGGGATAAAAGACTACACATTGGGTACAATGTACACTGCTTAGGTGCTGGGTGCACCAAAATCTCAGAAGTCACCAATGAAGAACTTATTCACGTAACCAAACATCACCTGTTCCCAAAATCCCACTGAAATAAAAAATAAATAGCAAAAAAAAAGTAGCAGCAGCCTGCATTTAATTATCATGCAAGCTCATTTAATTCTTGTACTCTATGATAAAGGCTCTGTAATTACCCCCATCCAAGATATGAGAAAACACACACAGGCTCAGTAACCCAGCTCAAAGTCAAAGCTCAAAAGGAATCAAATCCTGGCAACCTGGCTCAGAAGACACACTTGCATTCATCATGCCTCTCAGCCTCAGTTGATGGGCTGTGTGAGAAGGAAGAGGGGAAGATATAAAGATGTTTCTTAATGCTGTAACAAGATGTCTTAGGGATAAAAAAAAAAGATGCTGCTAGAAGAGTTTAAGTGCTGTTTCCCAAACTTACCAGCCACATCCTACCTTCATACTATAATACTTTTGCCACATTCAAGAACCATTTTTAATATTTCTTTAAATCAACTCACCTTTTAAAACTTAAAGGGAAACTAAAGGATAACAACAAATTGTCCTAATAGGTATCCAAGTTAGGATGGGTCATGGTGCCAGAGACAAGAAGCTGTACCCAGAGTTAGAGCATGAAGAAGACTGAATGTCAAATAGGGCAGGTCTGGGGCTTGGACCAAAGTGTTGGAGAACAGCAGCCAGGAGATAGTTTCTGAGAATCTATCAGATGGTAAGATAGATGGTAGCTCCAGCCAAGAAAGGAAAATTTGGGCCAGGCCAGTAGGTCTGGGGTAGTTACATGGGGAATGGGAAGAGGGGGTTTGTGAAAGAGTGAGGCTGGGACTGAAGAAAGGAACCCTGGGGCTGAGGAACAACAGAACCCAAGAAGCAAATAGAGGGGTAAAGATCTAACAGATGGGGAGACCCAGGCTGGGAACCAAGAATAGAGCCAAGGTTATTTCAGGAGGTTTAAGAGGACTGCAAGAGGGGATAGACGGTGTTGCTTACAGGGTTAAAGGGAAGACGTCCAGAGGTGAGGGCTGAGGGGCAGGTGTGCCAAAGAAGGGTTGCAGCAGGGTGAGTTGGGGATTCTGACAGTGGAGGTGAGAAGTGGGTTGGGTGCTCAGTCCCACCGTACTGTGCTTTGCAGGTTGTACCTGTGTCTTATCCTGAAGACAGTGGTGATGGTCAGCATCCCATGAATGAGACGGACGTGTCATCCACATACCACTAAAATCAACTCTCAGCTCTCCAGTGGTAAGTACCACCCTTTGGGAAACACTGCTGTGGCCAAAGGATGATAAAAGCCCGAGTTAAAGAACAGGATACTTGGAAGTCACTGTTAAGTTTTTAGAAGAATACCTGGGTTGTATTTTTTAAAATATAAAATTAAAATGGGTTATTGTTTTTATCCTCCACAGTATCTAGGCATGAAACTTTGTACATAACGGGCACACAAATATTCAATTATATTATTGTAAATAGTTGAAAAGGTATAATTAGAGATGAATCTGCCGGACCATGTTCTAATAGTAAGGGTTTCATTCACGAGCTACAAGGGTAGGGGAGGGCTTCAGACAGGTCTGACTAAATGTTTGCACTCACAACAAGAGACAACATCTCAGCCAGCTGACAGAATTCCCTGGGTCACTGACAACTGAAAGGTCCTTGAGGCTTTAGATATTGCAGGAAAGTGAGAAAAACGAAATTAAAGATATTGCAGACAAGGTCCAATGCTTCAAGACACACACCAGATCATAAACCATTTCCCATAGCCTACAAAACCGCTTATGTCTGGGTAAAATATGTTCCTCTGAAAATATGGGTAAAATATGTTTTCCTCTGAAAAGTGATTTTAGAAATTGTGGCCAGCAGGTCCTCAGATGACCCCAGTGATTCCTGTGTTCTGGCATTCACACCCTTGTATATATTCCCAACCCGTAAGTGTGGGCAAGACCCATGACTTGCTTCTAATCAAAAGAACACAGCAAAGGTGATAGAAAGTCACTCCTGTGATTATGTTGCATTATGTAAGACTCCATCTTGTTAGCAGAATCTCTCTAGTTTTCCTGATATCCTTAAAAAAGCAAGCAGCCATGTTATAACTTCCCTAAGGAAAGGGCCAAGTGGCAGAAAACTACAGGCAGCCTCTAGCCACTGGTCAGCAAGACAACAAAGCCCTCAAATCTGTAACTGCAAGGAAGATAATTCTGCCAACAATCCTCTCTAAATGAAAACACAGCCCCAGCCACTGCCTTGATTGTGGGGTAGCCTTGTGAGACCCAGGGCAGAGGACCCAACTAAGCTGTGACTACACTCCTGATCCACAGAAACTGTGGGATAAATAATAAATGTGTGTGGCATGTTAGGCCGCTAGGTTTCTGGTAACTTATTATTGCAGTACAGAAAACTAATACAGAAATCTTATACATACATTTTAAAAAAGGAAGAAAAGTAATATTGAGTTACTGGCCATTTGAGGTATTTATTAATGAAGATTAAACATCCAAAGGGCAGTCCTCAATGCTCATTTCCATGATTTTAAGAGTTGATAACTCCATATCATGATTATTGTCACCTTTGACACTGGAGAACTGAATAGATTGGGAGAGTGATGTGTTAAGACCACATAATCCGTTTGAAATCTCAACCTTTTCAGGGTCACTATCACCTTCAATGACCTTCACAGAAGTTTCCTGATCTGTTAAACTGTCTGAAATACTTGGATTATTTTCATCCAAAGTTGAAGGTTCAAGATTCGTTTCATCATTCACCTGTTGAATTATAACCCCTTCTGAATGCTTTGATTTATAAACAGGCAAGAAAAATTCAGTTGGTGAAGAGAATATCTCGTTCTCATCCTTTGGTGCCGACAATAACACATCCAAAGCCTTTTGGTATTGTTGACGTTCCTGCTGAATTGTTACTTCACTTTCGTTTTTTAATTTATTTGGTTCTGAATTCCCAGCCTTTGCAAAATCAGATAAATTCAACATATCAACATCATTTTGCTTTACCAAGTTTTCCTCCGATGTGCAGCCTAAGTCTACTTTCAGGACATGCAGCAGGTGGCGCATTTTTTCCTAGGATTAAGAAAACATAAGACTAATTACATTAATTGAGTCAACGTAAATTTTGACTGCAGTGCTGAAAATCTCACAGGATTAATACTTTTCCTTTCACTTCTCCCACCACCACCCTCAAAAAAGTTCAAGGGAAAAAATAAGCACTTGCTTTTAATATATTGTTTGAAGGTATGAAAAAACCGTAAAATTATTTTTACATTATAATTTTTCTAATGAAGTTATAAGGAAAGACAAACCTCCTCCAAATGTTTATTTTGTTTTATATGTCGCTCGAACAGTCGTTCTAAAAACCTACAAATGATAAACAAAAATGTTAATGTCTCAAAATCAGAAAATCATCTAAATATAAACTAGCCATGTAACACTGAAACTACAAAGGTTGAAAAATGTTTTTCAGATTTTTCTTTTTCTCTGTAAAGCTGAAAACTAATCCTTTCCTGTTCTAAGTTCTTCCGTTATGCATTTGCTTCATGTTACATGTTTCTGAAAGACTGTATGCTACTTTTATTTCTTTGAATAAAATTCTCCTTTTTCTCACCCCACCACCAAAAAGCTGTTTTTCTCTCACAGACATATGCAAACACCCAAAGCCTCTCTACCCCGATCTTTACACACACACACACACACACACACACACACACAACCAAACCCTAAAGAAAAACCTCTTACAGAGATATTTTATAATCCTTCCTAAATTATACTTTTAAAAAATTCCTATATTAAAGTATAAACACTGATGAACAAAATGGAAAAGGATACCAAAAAAAAAAGGAAAAATATTCCAAATTCATGGATTGGAAGAATCAATATTGTTAAAATGTCCACACCACCCAAAGCAATCTACAGAGTCAATGCAATCCCTATCAAAATACCAGTGACATTATTCACAGAAATAGAAAAAAAAATCCTAAAATGTACATGAAACCACAAAAGACCCAGAATAGCCAAAGCTATCCTAAGTAAAAAGAACAAAACTGGTGGAATCATATTACCTGACTTCAAATTATACTACAGAGCTACAGTAACCAAAACAGCATGGTCAGGCATAAAAACAGACACAGACCAATGGAACAAAATAGAGAACTCAGAAACAAAACCACACACCTACAGTGAACTCATTTTTGACAAAGGTGCCAAGGACATACATACACTGGGGAAAAGGCAGTCTCTTCAATAAATGGTAATGGGAAAACTGGATACCCATATGCAAAAGAATGAAACTAGACCCCTATCTCTCACCACATACAAAAATCAAATCAAAATAGATTAAAGGCTTAAATATAAGTTCTGAAACTATGGAACTACTAAATGAAAACATTGAGGGAAAATCTCTAGGACACTGGTCTGGCAAAGACTTCTTGAGTAATATCCCACAAGCACAGGCAACCAAAGCAAACATGGACAAATGGGATCAAAGTTAAAAAGCTTCCACACAGCAAAGGATATAACCAACAAAGTGAAGAGACAATCCACAGAATGGGAGAAAATATTTGCAAACTACCCCTCTGACAAGGAATTAATAACCAGAATATATAAGGAGCTCAAACAACTATTTACTATTAGATTTATGGGAAAAATCTAATAATCCAATCAAAAAATGGGCAAAAGATTTGAATAGACAATTCTCAAAAGACATACGAATTGTAAACAGGAATATGAAAAGGTGTTCCACATCACTGATCATCAGAGAAATGCAAATCAAAACTACAGTGAGATACCATCTCACTCCAGTTAAAATGGCTTATATGCAAAAACAAGCAATAATAAATGCTGGTGAGGATGTGGAGAAAAGGGAATCGTTGCATACTGTTGGTAAGAATGTAAACTATTAGTTCAACCACTATGGGGAACAGTTTGGAGATTCCTCAAAAAACTAGAAATTGAGCTACCATATGTTCCAGCAATCCCAAAAGGAAGTAAGTCAGGATATCGAAGAGATATCTGCACTCTTATGTTTGTTGTAGCTCTGTTCATGACAGCTAAGATTTGGAAATAACCTAAGTGTCCATTAACGAATGGATAAAAAATGTAGTACATATACACCATGGAGTACTATTCAGCCATTAAAAAAGTGAGATCCTGTCATCTGCAACAATATGGATGGAACTGGAGATCATTATATTAAGTGAAATGATCCTGGCACAGAAAGACAAACATTGCATGCTTCCACGTATTTGTGGGATCTAAAAATCAAAACAATCGAACTCACAGACATAGAGAGTAGAAAGATGGTTAACAGAGGCTGGGAAGGGTAGTAGAGGGCTGCAGGGGAAGTGGGGTAGTTAATGGGTACAAAAACATAGAATGAATAAGACCATTTGATAGCACAACAGGGTGACTACAGTCAATAATAACTTAATTGTACATTTAAAATAAAGAATGTAATCTGATCGTTTGTAGCTCAAAGGATAAATGCTTGAGAGGATGGATACCCCATTCTCCGTGACGTTCTTATTTCACAATGCTTGCCTGTATCAAAACATCTCATGTACCCCTTAAATATACATACCTACTGTGTACTTCACAAAATTTTAAAAAAAATAATAAAAAAATTTAAAAACTCCCACTGATGGTAAATCCATGTAATAATTTAAAAGTTATCACCTATTAATTTCCATTAAGTGCTACTGTGCTAGTCATAATAATCATTTTACCTCTAATTCTGACCAATGTAGGGAGGGAAAGATAGTGTAAAAACCATTTTAAAGATGAGAAAGCCACATCTCTAAGGTGATAATTTCCTCTCCCCTGAGGTCAAAAGCCTTTAGGAGAATTTAACCCAGATGTGTCTGGCTCCACAGAATTTCTTCATTCTAAAACACCATGCTCACCTCTCTATCACAGGAATGTATCAACAGTTTTTTAAAAAACAACTAATTTCCTTTGTTATCATTTGCTAGCATCAGTGAAGTTATGAGCCAACCTCAGGGTTAGTAGTTCTGAATTATTTCACAATTTTTTTTAAAACCCAAGAAATCTGTATTCTACTTTTTACAACTATTGTTAACATTTTAGAATATTCACTACTAGGCATTTTTTCCATGCATTTGTATTTCTTTACCAAATTGTAATTCAACAATACATACGATTTGGGTATCTACCTTGTTTTTTCTTTTTTCTTTTTCTTTTTTTTTTTTTTTTCTGAGACAGAGTCTCACTCTGTTGCCCAGGCTGGAGTGCAGTGGCGCGATCTCAGCTCACTGCAACCTCCGCCTTGTGGGGTTCAAGCGATTCTCCTGCCTCAGCCTCTCGAGTAGCTGGGACTACAGGCACGCACCACCACGCCCAGCTAATTTTTGTATTTTTAGTAGAGATGGGGTTTCACCATATTGGCCAGGCTGGTGTTGAACTCCTGACCTTGTGATCCGCCCACCTTAGCCTCCCAAAGTTCTGGGATTACTGGTGTGAGCCACAGCGCCCAGCCCTATTTTGTTTTTTCTAATCAACGACATATATCTTTAACATCTTTCTATATCTGTAAATTCGCTTCAACATCATTTTTAATCCCTAAAGAGACCTCACATTTCATATATATTCCACAGTTTATTCAATCAAATATTTACCATTAAACATTTAGGTTGATTCTGGTTTTTGGTACGATTATAAAAATGCTGTAATAAACAGTCTTATAAACTTGAGAAAAACATAAAATTTTAAGCATAAATACGTATGATTTTGTAAGTGTACTTTTTTTCTTGTGGTGGCAAAAACCAACAAAACTTATCATCTTAACCATTTTTAAGTGCACGATCGAGCAGTGTTAAGTATATTCATATTATGATACAGATTGCCAAAACTTTTCATTATGTATCTTGAAACTCTTTACCCATATTATGCAAGTATCATTAACCAACTTTTTAAAATGAAAGAGGTCAACAGAATTAATGCCAAAAATCTTAGGTCTTTTTGATATGTCTTTTTATACCAATAATGAAAATGTTTGCTTTAATTTTTTAAAAAACTTGATGTAGAGGATAGAAATAATTTATCAGAAATGTCTATGCTTGGCATATTATTATGACAGAGAAAGCAAGTAGTATACATAATAGGGTCCTAGGTTACATAACATAAAGTAGAGCTCAGTGCTCAATGAATCTTAGATACATAAATGTTCAAGCCAAATTCAGGACACACAGTTTCCTTAAGCTATGCAATAGCTAATCTGGTTTTGCAAACTTTCCATTTAACTTACCGGTGTGCAAACCTAACTCTTAATTTGTTCTCATTTTACTAGATCTAATACTAATAATGGTTGCACCAAAAATGCTTACTTTTCATTCTCATGACAATTTTAGATAGTAAAATGGGATTATGGAGCTTTGCAAATAAGTGATAAAGATCTTCCTTCACTAGTCACTTATAACACAAGGGATATAATATTAAAATCAATAAAAGCTCTATTCTTTAATTCTCCCAAGTGGTGAACTTCCCCTAGAGTATAAATTAAACATTCTTTACAACTTGCTATCAATTATAATAATAAGTTTCCAAGAAAGCAATATATTTTTTCATTTCCCAATATGGGAAAATAACTTTAAAATTTTAACATCATATGAAGAAATATGAAGAATATTTAATGTACTCCTGAATTGCCATAACACAATTAAAAAAAACTAACCTGTTTGAAAATAAACCAAGTTTCAAAATTTCATCTGTTATATCTTCAATGAAACTCAGATACAACAGTTCTTCTTCACTGTAAAAGGAAGGCAATATACAGCATAAAAATTATTCCTTACTTATTCTGAAAACTGTAAGAAACATTAGTACCTAATTAGAAATATCTATCTCTACCATTACCAATGTACTTCTGTCTCATATTACTAAGGGGAATATTACAAAACAAACATGTCTACCTTCTCAAATTATGCAAGGATAAATATTTACTAAAGATCATGACCTAACAGAGTAAAATTTCACAGATACCTGCAACATCCATAGCAGTAAAAAAACAAGCAGAATCAAACAACACAAAAAGAAAGCAACGAAGGACAAGGGGCAATCAAATGCAATCCACTGGGAGCAAGCACTCCCGAGGAATGTTTTAAATTTCCTCTTGCTCCTGACCAGGTCCAGCAGCAGAGGTGCAAGTCGCTCTGCAAAGCATTTGCAAGAAGGAAGAGGAAAGTTGTCCAGAGAAGCAGGAGCTTCAACTAAGAAGTCCTCTCCTAGCCCTAGGCCAGCATCTTGTTTTAAGGTTGAGAAATTTACTAAGCAGAAAAATTTATTTTTTCTCTCAAAACGTTTGGAGACAAAAAATTCTCATAGGAAAATTTGTGAACATAAATATTGTGGTAATTTTTAACTACTTGAACACACTTCCCTATTATATTTTAGTAGCTATTACAAGAAAATTAGGATATTATTGTACATTTGATTTTAATTAGCTGAAATTAGCGAATGAATACCAAATGTAAGTAGCAAGTAACTAAATTACTGAATAAGCAAATATAAAGGAAGAGTGAATAAGCAAATCAAATAATAGAGTTAAATGTTTAATAAAAAGTTACACTTTCAAACTGATTCACAGGGTCTTGCTTATTTAAAAACAGCATATTTGAAAATAAATAAAATTTTATAAATTATTTTCCCTAAAAAAAGTAACTTAATTAAAACAACATTAAAATCTACAAGTAAAATATCTGCAAAGAACTGCTGAGGTTAGAAACCTCTGGAAAGAGTATCCTGAACTATTAAAAGTCTGCATTTCTCTAAAACTCTTATTATTTTATTATTTTTACTTACAAAATAAATAAGAATCATGGATACTAATTATTAAAAAGTATCAGGTATTAACTTAGGGACAAATTTCTACTAGAGATAAAAATGACATGATTGATAATTATTCCAGAAAGTTGTTATTATTTCTCAAATAAATTTGAGAAAATTATTCAGGTCATTTTCTCAAATTTAGTATGTATTATACGATTGATATCCCAAAGCTGGTTGTAAGAGAGATTAGTGTTCACAGATGAATGGATAAAGAAAATGTATATATACACCATGAAATACTATTCAGCCGTAAAGACAAATAAAAACATGTCACTTGTGGCAACATGTTTCTTTGGAACATGGATGGATGCTGGTGAAATAAGCCAGCAACAGAAAGTTAAACATCGCATGCTCTCACTCATATGTGGAAGCTAAAAACAGTTGATTTCATAGAAGTAGAAAGTAGAACAGAGGGTACTGGAGGCTGGGAAGGGTAGACAGGAATGAGGGACAAGGTGAGATTTGTTACAAGATACAAAATTATAGCTAGATAGAAGGAGTAAGTTCTAGTGTTCTATACCATTACAGGATGACTACCATGGTTAACAATAATACATAGTTTCAAATAGCTAGAAGGATACTCAATGTTTCCAACACAAAGAAATGATAAAATGTTTGAGATGATGGATATGCTAATTAAACTGTTCTAATCACTGTACAGTATATGTATCAAAACATCACTAGGTACTCCACGAATAGGTACATTTATTACTTGCCAGTTTTAAAAAAAGAGATTATTGTTCAATCCTGAATTATTTAATAATGGTTTCTATGATTCTTAATCCTTGATTCCACTATGCAAAATGAAGAGGTAAAAAAGATCTTACTCAGAGTAGATTTTACTAGTTGAAGGGGGCTTCAGGGAATACTGACACATTGCCCTAGAAAGAGGAAGTTAAAGTAGTTGAGCAAAACAGTGGTTGGCATATGATAAATCCTCAATAACATTGTATATTAGTATGGACTGAATATCCCTTATCTTAGATGCTTGGAACCAGAAGTGTTTCAGATTTTGGATTTTGGAATATTTCCATTATATACTTAGTAATTGAGCATCTCAATCCAAAAATCTGAAATCCAAAATGCTCCAATGAGCATTTCCTTTGGGCATCATGTTGGATTTTGGAGTATTGCGAATTATGGGTTTTCAAATTTGGGATGCTCAACTTGTAATTACATGTTTCAGCAATTTTTAAAGCACTCTCATACCCATATGTAATTTAATCTTCTAAACAACCCAGTCAGGCATGTTGGCTGTGTATTATTTTTCCCATTTACTGACGAGTTCACCAAGGGTCAGAAAGGCTAAGTAACTTTCCAAGGTTAATGTTAGTAAGCAGCAAAGACAGGTTTTTAAACTACTTTTCTAGTTGTAAATTCACAATTCTTTTTAAAACTACACTATGGCACTTCTCTAGTATAGACAGTGACAATTTGACTAAGGTTAATGTATAGATAATGCTGGATATAGATATATTACTATGAAAATATTTTTAAAGCTGGTCATCATGATAAATTTTGTTATTATTCAGTTATGTTACCAATAATTAATTTGAAGCTAAATTTTATTCAGGTATACTCAATTATACTATTTTACTTTACTTCTTTTAGAAAGTATTAGAAAAGATTAGAAAAGTATTCCTTTCCTTAAGTCATTCTTAATATTCAATGAAGACTGGCTCAAGAGCAGCTTATATTAATTAGTAAGTTATATGTGTCGAAACACCAAAAATTTCAAAGACAGGGAAGTTAACAATGAACTCTCCATGTCCTTAGCAGGTGAGATCTCCCTAGCAAAGGCCTGAGGGAGAAGCCAGAGCCTGAGGGGATTGTGTGTACTTCCCTAGTGGCCTGCTGCATAACACCTTATTCTTGCCCTCTTTTTAATCTCTACTCCTTCCTTTCTTCTACCCCATCCACCGGCATTTCATATCCATTCTCTGACACTGGAAATACATTTGACAACTGAAACTATCGAGGCATCTTTTACCTGCTAATTAATGTATAATATTCCTTAATTACTCAACATGATGAGTAGTTTTTAAAGAGTGCCTCCATTGCAGTGAGCTCAGACCGCACCACTGCACTCCAGCCTAGACAACATAGAGAGACTGTCTCATAAATAAATACATACATAAATAAATAGTGTCTTCATATAGCACAGATTGGTCAAGCACTGCAATATGATGAATATTCAAAATCACAAATTATGACTCCTCAAATGGTAAAGCTCTTCAGTACTATCTGTGGCATGTAAACTGGTTAGCATCACTGCCAGAGGACTTGTCTTGGGGAAAATCAGTTTTTTAATGAATAGTGATAATAAATAATACAAGTTGGTGTGGCTTTTTCCTTTACTAATGAATTAGCAAAATTAACTCATTTCAACTTTTACTAAGCACTTAAATTTGTAAAATTTCCTTGGTAAAACTAAAACTGTTATTGAATTACATAACACCAAAATAGATTAGAGCATGCAATTAAATAGTACTTATGTGGCAAATACTATATGTCTGTTATACAAGAAGGCAATTAAAGGCAGTTGAAATTATTTCTCCTGTTAACTGTTTACCTTGGTGAGGAATGCTGAAGAGCATCATCCTTAATCTCATCCCATGTTGAGTCATGCCCTTGTAAAGGTAAAGGAGCTATTTTTTCTTTGGCATCATATGTCACACAATCAGATGCCTGAGGATGCAACAAAAAAATCTTTATTTTTGCTTAAAAATACATTACGAAAGCAGAAATAGAACATAGCAAATTTTAAGTGAACAGAGATATCCAGTAGAAAAAAAATTATACAGTATGACAAAGAATATTTTAGAATAATTTTTCTATCCATCCAGCACTTTTTTCTTAAACTTAAAGATAAAATGACTTATTTCTTGTATTTTAATGAGTGGCATTTAAATGACTTTAAGAAATTGCCACAAATAAACATATAAAGGGAAAAATGAAGCAAATTTTCAACTTTTAAGCAAGTTTGAGGGAACAAAATCTCATTATTCAGAAATTCAAATAGCTCATCTGTTTTAAATGCCAACATGTCAAATATGTAGAAGCAGTGGTAGCGCTGGCAGCATGAACAATAATATTAACAAACAAAAATAATGGCAGCTTACTTCTATAGACTCCTTACTATGCACCACAAACTGTGCCAAGCATTTACTCACATCATTAGATTTAATCTTTACAATGACAATTTATGTATAGTGCTTTACAGTTTTAAAGGTGCTGTTAAAATGTGGATCTACTGCAGTTAATACTCTACTGGCTTCTTCAAGTCAAGTACTGATGGCACTGACTATGGAATATGGCGACACACATTTTCTTGCAGGATTGTAAATAAATATTTTTTCGTGTTTATGTAGTTATCTGCAGAGCTAACTCTTTCCAAAAATTTCAAGCTAGTAATAGCTATCACTTATTAAGCCCTTACCAGGCTAGGCACTTTGCCTACATAATTTACTCCTCCTAATAATCCTGCAAGTTAAGTACAGTTTTTCTAGATGAGGAAATTCAGCTCTCAGAGGATAAGTGATTTGTCCTTGGGCCTTAAGTGGCAGGGCCCTATGTCAAACAGCGATTAATGGCTGAGATGGAAAACTACCACCTTCTACCCATTTTCAGAAGGGAAGGGGGAAGTTGAGTATGATTATATTTTATTCTTCTATCTCTGGATCTGTGTTTGACATTTTAATAGACAAACCATTTTTATACACAACAAATTTAAGTCAGGACACAAGTGCAAGACTGACACTCCAAAAATAAAACAATTTATCTCAAAATCAGACTCAAAGTTGCAATATTTTAAAAGAAATGATGCTAAGAATTCAAAATATAAACCCTGTAATAAACAGCTTTATGGTCTAGAAAAAGTAGAGGCAAACATAAGAGAATAATAGCTACTTATTCTTATAAAATGTATAATTTCCAATTATATAATATGTGGCAATTCTTTACAAAAAAAAAAGGTGTAAAAACTCAACTTCTGCACTACTTTGCTGGCTCCTCTAGTAATCCAGGTCTGCATCTTTGAAAACAATACTTAAGGTATTTTACTGATCCTTCCATCTGTCCAGCCAGCCAACCAATCATCTAGGAAAGATGTTAGTAACAAATGACTTCCCAGATTTGGCAGGATCCACCTGGCCATTCAGAGAGAGCTATAACCATTTGTAAATAGGCAGACCTTCTGTATACTGGCTATATCATGTATGATAAGTGCCACCAACAGATTATTCTTCACAGTCTAAATAGCTGTACATATTCTATTTACAGAAAAACATCCGTAATTCAAGTGTAGCAATACTAAAAGGTTTCATACTTATTACCTGCTTTATGTTCATTTCTGAATCTGTCATGTTTTTAGTCTCAGCTGTCCCCAACTCCGATTTAAAGCTGTAATAATTTAAAATAAATAATTGTTAATCCTTCAAGATATAAGCACTGTGGTAACAAGGTTTACTGGCTAGAAAAAATAAACTCAAAAAGAATGAGATCCATCTATTCTTATAAAATACATAATTTTGAATTATTTCATTTTATTTGAATAAATATCTGCAGACTCATCTGATATCACTGTAAGAAAAAAATACTAACCTTAAATTGTTTTTACTTTCTAAAACAACTAAAACCTACTGCCAGATAAATTGTTTATGTAATACTAGAAAAACAATCACAATCACAAATCTGCTAAATCTCAAAACTTGACAAGATTTGTTTTTTTCTTTAGTCATTTGGCAAACTTTTATTGAACATTCATCTTGTGCTAGGCACTACTGTATTTGAAAACATTATTGAGGCAAATTATACTTAATTTCCGGAAATTATCCCAATTTAAAATTATTCTTGGCAGTTGTTGCTATGAAGACTGCCCTAAATATCCGCAGGGAATGGAGCAGAGGGTTAGATGGATAAAGGGTTAGTTTCTTCCCCTCTATAGCCCACTGTTTCGCCACTTTTAACATGAATCAATACGCATATTTACACAAATGCTGTCTGATGACATATTTTACGAATTCTCTGAAAGTATAATATTTAAAAACATACACAATTCTTGAACCATGCTTGAAATAATAAAATATGTAATTCATACGCATAAGGCGCTTGACCAGTTTAATAGCTATTTTTCAGCAATTACTCTGATAGTTTCTAGTGATACACGGAAAAGGAAAAGTCACATTCATCTCATTCCAATCGAAAGGGCACTATCAGATCTTAAGGCTGGCAGTAGAAAACAAGGAATATTAATTCATTAATTTTCATTTAATTTCCTGAAGGATTTACTATTGGTTGCTGATGTGTCACACCTTAATTCAGTCTGGGTTTCAGCTTCTATCCGTTGATCTGTAAAATCCTTTTTTCTTTTGGCAGGTGTATAATAGCGATACTGTGACAGGAAAGATTTTGCTTCTGTTTTTAAAGTGCGAGGAGTGAATGGCAATTGTTTGTTAGAAAAGAGTTCAGAATGTTTATCCAAAAGATCCCCACTGGGTGCTTTCGAAATGACTAACTGAAACTGGTGGGAATTTGGGAATGTGCTTCTGGGCCTTCTGCCATACAGGGTTCCAGAGCCCGGTTTCCGGGGCCCGGAGGCTGCATAATCCACACTGGACGGGGAGGAACTGGAGTTCTTCTCAGGACCATTTGTGATGACTTTATCGGATTTATGTAGACTTAGGTGTAGTCTCTCTGAAGAGGGTACTAGTGACCTTGCAAAGGATGAAAATCCATTCATTTCTTCTTTTAACACGTCATCCTCAATTTGCGGTTCACCTGAGGGCTAAGAACATTTGATATGACAGTCATCAACTGCATTACAAATTCATGTAATTGGGGATTTTGAGATTATACATTAAAAAAATGATAGCCTCAAGGGTTTACAAAATTAACTGATATGTTCTTGAAGATGTTAATATTTTATTTGAAGTTCTAGTCAAGTATTTAAACTAAGATATTAACATTTAATTCCAAATATAAGTAGTAGAGCAATCAATTTCCTTTCTGAAACTAAAAAAAAAGATGAATAACATATCTATATTTGGGATCTTAAATTTGCATATTAAGATCTATTGGGAGATCTCAGTTTTATTTGAAAGTTTTCACACAAATTGTGAGCACCAATGCCCTTCTCAACCACTATTAGTGGCATCATCCTCACTGTCCTGTCTTGTCATTATTGGAGAGTGCAGTGTAAGCCACCCCTCTGTGATGTTAAGCCTTTAAAGAAACGAAAAGGAACTTCTCCTCATAATGTATGGAGCCCTGATTTAGGTAATTGATAATTTAAATATAGTCAATAAATATTTATTCCATAAAAATTTCATATATATTTCTCAACTTCTTTTCATTGGGGTGGGGGTAATACTTTGAAAAGGGAGGCATTTTGACTTGCTCCATTTCTTTTTGGCTTCACTTTAGGAAAACCATTTCTACAGGTTATTTGTAAAGTCTAAAAACACAGACAATATTTTATTGTTTTATAAACTGAAACTGTCTAAGAAGCTTTGCCTATAACTTCAGCCCTTACGGACACATCTGTATATCCTTTGCAAAACTCTGAGGCACTTTCATTAGGTAGAGGGGAAATTACATGGAGGTTACAGAAATTGAGGTTAAAAATCGCTAGGATTTAGCCAGTTATATCTGTCTTGTTACCTCACTGGGAGGAATAACAAGGGGAAGATGGACAAGTTGAGTAAGGAAAAAGCGAAGTGCTTCCTGTATGCAAGGTACTGCTCTTGACATTGAATAGAAGAGGAATAACAAGAACTTCTATCACTGCTACTAATATGTATGGTGTGCTTCCTATGTGCAAGGTACTGTACTAATTTTCATGTATAGCTCATTTAATCCTAACATCAACTTCTGCGTGGTAGTACAATTATTACCCTATTTTATAGATAAAAACAGTGCTCTGAGGTGCAGAGTGTCACAGATTTGAACAGAGGCAGAGCCCATGTTCTTTGCCACTTTATCATATTGTCTACTTAAAAACTTACTTGAAAATTATATGACTAGATTTTTTATACAGCATAAAAAATTTTAAACTGATTTTAACTCTTTTTCTGGGAACAAATAAGTCAGCTAACCCTAAAGTGCTGATTTATCAAAGCAAAAAAATTGCAGATAACTGGACATTGTGACTACTACCTAAAATATGTCAAATCACCTCTCCTTACCAACTGTTTTATAACCTTATTCCAAATACAAGACAAAATTACTCAAAGCAAGTAAGTATGCCGGCATTAAATTTTGAGTCACTAGGGTGCTATTTGGTAAATGACTTCAAGATGTTAGTTTTTATAAGTAGTCCTAAATGATACTCACACTACAGCTTATGTACCAGAAGAGTTTAGCTCCCAAAGAAGAAATTTCTAAGTACAGTCTAAAAATATCCTATAGGGCAATTAATTAATAAGCACAGGAATTATTTACACTTAGAAGAACAGCACAAACTGAGATCAGAGGAAGGAGAAAGAAATGCATAAGGCATTATGATTGCCGGTAAAGATATGTTATCAGTAATGGTTATTTAATAAACAAAATGAAACACTGAAGAAAGTCTTTTTAAAAGGTAGAAGTATATGTTAAGCTACCTCTCTGAAATGGGATGGAAAAATTGCTTCTGAACTTATTGAAAGCATGAAACTTTTCCCATTTTTGTATCTTATAATTTCTACCATGTATCCTATTTTTTCTTTCCTTGGAAACCAGTAGACTACAGTATAAAATCCACTGTACCAATCTGCATCTTGTTTCCTTTAGCTATATCAGAAAACTTGGATAAAGATATTTGTGCAGAATATATGTAACACACTGGTAGAATCCCAAAACATGAACAGCAGATCACTGTAAAGTTCTGAAATCAGAAAAGCGTTCATCAATTATGTGCCAATGGAGCAAAGCGTCTGGTGGTACCCTGAACACTCACTTTCTTATGTCATTCTTAGTTTATGAGGTTTGCTGTGCACTGTTTCTGTGATTTCAGGATTTATGTAAAGCAATAACCATAACATAGTTTATATACTCATCATACTTTCATGTCAAGAATTTTACAATACAGAACTCAGTACTAAATCAATCTTTTTTAAGGATGTCAGAAGACATAATGTACAATAATTTTCCAATTGTCAGATTTTTAAACACTTGAAGAGTCAGTTCAATTGTAGAATTGGATGGGTATAAATTATTTTAAAATCTAACATCTGTTTGCAAAAAAGTTTCAAATTATATTTTATAAAACAAATATAGCTCTTGATTTTCACTATTTTGTACTGTTTTTAAAGTTTCCCAGATTTTTTTTTTTTTAATCTTACTTTGTTGCCCAGGCTGGAGTGCAGTGGCCTGATCATGGCTCACTGCAGCCATGACCTCCTGAGCTCAATTAATCTGCCTGCCTCAGCCTCCTGAGTAGCTGGGACAACAGATGCACACCATCATGCCTGGCTTTTTTTTTTTTTTTTTGTATTTTTTTTTTGTGTGTGTAGAGATGGGGTTTTGCCATGTTGTCCAGGCTGGTCTCAAACTCCTGGGCTCAAGTGATCTGTCTGCCTCAGTCTCTCAAAGTGTTGGGATCACAGGTGTGAGCCACTGCTCCCGCCTCTTTTCTAGATTTATTCAGAAATATAGATCACACCCACATATTCACTTAATCTTAAAAGCACACAGTAAGTGCTACACCAGTGAAGCAAATGAGTAGTACGGGAGCATTGACTAAGTAGTGAACGACTCAGAGTTACAGGGTGAAGACTGGAAGGGCTTAGGAGGGTTCTGAGGGTGACAGCATGTGAGTCAGAGTATGAGAGAAGAAAAGTGGCAAGAGAATTGGGCAATTATCATAAAAGGTTTTTGATATATGACCTTTATAATGTATATAAAGGGCTAATACATTCAGAGGTTAAAACCAGCATTTTAACTATAGCAGCCTTTACAGTGAATACAAATTATAACCATAACAGGTGTCTGTTAACCATAACACCCATTCAATTATCAAAATACACTGCCCAAAATAAGGCTCTTAAGACAATCTGAGTGTATCTAAAATATTTATTATTAGGGCTTATCAAAAATGTAGGCAAAGTGCAAGTTACTATGAATTCTAAATGGAGTCAATAAAAATATAGATAAAATAATAAATTAACAACTTTATGGAGGCAAAAAGTTATATAGGGTTATAGTTGCTATTGGAAAAATGAAAACATCTAACATTTACAGAAATATATTAAAAATATATAATATGTAAATAATATATATTTATATTTTTTACTTTATTATAAATATAATAGATATATAAAATACATTAAAAAGATATATTAAAATATATGATTTGTATTTTCAAGAAACCCCATTCTTATCTCAAAATATAATTAGTAATTTATACTCATGCTGAATAATAGAAACAAATTTTAAATTTTCAGTTAAAAAATACAATCACTAAAAATGAAAATACACCTGTGATTCAAACATTGAGAAACAGATTCCCAGATAGCAAAGTATAATACAGAGCAGATAACAGATTTATTCTAAAGGAAGCAGCTCTATTCCTGGTCTTTTTATCTACATAATAGCCCTGGGGCTCTCAATCATACTCAGTGCTTCCCCTGATGACTCCCAAATCTATTTTCAGCCCAGACCTCTTTGCTGACACAGATGCTTATATCCAAGTGTCTATTAAATATACTAGATGTTCCAAAAGCATCTCAAATCAAACACAGCCAAACAATAAACTCCTATCTCTCATTACCTCCAGCCCCAAAGAAAACCTGCACCTCATCCTATTATATTTCTGTGAATGATATATTACTATTCTCCCAGTTGCCCAAGGCAGAAACTTAGGATTTTAACTGCTGCCTCTTGCTCTTCACATCATCCACTCAGTCACCAAGTCCTGGAGATTCTACATTTTGTTTTTTTTTTGAGATGGAGTCTCGCTCTGTCGCCCAGGCTGGAGTGCAGTGGCACAATCTTGGCTCACTGCGACCCCGCCTCCTGAGCTCAAGGGATTCTTCTGCCTCAGCCTCCGAAGTAGCTAGAAGTACAGGTGCACGCCATCATGCCCAGCTAATTTTTGTATTTTTAGCAGAGACAGGGTTTCACCATATTGGCCAGGCTGGTCTCAAACTCCTGACCTTGTGATCCACCCGCCTCAGCCTCCCAAAGTGCTGGGATTACAGGCATGAGCCACCACGCCCGGCCGAGATTCTACTTTCTAATTATCTCTTAAATGTATTCCTTATGCTGTCTCTGCTGTCATAGAATCATGTCTTAATTACTGCTTCCCAGATTACTGCAACTGCCTCGTAACTGTCCTCCACTGTTGTTCGTGTAGTCTGTATAGCGTCAGTATGATAACATAACTTCCCAACTGAAAACTGATCTATGGCTCCCAGCATTTCTCAAGGAAAAAAATTCTGACTCATTACGGCCTTGGTATTTGGTAAGCAGAGCCGTCAATCTGGCTTTTGCCCAGCAGGTCATAGTTTTGTTTTAAACCACATCATGGGTGCTAGGGGCAGAAAACAAAGCTCTTAAGAAGAGATCATGCTTGAGAATCTGGGATTCTCTCAATGGCTACTCCTCAACTAGATGACTTGCAAGGAAGCTTCCTCATCCTGAACCCTGGCACTGAGTTGAAGGAGACTGCTGGCCTTCTAATACCAACTCTTAACAAACTCAAAAAGGAGACAGTGGGGAAATCTAAATATTAGATATTTATTATTAAAGAATTGTTATTAATTAATTAATTTTTTTTTGAGATGGAGTTTTGCTCTGTCACCAGGCTGGAGTGCAGTGGCGCGAATTCAGCTCATTGAGACCTCCGCCTTCTGGGTTCGATTCCCCTGCCTCAGCCTCCTGAGTAGCTGGAACTACAAGTGCGCACCACCACTCCTGGCTAATTTTTTTTTTGTATTTTAGTAGGGACGAGGTTTCACCATGTTGGCCAGGATGGTCTTGATCTCCTGACCTCGTGATCCGCCCACCTCGGCCTCTCAAAGTGCTGGGATTACAGGTGTGAGCCACCACGTCCAGCCTGTTATTAATTTTTAAGGCATAATAGTATTGTTGTGGTTTTAAAAGTCTATCTCTTAGATATATACTCAAATATTTATGGATAAAATTATATGGTGTCTGGGGTTTGCATCAAAATAACCTAGGAGAGTGAGTGGGCATATAGGTTAAATAACACTGGCTCTGAGCTGATCATTGCCACAACCTAGGTGATGGGAACATGTGGGATTATTATACTGTATTTTTGTAAATGCTAAGGTTTTCAAAATTTAAAAGTTCAAAAAATGAAACCACACATAAAAATAAAACAAACTTACTGTTTCAACTGAGAGATAGAGATGGAAAGAACACAGCTCTCACCATTATAAGAAGAAAAAAGCTGAACAATCTGCATATTAATGATTTTTCTTGAACTAATGAGAGAACTGAGGTCACAGAGCAAACAACTAACCTGAAATCTGGAGAGATAAGTATCTGAGCACTTGCTTACTTGGGAAAGATGCCATGGAATGCCACATAAATTGATAAGATTTGCTAATTTCCTAAAGACTGAGTGTGGACTAGTGATGTGCTCAGGTCTGTACTGGACCTGAGGGCTTGGGGAGTTTGTACCTCTTGCAGGCTTTTCCTCCAGGAAACCTACTCGAAGCTTATAGGGAAGAGCAGAGAGAATTCCTTTCCCACCTTCTCTTGGTGTGGCTTGGGGAGAGAAACAGCAGTCACTGTGGAAAATCTTCCCAGACTTATTTTCCCATTCTCTTTTAAGGAACAAAAACCTTAATCTGCAGGGGAAAATATCCCTTCACTTTTGCCACATAACAGAATCATAGAAGTGACATCCTATCATCTTTGCCATATTCTACTGGGTAGAAGCAAGTTACAGGTCCTACCTGCACTGAAGAGGAGGGGATTGCTTAAGGGTGTGGGTCGCTGTGGGGGTGCCGTCTTCAAATTTTGTCTACCACATTGAGTCAAATAGAAGGTATGAAATAAGAAGCCAGAAATAAAAACATATTAAATGACCATTAAAAAGACAATAATTATCACAGCACTTTGGGAGGCTGAGGCGGGCGCATCACGAGGTCAGGAGATCGAGACCATCCTGGCTAACATGGTGAAACCCCGTCTCTATTAAAAATACAAAAAATTAGCCGAGCGCGGTGGTGGGCGCCTGTAGTCCCAGCTACTCGGAGGCTGAGGCAGGAGAATGGCGTGAACCTGGGAGGCAGAGCTTGCAGTGAGCCGAGAGAGCGCCACTGCAGTCTGGCCTGGGCGAAAGAGCGAGACTCTGTCTCAAAAAAAAAAAAAAAAAAAGACAATGATTATCAGATTGAATAATCTGACCCACCAAATACTAACCTAAAACACTGAGATTGGCAAGTGACATTTAAAAAAAAAAGAAGAAAACATTAAGATAAAAAAATGGAAAATGATATACCAAGTAAATACTAGTCAAAATAAAGCTAATTTAATTATATCACTATCAGAAAATATTAATAGAAAAAGCATTAAGGTAAAGAAATTCAAAGCACAGTGATAACAGGTTCAGTTCACCAAGAAACTACCTCCTTCAGGATTTTCTAAATCTGTATTCTGTATCTCTAATATCTCTAACGTAATAACATGCATTCAAAATATATAAATCAAAAATTAATAGTACAAGAAGAAATAGCTAAATACATAAGTATGTGGAAGATTTCTCTCAATAACTGATAGATTAACCAGACAAAAATAATCAATATGATATAAAAGATTTGAACATCTGGAAAATACAAAGTTTAATGAATATACTATATATTAAAACTACATGCAAAAACTATAGAATATATTTTATTTTCAAACATATAATGACAGGACATTTTTAAAAAATTGTCCACCTACTGGGACATAAAACAAGTGCTCAATAAATTTCAAGAAATGGATATAATATAGATGTTTCCTAATCACAATACAATTAGGCTAGAAATCTGTAACAAACAGATACTAAGGAAAAAGCAGATATAGAGATTAAGAAACAGTTCTAAATGATTTCTGGGTTAAATAAAAAAAATCATAATGAAAATTGTAGGCCGGGCATGGTGGCTCACGCCTGTAATCCCAGCATTTTGGGAGGCTGAGGCAAGCAGATCACTTGAGGTCAGGAGTTAGAGACCAACCTGGCCAACATGGTGACACCAGACTCTACTAAAAATACAAAAATTAGCTGGGCGTGGTGGCAGGCACCTGTAGTCCCAGCTACTCAGGAGGCTGAGGCACAAGAATTGCTTCAACCCAGGAGGCAGAGGTTGCAGTGAGCCAAGATCGCACTACTGCATGCCAGCCTGGGCAACAGAGCAAGACATTATCTCAAAAAACAAAACAAAAACAAACAAACAAAAAGAAAATTGTAAAATACTTCGAATTGAAACATAGTAAAAATATCACATATCAAAACTTGTGGGATGCAGCTAAAGCTGTACTTGGTGGAAAATTTATAGCGTTAAAAATGCTTACACGAGCAAAGAAGTAAGGCTGAGAATAAATTAAATAAAATTAGAGATAGTACAGCAAAATAAACCCAGAGAAAGTCAAAGAGGGAAATAAAGATAAATGCAGATATTAACAAAACAGAAAACAAAATACAATAGAGAAGACTAACACAATAAAAAGTGTGTCCTTTAAAAAAACTGACTCAATCTCTGATGAGAATGATGAAGAAGAATGAGGCACAAATAAACTACCTTAGGAATAACAAGGGGAAAAATACATATTCAGAAGAGATTAAGAGAATAGTATGAATGATTCCCTGCCAAAAATTAACATAAAATAAACAACTTCCTACATAAATCTAACATTGAAATCATTCTATAATGACTTAAAAAATTGAATCAGTAGTACAAAATCTTCTCATAAAAAAATACTTTAGGCCCAGACAATTTTAATGTTGAGTTCCATCGAATTTAAGGAACAAATAAACCAAAGGTACACAAGCTAGTCTAGAGTACAGAAAGAAGAAATAGTGCCCAGTTTATTTTATGAGGTTAGCATAACCAGACACAAGGAGTACAAAAAAAGAAAATGACAGGCCAGTATCAATAATGGACAGATGCCAAAATTCTAAACAAAATATTAGCAACTAAATCTAGCAATGAATAAAAAAGGTAATATACCATGACTAAGTTCTGTTTACAACAGGAATGCAAAGTTGGTTTAACATTAAAGTCAACTGTTTGTAATTCATTACATTAACAGATTAAAAGAGGCTCAGCATAGTGGCTCATGCTTGTAATCCCAGCACTTTTTGGGAGGCCGAGGTGGGCAGATCACTTGAGGTCAGGAGTTTGAGACCAACCTGGCCAACATGGTGAGACCCCATCTCTACTGAAAATACAAAAATTAGCTGGAGTCGTGGTGGGTGCCTGTAATCCTAGCTACTGGGGAGGCTGAGGCAGGAGAATTGTTTCAACCCAGGAACTGGAGGTTGTAGTGAGCCAAGATCACGCCACTGCACTCCAGCCTGGGCAACAGAGTGAGACTATATTAAAAAAAAAAAAAAAAAAAAAAAGCCTACAGATTAAAAGAGAAAAATTATATCATAATATTATCATTCCAAGAGATGCAAAAAAGCATTTCATAAAATTAATATCCATTCAGGAGAAAGGGAAAAAAAAAACTTCACAAACTAGGAATAGAACTTACTTAACCAGACGTTCGAAGGTATCACAAAAAACCTATAACTGGGGTCTGCAAACTATAACCTTCAGGCCAAATCTGACCCAATATCTTCAGTTAATAAAGTTTCAGCAGAACACAGCTACGCCCATTTATTTATGTACTGTCTATGTCTGCCTTCCAATGGGAGAGTAGTTGTGACAGAGAGACCTGAAAAGCCTTTTAAAATATTAACTATCTGGATCTTTACAGGAAAAATTTGCTGACCCTAAACTATAGTAAACAGTCAGATTGTACCACTAATGAAGTAACTTAGATACATTTGCTTTTAAAAAATAAAAATACTATCTTACCTTTTGTAAGGTGTTAAAAAGTGACTTGGAATTACTTTTAGAATTGGCTTGCATTGCAGTTTTAGTTAATTTGAACTCTTTTTCACATCGTGCTAATTCCTTTTTGAGTTTCTCTCTTCGTTGTTGGTCTGCATCTAAAAGGGAAAACAAATCTTTCAAAATATAGAACAAAATAGAAAAATTGGTTTTTTGGTCTTGTTAGAGTAATAAATGGAACATTTTTCTTGTTAAAATGTTATGATTCGTAAATAAAAATCCATTTATTTTCCTATATAGTTACTAACACATTTTAAAAATTATTTATTTCACACATGCCTCTAGATATTAACTAATACATTTAATTTATAGAAATTCTAAATGGATTAACTATTTAAATAATACAAACAATGTAGTGAGAGTTGTGTAGCTACCAAAAAAAAAAAAAAAAAAAAAGAATGCCAACAAGATATGACAAACTGGCCAAGCCTAAGGGCATAAGAAAGCAATTCTTAGCAGTTATTCACAGAGATGTGAAGGTTACAAATGCTTAACCATGTTATTTATGACTATGTAATCACCGAATACTAAGCTTCACAAACAAAGAAGAAATAAAGTCTTTGCTGTTGTTATATCTAGACCTAGTGTGTTAGGCTGTTCTTGCATTGCTATTAGAAATACCCACGACTGGGTAATTTATAAGGAAAGAGGTTTAATTGGCTCATGATTCTGCAGGCTGTACAGGAAGCACAATGCCAGCATCTGCTTCAGGGGAGGCCACAGGAAGCTTTTGCTCGTGGTGGAAGGCAAAGAGGGAATGTGCATTTCATATGGCAAGAATGAGAGGGGAAGGCAGTGGGGGCATATACTTTTAAACAAGCAGATATTGCAAGAACCCACTCACTATCACAAGGACAGCATCAAGGGGGTGGCACTAAGCCATTCATGAGAAATTCACAGACATGATCCAATCATCTCCCATCAGGCGCCAACTCCAACACTAGGGGTTACATTTCAGTGTGACATTTGGGTGGGGACAAATACCCAAACTACATCACCTAGCCTATAAGAAATGCTCAAGGACGTTTTAAACATGCACACGTAAGAATGATACTCACTACCATAAAAGAACACATAAATACAGAGGTTCACAGATCCTATAAAGCAAATACGCAATCAAGACTACAAAGCAACCAGCAAACACCACCATGACAGGATCAAACCTCACATATCAATATTAACCTTGAATGTAAGTGGTCTAAATGTACCCACTTAAAAGGCACAGAGTGGCAAGAACCACTTTTTTATTTAAAAAATAAAATAATATTTTATTAAAAAAAAAGACCCAACTTTCTACTATCTTCAAGAGGCCCATTACACATGTAATGACACCTATAGGCCTGAAGTAAAGTGATGAAGAAAGACCTATCATGCAAACAGTAAATAGAAGAGCAGGGGTTGCTATTCTTGTATCAGATAAAACAGACTTTAAACCAACAGCATTAAGGACAAAGATGGGCATTACATAATGATGAAGATTCAGTTCCACAAGACTTACCTATCCTAGATATATTTGCACCCAACACTGGAGCACCCATATTCATACAACAAGTACTTCTTGACCTATGAAAAGATTTAGACAGCCACACATTAATAATGGGGGACTTCAACATCCCACTGGCAGTGTTAGATAGACCTTCAAGGCAGAAAACTAACAAAGAAATTCTGAATTTAAATTTGACACTTGACCAATTGGACCTAATAGACATCTACAGAAGAATACTCCACCCAACAACCACAGAATAAACATTCTTCTCATCTGCATGTGGAACATACTCTAAGATCAACCACATGCTCGAAGACAAAGCAAGTTTCAATAAATGTAAAAAAATTGAAACCATGCCAAACATATTTTTGGACCACAGTGGAAAAAAAGGTAGAAATCAATACCAAGAGGATTCCTCAAAACCACATAATTTTACATGGAAATTAAACCAACTTGCTCCTGAATGACTTTTGGGTAAACAACAGAAGGTGAAATTTAAAAAAAAACTCTTTGAAATAAATAAAAACAGAAACACAACATACCAAAATTTCTGGGATGCAGCAAAAGCAGTGTTAAGAGGCAAGTTTACAGTGCTAAATACCTACATCAAGAAGACAGAAAGATCTCAAATTAACAATCGAACATTGCAACTAAAGGAAGCAGAACAACAAGAACTAATCCCAAAGCTAGTAGTAGAAAATAATTATCTAAAAGCAGAAATAATTGAAATTGAGATTCCAAAATCCATATAAATGTTCAATGAAACAAAAAGTTGGTTTTTTGAAAGGATAAACAGATCAACAGACTGTTAGCAAGATTAACAAAGATAAAAGAGAAGATCCAAATAAGTACAACCAGATATGACAAAGGCAACATTACAACAGATCCCACAGAAACAGAAAAGATCCTTAGAGACTGTTAAGAAGACTTCTATGCATAGAAACTAGGAAATCTAGAGGAAATAGATAAATTTCTGGAAACATACAATTTCCCAATATTGAATCCAGAAGAAATCGAAACCCTGAAGAGACCAATACTGAGTTCCAAAATCGAACCAGTAATAAAAAAAACCTACCAACCATAAAAAGCCCTGGACCAGAGAGATTCACAGCCAAATTCTACCAGACATACCAATAGTTGGTATTAATCCTACTGAAACTATTCCAAAAACTTGAGGAAGGACTCTTCCCTAACTCATTCTATGAAACCCAATCTATGAAACCAGCATAATTCTAACACCAAAATCTGGTAAAGACACACCAAAAACGAAAGCTATAGGCCAATATCCCTGATGAACACAGACACAAAAATGCTCAACGAATAGTAGCAAACTGAATCCAACAGCACATCAAAAAGTTAATAAACCACAATCAAGTAGGCTTCATTCCTGGAATGAAAGGCTGGTTCAACATATGCAAATCAATAAATGCGATTCACCATATAAACAGAATTTAAAACAAAAACCTTATGATCATCTCAACAGATGCAGCAAAAACCTTCAATAAAATCTAGCAATCCTTCATGATTAAAAAAAAAACCTCAACAAATTAGGCATCGAAAGAACATACCTCAAAATAATAAGAGCCATCTATGACAAGCCCACAGCCAACATCATACTAAATGGGCAAAAGCTGGAAGCATTCCTCTTTTGAACTGGAACAGCATAAGGATGCCCACTATCACCACTCTTATTCAACATACTACTGGAGTCCTAGCCAGAGTAATTAGGCAAGAGAAAGAAATAAAACACATCCAAATTGGAAAAGTAGTAGTCAAATTATCTCTTTCCTGATGATATGATTCCATAATTAGAAAACTGTGAAGATGCTGCCAAAAGGCTTCTTGAACTAATAAACGACTCCAGTAAAGTTTTAGGATAGAAAATCAACGTGCAAAAATCAGTAGCATTTCTATACACCAATGATATTCAAGCTGAGAGCCAAATCAAGAACACAATCTCGTTTACAATAGTTACACACACACAAAATAAAATACCTAGGAAAATATCTAAGGAGGTAAAGGATATCTAAAAGAATTACAAAATACTGCTGAAAGAAATCAGAGCTGAGACACACAAATGGAAAAACATTCCATGTTCGTGGATTGGAAGAGTCAATATCATTAAAATGTCCATACTGCCCAAAGCAATCTAGAGATTCAACACTATTCCTATCAAACTACTAACATCATTTTTCACAGAAATTGAAAATACTATTCTAAAATTTATATGGAACCAAAAAAGAGCAGTCCTAAGCAAAAAGAACAAAACTGGAGGCATCACACTATCCGACTTCAAACCACACTGCAAGGCTACAAGATGGATTAAAGATTTAAATATAAGACCTAAAACTATAAAAATCCTATAAGAAAACCTAGGATATACTCTGCTGGACATTGGCCTTGGCAAAGAATTTGTGACCAAGTCCTCAAAAGCAATTGCAACAAAAACAAAAATTGACAAGTGAGACCTAATTAAAGAGCTCGTGCAATGCAAAAGAAACTATCAACAGAGTAAACAGACAACCAACAGAATGGGAGAATATATTTGTAAACTATGCATCTGACAAAAAACTAATATCAAGAATTGTGATGGCTAATACTGAATGTCAACTTGATTGGACTGAAGGATGCAAAGTACTGGTACTGGGTATATCTGTGAGGGTGTTGACAAGGGAGATTAACATTTGAGTCAGTGGGCTGGGGAAGGCAGACCCACCCTTAATCTGGGTGGGCATCATCTAATCAGCTGTGAGCAAATATAAAGCAGGCAGAAAAACGTGAAGGGTTGAGGCTGCCCTACCCTCACAGCCTACATCTTCCTCCTGTGCTGGATGCTTCCTGCCCTCAAACATCGGACTCCAAATTCCTCAGTTTTGGAACTCAGACTGGCTCTCCTTGCTCCTCAGCCTGCAGACGGCCTATTGTGGGACCTTGTGATCATGTGAGTTAATACTTAATAAACTCCCCTTTATATATATATTCCATTAGTTCTGTCCCTCTAGAGAACCCTAATACAAGAATCTATGAAGAACTAAAAAAAAAAAGAAGAAAAACAAATAACCCCATTAAAAGGTGAGAAAAGGACATAGACACTTATCAAAAGAAGACATACAATCAGCCAACAAATAAAAAAGTACTCAACATCACTAATCATCAGAGAAATGCAAATAAAATCACAATGAGATACTATTTCATGCCAGCCAGAATGGCTATTACTAAGAAGTCAAAAAATAGTAGATGTGGCTGCGGGGAGAAAGGAATTATACACTGTTGTTGGGAATGTGAGTTCAGCCACTGAGGAAAGCAGTTTGAAGACTTCTCAAATAACTAAAAATAGACCTACCATTCAACCCAGCAATCCCATTACTATGTATAAACCCAAAGAAAAATAAATCATTCTACCAAAAAGACGCATGCCCTTATATCCACCACAGCACTATCCACAACAGCAAAGATATGGAATCAACCTGGGTGCCCATTAATGGTGAACTGGATAAAGAAAATGTGGTACATATACAGGATGAAATAGTGTATATGTGCAGCCCACGGAGGGCGAGCTGAAGCAGGGTGTGGTGTTGCCTCACCCAGGAAGCACAAGGGGTAGGGGAACTCCTTCCCCTAGCCAAGGGAAGCCATGAGGGACTATCCTGTGAGGAACGGTGCACTCCGGCCCAGATACTATGCTTTACCCATGGTCTTTGCAACCCACGGACCAGGAGATTCCCTCAGGTGCCTACACTACCAAGGCCCTGGGTTTCAAGCACAAAACTGGGTGGCTGTTTCGGCAGACACTGAGCTAGCTATAGGAGTTTTTTTCCATACCCCAGTGGCGACTGGAATGCCAGTGAGGCAGAACCACTCACTCCCCTGGAAAGGGGGCTGAAGCCAGGGAGGCAGATGGTCTAGCTCAGCGGATCCCACCCCATGGAACCCAGCTAGCTAAGATCCACTGGCTTGAAATTCTCCCTGCCAGCACAGCAGTCTGAAGTTGACCTGGGACTCTAGAGCTTGGTGGGGGGAGGGGCATCCACCATTATTGAGGCTTGAGTAGGTGTTCTTCCCTCATGGTGTAAACAAAGCCGCCAGGAAGTTCAGACTGGGCGGAGCCCACCACAGCTCCACAAGGCCACCGTAGCCAGACTGCCACTCTAGATTCCTCCTCTCTGGACAGGGCATCTCGGAAAGAAAGGCAGCAGCCTCAGTAAGGGGCTTATAGATAAAACTCCCATCTCCCTGGGACAGAGCACCTGGTAGAAGGGGCAGCTGTGGGCGCAGCTTCAGCAGACTTAAATGTTCCTGCCTGCCAGCTGTGAAGAGAACAGTGGATCTCCCAGCCAGCGCTCGAGCTCTGCTAAGGGACAGACTGCCTCCTCAGGTGGGTCCCTGACCCCCATGACTCCCAGCAGGGGTCGACAGACACCTCATACAGGAGAGCTCCAGCTGGCATCTGGCGGGTGCCCCTCTGGGACGAAGCTTCCTGAGGGAAAAACAGGCAGCAATCTTTGCTGTTCTGCAGCCTCCGCTGGTGATACCTAGGCAAACAGGGTCTGGAGTGGACCTCCAGCAAACTACAGCAGACCTGCAGCAGAGAAGTCTGACTGTTAGAAGGAAAACTAACAAACACAAAGGAATAGCATCAACATCAACAAAAAGGACATCCACACAGAGACCCCATCCAAAGATCACCAACAGCAAAGACCAAAAGTAGATAAATCCACGAAGATGAGGAAAAAACAGTGCAAAAAGGTTGAAAATTCCAAAAACCAGAACGCCTCTTCTCCTCCAAAGGATCACAACTCCTCACCAGCAAGGGAACAAAAAACGTAGGGGTTGCAATCCTAGTCTCTGAAAAAAACAGACTTTAAACCAACAAAGATTAAAAAAAAAGACAAAGAAGGGCATTACATAATGGTAAAGGGATCAATGCAACAAGAGCTAACTATCCTAAATACATATGCACCCAATACAGGAGCACCCAGGTTCATAAACCAAGTTCTTGAGACCTACAAAGAGACTTAGACTCCCACACAGTAATAGTGGGAGACTTTATCACCCCACTGTCAATATTAAAGAGATCAGCAAGACAGAAAATTAACAAGGATATTCAGGACTTGAACTCAGCTCTGGACCAAGCAGACCTACTAGACATCTACAGAACTCTCCACCCCAAATTAACAGAATATACATTCTTCTCAGCACCATATCGCATTTATTCCAAAATTGACCACGTAATTGGAAGTAAAACACTCCTCAGCAATTGCAAAAGAACAGAAATCATAACAAACAGTCTCTCAGACCACAGTGCAATCAAATTAGAACTCAGGATTAAGAAACTCACTCAAAGCCACACAACTACATGGAAACTGAACAACCTGCTCCTGAATAACTACTGGGTAAATAACAAAATTAAGGTAGAAATAAATAAGTTCTTTGAAACCAATGAGAACAAAGACACAATGTACCAGAATCTCTGGGACACAGCTAAAGCAGTGTTTAGAGGGATATTTATAGCACTAAATGCCCACAGGAGAAAGTGGGAAAGATCTAAAATCGACACCCTAACATCACAATTAAAAGAACTAGAGGAGTGAGAGCAGAGAGCGAACTAACTCAAAAGCTAGCAGAAGACAAAAAATAACTAAGATCAGAGCAGAAATGAAGGAGATACAGATGTGAAAAACCCTTCAAAAAATCAATAAATCCAGGAGCTGTTTTTTTGAAAAGATGAACAAAATAGACCACTAGCCAGACTAATAAAGAAGAAAATAGAGAAGAATCAAAAAGGTACAATAAAAAACGACAAAGGGGATATCACCACTGATCCCACAGAAATACAAACTACCATCAGAGAATACTATAAACACCTCTATGCAAATAAAATAGAAAATCTAGAAGAAATGGATAAATTCCTGGACACATACACCCTCCAAAGACTAAACAAGAAGAAGTTGAATCCCTGAATAGACCCATAACAAGTTCTGAAATTGAGGCAGTAATTAATAGCCTACCAACCCAAAAAAGCCCCAAACCAGACGGATTCACAGTCTAATTCTAGAGGTACAAAGAGGAGCTGGTACCATTCCTTTTGAAGCTATTCCAAACAACAAAGAGGGACTCCTCTCTAACTCATTTTGCATCATCCTGATACCAAACCCTGGCAGAGACACATGAAAAAAAGAAAATTTCAGGCCAATATTCCTGACTAACATTGATGTGAAAATCCTCAATAAAATACTGGCCAATCGAATCCAGCAGCACATCAAAATGCTTATCCACCACGATCAAGTTGGCTTCATCCCTGGGATGCAAGGCTGGTTCAACATACGCAAATCAATAAACGTAATTCATCATATACACAGAACCAATGACAAAAACCACAGGATTACCTCAACAGATGCAGAAAAGGCCTTCGACAAAATTCAATAGCACTTCATGCTAAAAACCCTCAATAAACTAGGTGTTTATAGAACGTATCTCAAAATAATAGGAGCTATTTATGACAAACCCACAGCCAATATCATACTGAATGGACAAAAGCTGGAAGCATTCCCTTTGAAAACTGGCACAAGACAAGAATGCCCTCTCTCATCACTCCTATTCAACATACTAACGGGAGTTCAGCCCAGCCAGGGCAATCAGGCAAGAGAAAGAAATACAGGGTATTCAAATAGGAAGAGAGGAAGTCAAACTGTCTCTGTCTGCAGATGACATGATTGTATATTCAGAAACCCCCATCATCTCAGCCCAAAGTCTCCTTAAGCTGATAAGTAACTTCAGCAAAGTCTCAGGATACAAAATCAATGTGCAAAAAATCACAAGCATTTCTATACACCAACAACAGACAGAGAGCCAAATCATGAGTGAACTCCCATTCACAATTGCTACAAAGAGAATAAAATACCTAAGAATACAACTTACAAGGGATGTGAAGGATCTCTTCAAAGAGAACTACAAACCACTGCTCAAGGAAATAAGAGAGGACACAAACAAATGGAAAAACATTCCATGCTCATGGATAGGAAGAAACAATATTGTGAAAATGGCCACACTGTACAAAGTACTTTATAGATTCAGTGCTATCCCCATCAAACTACCATTGACTTTCTTCACAGAACTAGAAAAAAACTATTTTAAATTTCATATGGAACCAAAAAAGGGCCCATATATCCAAGACAATCCTAAGCAAAAAGAACAAAGCTGGAGGCATCATGCTACCTGACTTCAAACTATACTGCAAGGCTACAGTAACCAAAACAGCATGGTACTGGTACCAAAACTCATATATAGACCAATGGAATAGAACAGAGGTCTCAGAAATAACGCCACACATCTACAACCATCTGATCTTTGACGAACCTGAGAAAAATAGGCAATGGGGAAAGGATTCCCTATTTAATCAATGGTGTTGGGAAAACTAGCTAGCCATATGCAGAAAACTGAAACTGGACCCCTTCCTTACACCTTATACAAAAATTAACTCAAGATGGATTAAAGACTTAAATGTAAGACCTAAAACCATAAAAACCCTAGAAGAAAACCTAGGCAATACCATTCAGGACACAGGCATGTTAACAGACTTCATGACTAAAACACCAAAAGCAATGGCAACAAAAGCCAAAATTGACAAATAGGATCTAATTAAACTAAAGAGCTTCTGCACAGCAAAAGAAACCATCATCAGAGTGGACAAACAACCCACAAAATGGGAGAAAAATTTTGCAATCTATCCATCTGACAAAAGGCTAATATCCAGAATCCACAAGGAACTTAAACAAACTTACAAGAAAAAACCAACCCCATCAAAAAGTGGGCAAAGGATATGAACAGACAGTTTTCAAAAGAAGACATTTATGTGGCCAATAAACATGAAAAAAAGCTAATCATCATTGGTCATTAGAGAAATGCAAATCAAAACCACAATGAGATACCATCTCATGCCAGTTAGAATAGCGATCATTAAAAAGACAGGAAACAACAGATGCTAGACATGATGTGGAGAAATATGAATGCTTTTACACCGTTAGTGGGACTGTAAGTTAGTTCAACCATTGTGGAAGACTGTGTGGCAATTCCTCAAGGATCTAGAACCAGGAATACCATTTGACCCAGGAATCCCATTACTGGGTATATACCCAAAGGATTATAAATCATTCTACTATAAAGACACATGCACACATATGTTTATTGCAGCACTGTTCACAATACCAAAGACTTGGAACCAACCCAAATGCCTATCAATGGGTATATTTCTTTCTGGATAAAGAAAATGTGGCACATATACACCATAGAATACTATGCAGCCATAAAAAAGAATGAGTTCATGTCCTTTGCAGGGACATGGCTAAAGCTGGAAACTATCATTCTCAGCAAACTAACACAGGAACAGAAAACCAAACACTGCATGTTCTCACTCATAAGTGGGCGTTGAACAATAAGAACATATGGACACCGGGAGGGGAACATCACACACTGGGGCCTGTTGGGGGACTGGGCAAGGGATAGTATTAGGAGAAATACCTAATGTAGATGACAGGTTGATGGGTGCAGCAAACTGCCATGGCACATGTATACCTATGTAACAAACCTGCATGTTCTGCACATGTATCCCAGAACTTATAGTATAATAAGAGTAATAAAAAAAGAACACCTGGACATTTTTTAGTCAATATTTTTCTTCTCTAAAGAAACTGTGCAATTGTGGAAACTAGTTACAAATTGATTAAAGATCATTTTGATTTGTAAATATATTTAATAGAATTTCTTCTTGTTCCAATAACAAAAGATAGAATGCTAAAAAAAAAAAAAAAAGTAGATTAGTGGTTGCCTGAGGCTAGGGGTAGGAATTTGCAGCATGGCTGCAAATGGGTACAAGGGATCTTCATAAAATGATGAAAATGTTCTAAAATTGGTTTGTGGTTGCACAATTCTGTAAATTTAGTAAAAAATCAGTGAATCTTATAGTATGTAAATTATTTTTCAATAAAACTTCTATAAAAATTAAGTTACTTAAATAATTCAATAAACTACATTCCAGGTTAGGTACTGATCAAGTCAGCAGTCTGCTATGACAGAAAAGTACAGAGTAGCTTATAAAAACAGAGATGGCTCAAATCCAGAGATTTCTCTTTTTATGTGTCTAGAAAGCCTGTTTCTAAGCCAAATTCATTATAATGAAAAATCATATATAATGAAGAATGATTATTAATTACACTTAACTTGGTGATTACAATATTTGCAATTACTCTAAGCCATCACCATTTGGTTTATATAGCAAAAAGGAAAAATTCCTGCCTTAACTGACTAAAAGCAGAAAATACCATGGATAAATAAGCACTAGCTAAATCTACATTTTAAAAACAAAAAGTGTAAGCAATTCTTTAAATACCCCCTATATGCTGTCAAATCCCACATTTTTAACTCTATCCTGAAATTGTCTCTTGAATTCCAGACTTGCACTCCAACTGCCTCCTCAGGGTTGCCAACTGGCTATGTAATAGGCACTTATTTCAAATGTAATGACCAACACTGAACTACTGGTTTGCTTTCTCCGCTCAATCTTTTCCTATGGTATTGCTCGCTTCAGTAAATCATAACTCCATCCTTTTGGCTGAGAGGTTCTAAGTCTTGGAAGTCATTTTTGACTCACTCCTCTTTTCTGTCTCACACTACATCCACATCCAACCCATCAGTAAATACTATGGACACACATTTGAAATGTTTCCAGAATCTGATTATTTCAATCTCTCTCCACTGCAACCACTCTGGTCCCAGTCACCATTATTTTTCATCTGGATTATTTACTGTCTTCTAACTAGTCATTCTGCTTCAGACTATTCTCAACTATGAAGCCAAACGGATGCTTTTAAAAGTAAAAGTAGCCCTGCTACTCCTCTCTTCAAGACCCTCCAATGGCTTGCAATTTCATTCAGAGTGAAGGCCAAAGTCTTTGCAATGGCCACTTCCTTTTATCCTCTGCATCCCTCTGTCCCATCTCAGTGACTTCATCTATTACTCTTCAGTTGGCTTATTCCATACTAGCTATACAACCCTCCTTGCTGTTTTTTGAAAACACCAATCATGACACCATTTCAGGGCTTTTATACTTGCTGTTTCCTCTGTCTGGACTGCTTTTTCCCCAGATAGCCACATGCCTCTTCCTTAATTCTTTCAGGTCTCTGCTCAATTGTCACCTCATCAGCAAGGGCTTCTCCTCCAAGGGACTCTGTCATTTTTTTTCCATTGCATTTATTGCCAAATGACATATTCTTTATCTATTTATTTGTATTTGCTTATTGTTTGTCTTCTCCAACTACAAAGTAAACTCTACAAAAGCAGGAAATTTGTCTTGTTCACCTCTTTAGTCCCAGCCCTTAGAACAATGTCTAGCAAATAGCAGGGGCCCAATAAATATATGCTGAATAAATCAATGAATAAACTCTAGCAAACTAAATTAAATGTTACTCAGAATGGCTATTTTAAATTTGTGATTTTGACTTTTTTTTTTTTTTTTTTTTGAGACAGAGTTTCACTCTTGTTGCCCAGGCTGGAGTGCAATGGCATGATCTTGGCTCACTGCAACCTCCCCCTCCCAGGTTCAAGCGATTCTCGTGCCTCAGCCTCCCGAGTAGCTGGAACTACAGGTGCATGCCACCGCACCTGGCTAATTTCTGTATTTTTAGTAGAGAAGGGGTTTCACTCTGTTGGCCAGGCTGGTCTCAAACTCCTGACCTCAAGTGATCCTCCTGTCTTGGCCTCCCAAAGTGCTGGGATTACAGGCATGAGCCACCATGCCTGACCTAAAATACTTTTAAATACTTAGTAGGGCTACTCTACTACTCTTTTATATTCATGTTCAGATTATTTCTGGCTATTTTCTCATATATATGTAGGTTAATTTTGGAATATTTTGTCTAGTATATGAACAATACTCATTTTTGGCATCTTAATTGAGCTCACATTGAATTTAGAAATTACTTTAAAAATATCAATACTTTAAAAAGTATGTATCAATATATTTGCATTACATAGAGTCTATCTTATAACAAGATATGCCTTTTCTTTTGGTCCAGACAATACATTAACCAAATATATCTGGTTAATATGTTCTTTCCAGTCATGACCAGATAGCCATTCTGTTTAAGTTTGTATATATCAAGTTGCTTAGGTAATAATTTTTTCAGCTTTGTTAAGGTATAACGGACAAATTGTATATGTTTCAGGCATTTAATTTGATACTCTGATATACATTGTGAATGATCATAATCAAGACAATTAATACATCTATCACCTAACATAGTTGCTACTTTTGTTTTTGTGGTGAGAACACAGATGTACTGTCTTAGCAAATTTCAAGTATATTATACAGTACTGTTAACTCTAATTAATGCTGTACACTAGATCTCCAGAACTTACTCAAGTTGCATAACAAAAACTTTGTACTCTTTGACCAACATCTCCCAATTTCCTCCTTCCTGTAGCCCCTGGAAACTTCCATTCTACTCTCTGCCTCTCTGAGGTTGCCCACTTTAGATTGCCCATATACCTGTTTCATAATCCAGACACAGGCAAGTACCACATGATCTCACTTATATGTGGAATCTAAAATGAACCTTCAGGTTCATCTGTGTTGTCACAAATGACAGAAATGACAGGATTTCCTTCTTTTTAAAGGCTGTGTGGTGTGGGTTTTGTATGTGTCTGTGTATGTTATAAATGTGGTGTGGGTTGTGTGTATGTGTGTGTAATATTTCTTTATACACACACCACATTTTCTTTATCCATTCATCTGTCAACAGACATTTACGTTGTTTCTATATCTTGACTATTTACTATAATGCTGCAACAAACATGGGAGAACAGATATCTCCTTGACATACTGATTTCATTCCCTTTGGATACATACTCAGAAGTGGGATTGCTTAATCGTATGGTAGTTTTATTTTCAACTTTTTGAGGAGCCTCTATATTGATTTGCCTAATGGCTGTACCAACTTACATTCCTAGCAACAGTGCACAAGGGTTCCCTTTCCTCCACATCCTTGCCAACACTTGTTATATGTTGTCTTTTTGATAGCCATTCTCACGGGTGTGAGTGATATCTCATTAAGGTTTTGATTTGCATTTCCCTGATAATTAGTAAATGTTAGGCACTTTTTCATATACTTATTGGCCACTTGTATGTCTTCCTTTGAGAATGCCTACTCAGGTCCTTCATGCATTTTTATAGCAAGGTTTTGGGTTTTTTTTTTTTTTTTTTTTTTTTGCTATTGAGTTGTACTTATTACTTACATAGTTGGGATATTAACCTCTTATCAGATACATGGTTTGCAAATATTTCCTCCCATTCTGTAAGTTGCCTATGCACTCTGTCGATTGTTTCCTTTGCTGTACAAAAGCTTTTGAGTTTGGTGAATTCCACTTGTCTATTTTTGCTTTTGTTGCCTGGCTTTCAGAGTCATATCCAAACATATTATTGCCCAGACTAATGCCAAGAAGCTTTTTTTCTATGTTCTCTTCTAGTAGTTTCATGGATTAGGACCTTATATTTAAGTTTTTAAATCCATTTTGAGCTGATTTTTGTATGAGTTGATTTTTATCTATGGTTTAAGAGTCCATTTTCATTTTCATCCTTCTGCATGGGACTGTCCAGGTTTCCCAGAGTCATTCATTGATGACACTATCCTTTCTCCATTGTGTGTGTTTGGTACCCTTTTGAAGATCAGTTGACTATAAATACATGGATTTATTTCTGGGTTTTCCATTCTTTTCCATTGGTCTGATATGTGTTTTTATGCCAGTTTCATACTGTTTTGATTATTGTAGCTTTGAAATATATTTTGAAATTTAGAAAGTGTGATTTCTCCAGCCTTGTTTTTCTTGCTCAAGATTGTTTTATTTGTGGTCTTTTGTGGTCCCATATGAATTTTACGATTGTTTGTTGTATTTCTGTAAAGAATGCCTTTGGGATTTCTATAGGGATTGCAGTGAATTTATAGAACACTTTGGGTAGTACAAAAATTATAACAATATTATTCCAATTCACAAATATGGATGTCTTCTATTATCTGTGTCTTCTAAAACTTCCTTTATTGATGTTTTACAGTTTTCAGTGTACAAGTTTTCAACCTTTTTGTTTAAGGTTATTCCTAAGCATCTTATCCTTTCTGTTGCTGTTGCAAATGGCATTGTTTTCTTAATTTCCTTTTCAGACAGTTGTTTGTGTACAGAAATGCCACTGGTTTTTGTACATTAATTTTGTATCCTGAAGCAATATTGAATTTATTGCAACAGTTCTTTTTTATTGGGCATTAGGGTATTCTACATATATTATCATGTCATCACAAACAGAAATAACCTTACTTTTTTTTTTTTTTTTGAGACAGGGTCTTTCTCTGTTGCCCAAGCTGGAGTTCAGTGGCACAGTCAAAGCTCACTGTGACCTTGAATTCCTGGGCTCAAGTGATCCTCCTGCCTCAGCCTCCAATGTAGCTAGGACTACAGGTATGTGTCACCATGCCTGGTTAATTTTTAGTTTTTTTTATTTTGTAGAGGCATGGTCTTACTATGTTGCCCAGGCTGGCCACTCCTGGCCTCAAGTGATCTCCCCACCTTGGTCCCCCAAAGTATTGCAATTACAGGTGTGAACCACCATACCCAGCTTTACTGCTTTCTTTCTAATTTGTACGCCTTTTATTTTTCTTGTCTAACTGCTCTGGCTAGGACTTCCAACACTATGTTAAACAGATGTGGCAAAAGTGGGGAACCCTTGCCTTATACCAGATCTTAGAGGAAAAGCTTTGTTTTTCTTCATTAAGCATCATGTTACCTGTGGGATTTTCATATATAGCTTTCATGCTGTTGAAGTAAGTTCCTTCTATTCCTATTTTGTTGAGAGAGTTTATCATGAATGGATGCTGAATTTTGTAAAATGGTTTTCTGCATGTATTGAGATGATTGTGTGGTTTTTAACCTTTCACTATGTTACTGTGGTATATCACATTGGTTGATTTATATATATTGAACCACCTTCGTATCCCAGGGATAAATCTGACTTGGTTATGGTGTTTGATTCTTTTAACATGCAGTTGAATTCGGTTTGCTGGTATTTTACTGAAGATTTCTGCACTTATATTAATCAGATATATTGGCCTGTAGCTTTCTTTTCTTGTGGTGTCTTTGTTTGGTTTTGGCATCAGGGTGGTGCTAGCCTCATAAAATGAGTTTGGAGGTATTCCCACTTCTATTTTTATAAAAGTTTAAGAAGGACTGGTACTATCCTTTCTTTGAATGTTTGGTAGATTTACCTATGAAGATATCTGGTCCTGGGCTATTCTTTTGGGAGTTTTTTTTTTAATTTTTAATTTTTTTTTTTGAGATTTTTATCCCATTCTGTCACCCAGGCTAGAGTGCAGTGGCATGATCTTGGCTCACTGCAACCTCCACCTCCTGGATTCAAGTGATTCTCCTGCCTCAGTCTCCTGAGTAGCTGGGATTACAGATGCGCAACACCACACTTGGCTAATTTTTTGTATTTTTTAGTAGAGTCGGGGTTTCACCATGTTGGCCAGAGGGTCTTGAACTCCTGACCTCAAGTGATCTGCCTGTCTTGGCCTCCCAAAGTGCTGGGATTACAGGCATGAGCCACCACATCTGGCCTCTGTTGGGAGGTTTTTGATTACTGATTCAATCTCCTTTTTTCTGTTGGTCTATTCAGGATATTTCTTCTTGATTCAGTTTTTGAAGGTTGTATGTTTCTAGGGATTTACCGAGGTGGGCTTAGTTTATTCTTCTTTTTCTAGTTCCTTGAGGTATACAGTTGAGTTGTTTGAGATCCACTCTTTTAATGTAAGTATTCATCACTATAAACCACTCTCTTAGTACTAATTTTGCTGCATTCTGTAAGTTTTGGTATATTGTGGTTTTGTTTTCCTTTGCCTCAAGATATCAAAATTCTGTTTTTATTTCTTCTTTGTCTCAAAGCTTGTTCAAGAATGTGTTGTTTAGTTGCCATGTATTTGTGAATTTCCCATTTTCTTACTGCTATTAATTATTAGTTTTATTCCATTCTGGTTGAAAAAGATACTTGGAATGATTTTTATCTTCTTAAATACGTTACATCTGATTTTGTGGCCTAATATGAGATCTATTCTGAAGAAGGTTTCATGTGCACTTGAGGAGTGCATATTCTTCCATAGGGTGTAAAGGTGTGTATATATCTGTTAAATTCCTTTGGTCTATTATATTGTTCAAGTCAGCTGTTTAAATTATTTCTGTCTGGGTCTAATAATGTGTATCCATTATTGAAAGTAGATTATTGAAGTCTTCTATTATTGTATTAAAGTCAATTTCTCCCTCAGATTTGTCCACAATTGCTTGATATATTTAGGAGTTCTGATGTTGGGTATGTAGATAATTGTTACATCTTCCTGTTAAGTTGACCCTTTAAAAATTATGTAATGGCTGTCATTGTCTCTAGAGATCATTTTAAGGCCAGGCGCGGTGGCTCACGCCTGTAATCCCAGCACTTTGGGAGGCTGAGGCGGGTGGATCACGAGCTCAGGAGTTCGATACCAGCCTGTTAAACATAGTGAAACCCCATCTCTACTAAAAATACAAAAATTAGCCTGGCATGGTGGCACACACCATAGTACCAGCTGCTCGGGAGGCTGAGGCAGTAGAATCGCTTGAACCCAGGAGGCGGAGGTTGTGGTGAGCCGAGATTGCGCCACTGCACTCCAGCCTGGGCAACAGAGCAAGACTTCATCTCAAAAAAAAAAAAAAAAAAAAGGGAGATTATTTTAAGTCTATTTTGTTAAGTATAGCAACACTTGATTTTTTTTTTTTTGGTTATCATTTGCATGGAATATCCTTCACTTTCAGCATATACGTGCATAATACTGGATCTTTTAATTTTATTCATTGAGCCACTCTATGCCTTTGATTGAGAAGTTTAAACCTTTTACATTTAAATAAATTTTTGATAAGTGAGAACTTACCATTGCCACTTTATTAGTTGATTTTGTTTTGCAATTGTTCTGTTCCTCTACTCTTCTCTTTGTTATTTTAAGCTTTCTTGGGAGTGATTTATCTTGATTCTTTTTAATGTGTCTATTAAGTTTTTTTCTTTGTGGTTACCCTATTTTCATAAAATATGTTGTAGTTGTAACCATCTATTTTATGTTGATAATAACTTCAACTGCATACAAAACTCCACACTTTTTTTTTTTTTGAGACAAGGTCTCACTCTGTCGCCCAGTGTGGAGTGCAGTGGTGTGATCATGGCTCACGGCAGCCTCGACCTCCCTGGGCTCAGGTAATCTTCTCACCTCAGCCTCTTGAGTTGCTGGGACCACAGGCGCACATCACTATGCCCAGCAAATCTTTTGTATTTTTTGTAGAGATGGGGTTTTGCCACGTAGTCCAGGCTGGTCTTGAACTCTTGGGCTCAAGTGATCCACCTGCCTCAACCTCCCAAGGTGCTAGGATTACAAGTGTGAGCCACCATGAGTGGCCAACTCTACACTTTTACTCCCTCTTCCAATACTTTGTATTCTTGTAGTGAGACATTACTTCTTTTTATATTGTGTATCCATTAAACTTTTGTGGTTATAGTTATTTTTAATATTGTTGTCTTTTAATTTTCATATCAGGGTTTTTTTAAAAAAACAGAAATGTTAACGTTTATACATCTACATGTGGGCCCTGCAGAAAATCCTAAACGGGACCCAAACCATATGAAGTTCTCCTTTAAAGAAAGCAATTATCTCAATATTTAATACAACAGCATATATTAGAGTTTAACGTAATTTATGCACCACCATTACAGTGTTATTATATTTACCAGAAAGACTTATGCTTTCATATTGCTTGTCAACATGTTTTTGTTTCAATCTGAGGAAATCCTTCGAGCAATTCTTGTAGGATTGCTTGTAATCCTACAAGCAGCTAGACTAGACTTGTAAGTCAGGTCTAGTAGTGATGAACTTCCTCAGTTTTTGTTAGTTTGAGAAACACTTAATCTCTTTTTCATTTTAAGAAGTAGTTTTGTTAAGTAAAATATTCTTGGCAACTTCTTTTTCTTTCAGTATTTTGATTGTATCATCCCACCTTCTCTTGGCTTGCAAGTTTACTGTGAGAAACTAGCTGACAGTCTTGCATAGGATTCTGTATATGTTGCTTTTCTCATGCTACATTCAAAATTCTCCCTTTGTCTTTGATTTTTGACAATTACAATGTGTCTTGGAATAGACTTCTTTATGTTCCATCTATTTGGGATCCTTTGGGTTTTCTGAATCTAATCTATTTCCCTCGCTAGATATGGGAAGTTTCCATCATTATTTCTTTAAATAAACTTTCTGCCAGTCTCTCCTTCTGAAACTCCCATAGTATGCATGGTTTGCTTGATGATATACCCCATTTCCCTAGGTTTTTTTTCATTCTTTTTCAATTGTTTTTCTTCTCTGACTGAATAATTTCCAACTACCTGTCTTCAAGTTTCCTGATTATTCTACCTTACCAAGTCTGCAGTTAAAACCCTCTATTTATTTTTCATTTCATTAATTGTATCCTTCAGCTTTAGAATTTCTATTTGCTTCTTTAAAAGTTTTCTTTGTTGAACTTATCAGTTTGTTCATGTATTGTTTCCTTGATCTCTTTGTCTATCTGTGTTCTCTTGCCAAGCTTCTTCAAAACAATTATTTTGGGTGGAGCCAAGATGGCCGAATAGGAACAGCTCCAGTCTACAGCTCCCAGCCTGAGCGACACAGAAGACGGGTGATTTCTGCATTTCTGTTTGAGGTACTGGTTTCATCTCACTAGGGAGTGCCAAACAGTGGGTGCAGGACAGTCGGTGAAGCGCACTGTGCGAGAGCCTAAGCAGGGCGAGGCATTGCCTCACTCAGGAAGTGCAAGGGGTCAGGGAGCTCCCTTTCCTAGTCAAAGAAAGGGGTAACAGACGGCACCTGGAATATCGGGTCAGTCCCACCATAATACTGCGCTTTCCCAACGGGCCTGGAAAACGGCATGCTAGGAGATTGTGTCCCGCACCTGGCTCGGAGGGTCCCATGCCCACGGAGTCTCGCTGATTGCTAGCACAGCAGTCTGAGATCAAGCTGCAAGGTGGCAGTGAGGCTGGGGGAGGGGCGCCCACCATTGCCCAGGCTTGCTTAGGTAAACAAAGCAGCCAGGAAGCTCGAACTGGGTGGAGCCCACCACAGCTCAAGGAGGCCTGCCTGCCTCTGTAGGCTCCACCTCTGGGGGCAGGGCACAGACAAACAAATAGTCAGCAGGAACCTCCACAGACTTAAATGTCCCTGTCTGACTGACAGCTTTGAAGAGAGTAGTGGTTCTTCCAGCACGCAGCTGGAGATCTGAGAACGGACAGACTGCCTCCTAAAGTGGGTCCCTCACCCCTGAGCCTAACTGGGAGGCAGCCCCCAGTAGGGACAGACTGACACCTCACTCGGCCCGGTACTCCTCTGAGACAAAACTTCCAGAGGAACTATCAGACAGCTGAATTTGTGGTCTCACGAAAATCCGCTGTTCTGCAGCCACCCCTGCTGACACCCAGCCAAACGGGGTCTGGAGTGGACCTCTAGTAAACTCCAACAGACCTGCAGCTGAGGGTCCTGTCTGGCAGACGGAAAACTAACAAACAGAAAGGACATCCACACCAAAAACCCATCTGTACATCACCATCATCAAAGACCAAAAGTAGATAAAACCACAAAGATGGGAAAAAAACAGAGCAGAAAAACTGGAAACTCTAAAAAGCAGAGCACCTCTCCTCCTCCAAAGGAACGCAGTTCCTCACCAGCAACAGAACAAAGCTGGATGGAGGATGACTTTGACGAGTTGAGAGAAGAAGGCTTCAGACGATCAAACTACTCTGAGCTACAGGAGGAAATTCAAAACAATAGCAAAGAAGTTAAAAACTTTGAAAAAAATTAGAAGAATGGATAACTAGAATAACCAATGGAGAGAAGGGCTTAAAGGAGCTGATGGAGCTGAAAGCCAAGTATCGAGAACTACGCGAAGACTGCAGAAGCCTCGGTAGCAGATGCGATCAACTGGAAGAAAGGGTATCGCTGATGGAAGATGAAATGAATGAAATGAAGAGAGAAGGGAAGTTTAGAGAAAAAAGAATAAAAAGAAATGAACAAAGCCTCCAAGAAATTTGGGACTATGTGAAAAGACCAAACCTGCATCTGATTGGTGTACCTGAAAATGACGGGGAGAATGGAACCAAGTTGGAAAACACTCTGCAAGATATTATCCAGGAGAACTTCCCCAATCTAGCAAGGCAGGCCAACATTCAGATTCAGGAAATACAGAGAATGCCACAAAGATACTCCTCGAGAAGAGCAACTCCAAGACACATAATTGTCAGATTCACCAAAGTTGAAATGAAGGACAAAATGTTAAGGGCTGCCAGAGAGAAAGGTCGGGTTACCCACAAAGGGAAGCCCATCAGACTAACAGCTGATCTCTCAGCAGAAACTCTACAAGCCAGAAGAGAGTGGGGGCCGATATTCAACATTCTTAAAGAAAAGAATTTTCAACCCAGAATTTCCTATCCAGCCAAACTAAGCTTCATAAGTGAAGGAGAAATAAAATACTTTACAGACAAGCAAATGCTGAGTGATTTTGTCACCACCAGGCCTGCCCTAAAAGAGCTCCTGAAGGAAGCACTAAACATGGAAAGGAACAACCGGTACCAGCCCCTGCAAAAACATGCCAAATTGTAAAGACCATCAAGGCTAGAAAGAAACTGCATCAACTAATGAGCAAAATAACCACCTAACATCATAATGACAGGATCAGATTCACACATAACAATATTAACGTTAAATGTAAATGGGCTAAATGCTCCAATTAAGAGACACAGACTGGCAAACTGGATAAGGAGTCAGGACCCATCAGTGTGCTGTATTCAGGAAACCCATCTCACATGCAGAGACACACAGACTCAAAATAAAGGGATGGAGGAAGATCTATCAAGCAAATGGCAAACAAAATAAGGCAGGGGTTGCAATCCTAGTCTCTGATAAAATAGACTTTAAACCAACAAAGATCAAAAGAGACAAAGAAGGCCATTACATAATGGTAAAGGGATCAATTCAACAAGAAGAGCTAACTATCCTAAATATATATGCACCCAACACAGGAGCACCCAGATTCATAAAGCAAGTCCTACAAAGAGACTTAAACTCCCACACAATAATAATGGGAGATTTTAACACCCCACTGTCAACATTAGACAGTTCAACGAGACAGAAAATTAACAAGGATATCCAGGAATTGAACTCAGCTCTGCACAAAGTGGACCTAATAGGCATCTACAGAACTGTCCACCCCAAATCAACAGAATATACATTTTTTTCAGCACCACACCACACGTATTCCAAAATTGACCACATAGTTGGAAGTAAAGCTCTCCTCAGCAAATGTAAAAGAACAGAAATTATAACAAACTGTCTCTCAGACCACAGTGCAATCAAACTAGAATTCAGGATTAAGAAACTCACTCAAAACCGCTCAACTACATGGAAACTGAACAACCTGCTCCTGAGTGACTATTGGGTACATAATGAAATGAAGGCAGAAATAAAGATGTTCTTTGAAACCAATGAGAACAAAGACACAACATACCAGAATCTCTCGGACACGTTCAAAGCAGTGTGTAGTGGGAAATTTATAGCACTAAGTGCCCACAAGAGAAAGCAGGAAAGATCCAAAATTGATACCCTAACATCACAATTAAAAGAACTAGAAAAGCAAGAGCAAACACATTCAAAAGCTAGCAGAAAGCTAGAAATAACTAAAATCAGAGCAGAACTGAAGGAAATAGAGACACAAAAAACCCTTCAAAAAATTAATGAATCCAGGAGCTGGTTTCTTGAAAAGATCAACAGAATTGACAGACTGCTAGCAAGACTAATAAAGAGGAAAAGAGAGAAGAATCAAATAGAGGCAATAAAAAATGAAAAAGGGGATATCACCACCGATCCCACAGAAATACAAACTACCATCAGAGAATACTACAAACACCTCTAAGTAAATAAACTAGAAAATCTAGAAGAAATGGATAAATTCCTCGACAAATACACCCTCCCAAGACTAAACCAGGAAGAAGCTGAATCTCTGAATAGACCAATAACAGGCTCTGAAATTGCGGCAATAATCAATAGCTTACCAACCAAAAAGAGTCCAGGACCTGATGGATTCACAGCCGAATTCTACCAGAGGTACAAGGAGGAACTGGTACCATTCCTTCTGAAACTATTCCAATAGATAGAAAAAGAGGGAATCCTCCCTAACACATTTTATGAAGCCAGCATCGTCGTGATACCAAAGCCTGGCAGAGACATAACCAAAAAAGAGAATTTCAGACCAATATCCTTGATGAACATTGATGCAAAAATCCTCAATAAAATACTGGCAAACTGAATCCAGCAGCACATCAAAAAGCTTATCCACCATAATCAAGTGGGCTTCATCCCTGGGATGCAAGGCTGGTTCAACATACACAAATCAATAAATGTAATCCAGCATATAAACAGAATCAAAGACAAAAACCACATGATTATCTCAATAGATGCAGAAAAGGCCTTTGACAAAATTCAACAACCCTTCATGCTAAAAACTCTCAATAAATTAGGTATTGATGGGATGTATCTCAAAATAATAAGAGCTATCTATGACAAACCCACAGCCAATATCATACTGAATGGGGAAAAACTGGAAGCATTCCCTCTGAAAACTGGCACAAGACAGGGATGCCCTCTCTCACCACTCCTATTCAACATAGTGCTGGAAGTTCTGGCCAGAGCAATCAGGCAGGAGAAGGAAATATAGGGTATTCAATTAGGAAAAGAAGAAGTCAAATTGTCCCTGTTTGCAGATGACATGATTGTATATCTAGAAAACCCCATTGTCTCAGCCCAAAATCTCCTTAAGCTGATTAGCAACTTCAGCAAAGTCTCAGGATACAAAATCAATGTACAAAAATCACAAGCATTCTTGTACACTAATCACAGACAAACAGAGAGCCAAATCATGAGTGAACTCCCATTCACAATTGCTTCAAAGAGAATAAAATACCTAGGAATCCAACTTACAAGGGACGTGAAGGACCTCTTCAAGGAGAACTACAAACCACTGCTCAATGAAATAAAAGAGGATACAAACAAATGGAAGAACATTCCATGCTCATGGGTTGGAAGAATCAATATCATGAAAATGGCCATACTGCCCAAGGTAATTTATAGATTCAATGCCATCCCCATCAAGCTACCAATGACTTTCTTCACAGAATTGGAAAAAACTACTTTAAAGTTCATATGGAACCAAAAAAGAGCCCGCATCGCCAAGTCAATCCTAAGCCAAAAGAACAAAGCTGGAGGCATCACGCTACCTGACTTCAAACTATACTACAAGGCTACAGTAACCAAAACAGCATGGTACTGGTACCACAACAGAGACACAGATCAATGGAACAGAACAGAGCCCTCAGAAATGATGCCGCATAGCTACAACTATCTGATCTTTGACAAACCTGACAAAAACAAGAAATGGGGAAAGGATTCCCTATTTAATAAATGGTGCTGGGAAAACTGGCTAGCCATATGTAGAAAGCTGAAACTGGATCCCTTCCTTACACCTTATACAAAAATTAATTCAAGATGGATTAAAGACTTACATGTTAGACCTAAAACCATAAAAACCCTAGAAGAAAACCTAGGCAATACCATTCAGGACATAGGCGTGCGCAAGGACTTCATGTCTAAAACACCAAAAGCAATGGCTACAAAAGCCAAAATTGACAAATGGGATCTCATTAAACTAAAGAGCTTCTGCACAGCAAAAGAAACTACCATCAGAGTGAACAGGAAACCTACAGAATGGGAGAAAATTTTTGCAACCTACTCATCTGACAAAGGGCTAATATCCAGAATCTACAATGAACTCAAACAAATTTACAAGAAATAAACAAACAACCCCATCAAAAAGTGGGCAAAGGACATGAACAGACACTTCTCAAAAGAAGACATTTATGCAGCCAAAAAACACATGAAGAAATGCTCATCATCACTGGCCATCAGAGAAATGCAAATCAAAACCACAGTGAGATACCATCTCACACCAGTTAGAATGGCCATCATTAAAAAATCAGGAAACAACAGGTGCTGGAGAGGATGTGGAGAAATAGGAACACTTTTACATGGTTGGTGGGACTGTAAACTAGTTCAACCATTGTGGAAGTCAGTGTGGCGATTCCTCAGGGATCTAGAACTAGAAATACCATTTGACCCAGCCATCCCATTACTGGGTATATACCCAAAGGACTAGAAATCATGCTGCTATAAAGACACATGCACACGTATGTTTATTGCGGCACTATTCACAATAGCAAAGAGTTGGAACCAACCCAAATGTCCAACAACGATAGACTGGATTAAGAAAATGTGGCACATATACACCATGGAATACTATGCAGCCATAAAAAATGATCAGTTCATGTCCTTTGTAGGGACATGGATGAAACTGGAAAACATCATTCTCAGTAAACTATCGCAAGGACAAAAAACCAAACACCGCATGTTCTCACTCATAGGTGGGAATTGAACAATGAGAACTCATGGACACAGGAAGGGGAACATCACTCCGGGGACTGTTGTGGGGTGGGGGGAGGGGGGAGGGACAGCATTAGGAGATATACCTAATGCTAAATGACAAGTTAATGGGTGCAGGAAATCAACATGGCACATGGATACATATGTAACAAACCTGCACATTGTGCACATGTACCCTAAAACCTAAAGTATAATAAAAACAAAAAATTATTTTGAATTTTTGTCAGGCAATTCATAGATTTCTATTTCTTGGTGTTTGTTACTAGAAATGTATTGTGTTCCTTTGGTAGTGTCATGTTTCCTATATTTTTCTGTGTTTCATGTAGATATGCATTACTGTCTATGCATTTGAGGAAGTACTCACCTCTTCCAGACTTTATGTACTGGCTTCAATAGGGAAATTATCCGTCATATTACTTGTGGTGGGTGTGAGCCCACCAGCTCAGTGGGGTGTGCATCAGTGTCAGGTCTGAAGATATGTAGGGGTGCTGGGTCTAAGCAGGTATGTGTGGTGGTGCCAGTCTGGGCTGGGAATGTGAAGGGTAAATTTGGATTTTAAACCCAAAAGTGTGGTTGAATAAGAGGATTAATATATATATTCAGGCTTTTTTTTTTTTTTAAAAAAAGGGGGATAATTTTATTTTATGTATCTATTTTTTTTAGAAAATTAGTACCAGTATGAAAATTTTGCAAAGCTTTCCTAATTAACGTTGACACACAGTTAAAGAGGATTATTTGCTTTCATGACAATTAGGTAAAACCAACTTAATTCAAATGATCCAGATATTTAAAGCATGTAAACAGTGAACCAGTTTTGTGCTACAAAAAAGTTACTAATATGATACAGCAGAAAAAAATGTAAAGCACAGAAATTAAAAATCTGGAAGAGTCCTTAGAAATCATCTAATTACCTTTCATTTCACAAAAAAGGAAGGTCAGAGGTAAAATGACTTGCCCATATAACTTGTATGTAGTGACCAAACTGTCTTTAAAAATATGTACTAAGAAGTCTCTACTCTTGCCTAACATGCCTTTTTTCCTCCTTTAAAATTATTTGAATCTAATTTTCCTTCAAAAATATGACAGGCTACACGAAGGTTTGTTGCAAACATAAAAATAATAGAAAAGGGAGAATACAAGGTGTCAAGCACAAGGCCTGAGACAGACACTGTGTTTGTAGCTATGAACTATAGCTGGTAGTTAGTGTCTCCCCTACCTTCTATCTCTTCAACTAAGAAGATACACAAGCAGAGATGAGTTAACCATTCCTACTGTTTGTGATCTTTCCTAGACTGCACCCAAAAGGCATTTCCCTATCTATGCTTTTATTCATTTATCATTTAGCATGAACTAACCTTAGGTTGATATTTACTTTTTTTTTTTTTTTCTGAGATGGAGTGTCGCTCTGTCACCCAGGCTGGAGTGCAGTGACGTGGTCTTGGCTCACTGCAAGCTCTGCCTCCTGGGTTCACACCATTCTCCTGCCTTAGCCTCCCGAGTAGCTGGGACTACAGGCGCCTGCCGCCACACCCAGCTAATTTTTTGTACTTTCAGTAGAGACAGGGTTTCACTGTTAGCCAGGATGGTCTCGATCTCCTGACCTCGTGATCCGCCCGCCTCGGCCTCCCAAAGTGCGGGATTACAGGCATGAGCCACCGCGCCCAGCCGATATTTACTTTTTTAATGTAGAAATGTTCTCAAACTCTACATAAATTCAAATATTAACTTAGAAAACTTAGAAAACACTGAACTTAAAATTTATAACACTGATTTTTATATGATTAATAAGACAATCAAAGACTGTGACAGCCATGTTTTTTGCCTATTTTTAAAGTATACATTTCTTTTTTTTTGTTTTGTTTTTGTTTTGAGATGGAGTCTTGCTCTCTCGCCCAGGCTGGAGTGCAGTGACGCGATCTCTGCTCACTGCAAGCTCCACCTCCCGGGTTCACACCATTCTCCTGCCTCAGCCTCCAGGGTAGCTGGGACTACAGGCACCCATCACCACGCCCGGCTAATTTTTTGTTTTTTAGTAGAGATGGGGTTTCACTGTGTTAGCCAGGATGGTCTCGATCTCCTGACCTCGTGATCTGCCTGCCTCGGCCTCCCATAAAGTATACATTTCTTAAGTGAAATCAAAAACAAAGGTTTCAAATGGTATTCTGCAGAAATTTTTAAACAGGGTTTTCAAATTTTTGGTCTGATGATTGAAGATACTTGGTCAAAGGGTAGATATATAAGGATTCTATATATCCTGTGTCAATATTATGGGTTTTCTTTTTCCTTTTTTTTTTTTTCCTTGAGACAGCATCTCACTGTCACAGGCCAGAGTGCAGTGGCATGATCATGGCTTACTGCAGCCTTGACCTCCCTGGCTCAAGTAATCCTCCCACCTTAGCCTCCTCAGTAGCTGGGACCAGAGTTGCATGCCACCACATCCAGCTAATTTTTGTATTTTTTGAAGAGACAGGGTTTCACCATGTTGCCTAGGCTACTCTTTTTTTTTTTTTAGAAGAAAAGACAGCTGGGCCCGGAGGACAACTACCACCAAGACACGGAGACCAGTAGTGGCCCCAAATGCCTGGCTGCGCTGATATTTATTGGTTACAAGGCAAAAGGGGCAGGGTAAGGAGTGTGAGTCATCTCCAACGATTGATAAGGTCACATGAGTCATGTTTCCACCGGACAGGGCCCCCCCCCACCTTTGGCAGCCCAGGTGGAGAGAGAGAGGAGACAGCTTATGCCATTATTTCTGCATTTCAGAGACTTTTAGTACTTTTACTAATTCTGCTGCTGCTATCTAGAGCAGAGCCAGGTGTATAGGGTGGAACATGAAAGTGGACTAGGAGTGTGACCGCCGAAGCACAGCATCACAGGGAGACGGTTAGGCCTCCAGATAACTGCGGGCGAGCCTGACTGGTGTCAGGCCCTCCATAAGAGGTGGTGGAGCAGAGTCTTCTCTAAACTCCCCGGGGGAAAGGGAGACTCCCTTTCCCGGTCTGCTAAGTAACAGGTGCCTTTTCTAGGCACTGACGCTACCGCTAGACCAAGGTCCGCTAAGTAACAGGTGCCTTCCCAGACGCTGGCATTACCGCTAGACCAAGGAGCCCTCTAGTGGCCCTGTCTGGGCGTGACAGAAGGCTCACACTTGTCTTCTGGTCACTTCTCACCGTGCCCCTTCAGCTCCTATCTCTGTATGGCCTGGTTTTTCCTAGGTTATGATTGTAGAGCGAAGATTATTATAATATTGGAATAAAGAGTAATTGCTACAAACTAATGATTAATGACATTCATATATAATCATATCTATGATCTATATCTAGTATAACTATTCTTTTTTTAATTTTTTTATTTTTTTATTATTTAGGCTACTCTTAAATGCCTGGGCTCAAGTGATCCACTTGCCTCTGTCTCCCAAAGTGCTGATTATAGGTGTGAGCCACTGTGCCTGGGTATTTTTGGATAATTTTTAAGTTAGAAATGCTTTCTCAAAAGGCAATGTGTCAACACCTTTTAGTATGGCTACTATTAAACAAATAGAAAAAAGCAAGTGTTGGGGAGGACGTGGGGAAATCCAAATACCTGAGCATCATTAGTTGTAATGGAAAATGGTGCAGCTGCTATAGAAAGCAATACGGTCACTGGGTGCAATGGCTCATGCCTATAATCCCAGCACTTCGGGGGACTGAGTCAGGTGGATCACTTGAGCTCAGGAGTTTGAGACAAGCCTGGGCAACATGGTAAAACTCTGTCTCTACGTAAAAAGGCTGTGACAAAATTAGCTGTGCATGGTGGCTTGCACCTGTAGTCTCACCTACTTGGGAGGCTGTTGGGAGGCTGAGGTGGGAGGACTGCTTGAGCCCAGGAGGTGGAGGTTACAGTGGGGGGAGATCGCTCCACTGCACTTTAGCCCCAGGGCAACAGAGTGAGACCTTGTCTCCAAAAAAAAAAAGAAAAGAAAAGAAAAGAAAACAGTATGGTAGTTTCTCAAAAAATTAAAAATAGAATATATGATTTAGCAATTCCACTTCTAAATATATGCCCAAAATCTTTAAAAGGAGGGTCTTGAAGAGGTATTTGTATACTCATGTCCATAGCAGTATAGTTTATTCACAACAGCCAAAAGGTGAATGTAACCCAAGTGTCCATCAACTGATGAATGCATAAGTAAAATGTGGTATATACACAGAATGGAATTTTATTCAGCCTTAAAAAGGGAGATTCTGACTCATTACGATGTGGGTGAACCTTGAAGACATCATGCTAGGTGAAATAAGCCAGTCACAACAGAACAAACACAATATGATTCCACTTATATAAGGTACCTAAAATAGATTCATAGAGATAGTAAGTACAATGGTGACAGTAGTCAAATTCATAGTGATAGAAAAGAATGTTGGTTTCCAGGGGCTATGGGAGGAAATTATTGTTTATGTGGCACAGGAATTTCAGTTTTGTAGTATAAAGAGAGTTCTGGAGGTAGTAGTTATCATTGTACCACAATATTAATGTACTTAATATTGAACTGGACACTTAAAAATGGTTAAGACAGTAAATTTTATGTTATATATATTTTACCTTAATTTTTTTTTAAAAAAGGTAATAATGTCCAAAAATTACTTACACTTTACGCTGGTACTCATGCTTACTGGAACTGAGCAGTCTACTGCAGCTGAAAGAGAAAGTTAATAGTTTAATAATATTCTCAGTATTTATAAATGACAAATACTAAATGTGGAAATCACAAAATGTTCCAGACCTTGCAGCTGTTTATTGTACTTCTAGAGATAGAAAACACAATATCTTTGATTAAAAATACACTGTTGGGATTCACTCATTCGATACTGCAGAAGAAAATACTAGTGAACTTGAAAACATAGCAATATAAACTGTTCAAAATGAAACAGACTTAACATACTTATAATGTAGTCCCAAAACAAGCTTGGGGAAAAAAAAGCAAAATGGAAGACTTATACTACCTGATTTCAAGACTTACTGTAATGCTACAATAATTAAGGCAGTGTGGCATGGGGCTTAAAGATAGACATATAGATCAACAGAACCAAGGAGTTAAGTCCACAAACAGACCCACACATATGGTCAACTGACCTTCAAAAAGTACTAGGACAATTAAATAGAGAAAAGATAACCTCTTCAACAAATGGTACTGAGAAATTTGGATATGAAGAGGCAAAAAACCAAAACAACCAAAAAACCTCAAAACCCTTATATCATACCATATACAAAAACTAACTCAAAATGGATCGCAAATTTAAATGTAAGGGCTAAAACTTAAAAACTTCTAGAAAAAAACATATTAAGAAAATCTGAGTGACCTAAGGTTAGGCAAATATTTCTTGAACAGGTTATGAAAACAACTATAAAAAACTAAAAACCTAAACGATTTCATGATTTTCACATCACAAAATATTTTTCTTTTGTTTTTTTAGCCATTTAAAAATATAAGCATCATAAAATATAAGCTAAAATTTAAAAACTTTAGCTATTTAAATGAGAATAAAAATTTAAAAGACATTAGTCAAAAATTGGTGAAATTCAAATAAGGTCTGTGTAGTTAATGGGATTGCATCAATATTGATTTCCTGGTTTTGATAACTATACTATGGTTTTTAAGATTTTTAACATTAGTGGAAGAGCAGAGTAAAGGGTATATGGTAACTCTCTATACCATTTTTAAATGTTTATGTAACTCTAAAAATTTCTCCAGAATACAAATTTTAACAAGAAAATGAAAACACCAGCTACAGATTGGGAAAAAAATATCTGCAAAACATATATCTGATATAGAATCGGTATATAAAGAAACTCACAACTTAATCCTAAAGAGACAAACAACCCATTTTTAATAATGAGTAAAAGATTTGAACAGTCATTTCACCAAAGAAGATATACAGATGGGAAATAATAAGGTAACATCACCAGACATCAAGGAAATGCAAACTAAAACTATGAAGTTAAACTATTTCATATTCACTAGAATGGTTAAAAAAGGACTGTCAACACCAAGGGTTGTTAAGGGTGCAGAAGTAATGGAAATGGAAATGGTATATTCACTCTGGAAAACTGTAGTTTCTTTTAAAATTAAACTTATACTTAATATATTACCTCACAGTTCTACTCCTGAAACATAAATTTACCCGAGTGAAATGTAAACACAAAATTGTATGTGAATGTTTATAGCAGCTTTACTCCTAATGGCCAAAAGTGAGTCAAAACAATCCAAATGTTTAACAACTGGTGAATCATAAACAAATTGTGGTCTATTCATTAAATGAAATACTCCTTAACAATACAAAAGAATAAATGGTGGTACACAGAACAGCGTGAATTAGTCTTAAGATCATTAAGATAACTGAAAAAAGCCAGACCCAAAACGATACATGATTCCATTTCTATGAACTTATAGAAAAGGTAAAACTATAGACGAGAAAGCAGATCAGTGGTTGCCAGGGATTTGTCAGGAGGGGACTGGCGGCAAAGGACTAGGGGGAACTCTTTGAGGTAATGGACTTTTTCTATATCAAGGGTTGGCAAATTTTTTCTACAAAGGGCCAGGTAGTAAATGCTTCAGGCTTTGCAGGGTGATACAGTCTGTTACAACTGGTCAACTCTGCTTTTTAGTGTAAAAGCTGCCAGAGACAATAGGTAAAAGATTGAAAATGATTGTTTGTCTACGGATAACTAAATTTGAATTTCATGTCATAAAATATATTTTTTTAATTTTTTGCTACCATTTAAAAATATGAACACCATTCTTAGTTCATGGGCTGTATAGAAACAGGTGGTAGGAGGGTTTGGCCTGAATGGTGTAGTTAGCTGATTCCTGTTTTATAGCATGGTTGTAGTAGTATTTATACAAATGTGTTCATTTTTCAAAATATTTATCTATACACATTATAATCAATGCATTTTATAATGTAAGTTTTATCTCAATAAAGCTGACAAAAGAAAAAAATTAAACAGAAAAATCGCATCTTCTTTGTACAACTTCCATAGATGTGTAAACAAAAAAGCAGATTATATATTTTCATATTAAAAGCAATATCTAACAAAATATTAGCAATAGAGACAAAATGAAATAAAACAGGCATTATATAGATTTCAAATATAGTTAACAAAAATGGGTATGAATTTGCTAAGTACCTAGAGTCAACAGTTTGTATCACACTAAACCAAACAAATATAAATCCTCTCATATATATAAGGTATTCATTTTTGCTATAGATATATTTTAATGAGAAGTGAAGCTGGAGGTTTAAATTGAGTACAGAGAGTTCACATTTGCACATTTTTACCTTTGGCTGAAAGGATTTTATTATAGTGAACAGCCATGTGATTCTTGACCAGCTGGAGAGTGCTTAGTCTGAGAGAAGAGGAGTCAGTGCAAAAAGCTAAAAATTAAAACATAATCATTATATATTTAAAACTAATATAAAAATCATGAGATAAACAAGGCACTGATTATTTAACTCATTCTTATAAAATGTTCTGAAATTCAACCAGAGATATTGATATATGACATTGTGATGTGAAACTTTTATCTTGCACTGATAATGCCAATGAGCTATTACCATTTGGGTTCAAACCTTCCTGAGAATAAAATTTTACAAGCCTGAGAGTCTGGGGAAGAGATTCTAGGATACAATCTATCATTACATTTACAGAACTATTTCTTTTTGACAGCTCTCAATCTTGTAACTAAGGATGTTTAGCTGCTTGCTTAATTAGTTACCATTGTTAATACTTAATCAATGGAGTTTCAGAAATTCAATGACTACCAAATCCCAAAACCCTACATACAAAAATTCTATTCTGAGAAGCAAATTGCTAACTTAAACCTGAAAACAAGATCTACATATCAGTTTACTACATTCTTTTTGAAGTACTAAAACTATGTTATAACAAGTGTGATCGCAAAGAAATTCCATGACATTAAACTCCTTGGTCCTCATTCAAACTGTTTAAAAGAAATCTTAGAAATAGTTAAGCACTTATACACAAGTATAAAATGTAAATGTAGGCAAAACTTTTTTAAACATTAAAAACAGTTTTTGAGAAGTAATACATGCAATGTGGTTAAAAAAATTCAACAGCTAAAATGGCATATGGAGTTTGAAAAAGAAGTGACTTCTCTACCCTGACCTTTAGTCTCCCTTCCCAGAAATATACTATGTTACTGTTTAAATGCATCCTTCTAGAGACTCTGTGCATAATATAAGCCTATGCAATAATTACAAGCTTGATGCTACTACTAAAAATATTTACTGAATAAATGCCATTTACCATGCATTGTTCTAAACTCTTTATATGTATAAACTTATCTAGTCATTATTATTATCATTTAATCGAAGCGAAAACTGAGGCACAGAGATATGAGTTACATCTTCAAGGTTACACTGCTGATAAAGGATGCAGCTTCCATGTGACCTAAGGCAGCCTCATACTTAAAACCACCATACCTATACCAGCTCTATACATATATTCTTTAAAAGAAAGTTAGCAAATTTTACATATTGTTCTTTATCCTGATTTCTATGTATGTATATTTTAAATCTAGTTTCAACTTTTTATTTAAAATTTAGTTTTTAAAGTTTATGATTATGGCTATATATGTTACATACATATATATGTTATATACATACATAGCCATAATCATAAACTTTAAAAAATACACTGTAATACACAGAAATAAGTGAGGCAACTGAAAATGAGATCCTTCCACCACATTTAGAGTTAACAATATCAAAGATTTTTCCTGTAAATAAGGAAAATAAGGCTTTCAATTATTTTGCCTAAGGACATAGACTTATACTTCTAAGGCATCATTACAAAAATTTATATTAAAACCTACCTTAAAATGTACCTTGAAAGTTTTAAAATATAAAAATATCACAGCACCTAGAAATCCAGTTGGATAAAGAAGCTCATAGGCCTTTGCTCCTGTATTATTCAAGTGCTCTTTTTCTCTGCACAGCTTTTCCTTTTCAGTGCTTGCGTCTTTAATACCTGCTACTTACCATTTTAACAAGGCAGGCATGCCTTAAATCAGGGTAATTTCCTAGCAAAAGTAGAGCTGGGCTGCTGTAGCAGCTGGGGAGCAGGAAACAGCCAAGTCCACATCCAGGGCACAATAATAGTTTGAAATCATAAACTCCAAAATTCTCTAATCTCAAGAATGCCTATATTTCATTATAATTAATAATATGAAGTTCAAATATTCGTCAAATGAAATAATTTTTCCATCATGTCATATAATTTGCCAGTAAAGGAAACAGACAATCTTCTAACAAAGCTGCCATTTTAAGCACCTCACTTACCATTACTTTTGGTGCTCAAGTGTCCTTTAAATAGGCACGGTGGACCATATCTGGGAAGGACAGAGGTTGCTCTGACTTTTAACAAGAAAAAAAAAAATCCTAAATTAGGATAAATGAAACACAACTTTTATAAAAACAACAATATTCAGTATTTTTTAAACAATAAATTTATCACAAAATAATTTCTTTCCTAAAAGGTGACTGCGTTTTTAGTGGTAATCTCCAAAACAGGAAGTCTGAGTTACGGCATTAAATGTAATTTAATATGCAAAATATAAATGCTTTATCCCCCAAACAGATATTTTAATAGGGTAAGATGGCTAGTTTGCTATCAGGTGGGCTGCTAAAAGCTATAACAAGGAGGACACATAGAAAGTCTAGAAGATATATGGATGACTAAATATAGAAAAAAGAAGTATTGAGCTAGGAGAACTAAAATCTAGGACCAGAGAACAAAGCTTGTCAGAACAGATCAAAAAAAACAAACTGAGGTCAGAATATCTATGAAGCTCTTTCTATGTCACAGGTCAGAGTGCAGGAAGGAAAAAAATATTAGGACAATCCAAGTCAAGGTGATGCCATCTGAACTGGGAAAAAAGATAGTCATGAAATGAGCATAGCTTCTACCAAGAAAGAAGGAGGGTAAGACCTAAACATAAGAAAAAATACCAACAAACTCTCAGAAAAACCTCATTTCTCCAGATAGAAAGAACTGTGACTTTTTTCTTGTCCGGAATTCAATGCCTCTTCACCTGGAAATGACAACTCAACTTTCCTTTGGGCGACTCTTCCCTTACTCTTAGCCTAGGTGGTTCAAATAGAGCTGACCCCACTGTCAGGGTTAGGCATAAAACCCAAATCTGGACAGCTGTGTTGATAGCATCAGCAATGCTATGTGATCCAAGTCCCACCATGAGATACACAATCCTGGGCCTTTACGGGAACTATTAGGAAAGGTACTTTCATTTCATTGGGCTTGCTAAACCCAGGGAAGGGTCTAAGCAAGCCCTGTATTGCTGGTGGCCATCCTGAACCATATAAAGGAACCTGTCCGAGAATGAAGCCTACACAGTCAAGTGGAACCAAGATAGAAAGAGATTTCTTGGTGACATCGTTTGAGTACCTGAGGCCAACCATGTCTGAAGCTCTTCCTTCCCTAGATGTTTCTTTACATTAGCCAAAAAAAAAAAAAACAAAAAACCCATTTTAGCTTAAACCAGTATGAGTTGATTTCTTCATTTGTAGTGAAAAGGCTAATTTATTGAGTGGTAACCCGCCCAGGCAGTGCTCCAAGCACTTTGCTGATATAAATTCATTTAATTCTTACAATACTATAATTCTCCCTACTTTATAGATGAGGGTAATTGAAGCACAGAGGTTAAACTTGTAATTTGTCAAAGATTACACAAGAATGGGACACATTTGGGATCTTAACCCAAGCAGTCTGGTTCCTGGGTCTTAATCATTACACTATCTTGACCAATATAAACTGCTCAGTACTTGAACCATGCTCTAAGCTACTAAATCATGTGAAACAGACCAAGAAGATATCTCAACTGTATGTAGTTTATTCCCTCCAAATTCCATTCTATTCTATGTATGTTTCAGTATAGGTCACAGAAAAAGGAAAAACAGGTATACCCAGAGAAGTGTGAAAGGATTAAAAGAGAATAAAAAAAGGTTGGAACCTAGTGATAATGCCCTGGATAGAAATGCTTTCCCACCCATCTGTAGGTGACAGCTGTGAACAAGGTGGTTAATATTTGGCCCCAGGAATCAATCCAGCTGCTCTTTAGCATAAGATGGGGGTTAAGAACAAACATGGAATTTAGATGTTCCTTGATGTCTATGTTCCCTTGTCTATTTACCATCAGATGTACACCAAGGCATATACTCTGTGGTTTCTAATATTCCTATAAATGTCATATTAAAAATGACAGAATTAGGGCTGAGCACAATGGCTCATGCTTGTAATCCTAGCACTTTGGGAGACCGAGGCAGGCTGATCACCTAAGCCCAGGAGTTCAAAGACCAGCCTGGACAACATGGTGAAACTCTAACTGTACAAAAAAATACAAAATTAGCTAGGTGTGGTGGTGTGTGCCTGTAGTCCCAGCTACACAGGAGGCTGAGGTGGGAGGATGATTGAGCCCAGGAGGCTGCACTGCACTCCAGTCTGGGTAACAGAATAAGATCCTGTCTCAAAAAAAGAAAAAAGAAAAAGGAAAAAAAAAAAAACCTAACAGAATTGAGGGGAGAAATAAGACAATTTAATTCATCTACCCTCTCATAGTTTCTGGTTCCTGCTTTGCGTCCTGTGTATAGGTCACATTTTCCTGTTTTTTGTTTTTGTTTTTTTGCATGACTTGCAATTTCTTTTTGTTGAAAAGTTAGTATTTTAGGTAATATATTGTAGCAACTCTAGATACAGAATCCTCTCCTGAGCTTGTTTTCATTGTTGTTCACTTGTTTGTTTAGTGACTTGGCTAAGCAATTTATCAAAGTCTATTTCCCATGGAATGTGAAGCCTCCGATATCACTCCTCAGTGATGAAGCTCTGGGCACGTGCACAATTACGCCTTCTCTAATGAGGTCTGAACCCCAGTCTTTGGGAGAAACTCTCTTTCAAATTGTCCTTCCTTTAGTACTTTCCCTTAATTCTAGGTACCAAATACAGTTTTCTTATATATTTTTAATTAATTCATTAATTTTTTTTATATACTAGAGACAGGGTCTTGCTCTGTTACCCAGGCTGATTACAAACTCCTGACCTCAAGTGATGCTCCTGCCTCAGCCTCCTAAAATGCTGAGATTACAGGCATGAGCTGACACGCCCAGCCTCTTACATCTTATAGTTACTCTTTTATGAAAGTATAACAATTCTCTAACTTTTCCTTGTATAAATCACTGTATGGTTTCTATCTCCTGACTGGACTTGACCCAGAATGAGACAAAGGGGCATGGAGAAGTAGCCTCAAACCAAATGCCAGGGAAAAGAACATCATTCTCTAACTATTAGGACTAAAATCCTGTCAATGAGATTGAAGATCTTAGTGGTGAAATTTACTGGTATATGACAGCAGCCCATTTTCCTACACAATTTGATTAAAATAGCCAGAAGAAAGTCCAGTGAGGAAAGATGAAAGTGTTTCTTGTGGCAGGGTTTCTCTGGAAAACCAAAGGTTTGGGAATCTACCATTGTTAAGTGTCTCTATGAGACCAATAGATCAAAACAATTTTTTTTTTTGAGATGGAGTCTTGCTCTGTTGCCCAGGCTGGAGTGCAGTGGCATGATCTTTGCTCACTGCAACCTCCCACTCCCAGGTTCAAGTGATTCTCCTGCCTTAGCCTCCCGAGTAGCTGGGACTACAGGCGCACGCCACCATGCCTGGCTAATTTTTGTATTTTTTGGTAGAGACAGGGTTTAATTATGTTGCCCAGGCTGGTCTCGAACTCCTGACCTCAAGTGATCCACCTGCCTCGGACTCCCTGAGTGCCGGGAAAAAATTTTTTTTCAAGTTACTTTCAGTTACCTATACTAATAGGTTGCCTCCTCTCCTTCCTAAAGGTCATTGATATTAGAGTGAATGGTAGTTTGTTATTCTCAATCTTTTCTTCACCTTCCCCCACAGGAAGCTGGAAACCACGCCTTGTATATACCTAGTCCAAGCCCCCATTTTATATATAACTGAGGCCCAGGGACGTACAGTGACGTGCTGAAGATTACCTAGTTAGTTAGTAGGAAACAAAGATTACAAACAAGACTAACCGTTTTTCAGTCTGCTGCTGTACTATACCACCATTTAGAAGATTTGCCTTACAAAAGAAAGTCTAAAACGTGATTACAGTAAGAGCATGACAAAAGATAATTTTTCTTTAGATGTTTTAATATTTTATACTCTGAAATAACTAAAAGCACCTCCTAATGAAATCTAAGAAATTTATTCTCAATTAAGTATTTTAGCTGTGTCTAAAATTATTTATGGTTTCCTATTAATTTACAGTATATGAAAGCTGACTGCCCCAGTTATTTGCTGATTATTTATTTTAAAAATTCAAAATAACAATATTTGATATTATCATATATTATTTCCTAAAAATGAAGCTAATTAAATTGTGCAAGTTGTAAAAATATAAACCTTTTTACATTTGGCATGAACCCAATTTTTAAAATAATTCAATAAACAAATACAACTTACTAAATCTAATATACTCTAAATTTTACATATATCCTTTCCCCCTGCCCAACCCTACCATGGGATAGTAAGTAAATGCATTGGCTTCAGATTTATATTCTTCACCTAGATTCAAATCCTGTTCTGCCGCTGTGATCTTGGCAAGTTATTTGTGATCTTTTGCTTTAGTTTCTTCACTATGAAATAAGGCTAATGCCTATCAAGATATTTTTGTACATTAAATGAGATAATTTGGAAATAGTTCCTACTACATAGCAAGGATTTAATGTTAGTTTATGTGCAAAATTTCTTAAGATCATAAAGCGTTTTGGTTTGCTTTTTCTGAAACCTAGGTTGGTAAAGTGTCAGAATATACAGTTGGCTGATCAATGAATAGTTATCTCCTACATTCAGAGTAGCACTTATTTTGATCAATGACTACATAATAAAGGCAGACTCATTCAAAGAAAGACATCAAGGAATCATCTAGCAGCTTGGTTTAAAGGCAGTCTTTTAAATAGATAAAAACACCGAATTGGGAGGGGCTGGGAGTCTAAAGATTGCCTCATTTGACTCGAGGAAAGAATGATACTGACTCAGAAAGTGTGAAAATGCAAATTATTTGGTTTGGGCCGATTTGTAGAGATTTAAGGTTCTATTTCCCCACCCCCAACCCCACTCCATGATGTCCACCTGACTCAAGAACTCAGTAGAGAACAGGTGTATATGGTGATTATGGATTGCTGCTAAAACTGCAGTCCGCTGACCAGCAACACTGCATTACTTGGAATTTATTATAAATGCAAAATCTCAGCCACCCCCAAGGGACCTACTGAATCATAATCTGCATTTTAATATGATCCTGAGGGGATTCCTATTCACATAAAGTTACAGAAACCCTGGGTTACTCAATAGCTCTGGGGGAGGTAGTTTGTTACTGGGAGATTTCATATTTACTGACCACTTAAAATGCGCCAGGATCTTCTCTATATTATCTGCATTTAATCCTCAAGAACTCCATGGCCTGGGTATTTGATCCTCACGTTCAAGAGATGAGAAAACTGAGGGTCGTCTCCATGGAGAACAGAGGGGTTTGGTTTGGGGCCCAGGGAGGTCTGACTCCAAAGGCCAAACCTGGTTCCTCTGCCTGGGAGCTACCGAGGTTTTAAAGGCTGCACGACCCTGAGTTCAGGAGACAGGGGCTCCTGATGTCAGGGCGACAAATTCAGGGCAAAGAAGCGGACCTACGAGGCTGCCAAGCAGGCTCTCCCTTTTCCTTTGCGCAGGCCCGGGCAGCTCCAGGAAACACTGGCGACTCAGCCAAGGGTAGGAAGCGCCCAAGGGGCGGCCTTGCACTCGGCTGCCCGGACCCGAAGCTGCGAGCGCCGCCTGGAGCGAGGGGCGAGGCGGCGGTAGCCCATGACAGCTGCCCTTTACCTCTCCGGCTGCCATTCATGCTTAGTCCTCTTGCTGCCGCCGTAGGGACACGCTGGATTCCCTTCTGTCCTTACCCCGGCCGGGCACAGCCCCGGCAGTGGAGGACTGGAAAAGAGGAGCCGGCGGCGGCCGCAGCAGCAGGGAAACCGTCGCCAGGCCGTTGCTAAGGGCCGGGTCCGGAGAGTCGCTATTGTGACGTCACGACGCAGGGGACGTGCGTTCCGCAGCCCCGCCTGCGGGGAACCCAGTACTAGGAGGACAGTTGCGGACAGAGACCCCTGGCGGGGAAGGTGCATCGAGCCCCAGTCTCTTGCTCTGGGATCCTGCCAGTCTTCCGCAAAGCGACCTCCTGTCAGGATCCGAGTCACCACCACCTGGCAGGCTCTGTCCCTGCGGGAAGAGCAGGGAGAGGAGGTGGACTTATCTGGCATCCACGTCCCCTGGGTCCCGGAGAAAAGTCAAACACAAATGTTAGTTGAGGTCAGGGTAACATTTAACCAGTTCCAAATAATTAAATTTCAAAGCAGTCCGTGAACTTTTGGATTAGTGAAAATCCTAGGAGTGAAAAACATCTACATATTTACATCTTAATTCTTAACCTTAATAATAAGTTTGAATTTCCTTTCTGCTCGCCAAGCTTCCCCGCTTCTGTCACTGCCTCCCTTTCATCGTTAGTTTCAATCCATTTTTATTTATAATGGAAGAGAGCTGCAACGTGAATAAGGGGTTGATTTATTTATGGCTTTCTATAATTTGTTTAATTTTGAAGCAGTTACCTTTGAATCCTTGGAAATAACGTCAGAACAGGGTAGGAAGCATTCTGTCATGTAAGACTTCTCAGCCTAAATGTCCATTGACATTTTGGGCTGGTTGTATAATTCTCTGTTGTGGGGGTTCTGTCCCTGTGAACTGTTTTGTAGCATCCCTGGCCTCTGCTCACTAGAAGCAAGTAGCTTCTCAGAAGCAGACCCCACCCACTCCACCTCCAATCCTGACAGTCATAAATGTCTCCAGACATTGTGAAATATTCCCTGGGGGGCAAAATCGCAACTCTGTTGAGACCCACTGCTGTAATGAAAAGAGTCCTGGTTTTGGAGCCAGATATGTAGAACTTAATTCTAAATTTTCTGCTACTTACCAGCTTGATCCTGAATTAGTTTCTAAAACTTTCTGAGCCCCAGTTTCCTCTTTTCTAATGTAAGTTGTGAGAGTTGTCAAAATCAAAATAGAGTCACATGTATTAGAAAACCTGACAAGTGGAACTGGGGAAGGCCATGAAGGAGAGTTCTCATGCATGAATGCCTGATAATAAAACTATCACAAAATGCTGTGAAAACCACAACCTTGCACAAAGACCTCCACCTTACCCAAAAAGATACTTCTATGAGGACGTCTGTCCAGCAATTGTCTGTCCAACCTTGAACTGACGTCACCCTTGTTATTGATGCTTGGAGCCAAGGCTAATTACCTCAAAACAATTATGTAATCCTCTCCCTGTTTTTATTTTTTTTTTAAACTTTTTTTCCTTTAATTCCTTGAATATGCAAACAGTTTGCCATGGCACGCATATTCCTATTGCAATGCCCATTGCCGGGTAAATGTCATTTTCTTCTGTAGAGTTGAGGACTAAGCTCTGATTTTTTTATCTTGCCCAAATTCCTATCTAAGGGGTCTGGGGAGTCATGCCCTAGAAGCCATAAATTCTTATCAGATGGGTTTTATTTGACTCTATATATCATGGCTTACTTTCCAATCTGATTCTGGCATAGTATTATGAGACAAGGAAAAAAAATCAAAGTATTTAACCCCAAGATATATTTCCTTGCCATACCTTGAAATTGCCCTGCAAAGTCTCTTGTGGGAAAAATCTGCATTCTATAGAGAATCTCTTTTCCCCTTTATTTTCTTTCTTTCCTTTCCAAATCCAGGAGATAACCAGCTAAGAGCCAGGCACCCTTTTAGGTCTGACAAGACACATTTTACAACCTGCTCTCTCTCTGAGGTCTGCTATCTGAGAGCTTCCTCTGCACAATAAACTTGGTCTCCACAATATTTTATCTTAACCCCAACATTTCCTTTTTATTGATCCCAGGCCTTCAGATAAACTCAACCAATTGTCAACCAGAAAATGTTTAAATTTACATACTCATTGAGTTGTCCCACCTTTCTGAGCCAAACCAATGTATTTCTTATTTGATTGATATCTCATGCCTCCCTAAAATGTATAAAACCAAGTTGCACCTCAACCACCTTGGGCACATGTTCTCAGGACCTCCTGTGGGTCACTCATATTTGGCTCAGAATAAATCTCTAAAAATATTTTACAGAGTTTGACTCTTTTCGTCAACAGTCTACCTCTCTGTTGCTTGGGATGAAAAAATGATGCTACTAATTTTATAGTTAAAAGAATTAACAGTGCCTGGCAAATAAAAGAATGTATTCAATAAATGTTAGCTTTCTCTCTTCTAAGATTCCTATCTCAGCAGAGCTGGGTATCAGGGAATTCAGGCTTGGGGGCGTAAGTCAGAAACCCTATAACAAGGAAGGAGAAATAAATCAGAAACCCAGTTATAGTAACACTTGAACCTCTGTTTTCCTAAAACCCAGGGTAGGCAGACAATGATTCAAAATTGGAGGCATGTTGAAGTGTGTGTGATGACTCTGTGGCCCCAATGACAAAAGGAATTTGGAAGGATACAGGGGCAGAGAGTCAGATGTTATGCAGTCTATTAGTTCATTCTCACATTACTGTAAAGAACTACCTGAGACTGGGTAATTTATGAAGAAAAGAGGTTTAATTGACTCACAGTTCCATAGGCTGTACAGGAAGCATGGCTGGGGAGGCCTCAGGAAACACTATCATGTTGGAAGGGCAAAGGGGAAGCAAGTAGCTTCTTCACATGGCAGAGTAGGAGGGAGAGAGAGCGAAGAGGGAAGTGCTACACACGTTTAAACAAACAGATCTCATGAGAACTCACTATCATGAGAACGGCAAGGGGAAAATCCACCCCCATGATCCAATTACCTCTCACTAGGTACCTCCCCCAACATGGGGATTACAGTTCACCATGAAATTTGGAGGGGGACACAGAGCCACGTCATATCATGTGGAGAAAAAAAACTCCTTCCCAGGTACTCATTATTGCCTGAAATCCATTTCTAAGATCATGAAGGCCTTTATTTCACTACTGGCAGCTAGCAAATATTTCTCATGTAATAGGCCTCCAGTAAGCATTTGTTAAGTTGAATTAGAAACAAAGAACCCAAGGCAAACACCCTTGGGATAAGCATCACAGTGACTTGACTCAGGGAAGGTGATACCAGCTCCTCTTAGAAAAGTAGACTTTTGGATGACAAGTAGATTTTGTTTTCAAGTAGAAAGGGGGGGTCCATGATCTGGAGAGGGCAGCAGAATGGGAGAAATTTCTGGAGACCATATTGTCTGGTACCCAACTTTGTCTGAAGCCATCTATTTCATTATTTCCCTTTCAACATTTTGTTCCAATTATTTCAAGAATGTGTGCATAATAGGATCTATTTCTCTCCAATTTTAGCAATGAACATATTATCCTAAGCGCAATTTAATTTGTCCTTTGCTTTGGCTCTATGTATGTAAACAAGAGAGAAGATTCTTTCTGGTTGCTATTCCCAGGAAATAATTCATGATCATGGGTGATGGATACAGCTGGTATGAGTTTATTATAGAGTAAGCTCCCAAGAAACACCCTTCTATTGGGAAAATCATCACCAGCTGCAATGGCCTTGGAGCGTAGGCATTCTGAAGACCTTTTTGTTGAATATATATGTTTACACATGAATTTCATGTTCTGAAATTATTCCAATGCTATAATCTTGTTATTGACATTTATAAATCTGCATACGTGTTTTTGTTTATTTATTTATTTGTTATTTATTTATTTATTTTTTGTAGAGACAAAATCTCACTGTGTTGCTCAGGCTGGAGTGCAGTGGTGTGATCTTGACTCACTGCAACCTCCACCTCCCGGATTCAAGCAATCCTCCTGCCTCAGCCTCCCGAGTAGTTGGGACTACAGGTGCATGCCACCACGCCCAGCTAATTTCTTTTGTATTTTAGTAGAGATAGGGTTTCACCGTGTTGCTCAGGCTGGTCTTGAACTCCTGAGCTCAGGCAATCCGCCTGCCTTGGCCTCCCAAAGTGCTGGATTACAGGCGTGAGCCATCATACCTGGCTAATTTTTGTATTTTTAGTAGAGACAGGGTTTTGCCATGTTGGCCAGGCTGGTCTGAAACTCCAGGCCTAAAGTGATCCACCTGCCATAGCCTCCTAAAGTTCTGGGATTACAGGCATGAGCCACTGTGCCCGACCCATATGTGTGTTTTAGACAGAAACACTTTGTTTCCCTTAATGAATTGGCATGAACTAATCAATTATTGGGTTTCTTTTTTTGTATCAGCTTACAGGAACCTCAAAACTAAGATTTGTGCTCAGTTGAAATAAATATTCATAGCCTTTTAAAAATTTATCTTGTTAATTCTCTTTATTAGGAATATGACTTCTTCTTTTAATGGTTCAATTAGGCCTGTCTTATTGGATGAGCTCTAAGCCCTTTGGAAATGGGCTTTTATATATTTGAAATATATATATATTTCAATTTTGTATAAAGGAAATAAACTATATATTTTAATACCATAACCTATAGTTATGCAAATAATATATAGTTTATTGTTTATTCTGTTTTATTATATATTATTTTAAGCATTATGTTATTATTATACATTTAATCTATGTCTTTATGGATGACCCTTAGTTTCATAATTCGGAGGATTCCTGGAATTTATATTTGTGTGTTTAGAAAATGTTCCAGTAAATACAGTGAAAACAACAAGAAGCCAAAGATCAAAACAACATTTTTCTATTTATTGAGTTATTGTGAACATATTTTAATCCTTAAATTTCCTGAAAGACAAAAATGAAGGAAATTTAGGGAATCTTTAAAAATTATACGTACGAGGGCAGAGTAAAATTATAGAGTTAAATGGTGCACTGTGCTGACCTCAGTCTCAAAACAAAATTGCTTAGGTTTCAGTGATTTAAGAATGCTTGAGAATTTGAGCTATTAACTATTTCTCAGACATTCTCTAATTGAAATAATGTAGCAATTGATTCTTCTAATAACTAAATGAGAAAATGGAACTTTAGAGCTTGGAGGTATTAGCATGTTATGAAATAATGGATTAATTTGCTGTTTGTCACTAGAGGGGGCTTTAGGAAAGTTTTAAGCTCCATCCCTGTGAGGAAAGCAGCCATGCCAAGGCAATATTACCTACAAATCTTATTCAAGCAATGTAACGTGCAACTGACAAACATTTTAAAAAGTGACTCCAGGGGAGGGGCAGAGTGAGATAGCTGAATAGAAGGCTCCGTCAATCATCCCTTCTCAGGGTGTCAAGCTCACCTAGCTTGACAACTATCTACACAAAGGGAGTAATCTTCATAGGAACCAAAAATCAAGGGAGCACTCTCAGTGCCTGGCTTTGATTTCACATGACTGAAAGAGGCACCAAAGAGGGTAGGAAAGACAGTCTTAAATTGCTGATGCCATCCCTCTCTCCTCCCCCATTCCCCAGAAGCAGCTGCCTGTTGGAGAGAATCTCTGTGCTTCAGAGAGGGGGAGGACAGCGGGCATGAGGCTTTGCATTAGACTCAGTGCTGCCCCATCACAGCAGAAAGCAAACCGAGCTGTACTCAGCTGATGCCTATCCATGGAGGGGGCATTTGGACCGGCCCAAGGCAGAGGGTGATTGCCCATTCCAGCAATTGGAGCTTGAGTTCTGGCAAGCCTTGCCACTGTGGGCTGGAGGCACTGGGGCCCTAAGTGAACTTGAGGGGCAGTTTAGGCCACAAGAACTGCAATTCCTATGCGAGTCCTAGTGTTGCGCTGGGCTCGGAGCCAGTAGATTGGGTTGGAGGGTGGGACATACGACCTATTAAGATACCAGCTGGGGAAGCTAAGAGAGTGCTTGCACCTCTCCCTCTTTGTCCCCCCTCACCAACCCCAGGCTACACAGCTGATGAAGAATGCATCAGAGTATCTTAATAGCAGAATTGATCAAGCAGAAGAAAGAATTAGGGAGCTTGAAGACAGGCTATTTGAAAATACACAGTCAGAGGAGACAAAAGAAAAACGAATAAAAAAAAGAAACATGCTTACAAGATCTAGAAAATAGCCTCAAAAGGGAAAATCTACGAGTGATTGGCCTTAAAGATGAGGCAGAAAAAGAGATAGGCATAGAAAGTTTCTTCGAATAAATAATAAAAGAGAAGTTTCGAAACCTAGAGAAAGATGTCACTATCCAAGTACAAGAAGGCTACAGAACACCAAGCAGATTTAATCCAAAGAAAACTACTTCAAGGCATATAATAATCAAGCCCCCAAAGGTCAAGCATAAAGAAAGAATCCTAAAAGCAGCAAGAAAAAGAAACAAGTAACATACACTAGAGCTCCAATACATCTGGCAGCAGACTTTTCAGTGGAAACCTTACAGGCCGGGAGAGAGTGGCATGACATATTTAAAATACTGAAGAAAAAAGACTTTTACCCTAGAATTGTATATCCAGTGAAAATATTCTTCAAACGTGAAGGAGAAATAAAGACCTTGCCAGATAAACAAAAGCGGAGGGATTTCATCAACACAAGACTTGTCTTACAAGTACTCCCCTAAAGAGAGCACCTCAATCAGAAAGAAGTGGGCATTAATGAGCAATAAGAAATCATCTGAAGGGACAAAACTCACTGGTATTAGTCAATATACAGGAAAACACAGAAAATTATGACACTGTAACTGTAGAGTGTAAAGTACCCTAAGTAGAAAGACTAAAAGATGAAATAAAAAATAATAATTACAAGTTTTCAAGACATAGACTGTACAATAAGATATAAATAGATGCAACAAAAAGTTAAAAAGCTGGGGGATGAAGTTAAAGTGTAGAATTTTTATTGCTTTTTTTTTTGCTTGTTAGTTTGTTTATGCAAGCAGTGTTAAGTTATTAGCTTAAAATAATTAATGATAATAAATACAAGATAGTATTTGCAAGCCTCATGGTAACCTCAAATCAAAAAACATACAACAGATACACAAAAAATAGAAAGCAAGAAATTAAATACTACCACCAGAGAAAATAAATTACCTTCACTAAAAGGAAGACAGGAAGGAAGGAAAGAAGGGAGCAAAGACCACAGAACAATCAGAAAATAAATAACAAAATGAGAGGAGTAACTCCTTACTTGTCAATAATAACATTGAATGTAGAAGGTCTAAACTTTCCAATCAAAAAACATAGACTGGCTGAATGGATAAAAAAAAAAAAAAGACCCAATGATCTGTGGCTGCAAGAAACACACTTCACCTATAATGACACACAAAAACTAAAACTAAAGTGATGGAAAAAGATTCTCCATGTCAATGGAAACCAAAAAAGAGCAGAAGTAGCTATACTTACATCAGACAAAATAGATTTTAAGACAAAAACTTAAGAAGAGACAAAGAAGGCCATTATATAATAATAAAGGGGTCAATTCAGTGAGAGGATGTAACAGTTGTAAACATATATGCCCCCAACACTGTAGTGCCTGGATATATAAAGCAAATATTATTAGTATTAAAGAGATAGCCTCCAATACAATAATAGCTGGAGACTTCAACACCTCACTTTCAGCACTAGGCAGATCTTCCAGACAAAAAAAAAAAAAAATCAAAAACGTATTTAATCTGTGCTATAGACCAAATGGGCCTAATAGATATATACAGAACATGTTATCCAATGGCCGTAGAATACAGATTTTTTTTCTTCATCACATAGATCACTCTGAAGGACAGACCATATATTAGGTCACAAAACAAGTCTTAAAACATTTTTTTTGTTTTTTTCCTTTGAGACGGAGTCTTGCTTTGTCACCCAGGCTGGAGTACAGTGGCGCAATCTCGGCTCACTGCAAGCTCCGCCTCCTGGGTTCACGCCATTCTCCTGCTCAGCCTCCCAAGTAGCTGGGACTACAGGCACCCGCCACTTTGCTTGGCTAATTTTTTGTATTTTTAGTAGAGACGGGGTTTCACCACATTAGCCAGGATGGTCTCAATCTCCTGACCTCGTGATCCACCCGCCTTGGCCTCCCAAAGTGCTGGGATTACAGGCGTGAGCCACCGCACCCGGCCTCAGGTCTTAAAACATTTGAAAAGTTGAAATGATATCTTCTCTGGCCACAATGAAATAAGACTAGAAATCAATAACAAAAGGAATTTTGGAAACCATACAAATACATGAAAATTAAACAATATGCTTTTGAATGACCAATGGGTCAAAAAAGAGATTAAGAGGGAAATTGAAAAATTTCTTAAAACAAATGATAATGGGCCACAATATGATAATGGGCCTCCAAAATGGTATTGGAGGCTATCTCTTTGTAAAACCTACAAGACACAATGAAAGTGCTACTAACAGGGAAGTTTATAGTTATAAGCACCTACATCAAAAAAGAGGAAAAACTTCAAATAACCTAATAATGCATCTTAAATAGAAATGCAAGAGCAAATCTAACCTAAAAGTAGTAGAAGAGAAGAAACAGTACAGATCAGAGCAGAAATAAATGAAATGGAAATGAAGGAAAAAATACAAAAGATGAGTGAAATAGTTGATTTTTTTGAAAAGATAAAATTGACAAACTTTTAGTCAAACATAAGAAAAAACAGAAGATGGATAAAATTAGAAATGAAAAAGGAGACATTACAACAGATACTGCAGAAATTCAAAAGATCATTACTGGCTACTGTGAGCAACTATAAGACAATAAATTGGAAAATCCAGTAGAAATGGATAAATTCCTAGATATAGACTACCTACCAAGATTGAACCATGAAGAAATCCAAAACCTTAACAGTCAAATAACAAGTAATGAGATCAAAGCCTTAATAAAAAGTCTGGCCAGGCATGGTGGCTCATGCCTGTAATCCCAGCACTTTGGGAGGCCAAGGCGGGTGGATGACCTGAGGTCAGGAGTTCAAGACCAGCCTGGCTAACATGGTGAAACCCTGTCTGTACCAAAAATACAAAAATTAGCTGGGCATGATTGTGCATGCCTGTAATCCCAGCTACTCAGGAGGCTGAGGCAGAAGAATCGCTTGAACCCGGGAGGCGAAGGCTTCAGTGAGCCAAGTTCGTGCCACTGCACTCCAGCCTGGGCAACAGAGTGAGACTTCATCTCAAAAAAAAAAAAAAAAGTCTCCCAGTAAAGAAAAGCCCAGGACTTGATGGTTTCACTGCTGAATTCCAGCAAACATTTAAAGAAGAACGAATGCCAATTATTTCCAGAAAATCAAGGAGGAGGAAATACTTGCAAACTCATTCTACAAGGCCAGTCTTGCTCTGATTCCAATAACAAAGATAAATCAAAGAAAGAAAACTCCAGGCCAATATCTCTGGAGAATATTAATGCAAAAATCTTTGATAAAATACTAGTAAATTAAATTTAACAACACATTAAAAATATTATTAACCATGACCAAGTGGGATATATTCCTGGATGCAAGGATGGTTCAACATACACAAAGCAACCAATGTGATACATTGTATCAACAGGATGAAGGACAAAAACCATATGATCATTTAAATTGATGCTGAAAAAGCATTTGATAAAATTCAACATCACTTCATGGTAAAAGTCTTCAAAAAACTTGGTGTAGAAGAAACATACCTTAACATAATGAAAGCAATATATGACAGACAGACAGCTAATATGCTGAATGGGGAAAAACTGAAAGCATTTTCTCTACAATCTGGAACATTACAAGGATGCCCACTTTCACCACTGTTATTCAACATAATTCTAGAAGTCCTAGCTAGAGTGATCAGACAAGAAAAAGAAAGAAAGGGCATCTAAATTGGAAAGGAAGTCAAATTATCCTTGTTTGCAGATGATATGATGTTATATTTGGAAAAATCTAAAGACTGAATAAAAAAACTGTTAGAACTGAGATATATATATTCAGCAAATTTGTAGGATACAAAATCAACATACAAAAATCAGTAGCATTTCTATATGCCAACAGTGAACAATCCAAAAAAGAAATCAAGAAATCCCATTTACAATAGATTGTAAATTTTTACAGGCTAATTTTTTAAATTATACTTTAACTTCTGGGATACATGTGCAGAACGTGCAGGTTTGTTACAGAGGTATACATGTGCCATAGTGGTTTGCTCCACTCATTAACCCGTCATCTACATTAGGTATTTCTCCTACTGCTATCCCTCCCCTTGTCACCCATGCCCTGACAGTCCCTGGTGCGTGATATTCCCCTCCCTGTGTCCATGTGTTCTCATTATTTGACTCCTATTTATGAGTGAGAACATGCAGTGTTTGGTTTTCTGTTCCTGTGTTAGTTTGCTGAGAATGATGGTTTCCAGCTTCATCCATGTTCCTGCAAAGGACATGAACTCATCATTTTTTATGGCTGCATAGTATTCCATGGTGTATATGTGTCACATTTTCTTTATCCAGTCTATCATTGATGGGCATTTGGGCTGGTTCCAAGTCTTTGCTGTTGTGAATAGTGCTACAATAAACAAACGTGTGCATGTGTCTTTATAGTAGAATGATTTATAATCCTTTGGGTATATACCCAGTAATGGGATTGCTGGGTCAAATGGTATTTCTGGTTCTAGATCCTTGAGGAATTGCCACACACAAATGGTTGAACTCATTTATACTCCCACCAACAGTGTAAAAGCGTTCCTATTTCTCCACATCCTCTCCAGCATCTGTTGTTTCTTGACTTTTTAATGATCACCATTCTAACTGGCATGAGATGGTATCTCATTGTGGTTTTGATTTGCCTTTCTCTAATGACCAGTGATGATTAGCTTTTTTTCATATATTTGTTGGCTGCATAAATGTCTTCTTTTGAAAAGTGTCTGTTCATATCTTTTGCCCACTTTTTGATAGGGTTGTTTTTTTCCTGTAAATTTGTTTAAGTTCCTTGTAGATTCTGGATATTAGCCTTTTGTCAGATGGATAGATTGCAAAATTTTTCTCCCAATATGTAGGTTGCCTGTTCACTCTGATGATAGTTTATTCTGCTGTGCAGAAGTCAGATAATGAGAACACATGGACACAGGGAGGGGAATATCACACACCAGGGACTGTCGGGGCATGGGTGACAAGGGGAGGGATAGCATTAGGAGAAATACCTAATGTAGATGACGGGTTAATGGGTGGAGCAAACCACCATGGCACATGTATACCTCTGTAACAAACCTGCACGTTCTGCACGTTCTTTAGTAGATCCTATTTGTTAATTTGGGCTTTTGTTGCCATTGCGTTTGGTATTTTAGCCATGAAGTCTTTGTCCATGCCTGTGTCCTGAATGGTATTGCCTAGGTTTTCTTCTAGGGTTTTTATGGTTTTAGGTCTTACATTTAAATCTTTAATCCATCTTGAGTTAAGTTTTGTATAAGGTGTAAGGAAGGGGTCCAGTTTCAGTTTTCTGCATATGGCTAGCTAGTTTTCCCAACACCATTTATTAAATAGGGAATCCTTTCCTCAGTGCTTGCTTTTGTCATGTTTGTCAAGGTCGGATTATTCTATATGTGTGGGGTTATTTCTGAGGCCTCTGTTCTGTTCCATTGGTCTATTTACCTGTTTTGGTACCAGTACCATGCTCTTTTGGTTACTGTAGCCCTGTAGTGTAGTTTGAAGTCAGATAGTGTGATGCCTCCAGCTTTGTTCTTTTTGCTTAGGATTGTCTCGACTATATGGGCTGTTTTTTGGTTCCATATGAAATTTAAAGTAGTATTTTCTAATTCTGTGAAGAAAGTCAATGGTAGCTTGATGGGGATAGCATTGAATCTATAAATTATTTTGGGCAGTATGGCCATTTTCACAATATTGATTCTTCCTATCCATGAGCATGGAATGGTTTTCCATTTGTTTGTGTCGTCTCTTATTTGCTTGAGCAGTGGTTTGTAGTTCTCCTTGAAGAGGTCCTTCACATCCCTTGTAACTTGTATTCCTAAGTATTTTGTACTCTTTGTGGCATTTGTGAATGGGAGTTCACTCATGATTTGGCTCTCTGTTTGTCTATTATTGGTGTATAGGAAGGCTTGTGATTTTTGCACATTGATTTTGTATCCAGAGACTTTGCTGAAGTTGCTTATCAGCTTAGGAGTTTTAGGGCTGAGACAGTAGGGTTTTCTAAATATACAATCATGTCATCTGCAAACAGAGATAACTTGACTTCCTCTCTTCCTATTTGAATATCCTTTATTTCTTTCTCTTGCCTGATTGCCTTGGCCAGAGCTTCCAATACTATGTTGAATAGCAGTGGTGAGAGAGGGCATCCTTGTCTTGTGCCAGTTTTCAAAGGGAATGCTTCCAGCTTTTGCCCTTTCAGTGTGATATTGGATGTGGATTTGTCATAAATAGCTTTTATTATTTTGAGATACATCCTATCAACACCTAGTTTATTGAGAGTTTTTAGCATGAAGGGCTGTTGTCGAAGGCCTTTTCTGCATCTATTGAGATAATCCTGTGGTTTCTGTCATTGGTTCTGTTTATGTGATGAATTACATTTATTGATTTGGGTATGTTGAATGAGCTTGCATCCCAGGGATGAAGCCGACTTGATTGTGGTGGATAAGCTTTTTAATGTGCTGCTGGATTCAGTTTGCTATTGAGGATTTTCGCATCAATGTTCATCAGGGATATTGGCCTGAAATTGTCTTTTTTTTTGTTATGTCTCTGCCAGGTTTTGGTATCAGGATGGCACTGGCCTCATAAAATGAGTTAGGGAAGAGTCCCTGTTTTTCTGTTGTTTGGAATATTTTCAGTAGGAATGGTACCAGTTCCTCTTTGTACCTCTGGTAGGATACAGCTGTGAATCCATCTAGTCCTGAGCTTTTTTTGGTTGGTAAACTATTAATTACTGCCTCAATTTCAGAACCTGTTATTGGTCTATTCAGGAATTCGACTTCTTCCTGGTTTAGTCTTGGGGGGCTGTACATATCCAGGAATTTATCCATTTCTTCTAGATGTTCTAGCTTGTTGCATAGATGTGTTTATAGTATTCTCTGATGGTAGTTTGTGTTTCTGTGGGATCAGTGGTTATATCCCCTTTATCACTTTTTCTTGCATCTATTTGATTCTTCCCTCTTTTCTTCTTTATTAGTCTGGCTAGTGGTCTACCTATTTTGTTAATCTTTTCAAAAAAAAACAGCTCCTGGATTCATTGATTTTTTTGACGGTTTTTTCGTGTCTGTATCGCCTTCATTTCTGCTCTGATCTTAGTTATTTCTTGTCTTCTGCTAGCTTTTGAGTTTGTTTGCTCTTGCTTCTCTAGTTCTTTTTGTGATGTTAGGGTGTTGATTTTAGATCTTTCCTGCTTTCTTCTGTGGGCATTTAGTGCTATAAATCTCCCTCTAAACACTGCTTTAGCTGTGTCCCAGAGATTCTGATACATTGTGTCTTTGTTCTCACTGGTTTCAAAGAACTTCTTTATTTCTGCCATAATTTCATTATTTACCCAGTAGTCATTCAGGAGCAGGTTGTTCAGTTTCCATGTAGTTGTGTGGTTCAGAGTGAGTTTCTTAATCCTGAGTTCCAATTTGATTGCACTGTGGTCTGAGAGACTGTTTGTTATGATTTCCATTCTTTTGCATTTGCTAAGGAGTGTTTTACTTCCAATTATGTGGTCAATTTTAGAATAAGTGCTACGTGGTGCTGAGAAGAATGTATATTCTGTTGATTTGGGGTGGAGAGTTTTGTAGATGTCTATTAGGTCTGCTTGGTCCAGAGCCGTGTTCAAGTCTTGAATATCCTCGTTAATTTTCTGTCTCATGGATCTGTCTAATATTGACAGTGGGGTGTTAAAGTCTCCCACTATTATTGTGTGGGAGTCTAAGTCTCTTTGTAGGTCTCTAAGAACTTGCTTTATGAATCTGGGTGCTTCTGTATTGGGTGCGTATGGATTTAGGATAGTTAGCTTTTTGTTTGTTTGTTTCATTGATCCCTTTACCGTTGTGTAATGCCCTTCTTTGTGTTTCTTTATCTTTGTTGGTTTAAAGTCTGTTTTATCAGAGACTAGGATGGCAACCCTTGCTTTTTTTGCTTTCCATTTGCTTGGTAAATCTTCCTCCATCCCTTTATTTTAAGCCTATGTGTGTCTTTGGATGTGAGATGGACCTCCTGAGTACAGCACACTAAAAGGGCCTCAACTCTTTATCCAGTTTGCAAGTCTGTGTCTTTTAATTGGGGCATTTAGCCTGTTTACATTTAAGGTTAATATTTTTATTTGTGAATTTGATCTTTTCATTACGTTGCTAGCTGGTTATTTTGCCTGTTAGTTGATGCAGTTTCTTCTTAGTGTCGACGGTCTTTACATTTTGGTATGTTTTTGCAGTGGATGGTAACGGTTTTTCCTTTCTCTATTTAGTGCTTCCTTCAAGAGCTCTTGTAAGGCAAGCTTGGTGGTGAAAAAGTCTTTCAGCATTTGCTTGTCTGTAAAGGATTTTATTTTTCCTTCATATATGGAGCTTAGTTTGGCTGGATATGAAATTCTGGGTTGAAAATTCCTTTCTTTAAGAATATTGGCCCCCACGCTCTTCTGGCTTGTAGCGTTTCTGCAGAATGATCTGTTGTTAGTCTGATGGGCTTCCCTTTGTGGATAACCTGGCCTTTCTCTCTGGCTGCCCTTAATATTTTTTCCTTCATTTCAACCTTGGTGAATCTGACAATTATGTGTCTTGGGGTTGGTCTTCTCGAGGAGTATCTTTGTGGTGTTCTCTGTATTTCCCAAATTTGAATGTTGGCCTGTTTTGCTAGGTTGCAGAAGTTCTCCTGGATAATATCCTGAAGTGTGTTTTCCAACTTGGTTCCATTCTTCCTGTCACTTTCAGGAACTCCAATCAAACGTAGGTTTGGTCTTTTCACATAGTCTCATATATCTTCGAGGCTTTGTTCATTCGTTTTCATTCTTTTTTTTTCTAATCTTGTCTTCACACTTTATTTCATAAGTTGTTCTTCAATCTCTGGTATCCTTTCTTCTGCTTGATCAATTCAGCTATTGATACTTGTGTATACTTCACGAAGTTCTCGTGCTGTGTTTTTCAGGTCCATCAGGTCATTTATGTTCATCTCTAAACTGATTACTCTAGTTAGCAATTCCTCTAACCTTTTATCAACGTTCTTAGCTTCCTTGCAGTGGTTTAGAACATGCTCCTTTAGCTCAGAGGAGTTTGTTATTACCCACCTTCTGAAGCCTACTTCTGTCAATTCGTGAAACTCATTCTTTGTCCAGTTTTGTTCCTTTGCTGGCAAGGAGTTGTGATCTTTTGAAGGAGAAGAGGCATTCTGGATTTTGGAATTTTCAGCCCTTTTGAAGTGGTTTTTCCTCATCTTCATGAATTTATCTACCTTTGGTCTTTGCTGTTGGTGATCTTCGATGGGGTTTTTGTGTGGTCGTCCTTTTTGTTGATGTTGACACTATTGCTTTCTTTTTATTAGTTTTCCTTCTAACAGTCAGGACCCTCTTCTGCAGGCCTTCTGGAGTTTTCTGGAGGCTCACTCCAGACCCTGTTTGCCTGGGTATCACCAGTGGAGGCTGCAGAGCAGCAAAGATTGCTGCCTTCTCCTTCCTCTGGAAGTTTTGTCCCAGAGGGGCACCTGCCAGATGCCAGCTGGAGCTCTCCTGTATGAGGTGTCTGTTGACCCCTGCTAGAAGGTGTCTCTCTGTCAGGAGGCACTAGGATTAGGGACCCACTTGAGGAGGCACTCTGTCCCCTAGCAGAGCTCAAGCACTGTGCTGGGAGATCTGCTGCTCTCTTCAGAGCTGGCAGACAGGAACACTTAAGTCTACTGAAGCTGTGCCCAGAGCTACCCCTTCCCTCAGGTGCTCTGTCCCAGGGAGATGGGAGTTTTATCTATAAGCACCTGACTGAGGCTGCTGCCTTTTGTTCAGAGATGCCCTACCTAGAGAGGAGGAATCTAGAGAGGCAATCTGCTACAGTGACTTTGTGGTGTTGCGGTGGGCTCTGCCCAGTCCGAACTTCCTGGCAGATTTGTTTATGTTGTGAGGAGCAAACCACCTACTCAAGCCTCAATAATGGCAGTCACCCCTCCGCTCATCAAGCTGGAGCGTCCCAGGTCGTCTTTAGACTGCTGTGCTGGCAGGGACAATTTCAAGCCAGTGGATCTTAGCTTGTTGGGCTCTGTAGGGTGGGATCTGCTAAGCAAGACCACTTGCCTCCCTAGCTTCAGCCCCTTTTCCAGGGGAGTGAACGGTTCTGTCTTGCTGGCATTCCAGGCACCACTGGGGTACAAAAAAAAAAAAAACCAAACCAAAACAAAACAAAACTCCTGCAGCTAGCTCAGTGTCTGCTCAAATGGCCACCCAGTTTTGTGCTTGAAACCCAGGGCCCTGGTGGTATAGGCACCCAAGGGAATCTCCTGGTCTGTGGGTTGTGAAGACCATAGGAAAAGCATTGTATCTGGCCTGGATAGCACTGTCCCTCACGGCACAGTCCCTCATGGCTTCCCTTGGTTAGGGGAGGGAGTTCTCCAACCTCATGTGCTCCCTGGGTGAGGCAATGCCCCATCTTTCTTCTGCTTGCTCTCTGTGGGCAGCCCCCACAGTCTAACCAGTTCCAATGAGATGAACTGCGTACTTCAGTTGGAAATGCAGAAATCACCCACCTTCTGCATTGGTCTCGCTGGGAGCTGCAGACTGGAGCTGTTCCTATTTGGCCATCTTGCCAGCCATCCGTCTAGTACTTACAGGCTAATTTTTGCAAGTCAATTTTACAATAGCTTATAAATCCCAATTACAATAGCTACAAATAAAATACAATATCTAGCAACTAATTTGTCCAAAGAACTGAAAGATATCTGTAGTGAAAACTATAAAAGAAATTGATGAAAGAAATTGAAGAAGACACCAAAAAATGAAAAGATATTCCATGTTGATGGATCAGAAAAATTGATATTGTTAAAATGTCTATACTACTGAAAACAATCTACAGATTCAATACAATCTCTATCAAAATACCAATGACATTCTTCACATAAATAGAAAAAACCATCCTAAAATGTATATGGAACTACAAAAGACCCAGAATAGCCAGAGCTATCCTAAGCAAAAAGAACGAAACTGGAGCAATCACATAATCTGACTTCAAATTATACTACAGAGCTATAGTAACCAAAATAGCATGATTCTGGCATAAAAGCAGACACATAGACTGGTGGAACCGAACAAAGAGCCCAGAAATAAATCCATATGTTTATGCTAACTTATTTTCAACAAAGGTTTCAAGAACACACATTGGGAAATTGACAGTCTCTTCAATAAATGGTTCTGGGAAAACAGGTTATCCATGTGCAGAGAATGAAACTAGACACCTATCTCTCACCATATAACAAAATCAAGTCAAAATGCATTTAAGTAATAAATCTAACACCTCAAACTATGAAACTACTACAAGAAAACATTGGGGAAACACCAGGACATTGGTCTGGGCAAAGACTTTTTGGGCAATACCCCATTAGCACAGGCAACCAGAGCAAATATAGACAAATGGGATTACATCAATTTATAAAGCTTCTGCACAGCAAAGGAAAAATAAAGTGAAGAGACAACCCACAGAATGGGAGAAAAGATTTGCACACTATTCCTCTGACAAGGGATTAATAACTAGAATATCTAAGGAGTTCAAACAACTCAATAAGAAAAAAAAATCTAATAAACTAAGTAAAAAGTGTGCAGAATATCTGAATAGGCATTTCTCAAAAGAAGACATACAAATGGCAAACAGATATATGAAAGTATACTCTGGGCAAAGATTTCATCAAAGACACCAGAAGCAATTGCAACAAAAGCAAAAATTGACAAAAGTAATCTAATTAAAGAGCTTCTGCACAGCAAAATAAATTATCAACAGAGTAAACAGGCAGCCTACAGAATGACAGGAAATTTTTGCAAACTATGCATCTGACAAAGATCTAATATTCAGCATCTATTAGGAATTTAAACAAATTTATAAGAAAAAAATCAAAGAACCTCATTAAAAAGTGGGCAAAAGACATGAACAGATACTTCTCAAAAGAAGACATTCATGTGGTCAACAAGCATATGAAAAAAAGCTCAACATCACTGATCATTAGAGAAATGCAAATCAAATCAAAATCACAGTGAGATACCATCTCACACCAGTCAGAATGGCAATTATTAGAAAGTCAAAAAATAACAGATGCCAGCAAGGTTGTAGAGAAAAAGGAACACTTGTACACTGTTGGTGGGAGTGTAAATGAGTTCAACTATTGTGGAAGACAGTGTGGAGATTCCTCAAAGACCTGATATCATTCAATCCAGCAATATCATTACTATATATACCCAAAGGAATATAAGTCATTCTATTATAAAGATACATGCATGCATATGTTTACTGCAGCACTATTCGTGATAGCAAAGACATGGAATCAACCCAAATGCCCATCAATGATAGACTGCATAAAGAATGTGGACATGTACACCATGGAATACTATTCGGCCATAAAAAGAACAAGATGATGTCCTTTGTAGGAATGTGGATGGAGCTAGAGGCCATTATCCTTAGCAAACTAATGCAAGAACAGAAAAACAAATATCACATGTTCTCACTTATAAGTAGGAGCTAAATGATAACACATGGACCCATAGAGGGGAACAACACATACCGGGGCTTATTGGAGGGTGGAGGCAGGGAGGAGGGAGAGAATCAGGAAAAATAACTAAGGATACTCAGCTTAATACCTGGGTGATGAAATAATTGGTACAACAAACCCCATGACACACGTGTACCTATGTAACAAGCCTATGATTCCTGCACATGTACCCCTGAACTTAAAATAAACGTTAAACAAAGTATGCTCAACATCACTAATCATTAGAGAAATGCAAGTCAAAACTGCAATGAGCTATCATCTCTCCTCAGTTAAAATGGCTTTTATCTGAAAGATAGGTAGTGACATATGCTGGCAAGGAGGTGGAGTAAAGGGAACCCTTGTACCTTATTGGTGGGAATGTAAATTAGTACAGCCTCTATGAAGAACAGTTTGAACGTCCAGCAAAAAACTAAAAATACTGCTACCATATAAATCAGCAATCCCACTGCAGCATATATACCCAAAAGAAAGGAAATCAGGATATCGAGGAGATATCTGCACTCCGAAGTTTGTTGCAGTACTATATACAATAGCCAAGATTTGGAAACAACTTAAGTGTCCATCAAAAGATGAATGGATAGGCCGGGTGTGGTGGCTCATGCCTGTAATCCCAGCACTTTGGGAGGCCGAGGCGGGTGGATCACGAGGTCAGGAGATCGAGACCATCCTGGCTAACACGGTGAAACCCTGTCTCTACTAAAAATATAAAAAATTAGCTGGGCGTGGTGGTGGGCACCTGTAGTCTCAGCTACTCAGGAGGCTGAGGCAGGAGAATGGCGTGAACCCAGGAGGCAGAGCTTGCAGTGAGCGAAGATCGCGCCACTGCACTCCAGCCTGGGCGACAGAGCGAGACTCCGTTCAAAAAAAAAAAAAAAAGATGAATGGATAGGCCGGGCGTGGTGGCTCATGCCTGTAATCCCAGCACTTTGGAGTCCTAGATGGGCAGATCACTTGAGGTCAGGAGTTCAAAAGCAATCTGATCAACATGGTGAAACCCTGTCTCTACTAAAAATATACACACACACAAAAAATTAGCTGTGGGTGGTGGCAGGCACCTGTAATCCCAGCTACTCAGGAGGCTGAGGCAGGAGAATTGCTTGAACCCAGGAGGCGGAGGTTGCAGTGAACTGAGATCGCACCAGTTGTACTCCAGCCTGGGTGACAGAGCGAGACTCTGTCTCAACAACAACAACAAAAAGATGACTGGATAAAGAAAATGTACATATACACAATGCAGTGCTATTCAGTCATAAAAAAGAATGAGATTTTGTTATTTGCAACAACATGGATAGAACTAGATGTCATTATATTAACTGAAATACACCAGGCGGCTGGGCGCGGTGGCTCACGCTTGTAATCCCAGCACTTTGGGAGGCTGAGGCGGGCGAATCACGAGGTCAGGAGATCGAGACCACGGTGAAACCCCGTCTCTACTAAAAATACAAAAAAATTAGCCGGGCGTGAAGGCGGGCGCCTGTAGTCCCAGCTACTCGGAGAGGCTGAGGCAGGAGAATGGCGTGAACCCGGGAGGCGGAGCTTGCAGTGAGCCGAGATTGCGCCACTGCACTCCAGCCTGGGTGAGAGAGCGAGACTCCATCTCAAAAAAAAAAAGAAAGAAAAAAAAGAAATACACCAGGCATGGAAAGAAAAACTTCATATATTTTCACTCATTTGTGATCTAAAAATCAAAACAATTGAACTCATGGAGACAGAGAGTATAAGGATGGTTACCAGAGACTGGGAAGAGTAACAGGATTGGAGGGGGAAGTGGGGATGGTTAATGAGTACAAAAATTAGTTAGAAAGAATGAATAAGGCCCCATATTTGCTAGCACAAAAGGGTGACTATAGTAAAAAATAATTTAATTGTCATTTTAAAATAACTATGTGAAAGGAAAGTAAATCTCAGGACCCCAAAATCACTAAGCCAAAGGGAAGACTCAAGCTGGAAACTGCATCAGGCAAACCTGCCACCCAATTTATTTCTAAATAAGACAGCTACAAAGACAAAAAAGCTACACACCTGCCTCACAATTTGTCCACTTGGAAATTCCTTGTGGGACCCAAGATCTTTACCCTAAAATAGCTCTGTTGAATTTTATCCCAACAATGTAAATAATAGCTTATCTTCCCAGGTACAGGACAAAGGACAGAACTCTAAGTCATCCCTCTGCTCCTGTGAGACATGTGAATATCTGATTGCTTCCTCTGATGTAAAAATGCGGATCACTGAGCTAGAGAAGGCATAAGGGATTGTTTTTCTATCCCCCTCACATGTACATTTTGTAATTGACGAAAGGCTGATCAAAGATTCAGGAGAATGCAACCACTTGTCTCATCTATCTACACCTTTTAAAAATTTCTTCCTCTTTCCCCTTTAAAATATTGAAACCCTCAAAATCATCTTTGGAGAAAAGCACAGATCTGTTTCCCAGGTGCAGCTTCCCAGGCCCACGTCCTTAACCTTGGCAAAATAAACTTTCTAAATTGATTGAGATCTGCCTCAGATACTTTTTGGTTTACAATGAAAAGAGTATAATTGGATTATTTGTAACATAAAGGAAAAGTGCTTGAGCAGATGTATATCCCATTTACTTTTTTGTGATTATTACCCATTGCTTGCCTGTATCAAAATATCTCACGTAACTCATAAATACATGTACCTATCATGTACCCACAAAAATTAAAAATTAAAAATTAAAAAAAAAACAAGCAAACAAAAAAGCTCTCCTCCAAGGTAGAGCTTCTCCAATTAGATAATATATGTGTACATATACATACATATATATATGGTAAACCAAAATAAATTCTAAGTCCCCCCAACTGACTGAATGGACCCTCCTCTTAGCTAAGGGGACCCAAAGGAATCTGAAAAACCAGTTCAGGCCATCACGGGAAGGGGAAGGTAGGACATATTCATTATACCCGCCTCCCTTTGAAGTTCAGGCACAACTGACCAGCATTAATATGAAAATAGAAATTCTAAGACTGACAGAACAGGCTCTGTAGCAATAAGCCAGCAAGTTCCAAACAGACTCTAGTATAGCATCACGTGACAGATAGTAGGCCCTGAAGAAAGTGAAAGTATTTTACCCCAAAATATATTTATTTGATATATTTTGAAATGGTCCTGCAAAGCTGTCTCTTGTGGGGGAAATTTGCATTCTGTAGAGAATCTCCTTCCTTTACTAGGTCTTTCTGAATAGTCCGACCGACCTTTAAAGTTCCCACAGGAAACATTCACATCTATTGTTTCTGAATTCTCCTACTTGGAGTCTTCATCTACATGACAAAAACCTTGGTTTCCACAACCCACCCCTCCCCAGTTACCTTCACTCAAGCTGATTTCAACTCTTCAGGCAGAGCTCACCCCTTTCAACCAATTGCCAATCAGGAAAATTTTAAATCCACCTATGACCTAGAAGCCTAACCCCCACCTTCAAGATGTCCCACCTTTCCTGGCTACACCAATATATACCTTACATGTATTGATTTATGTCTTTACCTGTAACTTCCGTCTCCCTAAAATGCATAAAATCAAGCTATAACCCAGCCACCTTGGGCACATGCCCTTAGGACCTCCTGAGGCTGTGTCATAGGTCATGACCCTTAACGTTGGCAAAATAAATCTCTAAATTGATTGAGACTTGTCTCAGATACTTCTTCTTTTCTAATATATAAATATTGAGTTCTTTTTTGAGCATAGGCAAAAAGTACTCTATCATCTAAAAATCCTTAAAGAATACAAAATGTCATTATTACCAAACTATACCTTGCTTTTTCTTAATCCTTAATGAATGAAAAATGTCATTATTACCAATCTATACCTTGACTTTTCTTAATTTTATTGTTAAAAGCAGGAGAGAACAGAGGTGACCACAATTCTCTATAAAGCAGTATGTGCCTGATGGTATTAGACCGAGGAGAGTTGTGACAGGATATACTGACCCCAAGTGCCTGTTTTGAGTTCTGTTAAAGAATAGAACTCTGATATCTGAACACAAATATAATCTTGTCCACAGAAAATGATCATTCTCAGAACTATAACACCACACAATTTTCACTGCACTTTTTAATATGTGTAATTCCACACCTTATTTTCATTTTTCCTACAGTTGAAAAGTGCACAAAATTGTAACTCTGTAGGTAGCTTCACTGACTTCTTTGTACTAACAGAAGATTCACTCATATTGTGACCATTTGGCTAAGGCTGCTGGTCAGGTCCACTAATAATGGCCACGGTCCTCCATCTTTCCATTTCTCCCCAGCTGCGCTCTTTAAATCTTTTCGTCCAATTAAGAGAACAAGTCTCTGTGAACAGAACTTAATCATTCAGTGGTTACTAGGTAACCTGTCCCCATAGCTTAAGAAGAGCATTCCATCTATTCTTCCACTGTCAATCAATCTCCACAACAGTACATTTGGGAGGATGCTCACCCTAAAGCTTTGATAATCTTCACCAAATGCATTCTCTGTTTACAAGTGGCTTCACCATGAAAAACAAAGCAAAACAAAAAGCTTAACCGATCTGTTCATCTATCCTGGTAATATCTTTTCCACTTAAAAAAATAGAATCTGAAGTTTTAACAGTTAATGAATTTTTGAAAAGCTCTTATAAGTGCATCTACTATTCACAAACTGCCAAGCACAAATCAATTTTTAAGAGCAATGATTTATGTAAGCTACCAATGAAAACCATTCTTTATTGATACTTTGCCTAGTCTTTCTAAGGGATTTCAGTCTCCACTCCAGTCACACTTTAGTTCTTTGTCTTGTTAGATGTCTGCCTGCAATATACAGAAACACTCTAAATTATTAGATTGAATGACATGAAATTGCTATTTTATAAATAAATAATGGTCAATTAGACAATATCACTTGGTTCTACCTGTAGTTTGAAGTATTTGAAGAACACTATTAGAAACTTAGATTTAATTTAGACTACATTAATTATTTCTTTAGAATATTTGAGTAAGTAATCTTAGAAAATGGAGGTGGGAGGGTGGTTCTTGACATCCTTAGACATGTTCAATCTCTGACTTAATTGAATTAAATGTGAGATTTCTTTTATCCTCTTTGAAGCCTTCCATTTCCTTGTCTGCAAACAATTGCTTAGTGTTCATTATGTTTTTAAGCAAAATCTAAATTACCCAACAGTGTGAAAATGTGTTATGAAAACAGCCTATCGTTATGTAACATTAAGTATTCACTCAAGTTTATACCTATAGGCAACCTGAGATTATGATTGAGGTCACAATTAACACAGGAGGTATTAATATTTCCCACAGTGAAAGCACAGTCTAGATAGAAATTTTGGTGGTGATCTGGGTACAGAAAGACTTCCCCTGTGTTATTTATAATATGCAGAGTGAATGTTTCTGTACAATATCTGAACAAGGTAGAAGAAGTGATGTTCCGACACTCTTTAATTCAGTTTGTACAGAAGGCTGGAAGTAAGCAAATATTTTCCCTTGTTTGTCAGAAAATTTGGGGGCTAGGAGGATGCTGGTGATTGCTAAGCAAAAGTTCTAATTTTGCAGAAAAAGCTATGGAGCCCAGAAAAGATAAGTAATTAGCCCACACAATTGGGCTTTATGACTCTTGATTTCATGCTCATTCCACTAAATCAGGAAATAGGCAGCAAGACAATTATTTCAGTGACTTGTCCTTAGGCGTGTTCACTCTCTTATGCATGTGCTACCTAAAATAATAGAAAAATGATTTTCATATGCAATTGTGGATGTATAAAATGGAAAAGATCAATGAGAATTTGCTTCAGTCTTTGGTCTTAGGCAAACCTGTACCTAAGCTGTCCTAGATAAGTAAGTATATGTATATTTTGAAGTTATACATTTTTTTGTAAAAGAGCAACATGTATTATTCTGAACACGGTTGAGTCCAATTTTCTTCTACTCTGGAGATGATTACTTTATTGTAATCCAGGGGGACTGTCATTTGTATTGATTTAGAAACATTTTACTGGAGAATTATCCCTCAGAAAGCTTCCCCTTTTCAAGGATAGCATAAAGAATAACACTAATGATGTTTTGTAAAGTAAATACTGCCACATGTTATTTCAGTAAATATTAATGGGCACCTACTACGTGCAAGGCTACTTGGGTCACGTTTCCCCCTCAGATTCTACAAAACAACAGTACTTTCTCCAGTTCATTTACATCCCCTTCAGTGATGCTCTGGGATTTACCTGCTTTGAATAGAATCACTGGAAGCTGGGAGTCTATAGGGATATTGTAAAGTGTAAGGAAACACAGCAGCCATTGTTAAGTGTGTGTTGGATTCAACCTGCTTTGAATTCTAGCTGTGCTTTTCCCCAGCAGTTTGGCCTTTACTAAGGGCCTCATTTCTTTATCTGCAAAATAGCATAACAATAGTGTACAATTCATGTGATTGTTAAGAGAATGACAGGAGGTAATACATTTAAATAACTTACCACTATGTTTGGCTGTCATAGTTTGGGTTCCTCTGGAACAAGAATTCAAGTACAAGTAGTTTATTTAGGAGATGGTCCAAATAAACACTAGAAGGGGGACATGGAAGTGAGAGAGAGAAGGGAAGGAAGCCAAAAAAGGAATGCTATCATGCAAGTTACTGCTGTGGGTAAATGGAACTTAATCCCACCAGGAAGGAGCTGGGAAACAGTACAGAACTCAGCAGTTGTCCTACCCCAGGGGTGGGGAAGCTAGGGCATTGATCCACCATCTACCAACTATACTTGTCTAAGGGCTGTAAGGACCTTAGGTGGCTAATTCCCTGGCCTTCTGACTTGCCCTATTGGCATGTAAGTAAGATTCCATGTTCAGAGAAAGCTCTAAGCAGTAAGGTGCACGCACTGGCTGTTGAAGTTGGGATTGGCAACTTTCAGTCTCCTGAAGAGACTATCACCCAAATACAACTCTGGTTGAAGTGAGCTATGCCTCTGGCCCTACCAGTTATATAAGCTGTATTAGTTTGTTCTCACACTGCTAATAAAGACATACCTGAGACTGGGCAATTTATAAAGGGAAGGGATTTAATTGACTTACAGTTCAGCATGGCTTGGGAGGCCTCAGGAAACTTACAATCACAGATGAAGGGGAAGCAAACACGTCCTTCTTCACATGGAGACAGGAAGGAGAAGAATTAGAGAAGTGCAGAGTGAAGGGGGGAAAAGGCCATTACAAAACCATCAGATCTCATGAGATCTCATTATCATGAGAACAGCACAAAGGAACCGCCCAGGTCAAGTCAGTCATCTCCCACGAGGTCCTTCCCCAACATGTGGGGATTACAATTTGGATTACAATTCAAGATGAGATTTGGGTGGGGACACAGAGCCAGACCATATCATAAGCCAACAAATTCTTTTCTGTTGCTTGCAATGAAAGAGTCCTACTGGTCAGAGCATTTAATATGTACCCGTTGCACTTCATGCCCTCAGATTCTAAGACTTATCTTTTAGCACATCACCTTTCAGTGCAAGCTCCCTGGTAGTTATAAAACCTGCTTAGCAAGATGTTAGAGGCAGGTATGTATTGCTGGCATCATTATATAGCAGAACATGCTTCCTCTCAGGTGAGGTTTTTTAATTTCATACATTATTGCTCAGTCATAGCATTAAAAACCTTTGAATTACCCCATAAGAAAGTCATTCACTTTGCAATTCTTTCAACCCTAATTACATTAAGGAGAAAGTCTCTGTTTGTTACTAGTGTGTCTTTAGCACCTCTCACCCTTGCTAATCTCCCTGTCTAACAAAGATCAAAGCTTGGGCTCAGGCCACAGTATTTAGATAAGATTTGAGAGTATCATCTTTGTTGTGCTTATTTATGGCAATTTCTACAGTAGTAATTGGGCCTGGTTTTCAAGATTTCAGTTACCCATGGTCGACCATGCTCCAACAATATTAAGTGGAAAATTCTGGAAATAAACGCTTTCTGAGTTATAGATTGTGTGCTGCTCTGAATAGCATGATGAAACCTTTCACTGTCTTGCTTTGTGCCATGTAGGATGTGAATCCTCCCTTTGTCCAGTGTCTCCACGCTGTCTCCACTTCCCACTAATGAGTCACTTAGTAGCCCTCTCAATGATCATCTCACATCATCACAAGAAGAGTGAGTACAGTACAATGAGATGTTTACAGAGAAACAGAGAATCTAAATTCATGTAACTTTTGTTACTGTATATTGTTAGGGTTGTCCTATTTTATTGTTATTGTTGTTAATCTATTCCTGTGTCTAATTTATAAATTAAGCTTCATCATAAGTAGTATGTATGGGAAAAGACAGTGTGTATTTAGGGTTTCATACTATCCCTGGTTCCAGGCATCCATTGGGGGTCTTGGAATGCATTTTTCATGGTTAAGAAGTGAATACTGTACTGTTCTTTCAATTATAATTGAGCCAGTTTCTTTTAAAAATATGGTTAATTTTTAAAGTGAGTAAATTCAAGAGAAAACTGTGAAGTAAATAATAGTACAAGTGGTATAACAATATGGCAAAAGCCATGTAGGTGGTACTTAAAAGTCTTAGCTTTGGGAATCTCTTGCTTAGTATAGTGGTATCCCTGTTTCCAAATGGAGGAAAGAGGGAGTAGACAAAGATCCGTTCAAATTGGCATAGGCTGCTTCACTGGTGTGATTTTGACTAAAGGACAAATTTGGTTCATTGAGGGAGGAGTCTAAATTCATTTGCCGGTAAAAACAAAGAACACTTATTTTTCCCAACCACTATTTTCAACTCTGCTCTAACAAAGTCCCCTCCTCACTGGGTGACAGAGGCTCTTTATAACACTTCAGCCTGATTCTTTAGCTTTTTGTCATTTTCAGTAATTAAAAGTCACTATCAGTTTTTAAGACTCAGCTCTGTTTATTTAAACTTTAATTTTTTTTCAGATCCAAAGCTCTTCTACCCTACTCCTCCCAGCATTGGCTAGACCAGTGGGCTCCAGGGCTGTCATTTGAGGGGGCATGATCTGCTTTCATATGCCCCTTTCTTCCTCCCTCCATGCACCTGCTTCTCTGATGCTGAGCTGGAGAAGGAAAAGGAACAAGAAAGACCCAGCTCCTGATTTGACTTGTCTTTACATAGCTCTCATGGGTGGTTGACACTGTTGTTGTCTGAGGGTTCAATGTAGACAAGTGGTGGCTCTAGCATGCCCCTCTGATGGCAGCCTCCCCAAGCAGCTTCCCCAGATGTTGGTAATATGTTGTGAGATTTGACTCCAAATGAAGACCCTCTGTCCACATATTCCTCCACTGCTTCAGTGTGCTTGCCTCGTTGACCCCTGCTACAGCAATCCCCAGCTAGACTGTAGGCCACAGACTCATAGACTTACAAGTACCTGTGGGATCCTTTTCTGTACTTCTTGGGATCTGGAACTATGGGAGGGATGCAAAGAAAGGAAGTGGCCTCTCTCTCTCTTACCACCCTCCATCATGCCTTGTCTTCTTAATTCATTCCCCCCACCTGGATCACAGGAGCAGGTGAGCAGATCCACTGACTAACGTAGACATTAAACCAGAGAGTGGAATCACATTTCCCCTTTTTGTTGGCACCTACAAAAGAATGGTTCTCTTGGGACCTGCCTCCTTTGGTTTTCACACTGCTATAAAGAAATACCTGATACCGGATAATTTATAAAAAAAAAAAAAAGAGATTTAATTGACTCACAATTCTTCATGGCTGGGGAGGCCTCTGGAAACTTTTAATTATGGCGAAAGGGGAAGCAGGCATGTCTCACATGGCAGCAGGCGAGAGAGGGAAGTAAGAGCGAAGGGGAAGAGCCCCTTATAAAACCATCAGATCTCATGAGAACTAACTCACTATCATGAGAACAACATGGGGGAAATGTCACCCATAATCCAATCACCCCCTTCCCTCCATATGTGGGGATTACAGGTCCTTCCCTCAGCACATGGGGATTACAGGTTGAGGTGAGATTTGGGTGGGGACACAGAACCGAACTACGTCAGAACCTGAGTCCCTGATACTATGGAAGTTCATATCAACTTAGAAGGGCTACTATCTTCAGACTTTCAGAAGAGAGGACTAAATGATCCATTACTTACAGTTATACATAATCCTAGCCAATCACAGTCAGACTTTTTGTAGTGTTCAAACTAGACTATGAAAATGGAGTCTCCTAGAAACCACCTTTATTGACAGCTTGGAATAGTTGTTAATGCAGAGTGTACATTACAGAATGCCTACTTGGATGGGACTGAAAATATAACAGTATTTCTACTCTTATATGTGAATATTTTTATAGTTTGGAGAAATTGGGTGACTGACTTAAAATGAGCCAAACCCATATTCAGATTTTATTAGCAGTTGCCTTTTCCCCATTATATTCTCTGCTCTTGAGATTATCCAGAATAATTGTTCTAATAATGCTAAAGGTTTGGCAATTGCATGGACACATTACAGAGTAAAGAATTATGAGATCAAAATCCTTGGCTTGTACAGTATTAAGTGGTTGTATGAGTTTGAATAGATACATCTCTTAGTCTTAGTTTCCTAACCTTTTAAATAAAAGAGTTAAATTGCAATAAATGTTGCTTCCAGTCCTTTATTTCTATGAAAAGCTTGGTATTTTTAAAAGACAGCTTTTTCCTACTGTTCTGACAAAGGCCAAATCTCTAAAACTTTGGAGTTATTTTAGGACCTGTGCTATCACAAGCTGCTCTATGAAAGATAGCAGATTTAGTGTTAGTGATTTCACTGATATTTTATTCTTAGAAAATTATTCATGGACTTAAATCATGCTCGAACACTCAAATTATTAACACTATCATTTATAAAAAGTGAAATGTTTCAGGGTGAGGAGGCAAATTATTCTGTCTGGTACCTCCTTCACTGATTGGAGTGGGGCATCTTGTACTGAACGTATAAGTAGCTTCTTCTGTACTCTTTCATTAAACCTGATGTTATTGTTTGTTTGTTTTTTGCAAACTCCTTGGTGTCTTCTAGTGGTTACAGTCTAAAGCAGACATTATAAAAGACCGAAGTGGGTAGGGAGTTGAGATAATTATATCAGGACAATAAGTGCTAAGTCACTAGTATTGTTACCAGGTGTATTCACTGCCCAGGTACTATGCCTTTTCAATAACAGGCATAATTAAACACACCCCCAAGCTGCACATTGCATATAAACACCAAGTGATAACCCATGACCTAAAGGGGTTGGTAGCCAGAACTCCTTGCTTGTTAAGAATCTCGGCCGGTGGGGCATGGTCAGGCCTTTAATCCCAGCACTTTGGGAGGCCGAAGCAGGCAGATCACCTGAGGTCAGGAGTTCGAGACCAGGCTGGCCAACACGGTGAAAACTGTCTCTACTAAAAATATAAAAATTAGCTGGATGTGGTAGTGGGTGCCTGTAATCCCAGCTACTTGGGAGGCTGAGGCAAAAGAATTGTTTGAATCCAGGAGGTAGAGTTTGCAGTGAGTGGAGATTGCTCCACTGCACTCCAGCCTGGGCAACAGCGAGAATCCGTCTCCCATATGCCCCCACAAAAAAAAAAAAAAAAAAAAAATGAATCTCCTGGGGTCGGTTGCAGTGGCTCACACCTGTAATCTCAACACTTTGGGAGGCTGAGGCAGGCGGATCACCCGAGGTCTGGAGTTCGACCACCCTGGCCAACATGGTGAAAAGCCATCTCTACTAGAAATACAGAAATTAGCTGGGTGTGGTGGTACATGCCTGTCATCCCAGGTACTTGGGAGGCTGAGGCAGGAGAATTGCTGGAACCTGGGAGGCGGAGGTTGCAGTGAGTCTAGATCGTGCCATTGCATTCCAGCCTGGGCCACAAGAGCGAAACTCTGTTTCAAAAAAAAAAAAAAAATATCCGGGAAGGCCAGAGTGGTGGCTCATGGCTGTAATCTCAACACTTTGGGAGGCCAAGGCGGGAGGATCACTTGAGCCCAGGAGTTTGAGACCAGACTGGGCAACAGAGCGAGACCCTGTTTCTACTAAAAAAAAAAAAAAATTAGCCAGGTGTGGTGGTGTGTGCCTGTGGTCCTGGCTACTTCTACTTGGGAGGCTGAATCAGGAGGATCACTAGAGCCTGGGAGGTCGAGGCTACAGTGAGCCTTGATTGCACCACTGCACTTCAGCCTGGGTGACAAAGTGAGACCCTGTCTCAACAAAAACAAAAACAAACAAGCAAACAAAAAAAACAGAGAGAGAGAAGAATCTCCTGGAGAGCTTTTTGAAAGCTACACCTGGGCTTCTCCCACCCCCAGAAATTCTGACTGAATTCATTTTGGGTTGAATTCATTTGGGTTGCTTGAGCATTGGCATTTTTTTCCAGATCTCCTCTCCTGATTTTCATGTGGAGCACAGTTAAAAAGCACTGAGGATATACTGTTATAGATTCCTTATACTACAAATAAAGTGGTATAATATATTTGTAGGCAGACTCTGATTAAATGCATGTGTTGTAAACCTAGGGTAACCACTAAATATTCTTTTAAAATTCTTATATATATTGTCTATAGAGATAATCAAATGGAATCCTAAGATATACTCAATGATTCTGAGAATAGGCAGCAAAAAAGGGGAAAAAAATGAGACAAAGAAATGATGAAACAAATAGAAAACAGTTGGTAGGAAGGTGATTTAATGCATTTTACATATTAATGATTTGAACACTAATTGAAAAACATTGTCAGACTGGGTAAAAAACAAGAGTCAGCTGTATACTTCTTTGAAGAAATCAACAAGTTAATTCTGAAATTTATTTGGAAAAGTAAAGAAACCAGAGTAGTCAAAACAATTCTGTAAAATAAGAACAAACTATGTAAATTGTTAACATTAGGGGAAGATGGGTGAAGGAAAGGTAGATGGGAACTCTTGCAACTCTTCTTTAAGCTTAAAATTATTTCAAAATAAAATGTTAAAAAGCTTAACCCTGTTTATCAGGTGTCTAACACCATGGGAATCCACCTCTTCCATCAGTGTGGCCTTCATGTGAGACATGGAGTCAAAAGAGTGCATTTTGGAGCTTTAAGGTTTGACTGCCCTGCTGAATTTTGAACTTGCATGGGGCCTGTAGCCCCTTTGTTTCCAAATGTAGCCCCCATTTGGAATGGGTGTATTTACCCAATGCCTCTAACTCCATTGCATCTAGGAAGTAACTAACTTGCTTTTGATTTTACAGGCCCATAGGCAAAAGGACTTGCTTTATCTCAGATGAAATTTTGGACTGCGGACTTTTGAGTCAATGCTGAAATGAGTTAAGACTTTGGAGGACTGTTGGGAGGACATGATTCGTTTTGAAATGTGAGGACATGAGATTTGGGAGGGGCCAGGGGCAGAATGATATAGTTTGGCTTTGTCCTCACCCAAATCTCACCTTGAATTGTGATAATCTCCACATGTCAAGGGAGGGGCCAGGTGGAGATAATTAAATTATAGGGGTGGTTTCCCCCACACTGTTCTCATGGTAGCAAATAAATCTCAAAAGATCTGATGGTTTTATAAATAGGAATTCCCTTGCACAAGCTCTCTTGCCTGCTGTCATGTAAGGCTTGACTTTGCTCCTCATTCACCTTCAGTCATGATTGTGAGGCCTCCCCAGCCATGTGGAACTGTGAGTCAATTAAACCTCTTTCCTTTATAAATTGTCCAGGCTCAGATATGTCTTTAATAGCAGTGTGAGAACAGACTAATATGTCAGGTATTATATAAGTTTAAAGATGAGGAAACTGAGGCACAATGTGATGAAATAATTTTCCATCTATTTACTAAGTGCCATATTTGATATTGCAACCTAATTCTGTCTGACTGTAAAGCTTGTCCTCTTTGATTAGTCAACTGTCTTTTAAGTTGTGTTTCCCCAAATAGTTTGTAAGCTTGAGGAATAGGGCTATATCTTTTTGTTTGTTTGTTTGTTTTTGTTTTCATTCTAAGGTGGAGATGGAGTTTCATACCTTTGTATTCCCAGCACCTAGCAGAATGACTGTTTTAGGGAACATGCCCAACAAGGATTTGTTGGTTGGGATAGCATTTCTGTCCTCAGGAATGTGCGTTCTTTGCCGTCTTCGCGTTTTCTTTTCCAAAGTCACATCAACATGCTAGTATGTAACAACCCAACATGCTTCTCCCCCATCATTCCCCAGCTCAGTATCAGTTGTTGGAATCAAGTAGAGGGGAACATTAAAAAAAGATGGTCAGAAATGCTGCAAGAGTAGGTGTATTCAGAGAGCATCACCTGCTCTTTCTATGGGCTCCTGAATGCTGTATGAGTCAGGGGAGGCTAACTGCTGTAACAGACCTCCCCCACTTCCCTGCCCACATTTAGGGGTCTTATATTATAGACAATTATATTTTCTTTATGTAAATTCCAATAGACAGGGATAGAGGGGTGGATAAGTTGAATTCCATGTAATCATTCTAGGATCTGGCTTATGGAGGCTCCACCATTCTTCAAACACAAACTTCATGGTTACCTGGGCATGGACATCCAGCTGGCAGATGGGGGAAAAGACAGCAAGGATAATTAACCATGGAGGTTTTTATGGGCCAGGCCTGGAGGTGGCCCACATCATTTCTGCTCATATTCCCTTTGCTATAACCTTAAGAGAGGCTGGCAAATAGAGTCTAGCTATGTGCAAAGGAAGAAGAGGTTATGGGATTGGTTGTATACATGGATATTGATGACTGCCTTAGTCCATTTGTGTTGCTATAAAGGAATACCTGAGGCTGGTAATTTGTAAAGAAAAGATGACTATTTAGCCCACTGTTCTGCAGGTTGTACAAGAACCATGGCACCGGCATCTGCTTCTGGTGAGGGGCCCAGCTGCTCCTACTCATGACGGAAGGTGAAGGAGAGCTGATGTGTGCAGAGATCACATTATGAGATAGAAAACAAGAGAGAGAGATAGAGTGGGAAGGTGCCACTAACAATCAGCTCTCCCAGGAACTAATAGAGTAAGAACTCAGTCATTACCATGAGGACTGTACCAAGCCACTTATGAGGGATCTGCCCTCATGACTCAAACACCTCTCATTAGGCCCCCACCTCTAACATTGGGTATCAAATTTCAACATGAGATTTGGAGGGAACAAACAAAATCAAACTATAGAAATGCCCAGATGTGAATTCATTTGTAGGGACAGGCTGGACTAGGCACCCTCGAAATCATCACAGCTGCAACCACTCAAAATAGAACTGACAGTGAATCCCTCCTCCTCAGCATTAGTTGGAGAGAATCTCTCACCTCTTTGCGGGTGCTCCACTGTGTAATCTTCTGCTTTGCCCTCTGCATAAGCAGTTTCTGATGACAAATGCATGGGAATAAATGGATATAAAAGAGAACAAAGCTCCACTTGTTCCAATAAACCCCAGCTGTCAGGACACATCTCTTACACCACAAGTACTGATCCCAGGTGTTTCTTGGAAGTGATCTCTTTAAACCGAATCGAGTCAGAATGCACTTAAGATTCATCATTTCCTGCTTTTCTGTAGCTTTGTAGTATAAGCTCTGTGGGATCTTGTCAGACACTTTGTTGTTAAGTAATAACACATTTGTTTGAAAAAAAAAAAGACAGCAAATTAGAAAGCATGAGTTTATTGCAGCAAATGTAATAGGCCTGCTTTTCTTCTCGGGAGTGGGCTGTCACTGTAGCTCAATGTCCTCACCATGGCCATTCTCTTCAATAGAGAGGCTAACCTTACGGTGAGGTAGGCCACAATCAAGGGCTTGTCCTATCCAACAGCCTGGAAGAACTATAGGCATTCACCAAAATCAGAATTTTCCCAGCCTAATCAAAGCACATAGAACAGTTAATTATTGCATGGAAATGTGGTCATTTACCAGGTGAGGTTTACATGAATTTTCAATGTAAATGGTATGTCTTTCCAGTTGTTTTCAGGGTATTTCATCCCCAGAAATCACTGAACTGCAGCTTGTTATATATTTACACAAACCAAATTAAAAAGCTATTTTGTACTACGTGAAATAAAAAATGAGCATGAAATGATTTATATACAAGAGTGGATATATAGAGTCTAGATCCTACACCATCATGAATGCATATCAACCAATGACATTTTGACCTATTGGACCACAAGTGAGCATAACATTCAACGCTAACTTCTTGGTCCTGAGCTGTTATATAATGTGTCAGCTCTAGCTCTCAGAATGTAGTAACTGGAGTACTAGTAGTTTAAATGATTTTTTTCAGGTAACATTGAACTATAACAAATGTGAATTACTCATTGCTATAGTCTAAATGTTTCTGTCCCATTCCTAATGCCAGCACATTTGGCATTAGGATTTAATGTATGAATTTTGGAGGGGACAAAAACATCTATTGAGAGGTATCTCTCTGGGACCTGGCATTAGGAATGGGGCCTTTGGGAGGTGATGAGGCGAACGCTTTTACAAAAGAGGTCCCAGAGAGATGCCTCACCTCTTCCTCCATGTGAAGACATAGCAAAGGAACAACAGTCTATGAACCAGGAAGTGAGCCCTTACCAGCCAACACCTTGATCTCCAGAACTGTGAGAAATAAACTTCTGTTATTTGTGAGCCACCCAGTCCATAGCAGTTTGTTATAGTATCCCGAACAGACTAAGACACCCATGGTTAATGATGAATAGTAATGATAATGATGATAATAATCTCAATAAAGTCTAAAGACACTCTAAGAATGTCAAAAGGCAAAAGAGAAAATGTCAAAGATAAAAAATAATAATGATTTAATCAGATTTTTTAGAAAAGTCCAAGAAAAACTTTAGAAGTATAATCTGTCTTACTTGTGCCCTGGAGCTGAGTGTCTTGCTGTCTCTGGAGTTCAGTCTGTTTCTCTGGGCTCATAGCTCCAAGGCTGGTGAGGCTTGGCTGAGGATGGGGGCTATCAGTTAAGTGGCATGTTCAGTCCTGAGGCTAAGAGCTTTCTAGCTGCCAGGCTGCTATTACATGGTGCAGGGAGTAGGGACTGCCTTGTCCACAACAAGAAAAATCTCCCTTCCCTCATCCACTTAGGCGGATAGTGAGGAACATGGACAATATTTCTCAAGCACCTATTAAATGTGCAATATTGAATGCTCAAGTGGTAACACAAGATCGTAGTGGGCGGGAGTGGGTGGAGGAAGACAAGGGCCTGAACATAGAAATCAGAAGTTGAGACTTGAATTATGTTTATGCTAATATGGTTTTTCCTGCAACTCCTACCTTGCCTTGGAGTGGACTGTATGTTCCTGAGGGACAGAAACACCAATGAGGTATAGCAAGTGATAGGGAGAAAAAAATCTCAGCTTTCTACTTGAACCAACCTGCTCTGATTCTGCTCTTATTTAATCCCCGTATTTTTCCTGTATACAATAAGCATCAAAGCAACTATCTCAAAGGGTTGTTTTGACATTGATTAGGTATTCAAGGTTAGCTTCTCTTTCTCTGGGGCCTTGCTTATAGCAGATGCTTGATAGAGAAATGAATTAAGACCATTTTTGTAGAATTCCTGAATGTTAAAACTGGAAAAGCTTTTCAAAATCATCTAGGTCAACTATCTCGTTGAATTTAATTACACTTCTCCTTTTTTAGGAGTTATAAATTGATGGGAAATAGCTGCTTCTATCAAAATATAATGACATCTTGTCTATTAGATGGGAAAAGATAAAAAGACTGAGATAACCAATATCTGTGAAGATGCAGAAAAGCTTTATCTTCATGCCTTACTGGTGGATGTATAGATTGGCTTAACTCTTCTAGGGTGCAATCTGGATGATATGGACACCAAATTTAAATATATATATATTTTTATTTAGCAATCTCATATCTAGAAATTTATCCTGTGGAGATAGTTGGTCAATTGTACAATAGCGTGCATGTAAAAGAATCTTCTTTGTAGTATTGCTCTTAATAGCAAAATGCTGGAAATGCCCTACATATTTCTAAACAAGAGATTAGTTAAATTAATTATGACACACCTATGCAGTAGAGTGTATGACAAATCTATATTGACTGCAATGTAAAGACCTTCACAATGAATTGAATGGGAAAAGCCGGTCACAAAACATCATGCAGAGTAGTTTCACGTATATACAGTTATCAAGAAATGCATGTGGCCAGGCGCGGTGGCTCACGCCTGTAATCCCAGCAATTTGGGAGGCCGAGGTGGGTAGATAACCTGAGGTCAGGAGTTCGTGACCAGCCTGACCAACACAGTGAAACCCCGTCTGTACTAAAAATACAAAAATTAGCCAGGCATGGTGGTGGGTGCCTGTAGTCCCAGCTACTCAGGAGGCTAAGGCAGGAGGATCGCTTGAACCTGGGAGGCGGAGGTTGCAGTGAGCCGAGATTGCACCATTGCACTCCAGTCTGGGTGACAAGAGTGAAACTCGGTCTCAAAAAAAAAAAAAAAATACATGCACAGAGTGCTGTTGGGATGATAGTCACCATGATTTTAACAGTTGCCTTTGGGTGACTTAGGCTGGTGTTTGCTTTCTTCTTTATACTCTTTTAAAGTGCATGGATTGTCTACTTGAACATCTATTGACTTTATAATCAGAAAAAAATCATGAAGCTATTTTCAACTTGAAACAAAAGACAGGAATATCAAAGATCCCTTCATGTTGCCAAGTTTAAGAGTGGTACTTCGGCAGTGTCACTGTACAGAATCCAATTTTATTTTTCTTATTTACCCTGACTGCCAAGCTAGTTATTTCTGCAGTCATAACTGCAGAAAGCCCACAACCCAATACTTCTCACTTTCTTCATCTCTCCTTTTGGGATTCTGGGACTTACCACACATCTTTTTGAAAAAAGATAGTAAACAAATAAATAATAAAAAGCACTCTTGTCTCTCTCTAATTGTAAAGCTTACACCATCAAATAGGTTTTTATTTTCCCAAATAAAAGCAAATGGTTGACCATCACGTAATATTAATCTGCCCTTAAGTGGCATCCAGACAAAACAGATTTCCTGTCTTGTGATTAAAGAATTTGAAGGACTACCGGGCAAGATGCAGGATGTGTACTGTGTATTGGTTGCCATGGTTTTGACTGAGGATGGGCTATTTAAGCTTATCCTTAATTTGGATAGGCATGAGTCTCAGCTTTGCAGGGTTAAAAATGGTGTAAAAGACATGACTGTTTTTAGACTGAATGGGAGTCTGGCTATAGTAACAGCTAAAAATAGAGGTCTCTATCTTTAATTAACCCTTTGGTTTCCGAATCAAATAAAGAAATTAATTACGATAGATTCTTTTCAGAAAGTAAGCTGGCATGACAGAAAAAGCTGATTTCTAATTATATATGCATTTTTGAACTGACATCCTAATATATTTTCTTTAAAAACCTGAAGTATGTATTGAAAAGGCTTATTTTAGCTTTAAAATCATCTAGTCAGTTCCCATGGCAGCTTTACTCTGTTGAAGGATTCGATTGTAACCAATTTAATGTTTTTAGCAGCTAATTTATTTTTCCATTTGCAAATAACACTGAAGCAAACAGGAGATGGACTCTTAATAGTTTACCCTTGATTCTATTATCTATATTATTTCATGCAGCATGCCACACATTATTAATATGCAGATGGTAGACTGAGTTCTGCAAAGAGTGAAAAAAGTTTAGAAACATAAAATAAAACAAAATGCAGATGGTCTCTGTATCAAACACTTTAACACTGAAGGTAAACAAAAATCTATATAAGTTGGATAAATAAGCATTCAATAACGTCAAACTCAAGATTTTCAATTCCTTGTTTTGGAACTGCAAGAGCTCTTTGATGGACACATCATATTTTGGAGAGCCCATTCAAATTGGAATCAGAAAGTGGAAATTCCAGTTTTAGTTCTGTCCTTGGGTGGCTCTAAGATTTGAGGCAAATCACTTAACCTGCTGAGGACTCAATTTCCTTAATTATACACTTATCAGCTTCGAAGATATTTGGACCAGATGAATTATCTATTTTATTTTATTTTATTTTATTATTTGAGACGGAGTCTTACTCTGTTACTCAGGCTGGAGTGCAATGGCGTGATCTCGGCTCACTGCAACCTCCACCTCCCGGGGTCAAGCGATTCTCCTGCCTCAGCCACCCGAGTAGCTGGGATTACAGGCGCTTACCACCACACCTGGCTGATTTTTGTATTTTTTGTAGAGATGAGGTTTCACCATGTTGGCCAGGCTGGTCTCGAACTCCTGACCTCAGGTTATCCACTTGCCTTGGCCTCCCAAAATGCTGGGATTACAGGCGTGAGCCACTGTGCCCCGCCTGAATTATCTATTTTAAAGTTTTTATTTCTTTTTAAATAGTTGAATGCTTTCCTCAAATAAAGCCCACATAGAAGCCCGTTATGGAAACAGAAGCGGATTTCTACTTGTTAAAGATGTGCTGGGGTTAGCAGGGTCCCGATTGCTTCTCTCTTGTCCTGCTTCTAACCCCCTTGAAACACCAAGTAGGAGCCCACAGTGCTCCTCAGTGCACAATTTCAGGGCCATTTGTTTAGACAAATTTTAACGTCTCATTTTATCTTAAAAGTTAGTCTGTGGTTCTGAGAAATCTCAAAACATAATGCCATAATAATTATTTTAGAAGATAGAAGTTTTCGGCTGGGATTGGTGGCTCACGCCTGTAATCTCAGCACTTTGGGAGGCCAAGGTGGGTGGATCACGAGGTCAAGAGATTGATACCATCCTGGCCAACATGGTGAAACCTCGTCTCTACTAAAAATTCAAAAATTAGCCGGGCATGGTAGCGGGCGCCTGTAGTCCCAGCTACTCTGGAGGCTGAGGCATGAGAATTGCTTGAACCCGGGAGGCGGAGGTTGCAATGAGCCGAGATTGACACCACTGCACTCCAACCTGGTGACAGAGGGAGACTCCGTATCAAAAACAAGCAAGCAAGCAAACAAACAAACAAAAAACAGATAGAAATTTTCATATTATACCAAAGAAGATAAAGCATAGCAACTTTGAAAACATAGTAATTTTATTTCTGACTTTATGGGTTAGAAAAACTGTTGCTTTCCTGATACAAATGCTCCTCAACTTGCAATGGGGATACGTCCTGATAAACCCATCTTAAGTTGAAAATATTCTAGGTCAAAATGCATTTAATCCACCTAAACTACCAAACATTACAGCTTAGTCTAGCCTACCTTAAATGTGCTCAGAACACTTACATTAGCCTATAGCTGGGCAAAATCATCTAACACTATGCCCATTTTATAAAAAAGCGTTGGTTATCTTATGTACTTTATTGAGTACTGTACTGAAAGTGAAAAACGGAATGGTTGCGTGAGTACTCGACTACTGGGCATATTGTTTTCACACTGTGGTGAAGTAAAAAAATTAAATAATCATGAGTTGAACCATTGTACTGTTGGGGACTATCTGTATTTGACATCAAGGGACACTGAAGTGAGTCATCTCCCCACTGCCTGTTTGTTATGAGACCACAGAATCAAATGATTTACTACTTGATGCATGCCCTTTGTTACTTTGTCTTTTTACAAACGTCTACACATTGACTCATCGCTTCATAATTTTTATATTCTTTTGGATTTTTTATGGCTTTGCACAGTCCACATACTCCATATTCTGAATAATAGAATGCTGCTTATTAGGATACGTTTTTTACCCTCAATGTTAATCCAGCCTCTGTTAGTGTAAAGAAAAGTACAAGAATACTTTTATTTACAGAGGAAGCTGCAATATTGAGAAGTGCTCTGGTTGGATCAAACACTTGTGAGCTCACATGGAGGAAGCTGGGGCTTGGGTTCCAAAATGGAGATTTTTATGAAAACCTGATCACTAGTTATTCTATATCTACTAGACAGAGACTACTAATGGGAAACAGTGATAATATAAGAAAGAGTAACAGATATCCTCAGACTTTCTTCATTATTTCAAATAATATTTCAGGATCAACGATGGCAGCTATGTCTGATTCTTGCTTTACTTTAATGTTTTCAATAGCTGTGATGTTCACAGGAATCAATTGTGTTATAATCTGCAGATGGAAATTATGAGTGCTTCTGGGCACTGTGCTACACAGATAAAATGAAGCTGAATAAAAGTACTATGATTTAATAATATAATCTCTATGAGAAAAAAATATTGTATACACCCCTAACATTTATGTGTTTCCCAAACCATTATACAAATCATTTATAGAGAAATCACACCAACCACCCACTGCTTGTTAAAACAGAACAAGTATTTTAACATTGAAATGCAACTTTACAAAACAGCAAGGGAATTGGAAATAGAAGGAAATGACAGGCTGGAGACTTAACTGTTTCTTCCTTTTTTATTTTAAACTTTTAAAGTGTAATGCATGTTCAGAAAAATACACACAAGGGCCAGCTAGCTGAATTTTCACCAGCTTAACACATTGGTGTAATTAGCACCCATATCAAGAAACTGATTATCTCCAAACTCCCTAACTTCTGCTCTTGCTCCTTCTAATCACTGTCCTTCCACCAGGGTTACCTGGTATCTTGCCTTGCAATAGGATAGATTAGTTTAGCCTGTTTTTAACTTTTCTATAAATGGAATAATACAATATGTCCTCTTTTGTGTCTAGCTTCTTTCATTTAACTTTTATGTTTGTGAGACTCACCTATGTTATTTGTAATTTTTCATTCTGATCAAGAATATTAAATTGTGCAACTATGCCACAATTCATGGACCATTCTACTGTTGATGTTCATTTTGGTGCTTTTTTAACTGCTACAAATTGTGTTCTAATGAACATTCTTGATCATATCTTTTGATTACATATCTAGGGGTAAAATTGCTGTGTCATACATAGAATAAACATATGTCCACATTCATAGGGACTGCCAAATAGTTTTCCAAATGGTTGTATCAATTTACATTCTCAACAGTAGTGGGCAAGGAATCCTGGGAATTTTCTTCCACCTCTGCGATTCCTGAGACAGCAAGAACAACCTCTCCTCTTCCTCCTCCTCCTCAGCCTACGCATTGTGAGGATGATGAGGGTGAAGACCTTTATGATAATCCACTTCCACTTACTGAATATTAAATATATTTTCTCTATCTTATGATTTTCTTAGTAACACTCCCTTTTCTCTAGCTTACTTTATTGTATTAATAAGAATACAGCACATGATACATATAACATACACAATATCTGTTAATGAATTGTTTATGTTATTGGTAAGGCATTCAGTCAACAAGACGCTATTTGTAGTTAAGTTTCTGGGGATTCAAGAGTTATATGCATATTTTTGACAGAGCAGGTGGTTGGTGCCACTAACCCCCATGTTGTTCAAGGGTCATCTGTGCTAGCTAACACTTATTATTTTCTGTTGGATGAATAGTGGTATCAGATTATGGTTTTCTCATTTGCATTTTCTTGAGGACTAATAAAGTTGAGCACCTTTTCACACCTATACTGTCCATTTGAATAGCCTCCTTTGTGAAATATAATTTCCAGGTTTTTGTCCAATTTTCTGTTTTTTTTTCTTATTGATTTACAGGAATTCTTTGTATATACTGGATAATTTCTTAATTTTCTTATGTATAATGAATATTTAAGGGTTCAGATTTATGCTTGGTATGTTTTTATATTTTCAGGTATTCTGTTTATTATGCCCCTCAGGCCTCTGTATATTGAAGTCTGGAAAGCTTCAGATGACAGGTAGAAAAAGTTTCCTTATTCAAAAGTCAAAAGTACTGTATGCAATGTGTCATTATCATTTAATGACATTTTAAAATCACAATCTGTTATTTTTTAGTTTTAGCCTTTTAATATTGTTCGATCTATTGTTTAAAACTGGATATACCAGCACTTTGGGAGGCTGAGGCAGGCAGATCACGAGGTCAGGAGATCGAGACCATCCTGGCTAACACCGTGAAACCCCGTCTCTACTAAAAATACAAAAAATTAGCCAGGCGAGGTGGCGGGCGCCTGTAGTCCCAGCTACTTGGGAGGCTGAGGCAGGAGAATGGCGTGAACCCCGGGGGGCGGAGCCTGTAGTGAGCCGAGATCGCGCCACTGCACTCCAGCCTGGGCGACAGAGCGAGACTCCGTCTCAAAAACAACAACAACAACATCAACAACAATAACAACAAAAACTGGATATAAAAATCAGAAAGACAAAAGGAAAGGAAGAGATAATAAACATGCTTTGACTTTGTTAGAATAGATCGTAATATCTCATTTTGGGTGTATGTAAGGTGATGTTCATAAGAGATTGAAATTCCTGGTTGGGATTTCAGTTTTGCAACTTACTAGTGTTTTCTGGTCGAAATAGCCTTGCGATCACCATATACTAGGGAAGACATTTGCCATTTTTGACTATCTAGTGTCATTCTTTTGGTAGCAGCACCCAGTATCTTTTTGGAGAGCCATCCTAGATCCACGGTTGGTCTATGTGTGCTGACCCCACCCCTACCTCCAGCAGAGAGTATGAGCTACTAATTCACACCTCGCCAATCAAACATCACATTCCTTAGGGCACAGTCATTGGTTTAAAGATGGGCAGGTGACCCAGTCAGAAGCATTGACATGTAAGAAGACCTGTGTTAGGACCACAGAGGGAGAGAAAGACTCTTCCCTGGTGAATTTGACCTTTGGAAAATGAGATGTAGAACTGTTGCAAAGCATCTTGCAACCTCAGGGGAAGATCTTGTTGAAAACAGAGCCAGCCCAGAAGAGGTGCAGCTGAGAGAGAAAGAATTGAAATATTTTGAGTCTTTTGGATCAAGCCATGGCTGAAGCAAATAATACTTGGTCTTTTCAGTAATGTGAGTCTATACATTTCTTGTCTGCTTAATATGGTTTGGGTTGGGTTTTCTGATACTGGAAACTGCAAGAGTCTTAACTCGTGGAAATTATCTGTTCCAGATGTTGTTAGTAGCATTATATGTGATATACAAAGTATGATAATGATACGGCTTGAAGCAGAGACTTCCCTCTGAAAGGTAAATATTCTTTCAAATAATAGTTTTATAATTTAGGCACCAGGATTTAAGGTTTCTTGAGGGTTTGTGGATGGAATTAAAGTTTATTATGGTAAAAATGTTTGGTTAGGTTTCGCTTAATGCAGATAGGTGGGAAAAGAGAAATATGTGCTCTTGTCTATGGTCAAGAATAATCACTGTGCTTCATAAGAGTGGTTCCCAAGTACCTGTTTTTGGACTCTCTCAGTCAGAATTGCTTGGGGAGCTTGCCATAAATACACATTTTAGGGCTCTAACCTTGGAGATCTGGATAACTAAATGTGGGATGATGAGTAGAGTCTGTATTTTTAAACAAACTCCAAGATTTGGGAACCAATGCTTTATTACAGGAGTCCCCCTCCTAACTGTGGGACACAGATGGCTCCTGCTTATCTTCTTCCAGGAATTTTGAACCAGACAAGGGAATAAAACAAAGAGAAGAAAGAGAGAGGTACACATAGGCCATGAGAAAAGCATAACTGCTAAAGGACTGAAGAATGCTTGGGTGGAGAGGGGAAGGGAAGAGATTTTATATCAATATTGTTTTTAAAGAATTGGAGTTTTCTAGAAACAATAGGTTAGATGGTTGGTTATAGAAGAAAAAAATAAAAAATATAAATAAAAATAAATTGATTTGGAAATGCAAAGGTGCATGTATATTCCTCGTTTCTACCTGGATGTATGGGGAAAGTAATGAGGAGGAAGTGATCCCAGCTCTCTTTCCTGTGGCATTGCTGACTCAAAATATATGTCAGTGGGCTGGGCACTGTGGCTCACACCTGTAATCCCAGCACTTTGGGAGGCTGAAGTGGGCAGATCACTTGAGGTCAGGAGTTTGAGACCAGCCTGGCCAACATGGTGAAACATCATCTCTACTAAAAATACAAAAATTAACTGGGTGTGGTGGCACGCACCTGTAATCCCAGATACTTGGGAGACTGAGGCAGGAGAATTGCTTGAACCGGGGAGGGAGAGGTTGCAGTGAGCTAAGATGTGCCATTGCACTCTAGCCTGGGAAACAAAGTGAGACTCCATCTCAATTAAATATATATGTATGTGTGTGTGTATATATATACGTCAGTGTACAGGTGACCTTGCATTGAACACTGCAGGGGTTAGGGGTACCGACTCCCTGTGCAGTCAGTAATCTGTGTTTAACTTTTGACTCCCTCAAAACTTAACCACTAATAGCCTACTGTTGACTGAAAGCCTTACCAATAACATGAACAGTTGATTAATACATATTTTGTATGTTATATTTATTATATACTACACTCTTACAATAAACTAAGCTAGAGAAAAGAAAAAGTTGTTAAGAAAATCATAAGGTAGAGACAATATATTTACAATTTATTAAGGGGACGTGGGTCATCATAAAGGTTTTCATCCCTGTTGTCTTCATGTTGAATAGTCTGAGGAGGAGGAGGAAGAGGAAGAGTTGGTCTTGCTATCTCAGGAATGGCAGAGGTGGAAGAAAATCTGTGTATAAGTGGATTCTTGCCATTTAAACCCATGTTGTTCAAGATTTTACTGTATTTCACACACATTGGTTTTTGCATGGAGTTACGAAGAAGACATCCACTCCCTTATCCATTTAGTAGTGAATAAAATTGATGAAAAAACTGTTATTATTGATCATCTCCAGATAAAAGTTTTCTAGTTCCTTCAACTCCACTGGCATGCATATCATGTATAGTAAAATATAACATGTTAATTAGAGGACATATGTTGACTTCAAATACAGTTTTGTATGTGAAAAGACTCCAGGCTTAGTTCTTAAATACTGTAACAGATACCCAATAATTGATGTTGGAAGTACTTTATAAATCTGGCTCTAGGAAAAAGAGCTAATGATTCTCTTACACCCCCAGGAGTATTACATTACACTTCACCATCATTGGCTGTATTTCAGGAAGGAGGGGCATATAGTTTGAACTACATCCTATCGGAATCCCTGTAATAAAGAGCTATGAATATGGTAATTCGGATGTGTATATTACATTGTATGTAATATTGAAAAATTATTTTTAAAATTTAAATTACTTATTTTAAAATTTAAAATATTTAAATTTAACAAAATTAAAACCATTTAAATGTAATTACATTAAAATAATTTAAATTTAATAAAAAATAAAAAATAATTTAAATTTAATTAAATTTAATCAAAATAATTTAAATTTATTTTAAAATTAAAATTTAAATATTGCTTTCAAATGAATACTTATTTAATTTTAAATACAATTAAAATAGAAATAGAAGCTGAGTAGAACTAACTATGAGAACCTTTCTTTTAGTCTGGCTATTTCATGTTCTTCTTTAAAATGTAAGCAAAACAGATTCTTTTCAGTGCCGAAGTGTTTTTTTCCCCTAACCAAACTCAATTCCTTTGATTTAACAATTGACTCAGATTAATTTTTTGGTGCATGAATTGTTATTTACGGTTCTTTTGGCCAAACCACAATAAGAAGTAGTACATATACCACAAGATGTTCAAATTTTACTTTTTTAACTACCAGATGAATATATTTATTACTGCAATTATTGTGGCTACTCTGCATCTGGAAGCAAAATATTTAGCAATCTAAATAGCTTAGCATCTTAGTTAGGTTACAGTTGAAAAGCATGGATCTGGGCTCTTACCTGGATCCTGCTACTAACCACAGGAGTGATTTCGTCAAATTATCAGGCCACTCTGACCCTCCGTCTCCTCCTCTCTTTTAACAGGGGCCGGGGCCAATGATCCATGTATAGTTCTAAAAGTGAATGGGTTGCTAGAAACCGGCTGACATAGACTCCTAGGAGACACAGCCAAGGAAATAGTACACTGTGTCTTCTGGGCAGAACTCAAAAAATAAGAAATAAAATAATAATCAGAGTAAAATTCATCATTTCCTAATGATGTAAAACAAAACAAATCCTGTTAATCACCTTTGGAGGATGCTAGGGAACCAACTGCTTATTCTGACAACTGGTACATAAAGGGAAAGAACTGAACATTTATCATATTTGTTGTGGATGGACTATACCTCAAGGTAATTGAATAGTTTATAAAGGAGAGTTCATTATACAATAATTCCAGCTAATAAAGGCAGAAAGAGTAGAACTAAAATGTTAGCATTTTGCAATGCCCAAAAATGACTCAAGGCAATGATCACAAATAGTTGTAAAACAATTAGGGGAAAAGCAAATGTGGAACTTTGTAGTGGGTAGATCAGGCTGACAACAAATGAAACCATTAGTCAATCTTAATGTCACACGAAAAGATACCCAGGCATTATGGTGATAAGATGTAAAGTACAAAACCTCACCTATGAAGCATTCTTTCCAAATACATTGAACCTGAATATGCTGTAGATCTAATTTCTCATTTACAGGAAATGCAGGAAAGACAGGAATATACCAAAGATACTCAGAGATAAATTAAAATCTGGGAAATTTTACAACACAAACAACCCGACCTGGTTTCTTCAACAAATAGCTTAGAGGGAAGAAGAAAAGAAGAAATTCATAGAACAAGAGATATGTTACCAGATGCAGTGTATAGACCTGGTTTGAATCCCACTGCAAACAAACTAAATAAAGAAACCAAATATCAGACAATTGGGGGAAATTTGAATACTGATTAGATATCTGATATTATTAAAATATTTTGTTAATTTTTTAGGTGATGTATCATATTTTGGTTATGTTAAAAAAGGGAACTTTTTTTTTTTTGAGGTGGAGTCTTGCTCCATCGCCCAGGCTGGAGTTCAGTGGTGTGATCTCGGCTCACTGCAACCTCTGCCTCCCAGGTTCAAGTGATTCTCCTGCCTTAGCCTTCTGAGTAGCTGGGATTACAGGTGCCTGCCACCATGCTCAGCTAACTTTTTTGTATTTTTAGTAGAGACAGGGTTTCACCATGTTGGCCAGGCTGGTCTTGAACTCCTGACCTCAAGCGACCTGCCTGCCTTAACCTCCCAAAGTGCTAGGATTACCGGCATGAGCCACCCTGCCCAGCAGAAAACATTGTTTTTAGAGATGTATTTGAAGTATATATAAATGGAACAATATGATGTCTGGGATTTGCTTCAAAATAGTCCAGTGGTGGGGTGGTGAGTGGGAGTGTAGATGAAACTAGATTGCTCATGTGTTGACAATTGTTGAAAATGGATTTTGGCGCCATGGCACATGTATTCCTATGCAATAAACCTTCACGTTCTGCACATGTATCCCAGAACTTAAAGTATAATAATAATAAAAAAAAGAAAATGGGTTTTGGGCACATGAAGATTCATTATGTTACTTATAGTGAATATTACATTATTCATTATATTACTCTCTCTGTTTTTGTGTATGTTTGAAAATTTGCCTAATTAATTTTTTAATGGGAAAAAGTAATAAACACTTTGTGATAATTTATTAAATTGCATACTTAAGATTTGTGCAGGTTTTTGTATCAATGACTGTGTTAGTCTGTTGCTATACAGAACTACCTGAGAATGGGTAATTTATAAAGAAAAGAGATTTAATTGACGCACAGTTCTGCAGGCTGTACTGGAAGCATGGCAGGAAAGGCCTAGAGAAACTTACCATCATGGCAGAAGGCGAGGGGAAGCAGGTACATCCTACATGGCCAGAGAAGGAGGAAGAGAGAGAAGAGGATAGTGCTATACGCTTTTAAACAATCAGATCTCATGAGAACTCACTCACTTTCATGAGAACAGCAAGGGAGAAATCTGCCTCCATGATCCAGTCACCTCCCACTAGGCCCCTACTCCAACACTGGGAATTAAAATCTGACGTGAGATTTGGGTGGGGACACACAGCCGAACCATATCAATAACTGTGTTAGTTTCCTGTAGCTGCCATAGCAAATTACCACAAAATGGACTCTCTCAGAGTTCTGGACGACAGAGGTCTGAAATCCAGCAGAGCTGTGCTCTCTCTTGTGGCTCTAGGGGAGGATCCGTTTGGGGCCTCTTCCAGCTTCCGGTGGCCGTTGGCATTGCTTGATTTGTGGCCATATCACTCCAGTGTCTGCCTCTATGGTCACATTACTGCCTCCTCTTCTGTCTGTGTAGTCTCCTCTTGCTTCTCTTATAAGGATATTTGTCCTTGGATTTAGGGCCCATCATATAGCCTAGGATGATCTCCTCATTTCAGAATTCTTAACTCAATCACATCTGCAAACCTTTTCCCAACATGTGGACATATATTTTGGGAGGCCACCATCCAACCCACCATAATGGCATATTTCAGTAGAAAGATTTGAAAACTAATAACTAAAAAGCGTGGTTTATCTTTCTCAATTTTGCAATAAGGAGTAACTGTCACAGTTATTTCTGGTACAAATGTGTGAGATATCCTTGATTTTTTTCCTACCTTGTCACACAAGCAAGTCCTGTCATCTTCACTAAAAAAAGGTAAATGAAATCTTCCTAACTTCTTTCCATCTACACTCTCAATGCTTTAATCTCATCTACTATATTCTATGATGGTCTTACTGATCTTCCTGGCTTCTAATCTCACCTCTCTCCATTCCATTCTCTGCACAGAGCCAAGCAGAATAATTAATTAAAAACAAAATAAAAATTTATAATCTAATCACCATCTCTTCCTTGCTCTGTACCTGAAATGGTAGTCCATTGCTTCTAGAATAAAATCCAAACACTACCATGGCTTCAAATGTGGGAATAAATAATTTATCCTCCAAATTTGTCTACACTTGTCTGGGGCTATTCCCTTTCTTACCCACAACTGCCCAGCCCCACTGGCTTCTCTTCAGTGTCTTAAACACACCAAAGCCAACTCCAGTAAATGTAGACCTGGGAAAAGGAGACACCAGACAGTATTTACTATGAGAATTCTCTTGATAATTGATAATTAGGCAAATTGTCATTTTTTAAATGAAATAATAATTCATGATGGAAACAGTAATTTACGTTGGATACAGATACATTAGAAACCATGTAAATAAAATATAAATACTCATCCCTCTTCCCACCCTCTAAGATAATGATATTTTCATATATATCTGTTCAGAATGTGTGCTTAAATATTACAAATGTATGATTGTATAACTTGGTAACTTGGTTTTTTTTTTTTTTTGAGATGGAGTCTCGCTCTGTCACCCAGGCTGGAGTGCAGTGGCATGATCTTGGCTCACTGTAACCTTTGCTTCCCAGGTTCAAGTGATTCTCATGTTTTAGCCTCCTGAGTAGCTAGGATTACAGGTGTGCACCACCATGTCTGGCTAATGGATAATTTTCATATTTGTGGTACAGACCGGGTTTCACCATGTTGGCCAGGCTGGCTTCAAACTCCTGACATCAAGTGATCCACGTGCCTCGGCCTCCAAAAATGCTGGGATTACAGGCATGAGCCACTGCGCCTGATTGTAACTTGTTTTTTTCCACTTAGCAATGAACTGAGACTGTTTTTTCATATTATTACATATACCATTTCATCATTTTCTTAAGGCTTTTGATCCATATTTCCTAATCACCCTCCCCAGGACTTGTGCCAATCTGCATTCCCATAGCAGAGCATGAAAGTGCCCATTTCCCCACATCCCTGGACATGTTTTTAAATCTCAGCCCATCTGAGAGATGAAAAACAGCATCCTATTGTTCAATTTGCATTTCTTGGATGGTTGTGACATTGAACTTTTTTTTCCTGGTATTTCTCACCTATAGTTCTTTATAACTGTGTAATGAAATATTTGGTTACATTTTAAAAAGAAATAGCAAACTAGCTAAAAAAGCATTTGTGAAAGCCACTTAGTGCCAAATTGCAGTAGCCCTGCCACCATGCCTGAGAGCACAGTTGCATCAATGCCTCGAAGCTGTTTGCTCTCCTGTATCTGAGCATACAGCTGGGCTTTATAGACCTTATTAGGGAAGCCTTGGTTTTCTTCTTGTAAAATATAAATCACAGAAAACCCGCCATGATCAGTTTTCAAAGTTATTGTTTGCATTTTCTGAACATACACATGGTAAAACAAGAAATTATAGATTTAAAATCTAAGTTTCAGAATGGGGCCCAACAATTTGCACTTGCCATTGTCTGCGGTTTTTATCATCTTTAAGTTTCAGCATGGAGTTCACGTAACTTGATATATTAGCATAGTCAGCAATACATTTTCCTGTTACATTTATTTTAGAAAGAAGTTCAGATAAATGTGTAGGAAAACCCTCATTTTCCGCATTATTTTTGAACAGGCAATTTTATTTTGCTTCATCCAAAAAAAAAAAAATAACAGCAGGATATTTCAGGGCACCATGTCGGATATAGTACTGCAGATGTAAAAATGTATCACAAACTTGCTTGTGAGGCAATACCAGCGATTACAGCCGGAGTACTTCTAACTGTCCAAGGTCCTGAAATCTCACATTTTCTTGGTTTACAATTTTGTGTATTATTTTGAACTCAGAGTGTTTGCTCATTGAACAGACACATTCTATCACTTCATATTTCTTATACTCTATTATCATTTATGTGTGTCTAAAGTTAATCCACTTCAAGGTTCCAGTGAGATGAGATTGCACCACTGCACTCCAGCCTGGGTGACAGAGTGAGACTCCATATCAAAAAGAAAGAAGGAAGGAAGGAAGGAAGGAAAGAAAGAAAAAGAGAGAGAGAGGGAGGGAGGGAGGGAAGAAGGAAGGATGTTAGTCCACTTGAATACAGATCAACTGACTGAATAGAGCAATTTTATGTGTGATATAGTGTCATACTTTTAAGAGCTATTTTTCTAAAAAAACATAATCAAAACAAAAAATGTAATAATGGTTGTGATTGTGAGACCAAATATTTTCTTAAAAAACTCAAAAACATAAACCAATGTGATCTAAATCACAGCTAAATAGCTCACTGTAAATAGAAATTCTAAAGAAAGAGGTCCAGGACATCAGAAATAAAATTAAATATTATAATTCAATAAATGCAAGTGCAGGAGTACCAAAAATAAAAAAATAACCTGTTAAATAAAAGGGATTTGTGGAAACAATGTTTTGTTTTAATGGCAAATGTGGAGGGCCAAGGAACATGGTGTGCCATTTCATGGGAGGGAAGGGTGACACTGGAAAGACACACGGTGAATATTGCTTTAAAAAATCTAGTCTTTACCAAAATCAAAGTTCAATGGTGATCAGATATGTGGCTCGTGCACCATCTGTGAGGGGAGCAGGTGGAGAGGGGAAGACAAACTAGACCAAGAAGGAAGTATCAGCATTTATTGAGAGAGCACAGTAAGTAGCTTTATGAAATAGGCTGAGTGAAAAGAAGATAAATCAGGAAAGATAGTTTCTTCCTCAAAGAAATGGGACAGACACAGAGTCAAACAGTCAGACAGACTCAGAATCTCAGCGTTTAACCCTTTCCTTGAACAACAAAAGCTCAGACAGGCAAAGTGGCTTACTCAAGTTCAGACCACCTACCAGTGGCAGAGCTGAGACTAGAAATTAGTAGTTTCAATTTCTATTAGAGTGGTCTTCCCACTCTAGGACAGTTATCTCATATGTGAAAAACTGAACATTCACGTAAACAAGCATGCACCACAGTTAAACACAAAGTGGCCGGTCACGGTGCCTCATGCCTGTAATCCCAGCACTTTGGGAGGCCGAGGTGGGTGGATCACTTGAGCCCAGGAGTTCAAGAGCAGGCTGGGCAATATGGTGAAGCCCATCTCTACTAAAAACACAAAAATTAGCCAGGCTACTTGGCTAATTAATCCCAGCTACTTGGGAGGCTGAGGCAAGAATTGCCTGAGCCCTGGAGGTGGAGGTTGCAGTGAGAGGCGAGAGCACCACTACACTCCAGCCTGGGTGAAAGAGCGAGACTTAGTCTAAAAAAAAAAAAACAAAAGTTAAACACAAAGGACCTGAGAAATAGAGCAACTATATGAATGGATAACGAAGTGAATGGTATAGAAAGGAGCTGTGTAACATGAGTCAAGAGAGATATGTCTGGTTTTATATGAATTTTAAGGAGGGGGAAGAGCATTGGCCAAGAGGTATGAGAAAGATGGAGGTGTTAATAGGCCCAAAGTTACTAAGGAGAACCCAGTAAACCACATGGCTTTTGGGGATTTTGGGGCAAATCAGAGAAAAAGCGAAGAAAAGACTTCAATAGTCCAACAAATAAGGGACAGAGGTGTTATAAATGCTTGATTAACCCAAATGCATCTGAAATGAGGAGTTTCAGATAACTGAAATTTCTGATTGTGTAACTGCTTTTTTCACAACTCCTAACTCCCATCATGCTTGCAAATGTTTTTCAGATTCATTAGTCCATTTTATGAAGACTTGAAGCCAGTCAGAATATTTCTGTTCCAGTCCCAATTCTATCACAGATCAGCTGTTTGGCCTCAGGGAAGTCACCTTACCTCTCAGGGCCTCACTGTTATCTGTAAAACAAAAGGCTCTAGTACATTAGAAGTAACCAGACTTTGCATAGAAGAATCACCTGGTGGCCAGGTTTGGCAGTTCATGCCTGTAATCCCAACACTTTTGGAGGCTGAGGTGGGAGGATTGCTAGAGCCTAGGAGTTTGAGGTTGCAGTGGGTTATGAACCCAACACTGTACTACAGTCTGAGTGACAGAGTGAGACTTTGTCTCAAAAAATAAGTCACCTGGGGCTCTGGGGCTCTTGTTACATAAATAAATCTCCAGACCCCACCTTAGACCCACTGAAACAGGATCTCAGAGGAAGCGCTTGAACCTAGGAATCTGCTTCTTGTCACTAAGAAATTTTGCAAAGCTCCCACTACTTGATCTCCATGGTCCCTACTAATGATTATATTTATGACTCAGTTTTCTCACTGGAAGCTCAGAATTTCTAAAGCAACTGAATCTCTGTTTGATGGACTTAGGGTCACTGCGAATATGGAAAACATTGTAAGGTTCTCTAGCTTTCTACGGATAAAGGACAAAAGAATGGATACATGCACTAACTCCAGGTTATTTATTCTTTCTTGAATCTAAAATTGAATGGATGAGTCTTTGATGTCAGCTTATAAAATTTATATACCAAGGCTGGGCATGGTGGCACATATCCATAGTCTCAGCTACTCAGGAAGCTGAGGCTAGAGGATCACTCGAGTCCAGGAGTTTGAGGCTTAGTGTGCTATGATTGTGCCTGTGAATAGCCACTGCACTCCAGCCTGGACATCACAGTGAGGCCCTGTCTCTAAAAACCAACTTCTATATGACAGAAAAAAATATACCATGTCCAATGTGCACATGTTACAAATAAAAGTCCTGGCACCAAAGACAGAAAATAATAGATTGTTCTATCTTCTAGGAGTAGAGTAAAGCAAAGCAAACCATCACCACGAAAGTATGAGCTTTACATGGTCTCAGTAGCTTCTTTAATAAAATAACAAGTTACCCAGCTGGTCAGAGGCAGAGTGTAGATTCCCCACTCCCAATATTTTAGAATTAAATGTATTATTTTCCTCATTCATGGCTCAATAGCAATGGGGGCATCCCTGTAATATCAAGTTCAAGCTTACTGTTATGATTTAAGGGAAGAACATGGTTATGATATTGCATAGCCATAATGTTTTGATTTCTTTCCAATGGAGAAAAATAGCACTTAGGAAAACAAGAGAGGCTGAAAATATCCAGAAACGACAAACACAATAATATATTTTCTCCCTCAAAACTAATCTAAACTTAATTTGAATTCATGTATGACATAAAGTACTTAAATAGTCTCTTTCCAAAAATTGACCTTGAATGATTGGAATTCATCATATATTCTTGCTTATTATATCCATCTGTGTATCTTATATAAAGGAACAGAGCATACAATTGTTCAGTTTGCACATTGTATACAGGAACTAGGTTGAGGTGGTGAGTGGGACTGAAAGCCAGTTCAAGTTCTGGACATACTGCTGTGCTTCCTGGTATTGGCACATCCTTCCTGTCTCATACCCCACCCCTTGTCCCCAAGGGATGTCTTCTGAGGTGAACAAAGAACAAAGATAGTGTCTCAAGTTAAGACAGTGCCGTAGTGTGCTGTTTCCCACCAGAGGGGAGTGCCTTTCTCTATCTGCCATCTAGGCTAGCAGTGGCCATCTAGGCTTGCAGTGGCCATCTAGGCTTGCAGTGTTTGACCTTCTCTTCTACGACATTGCTGGAGGTAGATTTAATTGAGTGAGTTCTGATTAGTTGAGATTTTACTACGGTGCATTACACAGTGAGGCAATGATCGATAAAGGTTTTCTAAAAATGTTGCATTCTTTCTACCTGAAGATTATAGTCACTTACAACGCTTTGGAACCAGAAGACATCACTCTTTTGAAACTCTTCTTGAAAAATAACGACGCAGATTTGGAAAAAAATGAAAAAGAATAGTTTTTCATAAAAGATACCGTAAGATTCTTAGAAATTACAGTTGTCAACTGAACTTTGATTCCTGATGAAAGTCTTTTGCAGGTCAAAGAGGATCAGCAGTTCAGTGTGTATCAGTAACATTAGATGACTATTAAAAATATAGTACTGGGGCCATGTGCGGTGGCTCACACCTGTAATCTTAGCACGTTGGGAGGCCGAGGCAGGTGGATAATTTGAGATCAGGAGTTCAAGACCAGCCTGGCCAACATGGCGAAACCCCATCTCTACTAAAAAGTACCAAAATTAGCCAGGCGTGGTGGCAGGCACCTGTAGTTCCAGCTACTGGGGAGGCTGAGGCAGGAGAATCGCTTGAGCCCAGGAGATGGAAGTTGCAGTGAGCTGAGATTGCACCACTGCACTCCAGCCTGGGTGACAGAGGCAAGACTCCATCTAAAAAAAAAAAAAAAAAACCTAAATAAAAACATAGTATTGGAATCTAAATATAGAGGCATTATATAAACTGGAAATAGATCCTCTTTCTGTACCTCAGCATTATTAATCAACCACTGAAAGAGTAGAGTAGGTTGAGCAACATAATGTGGTCATATATTACACTGGATAAAAGTTGAACTAATTCCAAGAAGACTGTATATCTGGGTAAATACTTCAGGATGGTCACATATTTGCCATGATTTCAGGGACATAACAAAGGTTTTCTCACCTCCCCCTCTACTCACCTCTTCCCCATACTTCTTTTATTTGTTTCATAATGTCTGATGGTCTAAGATTTATTTTTCTATACTTTGGCTTAAATGTTCACCTGGTGTTAAAAATGCAAATACCTCTGGGATAGGAAGAACATTGTTTTTGAGCATCAGTTCTCTCAAAGAACACAGACAACACACTTTGATAGAGAGAATAATACAAGGGAATAGTACCCCAGAGTTGGGGAGAGAACAATGAAAAGGAAAAAGGGTCAAGAGTGTTTCAACTGCAATTGCCAGAGATCAAAACTTTGTGTAATCATCTTGGCATTGGGAATGGTAATTTGACTTAGAGATTAGTGGGTCCCCAACTTCAGTCAGATAGCTCGGGTTTGATTTCTACTTCCATCTCTAACTAGCCTTGCTTATTTGGATAAGCAGTAACCTCTCTAAGCTCCAATGTTCTCCTCAACAAATATTTATATTCCCAATACATGTCAGATATTATTTTAAATTAAATCACAATAATATTGTCCCTCTTCTAGGATTGTTATGAGAAATAAATGGGATAATCTTAAAAAGTGGTTGCTATGTGCCTGGTGGATAGTAAGAAGAATCTTATGGAACAAATAATCCTAAGGATGATTCCTTTAATATGTGAATTCCTACACAGTTTACAAAGCATTTCCACATCTATTGCCTCCTTACAGCAACCCTGTAGGCAGAACTAGCCAGATATTTAGTGCTCCATTTTACAGGTGAGGAAACTGAATGAAGCTTGGCATGATTCACTTGGTTGGTTGTGCAGTGCTCCCTACTGAAAAGAATGGTGGGCTAAAATGTGCATAAGTTGGCTAAATACTTTTTCTTATTACGGACCCCTATTTTATAGATGCAGAAACTTGGTAAGGCTTAGAAAGACTTTGATTTTTTTTCCTGAAACTTGTAGTGAAAAAGAATGCTTTTAAGAAAAGTATGAGTTAGCCATATTAGCCTACATATGTCAGTAAAGGTGTAAAAAAGGGTTATTTGACATGAAGAAGAGGACATTGAACAATTTAATCTCCAACACATAACAGTTACGGAAAAAGACTGGTTTCTCCTCATCTTCACCTAAGTACTGAAAAATTTAAAGAAGAAAGAGATTTAGACGGAAATAAGAAAATATTTTTACTTCACCAAAGTTTTTTACATTTTGGAAAAGCCCATCAACAAAGGGTTTGGAATCTTTCACTAAATGTATTTAGAAACCTTGAATAGTCATATATATTGGACTCTTATTTAGAAGTAGAAAACTGAACCAGTAATCTTGAAATGACTTCTTCGAAATCTTGTTTCATGATTCAGCAAACATTTAGCTGACTTAGTTGTAGGAGAGGAAAGTTCTTATATTACATTTGTTCCAATGATTTTCACGCAAACAAATATTAGCTTTAAGAGCAGCAAAAATGAAATGAATTTATTTCACACATTCCCATAGGAGGTGGAGACTGTGTCTCACACTTGATCTTCACTAAAAGGCTGAGAAGCAATGTGAGACTGTGTCTCACTTCCTACTGAACACAATTTTTTCTACTGTCCAGGCTATTCCAAGCCTTTCATAGGCTCTCTGGGAGAAGCATCTGTCCATATGCCCAGACAGTAGGTCCCTCTAAAGAATTTTCAACTCTGCCAAGTTGAAAGACCCTGAGAATAAGACTTGCTCATAAATCAATAGGTTATTGAAAACACACATGCTTTCTACACGTCTTTAAGTTTGGTTCAAATTAAAACCTTCCTAGAACGACATGAAAATCAGAGCTCATTCATTATGGTGTGTGACCTTGCTGAGTTCTTATTTTTAAATTCAGTAAAATACCATATGTGCCTGTCAACTTGATGTATATGTGTGAAAACACTCATCCATTCCTGAAACAAGACCTTTTGGATAAAAATCAAGATAACTTCTTTGAGTAAAGCAAAGACTAAGGAGGAGAGAAATTTGAGTGAGTGGAGCTACAACTGTCTTCCATTCTATGGATACTGGCACAGATGCCAAGTTTATAGAAAATGTTAACTTATTTTAATGACCTACTATGACCAGGAAATAATTTTTCCCCTTTGACTCAACTTATCTTTAGCTACATCAGGCCATTAAACCTATCAGAAAGCAAAATGAGCTTGGATTCTTTGAAAAAAAATCAATGGCATTAGAAAAATATGAAGATGCTTTTATAGAATAAAACACACTAAATAGAACAAGCAAATGCAATCTTTGATTGGATCCTGCTTGTCTTAGTCTGTTTTTGCTGGTTAGTTTATAAATAGTGGAAATTTACTTCTCGTAGTTCTGGAGGTTGGGAAGTCCAAAATCAAGGCTTGTTCTCTGCTTCCAAGATAGCATCTCCTTGCTGTGTCCTCACATGACAGAAGTGCAGTAAGAGACAAGCTCATTCCCTCAAGCCCCTTTTTAAAAGGCGCCAATTCATAAGTGGGAGGGGAGTCCTCATGACCTAATCATCTCCTAGAGGCCTCACCTCTTAAGACAATTACATTTAGTTTTAGAGAAACACATTCAAACTACAGCACTGGTTTTTACCAAACAACTGTAACTTTTCTGTGCGTTTGAAAATTTTCAAAGTAAATAGTGGAGGGGAAAAGCAAAAATATTCTAGCTCCATCTCTTTAAAAAATTACCTGGGATTATGGTTTGGTAGTAATCCAGAGAGAGAAAAACACTTTAAAACTTGTTCTATAAGAAGGACTGTAGCTGTGTACATTTTTGGTAAGATGTTTGGCACAATGCTTTATAGGAGCATAAAAATATAGTCCTAAGGGTTAAGATTTTAAATAGAGAAACTTATAGGGAAAGAGGATGCAGTTCCTGGTTATGAATCATGTCCATCAGCCTGACACCTTAATTACAACTTCTTTGGAGTTTATAGTATATTATCCTCATTAATCCCCAATTAGAGGTTTGAGTCATCAAAATAAATCTGCAGGACTTACACGCACAGAGTTCATTATGGAGCAGCCTAGCTTCATGCTTCCAGGTGTATGACATATGACACCCTCTGTCCTTTCACTTCTGATGTGTCTCTAGTTTTTCCAAGCCAAAAGCAGAGCCCAGGATTAGAGCAACATATATTTAAGGGTGTGTTTTTGCAGATGTCAGTTGGGACTAGAAAACAAATGTAGGCATGCTTAAACGCTGAGACCAATGTGGAAACTTCACAAGGTGGGGGTAGGGGGAAGAAAATTTCTGGTGGGGCACGTTTAAGTTAACGTTAATGTATAACGCTATCAATTTTACTTCCACTGAGTGGGTATATGAAGGGGATGTTTGCGTGTCTGTGTGTATGTGTGTGTGGTAAAGGAGGGTGTGTGTGTGGCGGGGGGTATTTTCACAAAATGACATGGAAACCTGACTGCAGTTCTTTTGGGAAGAGGACTTGGAGGTGTCTTGGGGGAGGGGAAAAGATGGAAGACTGGGATTTCTTCTGGACTTCAGGGAAGAAGGATGAAACCAAAGGGAAACAATCCAAGGCAGATTAATGAATTTAGTCTAATATTCGTGAATTCAAAGTAGATTCTAATCAGCCCATCTCCTCCCTCTTCTGTTTGCAGAACTGGCACTAAACAGGATTCCCCAAGCTGCTTCATCACTCCCTGCCATTCGCTGTCCCAGGAAATTCTCCTTCCTCGCCCCGGAATCCGTGTTCGACTCTTCTCTGGCTGAGCTGTTCGTTGCCAGCCACCCCGAGACTCCCCACGCGGCAGGCATCGTCTCCTTCGGTCTCACAGCCACCCCGGGCTGGAGCGTGGGGAGGGGGTAAGGGAACCAGCCAACTCGGGGAAACTTCGTTGCCAGAGATGACTGGGGTTTTCGGGCTTTCCCAGCCTTCCCATGCCGGGCCACACGGCATTCATTAAAGTGGTGGGGCAACTATTGCTGCGCTCCGGCCGGGCAGGTTTTGAGCTGCAGAGACCCGTGCGCCCGGCAGCAGCGCTTTGCCACAGAGTGGACCCAGGACGCGGCGGCCGCCAGCCCGGGTTTCCTGCTAGGGGACGGCGAGTGCAGGGAGACTTTGCGCCACGATGTTTTGTTTTCCTGCCGCAGGAACGCTAGGCAGTGTCTTTCCACCGGACTTAACCCGCCTGAAGCAATAGCCATGGAAGTTGCGGCGGCACAGAGGGAGACAGAACCGCTTGGCGCGGCATCTTTTTTGGATGTTTTTTCTCTACACAGACGACTTCATTCTTTCCTTGGGTAAGTGAAGTCCAGCTTGTAAATAACCAAAGGGTAGAACCGAAGGGGATGGAAGGGGATTGCAGTAGCCCAAAGGGCTAAGTTTTCTTGGGGGGGGGTCTCCCTCCATCCCCACTCCATGCAGTCCACTTCAAATACGCAGTTGAGGAGGAGTTGTGTTTGATTTCAGGCACGTTGTGGGAAACGGTACTGGGATTTATTTACCTAATTTTGGTGGATTTTTTGGGGGGGTGGGTGGGTAACTTGTTTTTGTCTACATTCTGAGAAGGGAGAATGAAAGTGGAGGTGAGAGAAAGCTCCAGAGGTTGGAGGTGGGGAAAAGAAAGGAGGGCACGGCATCCAGTGATTAAGCAGAGAGATCATCCTAAGGGCCAATGCCTAGTGCAAGTCTTCAAGGCAGACCAGGAGCACTAGACACTGATCCTGCTCCCTACCCTAATAGAGTCTACCCCAACCTCCCCATCCCCAACCCTCCCCTTATAACCATCCTGCTGTTGCCATTCTGGGGAAGGTCATCATTACTCAGGGCCTCAAATAACTTTTAATGAGGACCTGCAACCTGTCTTGTACACAAGTGATGCTCAATAAATGTTTGTTGATTGGCCGAATGATGTTGCATCCTAAGGGTGCAGTTCCTGCCACAGGAATTTGCCTTGGACAGTGAACTAATTCCCCGATGCAGACCCCAGAACACAACCATATGTCAATTCATTTTGCAAAGGAGGAGGGCCTGGAGGCTTAGAAAATATCGTATTTAGACCTTCATTACCCAAACGAACCCATGGGACAGGTTTAGGGACAGATTCATGGGTCCGGGGACTGGATGAGCTCACAAGGTTCTGGCATGGAGATCACGGACCTTTGTGTCATACAAACTTGGGTTTGAATCCTCATATCGTGACCTTGGGAATGTTTCTTTATCTCTCTGAGCCTTGATCTTCTCATCTGTAAAAGGAGGCCAGTTACAGCTTCTGCAAAATGATGTAACAAAGATGAATGGAGAGGAAATACGAGATGGTGAGGGGGAATTCAGTAAATGTCAATCTTGCCTCCCCATGCTCTGAGGATTCAGGAGAGGGTATCTTTCTCTGCTGAAGCCCCTCTCTGACTCTGATGCAGGCAAAAACATTGTATTGCAGTGACTGTGCTAGAGTCCAGCTGCCCGTGAACAGTTAAAGAGAAGAGCGCAGAGGGAGGTTCGAAAGCCTTTCTTAGAAGCATCTCCCTCTGGACTTGAGAACAGAATTTACATACACACTGGTGTCTCGGGGCATGGCTGAGAGAAGCAGATTCCTTGTTTGTTTGATTTCTATGTCTTAGCCATCCTCCCAGTCCCAGTAGAGAGAGGCAAAGTGTGGTTACAGAGTCCAGGGAAGATGGTTCTGAAGCACACAGGAGCCTGCCTAAAGGGCTGAAGAGTCAGAGTAGCACCATCGGATTGGTACCAGTTTTGCCTGAATGGGGTTTGCAGAGAATTCAGGGCTCCAGCCTGGGCTGCCTGTGATAGCCCAGTGACAAAGCACTCACCTTTCCCACAGACCACAGCGGACCTCTGTAGGTCTTGCTCTTGGACTCAGAAACCTTGATGTGATAGTGAGGGATGGATGGTGAGAAAGATGCTGCTGACATAGGGCTCCCCAGAAGCCTCAAGGTGCCCTAGAGTGGCATGCAACTCAGAGATCAGCTGCTAGTGTGGGATTTTAGGACCCCAGCTGGCAGGCATGGGAATGAGCTGGGCAATTTCTATACGTAAGTAAAGGCAACAACAATCTAACAGGACCTTATGGCACTAGATAGTAAGCCCCATGAAGGCAAGATCTCTGTCTTGTTCTCTGCCATATGGCCAGCACATAGCACAGTGATGGCACCAGGAAGGGGTTCAATATATACGTTGAATGAACAACAAATTTTAGTAACCTTATCTGGAAGCCAGAGTAGGGGTTTAAACTACTTCCTATCCAACGCTGCAGCATGCAATCCATGTCTTCATTTAACAAGTATTTCTTGAGCATCTAATACGTGTAAGGCTCCATTGCCAGGCATCCAAAGCAATTTGTCAGTATCATTCATGTTGATACTCAGTGACCCGTTCAAGAGCACCTCAGCACCACCTGGCTTTTCTGGAGACTGAGGCCCCACCACAAACCCCTGTGGGGTTTCAAGCAGGGTCAGTGAGAGGGCATTAGATGAATGCTCCAGGTTTAGCCCCTTTCCAGGAACAGTTCTGGGTCCCTTCGCATCTGCCCTGCTGGGTCCCAGGATCCCGGGGCCGCCGCTTCCAGGAGCTGCCGAGTCTTGGCAACTCCGCTTTCCTCCGGGGCCGCCCTGCCTCTCTCAAGCCTCCTTTCCAGCCAACGACCAGAGGCCCCAGTCCGGCTGCAGGTAGCTGGGGAAGGGACCAAGCTGCGCTTGGGGAGCGAGCTTCCCCGGGCAGGGAGAGCGCAGCAGACGCGGAGCGGTCCAAGAACAAAAGGCTCATGGCTGGCACGGGCCTCCTCGGAGTGCGGCGGGGACGTGGGTTCGGGACTCAGGCGAGAGAGCCAGGCACGGAAGGAAAAAAAATGAAGTGAGAAAAGAGAAGGAGGGAGAGCCCAGGGTGAGAGCGGTGAAAACAGGTGACCCGGAGGCTGAGGTCTGCGGCGGGGCCGCAGCGGCCCTTCCTCCGCCTCCTGCAGCGCCTTCCAGGCAACCAAGCGTGTCTCCGGCTGCAACTCCAGCAAGCGCGCCGCTGCCGCCTCCACGCCTGCCCGCCGGCCGGCCGAGCCAGTAAGTAGCGGTGCACCCGCCGCTCGCTCCCCGCCCCTCCGCGGCTTCCCCGCCACCGCCCACCGCCTCCCGCCGCCGGGTGGGCAAGTCCGCGGCCGCCTCCTGCTGCCCCGGGCCGGGTGCCGGAGGCTCAGCGCGCCTTCCCGGTTGGGCGCCTGGGTCCGCTGCTCGCCCTGCTCCCTCTTGCCGGGGCGCGGCGTCTGGGGCGCGCCGCGGGGAGGGTCGCCCTCGCCGCGCGCTCCCCGGGCGCCGCGCCACCCCTACATCCAATGGCTTTCGGGGAGCGGGAAGTGGAGGGCGTCGCCGGGGGCGAGGAGCGGCGGCCGGGGTGGGGCGTGTGCGCTCAGCGCGGCCGAGCGAGGCTGACGTGCCCGCCCAAGCGCGCGCCCGGGAGTGTGTGTGCGGGTGTGTGTGTGCGGGAGTGTGTGCGCACACGCCTTCGGGGGCTGGAGTGACACTGCAGTGGGCTTCTCCGTAGCCCCAGCCTTCAGGCTGCTCAGCCCCTAACCTGCCGGCACCGCTTTTGGGAAGCAGCTTGGCTCTTCCATCTTCCCAAGCCTTCCTCTCCATCTTTTCATCCACCCCTCGCCGATCTTACTTTTTCTTTTACCCACGGGGCCCCGGCCGGCCACCCCCTAGCCGGTGCAAACACCCAAGCTGTCTCCAGTTCTCTCCCAAGCTAATATTTTCCCACCTGTCTTTTTCTGGGGTTCCTCCACGAGCCAGTCCAAGGCTCCCCCATCCTCGGAAATTGTTTTGTTGGACTGCTAAACCGAGGCGTGTAAAGCTTGAGGACTTTATTATTATTTGGGTTCTTTTCATTTCTTCCCCTTCTGGGCAACGGAGCAATGAAATTTCCAATTGAGACGCCAAGAAAACAGGTGAACTGGGATCCTAAAGGTGGGTATTTCCTACTTTTGGCTGCCCTCGCCCTGCCTCTGTCTCCGGCGTGTGTGCGCGCTTCCTTGAGTGGAAGCACTCTTGCTTCTGGCAGCGTGTGTCCTGAGGCTGGGAAATGCGCCTGGGAACTGCAGCGCGGGTGGGAGGAGGGCGGAGGCAGCGTGGGTTCCGAACCCAGATAGTGCCTGTCATTACCACATAATCATTGTCCCTCCTAGATTTTCTCCAGATTTATTTAGATAGACCAAGCCGACTGTTTGGTTTGAAATTGCAAGTGTCGGTATTTGCTTTTGACTTTGAGTGTGCGAGTGTGTCTGTGTGTGTGTGTGTGTGTCCTTTGTTTCTGGTGATCTTTGTCTCTCTGGCAAATGGGTGGGGTGCCTCCCCCTGGACCTGGAGCTGCGCCGCATGCCCGGGTGTCCTCAGTGGGAAAGGTTTCCTGGCAGCAAGTGGGGCTCGAGTTGCAGCAGCCGTCCCTAGGGGTGGGCTCTTCTCGCAGGGCATGCAGAATAATGGAGCCCACAGGGCCTCCTGAGTCTTCGTTCAATCTTATTACCAAACCTAGCAGCTAGTTAGGCTCAGGTCAGAGTAGAAGCAGGAGGAGGGGTGGTTTGTGAGAAGGGTGGGGCTGGCAAGGCATCGGGGAGGGGCACGAAGTGTGCCCGCCCAAGCAATGGTGTGGTTTGCATGCTTTTACGAATGTTGGACCAGGTTTCATCCACGCAAAAGGGAGCGATTAAGGCGGATTTGTGTGTGCCTAGCGTCGGCCACCGTGTCTGTAATTAGCATACAGATGTTAAGGCTCCAAGGGAATGATCAGTATGGGAGCAGAACAAGTTGGAACCGCGTGTCCAGTTGTGACAAGAATGCTCTTTAGCATTTCTCTTAGCTCATCTGACGACTGTGTCAGGCTAGGCAACGCCTCTGTGTGTATTGGGTTTGAAATTTGTTTATTTGGGGTGCGTGTGTGTTTAATGTTCTTTATGAGCGCATTTCTTCTTTTTCTCCAGACTGGAAAGAAGAAACCTTCTTATTTGTTGAGTAAATGTCTCAGGAATTGACTGGCTATTGAAGAGTGAGTGAAGAGATATTGCCTTTTTTAAACACCGAGGTTGTTACATCTTAAATACAACCCAAACCTTCTATTTTGTCTCGACTTGAAATCTCTGGAAATATGGAGGTGTGCCTTTGCTTTTTTGGGGGGAGAATCCCTGAAAAGCATTTTTGTTAAATACCTATTACATGCTAAGCACTGTCCTAAGCTCTGGAGATACAGTCAGAACAGGAAAGATAAAAGCTCTGACTTGGAATTTAGAGTGAGGCAGACAGACCTAAATCAATCATTGCATGGAGGAATGCATAATTCGAAGTTTATGTATGCTCCAGGGAGAGCATCAGAGGCTTAAGAAAGTGTCTGATAGAAGAGATTGACAGGGACCAGAGAAGGCTTCCCTGAGGACATGACACTTGGACTTAGGCCTGGAGGATGTATAGGAGTTAATTGTCTAAGGGGGAGGGGAATTGTTGCAGAAGGGGGAGCAGCAAGTGCAAAGGGCCTGAGGCAGAAGAGGTATGTGTATTTGATGAACTGAAAGGAGGTTCCCATGGCTACTGAAGAGTGAGTGAAGAGGTATTGCCTTTTTTAAACACCCAGGCTGTTATACCATAAATACAGCACAAACCTTTCGTTTTGTCTCTATTTGAAACCTCTGGAAATATAGAAGTGTGCCTTGGCTTTCTTTTGGGAAATCTCTGAAAAACGTATTTATCCCTAGCAGAGAGCAAGAGGGCTTGTGTTTTGAGATATGACTGGAGGATCCACAGGTGAGACCCCCGCCAAGCCTTGTGTTGTTGGAGATGGGGTAGGGTTGTGGGGTTGGAAGAGTATAGTATTTATCTTAAGTCAATGAAGAGTTTCAAGACGAGGGGTGACATGATTTGAACTAAGTTTCAAAACAAGTGCTGTGTGGCTCTTGTGGATGTAGGGGACCAGATACAATGGTAGCATGGGCCAGGGTGGTTGCTGTGGGCATGGAGAAGCGGATGGAGCAGAGAGCTGTAGAAGACATGAAATCAATAGGCTTTGCACGAATAATGTGTGGAAGTGAAGTGAAGGAATTGGAATGACTGAGATGGCAGCCAGGGCAGGACCAGTCTTGAAGGAAAGCTCATGAGTTCAATCTAGGACTTGTTGAGTAGGACATGTCCCCAAGCCATCCAAGGGGTGTGTTAGGTGGGCAGCTGTCTAAATGCTGGGGTCAGGATCTTCAAGGAACTTTGGTACAGAGGGAGCACCGTGAGACTGATTTTGTGAAGCTGGCTTTGGGTTTTAAGGTACATTTCTGTATGATCATCATTCTATATATTCATGTTACAGTGATGAACACAGACGAATTTTACACATTTTACAGCCTGACACAGTGAAGAAAAGCATACAAATAGCACCTTCAGTTACAACCAATGGTGCTAAACATGAAAAAACCTCAATAAAAATAACAACATTTAACGAGCAACCATTGCATGCCAGGTGCTTTATGTACATTATTTCATACAATTATTTTCACAATACTTATCTGATGGTATAAGTGTTATAGTCCCATTTGGCACTTGATTGCCATCATGACACCACTAATCTGCCTTCCAGTGGAGTTGCTCTGACTTTGTGTACAATTGTTCCCAAAGGTAGGGGTGACAGTAGTCTTTTTCTAGCCAGGGGATGGAGGAGGGAAGAGAGTGGGAAGTGAGGTGGCATATCTCTTATCTCTATAGAATTATGTGCTAGGTGCTCTTCTAATGCTTTACATGTGTTAATTTAATCTTCACAAACATTTTAGGAGGAAGGTATTATCCTAAGTTTACAGATGAGTTAACTGAGGAACAAAGAGGTTGAGTAACTTGCCCAAGGTTGCACAGCTAATAGGACAAGATTAGAATCTGGGCTCTTAAACACTCTTCAAGTCTCTGTTTCTTATTGGGACTTTTGGTTTTTGCCTGGTAAGGTGCCCAAAGCTCAGGAAGTGGAGAAGCTTGTTGGGAGGAGGAAAAGGAGAAGAGAGAGGATGAAGAGGAAAAGGCATTGGAATAGGAGGAGGATAAAAGAGAGGAAGAGAAAGGATAAAGGAGAAGAGGAGACAGTGACTCAACCTTACCCTACTCGTTCCTTTCTCTACTAACCTATTTAGACAATAATGTTTACATTTCCATGTCTGATGGGCAAGTCAGTGACTACTGGACAGAGTTTGGGTCTGTGTTTTGGAGGTTCTGGATTACACAGACCAAATGTGTTTAGCAAGGAAAAGACGAAGGGGAGCTCAGCAGTATTAGGGGAAAGTGGAGAGACAGTTCACATTACTTGGACTGTAGGATTTGTCTATCAACAGACATGACCCTTCAGGCGGAGGTGCTCTCATGGGTTGTGGAAGGCAGTTGTAATTATAATGTTTTTCTTACAGCCTTATTACCCTACAATTTAATAGCACTAAATGAAGGTGGTTTGAGAATAGATTGGTTTGGATAGCATTTGGGTGGATTAAGCAAAGCATTGTCAAGAGGTGTAGGTAAAAACAAGACCCAAGTGGAAAACGGTTCATCTCTGGTGAGCTATGGCCTTCCTTCATGTTCATGGAACAGAGCCTCCTACGAAGAGCGTTACTGTTTGTGTAGGACCTACCACGAGCAGATTGGTTCTGAGTCTTAGCTTTCATAGCAGAATTTACGTGCACTTTAAATCATCAGCATCATTTGTTGATGATTTTCTGCTTAAAATTGGTATTTACTTGCTGCTTATGTGTATTAAGATCTTTTTAAAACCAGTAAGATCTGCAAATAGTATTCCTCTCACTAGAGGCAAGCAGATGAATACAGTGTAAAAAAACTTTGGATTTGGGGGCAAAATAATTAGGTTCTAAAAGCAGCTGTAGCAATACTTAGTTGTATGACTTTGGGCTGGTCAATGAGCTTTTCTGGGTTTCACTTCCCTTCCGTGGAGAAAGGAGTCATTGCCTTTGTCTACCTCTTTGACTTTGTCTCTTCAACTTTCCCCATCTTGATCTGATCTTAGGGCCAGTTGGCTTCCTTTCATCCCTCAAATAGATCACACTTGCATCTGTCTGAGGGCCTTTGCGCTTGGAATTCCCACTGCTTATAATGCATTTCACATAGTTGGCTCCTTTCTGTCATTTGAATCTCAGCTCAAATGTTCTCTTGTTAGCAAGGGATTCCCTGTCTCATCTGAAAGACCTCTCCTCCTGTTCCCCAGCACCATCATTTTCTCTTATGTCACCTGTTCGATTGTCTTACTGGCACTTGTCATGATTTGAAACCATCTCACTTACTCACGGGTCACATTTGATGCCAGCCTCCTTTACTAGCATATGAGCTGCATGAGCAGGGACTTTCTCTGTCTTGTTTATTGCCATAACCCCAGTGCCCTGGAAAGTGCCTGGCACTCAACCCTTTGCTGAATGAATGGAAGGTTGGCAGGAAGGATTGGAGAGGACTGAAGGCTTTATGCCTCATGGAAATTGCAGGACGCCTCTAAGCTGTAAATGGCAAAGTACAAATAAGGAGAAAGGAAGAACATCCCCAAATAGTGGCTTATCAGAAAGGACACTGATATTCCCGCTTCCTTGCAAGCTCCAGCTCACCCTAAACCTCCAGTGGGCTGTTTTCCTTCTTTTCTCGTCTTTGACCAGGAATAAGAAGGCTGAATAGAAGTGCAGTGAGGGTGGATGGGTGGACTAATCTATCCTGCTAAAGATATGGTCAGTGTCCAATAAATAATTTGGCTCATATTAGCTATTGGAGTGTGGCTATTTTTAGGCACTTTAATCCACTTAAGAAAGAAGCAAAGCTCTAGGAGTGGAGCTGGATTTTTTTTTTTAAATGCTGCACTTTTAGCGCACACTTTAATGCAAAATTCTGGAGAAGCCCATATCTTATGTGCATAGCACCTTTCAGTTTACAGAACACTTTTTAGGAATGATCTCATTTGTTCATTAAACAACCCTATTTTTGTAGGGATTCGACTCTTAGATTTACTAACAAATAAAGCAAGATGTAGAAAGGATAAATGATTTATATGGGAGCCCAAAGCAACAAACAGGCAGAGCTGGGGCTACCCTAGGCCTTTTGATGCTTACGTCCATGACAATTTCCTTCAAGCTTTCCTTCCTGCCAGCACTTTGTTCATTCCACTCTCTCCTGCTCTTTGTTATCCAAAAGTGTGTTCAAAGATTTCTCTGAGAGATTTAGGGGAAGCAGTCTCCCTGTTGATCAGTGAATCTTTAATTGATGCCTATTTTCAGCAGGTTGTACTTATTGTACAGGTCTACACTTTCATTCTATGAGCTCAGGTGAAGACCCTTAGATCTTCCTTCTGCTGTACTGGCTAAAAGAAGATTTTGGTCTTTCGTGAATGGGGGCCATTTTCAACTTGCTAGGTTGCTTAAGTGCTAGCTTTATTAATGTGTTTCCAAACATACATTTGCATAGCTTAGATTTCCTGGAAATAAAATAATCTATTTTTGATTTAATATCCAATTTTCAGGAGATCAGTGTTCCAAACGGGATTTAAAATGTGCCAATATTACAATTATCCTCAAAAGTACCAAGGAACAGTGTTCCAAAGACTGTCTTGGCCAAGATTTGGTTCAGGCTTCTTTTCCAGCAGTGTCTAAGGAGCTTCACCATCCTTTTGCCAATCCCAGTGATCACTGGGTTGAATTAAGACTGAGCAGGTTGACTTTGCTATTCCAAGCCATTTCCAAAACATCTGTACTTTGGCTCCATATGAGCCCCACCTTAAATCTGATGCATTTAAAAAATATAGTATAGTCTTTCCCCTCATTAGGAAACTTCAACCACAACTGAGATATGGTGTGAAGTATATTTAATATAGGCGCAGTGAGCTAGTGATTTCCTTTTTACTTTTAGTCTACAGGAAATTAGAGGAAGAGTTTAATGATAAAATAGAAGCCATTCTACTGATAGCCAGTTAGGAAGTTTCAGTTTGGACACCTCCCTTGGCTGATGCAGAAAGGTGGATAAAAGTGACAATCTTTTTCTGTACTCTGATTCTTATGAAGGGCACCTACTGGATGATCCAGATGAGGTTAGAGTTAGTTAGGGGCTTAGCTCTGCATGGCTTGCTTACAGAATCTACCTAAATGTGGCACTAGGAGTGTGGTCACCCTGTTGGTTCCACCCACCTGGAGAATCATGGAGGTCAAAGGGACCTTCCACTTCTGGGGTCTGGTCCTAGGGGTACTCTCAGTGGAGACTTTACAGTTTATCTATGTCTGGCTCATTACCATCACCTAGAATGGGGAAATAAAGACCTCATATTTACTTGCTAGAACATCTATTTGTCATTTGCAGCCACAGTTTAAGATTTTTTTTCTCCCTTGTGAGTGTCTAGGACTGAGTACTCTGAATTGAAAATGAAACCTGACTTCCTAATCCTCCATTTAGGGTTGAAGGGAGGGAGTAAGGGCCATAATCACTGGCAGGGGAGGGCATGGTCATGAGGGAGCATTGCATTCTTTTCCTTTGCCATTCCCAGAGCCAGGGAGGTGGGGAGGGGGTGGGCATTGGAGGTAGTGGGGATGAGGCTGGGGGGTGGATAGGATTTCAAGAGATTTTAGGTTTTGTATTACTGATAACTTCTAGTCTCATCACTTACCCTTTCCATGGAGGTAACTTTGTAGCAGAGTGGAATGGTGGGGAAACAAGATTAGAAAGGTAAACATAGGATTTACTGCCATACATAAGCCAGGTGATCACAGGGAAATTTTCTTTCATTCCTCCCTTCCTTCTTTTCTTCATTCCTTTTTTCCCTCTTGACCCCCACCCCCGCCAAAATCCTGCAGAGTTTTGATCTCAATTGCTCTCGCTTGAGCAAAGGGTCCTTTCTCCCGTACTCAACTACCCAGTGTGGTGGGGCTGGTGGTATTTACAGTTTAAAAAGAGTTGCTTGAATAGAAAATGAAAATTTTGTCAGGTGATGGAGAGCCTGGAAGTCACGGTCACCTTTGCAGACGCCTAAAACACCAATATTCATAATTTTGACATGCAAGCTACCAACAATTTTACTACCAAGAAAATGAGTTTCTTATGTGCAAGCAGAACTCGAGATCCCCTAAATAATCACACACCAAATATTTAACATGATAAAGATAAATAGTATAACTTACTAAATTTAATGTAATATGAGCCTGACAGGTAGAATAGAGGTGCTTGATATTAGGTGTGATAAAAGATTTGACATCAAACATTCACTTACTTCGTCCTCTGAGACAAAAGTCAGGCACCAAGTGTTTAAGAAAAATTGATGGAAGGAAAAGCTTAGAGATGAATAAAGTCTATTTATTAATTTATATTTTTCTCTGAAAATTGGGGAGTGTTGTTACCCATGTTAACCGTGGACCAACCTGGGCCAGCTCCTGGATTCTACTGGCTGAGAATGTTGCTTTAGGCCAAAGGAATTTATCCCCAATGGTGGAATTTGAGGCCATATGGGAGGTGATTATGATAGATCTGGTTCGGCCTATACATTCTTATAATAACCTGAAAGGAGATTAAATACATGTTATAGTCATTTAACCTAGACTCCAGGCAAAATGTCACCCTCTGTACAGTATAGGAGCTTAGGATAGGAGACCTGGTTTCTAGGGCTGGTGCTGCCACTCATTTAGAAAAGGAGGGAGTTGAGTTGTTGGTTGTTGAGATCCTTTCCTTCCCTGATAGTCTTAGATTGCCTAAGTCCTAATCCAAGCATGATTTACTAGAGGCTGATTTGGGAACATCGCTTCATTTTTCTGTGACTTGGTATCTTCATCTGCAAGATAGAGATAATTACAGCTATTACTTCTTTGGTTTGTTATGTGGATTACATAAAGTGATACATGCAAAGCTCTTAGAAGAATGCTAGATCATCGTAAAGGCTCCATGAATGGTACCTGCATTATGCTGTTCTCACAGTTGCAGGAGGCAGCCTGTGAAGTCAGGGCAGCCTCCAGTTCAGCCTCTTGGAAGCATCTGGTTCACTGTCTGGATCATCCAGGAGGTGGTCCATAGCAGAGCACAACCCTCCTGATACTCTGGTACAGACTCTTAGTATTCTTAGTTCAGATTTAAACAACCTAGGCTGTCCTGGTTAAGTCAGAGAAAAGACCAGTGAAAGAACATGGCTTGGAATCACAATATTTGAGTCTGAGTTAATGTACCAATTTTATTAGCAGTGTATCATAGTCGATTTCAGCTGCTTTAATAAAATTCCATAAACTAGATAGATTATACACAATAGAAATTTATTTCTCACTGTTCTGGAGGCTGGGAGGTCCAAGATCAAGGCACTGGTATATTTGGCATCTGGTGAGGGCCCACTTTTCAGCTCATATATGGTGCCTTCTTGCTGTGTCCTTACATGGTGGAAAAAGTGATGGGTCTTTCTTGGGCTTCTTTGATAAGTGCACTAATCCTAATCATGAAGGCTCCATGCCCATGACCTAATTACCTTCCAAAGGCCCCATCTCCTAATAACATGACCTTTGGGGTTAGGATTTCAACATATGAATTCTGGGGGGACACATTCAGACCATAACACTGTGTGAACTTGGCCAAGTCACTTAACCTTTCGTAGCCTTAGTTTTCTTTTGGGTAAAATAAAGATCACAATAACAACCACTTCACAATTGCTGAGGTGATCAAATGAGACAAATGTGAATAAACTTCATAAACTGTTAAATTCCAGACCAACATTTCCCAAAATGTGTTCTATGAGACATAAGCTAGACTCATCAGATACTCTGAGAAGAAAAGTGGTGTCATGGTAAAGTTGGTTTGCAGGATGATACGTGCTCAGTCATTCCTAGAGAGTCATTGTGCATGTTAGCATGTTACTGTATTATTGTGTAACAAATAACCCCAACATTTAGTGGCTTAAATCAATATAAACATTTATTATCTCAGAAGTTCTGTGGATCAATAATTCAGGGATAGTTTAGTTGGGTGGTCTGACTAGGAGTCTGTCACTGATTGTGGTCAGATGTTGTCTGGGCTGCTGTCATCTAATGGCTTGACTGGGGCAGGAGGATCTGTTTCCAAGATGGTGCACTCATGTGACTTGCAAATTGCTGCTGGTTGTTGGGGAGAGGACTCATTTCCTGCCAATGTGGGCCTGTCCATGGGATGCTTATGTATACTCATATGTGACATGGTGGCTGGCTTCCCCAAGAACAAGTGATTCAAGAGAGAACAAGGTGAAATTGGCAACACTTTTTATGACTTAACTTCAAAAATCACGTATTGTTACCACCACCACATTCTTTTCATTAGACACCAGTCACTAAAGTTAGTCCACATCTGGGGAGGGGTGGGGGTGATCACATTCATGTTGGAAGGGAGACATGTCAAAGAATTTGAAGACGTATTGAAAAATCACCATAAGAATTTTTTCCTATCATTTATTGAATAGGCACCACGTGCTAGGCTAAATGCTTTATAGTTATTATCTCATATAATCCTATTCATAATCCAAAGAAATAGGTGAAATTATTATCTCTGCTTTCTGAATGAGGAGGCTGAGGCCTATAGAGCTTAAGTAACTTGCCCAAAGTTACCTAGTCATGCTACGACTTGAACTCGGGTCTGTCTGATTTAATGCCTGAACTCTTACCTCTGCCTCATACACCTCTCTCTGATAATCCTGTAGTTCAGAAGTCTGTTTAATTTTGTTTAAGCCTGCATTTTCTACTTAACCACAGAATGATGATTCATTTAACTCCATTTTTACCCTTTCATTTACCAATGGCTTGAAACATTATTCTAGAAAGACAGTGAGCATGATGATGATTTATGTATAATATGAACATATGGTCTTATAATAGATCCCAGCATACCTATCAGTCCAAACTTTTTGTATTATTCAAATACTGGAAGTGTCTATTGAGCCTGTCTTGTGTGGGCACCATGCTATGTGTAAATCTGTAAACATTAATTTAAAAAAAAGACCCCATAATCCACCCTATTTTTTCTGACTGTGATAACTCATGGTCCCACTTCTCTTACAGAGTCCCTTTCTTTGCAATGTCCCTTCTTTTACAGATTCAGTGACTGACAACTTAACTTTCTTGGGTAAAGCCAGAAAAACAGGATGGCCTCCAGGCCGAGCAGTAGAAATGCTGGGGAATGGGGTGTCTGGTGTGTGTCTGGTGTGTTCCTGCAGTGCCTGCAGGCCATGTGTCTGTATGGTGACTGAAACGCAAGTCGGCACCCAGCCAAGATGGCAGGGACCGTGTGCCTGGGGGTGACGGCAAACACACAGCGAGAAGCTGCTGATGGAGAGAGGACCGTTAGCACTCCTTGTCATATTTTGAGTAAACATTTTTTTGACAATCTTGTTGCTTTTTCTGTACAGTCTTGAGAAAATGATTTCCAGGAAGCAGGATGCATCCAATGCCTTAGAGGTTCCCATGTTTCCAAACATTACATGCCTGGCTGATTCCTGAGGCAGTTTTGTATTCTGAAGGAAGTTTTGGAGCTTCTGTGTTCTGGGCAGAGGCGAGTGAATATGGTTTCTTTTGAGTAGCACCGTGGACTTGAGAATGATCAGGAGCTGGACATTGTTGAATATGTCACTTACTACATAAAACGGCAAAGACAGGGTCTGGGACAGGGTGAGAGTGTGTTGAATGGAGCTGCCTGGGGCCCCAGTCACATTCAGGAGCCAGCACTGATGGCATCTGTAACCATAGTGACGAAGAGTGGAAAAAGTCTCAGGATGCCAAGACGCCACTGTGCCCCCCTTCTGGTTCTGTTGTTTTCCCCTCTATTCTTTCATCCAGAAATTCCCCCCTCCCTGCCCCCAACCACCCTGACAAGGGACCGACTTTCAGGGTGGTTTCTACACTGGTGATTTTAACTTCCTACTAACTCAACACTTCCTGTGGCCCCTTTTTCGATTCTGAGATCCACAAGGATTCATTATGATCCAGACTAAGCCTCATGCACCTGATTTCTTCCGCTTTTCCATTTTTACTGTGAAAATTGGTCCTAAGTCATGTAGTATACATACTCTAGACTTATTTACAGCTGGGCATAACAACAGTGGCTCATGGCACTCAAAGTTTCCAGAAACACTCCCTCATTTACAGTCTGGTATAGATCATGAGATTTTTTAGATGTGTTTTAAATGAACAGAGAAAGGCAATGAGGCAAAGGAAAGAGAGCCATGGTCTCTTGTTTGGAGATGTGGGTTTTGGTGCTGGTTGGAAAGTGAGGTGTGGCATGGCGCTTGAGGGTGGGGAGAGGTGGGTGATGCTCAGGTCATGTAGGGCATAGTAGGTCTTACTAAGGAACTCTTTTTTTCTGAGAATAACAGGAATGTCTTGATTGATTTGAAGTGGGAGGATGACACAATCAGATTTTTAAAAGATTATTTAAATCGCTAATAAATCAAATGATTGCTTCAGTGAATGTTTGCAGAGGATACTTAACTGTGTGACAGGCATGGTGCTGGCCTTACCTGGGGTATTTATGTATTCTTGTAGGAATCCTACATAAAAGCTGTTAAAATATTTTTACAGAAAAAAGCTTTTCTTGACATCTTTGAATTATGACAAGCAATTCCAAACTTCTGGTTGCAAATGGGAGGTGTATCTTAAAGCAATGGCGATTGCATTTTCAATTTCTCTTCATTAAAATGATATTTTCCCTGGCTTTGTTACATGACCCTTGATTCTGTGATAATTTGCATATCTAGAGTCCATGAATCAATAAATGCAAAGCTGTGGTGCGCTCGCTCATATTCTGTTATACTTCAGATGCCTTTTGGAAGCATGTGGCTCTCAGTTCAGCATAATGCGCCTGATAAAATTGCCCCCTCCATACTAGCTGTCACTTTGTTCCTGGTGTGTCCAGAGGTATTGTAACATTGGGGCATTCTCCTTTGACTCTAATGGGACCCCCTGCTAGTTGTGTTCTTGTGGCCTCAGCTTGGAAGGCCTCCCAAAAGCCTGAATTAATGAAAGCTTCTGATGTGCCGATCCCTTTCTCTGGCAGGGTGAGAACGCAGTTTCTATAGGAGCGTGAATGCCTGCTGGTCAGGCAATAATCTCTGCATTCAGCCTCAGTATTAAAGACAGGCAGAGTAGACAGCCACAGGGGGTGGGATTTGAGGAGCCCTATAAAGTCCCTCTCCACAGCTGACACACACCACTCCTTCCCATGACTATCTTAACAGTTACTTTATTCATTGGCTGTTGTCACTCATCCATCTGGTTATTCCATAAACACTTAGCGAGTGAGTGCCTGAAGAAATGGGGCTAGGCATTCGACACAGAAAGATGAAAAAGACCTGAGGCATGTACCCAAAGAAGTCACAGCCTAGCCACTGAGACAGGTGCATCATCAAGTAATTATGATACACCATGATAAATGCATTGATAGAGATACGGATTAAAATGTCAGCTCCAGAACACTCTCGTTAGCATGCAAATGTAGTTCCTCAGGGTAACAAACTAATTTCCAATTACCCGTGGGTACAGCCAAATTAATAGTTCCTATGAGAGAACTGGACCAAGAGAGAACAGAACCAGGGACTGATATGTATTGATAGGCTGGTGTCAAGTGAGAAGGGGAGATGTCAGGTGCTGTGTAGGGAGCAGACTGTGAGCTCTGGAGGGCGGGAGTGCCAGGAAAGTCACTGAAAGCAACTTTTCATTTGTGCAAATGTTGTTCAGAGGTTGCTCTGCTCATGTTAAACTCACTTTATAAATTGGAAGGAACTTTTGAGATATCCAAGTCCATTGAGGCTTCTTAGGGCAACATTGAATCTAGATTGGTCAAGTGACTTGTGCTTGCCCAGACAGCAAAAAGGGGACAAAGCATAATATGAACCCGTAATGCTAACCTTCATTATTCAACAGTGATGCTTATGGTAATGCCAACAGGTGTTGGGGCCTTTTATTAATTTTTATTTTTAGTTTTTTATTTTTCTGAGACAAGATCTTGATTTGTCGCCCGGGCTGGAGTGCAGTGGTGCAATCACAGCTCACTGCAGCCTTGACCTCCTGGGCTTAATCAATCCTCCCACCTCCGCCTCCTGAGTAGCTGAGACTATAGGCATGTGTCCCCAGACTTGGCAAATTTATGCATTTTTTGTAGAGATGGGATTTTGCCATGTTGCCCAGGCTGGTCTCGAACTCCTGAGCTCAAGCAATCCACCTACCTCGGCTTCCCAAAGTGCTGGAATTACTGGTGTGAGCCACCGTGCCCTGCCTGCTTGAGCCTTTTTTTCTATTCTCCCTCCTATGGGAAAAAGAATCGAGAAAGAGCAGTAGGCTCTACTAGAGTCTGGAGCATATCGGTTCTGAGATTTCAAATTAAATTCTCTATGTCTGCAGCAAGTACAAACGTGAGTGTATATTCAGCCTCTTGAAGAAGACATCTATCCATTTCTTCAGTGAATATTTGCCCGGTGTCTTCTTCGTGACAGGCACTGTCGTAGGCCCTGGAGGTGCAGCAATAAACAAGACGAAATCTCTGCCCTCCTGAAACTAACCATTTAGCCAAGGCTTAGCATCTCTTACACTCACGTCAACTTCTGCATTTTAGAAATCTGTTTCAGGCACACATTTGACAAGTAAAGAGGTTCCAAAAATACGTTAATAAAGATGAAAATGAGGCCATTCTGATATTCCATTGCTCGGCAAAAATGCTTAATATGGGAATTTAATATGGAATGGGTGCTGATGCTGCCGAAGGTGATGACATTCTGTTAGAAAATTCAGTGATTTCAAAGAAGGCCTCAGAGCTGCCTAGTTTGTAATTAGATATTTTGAGGATATTTTGAAGTTTCCCAACTTGAGAACTCTGCGGCTTGTGCATGTATACTGGGACGAGTTTGGAGTTTGAGTCTCTTCCATGATGATGGCATGTAAATTAATCTCCAAGGAATTGCAAGATGCTGAAATGTGAGGTACTTGAGTACACATCGCATGAGTGCACACATGTGTGCTTGTGTCTGGATGCATGTGCACACGCGCACACACATACACTCTAGCAGACAGTAACTTTTTGCCACACGTGATTTCCAAAGTGTCTAAATTTACATGTCTTTTGAGTAGGAGGAAATTAGGGCTTTTGTCTGTTATATGCCTTGCAGTCTCTTGGCCTTATCTGGGCTGCTGGGGCAGAGGCAGAATGAGGCCAAGAGAGAACCAAGGATGCCAGTCTGGGTCACAAGGGCTTAAGGAAGCAGCAGATGGTTGGACTGACTGGGGTGTCCATTAAGAATCCAGGGGTAGTGAGAGTCTTACCTGGAGTTTGAGGCCGCACTTCCACTGCCAGGACTCTCAGCTGAGTGGCTGGAAGAGACCTGTAGGAGCCATCCTTCCAGTATCTATCAGGGGTTTCTGCTCTGTTTCAAGCTCATCCTAGTGATCGAGGGAACCTTGACTGGGGGTGCTGATGATTATTAACAGTGGCCATACTCCCACGGCTGCCGCTGGAGATGAAGTGTTTGATGAGAAGATGTGCAAGAGCTCAGGTGTGCCCCACCAGCTCTGCCACTCCCAAGCTGCCGAACTTAGGCACTAACTTACCTCTCTGTGTCTGTTTCCCAACTTGAGAACCGGAAGTGATAAAAGTACCTACTCCCTAGGGAGTAGGTATGGTTAAATGATAACTCTTAAATGAGACCATGCACACAAAGAGTAGAGCACAGTGCCTGGCACATAGGAGGCACCTAATAAACATCAATGATGCTGCTACTGGTAACACCCATTTGCTGAGGGTCTTCAGTGGCTCAGGCACAGTACTTAGTGCTTAACATATAATATGTGATTTATTCTTCACAGTAGCCTGAGTCACTTGCTTGTTCTTCTGGTTAATATCCTAATGTTTAGCCAACCGACTTAGATGCTCATGAGTTCCAAAGGATCTGCATGTAACAAGGACTCCATGTCTATTTTTAAAAAATAAGAGCTTTATTAAGATATAATTTACATGCCATAAAATTACCTATTTAAAATGTACAATTCAGTGGTTTTTAGTATATTCACAGAGTTGTGCAATCATCATCACTATCTAATTGTAGAAAATTTTCATGACTCCAAAAAGAAACTCTGTATCCATTAGCTAGCAGTCACTCCCCATTTTATCTCTCCCAGTCCCTGGCAAGCATGAATTTTCTTTCTGTCTCTATGGATTTGCCTATTTTGGGCATTTCATGTAAATGGCATCATACAACATGTAGGTTTTTTTTTGTGTGTGTGTGTGATCAGCTTCTTTCACATCACATAATGCTTTCAAGTTTCACTCATGTGGCATCCATATCTATTTTGAATGAAGAATGAAGACAATCGTCTGAGACAGTTGTATTAGTCCATTTGGAAGATGAGAAACTGAGGCTGAGAGTGTGTATGTAATTTGCTCATGGCCACCCATCTTGAAAGTGCTTGAGCTGGGATTTGTGCTCAGGTCCATCTTGGCTCCAAGGCAAGACCTTGGCCTTCTCATCCACTCACTGGTCTCTGGTTGGACCTCTGCATCATGCTGAACACCATTTCTATAGAGATAGGTGTGTCCCACTGGGTGTGGACATCCTGAGGAATTGCTGTGGTTGCAAGAACTCTGATATTTTCCATCTACCTTTAAGGAGGTATGGTTTCATGTCTGTATACTCACATAGTGTTGGCCAGTCTAATTCTTTTGTCCATTTCCTAAGGGTTATGATTTGAACTTGGAAAGTTACAGAAACGAAAATGATAGGAGAAATATTCTTTCTGGGTTGGAAACCCAGCAACCAGTCACTCAATATGATGGAGAAAATGTCATCCTTCCTGTCTTGTCTTCAGTAATAGATTGTAATGAAACACTATGGTGTCTTAGGTGGCTCCCCTCCTGCCCCGTGTCTGCTCGCCCCACTCCAGTGCTTTTCTGGAGACATGAGATGGTGTATCCCTTCCTCAGTTGCTGTGATAGCAGTGGGGATGATGGGGACAGGTATTCATGGAAGGAAAAGGCCTGGTACCAGCGGGCTCTTGGGCAGGGATGTGTGTCTTCACTTGATCATCAGGGAATGAGCTATCATGATGACAGAGCACATCCTATGAAGTACAAATCTTCCCCCACATTTCCCCAAAATTACTTTTGTCCTGCTCTGTTCTCTCACATGCTATTCTAGGGAAAAGGTCCCATTTTATCATTAAAATGCAAATGAGATTTCCATCTTGCTTCTACCAAAGAAGGAGGAAAATAACCTATACAAACACCATGAAACCTTACTTTGACTTAAAACTAGTGGAAATTGGCCCCTGAATCAGATAATTAGCTGAAAGTACGTGAACACTTTAGGCCTCCAGTAGCGGATATGTGCTTGTTGTATAGGTATTTTGTCTACCATGGATTTCTCATGGAAGTGGCCCCATTCCTGCTCTGGGTTTATGTAAGACTTTCAGCAGCAGCCCAGTCTGATGTAGCAGATGTTCCAGTGCCTGTCCCTATCCTCCTGCTCGCACCACTTCAGCTCATGCTGGCTCACTTCAGACTGCCAGCTTGGCATTTTTTTTTGTCTTTTTCTTGACTGAGCCTACTTTGCTGCTCCCATGGAAGGCAGGAAGTGTTGGGGAATTAGTGGACCCCAGGAGGAGCCCTCAACCAATAACTGATGGAAGATGGTGCGTAAACACCCCAGTTCCCTCAGCCTTGGGTAGGATAACTCAGGAATATGGTTTACATGGGGTCCCAGTTTCCCCTGTAGGAAAAATTCCATTGGGCGATAGCAGTAGCTAGTTAGAAACTGCACCTTTTATTGGTTTTCTTGGCTGCCTTCCCAGCTCTTTCTCTTTTCTCTAATTCCCTACTGGCAATTTCTTCACTTCCCAAACAAACCACTTGTGCTCAAATCATAATTGTAGGATCAGCTTCTGGGGAAACCCAAATGAAGACATATGGTACAGCTTCCCTCTTTTCTTGCCTTTCTGCCTTCTGCCCCAATCAGTTAGCTTTGATGGTGGGAGTCAGGGGATGCTCAACCTCTCAGGCAGGCTAATGGCTCTCAGGAGACACAATCCACAGCTGATTGGCAGTTTTATCCCCAAGACATCTTCAGAACAAACCCTGGTGCTGGTGAGTGATCCACACAGCATGAAAAGAGAGGGTGAAGCTTGATGAGGCATGTTCCAGTCTCATCAAACTATTTTGTTTCCATAATTTTCCTTCTCAGAAAAGGGCAGAATCAAGTACAGTTGATTCTCATCATTTATGGTAATTCTTGTGTTTTATAAAGTTGCTGTAAATCCTGAATTAGCAAATAGCGAACCATTGCTTTTAGGGGAAATATACGGTTAGGTTCCTGTGAGCCTCTAGTCACAACATTTTCTTCTTCTTTTTCTTCTTTTTTTTTTTTGAGATAGGGTCTTGTTCTATCACCCAGGTGGGAGTGCAGTGGCGCGATCTTGGCTCACTGCAACCTCCACCTCCCAGGTTCAAGCGATTCTCCCACTTCAGCCTACCGAGTAGCTGGGACTACAGGCATGCACCACCATATCTGGCTAACTTTTGTATTTTTTGGTAGAGATGGGGTTTCACCACATTGGCCAGCCTTGTCTCAAACTCCTGACCTCAGGTGATCTGCCTGCCTTGGCCTCCCGAAGTGCTGGGATTATAGGCATGAGCCATTGCACCCGCTCAGGTCACATTTTCATCAACTAAATAGATAACCTTGTTGCATGTGTGTTTCTGTTTAAAGACATCTTATTTCATATATATTGTTGATTTGTTAGCATTGAACTCACAGCCACAGCACTGTGACTCATTTCTGAACAAAGTTAGTTATCTAACACACATATTTTCTCCATAAGGCACCTCGCATCTTGCACTTAGGAACACTGGATAGCACTTCAGCATTGCACTTAGGGGTGATTTTAAACAGTGCAAGCCCCAACAAAAAAGCACAAAATGTGAAAAGCATGGCACTAAATAGATCACACAATGGACACTTGCTTACAGCATGAGTGCTGGAACAAGAAGGCAGAGCGTTGCCTTGTTCAACCTCAGCTGAGGACATGTGCATTGGGTGACTCAAACTTTTTTCACTGCTCTGTGCGTGACTGTGAATGACTGCAGAACACCATGAATATTGATTTGATTTTGGGGTTACAAATAAATTTTAGCAAGTAGAAGAATTTGCAAATATATATTCAGTGAATAATGAGGGTCAGTTGTCTTTCTTACCTCATTACGGTAAGACTGCTTCAATTCAGTATTTTTATTTCATTTTATTTTGTTTTTGAGAGGTAGGGTCTTGCTCTCTCACCCAGGCTGGAGTGCAGTGGTGTGATCCTAGCTCACTGCAGCCTCAAACTCCTGGGCTCAAGTGATCCTCCCGCCTCAGCCTCCTGAATAGCTAGGACTACAGGAACATGCCAGTACACCTGGCTAATTTATTTATTTATTTTTTTTGTGGAGATGGCCTCCCTGTGTTGCCCAGGCTGGTCTCCAACTCCTGTTTTCAAACCATCCCCTCCTCACTCTCCCAAAATGCAATTCAGTATATTTACTAAACGTGTGTTCCAGGCTCTTTGATTGCTATTGAGATGCTAATGAGGTGGTCCGTGTCATTAAAGAGCGTCCTTTCTGGTGGCACAAGGAACTCAAATTATAACACAAGACAGAATACCTCCTCCAGAAGAGAGTTTTGTGAAAGCGTGAAGGAGAGACTTGAGTGTGCGATTCAGGAGGGACTTCACATTGGAGGGAGTTTTTTTTAGATAGGTCTTGAGAAACATTTTACATTTTGAACACCTCATACATCATTGAAAAAAAAAAAAAGAAGCAATTGGTCGAAATAATTTCATTTCCCCAGATCAAGTCTGCTAGGTTACCTGCATCTGCACCCACCAGTCCCACCTTGATTCCTCTCTGGATGAAGGGCGTCTTTTCCTATCTAAGGCCGTCCCTTCTGCTTATGCTGGGGACTCCTTTGCTCTTTGGGGCATCCTCTCTTCTCCTGGGGAACTGATCTCTCCCTCTCTACTTGAATATTCCTACTAGCATATACATGGGCTTCCGTGTTATCCCCCTTGATCCCGCATTGCCACCAGCCACCCCTCATTCCTTTAAGCCTTTCACAGCAAAATTTCTGGAAAGAGTGGTCTGAAGCCACCATCCCCACTTCCTCCCCTCATATTCTTTCTAAGCCACCACCACTTTACGGGGGCTGCTCCTTTGGAGGCCACTTATGGACATTGCATCACCTTTCTGTCCTTTTATCTTAAGTACCAATTAGGATGCTTTCAGCTGCCTGTTGCAGAATGTCCTGATACAAGTGGCTTACACAATACGGACGTTGACTGTTAAGAGAGTTACGTTCTCACTGAACAAGGGTGTTCCAGGCTTGGCTTGGCTGTTTCATAATACCTTCAAGGACCCAGACTTCAGTTTCCTGCCCTGACTCTCTTGATCACATGAGCAGATATTATGTTGTCCAAAAGCAGGGAAGGGAGTGAAGTGGCCTGTATGTTTTTGTTTTTATCATGGAGGATTTTTTTTTCCCTGCAAGCCCCATGCACATTTTTAAAATATCACCCCCTAAACTCATCCCTGGCAAAGGGGGATGGTATTATCCTTATTGGCTTGGACCAATTAAGATTCATCCCCTGAGTCTGTGAATGGGACCCATCTTCTTTGAAATGTTGTCATTTAACCAAAATTGGGTCTGTTATTAAGGAAGGGGGAGCACCTAAGGTGAAAGTGCCAGGCAGTGTCTGCATTTTCCCTGACCCTTCCCAGTAATTTTGACAGCCTGCCAGCCCATCCTTCTTGAAGCACTTCACTTTCATCACATGCATTGTGACATCATTTCCTCTGGGTTTTATTTATTTATTAATTATTTATTTATTTGAGACAGAGCCTCTCTCTGTCGCCCAGGCTAGAGTGCAGTGGCGCGATCTCAACTCACTGAACCTCCGCCTCCCGGGTTCAAGTGATTCCCCTGCCTCAGCCTCCCAAGTAGCTGGGATAACAGGCGTGTGCAACCACGCCCAGCTAATTTTTGTATTTTTAGTAGAGATGGGGTTTCACCATGTTGGCCAGACTGGTCTTGAACTCCTGACCTCAGTTGATCCACCTGCCTCGGCCTCCCAAAGTGCTGGGATTACAGGCATGAGCCACCATGCCTGGCGGCTCAGGGTTTTCTTTTAACTTTTCTGGCCACTCCTGTTTCCTGTTGACTCCTTCCCCATTGCTCTACCTCTAATTGGTTGAATGCCCAAGCAGTTAGACCTGAGGTCCTTCTTGTCAGGATCTGTAGGTTCTCCTGAGTGATCTCAGCAGTCTCTTTGTATCACGTATATGCCGAGTATATCCTAAACTTGCTTCTCTCAAGAGTTTCTCATCTCTTTGAATGAGTTTCCCATCTCATTGACGGGCACCACCATCTATCTGTATAGTTGCTTAAAGTCTGGGCATGTTGCGCGAGTCCTCTGTTTCCCACCCCTGCCATTTTGTACTCCACTCACCAGCAAGTCCTGCCTGATAGATATCTAGAACATATCCAGAATGTGTTTGTTTCTCTCCATTTCTGCTCCTGCCACCCTCATTCCATGCGTCTTCCTATGTGGATAGCTGACAGCCTTTTTATTGGCCTCCTTTCTTCTACCTTTACTCCCAATAATTGATCCTCTGTGGAACAGCCGCAATGATCTTTTAAAAATATGAATCTGATTTCTCTTGACCCTCAGCTTAAAATTCTCTATTGGTTCCTCTTTCCACTTGGCATAAAATCTGCTTTCTGGTGCTGGCCTGCAGCACCCTGAGTGCTGGCTGTGCTGACCTCCTTTCCAAGGCTGGTCTTGAGCCGTCTTCCTCTAACCTATGCTGCACTTCTTTCTGCTTTCCTTGAATAAAACAAGCTCCTCCTGATCTGAGGGCCTTTGCGGGAGCTGTTTTTTTTTTTTTTTTTTCTCCTAGAATTATCTTCTGCCCAATTTTCATAGGACTGGCTCCTCCTCGCCTCTGAAATCTCAGTCCAAATGTCATGTCCTCCAAGAATCTTTCTCTAACCGCCCACTCCTGCTGGGCACCCTCTGTCGTAGCATACTGTTAGGATTCTCTGCATTATGCCTCTAACTCTTTGAAAAAAGTTCTATTTGTTAGTTTAATAAACTAAAACTAAAAAATTTATAAACCAAATTTCAAAATTTTAAAAATTAATAAACTAAAAACATTACAATGATATCTCTGTGAAGTCAAGGGAGGAGAGAGTTTTAAGAAGGGGAACTTAATTAGCAGCACTAAAGGCTCTACAACGACTCAAGATAATGATGATGATGGTGATAATGACAGTTATAACTAACATTTATTGTTACTATGAACCTGGAAGAGTGCCGGGCATTTTGCATACATTATCATATTTAATCCTGACAGATTAAATGTCCTGACAATGTCTCTACTGTCAGGGAATGCTATTCTCATTCTCAGAACACTGAGACTTAGGGAGGTCAGTCAAAGTGCCTGGCACATGGTAGCTTTCAATTAATGTTTGCTGTGTGAGTAAATAAATTTCCACAAGGTCCTGGAGCTGGTGAATAGTAGAGTTGAGAGTCTAACTTAGATCTGACTGAATCCAAAGTCCATATTTGTAACCAATGGTCTATATTTGCTCAGATGAGGACAGAAAACCCCTTAACAGATTGAGAAAAGGAAGTCTAATATAGGATAAATGATTTCTTATTTATTTAAAACATATGATAAATAAAATTAATTTTCAGTCCAAAACCTTCTGAATTTTGGAATTCTGGACTGCATTCATTCAATTCATTTGAAGGCATAGGTGAGTTCTTTGAAAGAAGCATTAGGAATGAATCCAGATTGAACAATTTTCTTATTAAAATACCCTAAAGATGCATTCTTATGATGAGCCAGGTTCGTTGTCCAGGAAAGCTATTAAAACTCAGTCTTTGTGATGAGTGCAGTAAGAACCCCACTTGAATTATGTAGTGAGCAGGTGCTTCCTAAACCAAGTTTCATGTTTGACAAGCTAGGAGAGCACCCAGTGTTAAGTGTTTTCTGGACATGCTGGCCTTTGGTTTCTCATATTATGGGACGTATGTTTAGTGCTTGTGGCATATGCTTAGCCTACTCTTGTAGGCTGACTGAGACCTCACACAACATCAAGGACATAGTCTTTGCCCTTGCTGAGTTCACAGTGTAACTGGAGTGATGAAACACGCATGTGAATAAATGCAAAGTCATAAGTAAAGACAGTTAATGTGATTGATGAAGGACGTGTGGCACAAGATGGATAAGAATGAGAAGTAGAAGAAGTAGGTGGTTTTGAACTTTCATTACTCAGGGAAGGGAATGTATGTGGATTGATGGAGAAGAAAGGGGAGGAAGATGGTTTTAAGCACTGGTAAGATGGTGTATATTTGCAAGTTTTGCTCAAGGGATAGAAAGGGCTGAGACCCAGTGGGGAGGAATCAGAGGGGAATTGGCAAAGAGAATTAGGGAAATGAGAACTGTCAGTAGAGGAAGTGAGATTAGGCTGGCCGGGAGCTATTTGGGGTTTCTGAGTACTGATGTTACATGAAGGAATATTTGTGAGGGATAAATATTGCAGTGGGTGCATTCGAGAGCAAAACCAGATTCAGACTGGACATACCAGTTAGGGAAGGGCTTCTTAAACTTCAGCCTTTCCTATGCCATTTTCGCTTTTTAATTTTTTGGTAGCCATATTTAGATATCAGCTGTGTCACTATATACTTAATATTTTCTGTAAGTTGATTTCACTTTTAAAAACTGAAATTTAGCTTTGCTCTATGCAATAAACTTATCATTGTTTACTTAATGCTTTTCTTTAAATTTAACCCCTTAAATTTAAATTTAACACCCTTAAATTTAAATCTTAAATAAATGTAGCCTTACCCCAAGCACTAGTACCTATGAAATCATAGGTATTCTGTGCTAGTTCTATTTTTCCAAATGCACATTAAATTAAACCTGCGGCCATTAAAAAAAGGTTGCATATGTGTGTTACCTAATGCTGTCTTGTGTACCTATGCTTCATATGCTACACTTTTGGGAATACCCAAGGCACTGTTACAGCTTTCTAACTGTGACATGATGAAACTGAATAAATAGGAGTCAGCTACATTTATTAGATACTTACTGTGTGCAAGCCCCTGTGATGGAGGAGACGAAAATATGACGCAGTCCTTACTCTTAATAGATTTGGAGCAAAGCAGAGAGAGAATGGCACACCAATGAGAAAGTGAGATGTAGGCCTGACAGGTCCAATCTCTGCCATGTAAAGCAGCTTTTAGATAAGTCATCTGATATCAGCTCTGCCACTGGTCAGCTGAGTGAGCTGCCACTCTGGAACCCAAGGGTAAGCTCTCCTCAAATTCAGTTCACTTCAACACGTATTTGCCAGATACTATATGATGCTTTTGCAAGTATTAAGGAAATTAAAGTGTCTTAGGGAGTGTTAAACCAGAAACCAAAGTATGAAGTGGGAGACAGTGGGATAAGGACTGTAAGAGAGATGCAATGACACGTATTCAGTACTTACGGGAGGAAGAGCTCATAGCCAGCTTTGGGGACCAGGGAAGGCTTCCTGGAAGACGTGTCAGTTCAGATGGACTTTAAAAGATGGGATCATGCAAAAGGCAGTGATGGAGGGTGTTCAGCAGAGGGAAGGGCATCATCATGACAACACAGAGGGAAACTGAGGCACCTGTGTGGAGAAGAGCAAGTCTCCGTTGTTTGGTGGTGATGTTAGGGGCATGAAGGTGGAAAGGAAGGTTGGGGTCTTATGGATACCTTACATGCTAGGTTGAACATGGATTTATTTTCACAGATGATCAGGAGCCATGGAAGTCTACACTAGCTGGGTGTACATAATTTAAATCAGAGGGACAAATAACTGCAAGCTAAATACTCTTAGGGAGAAACTGTAGCAATCTGGGTGAGAAACAATGAATTTGTGAGTGGTCACCATAACAAAGGTCTGGGCTAGGGGGTCGCTGGAGGAGTGAAAAAGAAAGGTTTAAATAGTCACTGAGAGGGCTGAGGACCCACTAGCCACTGGCATAATGGAGTCAGTAATTTTTCTCAAATTACAAGGAGGAGAGGTGGGGCATCTCTGAGGCATGGAGCAGTGGAGAATGGTGATTGTATGGTAGGGGAAAGAAGATAATGATTGCAGCTACAGTAGGTGATGGATGAGGAGGGGAAGGTGTTTTACAGATTATTCACTGTGAAAGAACAGAGGCAGACCACACTGTAGTTAATTCCTTTTATTTTTGTCTTTAAGTATACTCAAGGATAAATAGCCATACAATTTCTGTTTGCCCTTTCATGCTGGAGAGGTGCAGAGGTTGCACTGAGAATGGACAATATTAATTTTGACTTGTACAAGGGTACTGTGTCCTGGGAACTGGCCAACAATATTCTGTGAAAAGTCACTTGAGTAACTCATTTTTATACATAAAGTAGGTAGTTCCTTTTCAATTTCCTTTTATTTTGGGATACTTACATGCCAGGATTCCTCTATTTCAATCCCTTGTTTTCTACCTGAAAAGATCTTATGGTTGGTGGCTGTGGATGCAATTCTGCCTTTACACAGAAATGACTCTCCTGGGCATACCTCTAAGCAAAGAGCAGATGAAGGCATAACGAGCAGCTTTGAAATTTGGTATTCCCACTGCAGAACGAAGAGAAGGGTGGCCCACTGGAAATTTCCCCAGAGAAACGTCTAAGTCTGAATCTCCCACATCCATTCATTGTCATGCGTAGTTCTTTCATCTGTTGTTTTTTAATTTATCTATTTTATATGTCTATCTCTGTAGTACCTGGGATGAAATGTGCCAATGCTGACTGCAATGAATAGGGCAAAGCAATTCTTGGGAGCTGCTCTGGGCAGGAAGTGGAGGCTGAATTCTTTTAAAGGAAAATTCTTTCTGGATCGTGACTCACTGGCCTTCATCCCCATCATCACTGGGATTGGTTAAGTGCCAGGAAATGGCTGGAAGTCGACAGACAATTTAGGGTACAAATGAAAGGAGAAGTTACAAAGGGATCTGTATTCTCTGTTATCAAAACCGCCAATGCTGTCTCCTAGCTAATAGGAACCAAAACTGTGCCCTGAGAATGCTGCCAGATGTTTCTGAATAGGCACGTTACGTTTTATGGTCCTGGATGCTGCACTTAAAAATAGCATCTACTTTCAAACTGGCTATTAAGTAGACACTAAACTTTTGGAATCTGTTAATGGATCTAGGTCTGCAACCTAGTGGCGACAAACTGTTTGAAGTGAAGTTTATTTTTTTAAGTGAATTTTAAATGTGAAATGATTTAACTTCAATTTATTCAATCATTTCAAATGTGAAATGATTTAACTTCAATTTTTTTGCATGATTTTTCCACTGTGGCAACTTTCCTTTTAAAATGATAGAACCTCATTATAATGTGGCTGATAGGAAATCCGTTTATTCATGCATATATTTATTCATTTACAAATATTTATTTACTACCTACCAGGCTCTGTGAAGTACTCTGATAAATTGGAACAAGAGCCATATTTTGTACTTTGTATGTTTCTCCAAGAGAAATGTTCTATTGTACTACATTAATTCTTAGATGCATTTTTGAATTATTTACCCTTCTGAAATCAGAATGTCTTACTTGCAATATGTCATAATTTAATTGGCAATTTAAATTTTCAAGAGGCACATAAAATAATGGTGTGTTTTGTAATTGACAATGTCTTGATTTGATAGAAGATATTTGTACAGTACTATATTGGTACCATGCTTTGGCCAATGTAATGGTCCTATTTGGATTTCACTACTAATGTTAAGCCTCTAGTTTTAGGCGTTGATGTTGGTCCAGGGACACTAGGATTCAAATGCCCAGATGTCCAGGTCTAAGAGAGAAGAATCAGAAGGTGAATGCAGAGCCAGTGGGTTCAAGCCGTGTAGATAATAACAGCAGAATGGAGAGACGTTCTCCGATGCCTCATGTCTATGCATCTTCTCTCCCTTTCTGGCCTGCCACATAAATTCATTGCAGTGCAACTCTGCCAGACATCAGAATAGAGCAGGAGGAAAGAGAAACAGCTGCAGCATGGGAGATAGGACTCATACCAAGAGCGATTAGGGTCAGTGTGTATACCTAATGATGGTAAAGTGAACAACCAAGTTACAGTGATGGCAGCAACACGCATTTATCGAGTGTCCTATCCACTTCAGAAACACTAGTTTTAAATGATAACAATTCTACAAATAAGTATTCATTGATCATCAATATTATCCTCGTTTCATGTGTAAAACTGGGGCTCAGAGAGGGTAAATAACTTGTCCAAGGTCATACAGTTAGGAAATGGTAGAACCAGGATTCAGGCTTTGCTCCGTGGGGCATCAAGGTCTACTCCACTTCCAATGTGCCGTGCAGTTTCCCCAAATCTGAGAACATGCATTTACTTTATGTCCAGTTATGTGAGGTCTCAGAAGCCAGACAGGGCCAGAGTATGAAGAGTTACATAAAAGAGCTTCAGAATCTAACATTAGGGCTCCTGAGCAAGATTCTACCAATACCTGGAATAACTTCCTCTGTGTATAGCCCAGGTGCATGGACTGGACCAGACTGGGAGGGGATGGTTGCCCAGCAGGCCCAGACAAGGAGCTGGTAGCATGGTGAGTTAAGGGCTGAGGATCAAGAATTTGTTACTTTAATTAGACTCCCCAAAGAGCAGAAGTGCTATTGTAGTTAAGACTCTGGAACTCAGTGATAGGATATTTTAATAAAGCCCATGATCCCAAGAGGAGCTTACTGAATGCATGAGCGCACAGTCCATAGTTGGGAGCTAATGAACAACTTTAATTATGTTTCTGATACTAGTGGAGGTGTTCTCCTGTCAATGAATTCCTTTTAGATTTTGACCCCATGTAGATCTCAAGGAAATAAATAAATAAATAATTATTTATTTTGAGATGGAGTCTAGCTCTGTCGCTCAGGCTGGTGTACAATGGCGTGATCTTGGCCCACTGCAACCTCTGCCTCCCGGATTCAAGCAATTCTCCTGCCTCAGCCTCCCGAGTAGCTGGGACTACAGGTGCCCACCACCACGCCTGGCTAGTTGTTGTATTTTTAGTAGAGACGGGATTTCACCATATTGGACAGGCTGGTCTCAAACTCCTGACCTCAGGTGATCTGCCTGCCTCGGCCTCCCAGAGTGCTGGGATTATAGGTGAGCCACCATCTCAAGGAAATTTAAAATGTTTGGGTTTGCTACTGAAGAGCCAAGAAGAATTTTGCAAATTATGAGAAAGAGCCCAAGCTTTCAAATATCCAAGGTGGCTATTCATATCTGGGAACTAGGAAGAATTCCAAGGTGTTCACCTATACCTGTTTCTAATGCCTTCCCACAAGGGTGACAGAACAAAGTTGATTTTTATTAATTTAGGGGAAATAATCTCCACTGAATGGCCGTCTTCTTTGTGAGTTCTTGGCCACCCTGTGAAGACCCCCAGACTTTCCTCTGCAGACATGGATGATGCCCTCCCGGGCTGGTCTCTTATGATACCCCCGGCCCCTCAGCTTCTCCCTTGAGTGTACCCTGAACTTTTTTTCTCAAGTAGATGGACTTCTTGGGGAAGGCATTTTTCTGAAGGCTTTGATGTAGCTTCTGACCCCATCCAGTGCCTACTTGGCCCATGAGAAACCTTTCTAATGACACACAGAACAACGCTACTATCACCCTTGTCACAGCTGTATTTATCATCAATAGGTATTTATTAGGTACTTAAATACTTGTCTGGCTCAAGATAGCTCACAAAGAGGATCATAAAGTCTCATTTTCTGTCTTTTAGAGTTTCCAGTATAAGAACAAATAGATGAGCAAACACATATGAGAAATACATTGAAGAGAATTAGAATATTCATGAATGTACAGTGAGAAATTCTTAACCTATACAGGATCATAGATGACTTCATTTAAATATTTTCTACGGGTAGAATGCAACATTATTAGAATAACTGAGAAGGGAAGGTTGGGACCATACCCTTGAAGTTGCATATTAAATTTAAGAGAGGAAAGAGAAAGCTGGCAATATTTCAAGTCTGGAATTGATCCTCAAGGCAATACTTTGCTGCTGGAATTGATATTTTAAAGACCAGCCAGAATCTTTTGCGGTCCTTTGCCCATGTAGCCCTATGAGGACGCTTGTATGTTTGGATTGCTTGAGGCCTGAGTGTCATGGGCATAGGCAGAGTCATTGGATCAACCCATGTATCTGTTGCTTGACACAGTGCTCTGGATACATTGTACCCAAGAAATCAGCCCAAGTGGGATCCAGCCCAAAAGAGAATTGTTGATTTTCATAACTGAACAGTCCAGGCAAAGCTCAATCTAGGGCTCAGATCATGCATCCAGGACTGTATAGTTCTTCATTCTTGATTCGTCTTCTTTGCATTGCTCTATTCTTAGGCAAGTTCCATCTTGGAAATCCTAAGGTGGCTGCCAAAGGCTGCAGACCCTCCTCTGTCTTCTGGATTTATATCTTTCAGGAGGGCGACAGCTCAGTTCCCTAAGGCTGAAACAAAAGTCTTGCAATGGCATCTTTTTGGTCCTGATTGGCCCATCTAGGGTCAGATACTCATTCTTTAGTTATCATGGTGGTGATTGAGGGAATTGAATGTGCCAATTGGCTTAGCCTGGGTTGTGTGCTTCACTCGTGGAGCCCAAGAGAGAAGCCCAGTGAAGCCCAACTCAAGGGCTGAGAGTGGGCTGTAGTGGTTTCCCTAAACAAAATTGGTACTGTTGCCATAACATGGCATGGTCATGGATGCTGAGAGAATGATGTAGGGAAAGGGTGGACGAGAATGGAAGCAGGACTAGGCACAGTGGTTCACACTTGTAACTTCAGCTACTTGGGAGGCTGAGGTGGGAGGATCGCTTGTGGCCAGGAGTTAGTGACCAGCCTGAGCATCATAGTGAGACCGTATCTCTAAAAAATTTTATTTTAAAATTAGCCAAGTATGGTGGTGCACACCTTTAGTCCCAGCTGCTTGGGAGACTGAGGTAGGAGGATCGCTTCAGCCCAGGAGTTCAAAGTTACAGTGAGCTATGATCGCACCACTGCACACTAGCCTGGGTGAACAGAGCAAGACTGTCCATAAAAAAGAAGAAGGAGGAGAAGGAGGAGGAGAAGGAGGCGAGGAAGAATGGAAGTGGGTATGCTATTTTGGAGGTATTGAAGTCCAGGCAAAGAATCATGGTGGCTTGGACAAGAAGAGTGGATGGGTTTGATTTCTAGTTTGGAGATGGAATCCACAGCATTTGCTGATGAAATACATGTTGAAGATGGTAAGGAAAAGAATTAAAAATGATTCCTAGGCTTGCGGGCTGAGTAACTTGGGAGGATGGTGGTAGCATTTCTTGAGATAGGTGAGAATGGAGGGTTTTTATTATTTTAAAATCAACTATACTGTTCTGGCTCTGTGGGATTTGAGAAGCCTGTTAATATCTGAGTGGGAATGTCAACTGGACAGTTGGAGACAGGAGTCTGGAATTTAGAGGGTAGAGCTGGAAATATATATTCATGGATATATGAATCCATAATGAGAAGGGGTAGCTATAGCAGTTTTTATTTTTACTTTTAAAGCCATTTAACTAGTTTATTAAATAGGCGGGCCTTGTTTTGAGTACAAACCATAAATCACTTTATTTAACTTCAACTCCTACCTTCACTCTTGCCCTGTGAGGCCAACCCTGGATGATACACCAGAAATACCTCACAGCTTTTCCAGGCACTTTAAAAATCAAATCAAGTAAAATAGAAATAAAAATTGTACTTTTTTTTCAGATATTCAAAAGTCCAGTTTTACATGAACCAAAACATCAAACCTCTCATCCAATTCAAAGCTCTCTTTCAGCCGAGTGAGGTGGCTTGTGCCTGTAATCCCAGCACTTTGGGAAGCCGAGGCAGGCTATCGCTTGACCCCAGGAGCTTGAGACCAGCCTGGTGAAACCCTGTCTCTACTGAAAATACAAAAACTAGCTGGGCGTGGTGGTGTGTGCCTGTAGTCCCAGCTACTTGGGAGGCTGAGGCACAAGAGTTGCTTGAACGAGTGGGGAGGAGTTTGCAGTGAGCAGAGATCATGCCACTGCACCCCAGCCTGGGTGACAGAGCCAGTCCCTGTCCAGAACAAAACCAAACAAAAAAACCTGTAGTCCCAGCACTCTGGGAGGCCGAGTTGGGTACATCACCTGAGGTCAGGAGTTCAAGACCTGCCTGGCCAAAATAGTGAAACCCCGTCTCTACTGAAAATACAAAAAATTGGCTGGGCATGGTGGCGGGTGCCTATAATCCCAGATACTCGGGAGGCTGAGGCAGGAGAATCGCTTGAACCTGGGAGGCGGAGTTTATATTGAGCCGAGATCGCGCCATTGCACTCCAGCCTGGGTGACAGAGGGAGACTCCATCTCAAAAAACAATAAAAACAACAAAACAAAATCACAAAGCTCTCCTTTCCCTGTAGGCCAGGCCTGGCCTGAGATGCTGCAGATCAGCCATGGGAAAGGGAAGGCGGGGGCCGTGGCTGTTCCTTTTCCCTCCTTGTGCACACTCCTTTCCTGCTGGCTTTGCTGCTTTTGGCTCCACCAGAGTCAAGTGGCAGGGAGAAGGTGACTAGAAAGCAAGGGTGTTTTACTTAGCTGGTGCTTCTTACGGTTCTTTCTAGCCATGAAACAGTCTCTGTCTTGCAGGTGTCCAGCTTTTGTGAGTTCTTGGCCACCCTGTGAAGACCCCCAGACTTTCCTCTACAGACATGGATGATGCCCTCCCTGGCTGGTCTCTTATGACACCCCTGGCCCCTCAGCTTCTCCTTTGAGTGTACCCTGAACTTTTTTTCTCAAGTAGATGGACTTCTTGGGGAAGGCCTTTTTCTGAAGGCTTTGATGTAGCTTCTGACCCCATCCAGTGCCTACTTGGTCCATGAGAAACCATTAGGCATCTTCGTGCTGCCATATGTGGGGAAAGCAGGCGACTCCACTGCTGCCCACCCTCCTCAGCCTGCATTACGGGCCAAACACTGTGCACCCATGTCTGATTTTCCCAGGGCCGTCCCACTGCACACCTCCAGAGGGCATCATTCACATGTGTTCTCCTGGAATTGCACAGTTCATGTGGCAGCCCTGAGTTCAGACAAATCTCTCATGCCCCTACCTGCAGCAGTGCATTCTATGAAGTATGCAGTTCAGCAGGCACCCAGCTGGGATTCCAGATGCTGAGACCCCCTTCTGCCAACCCCTCTGATCTCTGAGCAGTTCCCTTGCTGCTCCTTCCTTTGCCATAGTGCTGCAATGCTATGTGTTCTTTTCTGCTAAGAAGTGCTTTTTCTCCAGTGAATTCTCTTATATGGCTTAGAGACCAGTTTAACCTCATCTTTGCAAGCTCTGCGTAGATGGATCCTCAGTCTTCAGTTTTAACAGATCTCAGTATAAACCCCAAGACAACAGGAAAGGGCTCATTTAACATTGCCTTGTAACAGAGAAACCCTCTCTTTGAATGAAAGCTCTCGTGAAAGCTCAATACATAAAGCAGGTGACATGGTGCTCCATTGCGGTAGTGGGGAACGAGGGGCGGGGTGCTCAAGGCTGGCTCCTGTGCACAGTTAGAAAACCCCTGTGCCTGAGAAAGCCAACCGTGGTTTCCACGACCAGGAGTTTCCCACTGTTTACAGTACTGCAGTGTTCGGCTTCTTCATGATTTTCTGCTGGTGAAAGCAACAGTTTGTACAAGACGTGTGGGAATAAAAATAGTCCAGGTGCTGCCCTTTTCCGCTGCAGAGGGACCACCTGTCAGTCTGCCCTGGTGGGCCTCTTCTCACAGCACAGTTCTGCCATGTGAATACCTCCCTGCCTGTTTCCTGACGCTGACCTAGAAGCTTCTGGTGAATGCTGTGCTTCTGCACAACTTGCGTGGTGGGTGCCTTTTTTTGTGAATGAAAAGATCTTCCTCTGGCTCTGAACATAGCAGCTGCATGACCTGCAGAAATAATTTTGTTGTTTGCTTGTGGCCATGTTAACTTAGGCCTTTGTACCTTATAGGGACATTGGCGAGAATTTTCTCGAAAGGTTTTCACCTGTAAGTTTTCATCTTTGCACATAGTAGAGTGCTTAGGATGTCAGTCTCGTTCCATCTGTTACAAGTTTTGAGGCTTTGGGCAAAGTACCTAACTTCCCTGGGCCTCAATTTCTCCATCTGTAACATTGGAGCAAGAGTAGAACCTCCATCCTGGTCTGTGGTGAGGCTTAGTGAGGGCATTCATGTGAAATGTACACAGTGCCTGGCACAGAGCAAGCACCCAGAGCATGTTGCATTAGTTTCCTCTTGCTGCTATAACAAGTTGCACAAACTGCATGACTTAAAACAGCACAAGTTTATCACATGGTTCTGCATGTTAGTCTTCCTAAGTGGGTCATATGGGGCTAAAATCAAGGTGTCCACAGGGCTGTTTCCTTCTGGGGGTTTTAGGGAGAATCCTTCCCTTGCCTTTTCCAGCTTCTAAAGGCTGCTCATGTTTCTTGGCTCATGGTTGCACCACTGTATCCTTTGCATCTGTCCTCACATGCCTCCTCTCTCTGGCCCTCCTGCTCCCCCCCCACCCCCGATAAGGACCCTTGTGATTACACTGGGCCCACCCAGATAATCCAGGATCCTCTCCGGATCTCAAGATCCTTAACTTAATCATATCAGCAAAATCCCTTTGGCATGTAAAGTAGTAAAGTAATGTGCTCACAGGTTCCAGGGATCAGGACATGGACATCTTTGGGGGACTGACCATTATCCTGCTGATGCTACCAATTATTTTAAAAGTTGTCCTGTAAGTATCTACAGTGTGCCTCTGTTTTGTGCTGGGCATACAAGGTGAATAAGACACAATGCTTATGCCAAAATGGATACACAAGGATGATGCCCTTAGTAATAATCACAGTAGCTGACATTTACCGAGTATTTACTATGTGCCAGGCACTTCAAGTGAATTAACTTGCTGAAATCTCACCATGGCACTAAGGGAAAGGTATAATTTCCATTTTAAGGATAAGAACACTGATGAGGCTTAGAGAGCTTAAGTATTTTTTCTCAAGGCCACAGAGCTAAGGACATGAGCTCAGGTCTATCTGATTCTAAGCTTGAACAATTCATCACAGCCCCCTTAAAAGATGGGTGGGTGTACCCTCAGGCTCTCTTCTTCACTGTGTGTGTAGCTAAAGATCGGCCAGCTTAAGAGGAGCAGATCACACAAGCGGCTATGATTAGGGCCAGTGGGCAGGGCTCCCAGAGGAGGCCGATGCAGCGTTGCTCCCATTCCTGCCATCGCCCAAAGCTGCAAGTCCATGGCCCTGGCACTTGGGCAAATGTTGCCTTGTCTTCAAGTGAATCTAAAAAACTGTGTGACGGCATGATTAATTCCACCAAACTGGATTCTCCCCAAGATCACTTACACCACACTAATGGGGCCCTGCTTCAGCCTGAGGAACTGTGTGAATGAAAGAGAAGAAGCCCAGTGAGATTCCTCTTTCATGATTAATAGAAAAACCACCTGGTGACTTTAAAAGGCAAAGAAGGAGGTACATTCAGATGAGTCAGAAAGAAAAGGCAGCATTTGAATCCTAAAGGCCATGTTACTCTTGATCTTCTCCAGGGTTTCCTTTAGGGAAATGGAAATTTTTACATGGAGGGCAGAGGTGGGGCGAAGGCTGGACTGTAGACTGAGTGGTGTTATAATGAGACCAACCCGGTGCTGGGTTGAATCATGTATTCTAGATGGGAAGTTTATATTCTAATAAGGGAGACACACAGGGAATGAGCAAATCAGTACAGAATACAGTCTCAGCTAGCACTAAGTTGCTTTGAGGAAAATCAAGCCAGGCGGTGGGCTAGGGAGAGACTGGAGGGGAGAATGGCCCTTCTGCAGTGGGGTGGTGAGGAAGGAAGTCCTCGCTGAGGAGGCAGCATTGAGCACCGAGAGGGAGCTACCCTGTAAGGCTCTGGGCAAGACTGTTCCAGGTTGAGGGAACAACACACGTGCAGTCCCTGAGACTGGAGCTAACTTGGACAAATGAGAAGACCCGTGTGGCTGGACGGTATTGAGGGACAGATGGTAGGAGATGAAGGTGGAGAAGTGGGCCGTGGCCAGAATTTGGGGATCTAAGGACAGGAGTTTGGAGGTTCCTCAGAGTGTCATGGGAACCCTCTGGAGGGTTTTCAGCATGCAGTGTAGGGATCGAATTTACATTTTGGCAGGCTGGTTAGGACACTGTTGTGCAGAAACAGCAATGGCTAATGGGCTGGTTGAGGTGGGAATGAAAGAAGTGGTGGAATGAAATCAGGATGTATCTGGAAGGGAGAGTTGGCTGGACTAGCTGTGGGTGTCAGGGCAGGGTGGAGCCACAGACTACTCTGGATTTCCTGTCCAAGCCCTGGATGAATAGCAATACCATGAATTGAGATGCACAAGCCTAGGGGAAGAGGCAGATTTGGGATGTGAATGTGTTTGAGTGAAAACAAGATTTTCTTTGAATCATGTTCAATGTGCTAATTGGACAAGCAGCTAATTGGACAACTAAGTGTAAAAATTAAATAGTGAACAATGAGTGAAACAAAATGTTAGAGCTGTACATTTTGCTTTAGAAGGGGCATACTTTTTGCTTTAGAACTTGTGGCAATCTAATACAAATGGCCAACAAACATGAAAAAATGCTCAACATCACTAATGATAAGGGAGATGCAAATCAAAACCACAATGTGATACTGCCTTACCCCTGCAAGAAAGGCCATAACAAAAAAATAAAAAAATAATAGATATTGGGGGGGATGCAGTGAAAAGGGAACACTTCTGCACTGCTGGTGGGAATGTAAACTAGTACAACCACTATGGAAAACAGTGTGGAGATTCCTTAAAGAACTAAAAGTAGACCTACCATTTGATCCATCAGTCTCACTCCTGGTGCATACCCAGAGGAAAAGAAGTCATTATGCGAAAAAGATACTCACACACGCGTGTTTCTAGCAACACAATTCACAATTGCAAAAATATGGAACCAGCTGAAATGGCCATCAATCAACGAGTGGATAAAGAAATTGTGATATATTACTACTCAGCCATAAAAAGGAATGAAATGATGGCATTTGCAGCAACCTGGATGGAATTGGAGACCATTATTCTAAGTGAAGTATCTCAGGAATGGAAAAACCAAACATCGTGTGTTCTCACTTATAAGTGGGAGCTAAGCTATGAGGATGCAAAGGCATAAGAATGATACATTGGACTTTGGGGACTTGGTGAAAAGGGTGGGGGTGTGTGAGGCATAAAAGACAACAAATTGGGTACAGTGTACACTGCTCAGGTGATGCGTGCACCAAAATTTCATGTCACCACTAAGGAACTTAGTCATGTAACCAAACACCACCTCTTCCCCAAAAACCTATGGAAATAATAATAAAAAAGAACTTGTGGCAATCTAATTGATGATAATTGATGGTAGCATCCATGTTGGGGAAGGAAGGAAACAGTGCCAAACACTATGCTAGCTGCTTCACATGTATTATTTTTCACAGGGTGTAAGGCTTGAGAAGCATCTAGTGTCCTGTGTCAGATTATGCACTCTGGAGCCAGATTGCTAGGTTCAAGTCCTGGCCCTGCCTCTTCTTAGTGGCATGTACTGTGCTTTGTTTGCTCATCTGTAAAATGGAGTAATAATAATACCTTGCTCGTAAAGTTATTTTGACATTTAAATGAGTTAATGCATGTAAAGCACTTGGAATAGTGCCTGGTATTGTAATAAAAAATAAATGAGCAATTTTAATGTTACTATTATATTTTCTCCATAGGGTACACCTCAATAGATGGAAGAGTAGGGCATGTGATAAGGTTTGGCTTTCTCATCCAAATCTCATTTTGAATTGTAGCTCCCATAATTTTCACATGTTGTAGGAGGGACCTGGTGGGAAATAATTGAATCATGGGGGCGGTTCCCCCATACTGTTCTCGTGGTAGTGAATAAGTCTCATGAGATCTAATGGTTTTATAAGGGGTTTTCCCTTTCACTTGATTCTCATTCTTTCTTGCCTGCTGCCAAGTAAGATGTGCCTTTCACCTTCTGCCATAATTTTGAGGACTGCGCAGCCACATGGAACTGTGAGTCCATTAAGCCTCTTTTTCTTTATAAATTAATTACCCAGTCTCAGGTATGTCTTTATCGGCAGTGTCAAAACAGACTAATACAATGTGTTATAACAAGAGTGTTACTTTAGAATCTTGTTTTAACTTGTGTATTAGTCAGTGTGCAGGATGCTTGGGTTCTGTCCTGGTTTTTGCCATGTTTCCATTTTATGAGCAATTCCTCTATCACAATATAGATGAATGCCTGTTTCCGTTCCTATTGCTGCATAGCCATCCCAACTTATTGGCGTAAAACAGCATTTTATTATGCTTAGAAAATGTGCTTCAGGGATTCATGCAGGACATAGAGGAGATGGTTTGTCTTTATTCTGCGATGTCTGGGGCCTCACCTGGGAAGATGAGCCTCCCCTGGGAAATCTACAGGTGTTTGTGGGGTTAGGGGAGGGGACTGAAATCAACTGGAGGTATCTTGGCTCATGTGACTTGTGGTTGATTCTGGCTCTTGGCTGAGATCTCAGCATGGCTGTTGGCTGGAACATCTGTACGTGATCACTGTGTTTCTCCACATGGGTTAGCTTGAGCTTCCTCACAGTGTGGCAGCTGGATCCTAAGAGTGAGCATCCCAAAAGAACCAGGCAGAAGCAGTGTGGCCTTTCATTATTTAGCTTTGGAGGTCACATAGTGTCACTTCTGCTTTAGTCACAAGCCTGTCCAGACTCCAGGAGAGGGAACATAGGTTCGATGTTCTCATGGGGGAAATATTAAAGTCACATAGTAAGGAGTATATGGGATAGGAGAGATTGTTGTGGCTAGTTTTGGTAAATACAGTCTTCCAGGAGGCTTAACTATGGGCCACTTATGAGGCTGTCTGGCTTAAAGGATCCAGTACACATCTAAATTTGGACATGCTCTAAAATCAGGATCTCTTTTATTTATTAAAGAACCTGAGTAATCTTAACCTAAGTTGTATTAAAATTCAAAGATTGACTCCTTAGAACAGATAAGCTTTTGTTCATTTAATGGGCACTGATTGAATCTTGACTCTGTACAAGATCCTGTGCTAATTGCTGTGGGGGCATATTGAAATGCCACAAGAAGTTGGCAGGCTAAAAGGTAAAGACAAATACAGTTGGCTTTCAATTAACTAGTCTCTGGAGAGACTGAGGCCACTCACAACCCCTAATGATAGTTAAAATAAAACTTATTCAGGCCAGGCACAGTGGCTCAGGCCTGTAATCCCAGCACTTTGGGAGGCCAAGGCGGGCGGATCACTTGAGGTCAGGAGTTCTAGACTACCCTGGACAACATGGCGAAACCCCATCTCTACTAAAAATACAAAAATTAGCCAGGTGTGGTGGTGCGTGCCTGTAATCCCAGCTACTTGGGAGGCTGAGGCAGGAGAATTGCTTGAACTCGGGAGGCAGAGGTTGCAGTGAGCTGAGATCGTGCCACTGCACTCCAGCCTGGGCCACAGAACAAGACTCCACCTCAAAAACAAACAAACAAACACTATTTAAAACAAGACACAAAGTGAGTTTAATGCAAACTTATTTAGTTAGCATTGCATTTAATGTTCAGGAACACATGTTCCATTTTGTAGACTTCATTAATTACAGCTAGCAATTATTTAAGTGCTTACTAGAGACATTCAATATTCTAAGCACCCTGTGAGTATTATGTATTTAATTTGCACAATACAGTGAAGTAGTTACTTTATTGTACCCATTTTATAGGTGAGAGAGTGAACAGTAGAGAGGCTGTCATTGTGTTGGTTAATATTGTCAACTTGATTGGATTGAAGGATGCAAAGTATTGTTTCTGGGTGTGTCTGTGAGGGTGTTGTAGGGGAGATTAACATTTGAGCCAGTGGACTGGGAGAGGCAGACCCACCCTTAACCTGGGTGGGCACCATCCCCTTGGCTGCCAGCACAGCTAAAAAAAGCAGGCAGAAGAAGGTGGAATGAGCAGACTGGCTGAGTCTTCCAGCTTTCATCTTTCTCCTGTGCTGGATGCTTCCTGCCATCCAACATCAGACTCCAAGTTCTTTAGCTTTTGGACTCTTGGACTTACACCAGTGGTTTGCCAGGGGCTCTCAGACCTTTGGCCACAGTGTGCTGTCGGCTTCCCTACTTTTGAGGTTTTGGGACTTGGGCTGTCTTCTTTGCTTCTCAGCTTGCAGATGGCCTGTTGTGGGACACCTTGTGATCATGTGAGTCAATACTCCTTAATAAATTCCCTTTCATAGGTACATCTATCCTATTAGTTCTGTCTTTCTAGAGAGGCCTGATTAATGCAGTCATGCAGGCTGGCGTTTGTACCCAGGGCCTCCCAGTCCCCAGATGCATGCTCAATGTGACAGGGCTAGTTAGTACAAAGCCGGCACTAGAATCCAGGTTCTGAATTTTCTTCTTGGTGTTCTTTCCTCTAGACTTGAGGTTTTGAATTGTGTTCCTGAATCTTTTGGGTCCTAAAAAAGTCTTGGGACCTGCTGCAGGGGTTGAGAGGAAGCAAAGCTGATGTTACTCTAGGCCCTTACTCCACAGTCCAACCAAGTAGCATGCTTTGAGGTAAATTATATTGTATTATATTTAATATATGATACATAGTATAATGCAATACTTAATACATATTTAATATATTTGTAACATACAAAATACAATATCCAAGAGCAGTATGGAACACCAAAAGGTGTTCAGACTTTTTTTTTTGAGACAGTCTTGCTCTGTCACCAAGCTGGAGTGCAGTGGTGCAATCTCGGCTCACTGCAACCTCTGCCTCCCGGGTTCAAGCAATTCTCTTGCCTCAGCCTCCTGAGTAGCTGGGACTACAGGCGCCCACCACCATGCCTGGCTAATTTTTTTTTGTATTTTTGATAGAGACGGGGGTTTCACCATGTTGGCCAGGATGGTCTCGATCTCTTGACCTCGTGATCCACCTGCCTTGGCCTCCCAAAGTACTGGGATTACAGGCATGAGCCCCTTCCTTCAAATGGAATTTTATATCTATGTTTACATTTTCTGCTTCAAGTTTGGATTTTGTTTAATTCAATTGAATTTCTACTTAAAATTTAAACTTTTAAAACCCACACCTCTGACATATTCCACATTGCTGTTGGATATTTTTAGTTTAAAGATTTGGCCTGTAAGCTGTATCAGTATCATTATTCTAACTTCAGGCTCAAGGTCTCAGTCACTAGTTAAAAGTCTTTTCTACCGGCAAATCTGTATTACCATCTGCTGTGGAAGATAACCTGTAAAGTGCCCATGTAAGCACAAATCCATAAAACTAAAAGTCAAAGAAAAAAGAGAAAGAGTTTATTCCACTTTTTAAAAGTTCGTTTTGATTTAGATCTTATATCTCTTGGGTTTTCTTGACTGATTTTATAAATAAATGTGTCCCAGAAAGAGTGATCATATCGTGATCTTTGTTCCCAGTTTTCCTTTTCCACATCAAGTTTTCCTGATGGAAAGTGATTAAAAAAAACCCCTTAAAGTGTGATAATCACTGTCTTCTTTAGTAGACAGTGGAGTTTAATAGATGCAACACAGCAGTTGTTTACTTGTGATGAAAAGAAATGTGAATTTTCTGGCGCAAGGACATTTCTAGCCCATGTCTAAATTGCAGAGAGACCACAGTTTGACACAGTGATGAAGCAGGCTTTAAGAGGTAGGGGTACCATGTATGTCTGCACAGGTTGTGCACTGTGCAGCTGTGAATGGTGTCTTCTGGAATTGTCTATGCGGAAGCACTGTCAGGAGGTCGTGGATTCCAGCCTCTGTTGATTTTTGTGCATGGGAGAGCTTGATACCAAGCCTCAAGGTACTAGGAATAAGAAGGTATTATATGCTGTAATTTTCAAGGTAGTGCCTTTCTGTACCTCCATTGCTTTCAGTTTAGGGCATTTCTTCTGCAATCTTTGGAGGGTTCCTAGGAATAAAAAAGTAGCTGGTTTGAGACAGTGTGCAACTGTGCTGAAATGGAGGACCATGGGGATAGACGTAGTTCCCTTCATGCACAGTAGCTAATTGGCTTAGTTTGCTGATTTGTTCCAGGATATTCCCTAAAAGTAGGTGTCTTCCAAGCCTCAGCTTTGGGCCTTGAGGTATGGCATGGCTATCCACTCTCTGCTCCTACTGAGCTAAATACAGTCCCGAATGCCAAATATTGAGATTTGGAATTATCAAAGGACTATTAGTATCAAATTGAGAAACTCAAGCTAAATTTGCAAATTGATACAAAATCATGACCTGAGCTTCTCTTCCAGAGAACTTATTGTAACAGAACTTGAAGGTGGCAGGATGTCTTGATAGAGCATGGATTTTAGAGCTGGATGCATGCTGGGCTTGTATTCTGGTTCCAGAATTTGCCTTGGGCAAGTTACTTACAACCTCTGGTTGAGGTGGTTGGATTAGTTGATATCTATGATTCTTTTTAAGTAAATAACGATTAGTTTTTTCATACAGTATAATTACTATGTAACAAACGTCTTCTTCTTTGGTTTCATTCATGCATTCAAAGTATTTATTAAATGCCCTCCAATGCCGGGTACCATGCTAGGTACTGGGTATATAAGAGTGAACCAAATGAGCAGGGTTTCTGACCTCAGGGAGTTGATAGTCTAGTGGGGGAGGTTTTGGGGATGATGGTTCATCAATAGTAAAGAAGCAAGTAATATCACTACAATCATACTTGCTGTGATAGAGAATAATGGGGAGGACCTATGTATTAGTGAGGGTATTCTAGAGAAACAGAACCAGTAGGATACAAACACACACACACACACACACACACACACACACACACACACACACACACACACAGATGTATCTTACATATACATATATGAGAGATATATGTATATATGTACGTGTGTGTGTGTGTGTGTGTATGTGGAGAGAGAGAGAGATAGAGATTTATTTATTTTAAGAAATTGACTCACACAATTATGGACAGATCCCAAGATCTGCAGGTGAGTCAGCAAGCTGGCGACCCAGGAGAGCTGATAGCTTAGTTCCAGTGCAAATCTGAAGGCCTGAGAACCAGGAAAGCCAATGGTATAATTCCCCTGAAAAGCCGAGATTTCAGATCAGGTCCAAAGGCAGGAAGAATTCTCTCTTACTCAGGGGAAGGTCAGCCTTTTTGTTCTATTCAGGCCTCCAACCGATAGGATGTGGACCACCCATGTCATGGGAGACATATGCTTTACTCAATCTGCTGACTTAAATATGAATCCCATCAGAAAGCACCCTCACAGAAATACCCAGAATAATGTTTGACCACATATCTAGGCATCCTGTGACGCAGTCAAGTTGTCACATAAAATGAACTATCCTAGGCTACTGAGAGTAGTCAGAAGATACCTCTCTGACATGGTAACATTTAAACTGAGACCCAAAGAATGGGAAGGAGCCAGCCATGGAAGAATGGGGGACAGGCCTTCCAGGCAGAAAGAAACTGAGTGGAAACTGAGTGGAAACTGAATGGAAACTGGAGTCCAGAAGGAAAAGGGGCATGTTGTGAGATGAAATTAGAGAGGAGACAGAGGCTCTACTGTCAGACCTTGGAAGCCATGATAAGGGGCTTGCATTTTATTCTAGATGCAACGATGAGAGGCACTGAGTTTGAGCACCTTGGAAGCCATGATAAGGGGCTTGTATTTTATTCTAGATGCAATGATGAGAGGCACTGAAAAGTTTCAGCAAGGAGGAATGTGAGAGGATTTATGTTTCGAAAAGATTTTTCTGACTGCTCTGTGGAAATGGATGGGAGTGGGTGAGAGTGGAAAGTGTCTGAGAGAAGGCTATGGCTGGAGCCTAGTAGGGAGCAGGTAGCCTGGATGGAGGGCCAGGGAGGCAGAGGGAAGTGGATTGTTTCCAGGTCTGTTTTGGAGGTAGAAATGAGAGAACTATTGGGGAGGGACAGGACAAGAGAACAGAAAGTAAGGCTGCCTCTCAGGATCCTGCCTATTTGGCTTGAACACATTGGGTGAACATTACTATCATTTGGTGAGACAAGACTTCCTTTTTGGTTGGGTCAACTATCAAGCGCAATTTTCACTTACTAAGTGTGAGATACACCTCAGGTATCCAAATGAAACTCAATAGTAGGCAATTGGGTGTGCGAAGCTGGAGTTCCAAGGACATTTTAGGTCTGGGTATACAGACCTGGGAGCCATCAGCAAGTGGGTAGGGATTACACAGGGAGAGGATATAGAACAAAAGGGGTCCAGGAAATAACCCATGGAAGTCCAGTGTTTAGGCAGAAGAAGTATCTGCAGAGTGGATTTAAAAAGACCCAATGAGAGAGGGTGGAGGAAAGCCTTGAGAGTGTGATGTCACAGAGGCTGTAAGCAGGGAGCTTTTTAAGAAGGAGCAAGTTCTCCTGTGCAGAATATTGCTGACAGGACAAGTGATGTGTGGCCATGATGGTGTCCCCTGTGTAGGTAGCAGAGATCGTTAGCAGGGAAGTTTCAGTGGAGTGACAGGAGAGGAAGACCAGTAGATTTTATGCAGTTTTAGGATGGATATCACCCAGTCTATTAGTCCATTTTCACGCTGCTGATAAAGACGTAACCAAGACTGGGAAGGAGAGGTTTAATTGGACTTACAGTTCTGCATGGCTGGGGAGGCCTCAGAATCATGGTGGGAGGTGAAAGGCACTTCTTACATGGCAGCAGCAAGAGAAAATGAGGAAGAAGCAAAAGCGGAAACCCCTGATAAACCCATCAGATCTCGTGAGACTTATTCGTTATCATGAGAATATCATGGGAAAGACTGGCTCCCATGATTCAGTTACCTCCCCCTGGGTCCCTCCCACAACACATGGGAATTCTGGGAGATACAGTTCAAGTTGAGATTTGAGTGGGGACACAGCCAAATCATATCACCCAGTTTAGTACTTCACTATGTTTTTGGCTAATTATGTTGGGTAGGTGATGGTTGTGCTCCTCCTGTCCCTTACCTTAGAGCTGGCAGATAAAATACCAGATATCCAGTTAAATTTGAGTTTCAGAAAACTTTTTTAAAAAGTATAAGTATATCCCAAATATTGCATGGGATATACTTACCCTTTAAAAATTTTGTTGCTGTTGTTTATTTGCAATTCAAATTTCGCTAGGTGTCCTGTGTTTTTGTTTCCTGAATCTGGTAGCCCACATTGAATTGCACCCTTTAAAATGGCTAGAATAGGGAATTTTATGTTATGTGCATTGTAACACACACACACACACACACACACACACACACACACACACACACGCATCTGGCAATTCTCCCTTAATTAAACTACCATGTAGAAGCTACCATGCAATGCAGTCTATTTCTAGGTTTAGCCACAAGGGTCAATAAGAAAATCTGACCTCAAAGGAAATTATTTCTGGTGATGGTTAATGCTTCTACTAAATTCCCTTAGAGCATAGGATGCTGAGCCCACAGTAGGACCTCATCAAATGCTGGTTTGATAGAAACTGCATTTGGGGAAAATTAGCAGCTGTTGATAACTGAATGGAAAGAAACGAACTACCCTGGTACCTGTGGTACAACTTAGGGAACGCCATGAAATGAGCCTCACGGGAGGTTCTCAGTGAATTCAGTGGCATGGCACTTTTGGGCGTGCTTTTGGAACCAAGTACTTACTCCATGTGCCTGTGTGTTTGGCACCTCTCATGGCAGCCCAAGTACAACTGGTTTCTGAGGGGCCATTAAAAATCTCCTAACGGCAGAGAACTCTCAGACATGCCCACAAATTCCAAGACAGCCAGGCTGATCATCTGCTACTTTAATTGGTTGTACCGGTTTTTATGCCTTTGTTTCTCCTCCTTTCTGTGAGGTGGAGGAAACATAACCACAAGACTGTTTCCAGTGACCTCTTCAGAGGCAGTTTCCAAGCAATTAAGTATGGGTTGAATCCAAAGTGTATTGAATTAAATTCTGTTCCTTGGCTGAAGATTCTGTTCCTTGGCTGACACCTGAACTCAAAGGTTAGATTGAACTATCTGGGAAAATGGTTTTTCTCTTGTGTTTTCCCGCAAGCTTTGCTGTTTACGAAGATCTTGCATCAACACTTAGCATTCACTCACATGGCAAGCTTGCATGTGGTACTTTCATTCCACATTAATTTAGGGAACTCTACTATGTGCCAGCATTCAATATCCAATTTGTCTTAGATTTTCGAATAGTGTCCCACAATTTTATAACTGGGGAGTTCCTTGAATGGAAATATGTTCACAGTGGCTGCTTAATTGTGACTAACCCATCACATAGAGACTGCTTTGGTAATAGATTTGATTCTGAGGGTCTAGGAGAAGGGACACTTCTCATATGGGGAAGATGGGGTTAATCTTTGAAAATGATGCTGAAGCCAACTTCTGTACCAGTATTGCAGCTTGGCAGACTTCTATATGATCCATGTAAGGGGCTGTTTGCTCTCTGAGATTTTGGGTGCCTTCTCTAGCCCCTGAGTGCTGGGCCTCTTCTGAATTCCATAGGGGTGGAGGTGAAGGTACTGCCAGCTCTCACCCAACTCATCCATTCCTGGACAGCAGGGGTTCTGCTCATCACCTTGGTGACCCCGGTGCCTGAAGCACAATAGGCCCTCAGCAAACATTTGTTGAATTCATGCCATGAACATTAATTGAGCTCTTTTTATACACTGTGCTCTGGGATTGGGACCATGGAAAAGTTAGAGATGAAAAGGTTCAGCTTCAAGGGGCATCTAGAGGAACTTATCCTCTAGCAAGAGAAATTGCTAATGAGAAAAGGTATTTTGGGGAGTGGAGTGAGGTGTTGGTCTAGCTGGCAGGTTCAGCCTATGCTCAGTAGCTCTCTGGTATGGAAAATTCCTCAGAATGTTGATTCAGCCGTAGATTTCTCTGGCAGCACTGACTCTTGCCTTCCTTTGGCCACATTTTATTCCCCAAACCTAGGTGTTACTGGGAAGACACTGAGCTGTTTTATTGAAGAGAGTCGACTTCCCCAATTTTTAAGTAAGTCTGTTGATTCCTCGAAGACTTCACTAATCAGAGTTATGAATATTTCAAAAACACTTCCCAGTCTTCAGATGAATGGATTTGTAGGTTTCCTACATTGCTGTCTCCCTAGCCCCATGAGGAATAATGTGGGTATCCTTTTCCCTTTTAGATTTCTCTCTTCCTCTAACCTGCACCCACTCCCAGGCTCTGATAGATGCATTTGCAGTAAATCACAGAAATGTTGTTGATGTCAGCAGCACTGATATGCATTAGAGGAGCCACTTCAGAGGAAATTACTCAGAGAGTGATGCTGAAATGCAAAGCTGTTTGGTAGGGTATTTTGTAGAAACTGTTTTCTCCCTTTGATGGATCTTGTTTATTTATTTATTTTTTTGACTTAGTAGGCACAGTGAAGGAATAACCATCCAAATGTTTTTTTTTTTTTTCCATTTAAGTTTTGTGTAGGAGGTTTTGGTGACTTTGAAATGAACCAGGAGCACTGAGCAGCTATGTTGACAAATGGAGATGGCTGAGGCTGCTTGCAAAGCACAGTGTGTTGGGGTGTGGAACCTCCATGTCAGTGACCTGGGGAAAGGCAACAGTGAGGGCACACCTCATTCTACAGAAATGGTTTAAAAATATATATATGATACCCCACTTTTGATGCACACAGACTGTGCTATTTAAATGCTTTCAATGGAAAATCCTTTTGTAAAGTACACGTCTATCTTGCAGAGTAGGATTTCTATATACGATCTCAGGTTTGTTTATAGGGAGGTACACCTGGATGTCTTCATGACATTTATCATGACAGCTGTCGCTGAGCAGAGAAAGAGGGCAGGACTGCCATGGGGCATCAAGGGCCATTTGAAGAAGGAAATGGTGGACTGAGAGTGATAGCGACCTGTGAGGCTGCCTGGTTTCTGTAGCAGTGTTCAGCAGCCTGTGACTCTGAGCAGAGAGAAGGAATATCATACAGGGATATTTCCAGGTAGCTCCAGGAAAAGACAAAAGGGGAGGAAGTTGAGTCTGTTAGCTAAAGAGCAGTGTTGAATATGGGATCCAAGTTGGCTGGAGAAGAGAAAGAGAACACAGGGAGGGTAGGATGACAGGAGAAAGTAGAGGCAGGGTATGATGTGGGAGCAATGAGGGTAGCAACTGGAAAGAGAGGATGCTGTAGTCAATGTCTTAGTGTGCCTTAGGGCAGCTATAATGAAATACCATAGACTGAGTAGCTTTTGCACGACAGAAATTTATTTCTCATGGTTCTGGAGGCTGGAAGATCAAGATACCAAGGCAGACTCAGTGTCTGGGAAGGATCTGCTGCCTGGTTGACAGCTGTCTTCCTGCTGTGTCCTCACTTGGTGGAAGGACCAAGAGATCTCTCTGGGTTCTCTTTTATAAGGGCATGAATCCAATTCATGAGGGCTCAGCCTCCACCGTCTAATCACCCCCCCAAAGCCCCCACCTCCTAATCCCATTACATTGAGGGTTAGGTTTCAGTGTGTGAATTTTGGGGGACACAAAAATTCAGACCGTAGTAGTCATAGCTTCAACTGAGTATTTCTGAGACAGTTCTTGTGATAATGAGGTTTAAGATGTGGTCATAGGGAGACTCAGCTGTAGTGGAGCTGTTGGAGCTGTGCCAAGGTCACCCAGATCCATTTTGTTCTGTGCACCTGTCCTCTAGCTTCTGGGGGCTTCTCTCTTTCTGGCCTGTACCTGCAGCCTTTTTCAGAGAACTCTCCTTGGTCTACTGCTGGAGCCTGTTTTCAGGATGTTCCTAGGAGTTTTTTTTTTTTTTTTTTTTGGAGATGGAGGATGGAGTCTCCCTCTGTTGCCCAGGCTGGAGTGCAGTGGCACAATCTCAGCTCACCAACCCCCGACTCCTAGGTTCAAGCCATTCTCCAGCCTCAGCCTCCCAAGTAGCTGGGATTACAAGCATGCACCACTATGCCTGGCTATTTTTTTTTTTTTTTTGTATTTTTTTTTGCAGAGCTGGGGCTTCACCATATTGGCCAGGCTGGTCTCAAACTCCAGACCTTAGGTGATCCCCTGCCTCGGCCTCACAAAGTGCTGGGATGACAAACATGAGCCACTGTGCCTGGCCATCCTAGTAGTTTGTATCACCCACTCCCTCACAGTTTCTCTGGAAGCATCTCCTAAATAAATAACTCACAAACAAATTCTCATCTAGGATCTGCTTCTGGGATACCTGCCCTGAGTTAGTGGTTGAGATGGAATGGAGATGATGGCAATGGTGATAAATTCAAGGAAATGGGAGGCTTGGGTCTTGGCTGGGTTGTGTGCGGGATGCTGAATCACTTAGGAGGGAAACAGGACCCAGAGAGAAGGCTGTAGGAAACTGGGGGAGCAGCCAGGTCTACCACTGATGGCCATGGGGAAGAGTAGGAAGTGGAGGAGCCAGAGGGCTGGGGTCTCAAAGGAACTGCGGGTTTGACACAAGAATGTGGGGTATCGGTTTTCCAGGACAGTGTGACGCTGATGTTGTGGGTGAGGGAGACTGAACAGCCCCTACCCCAGAGTCACACTGAAAGCACAGTGTCCTCAGGGAAAGCCCAGGTATCAGGAGAAAAGGCACAGGAAGGGGCCCTGAAGAGGCTGGGGGCATGAGGGAGTCCTCAGATCTTCAGCAGGGGCCCCTGAGGCATCTTTGGAATGGTTTGGAATAGGGGTGAGGGGAAGGTTGTATCAGAGGGGAGGAGGCTGAGAGCAGAGGAGAGATCAAAGATCAAAGCTACACCAAGTGGCTTCACACTTCCCCGAACTGGTCCCTTCAGACCGGGTGGAGGGTGGCTTGGCAGCCTGGATGTGGGGTGTGGAGATTGGTACTACTCCTGGCACACAGTGGGCATGCATTGGTTGAATAAACAAATGAATGACACATAAAGTTTGTAGATGCCCCACCTTTTCATCATTCTAAACCATTGTCATTTCCATGTATTTTATGGCCTGATAAATATGGAATTAATCGAAGTACCTCTAGCTATTTGTTATCACCATTATTGGGTGGGACACAGTGAACAGATTTCCTAAAGCTAGGCAATTATGCAATAGGACATGTTATGGACTTAAGCCATAAGATCTATTTTTTTTTTTTTTTTTAGATAGAGTCTCACTCTGTCACCCAGGCTAAAGTGCAGTGGTGCAATGTCAACCCACTGCAACCTCCTTCTCCCAATTCTCCTGCCTCAGCCTCCTGAGCAGCTGAAATTACAGCATGCGCCACCACGCCTGGCTAATTTTTGTATTTTTAGTAGAGACGGAGTTTTGGCATGTTGGCCAGGCTGGTCTGGAAAGGATCTTTCTAATATGTCAAAAAATATTTTTCAGTTTTGCTTTCTACTGTGGATCTACAGATCCACAGTACAACTACTTATGATCTATTTGCTTGTGATTGCAGGTACTGAAGGAGTTTGCTGGGGAGGGAGAAGAGTGTGTGGAGGAAGAGGGGAGGGCTGGAGAAGTGAGATGAGCCCTGAGCACATGGGACACTGGAGGCCAGGGAAGGAACCACAGTGGTGCTTATGGAGTTTTAACAGGTGCAAGCTGGGAATTTCAGAAGGCTCACCTGGCTGCTGAGTGGAGCCTGGGGTGGGGTGGGGGGCGGGTGGGGAGACCCCTCCAGGAGCCAGTGAGGAGAGATAACTGCTTTTGACAAGACACCTGGGAAAGACATCTGGAAGGAATGGCGTTGACAATAGGATTTAAAACCCTTGGCCCCAGGGAAAGGAGATATTTTGAGAACTATGACTGCTTGTATTACTTTTAATCCCAAGAGGAGGATAAAAGTCTTTCCTGTATAAAGTGCACTAGTTAATTTAAATTGTGGAGGAAAAAACTTAGGGCAAGAGACAGAATATGATATTCAGGAAGCATTTTGGAAGAAGACACAAGGAATCCCAGCTGTGGCTGTGTCCACCTTTAGGGCCTTGATCATGGAGGCAGGATAAAGGAGGGCATCTCGTCAACATGGCGGAGTCAGAGTCTATTGGGAGAATCACGAGGTAGGCAGCTCTGAATCCCAAAAGATGGTAGTCCAGTGGGATATGCCTGGGCTGCTCTGACCAGCTCAGCACACACAAGGAGTAGCTCTGGTGCTGGGCAATTTGTGCCCTGGGTCGGAGGGTGAGAGTTTATTTTATCGGAACAATAAAGGCATCCCACCTGCTACCAGGAGCAACCAAAAATGCTCAGAAGTTCTGGAACAGGAGTGCTGTTGAACAGGGTTTCCTGGCAGCCAGAGAGAGGAAGTGGTAAAAACAGCAAAATGCTGCTATGGTGTAGTACTGAAGTCATCAGGCACACACTGAGACTTCCTGTGGGTCAGGCCTTGTGAATGGTGCTGGAGACAGAGACTGGGATAAGATCTACCATCTCTGATGCTGATGCCCAGCCCAGTTCTCCCCTTTTCCTCTCTAGTTTTTTCTTTCTCTGTCGTGCATCCCCCTCCCTTTGCTGTCCCTTAAATGTTGCTCCCTTGAGCATCATCTTTTACTCTCTTCTCATTTTACATCTCCCTCTGGACCACTTCATCCAGTCCTGTGGCTTCAGTACCACTTACATACTCATCACTCTTAAATCTAGGGATTCAGCTAGATTATTCTCCTGAGTTCTGGTCCCTTATGCCTCATGTTAACTGGGTAGCTCCACCTGGATGGGCTATAGGAGCTGCAAACCTAACTGTCCTGCATTTTCTGTCTTGCAGAGCATGATACTGTTATAAGCTTATAAGAGTCATCCAAGACACCTGCCTTCTTCCTTTGCATCAATCACTAGGACCCGCACATTTTACTTCCTTAACACCCCTTGTCTCTGACTCCTCCTCTGCTGCTGCCTGAGTTGAGGCCTCGTAATACATTCCAGTAAACTCCTACCCACACCCCCCACAGACGATCTCTCACTTGCTCCATGTCTCTTACGCACTGCTGCCAGAGTCAGCTTGTTAAACCCAGGTCTGACCCCCTGGCTCTTCTCCCTGTGTTAGCCTTGATGGCTTCCCACGCTCATTAATAAGACCAACAAGAGCCACACTCTCTCCTCTGCTTGTCTTTGCAGCTTTATTTTGGTGTAGCCATCTTCACACCCTCTAGTCCTGACATGCAGACCTGATGTAATTTCCCAAATGCCCCAGGCTGATTCATGGCTGAGTGTCTTTGTATCTGTTGCCCCCTCTTGCTGTTCTGCCTTCCTCTCCACCTCCTTCTGCCCTCTCGCAGACACCTAATGCCCTTTCCACACCAGTGAGCACCTTGTCTTTGCATTCTCGTCTCCTCTTCAGTGGCATTGACACTCCCTTTTCATGTCTTTCTGTCCCCCACACCTCTGTCAAGCACAGCATCTGCACGCTTTGTTGCATTTGCTTGCATAGATCGCGTAGTTTTCTTCATCTCCTAATAATGTGGACAGCTCATGTTGATTGAGGACTTGCTTTGAACAAGGCATTGAGCAACATGCCCTACATTTTATGTTAAATCTTCCCAATAGTGCTACTGCTTCTGTCCCTTTCCAGGGAGGAGGAAGGAGGCTTGGAGAGAGGACTGTCTTTTAGGAGCCCTGCCCAGTGTTTCCTGTGGAGGGTGGGGCCATCGTGGAAGGTAAACCTATGGTAGGGGTAAGCTGGGTGGCTGTTGAAGTCCAACCTTCCCCCTTCTTCCTCTAACCCTGATAACCTTATTCTCTGGGGCCTGTCTGCTGGTGGAGAGGCTTTTTTTTTTTTTTTTTTTTTTGCCATGACTTTGGTTTATAAATACAAGAAGAGATTTGGGGAAAGATCAGGGGAAACTGTCGAGCTTACAAGTCCTGAGAAGGAAGTCACTGCTCCTTTAAGTCTCATGTGAACCCCTTGTTCTCTCCCCAGCTTGTGGGGTGGAAGAAAAGCCCTTTAGTCTTGCGGGTCCTCAAATCCCAGTTTATGCAGTTTGGCCCCAGTCAGAGGTACCCCAGGAAGGCAGACTCAGGGTAAATTCTGCCTGTCTTCCACCAGAGAGGGGACTCACCAAGTGTGACTCTTGCCATTCAGTAGAATTTTTAAAATCTAACAAGTATTTCGTACCCCTGAGTAAAAGAGAGGCTTGTAGCTCTTCATGAAGAGAACAAGAAAGGCCAGAACTGAGTGTTTGGAGCCCAGTGAAGTAAAATACTGCCCTGTCTCCTGTCTGTCCACTCTAGCACTTGCACAAACCATGAAGAATTCTCCTTGGACTGTTTGCTTTTTGAGAATGTTAACACCTCGACTCTGGATTTCTGCCTGTGGAAAAAACCACAATAGTGCCAGAGGTGCTTCCATATGCAGGATTAACTCTGCAGTCAAAGTTTCTGTTGGGCAGGTGTGTGAACTTGATATCATAAATGCTGGCCCAAAGCAAATGGAAGAATGGATGAATGAACGAATTCGGGAATGAAACAAACTGTAACCAGGGGTCTCTTAGTTGTAGGTTTTCTACTAAACTTCACATTGAGACACAAAGGAAGGACATCTTATAATATAATGTTGGGGGTGAGCAGTCAGCTTGGAGGTGCGGACACATGAGGTGGGTTTTGATGTTTGCAAAGGAATTGACCCAAAAAAGAGTCAGGTGAAAAGAATCTGGGAATCGAGACCTGTTTCTCTGGGACAGGTGTGAGCGGGTCTGGGTGCTGCTGGGTTTGATTGGGGCAAAGGTTGCTTGTGGGGGCGTGGCAGTGGGTGAGGCCTGCGAGATAGGCAGGCGCCAGGTCCTAGAAGGGAGAGTCGGGGAGCAAGGCATGGAGCCTGTACTCTACTCTGAATCTTGGTGGTGCCTTCAGAGGATTGTTAGCAGGGGTCCGTGTGATCACATTGACACCTGAGAGAGCGACACGCCATGTACGTGACTGGGATGTGGAGGACGGATTTAAGGGGAACAGGACTGAAGGCTGTCACAATGATTCAGGTGAGAGAAGATGGGGGTCTGGACTAAGGGGACAGGAAAGGACAGATGTGAGATGAGGTGGCAGGCAGTTCTAGCTCCCTCTTCCCCCCAGTCTGCCTTGTTTTCCTCTTCTCATGGCTCCATAGGGTCTCAGTCATTTCATCATAGCTTGATCTCCTCCATCTGGAAGTGCAGCCTGAAGTTTTGAAGAGAGCAGGGAGCAATGCTTCACCCAAAGGGAGAGCCTCTCCTCAGGTGGCGTTTTGGGTCCATGGCTTGCTCACTTAGTGCATACAGACTTAGTGTTACTGCCATTCTTACTGGGATCAGCTTGATTGCCTTTAAGGTAGGGCTGTCCCATGGAAACAGGGAAAACACGATTTGGTTGTTGGGGTATCTGGAGCCAGAGGCAGCACAGACACTGCTCTAAGAGCTGCTGGGACAACTGGAGGCGGGTGTGGGTGGAATCCTGTGCTCCTCATCTTTCCTGCCCTCTTCCTAACACCCTCCCTCCCCAGGGGCCTGAAGTCTGCCTATACCTATCCAGGCTGAGCTGTAACCTGGGACTCTTGGGAAGCTCTGAGCCATCAGTGCAGGTGGCCCCGGAGTGATTCCAGACCTGGAGTAGGAGTGGGAGGTCGACTGCGGAGGTTGGGGGGTGGGGGGAGGTGAGCGGAGGGTGTCCTTTCCCTCTCGCCAGGGAGTCTGCAGTCACAGTTGCACTTTGCCTGGGTCAGTAGGCAGAGTCACGCTGCTGTGTGACAGTGGCACTGAGGCAGCTGCATTTCAGGTTTCCAAGAGACTCTGAACCCTTGGAATGCCATTTGTTTCAGGTGACGTGGAGGAGTGGAGGCACTCGGGTCAGTGTCTGAAGATGGATTCAAGGATGCCGCTGCTTGTTAGCTTGTCATAGGTTGCTCAGTGTTACCTCTCGGCCCGTAGTTTCCTCATCTGTCAATGGGGGCAGATAATGATCATCACCTTACACAGAAGGTTTGGTGAAGATAAAAGCAGGTTCATTGGCTGCGTGCAGTGGCTCACACTCGTAATCCCAGCACTTTAGGGGGTCGATGCTGGCAGGTCGCTTGAGGACAGGAGTTTGAACTAGCCTGGACAATGTAGTGAGACCCCATCTCTACAAAATATTAAAAAATTAGCTGGGCATGGTGGCATATATCTGTGGTCCTAGCTACTAGGGAGGCTGAGGTGGGAGGATAGCTGGAGCCCAGGAGTTCGAGGTTACAGTGAGCTATAATTGTGCCACTGAACTTCAGCCTCAGTGACAGAGCAAGACCCTGTCTCAAACAAAACAAAGCAAAACAAAAACAGCTTCATGCATGTATAAGATCTTTGTTAATTCTTTCATTAACTCTGAAGGCAGGATGCATCTTATTAATTTATGTAGCTCCAGTGCCAAATGCAGTGCCAGGCAAACTCAGTTGTTTGTTGATTGAACGAATGAATGGATGGTGCAGTAATATCTGTGGGGCTTGAGAAAGCCTGAATAATGTCAACTTATTAAGAGCTTGTTCAACCATGAAAAAGCCGATTTCCACATGTGCCCCTCCATATCACCCACATTTATATGAAATATGTGCCGATATTCTTTTTTTCTTTTTTTCGAGACAGAATTTCTATCTTGTCACCCAGGCTGTAGTGTAATGCCACGACCTCGGTGCACTGCAACCTCCACCTCCCTGGTTCAAGTGATTCTTCTGCCTCAGCCTCCCGAGTAGCTGGGACTACAGGTGCATGCCACTATGCCTGGCTAATTTTTGTTATTTTTAGTAGAGCCAGGGCTTCACCATGTTGGCCAGGTTGGTCTCGAACTCCCAGCCTCCCAAAGTGCTGGGATTACAGGTGTGAGCCACTGTGCCCAGCCATGCAGATATTCTTGAGGAAACATTTTAAAATGAAAACTAGCAGAAAGGATATTATCTTTCAACATTTCCTTTCTCATCAATTCTTGGCAGCACTTTTGCTGCCCAGTACTCTTCTGTTGGAGCCGTGAAGTGTGATAGGCCATTACTTTATAGATCCATTCATTATTGATACGTTATGCAGGAAAGAACTCCACCGCCATTCGGAAACTGAAGTGGTCAATCTCATAGATTGGAAAATATTTTTATGCCTATTTGAAACAAATGTCGTTCCTATTTTTTGGGATAAAAGGGCCCTTTCCCCCGGAATTGCTATGTTTCCTCTTTTCCTGTTCCTACACTCTGCAGAACTGACTTTGAAGTTAGATGATTCCCTTTTCAATCTGGCTTCTCACTTTCGGGCTGCTTAACTTGACTTAGCCATTGAACCTGTCTGGGTCTCAGTTTTTTTGTCTGCAAAGTGGGGCTGTGTTGGGCATGAGCATGTGCCTACAGGCCTCTAACTGGAGGGAGGGTCGGTGATCAGGGCCCTGGCTGCTGCCCTGAAGTCCACAGCTGGGCTTGCACTGCGCGTACATTGCTCCCGGGCTGCTCCCGGCCAGTGTCCGTGTGCAGCAAGGATACTACGGCAGGATTGTTTCTGGGAGACACAGGACTCCTCAGACAGCTGACTTCAGCCCAAGAACTCCTTGATGGGCTTGCTAAACTTCCTTAGGCTGGAAGATGCTTACCTCCTCCTTCCTTCTTTCCTTCCTTTTCCAGGGGTGAGACTTACATAGAGTCTAGTGGCTGTTCTAGCCTCCCCAGCTCCCTCTCATTTTCTCTCACACATGCATTCCCCCTAATAAAATCCATGCACATTTAATCCCTTCTTGGCATCTGCTTCTGGGGGGACCTACCTGGACTCATGCAGTGTGATAATTTCTTGTAGTGAGGACCGAATGCAGTGATGTAAGCAGAGTGTTTGTCAGAGTGACACCATGAGTAAGTGCCCAGTAGGCCATCAGGGCGCCTGTCACCTTCACCACCATCAGCATCACCATCCTCATCACCTGGCCAAGTTTGCTTCTTTGTTGGTTCCAGGCACAGAGAACTCCAGTGGTTCATTCCAGGTCACAAGGCAACTTTGTATTAGGGTGAGAACAACTATGGCTTCTAAGGAGAATAAATGGATTAATGAAAATACCATTTAAGAATTTATCTGACTTGGCTGGGTGCAGTGGCTGACGTCTGTAATCCCAGCACTTTGGGAGGCTGAGGTGGGCAGATCACCTGAGGTCAGGAGCTCAAGATCAGCCTGGCCAGCATGGTGAAACCCTGTCTCTACTAAAAATACAAAAAATCAGCAGGGCATGGTGGTGCACGCCTGTAGTCCCAGCTACTTGGGAGGCTGAGGCAGGAGAGTAGCTTGAACCCGGGAGGTGGAGGTTGCAGTGAGCCGAGATTGTGCCACTGCACTCCAGCCTGGGCGAGAGAGCAAGACTCCGTCTCAAAAAAAAAAAAAAAAAAAAAATAGAAAAAAAATTTATCCAACTTAAGCACAATCCAGATCCTTTTCTAGCCATTGAGATGTGCAGTCTTCTTTGCCGAAACAACAAACTCCATTTTTAGTGAAATGCACAAAAGGTTTTGTAACATTCTGAGATCTGTGCCGGTACTCCTGACAACTACAAATATACTCCAGCAGTAGACCAGGGCTGCTCATTTGCTGTTCCTGAGAACCCTGTGGACGTTTAGAAAAAAAGGTGGCTGCTATTATTCACATTTCACAGTAAGCAAACAGAGAAACTAAGTGACGGTTTCGAGGTCATGCTGTCACTGATGGATTTGGGACTGAAACTCTGGTTTTTGCTCTGATGCTTTGGAAGCTCAGGAATGGGTGGATTCTGTTCAAACTCTGCCCTAATGGACAGTCTGTTAGCAAACTGGCACCAGGACCTGGCCTGAAGAGACCTTTCTGAAGCCCAATTCTGCCCAGCCTCAGGGATGCTAGAAGCTTGGGAAGCATCCATGATGCAGGTCAGTGAAGGAGACCAGCCTCCACTCACCTCCATGCTCATGCCATTGCATGTCAGCTGATGAGGCTTTAAGCTAATGTTGGTTACCTGGTGCTGTGGAGCATGTTCCTTAAGCTGACTGGCAAGCCCCTGAGGCTGGGAGGGACTGTGCCTTATCCCCACCATACCACACCCCTTTGTGCCCATTCAGCATTAAATAAATGTTTGTTTTTGAGAGTGCTGGTGATTCTGATGGGGCTTTTGTGTAAAGGAATTATCACCACCCCCACCACCACCACCAGAAAACAACATTTGCTCTATGCCAGGTACTATGCCAAGAAATTGAGATCCAATGATTAAAATTTGATGAACTTTCTGACTCCAAGAAGTTGGTAGGCTAGTGAGGAGGATCGGCACACTGGGCCTGCCTGGAAGAGCCCAGGACGACTTCATAGAGGAGGTGGCTTTTGGCTGAGACTAAAGAGGATGGGAGTTTTCCAGGCAGATGAGGGTGGGGAAGGGGTTACTGGCTGAGAGGACAACACCTGCAAAGGTGTGGAGGTGTGAACAGAGCACTGCTGTGTTTGAGGACCTGCTTTCAGTATTGCTGGAGTGCCAAACTGTTTGCCATTTGATGCTGCTCATCCACGTTGTCTGCGTGGTTTGGATGTGCCAGCATTCCTTCTACCCTTCATTCACTTATTCCACAATCATTGATTGTCTACCCACCATGTGCCAGGTACTGTGCAGAACACTAGGGGTGCAGAGGTGAGGGGTAGACAGGGTGCCTGCCCACATGGAGCTTTCAATCTAATGGGATTGCTGGACAAGGGCACAGGCTGTATCAGCAGCACCGCACAGTGAGTGCTGGGCAAGGGAGATGTATTAGTCTGTTTGAGTGCTGGGCAAGGGAGATGTATTAGTCTGTTTGAGTGCTGGGCAAGGGAGATGTATTAGTCTGTTTTCCTGCTGCTAATAAAGACATACCCAAGACTGGGTAATTTATAAAGGAAAGAAGTTTAAGGGACTCACAGTTCCATATGGCTGGGCAGGCCTCACAATCATGGTGGAGGGTAAATGAGGAGCAAAGTCGCATCTTACATGGCAGCAGGTAAGAGAGCATGTGCAAGGGAACTCACCTTTATAAAACCATCAGATCTTGTGAAACTTATTCACGATCACGAGAACAGCACGGGGAAAAACCTGCCCCCATGCTTCACTTACCTCCCACTGGGTCACTCCCCCAAGATGTAAGGATTATGGGAATACAATTTAAGGTGAGATTTGGGTGGGGACACAGCCAAACCATATCAGGAAACCTGAACTAATGGAGGGCAGATTCATTTCCTGGGGCTTCCGTAGCAAATTGCCACACATGTAGTGGCTTAAAGCAACACTAGTTTATTATTGTATGGTTCTGGAAGTCAGAAGTTCAAAATCAGCCTCACTTGGCCAAAATCAAAGGGTAAGCAGTAGAGGTTCTTTCGGGAGGCTCTAGGGGAGGATACTTCCCTTGCCTTTTCCAGCTTCTAGAGGGACCACATTCCTGGGCTCATGGCTGCATCACTCCAACCTGTGTATCTGTCCTCACATCCCTTCTCTCTCTGGCCCTCCTGCTTCCTTCTTATAAGAACTCTTGCATTATATAATGCAAGATCATCCCCCATCTCAACATTCTTAATCACATCTGCAAAGTCCCTTTTGCCATGTAAGATGACATTCATATATGTCTTGGGGATTAGGATGTGGACCTCTTTGTGGGCCATTATTGTACCTGCATCCAAGGCAGGAGGAGAGAAGGTGCTCCCAGAAGTGATATTGGGTCAGAAGCGGGATACACATGGAAGCAGGGAGGCCCCTTGGGAGGCTGCTGGGCTGGTCCTAGCAAGATGTGACGGTGGGCTGGATGAGGCTGCTGGCCACAGGGGTAGGGGAAGGCCCAAGGGATGAAATACAGTGATAAGGCTGAATGAATGGGAGATGTGGGCAGTGGTAAAAGAAAGCCACCTTAGGCAAGGCTTACCTTCTTGGCATCAATAGGAGCAAGGGGGAAAGTGAATGCAGCATCTTTAGGGAAAGGTTAGCAAGAACATAATGCCCAGATTGCTGATTCTAACATATAGATCTTTCAATCAAGATTCCAGACAATTTTGCACTTGCGTAAATCTGAGGGAAATTTAATGTGGAGCGATTTTATTGGATTGGATAATATTCCATTAAAAGACTGACGTTCAGCTCGGTTTCCAAAGAGAGAAACTGATTCCGAGGGCCTAGGAGGAGAGGCGGATGTTTACAAACTTAGATTCTTCTAAGCCACCACCTCTATAGCCAGGTGTTTTGAACAGGGAGTGACATAGCCTGCTGTTTGACTTTTCCAACAGTGATTGAGCAGTTTAACTCCCCGCTGGAGTGGAACTGTTTACCCCACTTAGGTAATTAGGTTTATCATCTACTAATACCTTCTTTACACAACAGCCAGCCTGCACCATGACAGAGACTGTAATAAGAGTTGGAATAATAAAGGGAGAACAAAACTTAAGTGCAATGGCCGTTCATTGTTGCACAAGACATTTCTGTGATGCATGATAGCATTGCATGTGCGTCACAACCCCAAACTTCCTGCCATCGCAGAAAAGCCTCCAGCTGAACCTACTTGTTTCCAAAGTAATGAAATTGTCCTACAGAGAACAGGGACCTTAGAGAATTCTATGTGCTTCGAAAACCAGGAAACAGTTTTTTTCCAATGACATCTTATTGGAAAACGATAGAAGAAAAATTCTATTACTAGTAGGAGTGGTTATGCCTAAGTCACATCTTCTATTAAGGTATAACAAGCTCATCCTTTTTTCCTTTGTTTTGTGACAAGAGGACTTTTTAAGTCTCTAGACGTTCATCTCTTCTCTGCTCTTGGTATCACCAGCCCTTGGTGCTTGGATAGAGTAGTTGGTTATCCCTCTCCTATTTACTTCCTCTCCAAGTTCAACAACATGTTTGTTTTTAAATCTGGTGATTTGTTGTGTTCCTTACACATTGTTTCAACAAGGAAGCTAAGGGAGGAGGTGAATTATAAATGGTAGAGAGATAGCTTTCAATTTAGACCCTCGTAGAAAAATGTAAGCATTTCAAACTCAGTTTATACTTTTTTTTTTTTTTTAAACTGGGACTCCTGGTGCTTATTTTTTAGAACTCAAATGGGTACCTAGCAACTGATCAAATTCCCTAACTGCAGGCTTGGTGAACCAGCATTTCATCCTCACATTTGAAAGCTGGCTCAAAGAAGACATCTGTGCTTTGTTTCTGACACGTTTTGTATTTATTTATAAGCAAACTCTCTTCTTCTTTGTCCCCCACCCTGACTCCTCAGTGGCCGTTCCCGCAGCAGCACCGGTGTGCCAGCCCAAGAGCGCCACTAACGGGCAACCCCCGGCTCCGGCTCCGACTCCAGCTCCGCGCCTGTCCATTTCCTCCCGAGCCACAGTCGTAGCCAGGATGGAAGGCACCTCCCAGGGGGGCTTGCAGACCGTCATGAAGTGGAAGACGGTGGTTGCCATCTTTGTGGTTGTGGTGGTCTACCTTGTCACTGGCGGTCTTGTCTTCCGGGCATTGGAGCAGCCCTTTGAGAGCAGCCAGAAGAATACCATCGCCTTGGAGAAGGCGGAATTCCTGCGGGATCATGTCTGTGTGAGCCCCCAGGAGCTGGAGACGTTGATCCAGGTGAGCAGAGAGTGAGTCCATCTTAGGCCAACTGGTGGGGTGGATGGCAGTGTTGGTTTTATCTTTCTGGGTCTCTAGTCTTGCCTTCAGTTGAGAGGCTCTTGGTGGTCAGGGAAGTTCTCTCCAGGGAGGTGACATATGAGCTGAGACCTCCAAGAAGCGATAGTGAGGCATGTGACAGTGTGGGGGAAGGAGGGTCTATGTTCTGCATCTGGTTTTGGATGAGTGGTCAGAGGCGGCAGCAGGCCAATGGACTTTGGATTTTCAAGTTCAAGTCCACCTATGTGTGCTGATTAGCTCCTTGATTCTGAACTCTCTGTGGAATGCTGGGATAGAACCCAAAGAAAGAAAGAATTTTAAATATGCAGATTTAGAATAAGCAGGGATATATTAACCTGTCCAAGGTCCATGAGGTTGAGGTAGAGAAGAGGCCACCAGGTGTGTGGGTGAAGAGGCTGTCAGCGGCCTGAAACAGCTGTTATAGTGGATTTATGGGGATGAAATAATATGGATCACAGTAGTAGTAATCATCACGTTTGCTGTTTTTGAATACTTACTGTGTATCAGGTATGTACTAAGGCCTTTACATACACTGGATATTAAGGAAAGAAGATTCATAGGAAAATGGAAGCAGAGAACTTGAACTGCAGCCTAAAGAAGCAAGGCAACAATTCTGGGCAACAGATGTGGACTTGGCAGGGGTGGACTGTGGCGGTGAGGAGCTATAGAAAGCCAGAGAGTCATCTACGCGGCTGTGGTGCGAGGGACTGGATCAGGAGGGTTGAGAAGTCTGGGAAGCCAGAGAGAAAAGCAGTTCCCATAAGGAAGAAAGGGAAATGGTGGTGAGCCCCATTGGAGGGCTTCATCTTGGACGTGAAGGAGGAAGGCTGCCTCTGAGGCTGAAGTTCCACTTTCTATCCCAGACACCCTCCTGAACTACAAAGAGTGGGTTTTGGTGGAAGGCGGTGACATTTATGGAGGTGAGGGAGAGTCTCATCTTTCTGGGGGCTCTAAAGTTTGGAAGGTGGAGGGATGGAAAAGACAGCTTTTACAATTCCTTCTGACTCTGGGATGATGCACATTAAATTCTAATGGCTGCAACAATCCAAGATAGTGTAGGATTTGCCAGTCTGCGCTGTTTTATTATTTATTTATTTCCTACCATACCAATAGAGTAGGGAAATTCTGATGCTGCTTATGATCTGGCACTTTCATAGCAATCATATTCTTGTCAGTTAGTTTTAATAATGACTTGACTCTTAAATAAATAGAAATACAAATTCTTCCCTTCCTGGGAATAAATATGAGTTCATAACTATGCCCTATAATTCTTCTCAAGAAAATAAAATGTTAAAAATCCAAGGGCAGCATTTCATATAACTGTTTCATAGGAAGTCAGTTCTCCAAATGGCTTTGTCTTTTTTTTTCTTTTTCTTTTTTGAGACAGGGTCTCATTCTGTCACTTAGGCTGGAGTGCAGTGGTGTGATCATGGCTCATTGCAGGTTCAACTTCCTGATCGAGGTCTCAACTGATCCTTCTGCCTCAGTCTCCTGAGTAGCTGGGACTACAGGCATGTGCCACCATGCCTGGCTACTTTTTGTATTTTTTTGTAGAGACAGGTTTTCACCATGTTGCCCAGGCTGGTCTTGAATTCCTAGGCTCAAGCAATCCACCCGCCTTGGCCTCCTAAAGTGCTGGGATTACAGGTGTGAGTCACCACGCTCATGCCTTTTCTTCTTTCATGGGAAAATGCTAACACATTTGTGGTGATGAGATTTTTGTATTAATCAGTGCCAGATTTAAAGCCTAGCATGCTATAGAGAATGGAAGAAACAATTCTGGAGTAGTTTTAAGTAGCAGTATAATTACATTTATACACATTGTTGTGATATGAGGTAGGATCCTTTTTAATTAGTTGTAAGACACGTAATAATAACCTGATAGGTGTTCTGAAGTGAATCTAGTATCATGCTTGAATTTTCCTTTGTTAGGCAGTAAGATCTTGAAGAAAAGGAATGCGTTGTCTTATCTTTATCTCCACGTGTGACTTATGCTTTGCCTCTAATTATTGCCCATTAGATAAATGTTTTTAGAGCAAGATATCAAAGCAAATTGTAGAACACCAGTGATGTCACAAGCTATCTGAGCTTATCCATGCGTTTGTTGATTAATTCAGCATTTCTGTATTGCCCGTTCTTTAACCCTCTTCTTTATGAGAGAGCTCAGAGACCTGAATGAAGGACAGGGTCGGGGACCGTGGAGGTCTTAATTCCGATGCTGCCATTAAGACTGGCGTCCTGTTTTGACCTCAAAGACTTCTCTGTGAAATGAGATATGTGTGTGTATGCGTGTGTTTGTGTGAATGTGTTTGCACATACATACATGTGTGTACCTTTAAGATAATTTTATAACAATTTAAAAAGCTGCTCTTTATTAGGCACCTGTTATGAGCTGGGCATCATATACCCATTATCTCATTTAATCTTGTCAACAACACTCTAAGTTCATATCATGAATCCCATTTTACAGGTGAGGAAACATCAGTTTCCTTAAAGAGGTGAGTAACTTTCCAGCCACCAAAGTGGTAGAGCTGGTAGTCAGCGCAAGGTTGGACTGACTGTACACTCTCTCATCCAAATAGTCTACAGGCCTTTTAAGTAGATCTTGGTTTATATAATAAGCTCCAGTCTCTTTTAAACTTGTGCTTTATGTTGAATGCGGTATTAGTCCATTCTCGCTCTAAAGAACTACCTGAGACTGAGCAATTTATAAAGAAAAGAGGTTTAATTGATTCACAGTTCTGCAGGCTGTACAGGAAGCATGGCTTGGGAGGCTTCAGGAAACTTAGAATTGTGGCAGAAGACGAAGGGGAAGCAGGCATGTCCTATATGGCTGGAGCAGGAGGAAGAGAGAGCAAAGGGAGGGATGCTACACACTTTTAAACAACCATATCTTGGCCTGGCATGGTGGCTCACACCTGTAATCCCAGCACTTTGGGAGGCCAAGGTGGGCGGATGACCTGAAATCAGGAGTTCGACACCAACCTGGCCAACATGGTGAAACCCCGTCTCTACTAAAAATACAAAAATTAGCCAGGCATGGTGGTATGCACCTGTGGTCCCAGCTACTCAGGAGGCTAAGGCAGGAGAATCGCTTGAACCCAGGAGGCAGAGGTTGCAGTGAGCCGAGATCAAGCCACTGCACTCCAGCCTGGGTGACAGAGCATGACTCTGTCTCAAAACAAAAACAAAAACTAAAACTAAAACAAAAAACCAGACAAACAGATTTCATGAGAACTCACTCACTATCACAAGAACAGAAGAGGGAAATCTGCCCCCACCATGCCCCTCCTCCAACACTGGGGATCACAATTCAACATGAGATTTGGGCAGGGACAAAAATCCAAACCATATCAGACACCTTCCAGAATTTTAGCAGTCAAAAAGCATTAGATGGCCAGGTGTGGTGGTTCATGCTGATAATCCCAGCAGTTTGGGGGGCCAAAGCGGATGGATTGCTTGAGCCCAGCAGTTCGAGACCAGCCTGGACAACATGGCAAAACCCTTTTGTACAAAAAAATACAAAAATTAGATGGGTGTGGTGGCACACGCCTGTAGTGCCAGCTACTTGGGAGGCTGAGGTGGGAGGATCACCTGATCCCGGGAAGTTGAGGCTGCAGTGAGCTATGATTGTGCCACAGTACTCCAGCCTGGGAAACAGAGTGAGACCTTGTCTCAATAAATAAATCATTAGAGTTCCTGGCTGCCTAACAGGAAGCATTTCTGTTTCTTCTCCCTATAAACATGAGCATCAGTCCTGGACCTGGGATGTTTTTAGATCTCCATCTACTATGACTTACAGATTCATCCTTGTGTTTATCTACAGTCTTTGTCACAATGTAAGTTAAGCAGGTTTAACTGCCGAATCTGTGTCAAATCATTGCACCAAATCATTACGTTTTGCCCTTCAGTTCACTGATACCTTCACAAGGATGAAAGTGTCCACTCTTACAGACCAGGGAGCTTTCTCACACTTTATGCCTCTGAGTGGCACTGCATATAGAGATCACAAGAAACACAGTATTTAAAAATAGTCTGTCTTCACATCTGGAAGGGTTTTCAGTGTGCTGTGTTTTAAGCTGGAAAGATAGTGCTATTGTATCTCACCCAAGTCTGAAAGGAGTGACTGGTGAGTAGAAAGTAAATGGAAAGTGTTTATTTCGTCATGTTTCTTGGCTGGATTGAGTGAACCCCTCATAAAGCCAAGCTGGAATGTGTGCTTCATATTATTAATAACCAAAATAGAGTATCCAGAGAAGCATGATGCCCTCAAAATGCCTGGATAGCCTAGAAGAGCCGTAGCTCTTACAGCCATAGTGGGGAGGGATTTTCCAACAAGTAAGACCACTTTATGGGGTACCGTGGGACTCCAGAGGAGAGTGATGGGCCACTATCCCTAAAGGTGAAGAAAGATGGGTAGCTGTTATGAAGGGGACATTCTCATCCATTCATTTAGTCATTCATTCATCTATCCATCCATCCACTCGTTCTCAGAATTGCTGCTGAACTTCTGCCATATCAAGTAACATGCCAGGTGTTGGGGAGAGAAAGAAGATGCGGCCGGGCTCGGTGGCTCACGCCTGTAATCCCACCACTGTGGGAGTCCGAGGCGAGTGGATCACGACGTCAGGAGTTTGAGACCAGCCTGACCAACATGGTGAAACCTTGTCTCTACTAAAAATACAAAAATTAGCTGGGCATGGTGGCAGGTGCCTGTAATCCCAGCTACTCAGGAGGCTGAGGCAGGAGAATCGCTTGAACCTGGGAGGCGGAGGTTACAGTGAGCTGAGATGGTGCCATTGCACTCCAGCCTGGGCAAAAGAGTGAGACTCCATCTCGAAAAACAAAAACAAAAACAAAAAGACACACCATAAGCAAGTTACTTACCTCTTGTTTCTTCATCAATAGAATGTGGCCTCACGGTGTTGAGAGGATTAAATGCAGTAATTCATGAGAAAGGCTTTGAACTGTGCTTGGCACATGGTAAGTGCTCACAAAAGGATTATTATTGCTGCTTCTATTGCTGCTACTGTTCTTAGTATTATTCAGGGAGCTCAGAGTTTCAAGCAGTGATTCTTAATGGACTGGGGTGGGGTCACCGGGGAGGGGATGGTTGCCTCTAGGGGGCATTTGGCAATGTCTGGAGACATTTTTGGTTGTTACAGCTGGGGAGGTGCTCTAGACATCTAGTGGATAGAGGCCAGGGTTGCTGCTAGACATCCTACAATGCACAGCATAGATCTCCCTCCCACAAAGAATTATCCAGTTCAACATGCTAATAGGTTGAGAAGCACTGGAGGAAGAGGCATGTAAGCCAATAATTACAATCTGTTGGAATAGAGCTATCTGAAAGATGTCCAAAAAATGGAGCCCTAGTGAGGCAAATAGAGCGCAGAGAATATTTTGTGGTTATTTATCTCCTTCAGTCCCCACAGCTATTCTATGAGGATAGTCTTTGGTGCCCACATACAGATGAGGAAATGAGGCAGCAGGAGCTGAAATGATGGCTTAAGGTCACCTGGTTAGAAATGGAGGATCTAGGGTTTACTGCCAGGCAGTCTAACCACATATCCCAGGCTCTGAACCACCATGCACTGGAACAGAAACGCGATATCTGGGAGGGATTCATTGGGTAGGCCATGGTTGGAGGGTATCCCAATGGCTGGCATGTGGCCCATGGGAAAATGCTAACAAGTTTGTGGTGACAAGAATGTTATACTAATCAGTTCCAGATTTGAGGCACTGAAAGTGGTCAGAATGGCTTGAACTGAGAAGTATGAGAGTATGTGGAAATGAGGCTGGGAAGGGGGTCGTGGGAGCTGGACTGAGGAGGTGCTTAGAGGACCTTTATGTTGTGTGGAATGTCGAGTCACTGAAAGCTTTAAGCGAGGCTTGGAAGATGGAAATTGGCTGCTGAAAAAACCTTTTAGCAGTGGGGAAGTTGGGTTGGAGGAAGGAGAAACAGGAAGAAGGAAGACCAGTTAGAATGTTGCAACATCACAGGTGAGGGATGCTGAGAGATAGAGAAAAGGCTATATTTAAGAGAGTTGACAAAGAAAACTTGAAAATTACTCAAACCTCACTCAGCAAAGGTTTCTGCTATGTGCTCCATATCCCTGCATGGCCTGTAGCCCCCAAGACTCTGGGGTTAATCTCCCCACGTTAAATCCTATACCACTTAATGAGCTGAGTGAATTGGGCAAATATCATGTTGCCCCTGGCCTCCACTGCTCTTCTGTGAAATGGAGATTGCGATCATAGTGTCTACGTGTTAGACACTATGGTGGTCTGAGGATTAAACAAAAGAAGCTCAGTAACTCTGAGCTCTTGTTATTGCTGCTGCTTATTTGTTAGGGAAGGAAGAAAAAAAGAAACCAGAAAACTCCTAAATGATGCGCATTGTGGAGTTCCGCTCAGGGAAAAGAGAAGAAGGTGTCTGAAATGCCCCTTGGGCTTCAAACCCTGCATTTTCTCATAGACAAATTTTATTTCTACTGTTCAAGTGCAGAGTGCCCATCACAGAAGTCACTCCCCGAGTGCTAGGCTGGGCTGCTCACACCATGATGCTCTGTCTTTGTGTCTTGAGCACAGGGAATCGGCACAGCAAGTTTCCATTTTATTGAGAGGGTTTACTGTGGGCATCTAGAATGTCATCTTTATCCTTCGTCTTACTGGAGACTGTCAGTCTCACATTTATTAAGTAGACACTAGGGCCGGCTCCACTGATCTCTCTCTCCCCTGCTTCTCTGATTGGTTTGAGACACAGTTTCAGAGAACCTGAGGGACCCAGTGGGCTCAGGAGGCCTCAAAGCAGCAGGTCACCTGACCAGTGGAGTGACCATAGATTCCAAGGTGTGACCGAGTGAAAGGGCTTATATCCCCAACGCCTGACTGCAATTAAACCCTAATGAGGTGTGTGGATCTTCTAGAAGAAGGGTCAGGCCCCTTTAATAAGGACCCTTCTGAACAAAGAGACAATGACGCTAATCCGAATTCCACTAGGACCGAGTTTGATGTCCTAGGGCAAGCCGCTTAACCTGAGCTGGGGCTCAGCAGTTCAGCTCATAGAGGACACAAAAGATGCATCCATCTCTAGAATCTTGCCCCTGAGATGTGAGGGAGTGTGCAGACGATTGTAAATGGGTAACTTCCTGCAGAGCTAGTGTAACAATAAAATATAGCTACCACTTACTGACTGTTTACTTTCCTCTAGACTCTGTTCTAAGTGCTTGAATCCTCTAGCTCATTTAACTCTTGCAAGAAGCCTACAAAGTAGGTACTTTTTTATTCCTTTTTTTTAAAAACAGGGTCTTGCTGTGTCACCCACACTGGAGTGCAGTGGTGCAATCATGGTTCACTGTAGCCTGGAACTCCTAGGCTCAAGCAATTCTCCTGCCTCAGCCTCCTCAGAACGTTTCTGGGGGTAGGTTGGTCCAATCCCTTCAGAGTGAGCAGGTTGTCTCACTCCCTGGAAGGCTGGCTTCTTCCCTGCCTCTCTTCAGTCCTTGCCTCCAGCAAGTTACTGAAGTCCTCAGAGGCCTCTCCACCATGAAATGGACACTGTCTGTTCGTAGGACTACAGGTGGATACCACCAGACCCAGCTAATTTTTAATTTTTTTTTTTTTGGTAGAGACAGGGTCTCACTGTGTTGCTCGGGCTGGTCTGAAACTCCTGGCCTCAAGCAATCCTCCCACCTCGGCCTCCCAAAGTGCTGATATTACAGGTTTGAGGCACCATGCCCAGTCTGAAGTAGGTTCAATCATCATCATCTCATTTTATGGATGAGCAAATAAATCCCAAGAAGTTAAATAACTTGTCCAAGTCCAGACAGCCAAAAAGTGATTAAACTTGGATTTGAGCCCTGGGAAGCCAGACTCCAGAGCCCACACAACTGAACCCTTGTGCCATACTGCTCACTTGCATCAATGGTGAGTATCCCCTCACTAACATGTAGACCTCTTTGTAAAGCTTTTACTCCAAGGAAAATGCTGGAGGGAGAAGGAAATGTGATTCAAGAAAACTGGGCTGTCTTGCATGGTGCTATAGCACTCCACGTGGGGAATATTATATTTTCAAAGAAAGGGTGTCTTAGAAGGGGAATGATCATGGACATTGTATCAGATAGACTTGGTCCCTTAATGCCGCTAAACCTAAGGCTCCTCCTCATATTAAAGGGATCACAGTCCTCATTCGGATGATTGTGGGGAGTGAGTGAACCTAGCAGAGTGCCTGGCATGTCACTGGCCTTCAGGAAATGCTATCTCCTTCCCCCACCCGTCTTTCTTCTCTCAAGCGAACTGAGTAGACAAAGATAATTATACCTGGAGTACTTGCGTTTCTTTGGCAGTAGAATAAAGTAAATTAAATGTATTTCTGAAGTTGAGGTTTCCATGAACTTGATTTGGCGGTCACTCTGTCCCAAGAAAGCCTTTATCTTTGACGTCCTCACATGCCGCAATTGTTTATCTCCCTGTTCCTAGTGCAATTGTCTTAGAAGCTTCTATACTGACTAGTCTTGGAGAAAGCCGTAAAATATTCCTCTTTTGTGATCCTCAAATAAGAAAATCATGAGGAGCCTTCACTGACTGACGGGGAAGTGAAGAATGAATGCTTTGGTTTGCAGGGATGATCATTTGCAGCAGTCTTTTTTCAGGGTATGAATTCTGATGTTTCCCAGATGTTTTAAGAGTTCGAGTGTCTTCAGGGGAGCTCGAGTGGTCCCATGGCTGCCATTTCTTCTGGTCATAGCCTCGCTGAAGGGAGTAGCATTTCACGGGAGTGGGTTTAGGGTTGGATGAGGCGCCCATCGGGAAGGACATGGGATTTTTCATTCTAAGTGCCTTGCTGTAAAGCAAACGACAGGGGTCTATTCCTCTGTCTCTGGAGAACGTTTCTGGGGGCAGGTTGGTCTAATCCCCTCAGAGTGAGCAGGTTATCTCACTCCCTGGAAGGCTGGCTTCTTCCTTGGCTCACTTCAGTCCTTGCCTCCAGCAAGAGGGGTCTCTCCAATATGAAATGGTCACTGTCTGTTCATGATAGTTTTTCTGTCTGAAGAAAGTCCTGGGGCCTTCATCTGCCTGGCCGGGGCTAGGTCTGGAACTGCCTGGAGCATGAGCCTTTTGGGGGGTCTCTTCCCAACTGCTTTGTCTCTCTCTCTCTCTCCCCGCCACCCTGACTGGTCCAGTGACTCTTTCTGTTGGTGAACAGAAACTTTACCATTGGTTTTCACTTTATGACGTCTATGGGATTCCCCCCTCTGCCCCCAAGATGGCGTCTCACTCTGTTACCCAGACTGGAGTGCAATGGTGAGATCTCACTCACTGCAACCTCTGCCTCCCAGATTCAAGTGATTCTCCTGCCTCAGCCTCCCGAGTAGCTAGGATTACAGGCTGCTTCACCACCCCAGCTAATTTTTGTATTTTTAGTATAGACAGGGTGTCACCAGGTTGGCCAGGCTGGTCTCAAACTCCTGACCTCAGGTGATCTGCCACCTCAGCCTCCCGAAGTTTTGGGATTACAGGTGTGAGCCACTGTGCCGGCTAAGCATTTTTTTTTTAATCCTTTCCAAATAGAGTTTCAGATACTTTGCTCAGTACTGTGTTTGATGGTATTATTTGGCACGATTTATTATTTTTTTCATTAAAAAATTAAAAATGACCTATAATATTGTATGTATTTATGAGGTACATCGTGATGTTGCCATACCTACAATGTATGATGATCAGATCAGGGAAATTAGCATATTCATCATCTCAAACATTTATCATTTCTTTGTGTTGGGAACGTACAATATCCTCCTTCTAGCTATTTGAAACTATATACTAGGTTATTGTTAACTGTAGTCATCCTGCAGTGGTATAGAACACTAGAATTTATTCCTGTTATCTTGCTGTAATTATGTCCCCTTTAACAAATCCTTCCCTATCCCCTGCTCCCCTGACTCTTTCCAGTTAGCATCATTTATTAGGCACTGATTCTGTGCTGGCTGGGTGCTAGAGGGTTTACATATATTACTTAGCTTCATTTGCCTCTCTCCATTGCACCAAGAGGCGGCCACTGTTGCTGCCCCATTTTACAGAGGGTAAAGTTCTTGCATCTAGCTAGTGACCAAAGCAGGACTTGAGTCTAGCTAGATCTCTCTGACTCCAGAGGCCACGCTCTCTTAATCATACTTTCCTTGGCTTGACATGGTGGGCTTAGAGAGTACATAATTGGGTCAAGACAAATTCCTCCTGACAAAGGGAAAACCCACTCAAACGACATGATGAGAAGGCTCCTTTGTGACAGTTAGTGCTTGCCTTCTAATGCAGAGCTCTCTCTCCTGTCCTCTCGCTGTATTTGTAACCTTTCTGACATACAGAGAGCCTCCATGACAAGGCTAGGGTGGCCAGAGTGTTGGCCTCTGGCTTACTGACTCATTTTATTGGCTGTGCTTGTTGGGCCTGACTCCACCATGCTTTAGCGGAGAAGGATTTAGTCTAAGATGTGGGCGGCGGCATGTGAGGAGTGGGCATTGTGCTGTGGTCCTAGGTATGAACCTTTGATGTTGTCATGGCAACCAAAGCTGCTATTCTGCAGATGAGAGGACTAGAGATTATGAACTGCCAAACTGTCCTCTCCATACCCAAAGAGATGTTGGGTAATTTGCGTGACCCATAAACATTTCCCAAGGCTGTGGCTCTGCCCTTCTGCCAAGACCCGAGTCACTCACTTGCTCACTCACTTACTCATTTGCTCACTCACTCATTCATTCTTTCATTCAACAAACTTGTTGATTGCCTACTGTGCTAGATGCTGGGATGTAATGTTGCATAAAAGACAGACATGGTCCCTGCCTTCTTGGAGCTTATAGCTAGGATGACCAAATGTCCCAGGTTTTGTGGTTCTGGAGTAATTGTTAATAGTGCCCCTTTCTCTCTCAAAAGCGTCCTGGGGCTGGGTGTGGTGGCTCATGTCTATAATCTCAGCACTTTGGAAGGCTGAGGCAGGCGGATCACTTGAGCTCCGGAGTTTGAGACCAGCCCTGGGCAACATGGCAAAACCCCATCTATATTAAAAAAAAGTGTCTTGGTTTGAAAGATAAAATATAAAGTGACCCTACTTATAGACAGTCGGAGAGCCAAACTTATGCATGTTATTACACAAATAATTGTAACTAAAAGCCAGATGAAAGTTGCAAAGGAGAGGAAGCTAGAGCTATGGGACACCCGAAGAGGAGAACTGATTTAGTAGGACAAGGATTCCAGGCAGAGAGGGCTGAGTGAAGGCCCTGGATGGGAGGAAGCAACATGCCATGGCTGAGGACTTCAGAGAAGTGAGCAAATGTGCAAATGTGGCCAAAGGGCATTTAGCAAAGGGAACTTAGCAATTTGGCTGGAGACAGGCAGGAGCCAAACCATGCAGGGGCTGATTCTGAATTTTATCTTAAGAGCACTGTGAAGCTTACAGTTATGTTTTCAGTAGCAGAGTGATATAATCTGGTCAATCAGTACATTGCCATTTTGGTTCTTCATATAAACCCAAAGGGTTTTAAGTTATTCATTCATTAATTCAATAACTAAACATTTATGGAGTGGTAACTGTGGCACTCTGCTAAGTGGTTTGCTCTGGACTTCTGAACTGAATTGTCCTCAGTGGTGCCAAAACTCAACTCTTGGGGGAAGCCTTTATGGGCCCTTTATGTTGGGTCATGTCCTGCTTGGCCCCATTTGCCCTACACTCACTAGACTCTCTTGGGTGACCTTTACTTTTCTCTGTCCTCTTTCCATGACTGTGAGCTCTTTGAAGTTGAATCTATGTCTTTTGTCAATATATCCCTTCTGCCTGGCACAGTGGCTGGCCAATAGAAGATGCTAAAGGCTTGAGGAATGAAGGAATGGTGCTTTTTGTGTCTGTTCTTTTTTTTTTTTTTTTTTTTGAGACAGAGTCTTGCTCTGTCTCCCAGGCTGGAGTGCCTTGGCACGATCTCGGCTCACTGCAACCTCCACCTCCTGGGTTCAAGCGATTCTTCTGCCTCAGCCTCCCTAGTAACTGGGACTACAGGCGTGCACCACCATGCCCAGCTAATTTTTGTATTTTTAGTAGAGACAGGGTTTCATCATATTGGCCAGGCTGGTCTTGAACTCTTGACCTTGTGATCTGCCCACCTCAGCCTCCCAAAGTGCTGGGATTACAGGCATGAGCCACCATGCCCAGCTTTTGTATCTGTTTTGAAGACCAAGGGCCCTTCGTTTAGAACTTTCACAGAAGGAAAGCAAAAAATTCTTTTGTTTCTATGTTATACAAGTCTTTTCTTTTTGGTCTGGTTGTCAATAGTACTTCTCTGGATCTGCCTCCTGTATTCAAGTGATTCTCCTGTCTCAGCCTCCTGAGAAGCTGGAACTACAGGGGTGTGCCACCACACCCAGCTAAGACAAGAACTCACCTTTTTGTCTTCTTTATGCATGAGCAGATTCCCTTGGTATCTATAGCCGTCAAAGCTTTATGTATTTCCATATTTAGGGACATAAGGATTTTTAGGAAAGCACAGCACCTGAGATGTTCATGGAAATCCTTGTGGTGACTTCAGAGTGCAGATCTAGAGCAGCCCTCTCCATCCCGTATTTCAAGCAGTCTTTTGTCCAGGAAGTTTAGGTAGCAGCTCAGGCAGCAGGTGAGCTCTGGAGAGTGCAGGTTCGGGTTCTTTGAGCCCAGCGGCACAACTCTGAGTTGAAGTGACTCCTCCTGGCTGTTGCTTTGAATTCAGAAGAGCTGCCCTTTCACCAGCAAAGTGGTCACGCAAAAGATGCTTCAATGTGTGCAAGATCAGGCCTGCAGCCCCCAGCCTGTGTCTACAGGCCTCCGAGTCATTATTATTACTGTTTCCCTCCCTGGGGTTATTGATTTCATCACTGTTTAGTGAAGGAGATCTAAAGCTTTTAAGCCAGAAATTAAAGAGGTAATGGAAATTGGCATGCCACTGGAAAATGAATTTGCAAACGAGAATTCAATGTTCTAAAAAAACTCCCATAAAAATAAAACCAAAACCCAGAAGTGAATGCTCCTGTGACCGCATTTTTATACAAATGTGCATGGGTTTGTTCTCCTTTAGAGTGTGGCTGTATATATTATGGAATAATGAGATTTTGATGGTGTCTGGTTCCTACAATTGCTCTTATTACTTATCACAATACAATGTATTCATTTATATAACTAATATTTACTTAGTACCTATCATGAAGCAGGTGCTGTGTTTGGCTCTAACGATTAAAAAAATAATAAAAATTGCAAGATGCCTCCACCCTGTCCTCAAGGAGCTTGAGGTTCAGTATTAATTATATCGCTAGCTAATTCTGGCATAGTGCTTACTGTGGACAGGAACTGCTCTAAATGCTTTATGTGTAGTAACTCATTTAAATTTTACAGTGATCCTGTGAAGTGGGGTAAGCAACAGAAGAACAGAGAAGTTAAATAACTTGCCCAAGCTGAAGTGAGAGGTGGAACTGTGATCCAGCCAAGGCAGTCTGGCTCTAGAATCCATGCTTTTCAGCCATGATGCTCTACTCTAGTGGATAGTTACAGCCCAGTAACTGTTGTTTACTAGATTGGTTCTAGAAGACAAGGAAGCACTCAGGTCCTTAGTCACAGAGCAGGAGTCTCTGACTCAACCTATGGGACCCCAAAAAGGACCTTCATTCACCTGTGAGTCAACTGTAGAGAGTCATGATTACCTCCTGGTTGTCCTTTAGAGTGACAGGGCTTTGTGTCTTAACATAAGGTGTTGAGGCTGGGTCACCCTTTTCCATCTAAAACCAATGTCCATGGGTTATCATTCAGGTCTGCAATTAAGAGTAGCTTATCACTTTATATTGGGAACGTTTATTTTTCCTTCCTTCTCTATGGAAATGGGCAGAAGAGACGAAAAGCCTGGTGGTGCAGCTTAACTTTCCTGAGTAAGTGATTGTTTAACCTTTTGTTTTTTTAAAAATGGAGATGAGACATACAAATTATGACTTCTCTATGTTGTCCTTTTTTTTTTTAGTTGGAATAAGGTGACATGACAGATGAGCTTTAGAAAAATGTTTAGAAGGTGAACAGAGAACTATCCATGGAAGATAGAAGGCTAGAGTTAAAAGAGAGGACTTTTAACCAGTCTCAGCTCTGACACTTCCTAACTACTATAACCATGGACAAGTTACTTCTGTTTTCTGCAGTCTCACTTGTGAAATGGGACTAGTAATAGAATCGATGATTACAAGGTTTTGTGAGGACTAAATAGGATAATAAGGCAGAGTCTGGCACATTGCAAGTGCTGGCAGCTATGATTAATTTTAGGAGTATTCTAGAACTTTCCCTGAAGTTTCTAGCATTGTCTCCACTTCCTTGTTTCTCCCCTTATCAAACTATGCTCACGGGAGATTTGGTGACTCATTCTTAAGGAGGCACAGAAAATGATTATTTTTTTTTGGCACAGAATCTTGTTCTGTAAAGGGCAGTCTTGCTCTGTGGAGGCTGGAGTACGGTAGCACGATCATGGCTTACTGCAGCCTCTGCCTCTTGGGCTCAAATGATCCTCCCAGCTGAGCCTCCTGAGTGGCTAGGACTATAGGCATGCACCACCATACCTGTCTAATTTTTGTATTTTTTGTAGAGGTGAGATTTTGCCATGTTGCCCAGTTTGGCCTTGAACTCCTGGGTTCAAGCAATCCTCCTGTCTCAGCCTCCCAAAGTATGGGGATTACTGGCGTGAGCTACCATGCCCAGCTGGAAATGAAGTCTTAATTTGTGATTAATATTGATCACTCAAAAGCAACAAAGAGCCCTAAGTAAATAGCTACAATAAAAACAAGATAGCAGAAGCCTCTCTTTTTCATGATGTTATTAATCATCTAAATATTAAATTTCAGGCTCTGTTCAATGCAATGACAATGGAAGGAACAGTAACCTTCCATGTAGTGCACAGTGTAATGAATCAGAATTCCTGTAGCTGCTTTTGTAGTCCAGTACAGTTTTTTTAAAATAGAAATTGGATAGACCCATTTTTAATGGGAATGATCTCAAGTGCAGAGAGAGCAAGGCATATATCAAACACTCTTCTCAGGACCAGGGCAATTTTTCAACATCGGCTGGCAAATTTGTTATTCAGCCTGTAGAGCGTAAGTCCAAACTGAGATGAAAGAGTGACAGCTTGTTGTTCTGAAAGTTTATTGATCATATCAAAGTATACACATCTATCCCTAATTCCTTAGTGGACTTGATACTTTCCTCGTCGTTTAAAATTTATCTTATTTCATCCTTCCATACAGTCAAAGAGAGACAGAGGAAATGCATTCTCTATCATAAGGCACAATTTGGAAGATATAAGAGTGCCCCCAAATATGGCCTGGTCTCATAAGATAATATTTAGATAGATTAGTCATTAGTGAATACCCAAGGTGCTAATGAATTGAGTCTCAGAAATCCCCATTGTAAGGGATTAACTTGTGGTAGCAAGGAAAGCTAGCGTGTCTAAGACCATACGCCATGAGCAAGCATGCTAGCCCATCCTGGGTTTCTCTCTCCTCTTCTCCAAACAGATTCTCCACTTGCCCTGTCCTTTCTGCCAGTGGCCTTCACTTTAGATTTATAACCAGGCTGTAAAGTTCTGATGAAAACTTGCTGCCTAGCTCCCTGAGGACCTGAGGAAAGGCTAATATTTGCACATAACTGGGTACTTAGGGCAATAGGAAAATACACGTCATTGTAATATCCACCACAGCACTGAGGGTGCCTCTTTCTTTACCTTTTTATGGTCTGGTCTGCTTTTTATGAGGGACTCTGAGGTGGTGTGGCAGTTAGGAAGGCCACTTGATTGGGGTGTGTCCACTCAGGTCAGCGCAGGCTTGACTGCCATATTGGCTGTCTGTCTGGGTGGGAGGTAAAGGCACACGTGCGTCAGCCTGCATTCTCTTCCCTTCGTCTTATTGCAGATAGTTGGGTGTCCCAGGCTGGGCATAAGCCAGCCTGCCCTTCCCAGAGTGGGGAAGCTGTGTGTCTGAGATAGAGAAAGAAAAGAACTCAAGGTAGAGAGAAGCGCCTTTGCAGAGTTCAGGATGGTGAACTTCATGTTGACAATTCTAAGAGCATTGTTTGCTAGCTTTGCAGCACACCAGATGTGTACTGTACACACAACACTTTACCGCTCTCAGTGTCGTGAGTCCCTTGGGGGCAGCAATGTTGCCCACTGTACTAGGTCCTCACCAGGGCTGAGTTAATCTGTACTCTAGGAAGTGCTCTGAAAGGGTTCCTATTACTAATACTCCTGAATAAGAAATGACAAGGCACAGTGCCTGAAGTCTTATGTTCATTTTTAAACAACTCTGACAACAGCCTTGCATGGAAGGTATTAGTCCCTCATTTTATAGATGAGGAAACCGAGGTTCAGAGAAGCTGAACAACTTGCAAGGCTGAAGGGTTACCGCTTTATCCAAGAACTTTCCCTGTTGCAAGAGTAATGTATGAGGTGCTTCCCCCATCTCCCTTTCTGTACTGAATCCAAGACATCTCTGAATCAGCCACAAAAGTGCCTCGCTGGGAGTGGCCCCAGAAATCCTCTCTGAGACCCTCGCATGGTTGTTTGAAATATCGTGAACTCACCTTGCCCTTGGAAGATTCACTTCTGTGGCTGTGGAATATTTATATGTGAAATACTTCTGAAGCAGGTGAAAGAAAAAGTAATTGTGGCAAGCAAATTAAATATTGTCTTTCCACTTCAAACCCGAGGCTCTTCCGCCACAAATGTGTGAGGAGGTGGAGAGATGTTGCTGCCCTGCTGCTGGGGTTTTGAATCATTAGGGACTTTTTTGAGTAGTAATGAATGTGGTCTGCCAATTGCCTTTCTCACAGGGGTTGTGGCTTTCCTCCCAACTGCTAATGGCTGAAATAGGCTTACTTTTTTTTTTTTTTCTTTTCCTGAGATGGAGTCTCGCTCTGTCCCCCAGGCTGGAGTGCAGTGGCGCGATCTGGGCTCACCGCAAGCTCCGCCTCCCGAGTTCATGCCATTCTCCTGCCTCAGCCTCTCCGAGTAGCTGGGACTACAGGCACCCACCACCATCCTGGCTAACACGGTGAAACCCCGTCTCTACTAAAAATAGGCTCACTTTTAATACACTTTAGAAACCACTTTCCACACTCATGCCCTCACCCTGCCTCAATCCCTGGCTAAATCTCCAATTCATAATCCCTTTGCTGACTGTGCCCTTCAGGGAGTAAGGACGTTGTGGACGCAGCCACCATTGTACCCTCAGATGAAGTCCTTTCTCGAGAGACAAACAGTCTGTTAGTAAAATGGCCATACATCCTGGGTTGCACTTGTCCCGTGGTCCCAGCTTAGCTATTAACAGAGCTACTTTTTTATTTGCAAATTCCCTGCTTTGGACAATAGGTCAACTGGTCACCCAGCTATTAGCGTCCATGCATAGGGCACGAATCTGTTGTATTCTTCAGCCAATCTGAGACAAGCCGAGAGATTACTGCTGCACCTTTGTTTGTCTTTCTTTTTGGTGGCACATAAGGAGACAGAAACAGATGATCTCACCGAGTGCACAGATCATAGGAGAAAAGCCACAGACAGTTAGTGGTCCCCTGCGGGTCATCATTCATCCCATTGCAGCATTAACGCTCATGATGGTATCGCACGCTGTCTGGAGCAGTGATTCATGTAGCTGGCCTTGCCTGATGGGAGGAAACTGGTGGGGAAAACGTGGTAGGGGGTCCTGTGAGGGCTCCAGTTACCTCCTCCTCCTCTCTTTCTAAGCACATCAACTACAGACCCGCCTCACTTTGTGAGAGGTTGCAGTTCCTCTCTTCTGCCTGTCAGGTAGTCCTAATGCATGGTATGGAGGAGGGAGGACAAGGGAGAAAGAGGGGCACAGAATCTTTTAGATCTTGCCCTCCTTCAAGTCAGCTCTCCACCTCTTTTTAAAAGAAGCAAATCATTATTATTTTGTTGTTGTTGAGTTGCTTTTCTGTTTGTCTAATTTTAGAAAGAAGTAAAATGTTTTCCTCTCACACCTCTGGGAAGATAATATATCTAAATTTATTAGTTTAGTTTGTTCATTTATTTATTGTTGACTTAAAACATTCACTCCCAGGCCATTTACTGGGTAGCTGAGTGGTTGCTGGAAATGCCAGCTTAGAGGCTACAAAGGAAATTCAAGGAGGAATGGAATTAAAATGTAAAATAATGCCCTCTTAGCTACAGTATCCCCTCATATCTAATTATCTGTCTACCTCTATTGAATTATCTATCTGTGTGAATTTTTTGATCCTCATAAGATCTCTCTGAACTTGATAATGGTTGAACTTGTAAGTGAACAGATGATGCTCACTGAGTCTGAAATTATTGAATAACATTGGTTGAACCTCTACCCTGTAACATCTTTTGAGCTAAACTGTTCCGAGCTCAGTTGTGCCATTTCATCATCTGTGTGCTCATACATTCCTAATGGGCTGCCCTCCATTCACTTCTGCAGGCTGAATGCAGAGAAAAATCTTTTTTTTTTTTTTTTTTTTTTTTTTTTTTTTTTGAGACGGAGTCTCGCTGTGTCGCCCAGGCTGGAGTGCAGTAGAGCGATGTCGGCTGGCTGCAAGCTCCGCCTCCCAGGTTCACGCCATTCTCCTGCCTCAGCCTTCAGAGTAGCTGGTACTACAGCGCCCGCCACCGCGCCCGGCTAATATTTTTGTATTTTTAGTAGAGACGGGGTTTCACCATGTTAAGCAGGATGGCCTCGAACTCCTGACCTTGTGATCCACCTGCCTCGGCCTCCCAAAGTGCTGGGATTACAGGCATAAGCCACTGTACCCGGCCGAGAAAAATCTTAAAAGCAAATGCATTTAATTTGAAAATGTTTTACTTGAGCTCAAACAAGATCATTAGAAAATACTTCAAAAATTCATAAAAATTAGAACTATAAACTCAATTAGAATTATTATTATTGAGTTAAAAATGATGTTGCCAATTCAAATGGTAACAGTCAGTTATAACCTGAGTTTGCTGATTCATTTGAATTCTGGTTGTTTGCCAGAGTTTTTCAGAGCCATAAGATCCAGATAGAAAATCAAACCTCATGCTCAGCATTGGGGCTTTCTGAAGCCATGTCAGAAATTTGGTGACTCGTGGGAGAGCTTATTTTTCTCTTTTTCATTGAGTCTTGCTCTCGAGGAGTTAGTTCAGATCATCAGTGGCCCTACTTTGCCCATAACAAGCCTTATGTATAATTTCCACAAAACTGCTTCCCCAAGGCATTTGGGTGCATTGCCCATTTTGCTGAAGATTTGGCAGGGAGAGAGGAATTGACATCACAGATAGAACCCAGCTGAAATTGGATACTAGATGGAGTTGCTCTTCAAAGACCTGGGCATTGCTGCTACGGAGCCTGAATTTCCCACCTGTCAGTTGACACCCCTTTTTGTCGCTTTATTTCTTCTTGTCCTCCTTTTTTAGGGCTTTTCCCTTTTCTCTGATCCCTCCCTCTTAGGGTATAAAAATCAACCTTTTCCCACTTTAATTAATTTATTCTTTAATTTTATTTTGACATAGAGCGACTCATCTCTAATCAGCTTCAACAGCCAAATGAAGTTTGGTGTCTCCATTTGCATGTTCAAGGAAGTAGTCTAATTAGAAATGATCCCTTGTAAGGTCTCTTCTGCCTAAATTCTGGGACAATGGCTGTCCTCCTGCCTCATCGGTCTGGAGGTGAAGATGGGAGTGGGGGAGGCGGCATGCATTCTAGGTACCAAAGGTAGAGGAAAGGCAAAACCATCTGCTTTGGGCCAGACAGGGTTGAATCCTGGCCTCTTCATTTCCTGGCTGGGTGACCTAGGACAAATTAATTAAGTTTCCTGAGCCTGTTTCCCCATCTCTAAGGTGGGGGATAATACCACTTTCTTGCAAGTTATGGAAAGGATAGAATGGAATCACACACAAGTTGTAGAAAGGATAAAACAGAATGACGCTTCTAATGCACCTGGCGAAAGGCAGACACTTAACAACTGTTAGATCCCTTTTCCTTTCAACTGATAAACACTTTCCTTGAGGGTTACAAAGGTAAACATTAAATATTTATAAATTGCATAATTCCAGAAAAATGAAACTTGAAAATGATTCTTCAGATTTTTTGATGAAACAAATCATCGTCCCCGTTGTCTTTCGTGAAAATCTGTATTTTTGCTTGCAGTGCTGGGCTTGCTTATGACATTTATGTGCAGTTCTCAGCACTGTGAGACTTGAGTGAGCCTAACCTCTCTTCACAGCTTGATAGGAGTTGTAAATATTCGGTACTGATGGTATGATTTGAGGCAACCTAAGTGACTGAAGCCTAGAGCCCTCCCTGCGGTATTATTTCCAAGTGGGCTCATCAGAGCTGAATAGATAATGAAGATATAAACACTGGTGAAGGCTTTGTGGCTTGGCCTGATGGTACTCATACGGCACAGTGAAAATGGAGATGCTACCAGTGGAAAGGACTCACCATCTGTCTCCCCTCTAGAGCAGAGCAGAACATACCTCCGATGATTATGTGACCATTGTCAATTAGGCTGATTTATGCAAAGACAGTCTGTACACATCCCATGCAGCCAGATTTTAAATTCTAGGGTGCCAGGGTTTGCTAGAAACAGTGGCCGGCTGTGGCCTTGCATAATATTCCATGTTCTCTTAGAGGCAGAAAAGAATAGACTCACGACTTGACAGAAGGTGCTTTTTCCCCCTGTATCATCCTGTCAATTGTCTATGAGTCTGCCAAATCTAGCTCGCAGCCTATTTTTGTACAACCCCTGAGCTGAAAATGGTTTTTGCATATTTAAAAGATTATTTTAAAAAAGAAAAATATGCAACAGAGACCATACGTGGCCCACCCGGGCTGAAATATTTACTATCTGACCCTTTATGGAAAAAGTTGTTGATCCCTGGTTCAGAGTGTTTGAAATAACTCAGATGAAAGAAGGCAAAATGTAATGATGATTGACTTTTCCAGTTGTAATCTGATTTGTGACAACCACTATATGCCTGTTTTAACAAAGCTTAATGGGCATTACTTAGGATAAATGTAATTACGTTTCAATATTTGTGTCTTGCTCTCCCTACATAGGGTTATTCCAGGTTTGCCCAAGGAACAGTGTCTGTTTGTTGTTCTAGAAGTAGCTCCTGTGTCTGTCACCTCCTCTCCAAGGCTTCCACCTGTCGCTTTTTTATCCCAGTTCACCCGTGTGAACAGCAGGTGTTTCGGCTGCCATGATGGCACGTCCTACCTTTTTCCCTGGCTTGAAAGAAGATGGCAGGGGCCAGCTCAGGAAGAACTGCTACGGAGTTTTTTTACCTTCTCCTGCTCGTGATGAGGCTAGGGAGGGATTTTTAGCAGTATCTTTAATTGTTGCTGAAGTATGAACTCGGGGAAGGGGGCAAGCAACTGTGAAGCAGTGATGCACAGACTAAGTCTCCTGGAAGAAGCAGGGCTTGAATTAGACCTAGAAGGATGGGCACTGTTTGTGGGAGGGCACAGGTATGTAAGTACAGGGAACATGTCATGGAGTATCCTGCCCAGAGTGGGGAATTTATAGCAGTGTGAGATGAAAATGAGTCATCATTGTGGTCAGTTTGTTGGAAATTTTAAGGTGTGTGGAATTCCAATTCAGTTATCATCAAGGAGTCATTGTAGCTTATTTCTACAAAGAGTGATGTGTGTGTGGTGTGGGGATGGGGGAGAGTGGAATGACAATCATCAAATTGGCTACTGTTTGGTAAACCCTAAAACTGGTAGCCAGACATTGGGCTAAGGGTGTTATTTGGACCATCTCATTTAGTCCTCACAACAACCCTGTGGGGAAGGTATTATCTCTAGTTTGCAGATGAGGAAACTAGGCTTAGAGAGGTTCAAACAACTTGCCCAAAGTTTTGAAGTTAATAATGGCCACAGCCAGGATGGCTCTTAACTCCTGCCCTGTGGAAACAAGCTCAACGTAAAACATTCTTACAAGACAGAAAAGAGTGAAAAGGCAACCAAAATCCTGCCTTGTGGAAATGCCCACTTTGGGTGAACATTCTTCTAGACATTTTTTTTTTGGGTGTGTATATGCACAGCAACTTGTATGCACTTTGCATAATCTGGGCCACCCCATGCCTGCAAGCTTTCTATAAATGTCACCATATTCTATATCCTAGTGTTTCCCCCCTACTTAACACTAATTTTCTAATTTTCACAACTGGGTGCATAGTATTTTGCTTTGGGATGGTACCCTCATCCACTTAACCAGTTCTCTCGAGATCACTGCAGGTTCTTGAGCAGGGGAATAATGTATTGGAACCTTTTTTTTTTTTAAAAAAAAAAAAAAAAAACTTTTAAACTGAGTCTTATGCTTTTTCCCTTTCTTTGCAGCATGCCCTTGATGCTGACAATGCGGGAGTCAGTCCAATAGGAAACTCTTCCAACAACAGCAGCCACTGGGACCTCGGCAGTGCCTTTTTCTTTGCTGGAACTGTCATTACCACCATAGGTACCCATTTGTTTGCTAATATCTCTTCCTCTGCAGGTCATTTTGAGTAAGGGCGCTTAGTCAGTGTTTTGTCCTCACAGCATACACTATAGTTTGAGGTTCAGAGGAGGCTTATGAAACACTGTCATTTAAATTAATGCAGTCATTGTGGTGGCTTTCAACAAAAGCCAAAGCAGAATGAAGTATCTCTTTTTCCAGAATGAAAGGCTAGCAAACCTAATGAAAAGGTTAGAATGGAAAATATGAGTTGGTCGGTTGAACTCGGATTACTCATTTGAGCTCAACTTCCATTTTAAAAATTGTACTTCTTATTAAAGTTATATAGTAAAGAACCAAACTGTTCTACAAAGTTTGTTATAAAAAACAGTAACATTCTGACCCTCTCACCTTTTCTTACCTTCCCCAGAGACTGTCGCTTTCATCTGTTTTGATGGTTGATTTTAATGTTCATCCCCATGTCTTTAAATATCATGCTTGTACTACTTCTGGAATTTTCAGTTTTGGGGATTTTTTTTGACTTTCCATTGTGGAAGATGAGGAGTTAGTTCCTTCTTCCTGCCTGCCCCATCACAGAAGGGCTCTTTTCCTATCCTCCTGTCTTCTCAATATTTAATTAGATAGAAGTGAAACATCTGCATGATTTTGACTAGATAAATGCTTTCTGTAGCTGATCATAGAGTGAGCTGCGATGACCTCTTTCCTGTATCAGTCTTTGTCTTATTTTGTGTGTGTGTGTCTTTTTTTTCTGACACTTGGTGAGTTTCGTATTTTTGTCTTGGGGTTAACTTTATTTATTTATTTATATATTTTATTTTATTTTATTTTTTGAGATGGAGTTTCACTCTTATCACCCAGGCTGGAGTGCAGTGGTGCAATCTCGGCTCACTGCAACCTCCGCCTCCTGGGTTCAAGCGATTCTTTTGCCTCAGCCTCCCTAGTCACTGGGATTACAGGCGCCCACCACCATGCCTGGCTAATTTTTGTATTTTTAGTAGAGATGGGGTTTCACCACATTGGCCAGGCTAGTCTCGAACTCCTGACCTCAGGTGATCTGCCCGCCTCAGCCTCCCAAAGTGTTGGGATTACAGGCGTGAGCCACCGCACCTGGCCTAGGGGTTAACTTTATAAGTATAATGGCATGTAATAATCTTAGTGTTCTATTCGTTAACCAGCATGTTTTCGATCCCTATAACGGGTGATGATATCTCTTTTCTCTCTTTTTCCAACAGAAAGTTTTGGTGGACATCATCTTTTAAATGATTAAATTTGCTTATGTTTCTCTTACATGATTTGCCAGCTTTAAAAGATAACTCTTGGCACTCAGCTATTACATATAAGGCAGTCAGTGAACTTAGCATCTCAACTTCTTCTCCCTCTTCCACTATCCACTCTTATTCATGGTATCATTCTATATAAGTTGTAGCCCACTTTACTGTGCTTTACTTTATTGTGCTTTGAAGATGTTGAGTTTTTTTTTTTTAAACAAATTTAAGGTGTATGGCAATCCCACACTGAGCAAGTCTATTTGTGCCATTTTTCCAATGTCATGTGCTCCACTCTGTGTCTCTGTCACATTGTGGTAATTTTCACAATAGTTTCAACCTTTTTCATTTTTGATTATATCTGTTAAGGAGATCTGTGGTTGGTGATCTTTGATGTGACAATTGTCATTGTTTTGGGGTGCCACAAACCATGCCCTTTGAAGATGGTGAACTTAATCAATAAATGCCGTGTGTTCTGACTGTTCCACCAGCCAGCCATTCAGGCATCCCAGATCCCTGAGGCACAATGGTACTGAAATTTGGCCAATTAATAACCCTGCAGTGGCCTCTCATGTTCAAGTGAAAGGAAGAGTCAGTTGCATGTCTCTCATTTTAAATGTAAATCTAGAAATAATTAAGCTTGGTGAGGAAGGCATATTGAACTCTAAAATAGGCCAACAGCGAAGTCTCTTCTGCCAAACAGTTAGCAATGTTGTGAGTGCAAAGGAAATTTTGTGTTCTTTTTTTGAGTCAGGATCTCTCTGTGTCACCCACGCAGGAGTGCAGTGGTGCGATCATGGTTCACTGCAGCCTTATTCCTGGGCTCAAGGGATCCTCCCACCTCAGCTCCCTAAGTAGCTCAGACTACTAGTGTGCATCACCATTCCTGGCTAATTTTTTAAACATTTTGTTCTAGAGATGGGGTTTCACTATGTTGCCCAGGCTGGTCTTGAACTCCTGGGCTCAAGTGATCCACCCACCTTGGCCTCCCAAAGTGCTGGAATTACAGGCATGAGCCACTGTTCCTGGCCAGGAAATTTTCCTGAAATAAATTAAAAGTGATACTCCAATGAGTGAGCACATGAATGATAAAGTGAACCAGCCTTATTGCTGATATGGAGAAAATTGTAGTGGTCTGGATAGAAGATCAAACCAGCCACAACATTCCCTTAAGCCAAAATCTAATTCAGAGCAAGTGGGCTCTTTTCAGTTCTGTGAAGGCTAAGAGAGGTAAGGAGGTTTCAGAAGAAAAGTTTGAAGCTAGCAGAGGTTGGTTTATGACATTTAAGGGAAGAAGGCCTTTTGATAACGTAAAAGTGCAGGTTAAAGTGGCAAGTGCTAATGGAGAAGCTACAGCAAGTTATCCAGAAGGTCTAGCTAAGAAAGTGGCTACACTAAACAACAGATTTTCATTATAGACAAAACAGCCTTATATTACAAGATGCCATCTAGGACTTTCATAGTTACAGAAGAGAAGTCAATGCCTGGCTTCAAAGCTTCAAATGATAGGCTGACTCTCTTGTTAGGGGCTATGCAACTGGTGACTTTATGTTGAATCCAGTGCTCATTTACCATACAGAAAATCCTAAGGCCCTTAAGGATTATGCTAAATCTATTCTGCTTGCCTTCTATAAATGGAACTTCAAAGCCTGGATGACAGCACATCTGTTTACAGCATGGCTTACTGGAGAGTTTAACCTCACTGTTGAGATCTACTGCTCAGAAAAAAGATTCCTTTCAAAATAGTACTGTTCACTGACAATGCACCTAGTCACCCAAGAGCTCTGATGGAAAAGTGCAAGGAGATAAATGTTGTTTTCGTGCTTGCTAACACCACATCCATTCTTCAGCCCATGGAGGGAGTAATTTTGACTTTGAACTCTTATTGTTTAAGAAATACATTTCATAAAGCTGTAACTGCCATACGTAATGATTCCTCTGATGGCTCTGAGCAAAGTAAATTGAACATCTTCTGGAAAGGAGTCATCATAGTAGATGCCATTGAGAACCTTTGTGATGAATTGGAAGAGGTCAAAATATCAACATTAACAAGAGTTTGGAATAAGTTGATTCCAAGGTTCATGGATGACTTTGAGAGGTTCAAGACTTCACTAGAGGAGGCCACTGCTGATGTGTTGGAATTAAAAGTGGAGCCTGAAGATGTGACTGAAATGCTGCATCTCATGATAAAACTTGAATGAATTAGGAGCTTCTTCTTATGGATGAGCAAAGAAAGTGATTTCTTGAGATGGAATCTGCTTCTGCCTGGTAAAGATGCTGTGAACATTGTTGAACGGACAACAGAGAATTTAGAATATTATATCAACTTAGTTGATAAAGCAGTGGCAGGGTTTGAGAAGATTGATTCCACTTTGAAAAAAGTTCTACTGTAGGTAAAATGCTATCAAACAGCATTGCATGTTACAGAGAAATGGTGAAAGGAAGAGTAAATGGATGTGGCCAACTTCTTTGTTGTCTTATTTCAAGAAATTTTCATAGCCACCCCAGCCTTCAACAATCACCACCCTGAGCTGTCAGTAGTCATCAACGTCAAAGGAAGACCCTCCGCCAGCAAAAACATTATGACTTGTTGAAAGCTCAGATTATTGTTAGAATTTTTGGCAATAAAGTATTTTCAAGTTAAGGCATATATATTGTTTTTTAGACCTAATGCTATTGTACACTTAATAGACTGTAGTAGAGTGTAAACGTAACTTTTATATGCACTAGGAAACAAAAAAGAAATTGTGTGACTCATTTTATTGTGGTGGTCTGAAGCCTAACTCACCATGTCTCTGAGATATGCCTGTATAACCTCAGGGTATGTAATTTACATTTTAATTTATTACCCTGATACTTGCATTTGTTTTAGTCATAGCTCTATAGTTAGATATCATTAATGTTCATCTCTAGTCCTTTTGCTGTGGTTTATCTCATGATCACTTACTTGGCTGAAAGTGATCTTCAAGTAGTTGCCTTAAGAATGGCTCAGGGAAGCAATATTCCGAGAGATCTTGCATTGTTCACAGTTGTAGCTTAACATTTGAAGGATAGTTGAAACAAAATGAAATCCATTTTGTTGACTCACATTTTCTTTTTCTTCTTTTTTGAGACTGGGTCTTGCTCTGTTGTCCAGGCTGGAGTGCAGTGGTACGAACATAGCTCACTGCAGTCTCCAACTCCTGGGCCCAAGTGATCTTTCGGCTTCAGCCTCCTGAGTAGCTGGGACTACAGGTGTATACCACCAGGGCTAGCTAATTTTTAAAACATTTTGTAGAAGCCAGGTCTTGCTGTGTTACCCAGACTGGTCTCAGACTCCTGGCCTCAAAGGATCCTCCTGCCTTGGCCTCCCAGAGTGCTAGGATTACATGTGTGAGTCACCACACCTGGCTTCACATTTTCTTTTTAACTGGTCTCACAGTTGTTGCTCTTCTGTTTCCCAGTTTTTATGCAGCTGTGGGGAAAACCTGATGCCAGCCATTTTTTCCCCTGCTTTTATAGGTGACTTTATCTTTTTGTTCAGTGACTTAAAATATTATTTCTCTATCTTTCATCTGATAACATTACTAGGTTTTGACTCTTTTATTGCATTAAAGTTTTCTTGATTGACATCTTTAAACATTTTCTTTGCTGTGTGGTTTTGGTTTTGTTCTTTGGGAGATTACAGCTATACATATATTGTAACTTCTTTACTCATCTTCTATGTCTCTCATTTCTCTTCTACTTTTTAACTCTTAAAATTTAGTTTTCATTTTGTTAATTTTATTCTCCCTATTCCTTTTGTTTGTATGTTTTCCACAATACCTATGCTGCCATGAGCTCCTTCCAATTTTATTTTTTGTTTTTGTGATCAGTAGGGAATTTTTTCCTTTTCCTGTTACTTTCCTGAATTTCATAGCTCACATTTCATCTTCACTTGTTGTTCCATTTTTCCACTGATTTCTTGAATTTCTACTTTTTGGCTTCTCTGTGAAGATTCTTAGAGATGATTATTTCATACTTGGTCACAACTTTTGTCTGATTTTGGAAACATTTTTCTAGTGAGCCTCTTTCCATCCATTGGTAAATTCTGCTACTCTTTTCACATTTTTTTCTTATGGAAGTTTTATATTTATGCTGGGTCAACTTCTTTTTAAAATACCTGGCCCCAAGCAAACTGGATATTCCTGGACCATCTTTCTGCCAAATGATTTCATGGAGTTGGGGAGAGGAGAGCAGGGTGAGTCAGGGTACCACCTTCCAGATAGCACATCCTAACTCTCTTCATTTCTGTGACAGAGTGTTTCCTGCAAATAGGGTCCATCTGTATTATTTCTGTCCTACCTGCCTGTTTTCTGAATGAGATCAAGTTCAGGGTGGCTTCTGCTGCTCTCCCTCTTTATCCTATATTTCATGCTTGGTAAAAACAGGGACATCTCTTTTGAGGTTCAGAGTGAGACCCTCACCTTTATACTTGGATATTTTCTGATACTTCCTGAAATTTACCACTTTAGGGCCCTGTCATCATTTTCCGAGCTGCTTCTCTTTATTTTTTGTTCATATGGCTTCTGTCCAATCTCCACTTCTTTTGGTAGTTCTTACACATATTCTGGAATCTCTGGATTATATCCTTCTTCCAGCTCTGCTGAAAATGAGTTTGAGGGTTTTCTGCCCACATACAATTGTGAAGTAGTGCTGCAATAAAAATCTTCATTCAGAAGCAGGAGAGACACCCAGCAGTCACTGGTTCACAGCAATGATGGACAGGCATTGAGAGGCTCCCCCGCCCTCCTGGTGGGGGAAATTCCTTCATTAAAACTTGCTTATACTCTCTAGGAGGAACTCCCTGCCTTATTGCTCTCTGAGGCCCAGCTATGCCTTTTGAGAGGTTCTTTCCTCTGAGGCACAGTTTTGACAATCAACTTCCTACAGGCACAAATTTCAGAGGCTAACGATTGGTTTAGAGGAACAGGTTTTTGCTTTTGTTTTAAGATCTAGCCTTCGGGACCTAGGTTGTTTCTAGGTGAAATCCAGAAAGTTATATGCAACAAGAACATTTTGGATGAAGGAAAATTGCCATTCTTATTTAGAAAGGCTCTTAATCTAATTTTGTGACATGCTAGGTTTACACTTGCAAATCTGCAAATATATTGATGTTAGCTATTAAAAGTATTCAAGATGCCCATGACACCAGTGGGTCTGGGGCTTAGAAGCCTTTTCTGGCACTCTAGGCCAGGTTAGGTCAGCTTAATCCACAGACTCACAGCATCCAACAAAGGAAGCTGGGTGGCCTGACACCATTTGGTATAAGGGCAAAAAGTGTTAGAAACCTGAACAACACCAGAGGGCATTGCTGTAGTGGATCCAAGAAGACCAATGTCAGGTTTCATTGTGTTCAGCAGATTGTTAACCTGGGAAAAAGTGTCATGCATTGTAGGAGGATCTATTGTACACCAATTAAAATTGAGAAAGTCTGGGCCACTTCAAGAAGTACGTTTTGGAAAATGCTGTCTGGTACCCAGTATTGGATTCATGAGACATTAGTGTGTATTGAAGGAAACTCCTAATTTTCTTGTTTCATGAAGTGAGAGATCATGAATGATCTGTCTGCTGCATTGAAAAACACTATAGCTACATTGGAAGGCACATTAATGGTATTTATTGTGTTAGCTTGTTAGGAATCCAGGAACTTGGTTTATTGAACAACTATATTTATTGATCCACATAATATTATGTGACTGAGGAATGGTGGCTCCATCTGCCTAATGAAGAACATTTGATATGCAACAGTTTTTGCCCTTTTTTGTGTGTGTGCTTACACTGGAATCTTTGAGTTTGAGCAAATGGCTCTTAGCCCTTGGATTCTGTTGCCCGGCTTCCATTCACTTACTCACCGATGTCCTCATTGTCATATCCTCAGTGGTTCCCTTCCCCACGCTTTGTGCCCAAGCCTCAGGTGAACAATCACCTTGTCTAGACTAAGAAATCCAGTGCTTGGCCACAATTATTACTTCAAAGATGGACATATGATCTGGATTAGGGGCTTTTGCTGGAGCTTTGGAGGAAATGACCTCTCTTTCTTACTAAAGGTAAGTCTGGAAAGAGACAGGCCTAAGGCACTGCCAGTCATTTTTTTCCCCTTGGGTTGTTCTGCCTAGAATTCATCAAACACTAAAGAAGCAGAGTGAAAAAGAGGAGTGGTGAATGGGATCTCACTTACATCATTTGAGCTCTGGATGGAGCTACCCAGGAAGTGTTAAGAAATGAATGTTAAACCTCCTTCTATTTACTGAGGTCAATATATTTTCCTTCGTTGTTTAAGCTAGAGTGCGTTGAGCTTTCTATTACCTGCAACTGAGAACATCCCAATACACACTTTGGGTCAGAGCTCATGCAGGGCCAGTGAATATCCTTTGACCTCCACAGCTAGTGACTGAGCCTGCGGGCTGCTGCAGCTGCCATCTGCCATCATCTTTGAGCCACTGACTCTTGATTTAAAGTCTTAGGCAGAGCCATCCTATTTGTTCATGTGCACACATCCTGGCTGCCTAGGAGGCTGTTTCCTCTGTGGTGGGAGGCAGGACACTGTGTCATACCAATTATGCACAGGAAGGGGGTCTTTCCCAAAAATCAGAAGGAAGGTGGATGCTGAACAGGAAACTACTGCAAAACAAATGTGCAACGAAACCAAAAGTAAAATGCAAAGTCCACTTCAGTATCATGGTACAGTGTTAATACTAGAGATGGGGTCCTTGTTCTATTTAATTTAGAAAACACAGTTTTCTCTCTCACTCTTTCTTTCTTTTAATTGAAAAATAATGCATTGTAAGTTGAACACCATTTAGCTGGCTAAATTTTAACTCCGGAGTGGAGGATCTTTATAGAGTCATATAGTTAGAGAATTCCAAAGAAACCCTTAATACAATGTAAGTAAGAATAATGAGGTGCAGAAATAATTGTTTTTCCAATTACTTAGTGGTAAATTCATTTGTTGTATGTGGTCGGAAGGTTTATAAGAAAACTCAGAGCCCAGCAATTCTTCCAGTTCTTCCCGAGCAATTTTCCACTAGTTAGGAGTCCGGAAAGAGGAACCATGAGAGCTGAGGAGCTGTGTTTTCATTAATTGTGAAATACACAAATATTGGCCTGTTTCCTTGCGATCATAAAATTTGCAACATAATATTGCAGACATTTTTGCATATTACTAAAGTTCTTTGAAAAGCGTATTCTTTGATGGTTTCTATTGGATCCACTATTCACACTATAATAACATATTCCTGGGAGCTTAAGCTGTTTCTATTTTAGTAATAGTGTAACACCATGGTGTTACGTTGTGAAGTGTGGTCTTCATCTCTGGTTGTTTCCTTGGAAAGATTACCAAGGATTTGCTCTGTCAAAGGAAATGAAAGGCTTGCCAAATTTCTTTCCAGAAAGACTCTGATGAGCAGCTTAAGGTTATGTACTTTTCAGACGTAAAAAATGTGTTTATTAGGTAGAATGTCTATAGACACACTTTGGGAATAATAGAATCTTTTCTGAAAAGCAGCGCTACTCCTTAGTATCAGAGGTCCCTTTTATCTGAGGATATCAAAGCACTTCTTTTTGAAGAAGGTTTTTCTTGTGCTGAGATATATGGAAAGATTTACAAGTGTATAGCAACAGAATATCTTCAGGCACTTCTCCAGACCAGTAGCCACAGCAGAAGGAAGAGCAGACTCTGCTCAGTCAATGACAGGGATGCACTGCACCCTAGTCCCTTTCTCAGTAACTAATTCAACGTGAGAAAGTCCCACCTGCCTTTGATTATTGGCTCAGCTGGTGGGTCCCCCGTAACTAGCTTTTCTATGCTGGATGAATGATGCTCACTTCTATGTGCAGATGCTTTTTCACAAGCTGTCATTTGTAGAAGGACAGCGAGCGATCAGGTTCTTACCAATACCTGTGAAATGCAATTAGATTTTAGTCTGTGAGGCATTTTCAGATTGAGCCACCTGACTCTACCCACATCAGAGAGACAGCCTCTGGTCAGGACCCAGGTGGTAGCCAGTCACTGCATCACTAGCCTGGCAGTCTCATTTAAGGGTTGTCCCTATCAAGCTATCAAGGCACCTGTTGGTACTTACCCAGCACTTGGATTGGATGTTTATTTTTTATTTTTATTTGTTTTTCAGAGAAGGGGTATTGCTTTGTTGCCTGGGCTGGAGTGCAGTGGTATGATCATAGTTTACTGTAACCTCAAACTCCTAGCTCAAACGGTCCTCGCGCCTCAGCCAACCAAGGAGCTGGGACTGTAGTTGTGCACCACCATGCTAGGCTAATTAAAAAAAATTTTTTTTTGTAGAGACAAGGGCTCACAATATTGTTCAGGCTGGTCTCAAATTCCTGGCCTCAAGTGATCCTCCCACCTTGGCCTCCCAAAGTGCTGAGATTATGAGTGTGAGCCCCACTTGATTTAGATGGGATGTTTAACCCGTGGCTTTGGAAAGAGCAATCGCCGTGGCTAACATTTACTGAATTCTTACTAGTTAACATGCATTGTGCTCCACATGCGTTATCTCATTTAATCCTGCATAACCACACGAGGTGGATACTGTTATTAGCCTCATTTTATCTGTGAGAAGACTGAGGCCCAGAGAAGTTAAATAACTTGCCCAATATTTCATAGTTAGTAAGCAATGGAGTCCAGCTAGATTCACCAGGACCAGCTACATAATTAGTGGCACCCACTACAAATTGAAGTGGGGTCCCTTGCTAAAACATCAAAATGGTAAGCTTAGAGCATTAAACCAAGCACAGGACCCATCTAAGTGTGGGCCCCATGTGACTGCACAGGGCGCACGTCCATAAAGCAGCCCAGCCTCCACAGACAGACTGGTGACCATAATAAGAAAGCACACTCTCAACTAAACAAGTAGGGCTGCACAACACACAGTTGGGCCAAGATTTGACTTTGGCATGTAAACAGCAAATGGAAGCCTTTGTGTGCACTCCTCAGGCACAAGTCCTCTTTAAATGCCAGCTTTCTCTTCCTGAAAAACATGGAACTCTTTTCTAGCCAGAGGTGAACAGATCTGAGCTTATCCTGGTGCTGTGCATTCATTACAGCCTCCCCTTGGCTGTTTGCCCTTGTGGAGCTGGTTGTCTTCTGTTGAAAGTCACCACCTGGTGCTGTGGGTGCTATGGGAGAACAGTGAAGTTTCTGGAGGGAAAATAGGAATCAACCGCCTGTTTTCTCCTGGGACTGAGTTTTCCTGGAGACATATTGCTCAGAAACAATTCCTTCCCATAGTAAAGCCCAAGGCAAACTGGGTGCTTAGTTTGCATCATATTTCACAGGTATTTAATCTTCACATGTAACTGTTGCTTTGCATGTAACTCATTTAATCTTTAATAGCTATAGGTAGGCACTTTAATAGCCTTGTCTTTTAGATGAAGAAAGTGAGGGAGAGAGATTAAGAATGTGCCTATGACCTGAGAGTTGGTAAATAGAAGAATCAGAACAGAAATCTGGGTAGTCTCTAGTTCTAGAGCCTGTAGACAACTGTCACACCTTACTTCAAAGTTCTACCCAAGCATTCTAGAAGGATGAGCAGTCAGACAGGCGGGGTGTAACCAGATCCCCACATCCAGAAATGTGATCTTCCCATTGCCTCAGAGCAAAGCTCCAAAGTGTAAGTGCTGAAATTTTCCCAGAGTGACAGTGTGGAGGGTCAAACAGTCTCTCCTTATAGTTCACCAAAGGCATGGAGCACAAATACACTCACACACGCGCCCATGCATGAGATACAGCATCACTCAAGAATGATGACTTTCTGTCCACTGGGCAGTGTGTCACCAAAGAAAGATGGCTGTGAATATATTTAAAGGCTTGTTTGAGTATTGCATCACTCATGCTCTTACCTAAGAACTTAGCTTTAATATTATTTTTGTGTTCTAGTCAACAAAACACTGAACAAATAAAGAACCAACTATGATAATAATAATAATAATAATACTTTGCATTGGTACAGTACTTTACAGTCCATTGATATTTTTCCCCCCTGTATTTTCCTTGAGTACATCTGACACTAGGATTTGTAGAGGTTAAGTGGGTCTAAGGAGAACCAGGTAGTGTGAGGTGGAATTGGATCCGGATCTTTCATCTCCTCACTTCTCCTTGATGCTCCATGGTAAGCCACAGTGCCTTACCCAGGAGGTGGGTGGGGGTGGTCATCTCTGAAAGCTGGAGAAAGGGGGTGTAGCACTTGTCAGGATTAATGAGATGCCTATTCATCCAGTTCCAAGCCTCCATTTGTTTGCCTAGGTCTGCAATAAATTTTTTTCTGAGACACTTGGACAACCTATATTCCCCAAAGTTAGACTATTGTGAGACGGTCAAGCTGGGGTCTTCAGTATTTTCACAAGTTACTTGGATGTTTCCAAGAGACACCATAAACCTGCATAAAGTGAAACTGTAGAGGCTCATTTATTTCCTTTTTAATAGGGCTAGCTTAATGTCAGCTCGACCATTCTAGAGGGGAATGTTTGGAAAAATGATTTTGTCCAAGTTCCTGAAAGTACCTGAAAAAAAAGTTCTGAGAGCTTTTTTGCATATTTAAATCAAAATCCTGGTGAGTAAAAGAATACAAGATGAGGAAGCCTAGCCTGAACACTCATTTTAGACATGGAAACTGTAATTTAGATTATTATAAGAGGTTTGAATGATTTAGAACAGAAGATTGCAAAGGAAAGTGTCCAGGTGACTCATTCCTGAAGGCAGAAGGCAGCCATGAGTTCTGCAGGCCTGTGGGTGGTTGAATGATAGACTAATTATCAACGTTTTTTTATCATGTTGCATTCCCAACCTGTCAATAACCATGGACCCAATAACTCACTCGTTGAATGGATTCAGAAACAGGCCCCACATGAGTTACCCAGATTTGGGAGAATGGTTAGAGTACTGTCTAGATACTTTTTAACATACGATTGTAATATCAATTGGCACAAAAATGAATATTAATTAATTTAGACTTTCATCTCCATATAAAGTGTGCTAATGCTGTAGGCCTTTTTCTTCCAGCAATACTTTCTTTACCCTCATCCATATAGGGTAAGCCCAGTACTCATTGTACATAAGTTACTTATGTAATTGCAGTATTTTTAAGAATGCAGATGTGGGTATTTTCAAAGCACTATTTGAAATACATGTTAGTAGACCTGAGTATAAAAAGATTCTCTTGTATTCAAACATCCATCAATAAACTTTTAGCACCTTATTACCCTTAATGCAAGAGGTGGTTTGGAGGAGAGGTAGGACTCAGAGATGATGTGGAGTTACCAGTAAAGAGAAAAAAAGAACCAGATGGGGCTAAACTTCACTGGCAGTGGGGAGAGACAGCACAAAGCCTTCCCTTCCCTATTCTTTCCTGTTTTCAGACTTCCCAGGGTAGGGCTGTACAATTCATGAGTCCTTTCTAACTTTGTACTAGACCACATTTCCTCTTTAATATGGAGTACCCATCACCTTTGAAGACAGCCACAGTCTGTCCAGGTGGAGCCCATGGGTAAGACTGTGAAAAAGAAGCTCTTGTCAAATCTAAAAAGTGCAATGGTGATTCCTTCCCACACATTCAGATCTCAGTAAACTAGACATGCCCATGATGCTTGGTGTTTCAGAAAAAGGTGGTATCACTTTTTGTCAGAAAAGAAAATGAAAGTTCTGAGTGACCATGAATTTCCTAAAATGTGTTAATATCCAAGAAACCTTAAAACCTTTTATAAGGGGAGAAGGAAGAGAAGCAATGGAACAATGTTGCGAATTGTATAGGGCCTTTGAAATGAAGTGCTACTCCCTAAAGCTCATAAGGTGGGGGAATGTACAAACTTTTAAAAAAGTCTCTGAGTTCTTTGGTCAGTATGCTAATTTCTCTGCCACTCTCCCTCTTTTTAATATTTCTCACCAGGGTATGGGAATATTGCTCCGAGCACTGAAGGAGGCAAAATCTTTTGTATTTTATATGCCATCTTTGGAATTCCACTCTTTGGTTTCTTATTGGCTGGAATTGGAGACCAACTTGGAACCATCTTTGGGAAAAGCATTGCGAGAGTGGAGAAGGTCTTTCGAGTGAGTACTGCGTCATATTTAAATTCTAACCACTGTGATCCAGTTGGCTTTGGCCTGACAGGATCCAGGAGGCAGTATCAGGGGCATTGTCTGCTTTTAATGGAATAATTTTAATGTTATGATTGTATTTTCTGTGTTGGCCAATGAAAGTCAAAGATCTTGCACCTAAACTCCCTTCTTTGAATAGCCTCCTATTTTAGAGTGGTATTTCCGCAATCACAACACAAGAGAGTTAAGTATGGATTTGCCAACACAGATTTTTTGAAGAGGTGAGACAAGCTCAGTTTCTCCTTAAAGATGGAAGATGGGGTTCCTCATTGTGTTTGTAATGATGTAGAAAACTGTAAATCCATCCGTTTTGTTGTTGGAACTCCCTCACTCCATTTTATTTTCAAGCACAGTGTCTTCAGGCTAATCCTGCTTCTGCCAGAAGCCTGACTTCTCCAGACACTGCTCTGTGCTTTGCGCCTATCTCCTAATGGTCTGTCTCTTTCCCACCTCTCACTGCTGAGTGCTCCCTCAGAAATGGCATCCTGATGTACTACTTCCTACTGAACTGTTGATGATTGCTATTGCCTTAGTGGGTTTTTCCTTTCTGGAATATTTATCTTTAAACAAGAGACAACTATCTCAACTCAAGGAATTTATTTACTGAAATTAAAATTAATTAATAAATTATTCCTGGCATCAGTTGCAGGCATGAGTGGCTGAGTGATTAAACTGGAGTTCCCAATGCCCTTTAACTCGCCCTCATTCGTATGCTTTCACAGAACACCTGTTTTGCTGAGGTGTAAGGTCATTTCTGCTCTCTTACTCACTGCTGACCTAATTCTCAAGTCATTCAAACCTTCCTCAGGGAATGCTTTCTTATGATGACTTAATGTTTAAAAATGACATTTTGAGGTCTTTTCCAGGATCTAGGAATGGTGGCCAAAGACAGATCAGCTGGAAGCTCTAAAGCTGTGCTTTTTTCCCCCTCTAAGAACTCTTAAACTTGGAGTTCAAGGCTGTCTCTGCAATACTTCTCTTTAGAAGAATGCAAAGGAGCTTTCAGATGAGCAGTTTCAGAGGCTTTTTAAAAAGAGCAGAATGGGAGGAATGAGGCACCATAGCTGGGTGAGCCATTTATAATCTCACTGATCCTGGGTCAGCTGCCTCAGTTTACTCATCCACAAAAGGGGATAGAATTTGAATCTAGTTTGTCAGGTTTTGGTGATGATTAAATAAAATAATATGTGGAAAAGAGCTTGTCATATAGGGCAGACATATAGAGCCCAGAGCTTCTGTGTGTCTCTCCAAGAGAAGCCCTCATGGGCAGGCTAGCCACTCATTCAGGTTTCATCTGAAGAGCTCTGTGGTATGTGAGTTTTACTGGAATGTCCCACAGCCTTTGCTCCTTCATGCTGGCTGGCCGGTGGCCTCATTAGGCCATGCACCTGGGCTCCCCAGTAGTCTTCATGGAAACCATCAGTGCTCAGCTTCCCTGCTTTTCAGATGTTTAGTTCTTCCTAATCCAGACATGGCAGCCCTGTCTCCAAGAACTGTTTTGAACTTCTTGGAAGCACCCTCTTAGCTGCTGCCTCATGGCCCTCTTAGAGAAAAAAGAATCTGGTGGATTGAACACTCAGAACAGGATTCAATTGGGGAAATGACTGATCTGGCATTTTTATTTTTATGTAGCTACTTTAGAGCTCAGTTTCCTTATTTGTAGAAGAAAGGATTGGACTAAAAGTTTTTGAAATCATCCTTAGCAGAAAAAATTCTAGTTACTATATTCAAAGTGATGGAAGAGGTTGCAATCATTTGGACATCTGCTACTAAATTTAGGGACTTAGTCTCCCCTAATGAATTTCAGACTACAAATAGAGTATACGGTTCTCCTTCCCCTTGAAGCTACCTCTCAAATGGATCATCAGCAGATTCTGATACAGAGTCTTAGAAACCTCACATATCATCTTTATGCTGATTGTCCACTCAGCTCCTTGCAGCACCATCAAAGGTCAAGATTCTTTTAGGAAGGCAAGACAGTTGCATATTATTGAATTGGCAGTGCACAATGAATGCATTTGCTGAGTGTTGGAGGGTGCTATTGGAAAGGGTGACCAAATTCCAGGGGGAATGTAAGCACACTTCCTAAATATACAAACAACTGATCCTGCAGCAGTTTGCTTGCTGCATGTAAAGTTTTGTTTGAAAATCTCAGTTTTCTGCCATTGATTTAAACTACACTTAAAAGTCCAATTACGTTTAGGTGGTTATTTGAGGAGTGAAAATTGTATAAACTAACAAAGCTTGGGCTTGTGAATTTTTAGTTTTCATGGGGGAAGGTTTATGTATTTCTTCTGCTCAATGAGTGTTAAGCCCTTCTCTTGATCTGTTATATTTTCTCTCAGCTCTTGGGAAGAGAGGATTTACGGTGGAGTAAAAATAAAACCTAAAGTTGGCCTTCTGCCGGGCATGGTGGCTCACACCTGTAATCCTAGCACTTTGGGAGGCTGAGGTGGGTGGATCACCTGAGGTCAGAAGTTCAAGACCATCCTGGCCAAGATGGTGAAACCCCGTCAGTACTAAAAATACAAAAATTTGCAGGGCGTGGTGGTGCATGCCTGTAATCCCAGCTACTTGGGAGGCGGAGGCATTAGAATTGCTTGAATCCAGGAGGTGGAGGTTGCAGTGAGTTGAGATCGTGCCACTGTGCTCCAACCTGGGCGACAGAGTGAGACCCTGTATTAATCAATCAACCAATAAATAAAGTAAATGTAAAGTTGGTCTTCTAGATGCCTGAATCCTGAGGTGACCCTGTTTTGGGTCCTTCCAACACATCCCAGGTCTGATCCTCATTTTAAAGAATTGCCGAGGGATATTGGATTACTTAGAAATGCTTTTGGTTGCAGAATAATAAAATGCCTGACTATTGGAGTTTTTATGACATGAATAAATAAAAATTCTTTCTTCTCCTCTGGAGTTCAGAACTAACTGTGAAATGGAGGAGTCAGATGGAGATCAAATTGCCAGCTTTATTGCTTATAAGCTGATCAGAGAATATAGCTTTAGCTTTGTTTCCAAAAGGGCTTACAATCACTTTATCCTGTATTAGGACCTTGCTGCTGCATTAGTTTTTCTATTGCTGTGTAACATATGACTACAAACATAGAAGCTTAAAACAACACTTTTAAAGGCCTTCTTGCACCACCACTTAGAATGTTTAATTTTGCTCTCAGATGATGTTCAGAAACAAAGGAAAGGTAAAAGTAAAGGTGCCAAATTATTTGCAGATGTGTATAACCAAACCCAAATGAAACTAAAATAAGAATGCTCACAATTTTCTTTTTTTTTTTAAGTGGAGATGGGATTTCACTATGTTGGCAAGGCTGGTCTGGAACTCCTGGCCTCAGGTGATCCGCCCTCCTTGGCCTCCCAAAGTGCTGGGATTACAGGCGTGAGCCACCATGCCCAGCCACACAAAATTTTTAGGCCAGGTGTACAGACCAAATAACATATTAAACTAGATGTACAGAAGGAACCAAAAGTGAATTCACTAGAAAAGACATGCCACTAGACAGAATGTAAATTCTGTAGAAACCAGAGTACTCAATGCAGAAGGATACTTTTCTACCAGAAAGTGCTTGCCAACAAACAAACAAAAACCCCTTTTACAGACCCAAGAGGGATGCAAAGTTCTTTACCTAAGGCACCTTTTAGCCAAATCAAATCACATGTAAAGTCAAAAAGAACTCACCAAAGGGAGGGAGTCTGAGAATCTGAGAGGAGAGTCACCCAGACAGAAGAGGCAACGGACAGAAGCAGAGAGCAGAAAGGGCTCAGTCAGTACTGCAGTCAATTCCAGGGACCTCTCATTCCTCTGAGGGGCACTCACTTTGGTCCCACTTCTGACACCATTTATGTCACCCTAAATAATATACAGAGAGAGGCTCACTGAAAGAAAATGATATTTACTCAGGGATGGGCATTGTAGTGGTAACATACATGCCAGTTTAAACTATGTGTGCATTCAGGGAAGCACAGCAAAAAAAAAAAAAAAAAAAAAAAAGGGGGGGGGGAGTTTAAAGGAAAAATGAGGAGGATTACATTATTATTTTGAGCTAATTATCCTTGAGTACAAGGATCAATAACAAGAGTGATTCCAGTCCAAGGTTGGACAGGCAGTTGCTGGGTAGATGTCTTCACAGAAATACTTTTCTGCATAAGGCGGTGATGGGTTTTGTGCAAGACTGTAGTCTTTGCAGTCTTTTATGATAGCTCTTATAATCAGGCATTTGTGCATGACTCTTCCCTGGCTTTCCCTGACTCTGTTTGTCAGGGTTTTAAACACAAGTAACCCCATTTTGATTCTGACAATTTTCATACTCCCAACACTGATTAACAATGGGTTAAGAGTTTGAACCCTTATCTCACATAGCAAGAAGCCTGGAGGTACGTTGACTCAGGCTTGTGCTATCAGCTCCACAATGTCAGGTGTATCCAGATTTGTTATCTCTTTCTGCTCTGTTTTCCTTGGCATGGTAGCTCTTCATCCTCAGACTTGTCACTCACATTACAAGATGGCTGCTTCATGACCAAATAGCACGTTTTCACCCAACCTCATATCAGGAAATACAAAAGGAACTCCCTTAAAATTTTTCTTTTTTTAGAGCAGTTGCATATTCACAGCAAAATGGAGAGGAAGGTACAGAGATATCCCATATCCCCTTGCCCCCACACATGCACAGTCTCCCTCATTATCAACATCCCCCACCAGACTGGTACATTTGTTACAATTTATGAGCCTACTTTGATGCATCATTATCACCTAGAGTCCATAGTTTACATTAGGGTTCACTCTTGGTGTTGTAGAGTCTATGAATTTGGGCAAATTTATAATGACATGCATCTACCATTATAGTATCATACATAATATTTCAGTCTCCTAAAAATCCTCTGTACCCTGCTTGTTCATCAATCCCGCTCTCCTAACCTTTGACAACTACTCATGTTTTTATTATAGTTTTGTCTTTTCCAGAATGTCATTGATATAATTTGGCTGTGTCCCCACCCAAATCTCAACTTATATCTCCCAGAATTCCCATGTGTTGTGGGAGGGACTCAGGGAGAGGTAATTGAATCATGGGGGCCAGTCTTTCCTGTGCTATTCTCATGATAGTGAATAAGCCTCAAGAGATTTGATAGGCTTGTCAGGGGTTTCTGCTTTTGCTTCTTCCTCATTTTTCTCTCGCTGCCACCACGTAAGAAATACTTTTCACCTCCCGCCATGACTCTGAGACCTCCCCAGCCATGTGGATCTGTAAGCCCAATTAAGCCTCTTTTTGTTCCCAGTTTCAGATATATCTTTATCAGCAGCGTGAAAATGGACTAATACAGTTGTGTAGTTGGACTCATACTGTATGTAGCCTTTTCAGACTGGCTTATTTCACTTAAATATGGATTAAAGTTTCCTGTATGTCTTTTCATGGCTTGTAGTCCATTTCTGTTGGGTGGTGAATAATATTCCATTTTCTGGGTATACCATAGTTTATGTGACCATTCACCTACTGAAAGACATCTTGTTTGCTTCTAAGATTTGGTAATTACAAATAAAGCTGATATAAACCTCTGTGCACATGTTTTTTGGTTGAACATAAGTTTTCAACTCCTTTGGTTAAATACTAAGATGTTGATGACTGGATTGGATGGTAAGAATATGCTTAGGTTTATAAGAAATTGCCACACTGTCTTCCAAAGTGGCTATACAATTTTGTACTTCCACCAGCAATGAATGACCGTTCCTGTTGCTCCATATCCTCATCAGCATTTGCTGTTGTGGGTGTTCTGAATTTTGTCAATTCTAAGTGTGTAGTGGTATCTTGCTTTAATTTGCATTTCTCTGATGATGTATAATGTGGAGCATCTTTTCAGATGCTTACTTGCCATCTGTATATCTTCTTTGGTGAAGTGTCTGTTAAAGTCTTTGGCCTATTTTTTAATTGGGCTATTTGTTTCTTTATTGTTGAGATTTAATGTATAATGTGTAATGTATTATTATTATTATTGTTATTATTATTATTATTATTATTATTATTATTATTATTATTATTGAGACAGGGTCTCACTCTGTCACCCAGGCTGGAGTGCAGTGGTGTGATCTTGGCTCATTGCAACCTCCGCCTCCTGGGTTCAAGTGATTCTCCTGCCTCAGCCTCCCAAGTAGCTGGGATTACAGGCATGCACCACCATGCCTGGCTAATTTTTGTATTTTTAGTAGAGATGGGGTTTCACTTTACTGGCCAAGCTGGTCTCGAACCCCTGACTTCAGGTGATCCACCCGCCTCGGCCTCCCAGAGTGCTGGGATTACAGGCGTGAGCCACTAAGCCTGGCCATATTGTATATATTTTGAATTATATTCCTTTATCAAGTATATCCTTTGCATTTTTTATCTAGTATATCCTTTCCAAATATTTTCTCCCAATCTGTGGGTTATCTTTTCATTCTCTTGATAGTGTCTTTAACAGAGCAGAAGTTTTAATTTTAATGAAGTCCAGCTTATCAACTATTTCTTTCATGGAGCATGTGTTTATTGTATCTAAAAAGTAATTGACACACTCAAGGTCATGTAGATTTCTTCCTATGTTACCTTCTAGGAGTTTTATACTTTTGCATTTTATATGTAGGTATGTGATCACTTTTAAGTTGATTTTTGTGAAGGGTGTAAGCTTTGTGTCTGCAGCCATATTTTTTGCATGTTCAGTTGTTCCTGTGCCATTTGTTGAAAAGAACTTTTTTTTCCCCTCCATGTTGTCGCCTTTGCTCCTTTGTCAAAGATAAGTTGACTATATTTATGTGGTTCTATTTTGGGCTCTCTATTCTAGTTCATTGATCTATTTGTCTATTCTTTCTCCAATATCATACTGTCTTGATTACTTTTGCTCTATAGTAAGTCTTAAAGCCAGTTAGTGTCAGTCCTCCAATTTTTTTCTTCTTTTTCAATATTGTGTTGACATCAGCTCCTTTTATGGAAGAAAAATCTTTCCCAGAAGTTACCCTGTAGATTTCCCCTTCTGTCTCATTGCCCAGAATGAGATCACATTAGCATCTGCAACAGAGGATAGGAAAGGAAGTATCGGACAAAGGACGATAGTATTGCCATGATGGACTTAAACCAGTGATTCTCAAAGTTTGGTCCCTCAATCTTAGGCATCAGTATCCCTTGGGCCATCAGCATCGGCATCCACTGGAAACTTGTTAGAAATGAAAATTCTCTGTGGTGGTGGTTGGGGGAGTGGGGCTGGAGCTCAGCAATCTGTGTTTACCAAGCTCGCCAAGTGATTCCAATGCTTAAGGAGCAGAGGAATCATGTTTCATCTCTTGGGGCTGAACACATTGCTGTGATGAACAAAATTAGAATTCTGTTAGCAAAGAAGTTGGAGTAAGCAAATGATAACGTCTCACATAGATGTCAATTAACTGCTAGCCACTGAGACCATTCTAGAGAAGATATCTTCTCTCCTCCTTGTCATAAATTAGGTGGCTATTGGGATCTTTGAATCAATCAGCATTAGCTAGCCTATCACAAACAGCTTACTCCCACTCCTGCCAGATCTGCTGCAACCCAGGCAGCTTCTCAGGCTCAGGGGCTAGATAGGGCAGGGGAAAGAGCTGAGCGCTGCTTGCTGGCTCTTCAGAGCATTGTCCTTCAGGTAGAGCCCATTGGCCCGAGCTAGTTACCAGGTCCCATTTGTAGCTGCAAAGGGGGTTTGGAATGCATTCTTTTATCTCCAAGAATAGTAGTGGATGGTAAAATTGTTGCGCACTAGTATAGTCATGTACATATGCTCTAAGATGCGCTCCTGGGTCCCACTCTACGGTGACCAGCCTTTCAGGAATTTAGTTCCAGGTCGTTTGTACATCACTCTTCGGGGGGAATACTACTATTGTGAGACTCATAGATTTCACACCTGAGAAGATGAAGCCCATGAGGTGACTTGCCTGAATCCACACAGTGAATTGGTGGTAGGACCTGGATTAGAACCACTAATCCTGCCTTAACCTCTTCCAAGTGGGCTGAAGATATTAATGTCAGATTAATCTACACCATGAAACCAATGCGGAGTTTAGAATATTTTAGTATACCATGCTAATTAAAGTAAAAATAATTCTTCCTGAGTCCCCAGGGAAATATCTGGGCAGTTAGCATCCCAAATATCTGCTTATTTGGGATGAAAGAGGGCTGACATTGGATTCTGAAGCAGGTTTTGGAAGCAGGCGGCCTCTTTCTCCCCTGCTGTGGGGTAGCTGTCTTGCTGGGCCAGGCTGATTATCACTTGATAGGATGCTGTAGGAAAACCAGTCACATTTTGGACTGATTCTCATTTTCTTGGCTCCAAGCTGGACTTTGGCCTCTGGTAGGAAGTTACCTGCTTCTTTTTTTCCGGCTCGGATCAGCAGGCTTTCTGATATTTCCTGTAAAACCAACGGACACCTTTTTTTTTCTTTTTCTTTTTTTGGCTTTCCCCCCCGCCCCAAGGATATGGCAGAAATGTTTATTTGCTTATGGTCCCAAATGATTCTGGGTGTCACTGACAAATAATAAAACATTACCATAGACTTACGAGTGCCAAAATTACTTGGAAAATTTAGAACAGGCCACATGTTTAAGATGGAAGTGATGACAATCTCAAAGTGCTAATATGGTTAAATTAGTGGACTGATCAAACACTTTGGATTCTAGGAAGGGGCATGTGGCGGAAGCCACAGACTCCTGCAGGCCTCTGCCATGTGCCTGGCATGGATCAAGGAGAGGCTTTTAAGAACACAATTGGCAGGAAGCTTCTGTTTCTCCCAAGGCATCTTTGAGCTAGCATTCAGCAGCAAAAGGGTTAACTTAAAATAATTATTATTTCAAGAGCCAGGCGCAGTGGTCCACGTCTGTAATCACAGCTCTTTGGGAGGCCAAGACAGAAGGATTACTTGAGCCCAGGAGTTCAAGACCAGCCTGGGCAGCATAGTGAGACCCCATCTCTGAAAAAAAAAAATTGAACTGGGCGCGGTGGCTCACGCCTGTAATCCCAGCACTTTGGGAGGCCGAGGCAGGTAGATCACTTGAGGTCAGGAGTTCGCGACCAGCCTGGCCAACATGATGAAACCCTGTTCCTACTAAAAATACAAAAATTAGCCTGGCATGGTAGTGTATGCCTATAGTTCTAGTTACTTGGGGGGCTGAGGCAGGAGAATTGCTTGAACCAGGGAGGCAGAGGTTGCAGTGAGCCAAGATTGTGTCACTGCACTCCAGCCTGGGTGACAGAGTGAAACTCTGTCTCAAAAAAAAAAAAAAAAATTCAAATTACTTGGGTTTGGTGGTAAGTGCCTATAGTCCTAGACACTCAGGAGGCTGAGGAGTGAGGATTGCTTGAGTCTAGGAGGTTGACACTGCAGTAAGCTAGGATCACATCACTGTACTGTAGTTTGGGCACCAGAATGAGGCCCTGTCTCTAAAAATATTTTTAAGTAAAATAAAAAAATAAAAATTATTATTTCAAACTAATCAAAAGCACTGTTTTGAAAACTGGGTGTTATTTTCAGCATTGTAGGTTCAGCTACAGTTTCCAATACCTATTGGTAATGAAAATGTTCAAGGATCTTGGCTGTGCACATCAGCATTGCACCCAAAGAGGCAGGGGAGGAGGGCAGAGTGGTAGGCTGAGGCTTTAGTTGAAGAAATGGCTGCCGTTCAGTAGTGTAGAAAAGACACAATATTGGTGAACTTCAGTTTACGAGTGCCCATATGTCTCTGGAGTATCTGCTTCTATGTCATACCTGCCCTAGTACATACCATATTATAAGTTCCTAACAAATAACTCAGTAGGATTAATGTTACATGATAATGTGGGTTTATTTATTTATTTATTGAGACGGAGTCTCACTCTGTTGCCCAGGTTGGAGGGCAGTGGCAAGATCTCGGCTCACTGCAACCTCCACCTCTCAGGTTCAAGCAACTCTCCTGCCTCAGCCTCCTGAGTAGCTGCGGCTACAGGCGCGTGCCACCATGCCTGGCTAATTTTTGTATATTTTTAGTAGAGATGAGGTTTCACCGTATTGGCCAGGCTGGTCTTGAACTGCTTACCTCATGATCTGCCCGCCTTGGCCTCCCAAAGTGCTGGGATTACAGGCATGAGCCACCACGTCCTGCCATGAGTTTATTTTTATCAGAGAAAAGACCCTGGTTTTAATGTAAACAATTGCTTTCTTCCTTTTCCTAAGAGGCAAGAAGGTAGGAAGTAATTATTTTAAAATGCAAATAATTTTAAAGCTTTATCAACCAGGTCTGTTCCAAATTAGTTTAAGGATTTTGTGTAGCTTTAATGATAGGGCCAGAATGTACATTTGGGGTGACCTACATACATGACATCCACAAAACAGACTACACAGCATTTCTTAATGACAGCCCATGACAGTTTTCCCACGGACGGCTCCTTCTTTCCTCCCTTCATTTAACACAGGATTGCTCAGCCTCGATACTATTGACATTTTGGTCTGGATAATTCTTTGTCACAGGAGTTGTCCTGTGAATTGTGAGATGTGTAGCAGCATCCCTGGGCCTCTACTCACTTGATGCCAGCATCATCACTGCCCACAGTTAGGACAGCCAAAATGTCTGCAGACATTACTAAATGTGTCCTCAGGGGCAAAATCGCCCTAGTTAATTTGACCATAGTTATCCTGGGATATAAGGGGACAATTGCCCCAAAGACTACAAGGTGCATACCATGGTCCCCCATCCAAATCTTCCACACGAGCTCTGGTGCCTCCACCAATGGTCCTAATCAGTTTTTCAGTGCTAGCGCCATTCTGACTCAGAACTCTCCTCTCTCAGATGGGTCCTTAAAGAGGGCTTTGCAGATTTTATACTCCGAGAATGAGATCATTTCTCACCAATAAAGCAAAAATGCTTGGAGACTTGACTCTGATGAGTACACATAATGATAAATTGTTCTGCTATTATTCTTCACTAGGCAAACCATCTCAGCATTAACTTTAACTGACCCATAGGGACTTATCTAATGTATTGTTCTTCTTTCTTGGCTTACCTTTCATAACTGGCCAGTATCCCTTTGGTGTTTCCTGTTGTCTTCTGAGGTCACTATAGAACGTTTTAATGGCCTTTAAAGTGCATCTTCATTATTTTCTATGTACAGTAAAGATATCAAACATTGCCTAAAATAGAACGACTTAAAATACTGCCTGGATAGCGTTTATCATTTAAACATTTTCCAGGTAGCTTTAACAGAATCTCTCTCTGTCTCTTTTCCCCCTGGCAAGCTTTGATCACAGGTAACTTCTGGGAATCTGATTGTTACTTTGGGGTGGGAAATTATTCATGAACATCTGCATGCGGGAACCTTTGTAGGGAGCCTTGGATCTGTCATTTGTCTGAGAGGATTTTGTTGAGATAATACTGAGTATTATGGCACTGTGGTACCAAAGCCTAGATGTAAGTCGCCGATATGGTTTGGCTGTGTCCCCACACAAATCTCATCTGAATTATAGTTCCCATAATCCTCATGTGTTGTGGGAGGGACCCAGTGAGGGGTAATTGAATCATGGGGGAGATTATTCTCATACTGCTCTTGTGATAGTGAGTTCTCATGAGACCTGATGGTTTTATAAGGGGCTTTAACCCCTTTGCTTGACACTCGCTCTCTCTCCTGCCATCCTGTGAAGAGGTGCCTTCCACCGTGATTGTAAGTTTCCTGAGGCTTCCTTGGCCATGTGGAACTGTGAGTCAAATAAACCCCTTTTCTTTGTAAATTACCTAGTCTTGAGTATTTCTTCATAGCAGCGTGAGAATGAACTAATAGAGTCGCTAATCTGTTTTGAGGGTTTATTATGCCAGATACTGGGCTATCTGGGCTTTACCTAGAGTAAGCTGTACAGTAACGCTGCCAAATAAATCATTATTGTTTCTTAATTTTATGAGATCAGAATGCTTGGACTGGTTCTGTGACTTGTCCAAGGTCACACATCCTATAAATGACAGAGCTAGAATTCCAAACCTGGTCTCCCTGCCCCAGAGTGCATGAATAGACTTAGTCATTCCACTATACGTCCTTTCTTCTTCCTCTTGCAATGTAGGCATAACATCTGATGGCTCAGAGGAGCCTTCACAAAAGGTTTAGTAACACCTGGGGACAGATAAAAATGGCTAGTTGAGAGAAAGATATTGGACCTGTCTTTATCTGCTTTAAAAGGATTTTAGTTTTCCGACTTTATGCTCTCTCTCAGTGTGTTGAATTGCATCATAGCCTCTGATTCTTTATCTACCTGCTTTAGTTCCCTAATACCAGCTCATTATTAGCTAACATCTCTTTCTTTGTGTTCTCTTTTCTTGGAGGTTAATCTAAGATTTAGGTGTCCCCTTGCTCATGTCTGCTGCTATGTGACTAATACAAAGATGGGTTTATATTCTGAGATCACTATAGGACATTAAAAGTAATGGCAAAAACCACAATTACTTTTGTACCAACCTAATAAAAGAGGGGCCTATACTGTACCAATAGCTGACTTGTTTTGACCAACCTCTGCGAGAGCAGTTGCCAGGCAAAGATAGTCTCCACTCTGTTCTTCCACCCATCGCTCCACTTTGTGCAACCTGCTTAATGTTAAAAACAGGAGGAAATGCACAGCTCAAAGCCAAGCCTCTTGGTGCCCTGAGATAGCTGGCCTTGTCTTCCAAAGCATTCTTCTTTTTCTGGACTCATCAGAATGCCTCAGTGCTCTGCTTCGATGGTTTTAAGAGCATAGAGTGGCTTGGTGTGGTGACTCAAGCCTGCAATCCCAGCACTTTGGGAGGCTGAGGTGGGCGGATCACCTGAGGTCAGGAGTTCAAGACCAGCCTGACCAACATGGAGAAACCCCATCTCTACTAAAAATACAAAATTAGCCAGGTGTGGTGGTGCATGCCTGTAATCCCAGCTACTTGGGAAGGCTGTGGCAGGAGAATCACTTGAACCCGGGAGGTGGAGGTTGTGGTGAGCTGAGATCGGTGCCATTGCACTCCGGCCTGGGCAACAAGAGTGAAACTCTGTCTCAAAATAAAATAAAATAAAATAAAATAAAATAAAATAAAATAAAATAAAAAGAGCATAGAGTTTGAGACCATCACCACCAAGATTTTAATTCCCACTGGGGATTTAACTCAGTCCTAAACTCAAGGTCTGCTATGTCAAGTAGTATTAAATATCTCTTCCTTTTAAGAGCCATTTAGCTCTTTCCTCATATCTTTCAGATTTTGCTGGTTTTCCCTAAGGCTTCTGAAATTCTTAAAAGATCTCTGATAGAGGAAACTATCTAGAAAATTTTATGGGTATTCATTATCAGTGAGGTCTTGCTCATTGAAGAGATAATCACTTCTTAGAATCCCAGGGGTTTTATTAAGTATCAATAAAAGGTTTTATATTTTTGCATTTTGGGGCTAGTGAAAGTCTAGTGATGCTTTAGGTCTACAACATGGTAAACTGTATCTAAAGATTCCAGGTGCTTTTGAGTTATGAATTTAATGCAAGAATTCTATTAGCAATCACATTTTTACTAGTATTATAAAATCAGCGTAATAGGTGAATGATTTCCTATGTTCATGCTTTATCACCAATTTTCACAGGTTAGTTTGGTTCCTCTGGAATGCACTGATTTAATAAAATATTAATTCTTTGCTCCCTTGTAGAGAACTCTTTTTAAAAAATTATCGTAATTTTTTTTTCTTTTTACATTTAGCCTCATGTTACTTCTGTGAGCCAAGCGAGCAATGACCTACTTTGGTGTAGCTTCTAACAAATTAGGTTCCTGAAAATTGAGAGGTGCTCTTATTGAATTGAGTGTGCTCATCACGGAGCTGGGTGTGTGATCTATGTGTTCACTGTAGGATAAGTTTTAGATGACTGGCATGTCAGTAGTCATTGATACTTTCTAGATAGCTTTATGACTTTTTGCCTTAGGGAAGGGAAAATGTTTAGAATACACATCATTATTGAGAGGTGTGCCAGTGTTCTGAACCATCACACCCCAAAGAGCCAGCTCCCCTGGGAGGTGACAGTGTGACAAGCATGTGCAGGCCCATGCTGAGCAGGCACTGATGGCTTTGCATAGTGAAGGGCTGCCAACAAACTGCACTCTCCTGAACTGAATCCAGCCCAGGAAATGTGCATTCCTGTTAGAAGTGCACTTTGTATTTCTGGGGGAGAATGCATTGCTTTGTATTTTCTCAGAGGAGCTGCATTTGTGCATCATAACAGTTTTGACCTAATGGTTTTGCACTATGTCTTGGAAGTTTACTGCTGAGTTTTAGGCTCCTGTTCATAGATAGCTGTAGTTCTCATCCTATAGGTGGTGGGCCCCTGGGAGTCTGAGGTGTCGTTTTAAAGGGTCAGTGAATCCTTTTGTGCTTCAAGCATTGCCGGTGGACAGAATAAACAATCTGTCTCCGTAACATGTGTGCTGCCCTTTTCCAAATGTGTGTAGAGGGGTTGTCATCAATGATTCATTTCAGTTCATTTTAAAGGGTGACTCCTGAATTCATAGTATCTTTTTTTTTTCTTTTTTTGAGATGGAGTTTTGCTCTTGTTGCCCAGGCTGGAGTGCAATGGTGCGATCTTGGCTCACGGCAACCTCTGCCTCCCGGGTTCAAGTGATTCTTCTGCTTCAGCCTCCTGTACAGCTGGGACTACAGGCATGCGCCACCACGCCCAGCTAATTTTGTATTTTTAGTAGTGATGGGGTTTCTCCATGTTGGTCAGGCTGGTCTCGAACTCCTGACCTCAGGTGATCCGCCCGCCTTGGCCTCCCAAAGTATTGGGATTATAGGCGTGAGCCACCACGCCCGGCCTCTCTCTCTCTCTCTCTCTCTCTCTCTCTCTATATATATATATATATATATATATATATATATATATATATTCTCACTATCAGTTAGTACCAAAAGTTCTATTGTTGTGTGGGGATCAAGGATTTTTTTTAACCTTCAGAAGGGAGTGCTATGCTCACAAAAGTTGAGACCACTGGCCTTTCAAGTTAGCATCAATTTCCATGTCATTCTGGGCTTTCTTTTTCTGTGGATTTAACATTTTCATCCTGGCCATAATCATTGTTACAAAGAATTTTTTTTTTTTTTTTTGAGATGAAGTCTAGCTCTGTTGCCAGGCTGGACTGCAGTGGCACGATCTCGGCTCACTGCAACCTCTGCCTCTCAGTTTCAAGCAATTCTCCTGCCTCAGCCTCCCGAGTAGCTGGGATTACAGGCACCTGCCACTGCACCCAGCTAATTTTTGTATTTTTAGTAGAGACAGGGTTTCACCATCTTGTCCAGGTTGGTCTCAAACTTCTGACCTCATGATCCACCTGCCTCGGCCTCCCAAAGCCCTGGGATTACAGCCATGAGCCACCGCGCCTGGCCAGAAGTTTTCTTTTCCTCTAAGTTACTCCCAGGAGTTGGTAGGATACTTTAGAGCCTGCTTCAAGATTTTCTTTATGCCTTTTTTTATTGTGTTAAAGTATACACAACATAAAATTTACCATCCTGTTTTTAAGTGTACAGTTCAGTGCCATTAAGTACATTCACATTGTTGTGCAACCGTCACTACCATCATCTCCAGAACTTTTCCATCTTCCCAAATGACAGCTCTGAGTCTGTTCAATAATAACTGCTCATTTCCTCTCCCCCAGCCCCTGGTGACCACCATTCTACTTTCTGTGTCTATGAATTTCACCACTCTGGGAACCTCATGTCAATGGAGTCATATAGTGTTTGTCCTTTTGTGTCTGGCCTATTTCACTTAGCACAGTGTCTTTAAGGCTTCATGAATGTTGCACATGTGTCAGAATTTCCTTCCTTTCAAGGCTGAGTAATATTCCTCTGTATGTATATACCACATTTTGTTTGTTTATCTGTTGATGGACTTTTGGGCTGTTTCCACTTTTTGGTTGTTATGAATAATGCTGCTATGAACATGGGTGTATGAACATCTATTCGAGTCCCTGTTTTTAATTATTTTGGACATATACCCAGCAGTGGAATTGCTGAGTCACATAATAATTACAGATTTAATTTTTCTGAGGAACTGTCACACTGTTTTCTACAGTGGCTGCACCATTTCACATTCCCGCCAACAATGCCCAGGGATTCTGTCTTTCCACTTCCTCACCAACACTTGCTTTTTTCTGTTTTCTTTTTCTTTAACTTTTATAGGCCCAAATGACAGCGTTTGGTAAATTGCTGTCTGACTGCATCTAAGTCCTGGCTGCTCCCATAGCTGCTGTTCTGTCACTCTGAGGGCTAAGTGGAGAGGCTGTGCCTTTAACCTTGCTTCCCTCTTGCACCTGCCCTCTCTCCCTCCCTGCCCTAACCTACAGCTGTGTCCCTGTGCGTCTTTCCTTCCTACTCATCAGCTTGGGCCCTGTGCGCAGAGCTGGTGGGAGGACGGGTGGCTCAGTGCCAAGCCGACTAGGGCCTCTGCATATGGATGACATCCAGTTTCCACCAGACCTTTTTTCTACTCTGAAATCCCTTTATTCACCCAATCATGATTCACTTTTCTGTTCTTCACTGTGGCTGTTCCTTCATGCTCCTCGCTAGGTCAACTTAATAAACAATTATCAAATAACATATCAAATAACACTTTTTTGTGGGCGTTCTCAACACTATAGGGGTATGTGGCAATAAACAAGGGATAGTCCTTTCTCTTAAGGAGAAAACAGCCATGCATCAAGACCAGTGTCTATAATATTGTACAGAATGATACCAGGGCTAGGGCAGGCAGGCTCTGAAGTCACACTACCTCGGGTGAATGATCCATGATCTGTCTACTTCTTATCAGCTACGTGACCTCAGGCTGTGCCTCAGTTTTCTTATTTGAAAAAATGAGGATAATAATGGTTCCTGTCTGTTTTGGCACTTAGTTGATACTTGAGAGCAGTGCCTGCCACATAGCCTCAATCAATGCTATTCACTATTATTATAGAACACTGTTAGCTATGGGAGCCCAGAGAGAGACTTGTTAATTCTAGCTTGTATATTTCACATCACACAAGCAGCTGCCTTGTCTTGCCAATGGATTGTTCTGCTCAAGTAAAGCATAAGGGCCTTGAAGCTAAATGTTACTGTGCCTTTATTGGCCTGTAACCCTGTAGGACCTGCTCAGTGCTAAGTGCTTTGGAGGTGTTCAGTAAATATTTATTGATTGTGAATTGATTAGAGAGGAGAGAGACACGAACCAGGTCTTTTTCCAAGCACCCAGGATGTGTAAGCTTCACAAATGAAGACGAGGTGCTTGCTGATGCTGCCATCTGTCCTACCCTTCCTGGAAATGGGCATGGAGGTGGGTGGGGCTGGAGAAGTGGAGGGGGCCCCAGAAAGGGTTGCGACAGAGAGAAAGAAACCCATGGGCAACAGGGTCTGTATCTGGGACAGGACCTCAGCCATCAGGCATGGCCTTGGGAGGAGAAGATGCATTGGCAGCGATGCAGCGACCCCTTTCGAAAGGCAAACAGCACTAGGAAGAGTGCAGTCGGCAGGTTGGTCGGCTCCTCTGGGGCTCCCCCCAGGGGTGCCGTTGCCATTAGGTCTGTGTGAAGGAGGCAGGTTGTCTTCTTCGTCCTCGGCCACACTTCACTGGCTGCAAGTGTTCATGCAGATGTGCCCATGTGATCTTACCATATACATAGATTCTAGTAAAAAAAAGAAGAAAAAATCCAAGAATGAGTAAGAATTTATTTTAGCTACAAGCTGACTGCCTCTCAGCTTGCCCATGCTCTTACTAGATCTTGAAGACAAGGGCCAGTTTGTATTTTTATAAAAATGCATCAAAGTGTTACTGAAAGATCCTAAAGGAAGACTAAAGTTTCCTCCCAAAAGAAGCCTGGCCCTTCAAATACCAACAAGGGATCCTCGGAAGATGGGTTTTACTGAGCTCAAACGCCGTCTCTTCTGTTTAGATACCGTGTTATTACACCATTTCCCCTCTCAGATTGAGTGATGTTTCCTCCATTACTTTTTTCCGTTCCTTGGCAGAAGTGAATTTCACCGTGAACAACATCTGTAGTCTTTCTATATGAGCCTGGGGAATGCTTGAAAGAACTGATACTAAATTATTATTATTAATATTTGTTTGTCTGCCTATCCACTCCCCACCCCCAGGTCACCTCTCACTCTTGAGTAGTCACAAATGAGTGTATCGGGCATCTCGTCTCAGTTGTCAGGACTGTCCCTTCTCATTCTAAACTATTTTTGCAGATTAGCTTGAGCAATTAGAATCAGGAATAGATACCATGTGGTTAAAATAAAAGGGAATTTATCTACAATTTGAAGAATAGATTACAGAGAACTTCCATGTGATTATTTTTAAAAAATAAATTTTGCTATGTACTATAACAGAGTTGGCACCAGAGCTAACAAAAAAAAAGCAAGTATCAACATTTAAAATGCAGTACATGACATGTAAATGCCATATGGTGTTCTTGCAGTGTTATTACCACTTTCTTTCTGGCATCCTTTTCCTGACATTGCTATATGCTTCTTGACTCTGCTGCTCTTCAGAAAGCCTCAATTGTCCTGAGCCCTTTAACTCCGTATTTATATTAGGTGTCTCTCTCTTTTATCTACCCTTTGGAGGCTTATCAACCTTTTCCCCAAGGAAGAGGAAGAAGAGGACCTGTCCAGATGGCTGTATAAATATGTGACACCTGCTTCCGTGAGCCACTATTGGAAGAGTTTAAGAGTTGATGGGATTGTCCCCTGTCTAGAAGATGAGCACACATTTGCTTCCCTTCTCCTTTCTATTTTTAAAAAATGATCATGTGCCTTTAATGATATTTCTAGAAATGTCTTGAATTCAAATTATTTTCTATTTTTAGGGAAATAAAGGAGCCCACCAACCAAATTTTCTGAAAAGATTATATGGGTCAAAATGTTAAAAGTTTGTCATAGTTAATATTTCCTAAAGTAAGAGCCTTGATGATCGTGTTTGGGGAGAAATCTCTGCTTCACCACGGGAAAGTCAGTGGACCTCTGCGTTTGCACTGAATGTGCCACATTCTTTCATCTCCAGACTTTTGCATGTGATATTTATGGTGTTTCAAACAATGTCTGTACCCTCCTCCTGGTCTCAGCTCAAATGTCAGTTCCTTGGGGAGCTCTTCCTGACTTCTAAATGAGGTCAACACTCCCCCGCAATAGCATCTTGTGGACCCCTAGAATAACATTCATCTCACTGTATTGATGCGGGGCATCCCCATCAGCCTATGAGCTGTGTGAGATCGGGTCCCATCTGCCTGTTTACCACTGCATCTTCAGGTGCTAGCACAGGGCCTGGAAGCCAGAGAGCACTTAATCCGTACTTGATGAATCAATGAATGAACATTGCTAGACATAGCCTTATACATCTTGATAGAGAAAATGACCTTGAAGCTGGACTAGGTCCCAGTTACTTGAGAGGCTGAGGCTGGAGGATCAGCCCAGCTTGGGCAGCATAGTGAGACATCCCCTATCCCTCCTACTCTCCTAATCCTGCACAATCCCCATCTAAAAAAAGATAGAGTGACCTTGGGCCGGCGCGGTGGCTCACGCCTGTAATCTCAGCACTTTGGGAGGCCGAAGTGGGCGGATCATGAGGTCAGGAGATCGAGACCATCCTGGCTAACACGGTGAAACCCCGTCTCCTCTAAAAAATACAAGAAAATTAGCCAGGCGTGATGGCGGGCGCCTGTAGTCCCAGCCGCTTGGGAAGCTGAGGCAGGAGAATGGCGTGAACCTGGGAGGCGGAGCTTGCAGTGAGCCGAAATTGCACCACTGCACTCCAGCCTGGGCGACAAAGTGAGAATCTGTCTCAAAAAAAAAAAAAAAAAAGAAAAAAGAAAAAAGAGAGTGACCTTGAAATCGAAACTAGTATTGTATGCAAATAGATGGCAATGGGAAAAAAAGTTCTTAGTCTTTGAAGTACAATTATTTTGAATAAAAGATGGGTCTGTAGGGGAGCTGCTCCCTGATAATGCTTATTGCCAATGGTATTCATATGCACAGACACTTTTACCTCATCAGGCTATACTTAGAAGTGTAATTCTACAGACTTATCAAGTCAATCTTCTTAAATACAGTATACAATTTACCTTTACCCAGTGGTTCTGAACCCTGTAATATCCAATATCCTTTTATAGCATATATTTATGAATACTTCTTTACTACATTGAAATGAATTTCAGAGACAGTGCACCTTGCCAATACAGGTAATTTTGAAAAATTCAATGCAAATTTTCTAGATATAATATAAAGGAGAAATAAATGGAAAGTAATGTTTCAATAATAGGTGCTCTGTTATGAAACCCTAGGAGACCTGCTGAAGCAGTGAGTCTTGGCATCTATATGTAGAATGCAATATCTCCAAATGCAGATTGGTTCAGGTATGTTGTGTTGATGACTAAGATGTCACAAAGGACTTTTTCTCCAGTGGTGTGGTTTTCCAAAACAGAGAACAACTCTCAGCAAGGTTCCAGCTAATCTATTTACATTAAAGTCAGATTCTTATAAAATTTGGTCAACTTTGAAAAGATGCAAACAATTTGTGTGTGTGTCTTCACATGTAAAAGGGAGTTAGGTTCTTGGCTCAGATAATTGTAGACATGAGTTTTTCTCACCGGGACATTCAAAACTCATGCTAAATGTGGGATGGTTCTGTGATTTGTGGCACTGATTGTTGTATTGCAGGACATCTGAACGTCTTTGACCTCCTCCCAATACATGCCAAACGTGCCCCTCCAGTTTTGACAACCACAAACACCCTAACAAGTTTAGAGACCACCTCCTAGGGTGCTGTAATCTAAACAGGGATATAAACAGAGCTTCCAGGGAGCTCCCATGTAACTTTCAAGAATTTACATATTTAATTTCTCTTCTTGTGAAAATGGCCATTTTCCAATAGTTAAGCCTCTTCCCTTGATGTATTTCCCATGCTATTAATATTCAGTTCTATTCCACAAATATTTATTATATGCACATGTGTGTGTACATCCATCTGACTATACCTTTCTATGTTATGTACCTTTACTAGCATTCCAAATTATAACATCCTGTCAGTTTATCTCTTGCTGGATGAATGATTTTATTGTTTTTATAGAATATTTGCCTTAAACAATACTCTCATATTTTCTCAAGGTGCTAAAATAGAGGAGGCAGCAGTAGAAAAATGCACTATGGGCCGGGCGTGGTGGCTTATGCCTATAATCCCAGTACTTTGTGAGGCCAATGTGGGCGGATCATGAGGTCAAGAGATTGAGACCATCCTGGCCAACATAGTGAAACTCCATCTTACTAAAAATACAAAAATTAGCTGGGCATGGTGGTGCATGCCTGTAGTCCCAGCTACTTGGGAGGCTGAGGCAGGAGAATCACTTGAACCCAGGAGGCAGAGGTTGCAGTGAGCCGAGATCATGCCATTGCACTCCAGCCTGGGCGACAGAGTAAGACTCCATCTCAAAAAAAAAAAAAAAAAGAAGAAAAGAAAAGAAAAGAAAAATGCACTGTGCCGGGCACTTAGGACACTGAGATGAAGGAGCACACTATGTAATAGGGAGACACACAGATGGATGGACAGACAATGATGCAGGTTGAGCAGCTCTATGGACAGGGGACCATGCAAGGGTGAAGGAACATGGACAGCAGAGAGCAAGAACTGGAGAGGGCTTCCCGCAAGAGGTAATGTCAGAATGGTGTGTGAGGAATGAACAGGAGTCCAAGAAGCATTAAAAAGTGGGAAGAACATCCTAGCAGATGGAACAGCCCTTAAAAGGGCACAGAAGCTAAAAAGAAATGAGCTATGAAGCCATGAGATGTGGAGGAAGGCTAAATGCATATTGCTGTGTGGAAGAAGCCAGTCTGAAAAGGCTACATGCAGTATGATTCCAACTACATGACATTCTAGAAAAGGCAAAACTATGGAGACAGTTACAAAGATCCATGATTGCCAGGAGCTTGGGGGAAGAGAGGGATGAATCGGTGGAGCAGAGAGGATTTTTAGGCTAGGGAAATTATTGTGTATGATACTATAATGGTGGATACATGTCATCAGACGTTTGTCCAAACCCATAGAATGTACAGCACCAAGAGTGAACCCTAATGTATACTATGGATTCTGGGTGATATTGTCAGTATAGGCTCATCACTTGTAACCAGTGCACTACTCTGGCATGGGATGTTGATAGCGGGGAAGGCTGCGCCTGTTTGGGGTGGGGGCTATATGGGAGATCTCTGTACCTTTCTCTCAATTTTGCTGTGAAGCTAAAATGGTTCTAAAAAAATCAAATCTTGAAAAGGCACCGAAGTATGAAATGGAGCAGTATTGGGGCACCAGTAAACCATCCAGTCTCTCCAGAACTGCAAACTAACTGCTACTACAGCAAGAGAGAGGGGTCAGCAACTACCTGCCTGCAGCGGGGGTAGGGGGGAGTTGGGGGAAATTGGAGGGTAGGGGTCCCTGACAGTTTCCTCAGAAATGGGTTGACGTATTCTGGAGGAGGAGGAGGAGGCAGCATGAGGCGGCAGGCAGGATGCATTTCTTGAACTGGATCATGGCCAGGTCCTTACAGCTCTTCCACTGCCACCTTTGGCAAACATTCCTGAGATCCTGAAGGCTCAGACAAGGTCCATCCCTCTTACGTTACCATGGGGATTATCTCTTCCTCCTTTTCTCTTTTAGTTTTCCCTCCAAGGAAGGGTTGTCACTCCTTTTCCTAAAGGAAGAAAGACCAAGTGAATGATTTTCAGGGGCACCGTGCTGTTATTTCCCGAGGGAACCACCGCCATATTCATGAGCATGTTGCTCGTTTTCTCCTTCCCTTCTCTTCTCCTTAGCCCTCTCCCTCTCACTCTCTCCCATCTCTCCCCTTTTTCCTTTTTCTTTCATTACGAAGACTACAAGGAGAATACATGGGCACTGTAGAGGCCTTGGAAAATGCAGAGGAGTACAAAGAAAAAAGTAAAATCATGTAAATATCCTTTGTCCAAGAAATCCACCATTAACACGTTGATAATTGTATTTCTGAGTGTTTTCTCTGCATCTACATTTGGCCCCAGTGCCTGGTGCTCCATTGGCCCCACAGTACCCCTCCCACCTGCTACCTAGCCTGTCCAAGTTTCCCTGCCCTCTGGTACTGGCAGGGGTTGTCATCATGTCCTGGCCACAGCCTGTGCCTTCCCTGTGTTACTCCATCAGCTCCTTCTGGATTGCTGACCTCTGCTCTAACCACTGATCGTTCATGACAGTTTTGCTACCCACCTTCTGCAGGTGACAGATCCTTCTGCCTCAGAAGGGGGAGTGCTACTGTCCTGCTGTCCTGGAGCTGATGGAGATGGACACTACTCTCCCCAGTAACACTAGATTCTCAGGAATAGATACAACACCTTCCAAACTGCAGCTGACACCAGCTGTAGATTTTAACAAGACTTTTAAGATTTAGGAATGTCAGAGACATATTACCCATAGCAGTTACATCACATCTGCTTACAGTTCTGGCTGTTCTTGGAGCCGAGAATTCCAGGCCTGTTCCAGGATGTCCAGTTGGGCTGTGTCCTTGACCTGCCTCGAGGTGGCTGAAGCCAGCTTGCCCTGCCCTCCAGGAGTAGCTGTTGCAGGCAGGCAGCTTAGCTCAAAATGAGAGAAACTATGGCTAATTTAAACAAAAATGAAAATAATTTTAAAAAGGATATTGGATAGATACCAAATCCTTGGGATGGTTGGAAACCCAAACTTGGAAGGTACCTTGTTAAAAACAATGACCAAATCACACCATGGAACTGGTCCTGGAAGAAGCCACTGTTGTGTCCGCCTGGGCATATACAGGGATGCTGCTGCTAGAACCATCCTTGTGACTGCTCCTGGAGTGGGGCATACTACCAGCATTGGTACCACCATCCCTGGAATGGCTTTCACAGGGTACCTGTTTCTTTATATAACATCCAAGATACGTCTGCTCCTGCCTGCCACCCCACCTCCCATGGAAGCTCCCCACTGATGCTTTCACTTCCACCTTGATTAAGGGCAAGGTTTACCTTCCATACCCACCCTACTCAGGGTTCCAGTCCCTCACCCTCTGTCAGAGGACCTAGGAGGATCCAGGACTCTTGAGAGGTGGGCTGTGCACAGGTGGTGAATCATTGCGAGGTGGGCTGTGCACAGGTGATGAATCACCAGCAGAAAGCTCTGCATCTAATCTCTTCCTCTTGGCCTCCAGACTGGATGTTTTGCTTCCCCCTCTCTCCCCCGCCACCACCCAGAAGACCCTAGGAAGATCTCATCCCTCCTACTGTACTTTTGCTCCAGGCTGAGTGGCCATTCCGCCTTCTCTCTGTCTGTGTTCCTAACCCGGTCTTGCCTACTGTCTGGAAGAGGAGAAAGCGGTTTTGTAAGTCTCCCTCTGAGAATCTCCACACCTCTTTTCAGAATGGTCTGGGGAGTGGGGGTGCCAGTGAGACGAAAGAGGAGGACAGAGGACAGAGGACTCTCAGATGACTACTTCAAGGTTTAACCCTGTTACATCCGCATGGCTGTGGTTCAAAGTCTGAATTATGTCTTTATGGCTGGGAAAGCCTGGGTCACGTGCTTGTCTCCTCATAGCAGGAGAGGCTGGGAAAGTCAGTAGGTGGTACATTGCAGCTTCTATACTGGGAGGAGGTCTCTGTCTTTCACCAAACTAAAGAAGGATGTTCAAATTATTGGTGGACAAAAAGAATGACGAGGATCCTCTGACGTGGACATGCCCTGTGATCACATTAGCTCTGTTTGGTCACAGCGTGATAGTGGAGTGGCTTGGGTGACCTACGGCAGGATCATTGATAATCATTTACCATACACCAGAGGCTGAGCATCACCAGGGTTGGTCCAATTCCATTTTCTAATCTTTTTCCTAACATGGGGTGAACATCAGGAGGTCTGGAGATCTTCTTTTGTTGCTTTTAGATTCTCAGTTTCTGGTCCTCTGAGAAGAACTGTTCAAACTGTTCATACATATCTCTGCTAAACACTTTGCAGGAGCGATGTAATCTAGAACTGCATTTTAGAGAGAATACTCTTGTAAAGGAAATAGTATCTACAGAGATGCAACCCTACCAAAGGGTGGGGCACTGTTGACTACTTTATCTTATGGAGCATGTGTCCCTGGAGTCACAGTCTTGGGATGCCTACATCTGCTTTCATTTGCATAGCTAAACAGCCCAGTCTCTTCATGAAAGGTAATAGTCTACTTTATTCATTACATTTAGCTCCATGAAAGAGTTTGCATATAACTTAATTCTTTTAAGAGGAAAAAATATACTAATTAAAAGCCAGGACATTTATTATGCATGTTCAGCAATCAAAATAGGCTTCAGTGTAGTCCTTCTATTTTTTTTTTTTTTTTTTTCTTTTTTGAGAGGGAGTCTCACTCTGTTGCCCAGGCTGGAGTGCAGTCACATGATCTTGGCTCACTGTAAGCTCTGCCTCCCGGGTTCAAGCGATTCCCCTGCCTCAGCCTCCCAAGTAGCTGGGATTACAGGTACCTGCCACCACATCTGGCTGATTTTTGTGTTTTTAGTAGAGATGGGGTTTCACCATATTGGCCAGACTGGTCTTGAACTCCTGACCTCAAGTGATCCACCCACCTCTTGGCCTCCCAAAGTGCTGGGATTACAGGCGTGAGCCACTGTGCCCCGCCCAGTGTCATCCTTCTAAGCAAATCCATTCTAATCAAGTGAAAGAGCAATGCTCCTCTTTAATAATCATAAATGAATGATAGATGAATAAGCAAATGAATCATGTATGCATTTATTTGTCCACAACACACAATTGGAGCCTGGCATTTCCTGGAGGCATTTGTATAAAACTTAGATGAGATCATGTCCCCTAGGATGTCAAGGTTCTTGCCCTGGGTGATTCTGCCATGAGGGCTCCAATGGAAACTTTGGCAGGAGTAGAAAACAGCCAATGTATGTGAAGTCCAAGTTCATTGGCACCTCCCTAGCCTCCTTGCAGGGTTATTTCCCTCCATCACTAATCCTCTGTTTTGGGTCATTTGCAACAACTCCCTTTACTACGAAGAGGGAATCTTGAGGTATGGGCAGTAGATATGGAGACTGTGATAGGCAAACAGTTCCACAGTGCCATGAGGTTCCTTTTACACTCTCTCACTCCGTGAGTTCTTTCCCCTTCACAACACGTCTGATTTATCACAAGCTGTGATTAATTATTTCCTTGAATAATTGTTTAATGCTTGTCTCAACTCCTACTAGCTCTGTGAGACTGGGGGCCGTTTTGTTTTACTCACCAGTGAAGTTAGCTCACTATCTGACAGAGAGTAGGTACGCCATAAATACTGATTGAAAAAAGGAATAGAAGAGTTATAGAGTTCAGCTTCATTCATAGCTTGAAAAATATGCTAAAGGAATTTTCTCATTGGTAGGTGCTTCTGTCCAGTTCCCTCAACGCAGGCCTTTCCAGTGTAGGGCTTATTTCTGCATGACTTTCTATAAAGCTGTATTTCCTTCTTATCTAACTTCTCATTCCTAGTCTAACTAGAAAGTTCATGCATATCCCTTTCTCCCTTCTCTCCATTTTCTTTTTATCTCTGAAACAATTAGGTACACACGTAGCTGGGAAGCCTTCTTGTATGCCTCCAGAAAAATTCTAGATCCCTCAAACTATTGTTCTATCTCTTCTGTCTATACCCCAATGTTTTTTTCTCAGTTATGCTCTTAAATTAACCTTCTTAAAGATTTTCTAATTTTGTTTGCTTCTCGTTGCCTTTTTCTCTTCTAGTTCACACACCTTTCTCTGTAAGATTTCTTAATGCTTATTTTATTTTTATTTATAGTTTTATATGGACAAGCATCCCTAGGTGCTTACATTAAAGATATTTGTCAAAAAAAAGAAGGAAGGAAGGAAAGAAGGAAGGAAGGAAGGAAGGAAGGAAAGAAAGATAGAGAGATAAAGAAATATGGAAAGAGGCCGGGCGCGGTGGCTCACGCTTGTAATCCCAGCACTTTGGGAGGCCGAGGCTGGTGGATCACAAGGTCAGCAGATCGAGACCACGGTGAAACCCCGTCTCTACTAAAAATACAAAAAATTAGCCGGGCGTGGTGGCAGGCGCCTGTAGTCCCAGCTACTCGGAGAGGCTGAGGCAGGAGAATGGTGTGAACCCGGGAGGCGGAGCTTGCAGTGAGCCGAGATTGCGCCACTGCACTCCAGCCTGGGCGACAGAGCGAGACTCCGTCTCAAAAAAAAAAAAAAAAAAAAAAGAAATATGGAAAGAGAGAAAGAAAGGAAGAAAGAAAGAAGGAAAGAAAGAAAAGAAAAAGAAAGAAAGAAGAAAAGAAAGAAAAGAAAAAAGAAAGAAAGAAAAGAAAGAAAAAAAAAGAAAGAAACTGTCTATTGGGAAGGGGGTTGTTTACTGCTTACCCAGCAACACCCAGGCATTTGTATAGGTGTTGACCTAAATCTGTCTGACCTTGAAGCCTGTCTTCAAATCTTCTAACAGGCAAGATAAATAAGGTCACAGAAAATGCATGCCTGTTTGTCACTTACCTTTATTCCTGGGCCTATAGATAGTTCTGTCTAGTAGCCTCTGGGCTACTCATGGGAGTGGGGATAGGGGTCATATTACAACCTTCTTCTCTTTTACGTGTTCTGGGTGCTCTTGGATACTTGTTCCAGGGAACAGCTGCATAACTAAGAGATGGGTGGGAAGGACGAGAAAGAGTAAAGTGTTCCTAGAGGAGCCAGCAAGGCAAGGGGTGTTTTACTGACCTAGTCTGTTTTACGGCTACATGAGAACCCTGACACTGCTCTCCCCTTGCCCCGGCTGCTGTTCCAGGTTCTTGTCCTTCCCAGACAGCTCTAGCCAGGGTTCAGGGTTCCTTAATGGCTGTCCCAATCCACTCTTCTTTTAGCAGAGCACCCTTAGCAGGAAACCCACTGTAATCTCACCCTACGTTTCTGCTTTTACAACATGTCTTCCTTCCGGGTGAACATTCAGAAGCTAAAGAAGGGAACTCACCTTCCCTTGAGGACAGCTTGCTGAACACCAGAGGATTTCACCTCTTTCCCCCTTCATAATGGAATAATCACTGAGCTTTCTGCTAAAATAAAAAATCATGGCCCGGGCACGGTGGCTCACTCCTGTAATCCCAGCACTTTGGCAGGCCGAGGCGGGTGGATCACTTGAGGTCAGGAGTTCAAGACCAGCCTGGCCAACATGGCGAAACCCCATCTCTACTAAAAATACAAAAATTAGCCGGGCGTGGTAGTGCACTCCTATAATCTCAGCTACTTGGGAGGCTGAGGCAGGAGAATCGCTTGAACCTGGGAGGCGGAGGTTGCAGTGAGCTGAGTTTGCGCCACTGCACTCTAGCCTGGGCGACAAAGTGAGACTCTGCCTCAAAAATAAAATAAAATAAAATAAGACAAAGGAGATGATAAATTAAAACCTAACATTACTATATTCCCTTTATACTGAAGAATATGTCTTATATCTGTGGAAAGATGAGTTTCCTAATACAACCTCAGAATTAGATAGGCGATCACAAGGGGTAACTCCCAAAAGGAAGGGGAGAGGAAGGGGCTGGGGTAACAGTTTCTGGGTCAGAATAAGAGTTGAGTGGCCATGTGTATTACAGCAGGTGGAGCTCCCTATACAAGGAAAGAAGCACTGGGGTGGAAAATGAGCATTTATCCTATTAGAGGGGTCTTGTGCCTTCACTCCTGTCACTGCTTAGCCACGGAACTGTGACCTTACACCTTGTTAGCCAGTGGAAGAAGAGTGAGTCTACCTTTTAGCTGTCTGTTGCACTGTTACTGTAGTATTATTGTATGCTTCTGTTTGTGATGGTGGAGAGGCCATTTGAGATGGAGGCATTGTTCATCATGCCGCTGAAATCTGAGTAGGATAAATTTAGAATTTGGATAGGTGAGCAGCTGGGAGGAGCATCTTTTGGGATTGTCAGGAGTTACTCAGTTGGTGTGACTCATCAGCAGGTGTCCCATTCTCAGTTAAGGATTTGTCTGGATGTTTTCTACATGTGGTGTGATCGCTTATGAGTTATTCCTGCCTCTGAGACATATCTTCCGAATGCCTAACAAAGATTTAAAGATCGTCCATTACAGTTGGCATTCTTTTATATTCCACATGCCAGAGCTACCGGAATGTTATTCTTTCCTTTCTTCTCTCCCAGGTGATATATTTGGTCACCTAGGTGTCATTAGGTACTAAGCTTTGCCTTCAATATCTACCAGGGTGGGGCACCATGGACAGTGCCACAAAGACTTTTTCAGCCAAAGGCTCAGATCTTCCTGCTGTACTTTGTGTGCAGAGGAAGGAACTTTTCTTTTTTTCCCCTTTCTTCTCTCTCTCTCTCTCTCTCTCTCCCTTCCCTCCTTCCCTCCTTCCGTTTCTTCCTTCCTTCCATACCTCCTTCCCTCAAACTGCCGTGTCCCTTGCAACTAGAATGGTCCCTGACATATAAAGGTTTTAAATAATTATGTGCAGGATGAATTAAATGCCAAATCTTGTGTTCCAATAGCATATTATCTTCAAATGTTAACAGCCACCAGTTTTTTAGAATAGAAGGCTTTTGAAAATTTTAATTAAAGTCTTCCTGCAGTGGAACAGTTGATTTTTTTTTTTTTTTAGTTGGAGTCTGTCTCTGTTGCCCAGGCTGTAGTGCAGTGGTGCAGTCTTGGCTCACTGCAACCTCTGCCTCCCGGGTTCAAGTGATTCTCCCTGCCTCAGCCTCCTAAGTAGCTGGGATTACAGGCATCTGCCACCATGCCCAGCTAATTTTTGTATTTTTCAGTAGAGATGGGGTTTCCCCATGTTGGCCAGGCAGGTCTTGAACTCCCGACCTCAGCCTCCCGAAGAGCTGGGATTACAGGCGTGAGCCACCACGCCTGGCCTGAGTTTTTATTATTTGTGAATTTTATTTTTTTCCATCCCAGATGCACCTATATTGGTAGTCTAGTGATAAAAACAATTTACCCATATATACCAACATCTTTTTCAAGAACTTTGCATAGTGAAACCAGCAAAGTACTGAACTGGCCAGTCTGTCATAGGTGTCATGCAACATGACTCAGAGTCAGAAGCTGGATATAAACTTTTTTTGTGTGTGTGTAGATATGATCCATTTGTGTATTCAGCTTTTGAGTGGGACATTTTCAATAGGCTTCTTGAAGGTTCCACTTCACTATTCTCACTGTGTGTGCTTACAGCATCTCTGCCATGGAGATTTTAGGCAAGGAGTGTTTAAAAGCTCTACTCATAGTTTATAGAATTGCTGGTGTCACAAGGCCATTCATTGTGGTGTTGAAATTATTAGTTATAACTGAACCTTCTAAAATAAATCTTGGAAGAAAACATGTTATAAGAAAATGAAGTCAGTCCTCTTACTAGGCAGTTCCCATTATCTTTCCGTTTTGAGAAATTATCCTCAGTTCAGATGTATTACTATGGTGATGTGTTTGCATTTCAACAAACCAAACCAAGCTGTAAACTGAGCTCTGCATGTTTAGCTTCTGTCTTAGGATTTTTACTGCAGTGTCTTTATTCTTGAGTAAAATCCCCGACATCCTGGCTAGAAATCACAATGAATAAATAATTTCCCAGCCAGACAAAACAATCTGCATTGTTAATCTCAGAATTCTAAGAAATTACATAAAGATGCAAACAATGGGGATTAAAGAGGGGGTAAAAATTAAATGAAAAAATAGCCCACAGATGAATGGAAATATACATGCTCTCCAAAATAGCATTGTGGAAGTAAACAAAAACAGGCAGAGAATTATGCTTAATGAGAACTGGACATGTGGCTTAGCCCTCTGAGGCCTGAAACAAGTAAACACTTCCCGAATTGTCAGTCCATACATCCCTCTCTCAAAAGAGAGCTCTTAGAACTGGCTCCCTCTCCTCCTGTTTACGAAGCTTACTTGGTCTTTGGAACAATTGAACATATAATTTTAACAACTAAATGAACTCTACAGGAGATGGGTTTTGAGTACTTCAAAAATTCCTATAGTTTGTATCAATCGGATACGGGAGATAGTTTTGCAAAATACTGTTTGTGTAAAGAGAAGGGAAGAACATGTGCTCTAGTCTAACCAATCAACAAAGTGTGAAAACATGATTCAGACAGAAGTACACAACCATCCTATCAGTTCTACCCAAATATCATATCAGACCATCTCTTCCCTGATAACAGTTTTGTTAGACTAAGGACACATTAGCTCAGTTAGATATGGGCTCTCACAGAGCTTTCTGCTAGTGGCTCTGCTTACTGGTAAGTAAGCAATGCAATTTTGCCTAGCAACCCCACCGTGGAAACACGGCTCCATTCTGTAAGTGGCAGGGGGATGTGGCATGGAGGCAGGGAGAGTGAGGTTTGTGCCTCTCAGAATCCCTCTGCAGCTGGTTCCTGACATCACAAACGTTATCTGCAATTCTTGGCAGTTTCTGAAGGATGATGAAAAATGGGATGGGGAGGTGGCTGAGCCTGGGGTTTTGGAAGTAGGGTGGAATTAATTGGAAGGCAAATAAAAAAGCTTCCATGATTGTGAGCTGAGACTGTCTGAGAGCTCAAACCAGAGTTGGCAAGAGGAACCAAAGGAGAATGAGGACATTTTTTGTCATTGACAATGAGGTATACAATATATCCAGGAAAGGACAACCAGCAGTGACCTCCTGAAGCTAAACAAAGATTATCTTAAGCCACATATGAGGGAACATTCCTCAGTGGCAAAGAGAAGCATTAAACCTGGGACTCTCTATGTCTAAGGAAAAATTTGAGCATTTACATTAAAATGGCCTGTTAACAAGCATTGAATATTAACCAGGCATTGTGCTAAGTGTTTGCACACTTGTTTAATTTTCCAAACAATCCGATAAGGTGGGGTTTCTTATCTCCATTTTATAGAGGAAAATAATGCACAGAAAGGTTGAGAAACTTGCCTAAGGTCACTCAGCTATTTAGCAGTGGGGATGGGATGTGTCTCAGGCAGTCTTTCCCTAGACTCTGTGCTCTTAAACACTACTATGGTTTTTCAGCAGCAGTGAACAGTTACAGGGCTAATGGGGATAAGAAAACTGAAGATCACCACACGGCACATGAGATGGTTTGTGATTCCATTGTGAAAGCTGCAGTTTAAAATGTTCAATTAAGGCAACTTTTTTTTTTTTTTTAAATACCTAGAGGGCAGCAAAAACATGGGTATCCAGAATAACAGATATTGCTAAAACCTTACGCCCACAGCACTTCTTTTTATAGCAAAGTATGGGTCTACACATATTTTCCTACACCTACACACACATACACATGCAAGACATGCATTTCTTAAGTCCCTGAAATACCCTGATAATTAAATGCTCCAAACATTCTCTGAGCATTACCCTTGGATGTCTAGGAGAAGCAGCCCAGGAACACACTTGTTAGCCTGGGCAATGAGTAGTGGTGAAATGTTTACCTTGCTGATAAAGTCTCCAGTAGATGATGCAATTAAGATGCCACGATCTAGCCTTTGTCATACACTTCCTTGTCTGCCGTCAAACAAATCCACCCCTGTCCTTCCCCATCTTCCCTCCTGCCCATCTCCTGAAGTCCAGGAACGTCTCCAGCTTCCTACGTACTTGCAGTCCTCTTTTGCCAACCTCAACCTCATTTAGATTGCAATTACATTCACATCTTAATTTATGACTTAACAAGCATCTCACAAACATTTAATTCACTTTAATTTCACTATGCATTTGAGGAGGAATATTTGAGGAGGAATGGTACTCCCATTGCCAGCAATTAGATTGACTTAATGATCTTTGGCGAAATCTCCTTTTGGGCTTTGAACTTTTCGTACATTTCTGCAAACAAAACTAGGCTAATTAAAGTAAGTTCCTGGATTCTCAGAGGGGCTTACCTGCCTTCACAAAATCCTCCTGTAATATCCAACATGGATATTTATGAAATGGACAAAACTTTCCCTGCAGTTTTCAGGTAATTTATCTTGTTATGACACTTTCATGTGTGAAAAAGTCGATATTTTCATATATAGTTTTAACAATATCAATAAATTGTATTTTTTTTTCAGATGGCTTCTCTGAGGAGATTAGGATAATTAGATCAAATTATTTTTCCCTGTTCCCATTTTATATACCAGATGCCTTCTTAGGAGTTAGAAAAGTACCTCCTTTTTACAAGGAAGGATGGCATTTCTTTAGCTTTTCCTGGACAGATCACCCAGTGACCATTTTTTATTCTCAGTCTTCCTTCACAGAAGGGACAGAGGACTGCCCATTTTCAGCAGGAGTTAGTCTGATTTCTTTTGTTAGGTGCAGACAACTTTGTTTGACAACTTTCTTTGGGCTGGTGAATTGTTGAATTACTTGAAAAGCTGTTTCCATTGTTAAGCACTGGACTGAGAATTAATTACATCAGAATTCTAATCTCGGCTAATTAGTAGCATCATTTTATGCAAGTCCCTTAACCCCTCTTGGCTTCTGTTTTGCATGTGTAAAATGAACTATATAAAGCAAAGGTCTCTCTGTGCTTGGTGCGATGAAGAGGATGCAGGTCTCATGGTACCGATTTCTTATATTGATTGCCCCAAACGTGGTGTACGTTTGCAGAAAATTCATCTAGGCAATGTAGAAAGGCCATACATTCTGGTGTTAAACACATCGTTCATATATTTATGCTAGTATATGATACCAGGGCCTCCTGATGACAGTCTCCAGCACCAATTCTGAGAGTTGTGAGGATTTTTCAGCTTAGAGTCAATTCCAGTGTCGCCTTCAGCACATCCAAAGAGAATACGACCGATGCTACCAGTCCTGTTCCTGGACTCCATTGGTTTGATTCCTTTGCCCCAGTATCAGTCTAATTTCCATTCTAGATGCTTTTTTTTTAATGACCCAACAACTGACTCCTTCAGGAGCTGGCATGAGATGAGATTTGTTTGCAGAGTTGTATAAAAATTTCAAAGCCCCAAAGGAGATTTCACCACAGATCATTAAGTCTATCTAATTGTCATCCTACTACCCATTTAGACGGGGACCCTGTTATGCTAACTCCTATCCTGTCTCTTGTGAGTAATACAGTCAACACACATGATGATCACAGCACCAGCTCAGACAGGTGTGTTTTAAAACAAAAGTGTGTTATAAATGTACAGCCTCAGCAGGGAAAATGTGGGGGTGAAGAAACACACAAATACTTGGCTGGAGACGGTCACAAGTGAAGATGGGGATGACTGTGTTTTCTGTTTCATCCAAACATTTTGGCCTGACTCAGATAATTTTTTTTCCAGCATATTCTGTTTGACACAAGGCAAACGGTGCAAATCCATCACCACCATTGTGGAAAGAGCTCCAAACTCATTCTCACGAATGGTGGATCAGTAATACTACATGACAAATGGCAGCAGGCCCTTTTTGGGAAATCGTTATATTTGCACCAGTGAGAAGTTAGAATCACTATTTGGGCTGCAGTCATGGAACTATGCAAGAAACATTCAAAGCATCGGCTAAGCAGGATTTTTTGTTTGTTTGTTTGGCCTGGTGTCCACGAACAGGCTTCAGGGAGCCTGAGAACCTCCTAGACCACTTGGAAACTTCTGAATGCACTTTTCTAGGAAAGAGTTCACAGCTTTCATCAAATTTCCTCCAAGCAGCCAATGACCAGAGAAAGGTTAAAAGTCACTGACACAGTACCTTTTTCTGTGCATCTATATCCTGAATCCAGGGTGATGCCGCTGACTTGCCTATCTTTCTCCTTTGCTCTTTCTAGAAAAAGCAAGTGAGTCAGACGAAGATCCGGGTCATCTCAACCATCCTGTTCATCTTGGCCGGCTGCATTGTGTTTGTGACGATCCCTGCTGTCATCTTTAAGTACATCGAGGGCTGGACGGCCTTGGAGTCCATTTACTTTGTGGTGGTCACTCTGACCACGGTGGGCTTTGGTGATTTTGTGGCAGGTAAGCACCCTGGGCATGCCAGGCACTGGGGCTCTGGCGGGAAAAATAATCTGTTGGCTGTGCTTTTCGCAATCGATAAAAGATGTTGCGGGAGAAGCAAATGAAGATGACTCAGTGTCACTACTGCTGTGAAGAGGCTCATTTCAAATCCCTAGTCCTATGTAATATAAACACCATAGGTTTTTTCTGCTACGAAAAGAAAGCCAACCCTTTCCTTCTCAGGATGCTTATTTCCCTTACTGTCACACGAATTATGCAAGACTAAAGTGAATTTCTCATTGAATCTTGGACTTCTGAATTGGATTAAACCTCTCTAATCCAATGATAAAGGCTGTGCTAGGAAGTGGCACATAGGAAACTCAGACGAGATTAGCATAGAATTTGGTCTGCAGTGACCTGCAGGTTCAGCTTCCTGACTCCCAGGTGAGAGCCATCATCTCTGCAAACGGTTGTCCTGGGCATGCCCAGATACAAAGCTGAGGACTTTGGTGACTATGGGGAGCTGAGAACTGCCCAGAGGGAATATAAGCTCATGGATTATGCAGGAGTGTATATATAAGCAATAGTCTTCCTTGTAAAAATAAATGTGGATGAGCTATGTTTAAGGAAGTGAAAAAAAATCACCATCAATTTCATCTAGGGCCAGGGAACTTGCAAATGAAATGAGATTTAGTTTCATATGTGCAACAGTTTCCCAGAAGTGTGGTAGAAAGGTACAGATAGAAGGAAGAGGCCATCCTTCTCTTTTTCTGATAGGATAGTTCTAGATGTTCAGACAAGTGATCAGTTTCTACTACAAGAAGTGAACACTGTGATCAAACAACTCTATCATCTATCACAAGTTTGAAATGTCTGGGTGGAGTGTGTGTGTGTGTGTGTGTGTGTGTGTGTGTGTGTTTCCTTTACCAGTTCCTGGTGAAGTGGCAGCCTGACCTGAGCCCTAAGCAGACTGTTTTTTTTTTGTTTTTGTTTTTTTTTTGTTTTTTTGTTTTTTTGAGGCGGGGTCTCACTCTGTTGCCCAGGCTGGAGTGCAGTGGTGTGATCATGGCTCACTGCAGCCTTGGACCTCTGGGGCTCAAGCGATCCTCCTACCTCAGCTTCCTGAGTAGCTGGGACTACAGGCATGTGCCACCATGCCTGGCTATTTTTTATTTTCATTTTTTGTATTTTTCATAGAGATGGGATTTAGCCATGTTGCCCAGGCTGGTCTCGATCTCTTTGGCTCATGTTATCGGCCTGCCAAAGTGCTGGGATTACAGGTGTGAGCCACTGCACCTGGCCAGACTGTTCTTGTTTGGCATGTGATCCCAGCAGTGTCTTGATTTCTCCATGGAATACTGTGCGCATCAGGAGGATGGGTTCTGGTCTCTGGGAGTCTGGCAAATAGGAAATTCTGGAAGAGATTGCTGAAGGCTCATCAATAGGGGCACGCGTGCCTCCCTGTTAATTTTATAATACAAATAACTGGCAGAGTGGTTTTGTAGCTCTTCCAATTGGGCAGACAAAGACTGAATTCCACTTTGTAGAAATAGTAGGGTTTTTTTTCCCTTCCTTTTTATTGGTTAAGGACTAAGAATTGCAAAGTGACTAAATTTAGTTTTTTTTAGCTTTTAACTAAAAATTGATTTTTAGTCAATATGACTAAAAATCATTTACAGAAAGCCTGGAGTCTGGGACTCTACCCATTTTCCCCTTATGCACAGTGCTCAACCATGGATGTCTAGTTAGTGCCCTCAAGCTCTGAAGAGAGACCGCACAGAGAAACTGAGAAAAGTAAGAGGAACAGTTATAGATGTATTCCAGTTAATCCCTTAGCATCATCCATAGCTGGTCCATGGGAAAACTCAGTGGTGGTTCCAATCTAAGGCAAACACATGTAGTGGCAGCTGGAATTTTGAACTATTTCACAAACATCTTTAAGTATCGAAAGCATAACCTGCCGTGGGTGGTGCTTTAGAGCTCTCTGGGATAACACTGGGCTGTCCTGAGGACTGTCTATTATAAGATACCTGTGTCAGACACAGATCTCTAACCAATGGCTCAGTTCGGTCTGTTAATCTGAGGCACAAATAGCAGAGGCCTGGGAGTGAGATTTTTTAAATGATGCTTTTATTATTTATTATCTACCATGGACTGAGCACTTAGTACAAACTAGCACTTTACCTTATCTTTACTTACCTAGTAAGGGCACAACCTACACAGTCCCAGGCATCCACAGTTTTACTGCACTTGTCAGTGATTACAGAGCCATATTTCCTTTGTCCTGAGGTTTCTGCAGACCATGGTCTCTTAAAAGTCACAGTGCTGACTGCAATTAGGCCAGACCCCTTCCAAGCTCCAGTTTTCTGAGCTTACACAGACCAATCTGGAGAATGCATGCCTGAAAAGACTGGAAGTTTATCTCTATCTTTTGGTAACAGTCTACAAGTGATAGGGAAGGTTGCCCAATCATTGGAAAATGATACATTAACAAGAGTTGATGGTTGCTGTGATTTGACATGGTACGAACTCTACTAGAAATGTAATCAGAACATTGATCCTGCAGGATTGATTGCTGATTTATTTTGCAGCTGACTCACTTTAGGACAGCCTTACAGTATTTTGCAACTCTGTCTGGGAGCACACACAGAACTCCGAATCCAGATAAGCAGCTCACAAAAGGGATACTTAGAAGGGTGTTGACTGCCTGCTGCATTGTTCCTTGTTCACTAGCGCACCCTAGTGACCATCTTTGCTGGGTGATAGTGACTTGCAAAGGTAAATATTTACTCCCAGATAGCCCACAGGAGAAAGCTACAGATTTCCATATGAACTTTAAAGTAGTTTTTTCCAATTCTGTGAAGAAAGTCATTGGTAGCTTGATGGGGATGGCATTGAATCTATAAATTACCTTGGGCAGTATGGCCATTTTCACGATATTGATTCTTCCAACCCATGAGCATGGAATGTTCTTCCATTTGTTTGTATCCTCTTATATTTCATTGATCAGTGGTTTGTAGTTCTCCTTGAAGAGGTCCTTCACATCCCTTGTAAGTTGGATTCCTAGATATTTTGTTCTCTTTGAAGCAATTGTGAATGGGAGTTCACTCATGATTTGGCTCTCTGTTTGTCTGTTATTGGTGTACAAGAATGCTTGTGATTTTTGTACATTGATTTTGTATCCTGAGACTTTGCTGAAGTTGCTAATCAGCTTAAGGAGATTTTGGGCTGAGACAATGGGGTTTTCTAGATATACAATCATGTCATCTGCAAACAGGGACAATTTGACTTCCTCTTTTCCTAATTGAATACCCTTTATTTCCTTCTCCTGCCTGATTGCTCTGGCAGTGGGCAAAGGACATGAACAGACACTTCTCAAAAGAAGACATTTATGCAGCCGAAAAACACATGAAGAAATGCTCATCAGCACTGGCCATCAGAGAAATGCAAATCAAAACCACAGTGAGGTACCATCTCACACCAGTTAGAATGGCCATCGTTAAAAAATCAGGAAACAACAGGTGCTGGAGAGGATGTGGAGAAACAGGAACACTTTTACACTGTTGGTGGGACTGTAAACTAGTTCAACCATTGTGGAAGTCAGTGTGGCGATTCCTCAGGGATCTAGAACTAGAAATACCATTTGACCCAGCCATCCCATTACTGGGTATATACCCAAAGGACTATAAATCATGCTGCTATAAAGACACATGCACACGTATGTTTATTGCGGCACTATTCACAATAGCAAAGAGTTGGAACCAACCCAAATGTCCAACAACGATAGACTGGATTAAGAAAATGTGGCACATATACACCATGGAATACTATGCAGCCATAAAAAATGATGAGTTCATGTCCTTTGTAGGGACATGGATGAAACTGGAAAACATCATTCTCAGTAAACTATCGCAAGGACAAAAAACCAAACACCGCATGTTCTCACTCATAGGTGGGAATTGAACAATGAGAACTCATGGACACAGGAAGGGGAACATCACACTCTGGGGACTGTTGTGGGGTGGGGGGAGGGGGGAGGGACAGCATTAGGAGATATACCTAATGCTAAATGACGAGTTAATGGGTGCAGGAAATCAACATGGCACATGGATACCTATGTAACAAACCTGCACATTGTGCACATGTACCCTAAAACCTAAAGTATAAAAAAAAAAAAAAAAGCTACAGATTTCTCTGGCGTAGCACAGAAAACAAATGAACCTCAAGAACCACTTACTGGTGCAGGAACTCAAATCGTATCCTACAGCTCTAATGATGCAGGAGAGAGTTGTCTGAAAGGAAAAACCAAAAGCAGCTGGACCAAACCGAAGGGGGCTTGGCACAGGAAAGTTAGAATTCTAACTCTAAGAAGTGGCAGCAGCCGTCGAGCCTCATGGTCTGCTGCGCTTTGTTGCTGATTGGGTTTGGGCTTGTTGAGAGGAGCCACAGGTCACATTTCTTGCCCAGCTGCCTTTGCCGTAGGACTCAGTGGTGCTAGATGTGGTTACAACCCTGGTCCGGTGGGAATGTCTGTAATCACTCATCACCTAATACCATAGTTACCAATCCATTGCTAGTATCTGTCGTCTTAGAAATGGCCACTGCCTGCTTCGTTAAGCAACAGCGTTTCCCAGAGAGAGATCGAGGCTGATGTCCGTTATTTCCAGGAGCTTCCTCACTTCTTTAGGATGGTGGGTTGGGCTTGCAACCTGTTTTGCATGGCTGCCTCCAGCAGTGTCTGTAGGAAGGTTAGAATAAATAGGCTAATTATTCAGAATAAATGACTGGTCCTTTCAATGGAACAGCCAGTCAATGCAATCAGGCAACTGGCCAGTTTGGTTTGATGGATTTTTACTGTAATCCTTATTTATAAAATAAAGGGATTGGCCTCAGAGGTCCCTTTCAGTTCTAGTTTATGGTGACTCTAATTACTCAGCCTAATTGACCCTTTGGAGTAGCGCTATGTAAACACCATTCCTCAGTTAGCATTAAATCACTATTGCTGGCATCAAAGTCCCAGTAATGCCATTAAAGCTAATTTTACTTTCACACAGCCACTTGTCTCTTAGTAAATGTACGACTGCTTAAGATGGAAATGGTTCCAAGAATTCCAAACATAGGGGGTGATATGATTATATTTGATTTTTATTAAAATAAATTTAGAGAAGTGTAAGAAAAAACAATGACAGCCAGGCCTGATCTGTTGTCCTGTAGTTCAGAGTCACTCATCCTCAACGCTCAGGTTGAGCATTAGTAGGTCAAGTTGGCCACTGGCGTTTTTTATTTCTGGTATTAAGGTTAGTGGTCAAGAATCGAGGGAAGTAAAGCCTCAAGTTAGGCTTTTTTGGGTAAGGGATGGGTACCCCCCTTGCCCTCTAACCCCAGTCCACCTTGTACACAGCAAACCTAACAGCTGAGTGTTACACGATGATGGATGACGTCTTCACTACATGGAATGGAATATGTGTTCTCTGCAAAGACCATATGCTAGATCACGGTTAAAGTAACATTTGGTTGTTTTCAGGGGGAAACGCTGGCATCAATTATCGGGAGTGGTATAAGCCCCTAGTGTGGTTTTGGATCCTTGTTGGCCTTGCCTACTTTGCAGCTGTCCTCAGTATGATTGGAGATTGGCTACGGGTTCTGTCCAAAAAGACAAAAGAAGAGGTAGGACCCCTTCCTAACTCTATGAATGGTCTTGAGAACAGATGAGCTTGTGTCCAGAATTGCCTGTCTCTGTCCTGTGGGCTGGAGTGTTTCTGGCTCGGGTGTGGGGGGGGTGGGGGGGGCGGGTCATAGGCTTCCTCATGTTGAATCATTCTTTCAAAGCTAAGGAGAATAGAATACAGTTATTTCTAGATTCTTTTTTTGGCAGGTGAGAAAATATGGTGATTCGTTTACCAGCCCATAAATCCTGGAAAAACTAGTAAATAACAGCTGATTTAAAAAAAATGAAAATGAAAATAAATAGTCAGGAGAGGTAGACTACTGCTGAGTGTGTGGGAGGGTGTGCAGCCTGTCCTTCTGGTCTCAGGGTCTGTGCGGAAAGGCAGTTGAACGCCAAGAATCTTTCCCGATTCAGTAAGAAACTGAAATCATGCAACAGTGGCCAGCTACGGGGAGGTGAGCCCAATGGGCCTTTTTCACTTATATCCCCTCTTGGTTGTCGCATCCATAGAGACAAATATACATCCCTGAGGACAGAGCCGTGCATGTAACTTTACGTGAAGGGAAGTAAAGGAAGACATAAGAAGCAAAGATAAATTTTGTGATGAAAAAATAAATATTCATGTAGCTCTCTTAGGAAGAGAGGAAAAGAAAGGAGGAAGGCCAAGGAAGGAGAAAAAAAAAGAGCTAAAAGAAAGGAAGGGAGATAAGGAAAACCAAAGAAATAAAGAGAAGACCAGCCTCTGTTTGCTTCATTCTGTATAAAAGGCCCCAGGAGAAAGTTGCTGAATGGAGAGATTTCCCATGTCATTTTCCTGGGCCCATATGCTAATTTTCCTGGTTTACATAAGTAAGCCAGGAAAGTAAGCAATGCAATTTCCAGACTGGTTCCCCAGACAGCTAACTGACCTGCTGAAAATCAGCTATAACGAAAGAGAAGGGAACAACATGAATATTGACTTTCCTGAATGCACAAATTTGAGTTCCTCATTTGCAGAGGGAAGCATGGGACTTGTACTGTCTGCTCTGTTCATTAAAAGCCGAGAAATTTGGTGCTGATCCTCAGGGAAAACTCCACTCTAAGGAGGCCTGTTCTGTGGGCTTTGGCAGAACAGGCCCTCTTCCTGCACCCCGACCGGGGGAAGTGGGTTACCAGCTGCCCTGGAGCATCTTCTTAAACCAGGGAAAGCCCCACAGCACATGACCGTAGCATGGCCCAGATAGGGTGGCCAACCATCCCAGTTTTCGCAGGACTGAGGGAGTTCCCAGGACACAGGACTTTGCTTTAAAACTGGGACAGCCCCAGGCAAACTGGAACAGGTTGATCACGCTGCCCGGATAGAAAACCAGAAAGGCAGGGAGGGCAGAAGGCCTGCTGAACATCTGCTGTACCCAGGACTGAGTGAGGTGCATTTCCTCGTCTCAGGTGAGCTATATATGGTCACTCAAGTGTATGTTGGGGGAATGAGGCCATGCAATTGACAAAAGAGAGCTCGAAGCCAGGCCTGTCCAACTCCACATTTTAACCTCTCCTGCAGAATGCCGTCCCCCTCTCTTTAAGTCACCGTCTCCAAATCTCAGGCTTCTTGGGGTTGCCCACCACGTGTGTCTCCCTGAGCCACCTTATTCACTAGCCAATTAGGGATGGGTGTCCAGGTGGCAGAAGTACTAGGGCAGAAGGTAGCATTTGCACCTCTCCCTGGGCATGTGCCGCGTCACTTCCTGGCCTCCCCGTGGGGACACCCGAGGGCTGTGGGTGCTGGGAGGCCAAGCAGGGAGGCATTTGTCAGCATATTGTTGCTCTTCTGTCTCTTGGCCAGGTGGGTGAAATCAAGGCCCATGCGGCGGAATGGAAGGCCAACGTCACGGCCGAGTTCCGGGAGACACGGCGAAGGCTCAGCGTGGAGATCCACGATAAGCTGCAGCGGGCGGCCACCATCCGCAGCATGGAGCGCCGGCGGCTGGGCCTGGACCAGCGGGCCCACTCACTGGACATGCTGTCCCCCGAGAAGCGCTCTGTCTTTGCCGCCCTGGACACCGGCCGCTTCAAGGCTTCGTCTCAGGAGAGCATCAACAACCGACCCAACAACCTGCGCCTGAAGGGGCCGGAGCAGCTGAACAAGCACGGGCAGGGTGCGTCCGAGGACAACATCATCAACAAGTTCGGGTCCACTTCCAGACTCACCAAGAGGAAAAACAAGGACCTCAAAAAGACCTTGCCCGAGGACGTTCAGAAAATCTACAAGACCTTCCGGAATTACTCCCTGGATGAGGAGAAGAAAGAGGAGGAGACAGAAAAGATGTGTAACTCGGACAACTCCAGCACAGCCATGCTGACGGACTGTATCCAGCAGCACGCTGAGATGGAGAACGGAATGATACCCACGGACACCAAAGACCGGGAGCTGGAGAACAACTCATTACTTGAAGACAGAAACTAAATGTGAAGGACATTGGTCTTGGACTGAGCGTTGTGTGTGTGTGTGTGTGTTTTTAATATTCACACTGAGACACGTGCCTTAAACAGACTTATTAGTCCAAAATTACATAGCATTGAAGAATATATTTCACTGTGCCATAAACAACTGAAAGCTTGCTCTGCCAAAAGGAATCAGAGAACAAGAACTTCATTTCAGATAGCAACCACAGGACACACCAAGAGTGTCCGTGCACGTAGCCGGTTCTGGCCGTACATGTTAAGGGCATTTCAGTGGCAGTGCTGTACCCCTGGGCAGTGCTACCTGGGCACACACGTAGACAAGGGCAGCTATTCCTTAGACCAGCCTCCTGAAAGAAACAGGTGTGTCTTTTTAGTGGAGTCGTTAGTAATATGTGCGCACGCAGAAGGGGACCTGATTGGGGTGAATTGGTTATGTGTAACAAGGGTTGGAGTTGACATTTTGGCATGTGCTCTGAGCTTGAATTTTGACACAAACCATTCAGTGCATCATACCTAGTCTTTCTATGCTCCAAATGAATGTCTGTGGGGACCTGAGAGCACCTGGAATATGCTGGAAGCAGATCAGAGCACACGTATTAAAAGGTGCAATTGCTTTTCTCATGACAAAAGAAAAAAAATCACAAACACATCACACTGTGGATATCACCTTAACCAATGACAGAAGCCTGCTGAGTTTGGTCTTTCTCACAGGGGTAGGTAGTCCACATGAACTGGCGAGCAGTGGTGAAAATGCGACATCAACTGCTGCGTGGTTAAAGGCCAATCATGCATTTTCCTCAGTGAGTGCAATGGTGACAATAAACTGATTTGGAAATGTCCATGTACTTTGGTTATAACTTGTTTTGATAAGAGGGGGAGAAATACCAAACAATTGCCTTGCATGATGCCAGTGGCTTGCTGTTCTGTCTAGCTGATCCTACATTTTTATAAAAGTAGACATCCTGCATTTCTGAGACACACTGAGGAGGACCATGGCATCTTTCCATCTCAGGGCTTTTTGTCCCTTGGGTGTCTTAGGGTAGACATAGTGATAAGATTCAATCTCGCTATCTCCAAACAAAAAGTAAATGTACCCCTTGTACAGTAAGCTTGAAATGTTTTTATTGCTTGCAGCGTGAGTGCCATTAATTCCGTTTAACGCTGATACTTAGAAATATTTAAAATATTTCATTTTGCTTTTATGTTTGGGCATTCCTTCATTTTGAAAATGTCACTTCTTCTCCTTGCTTGTTTCTACATCTCACATCGGTCATTCACTAAAACTGGAACACCCCTAGACTGATTGTTCCCAGGCAAACGATAAGCTAACACATCATAATTATGATTGGTCTGTGAGGCTAGAACATCCCGTAAAGGAAAGTCGGGGAATGGCTAGTCATAGGTTGCATGATGATTTTAAACGGGTTTGTAGCAGAAAGGGGAAAATACATACTCCTGCGTATGCCTCAGTCTTTATCATAATTGGCTGGTTCACAGCTAGCTCTTTGGGCCACACGTGAAAGCATTTGGACCTGGCAACACCAGGCAGTTGCTGGTTATGGGTATTCTAGGCTCACTGCTACCTTTTAGAGAGTTCATGGGATTTTACGTAACTAACCTGCAATGTGGATTTGCTAAAAGATCACAGCACTAGTGGAGACTTCCAGAAACTGTCTTGTGCTTTCTAACCTCCAGGGACAGTTGTACCCACGACATCCTCGACCACTGGTACCATAGAAGACCTGTCCCTGCCCATTTCTCAAAAATGCACATCTCTTCCCTGCCTGGAGCACATGCAGTCCCATCTCCCTGTCCCCAGACCTTTAGGCTCTGTTGAAGTTCTGGCATTGCTTTTGAGAAGGAGCCAGATAAGAATCAACTTTGATGAGACCCTTCCTGTCCAAGGAAGGTCTAAGTCAACTCCTCCACTGGACTGGAGATGAGGCTCACTGGTGACATCCTGTGTCCACACAGTAATAAATAGTCACTTGGGAGGCGATGTTTATGCAGGTGTGGATGTTGAGTTTTCCTATGGGAATCATTCCAGCCCGACAAAAATGTGTTTTAAGGAATAGGTAGATAACTGGGACTTCCTCTCTTATTCTAACAAGTCGAAGTTTCCTAATTAAACTGTCCATGGATCTCACTTAGTTGGTTTCCACTCTGTGTTATCTGGTACATTCTTTGTAGTAGTGTGTTAAAATCCAGGCCCTACAGCCAAATCTGGCAGAGGCTTCCTTCTCATTTATCCAGTGCCTTCTGTGGGCCAGGCACAGGATTAGGCACTTTATGAACGTCAGCTCAATGAAACCTCACGACACTCTGTGGGAAGTATTTGCAAACCCATTATATACACAAGGACACAGAGGCTCAGGGAAGCTATGTTATTTATCCAATGGCACACAGCAAGAAAGTGGTAGAGCTGGTATTCAAAGTCTGACCAAAGTCTGCTTTCAACTTCACTATAGTGTCTGTGTCATGCATCCTTGTGAATGTGTGTGTTTGTGTGTATGTGTGTTTTTCTAGCTTCAATAGACACAGCTTACAGATGTGAGGAGCAGATATGGCGGAATCTCCACCGCCAAGAGGGCACAAGGTCTTTGTGTAAACGTGGCTCAAACGGTTGCCCCTGCAGACACCTACTGTACATTTATTTGGTTTCAGAAATTCTGTATGTGGCACCCTTTAAAAAATGCCCTTTGAAAGCACTCTTTTGCACTTTACTTGCTAACTTTGTAGAAACTCTGCATACAGCAGGAATAAAATAGTTCAAAGCACTAAGCTGCATACTCTACCAAATGGAACAGGTGCATGTGTTGGTGTGTGCATAGATGCTTCCCCAAATAGTCAAATCAGTCATACAGAGGGATCAAACATAACCTTGGGCTGGGGGTGGGAAAATTTTCTACATAACCCGTTCCCTGAGTACATTTGGCCAAGAATGTGATGAACAAAATCAAAGAAGATCCTCTATGGTGATTGATCGATTAAATATGTGTGCAAAGTGTTTAGAAACCTATAAAATACTCTCGCAAAGAAGCTGAGAGAGAATAAGAGGTTGGATTCCTCTTCATATAAACTAAGATTTTGGAGGAGGCCAGTTGGTTTGAAGTTACTTGAATGTTACCTTTTTTAGATAGGGCCAAATGGCATGTAGAATACACGTTGATAAGTCAAAGCTGCTACACATTCTATACATGCATCAGCACAGCCCCCCCTTTCCAATCTGCACTCCCGCTCCACCATACACCTAGGAGAAATTTTTCGATTTCGCACACGGAAAGAGCACACGTCCACCATCTTCAGTGGGGGCTGTCTTTTGCTTCACTGGCAATCGGGCACTGAATTTTTCTTGCATGACAAATCTGGAGCTTTACTGGTGAAAGAGCCAATGGGCATTTTTTCCTGGAAAGAGTACAGCTCCATACCCAGTCCTAACCCAACAGTGATTCCAGGAATTTATCACTTTGGGGCAGGAATTTATAGAGTGTGTGTGTGTGTGTGTGGGCTGGGGTGGTGTTGGGCCATCTCTGGCCTGTTACTAAGGTAACTGGGACTATTTGTGTTCCACCAGTCATAGCCTGTGATTGTGGGCACAACAGTTCTCTGCCTAGATCTCTGTTACCTTGTCTGCACATCAAGGGAGGGAGTTGAGCACAGATACTTGTCAAGGTCCATTGTAGTTGTGCAGTTCTCTAATGAAACTTCCCTAGTCCATGAGTTCACGAAATTTATTAAGATTAAGTTATAAGCTGGATTTGTGAATAATGACTAATTAATTGTCTTGCCCATTTTAGGTTAAGGTGAGAGCTTAGTCTCTTGCCCTTTGGGATTTGTCTTTTGGGGGATTGATGGAGACCAGATGTACTTGGGAGACTGGTGTCCAAATTCGGATCATGCCCTGTGTAGGCTCTCTCTATCCTCCCTTATAGCTCTTTAGTTTACTGTCACCGGGAGGGCTCATGCTGTGAGGGCATTTTTTGCATGCTGTTAAGACTAGTTAAAGAATTTTAAGCTGTTGCTATTTGCAGTCAATTGTAGTACTTCATGTATCATGAATTCAAGTACTATGATCAGACAGACATCTCTCTCTCTCTCTCTTTCTCTCTCTCACGCATACACACACACACACACACACACACACACACACACACACACACACACACACGAGGAAATGGCTGCTTTGGGTTCTATAAGGACCATTCCATGTTTAAAGTCCTAGTTCAGCTGAATACTAAGAACCCGCCCCCTTGCCTGCCTCTGAGATGATATCATTTCCTGGCTTCGTCAATGCTGCCTGTCTATTTGCAATGCTGGGTTCTGAGGACTAGTGAGAAGGTGACCGGAGTTTGGGTGGGGCTGGTTTTTACCCACTGGATTTGGTGAGAATGTGAAGCATCCAGTGTGGTACCAGGGTTTCTGAACCATGGGAAAGGCGTAGGAAAACAAACATTCAGAGCCCCTGTAAAACGAGAAAGGAAAAACCAGCCAGTGTTGCATTCCATATCTCTGCTTGTTGCATTTTGCTAATATGAGGTTATTCTTTCTCACTGTTATGATGCAATTGTGTGCAAAGACAGTGGCTGAGTGAGCAGTAAGAGCTGGCTGGTAATGGCCTTAAAAAGAAAAAGGGTAACTCTGAAACAAAGATCACTTTAGTGTGGCATTGTGGATGCTGTTAATTCTGCATAGGGAAACTTTGGAACAGCATGCTAATTACATGGCTGTAAGCAAAGCCCTGTCCTCTGTCTCTGCACCATACCTTCATTGGACTTCACCAACCCACCCATACTCCAAGTAAACCTCAGTTCTCTCATGCCTGCTGTAAGTCACTTGACATCAATGCAGTGGCATTGAGGAGAAATGAGAGGTGTCTCTGATTTTACTGAAAGTGACGATCATTTTCACAGGTGCCTGAGATTTGATATCTACTTTGTGTTCTTGATTCTTAGGTGAAAAGTCTGAAATAGTTCCCTGTGCATTAAAAAAATTACTTTGAGAGGACTCCTGCTCTGTCGATTCAGCAGACCTATGCTGCAGAAGGTAACTGTAGAACCTCTCTTTTGCTGTCAGGGCTCTGAGCTTGAAGGGAGAAGGTGCAGTGGTGCCTAGAAGTGATATGCAAACCACCTCACATGTCAGCCTCTGGCCTCCTTCTCGTCCCAGAGTCACAGGCAGGGGACCCAGTGACAATGATGATAAATCCATGTGTGGAGGTGTTTTACTTATTTTTCTTTCTGTAGGATTTCATGGTGCTTTAAAAAAAAAAAGGCATTTTACAGAAAATAATGCGGGGGGAGGGGGATTTCATAATGTTCTTAGGGAAAGTACAAAACAAATTTGCTTGTGACATTTCAATAAGCTGTGCTGCTATTGTCTTTATTTGATGATGTAATTTTTTTTTCAATGATGGAGAAAAATTGCAACAAAGACCTTCTAGAAGATCCAATCCAATGTCTCTTCTGTTTTTCTTTCTTTTGTGGGGCCAAGCGTGGTTCACAGTAGCTGGATTGGGAGCTCTGCTCTGGACCACAGATATTTTGTCCTGAGCACAGGATAGGTGCTTCCTCAAGCTTGCACTCATTTATGACATTCGTGGGCCTGTGGAGACTCACTGTCTTGCAGGAGGAGGAGCGCAGAGCAATCCATGAAGAGAAACCTTAAAAAAAAAACAGGATTGTTGCTGCACATTTACTTTCATTTCCCTATTTTAACCTGATCTTGATTGTACATTGCTGGGACTACACCAGCATGATAAATCACATTTTCTTGGTGAAACACTAAGTTTAGACATTGTGCCAGGTCTTCCAGTACAAAATGAACAACCCCTTGGATGCCGACATTTCATGCTGTGTTTGGTTTTGCTCTTGCTATGCGTCTGCCAGCCACGGGCTTATTAATATTGGGTAGAGATAAAATGATGACCATTTTTGAGCACCTGTTATCTACCAGTTTACAAACATCCCATTTACCCTTGCAAATGCAACCGTAAATTGAGTATCTTCATTTTACGAGGCTCAAATAGGAAACTTCCAACCCAAGTTAATCAGCTCCAAGCCTGAGTATCTCACTAGGCCATGTGGCTGCAGGGGACATATGCTTTAATGACTTTTCCAGAGAATGTGATGTGATTCTTTCTGACTTGTCTTCACTGTCTCTCCTCTCCTTTTTGTGAGGGAGACATGCCATGGTTTCAAAGGTGCCTTCCCAGCTGTGGGTCAGAGCGAGTGTAAGTGGTCTACAGTTCTTCTCTCTGCATGTCTTTGCACCTGCTATCCCTCTGGAAGTCCTCCTCAGTGATGCGCCACTTCCCCCATTCCACTACTACCTGACTCATTCAAGCCCTCAGAACTCAGCTGATGACATATCTCCGGGAAGTCTTTCCTTTCTTCTCTCCATCCCCTTGGAGTTAGCTGCTTTCAACACAGCTTGAGCGCCCCTCGGTGATAGCGTTGCCTATGCTGGGTTTTAACTGCTAGTTTCCTTGTCTGTTCCGTGCATATTATAAATGCCTCAGGGCAGAGATTGTGCCTTTTATTTCCATCCTCAGCACTCAACAAGGTACCTGATATATCATAGAAACTCAAATTATTGGTGGGATAATCTTTTTTTTTTTTTGAAACAGAGTTTCACTCTTGTTGCCCAGGCTGTAGTAGTGCAATGGCACAATCTTGGCTCACTGCAACCTCCACCTCCCGGGTTCAAGAGTTTCTCCCGCCTCAGCCTCCCAAGTAGCTGGGACTACAGGCATGTGCCACCACACCTGGCTAACTTTTATTTTGGATTTTTAGTAGAGACGGGGTTTCACCATGTTGGTCAGGCTGGTCGTGAATTCCTGACCTCAAGTGATCCATGCAACTCAATCTCCCAAAGTGCTGGGATTATAGGCATGAGCCACCGCGCCCAGCCTTGGTGGGATAATCTTATTACCTTATTAATCACACATTTGCATCCTTCAAGGCAGATTTAATTTGTTCAGGAAGTGGAAGTCATTTGGAGCCAAGACTGGCAGTATAACTAACTTATCCAACTCCTAAGTATCGTTTTGGTGAAAACCAAATTTGTCTATAAAGTAATGAGTTTGATTTGTATTTCGGATTTACAATGAACTCCAATAGTTTAATCACAATGATAGTTGTTGAAACAACTAAATTCTAAACATGACTACTATGAAGGACAGCTTTCATTTGTATGTATTGATAATGGAATGCTTATTTAAAAACCAATTGTATTACTGTAGCTAGAGTTTGAGTGTCTGTATACTTAGGAAATACGAGATTATGCTTTGCTCCTGTGCCCAAGGCAGGTATCATTCATCAATCAAATAATTCCTTCCCTACTATCCAGGCACATTCTTAAAATCTATTTTAAGGTTACACTCCCTGTTAGCAGTTCTCAAAATATGGCCTAGTGATCCAAGTAGGACTCTGAGATTCTTTCAGGGAGTCCATGAAGTCAGAATTATTTTCAGAGTAGTAGTAAGGTATTATTTGCCTTTTCACTCTCATTTTCTCATGAGGGTACACTATTTAGAATTAAATAGCATTAGTCACTTAGAGTAACAGCAGCAAGGTAATCTGATACTTTATTGACCATCAAAAGAATTTTCCAAAATGATAGTAAATGGGCCTGTATTTCTTAGAGAACACAAAAGTACCTGGATATAAAATAATTGTATTAGAAAGGACTTCTTTCTTATCCTCACAGGAGTGGATCATAACAATGACCATAAAACAATATTTATCTGTCCCTGCCCTAGCTGCTCTGTGGGGCTCCAGCCCCTACAGTTTCTCCCCAATTAGTTCTGAGAGTCTCTAGAGAGGTCTCGCATATGCTATTTCTTGGCCATCATTCCACAAGGGGATCAGCTTTCTAGAAGCCTTTCAGCCACTCCAGGACTGGATTAGATGGCCTTCCAATGATCCCCTGGTAAGAACAGTCACCCGGTTTTTGACATTTGTAATCTTCCCCACATCGAGAGTTCCTAGAGGGAGCTCTCTTTCTCTCATTAATTTCATGGGCTTGGCACAGTGAATAGACGTGGCAGGAACTTGGAAGATAGTCATTGAATACAGAGCAAATCCAAAACTGTGGTGTTGAGCAAAGGGGCTCTGCAGAGAGTCAGAGCAGAAGGCAGCCCAAATTTGGGGTGAGCTAGAGGGGAAGTCAGGAGGATGCAGTGTGTGAGAGGAGTCCAGGACAAAGGATAGCAGTCCAGACAAATGGAAAATATGCTGGGAGATTTCTGAAGACAGAATACCAACCACAATGGCAGCTTTTTATCTGGCCACCTCCATGAACTTGCATCAACCAAAGAAGCCAGAGTGGTGCAAATACTCTTCAAACCAGACTATCCCAGTTTTAAAATGCAGTGCACACCTAGCTCTATGGATCTGAAGTGGCATACAGGTCAGCATCCATACATGGTCTTCATGTGAAATATCTTAAATTTTGGATGACCTGTTCTTAGAAATATATTTAAAAATACATAAGAATCTAAAACTAAAAAAAAATTGTCACACAAGTTATTATTAAGACAACTGTTTATTAAATGAATTTTAAAGGTCATTATTATTTGGAATCATGCAGGTTAAGTAAAGATTTTTCTTCACTTGGAATGTGATAATATTAAAATATTTTCCAACATAATAATTGATGCTGTTGTCTGTAAAATGCCTGTATTGATGGCTGTTTTGAATTGTTTTGCAAATGCTTGAAGCAAAAAACAACCACAGGACCTCAATGAGATACAAATTTATTTTGAAATGAAGAACGTTTTTTAACATTCTAGCGTCAACAGCCTTAGTTGGAAACATAAGAAATAGAAATACACATAATGCCAGCATAATTTATGGCTGTGTGTTTCAGTATTTTATATAGAACATTAATCAATACCTTAAAGAACATTTTGTTCTTCAGTTATTTGATTTCGTAGAAAAGTAACGGGCCATTTCATTATTTCTGTGAGTGAATATGAACCCCAAACATTTTTCCCAGTGAATTATTGCTGAGGAAAATAGGAGAAATAGCTAATGGCAATAGCAACTGGTTAAGATTGTATAATCCATTCATTCATTGAATAAATATTTATGGAACCCTATTATGTATGAGGCCCTGGGAAAATGATGCAACAACTAGGTCATGTTCACTGCCCTCACAGTTTTGCACGGTAGAGTTAGGTAGCTTTGAACAATGTGCTCTGGGGAGGTAAAAAGCTGGCAGTAAGACTGTATATGATTGGGTTCAAAAGTACGAGAAATTACCACAAAAGTGATAGGAATTAAGAGAGTGTGAGGATCAGTCTGCACTGTGTCAGTCAAGGCAGGCTTCCTGTAAGACAGGGCATCTTAAAGATGGTATAGGACTTGTTAGGTAGCAGAGAAACCTGAATGGCTCCAAAGCATAATTCTGCTTAATTAAATATTCTGATCAATATTTAAGATTGATCTGTTTGTCCAGAGAATACTTCAAATATATAGTCATTTGAGATTACTTTGTTATGAGACATTTTCTGTGGAGGGGGGAATGTTTTAAAATGACTAAAACAAATTACGAACTCTAAGCCAAACTTAAAAGATAAACAGAAAATCGGTGCTACTGGTCACCAGCTACAACAGGAATTATAACTCCTTCTGAAAGTAAGTGTGATTGAATAATACACAGTATATTAACTTTTCTCCCCTCTCCCTTTACTTCCCCATTTCCTCTTATCTTGCATCAAGTAGATCCCAGATTTTGGCTTCATTTCCTCTAGGGAGAAACACAATGGTAGGAGTATTCCTGGTTGTTTATTTCAAAAGTCAGTCTCACAAGATTTCATTTGACAGGGAGTAGAGTGATTTGGAATGCAGTGATGGGAAAGAGAGGTTTCCATTTCAGGCTGCGGACAGGGCAGAGAGAAGTCTGTAGTCCCACACAGGGGGCCTGTGTGTAGCCCCCTGAAAAGAAAGGACAGCACAGTGGGCTTGAGCATAGAAGACCCAGGGCAGCCCTGCCAGAGGGCGAGGGGCAGTGTAGGTAGGTGCAGGGTCCCAAGATCCCAGTCCAAACCTTCTAAGAAAAAATTTCCCATGCTCCCAGTTTGGTGGGTCTTGAAACCGATGTCACGATGATTTACAGAAAATAAAGTGCTTCACCACTTCTTCCATATCTAAACCTTTTTTTTCTCCTTCTGACCAAAATGGTTCTTCTTCTTGGTTTGAGCCTGAATCATTTTGTTTCTTGGGTGGAAACAGAAGATAATTTTTCTCCCTGATTTGTGGAAGATTCACACCATAGAAACACTTTGTATTTGTGCGTTGTGCCATGAAATGCAGAGTCTCTTTTTGAGAAAGAGTTGGGGAGGCAGTTTCCTGCAGCTAAAGGCCAGAAGCACCTGCAACTGAGCTCCTGCTTTCCAACCTCTTTCTGCCTTGGTGGATGAGTGTGGGAGCCAGAGACAAGAGCCTCCCAAATGCTGAGCCAAATCTGCCTCCCCTCTTAGGCAAAGAGGAAAGGGAATGGGGGCAGAACAGTGGGACTGCATGGAGAGAGGGATCCGGTCGGTCCCATAGCCAAACCAGCTTCCAGATTCTGGAAGTATCTGGTCTCCTCAGGGCCTGGTTGCCCTCTGGGAAGCTAGACATATATTGAATGCCCACTCTTGGGCAGCTTCAATAGCTCAGCCCTGTGGGAGCTGGGATGCAGGACCAATTTTCTGCCCACACGTGGAAGGGCTGGGACAGAGGAGGAGACCCTATGAGACCAGCCCCTCCAAGGGGCCAACCGAGTGCTCCAGACAAAATAACTCATCCATGGCATCTGAGGCATGTGTGAAGCCAGCTTGACCAGAGGACCTTTGAAGAAGATTCAAGGCAGACACTGAAAATGCTTGGCTTCAATTCAATACATCTCAAACTAGTGTGAAGGCAGAGGGGGTCAATTAGCACTTAATTATATGCCAAGGCCAAGCAATATGTCAGATTTTGTACCTCTGCTTAAGAAGCTCCCATCTGTTGAAGGTGAGACAGACAATGTTTTTCGTAGTTATGGAATAGGGAGACAAGCATATAGAAATGTCAGTGACTTTATGAAAGCTACAAAGCAGGCCCTCTGCTCATGTATCTCCCTAGTTTATTTGTTGTTTTATTTAGTCTCAGGGGGTACATACACAGGTTTGTTACATGGATATGTAGTGAACACTCCATCCAAGTAATGAACACTGTACCCACTAGGTAACTTTTTAGCCCTCATCCCCCTCCAGCCTTCCCCCATTTTGGAGTCCCCAGTGTCTATTATTTCCATCTCTGTGTTCATGTGTACCCACTGTTCAGCTCCCACTTATCAGTAAGAACATGTGGTATTTGATTTTCTGTTTCTGAGTTAGTTCACTTAACATAATGGCCTCCATCTCCTTCCATGTTGCTGCAAAGGACATGACTTCATTCTTTTTTATGGCTGCTTAGTATTTCTCGGTGAATATATACCTCATTTTCTATATCGAATCATCTGTTGATAGACACGTAGGTTGATTCTATATCTTTGCTATTGTAAATAGTGCTGTGACAAACATATGAGTGCAGGTATCTTTTTGATATAATGATTTCTTTTCTTTGGGTAGACACCCAGTGGTGAGATTCCTGCGTCAAATGGTTGTTTTATTTTTTGTTCTTTGAGATATCTCCATACTGTTTTCCATGGAAGTTGAACTAATTTACATTCACACCAACAGTGTATAAGTGTTCCCTTTCTCCACTTCCTTGCCAACATCTTTTATGACTTTTTGATAGTAGCCATTCTGAGTGTTGTGAAATGATATCTTATTGTGGTTTTAATTCGCATTTCTCTGATGCTTGAACATTTTTTCATATATTTGTTGGCCACTTGTATGTCTTCTCTTGGGAAGTGTCTACTATGTCACTTTTTAATGAGGTTTTTTTTCTTGTTCATTTGAGTTCATTATAGATTCTAGATGTTAGTCTTTTGTTGGATGCATAGTTTGCAAATATGGTCTCCCTTTTTAAAGTAAGATTGCCTGCTTACTTTCTTGATTGTTTCTTTTGCTGTGCAGAAATTCTTTAGTTAGCTAAGTTACATTTGTCTGTTTTTGTTTTGGTTGTATTTGCTTTTGAGGTCTTAGTCATAAATTCTTTACCCAGGACAATGTCCAGAAGAGTTGTTCCTAGGTTTTCTTCTAAGATTTTTATAGTTTCAGGTCTTACATTTAAATCTTTGGTCCATATTGTGTTATTTTTTGTATGTAATGAGAGATATGGGGCCCAGTTTCATTCTTCATAGCTATTTAGTTTTCCCAGTACCATTTATGTCCTTTCTCTATTACCTATTTTTGTTGGCTTTGCCAAAGATAAAGTTGGTTGTAGGTATGTGGCTTTATTTCTGGGTTCTCTATTCTGTTCCATTTGATCTATAAGACTTTTTTTTTATTCCAGCACCATGTTGTTTTGGTTGTTATAGCTTTGTAGTATAGTTTGAAGTGAGGTAACGAGACAGCTTCAGCTCTGTTTCTTTTGCTCAGGATTGCGTTGGCTATTTGGGCTCTTTTTTGTTCATATGAACTTTAGGATTATTTTTTCTAATTCTGTGAAAAATGACATTGTTAATTTGATAGAAATTATGCTGAATCTGTAGATTGCTTTGGGCAGCATGGTCACTTTAACGCTATTGATTCTTCCTATCCATGCACATAGGATGTTTTTCCATTTATCTGTGTCATCTACAATTTCTTTCATCAGTTTTGTAGTTCTCCTTGTAGAGACCTTCCACATCCTTGGTTAAATGTATTTCTAGGTATTTTATATATTTTCGTGGCTATGATAAATGAGATTGAGTTCTTGATTTGGTTTTCAGCTTGAGTGTTTTTGGGGTCCAGAAATGCAACTGATTTCTGGATGTTAATTTTGTATCCTAAAACTTTACTGAAATTGTTTATCAAATCTAAGAGTCTTGAAGGAATCTTTAGGGTTTTCTAGGTATAAAATCATGTCATCAGCAAATAGATAATTTGACTCCCTCTTTTCCAAGTTGGATGCCTTTTATTTCTTTCTCTTGCCTGATTTCTCTGGCTAGGACTTCCAGTACTATTTTGAATAGGCAGGGTGGGAGTGGACATCCTTGTGTTGTTCCAGTTCTTACGGAGAATAATTTCAACTTTTTCTTATTCTTGATGTTGGCTGGGGGTTTGTCATATATGGGCTCTTACTATTTTGAGGTACGTTTCTTTGATGTCTATTTTGTTGAGGATTTTTTTATGAAAGGAGACTAGATTTTATCAAATGCCTTTTCTGTATCTATTGAGATGATCATATGGGTTTTGTTTTTACTTCTGTTTATGTGGTGAATCACATTTATTGATTTGTGTATATCGAACCATCCTTGTATCCCTAGAATTTTCTTTTGATGTGCTATTGGATTCAGTTCGCTGGTATTTTGTTGAGGAATTTTATGTCTATATTTACCAAAGATATTAGCCTGTAGCTTTCTTTCTCTGTTGTGTCCTTGCCAGATTTTGGTATCAGGATGATGCTGATTTCATAGGATGAGTTAGGAAGGAAACTCCCCTCCTTGATTTTTGGGAATAGTTTCAATAATATTGGTACCAGCATTTCTTTTTAGGTTTGATAAAATTTGGCTGTGAATCCATCTTGTCTTGGGCTTTTGTTTTCCTGTAGAAAAATTTTAAACCACAGATTCAATTTTATTACTCTTATTGGTCTGTTCAGGATTGCTGTTTTTTCCTGGTTCAGTCTTGGAAGGTTGTATGTCTCCAGGAATTTATTAATTTCCTCTAGATTTTCTAGTTTGTGTGCACAGAAAAGTTCATAGTAGTCTGTGATGATCCTTTTTTCTTTCTGTGCAATTGTAATGTCATCTTTATTATTTCTGGTTCTGTTTATTTACACTTTCTCTCTTTTTAATGTGGTTAATCTAGCTAGTGGTCTATCAATTTTGTTTATCTTTTCAAAGAACCAACTTCATTTCACTGATCCTTTGTATAATTTTTTTTGGTCTCAATGTCATTGAGTTCTGTTCCAATCTTTGTTATTTCTTTTCTTCTGCTAGCTTTGGATTTCTTCTTATTTTTATAGTTTCTTGATGTGTGATGTTAGGTTGCTAATTTGAGATCTTTCTTTTTGATGAAGGCATGAAATGCTATAAACCTCCCTCTTAATACAGTTTTTTCTCTGTTCCAGAGGTTTTTGTATGTTGTGTCTCTATTTTCATTTGTTTCAAAAATATTTTTGATTTCTGTCTTAATTTCATTGTGTACTGAAAAGTCTTTCAGGAGCAAGTTGTTTAGTTCCCATGTACTTGTGTGGTTTTGAGAATTCCTTTTGGTAAGGGTATCTGATTTTAATCCATTGTGATATGAGAAGATACTTGATATGCTTTCATTATTTTGAATTTATTGAGACTTGCTTTACAGTTAAGGATATGGTCAATTTTACAGAATGGAATGTTTTATATGCAGATGAGAAAAATATTCTTCAGTTGCTGGGTGGTATGTTCTGTAGATGTTTATTAGGTCCATTTGGTCAAGAGTCCAGTATAATTCCAGAGTTTCTTTGTTAGTTTTCTGCCTTGATGATCTATCTAGTACTGTCAGTGGAATGTTGAAATCCTTCCCTACTTTTATATGGCTGTCTGTATCTTTTCTTAGGTCTAGCAGAATTTGTTTTATAAGTCTGGGTGCTCCAGTGTTGGGTGTGTATATATTTAGGATAGTTAAGTCTTCTTTTCTAATTAAAGTATGTTTTATCTAAGAATAGCAATTCCCTTCTGTTTTTTGTTTTTCATTTGAGTGATAAAACATTTTTCATCTCTTTACTTTGATACTGTGGGTGTCTTTATATATTAAGTGATTGTCTTGTAGGCAGCAGATGGTTGGGTCTAATTTTTTAAATCCAATTTGCCAATGTGTATCTTTTAAGTGGGATATTTAGGCTGTTTTCATCCAAGACTAATATTGACACGTGAGGTTTGTTTCTCAGTGTTGTTAGCTAGTTTCTTTGTAGTCTTAATTGTATAACTGTTTTATAGGATCTGTGAACTTTGCACTTATGTGTGCTTTTATGGTAGTGAGTATTGTTTTGTCTTTTTGTTTCTGTTTAGAACTACTTTGAGCATTTATTGTAGGCCAGGTCTAGTGGTGATGAATTCCCTTTGCATCTACTTGTTTGCGAAAGACTTTATTTCTCTTTTGTTTATGAAGCTTAGTTTGTTAGGATATAAAATTCTTGATTGGCATTTTTTTCTTTAAGAAGGCTGAAGATAGGCCCTCAATGTCTTCTGATGTGTAAAGCTTCTCCTGAGAAGTCTGCTGTTAGTCTGATGGGATTTTCTTTATAGGTGATTTGACCTTTTTTTTTTTTTTTTTTTGAGACGGAGTCTCGCTCTGTCGCCCAGGCTGGAGTGCAGTGGCACAATCTCGGCTCACTGCAAGCTCCGCCTCCTGGGTTCACGCCATTCTCCTGCCTCAGCCTCTCCGAGTAGCTGGGACTACAGGCGCCTGCCACCACGCCCGGCTAATTTTTTTGTATTTTTAGTAGAGACGGGGTTTCACCGTGGTCTCGATCTCCTGACCTCGTGATCCGCCCGCCTCAGCCTCCCAAAGTGCTGGGATTACAAACGTGAGCCACCGCGCCCGGCCGATTTGACCTTTTTATCTAGCTGACTTTAAGATTTTTTCTTTAGCATTGATCTTGATGGTCTGATGTCTGTATGCCTTGGTGATATTCATATTATATAGTACCTTGCAGGTGTTTTCTGAAATTCTTGTAACTGAATGTCTACCTCTCTAGCAAGATCAGATAAATTTTCCTGAATTATTGCCTCAAATATCTTTTCCAAATTGCTTACTTTTTCTTATTCTCCTGTCTTAGAAATGCCTGTAAGTCACAGGTTTGGTCACTTTTACATAATTCCATATTCTTTGAAGGCTTTGTTCATTTTTTTTTAAAAGTATGTTTATTTATTTTTATCTGACTGAGTTAATTCAAAGGACTGGTCTTCAAGGTCTGAAATTCTTCTCCTTGAGCTAGTCTATTGTTAAAGCTTTCAACTGTATTTTGAAATTACTTTGGCAAATTTTTTATTTCCAGAAGTTTTCTTTGTTTTTAAATATAGCCAGTCGGGTGTGGTGGCTAATGCCTATGATGCCAGCACTTTGGGAAGCCAAGGAGGCGGATCACTTGAGTTTAGGAGTTTGAGATCAGACTGGCCAACATGGTAAAACTCTGTCTCTACTAAAAATACAAAAGCTAGCCAGGCGTGGTGGCCAGCACCTGTAATTCTAGCTACTGGGGAGGCTGAGGCAGGAGAATTACTTGAATCCAGGAGGTGGAGGTTGCAGTGAGCCGAGATCATGCCACTGCAGTCCATCCTGGGTGACAGAGCAAGACCCTGTCTCAAATATATGTATATAACATATACGAGACATATATGTTGAATTTTTTTTTCCGATTTCTTTATGTTTGTTTTCAACTTTCTCTTGGATCTCATTGATCCTTGAACTTTCTCTTGGATCTCATTGATTTCACTGAACTCTTCCTTACAGTCCATATGTTGAGTTCTCTATCTGTCATTTCGGAATTTTCTTGTTGGTAAGGATCCATTGCTAGAAAGCTAGTTTGATCCTTTGTGTCAGAACTGTCTTTTTGTACTGCTAGAGTTCTTGAGGTGATTCCTTCTCAACTAAAGAAACTGCCGCTTCTAACTTTTGAATTTGCTATTGTTTGGCTAAGACTTTTTAAAAATTTATTTTCCCTAGAAGGTATGACTGTGTTGTATATTGTGTATGACCATTTGGTTTCATTTCTGGGTGCTTTCAGGGGACCAAGTCTCTGTATAGGTTCCTTGGTTATGGAAAGCTTTTATGCAGTGGTTTTTTCAAATGCTGCTTGTTGGAGTGACGTATTGGATCTATCACACACTAGATTGATGCATATTGACACACTATCTTCTGCATGGCTGGGAGTGTGGAGATCTTAGGAAGCTTGTCTCCTACGCTAGCACTGTGCCCTTCTGGCAGGCTTTTTATTTGGTGGTGCAGTTTGGTCTCTATGCCAGTAGGTGGCACTAAAGAGTAAAAGCTGGCTAGCCCTTAAGTAGCCTGGTGATGAGTGGAGGCACCTGCCCTTATGCGGAGTGGAGTTGGGGTGAGGGGGTGGTAGGGGAGTTGTGTTGGGATATGTTGAGGTCTCGGGGCTAAGGGCAGGAGTAGGGAGCCGCACCAGCTCCTTGTCCCGGACAGGCAAGAACACAATCTGTTTCCCTATCATGCTCCTGTCACAGGGCTCAAGACGTTCCGTTTTTTTTTTTTTTTGAGACGGAGTTTCGCTCTTTTACCCAGGCTGGAGTGAGGTGGCACGATCTCGGCTCACTGCAGGCTCCGCCCCCCGGGGTTCACGCCATTCTCCTGCCTCAGCCTCCCGCGTAGCTGGGACTATAGGCGCCTGCCACCTCGCCCGGCTAATTTTTTGTATTTTTAGTAGGGATGGGGTTTCACAGTGTTAGCCAGGATGGTCTCGATCTCCTGACCTCGTGATCCGCCCGCCTCGGCCTCCCAAAGTGCTGGGATTACAGGCGTGAGCCACGGTGCCCGGCCAAGACCTTCCGTTTGTATAGACGTTGTCCTTTAGCTTCTGGCTGCATTGTGAGTGAGGTCTGCGGGAATGCTCTTCTGGTGGCTACCACTGAAATGGGTTTGGGACAGAGCCTCTTCCCCCAGTCTAGGGCAGACAGCGCTGCAGCTTGTCTGCCATCTATTTCCGGGATGCTGCCACTCTGTATAGGAAGAGAGAGATAGTTTCCGCCCTTCATGCAAGCCTGGGTATCATGGGCTCACTTTTAACAGGGGCACAGTTGCTGCAAAGAGCCCTGGAAAGGCTGTCTCTAAGTGCACTCACGCCAGCCCCCATCAGGGAAAGCCTCTGCTGTGTCTGCAATGGTGGACAGGGGGAGTGAAGATGACGCCCTCTCCACCTTTGTCCCTGGTCCCTGGTGCTGCTCCCTTTAGCAACTGGCATCACCCCAGTGTGTTTTGTTTTGTTTTTTACCAAAGGGGGCTTGTACTTTCCCTTCCCCTCTCCTCCTTGGTTTATCGTGTTATAATATATAGAGAACTGGCTATCCGTGCAGCAAGACAGCACAGTGTGACTCCCATTAAATAAAAACAATGCTCGCTGCTTACAGTGGTAGGGGATTCTCCCCACTTCTATACTTTAAGCCCAGGCTCTGGGTCTTTTCTGACAAAGAGACCCATAGATGTCCCAAAGGCGATTAGAACAAAGTAAGAGGAGGCCTCTTAAAAAGATTTTTAAAAAATCAAGAGGTTAGAATTTTCTGGGTTAGAATCCCCCAAAGATCCTGTATATGAAGCCCTTGCCTCTGTGTTAGGTAAACACACACACACAAAATTAATGATTCTATTCTTATTTAACTATTATGTACTATTGAAGAGTAACCATTTAATTACTTCTACTATTATTAGTTTTATCCTCTGCTGTTACCTATACAAAAAAGTATAAATGATCCAGTGGAAGAACCTCACAACTCCTTGTTTAGCCACTGAAGGCAAATCTGCTTCCTCGAAGAATACATGTCCATTTTCAACTTGTTTTCTTTTCTTTTTGAACTTGTTTATTTTTATTCCAAAGAGAAACTGAAGAGCCTTTCAACAGTTGCTGGCCCATCGAGGAGTTTAAACTTGCCAGTCTCTCATGTGCATCAGAACCAAAATGCAATTACTCTTTGCTGTGTGTATGTGTGTGTGTGTGTGGGTGGGTGGGTGTGGCATCCTAGGTACCAGACAAATTCAGTGACTTGCTCAAGGTCACACCCACCAGCGGTGGGTGATGGCGCTGGGATATAAAATCAAGACATGTTTAACTCCAGATCTCACATTCTTCTTATTGGCACTTCACTGCCATGAAGCCTCTAATCCACTATGAAAACCACACATAATAGAAGGAATGGAGACTCCAGGAGGTACCACCCACTTCTCTGCACCACCTGGGGCCAGGGAATCTTATCTCTTCCCCAAGTCACTTGGATGAGTTTTCGTGGCCAGACTACTGACTCCAGAGGTTAGGAGTTCTTTTTCCCACTGGTAGAAAAATGAGCAGCAAACAACATGGGTGCTATCTGCCAACGGAGACTTCCTCCCAAGCTCTCCATTTGCTGAATCTTGGCTAAAGCATGCAATTAAGAGTCAGGTTCAAGGAAGTGGGATGCATGGTAATGACTCATACCTGAACACAAACAGCACTCCACCCTCCCTCCCATCGGGTCCATTTTAGGTGAGGAAGCGCATCAGCTCTCAGGTTACGATCTGGCTGTAATACTACAGTGATGCCAGGGAAAGTCAGAAAATTCCCAGCTAGCATGTCAGGCAGCCCATGATAGGCAGTGTGACTTGCCCAAGCTCGTAAAGGGAAAAGGCGAGGTAATGTCTTTACTTCCCTCTTATCTTGTCTCCCTCTTTTATTCCCTACAACCCATCCTTTTAGAAGCACTAAAGGGCAAAGTTCTGGTAGAGGGAAGTGGGTGGACTTACCCTTTCTGTTGATGTTTAGAATACCACCCACACTGGACCTCCCAACCACACCGGACCTCCTAACCACACCGGACCTCCCAACCCTGATGCTTTTTCTTCACTATATGTGGCTTCCAGAGAGAGAAAATGGAGGTGACAGGTTCCTTTTCCACCTCTCTCTCCTTTCTGTTTCTCTTTGCTTGCATATTCTTGAGCTCTATGATTAATCTCCAGCCTGTGAAATAACTGAGCTTTAGCCAGAGGCTCCTCTTGCAGGTTGAGAGGGTTTGGCTTCAGGTGGTACTGTTGTATCCATCATCTTCATCTGTTTCATAAGGACCCTTTTAAGTCTTGCATGATTCTATTCAAAAACACCTCTTGGCATTTAGAGATCATTTCACATTGAGAAAGGCCACTTCTCTCTGGTCTTGGGAGGCCAGGAAGACTGGCCTGGGGGAGATTTGGGAGCTAGGGGTATTAATGGTATTTGTGTGCACTTTGGGATTCACTCTCTTTATGCCTTGTGAATGTTTACAGTTTTTCTTTCCTTTTTTTGTTCCCACGAGTCTTGCAGGGTATAGGAGGAGTGGGTAGTAATGGTGCAGAAATGGGCATCACGTGCGATGGGCCTTGAGCATTGTGCCTTTCTTTAGCAGGGATGTGACAGGCAATGGCATCAGGTCCCATTTTCCTGCCTTGTGCAGAACCTGTGCCGCTGCCCTGCCACGCCAGGCAAAGGACTCGAAGGCCCTATTTCCTGGGTTCACGTGAGTCAGGAAAACCTTCCTTTGTCAGCCACTGGATAATTACAATAAAAGGAGTCCTGCCCCCTTCACTGCTGTCAAACAACAGGTTCCTCCCTGCCCTCACAGTCTGCCGGGACACTCCACTGAGAGCCCTGCATTGCCAGTGGCAGGTCTCTGCTATCCTGCTCTCCCAACCCTCCCATTCGGGATGTCTTTATGAGTCCCGAATCACCATTCCTCTTTACATCCAAACTCCTCGTCAGGAACCAGCCATCTTAGTCCAGATTGTCTGAATGCAACAAAACAATATAGGGAAACCATCCGTTTTGCTGTGGCTTAGAATCGTGGGAACAGCCACAGAATATTTCTCTGGCACTGCCCCCTGCTGCTCTGTAGGGCTCCAGCACCCCCATTCCCCCAGCCCAGGTTTCTCTCAAATAGTCCCAAGAGTCCCTTGACGGTGACTCTTTCATGAATTACTCATTATTTTCCTCTTTTGCTGCTCGTCTGGGTGAGGGCTCCAAGCTGCTGCCAATCTTCAAACTGACAGGTAGGCCATGGAAGATGCCAGAAGGTCCTGTGGCCGAAGATTAGCTACAGACGCCTAGCTAAGATCCAGGGAGGTGCTTTAAATGCCAAAGGCATTTAAAGCATCACTATCAAGCCCACTTGCTGCTGCTGTTCACACTGCCTTGAGTCACCAGGGAGATGTCACATATTTTCTGTATGTGTGTCAGTAAGACTCAGGAGTGGCTATTTCTAGTCATTTACATTTTGGTGACTGTATTTATAACTCAAATTTTCAGTTTTGTTTTCATAGGTTGGACCTTGGAAGAACCAAGGAGAGGAGAAGCCTCAAGCCCTCTGTAGTGAAGAGCCAGGAGAAGGGATGTGTAGGGGCTCAGAGTCTTTCCAGTCTCCACTGGGGAGGGAAGAAATGGGGAATGAGATAATTGGGTCCAAATCACAGTCCCCACAAAAACTCACTGCAGGTTATCAAATTTGAACCCAAAGACTGAGACCTGCCCATATAGGGACAGAGAATGTTGAGGTCACTTAGTCTAACCTTCCACACAAAGCCCTGATCGGGTCTGTAGTAATCCAGATGGATATTTCTCTAGCTGCTGTTTGCACATTTCCAACCTGAGTGAGAAGGGTCTGGGATGGAATTCCACATTCCTGCTGTGGCAACCCCACACTTGCATGCCAAGTTCTCCTTGGTTTACGTAAAATAGGAAGCATTGTTTCCAACCGCACACTTTGGGGCCCCCCAGGAACATATTTTGGGAAAGTCCATGACCATCTCTGGGAGTTGAAACTTTCTGGTAGTTACCATTGCCAGGCTTCCAGCCTTATCAGCTGCTCAGTGCATGGAGGTTGGCATGCCATTGAAGTGACAGAGGGGAATAAAAAGAGAAATGAGGTTACGAGGATAAAAGACACAAAATACGCACCTGCCAAGAGGTTGGATGGAGGCAGCAACAGTCAGGGTGGTTTCAAACGTAGTGTTCAATCTTCTAAAAGACATTTGAGTTTCAACCGAAGGGAGAATATGGACATTTGATTCATTTACCCCTTCACCCAACACATATTTACTGAATGCCTACTGTGTGCTGGGTGTGGTTCTCCATGGTGGAGATTCAGAGAGAGAGGTAAGACAGTGTTTCTCCCCAAAGGACCTCACTGTCTAGTGAGGGTAAAACCGTGAAGCTGATCAATGTTACAGGATGTGGCCAGTGCAATGAGAGAGGGGTGCCAAGTGTTGGGGCAGAGGTCACACACAGAGGAAGGAGGCAGGAGCCATGATAGGCTTCAGAAAGAGGCCTTGTAGCAGCTCGCCTAGGGGTATGGGTAGGTGAGGGTTCCAGGCAGAGTGGAACCATGAGAAAAAGCACAGAGATGCAGCAGTGATCTATGAGCCATGGGGAGCTGTCATAATGGAAAGATCAAGATAAGGGTGCGGGGGTAGCCAGGCCCATGGCCACTCAAATACCACGTTGAGGAACTTGGAGTTTATCCCGCAGGCCATGAGGCAGCACTGAAGTTTTGTGAGGAAGTGTGAGGCCAAAGAGGGGAGTCCCATGAAAACTTGGTCTAGGACCACAGACCAGAGCCACATCGTGACTGTATAAAGAGCTTCCAGTCCTGTCAGGGAGGAAAGCAAGAGTTCATACATATGATTGGGTGAAAGACACTTCTTCGCCCAGCTAGAAAAAAGCTTCACAGAGATGCAAACCTAGTTATTTTGAACTTTGACTCAGTGGCTTCAAGCCCTTCTTTCCTCCCTTTCTCTCTTCTCCTTACCCCTCCTTCTCTCCCTTCCTTTCATATTGATTAACTGCTCATTCATCAATGTGAGCAAAAACTCATCAGTAATTCTTTCCACCAAGGGAATCCTTGACCTTTTAGAGGTTTCTCTATGCCATTCTTACTTAGGCAAGGCCAAACAGACTGGGCTCCTTCGTAAGAACAGAAGAGAATGGGATGAAGAGTGAAAATATGCCTGAGGGTGGGAGCTACTCTCCTCTTTATAGAGTTTGGTTATGAGGGGCTGTGGTGTGGGAAAAATGTGGGACATTTCTGTGGTGTAGACCATCAATCAAGTAGGTAAACAGGAGGTAGATGTGTCGAATCTTGACTCTTCTCCCAACACAGTGTCCACTGCCATTAATTGACAGAGTGGTCTTCCAAAGAAAACATCAATTTGGTTAACAATAGCAGAGAGGCCCCCATGCTGGAACAGTAAGGTTGCTTCTCAACATCAGCCTTTCATTTTGCCTCGCTTTGGCCTCCAAATTGCAGCTTTATTCTTTTCTGTTTTGTCAGGTGCATGCATCGGGTGGAGGTGTGTCAGAGGTATTTGCCTGCCACGGGAGATCTTAGAAAGCAGAGTCCCATATGTCATAATGTCAGTTGAAAAGAGCCTTAGAGATGAGCTTTGCAGTCACTCCACAATTTTTTTTTTTTTTTTTTTTTTTTTTTTAGAAAATACTTGTTTGCTAAGCTGTGTGTTAACTTCTGACCCTGGCCCTCAGGCAAACAAAGAATAGGGTACAGTGTTCTGTGTGTCCAGCCCCAGGTTTGCCCAGTTTGGGACTATTGAGGACACTGACAGAGAATATAGCTTTGAATATAAAAAACAACAGTTATTCTTCTGAGAAAGAAAATCCACATTTATTGAGTGTCTATAGGTGCCAGCAAGTATGAAGCACTTGGCATATATTAGCTTGCTTTATACTCATAACCATCCTGTGAGGTAAGGATGATAATTCTTATTTTATGGAAGAGAAAATACATGCCAAACAAGAGAATTTTCCCAAGTCACAAAGCCAGTAAGTGCCAAAATCATGATTCAAACTCAAAACAGCTCTCTCCAAAGTCAACGTCCCTGAGGCACAAGAGAAATACATCAGGATCCTAGAAAGAAGAAAAATGCCAAGGAGAGAAGGGCAATTGAGAAGTCTCACAAACTTCCGAATATGAATATGAGTAGAAGGAAAAAAGGAAGGACCGTCACAAAATAGAATAAGCACAAAAAATCTTATTTTCCTATACCCAACCTCCTCCCTTTTTTTTTATGAGGACTCATAAAATTCAATAGTTATCTGGCTCAGCAGTATTTCTCTTCTAAACGATGTGTTTAAAAATATGCATGTTAAATTTCACGAGACCTCTTCACCATTGGGCTGAGCCTGTTGCATTTCTCAGAGATTCCACAAAATTTTCTGAGCATTTCAGCTGTCTACAGTGATGAGGGAATTTTGTGCACTCCACATTGCTTTCCAGTACTAGTGCCATAGACATTCAGCACTCACTACAGCAAATCTCTGGGAGCTCGGAGATACTTTTCTGAAGCTTAGTCTTGATCACAGCCTTTCACTCACATCACTGACTTTTGAATTTAAAAATCCCAGCCACTTCTATCATTTTTTTGATTCTTATGGTAGGTTTGGGATGGGAGATGGAATAAGAACGCCAGAAAATTATTTACTTGGCTTTTTCTCAAAACTTACTAAGATTTTCCACCAGCCAGGAGAGCAATCTCTTCTTCTTTTGCTTAGCTTTGGAAATAGACCAGCAAAAAATACACTGGCTGGCTCAGGGATAATTGGTGGGAATATGGTGGAGTGGTGTGTGTGCGTGTGTGTGCGTGCGCACGTGCATGTGTGTATACTGAGGTTGGGCTGAAGGCATTTTTCCTCAGGGAATGACCACTGAAAACCACCTCTCTTGCAAGGTTAGCTTCTTATAAGAGAATTAAAAACTAAGAAATCAAGTACTCGCCTTAACTATTATAATGAGAAACGGGAAATGATTCTGACCAATAATATCAAAAATCACAATATTAGTCCAATTTCTTAAAGTTTACTTCTCAACTTAGGTTCTGTTAGCTATTCAACAGACACTCCTGCAGTGCAAGAGCAGTTCAAAAATTATTTAACTGAGGCACACTATATTGATGTTCTACTGTTTTTCTCCTTGTCTAATGATTGCTTCCAACTAGATCTGAAAATTTGGGGTGATATACAGGGCAAGAACTATAATTCCTGTATCCGCCCGGGCTCTGCTTACCCACCCACAAGTTGCCTTAAAAAACTCCACATTTTTGCCAACTCTTCAAATCACTTTTCTCCCAAGCTTGTATTAGAGAATAGGTTACCTGTTCCCCTGAAATCTTATTCATCTCCCACTTGATTATGGGCAACTTAATTTATTTTAGTTGCCCCAGTGGAGCCTGGCCAATAGTAGGCAGTCAATGAATATGGACAGAAGAAAGGAAGGGTGAATGGGAAGGAAAGGAGGAATGGCAGGAGGGAGGGAAGGGAAAACCTGTGGCCCCAAATCATTGTGAAATTCACACTGAAGAATGAAATTCACTCTAAAGGATGGAGCAAACTCCGTAAGAATCACTTGTGAAGGAAACGAAAATGATGAGAGAGTTGGAAAAATTAGATCTTAACCCCGAGATTCAACAGAGAGAAGCTAGTGCTGAGTCTCTGAGTGGGATTCAAGTGCAGTGTTAAGAGGAATGGCCCGAAGGGCAGTTTAACTGAATGGAACCTTGGCAAAGGCAAGGTGCCACAGCAACCCCCAAATCTTGGGAGAGGGTCTTTGGGGGCTTTGGACTTTGATCACACTCAAACTCCAAGTGAACGTGACTCTTCTACAGTCACTACTCATTTTTCCTGTTCATCTCCCACTTGATTATGGGCAACTTAATTTATCTTAGTGCCCCATTGGACACTGGCAAATAGTAGGCAGTCAATGAATATGGACAGAAGAAAGGAAGGGAGGATGGGAAGGAAAGGAGAGAGGGAAGGGATAGAGGGAAAGAGGAGCTTAGCATGTTGAAAGCATGTGGACAGAAACAAATGAAACAAAAATCAAATGAACAGCAGGACCTGGCTCAAGAGACAGCCTAAATGCCAGAAAATTGTGTGGAATCTCTGAAGAATGCAATGGGCTCAGCTAAATGGTGAAGAGGTCTCCTATGTCCCTTGTGGCCAAGACAAACCAGGCGAACCTGAGCCTGAACACACAGAACAGATATTTTTCTCCTCTTTTTCTCTCATCTTCAAAGTTTCTAACATCCTGTTGTATGAAGGCACCTAGACTTAGTGAGTTTCCTTTCGTGACTTGGAAGTTGTGGGAAGGGAGAATCAGTCAGGAAATGAGGTGTCGGTAGGTTCTTTAGCAAACTCAGCCAGTGGATGGCTAAAAAAGGACTTGGTTACTTTGGGTCCATTTTGTCTATCCATGGGATATGACCATGAGCGTGGGGAAGAGCTCTCTATCTAAGCATGTGGACTGAAAATAGTAGAACCTTGGGGGATCCTGAAGGAAGAGGGGAAACCGGGAAAACAGAGGAAGTTAACTTAGGAGGGGTAAGGGAAGAAGAGTGCAAGATTGACGTTGCAGAAGCCGGAGGCCAGGGCTAAGAACAGGGTAAGGGACTTTTGAGAAAGGAGTAGCAGAGCATTCACATTAGGTAAGTTCTGAAAGGTGTCCACTGAGCCTGGGTTTGTTATGTAGAAGGTGACCTACTGTAAACTTTGCCAGAGCATTTTCAGTGGTGAAGAAGTGAGATCCTTGGCTCCCAATGAAGGGAGCAAGCCCAGTTAGGTTTCTTTAACAAGCTTGGCCAGGAAGATGGAGCAGTTGCTAGAGATGATGGAAGGTCAAGGGAGACCTTTGCTTCCTCCAGAACTGTGGCAGGCTCTGGGGCATGTTCATAAGCTGCACAAAGAGAGCCTGACGAGAGAGGGTGAGAACGCAGAAGGGAAAGAAAACACTGGGCAGGAAACATGGTCTTGGGCCAAGAAGAGGGGAGAGGGAGACATTTGCAGAGCATCGGTAGTGGGATTGCCTTGAACTTGAGTTAGAATGTAAACAAAGTTCACCAAAGGAGATGGGGAGGAGACAGACACAGAATTAGATCCATTCAGAGGCTTAGGGAACCTTGCATGGCCCTTTTGAGGACTTCGTTTTCCTCAATGAGGTGGAAGGCAAGGCCAACTTCCTGAGGCAGTAAGTGGGGATGGGATGGGGATTTGGTAAGAATGATAACTGTTTGGAATAGCTGTGGTGGGATATGGGTGAGGGTTATTATGGGATGCTGTGATCCCGGGAGAGGCTGGAGGCCCTGTGTATGACTTTCTCAAGCAGTGTTCAGCAGCACAGGTGTAGGAGCATTGGGGAGGGAGATTTGGATCTGTTCAAGATGGGTAATAGAGCTGGTGGGCCTGAAATAGAAGGGGCCAGGTAATTGAGGATCTCACCAAGAATGGAAAAGGGTCTCACTCTGGATCCTTCTGAAATAAAAAGGGAAGCCACAAAAAGGGAGATTGGCTGGGAAGTATGGAGGGAAGTATAGGATCAATGAGCCTGAAGAGCTGTTGTAAGGTGAGGAATGAAATAAGAGTTGGGAGGTTAATGAGAGGTAGCCAGGTCTTGGAATCTGACATTTCCAAGACAGTGCTGTGATAGGGAGTGGCAAGGTCTACACGGGGAGTATGGCTGTTGGAGGAATAGAGTTGTGACTTTTCCGGCAGACCTCTATTGGGCTTGCTTATTGTTCAATTCAGTACTGTAACTACGGTTCTCTAAATCTTGATGGAGTAATCGACATCCCCAAGAACTTACGATAATGAAGGTTAGGGCACCCAAAACACTTTTTCTTCCCTAGCATTTAGGGATTCTGAGTATGAGTCTGTTTGTCTTTCTCTCTTCATTTCCTTTTATGATACTGAATAATTACAAGAAGATAGTTACAGGAAGTTATAGACCTTGAATATATGCAAATACTTCCCTCTACCTTCATTATTAGATTCTTGCCCAACTAGGCAGGTCCAAGATTTTGTTTCTGGCTATGCTAATTTTGGACAATAAAAAGAATATCCTATAAGTGAAAGCACAATCTTTCACACAGGTACTGGAAGTGGCCTCTTTATCTGCCATGGAGACATATTGTTCGGTCCTCAGTTTGGGCACCCGTGTTGTCTTGGGAGATCATACATATCTGCATTCTCAGACTCTGCACCTCTTTTGGAGAATCTGCTATTTTCTATAAGCAGTCATTGCGGAGGGATTTTGGATCAACTTCTCTTTTTGGCCTTTTGCTCCTTACCTGTAGCTCACAATTTGGAAAGACAATGGAATTAAAATGAGTTATGAATTTGAGTCAAGATGAATCCATACATCCAGATGGTCTGGAGCCTCTGTGATTCTTCCATGAATGACTCCCTCTTCCTAGTATGGCCGAATATTCTCCCAACTGGGAGTTGAATTTGGACAAGTCACTGTGGGCCTCAGCGTCTTCTGTGGACCTGAGAGTCTGGGAGTATAATCCTTCTAACCTTGCAAGCATGGGGATATCTGAGCACACCTGTACACTCTTATTCATTTTATATAAATGGAAACCATGGCAGTATTGGCTTCTTTGATCGACTCAGGAAACAAGTGGATGCAATACTTCATTTAGAAAAAAGATAAATATATCTTCCCAGGTGTACTTAATTTGTGTATATCCTGGAATCATAAAACATTGGAAACTAGAAAGGAAAGAGTCTCACTACTGTAGCCTACTTAATTGATCTGCCCTGTAGTTCATTTGTTTGTACAATTGCATTTCTAGTGTTAAGTGCATGGAGAGCCTGGCTGCTGGTTTCCTGATGCCTTCAGCAGGCATAAATCACCTACAGATGCAGTGGCAACATGATCCTCGTTTTTCCTCCGAAAAAGTTCTCCTCATTTTCTCAACATTTTGAATTCCAAGACAAAGTGGTTAATAAAACCAGTAGTTCTGTTTCAGTTTTGTTCTGGTTCTGTCTCTGGGGTTGTCTTGATGCCTGGTTTTCTTTGGTTCCAATGAAGAATGTGTCATTTTTAAAACCCTTTTAGCTTCTTACACTTTTCGGCTTCTTTTATAATATTCCCTGATCAGGGGTGAGCCCTTCATCACCAGAATAAATTTTGCTTACCTTGGATCACCATCAGGCAAAATTGGTTTTAATGGGTTATCTCAACCAATGGTATCCAGAAGATGCCAGGACTGGAAAGGACCAGCCATCGTTTGAGCATCATCTGGGAGCTCATTAGAAATCCGTAATCCTAGGCTCCCCAGCCTGGGGCTAAGAATCTGCATTTTACCAAGATCCCCAGGGGACTCATAAGCACATTAAAGTTTGAAAAGCATCAGTTAGATGATGAATATGTAACAGCTCCATCTTAGCAGGTTTCCGAAGAAACCCATTGGCTCGGGTACACAGTTTTATCCTTCACCCTATTTGATTTATGATAGCCAGGGTTGAACTACCTCAGAGATTGTTTGGTTGGGTTCTTTTCATTCTTTCAGAGAGGGAGAGAAAAGGAGATCACTGAGTCTACAGATAAAGGGAAACCCTGTTGGAGGTCACGGGACTATAGGAATATGTCTCATCTGCTTGGTGTGGAGTCGGTCATCCTGCTGCCCACTTCTTGTGAATGCATGTGGCCCAGTTTTCTGAGAAAAGAAAAATGTGTAGATAGAAAACATGTGAGGGAGATCTAGTTTTCATTCTAAGACTTACAGATGCAAAATGCAACCCCATAATGGTAATTACCAATGGATTTTCAAGTACTAAGGAAGAAACAAAAACCTGTTTTGATAACTCCTATGATATATTAGCAAGTTCATTTTGGACAGCGATGGGAGGAAGCCATTAAGAGAAATAACACTAGTGTGTTTTATGGCATTCTAGCTGCAGGCAGTGCCTCATCTGTCTGTGGTCTCCTACTGAGAGCCCACACAGGTGATGGCCCAGGATGGAAATAGAACAGGCTTTCACCGAGAAGCCCTTCTCTTCTGCATTGCATTATAGTGTGGTGAAATGCATTAATTGCAACTGCTTCTGTTTGGAAAATGGGGGAAATAAGTGATCTATCTTTTTTTATTAGTATTATAATTTAAGTTTTAGGGTACATGTGCACAATGTGCAGGTTTATTACATATGTATCCATGTGCCATTTAAATGAAACACACATCACTTTGATGGCCATTAACTTAGTCCTTGGAAGTGACTATGTGTTTGGGGGCAGGTGAGAGCATACAAAAAGCTTGAATGAAATATTTTGAATAATGTATCATTTGTCTTCTTGTAAAAATATCTATTTTTATCCCATTGGTGTCCATCACACTCCCTCTCACTCTAGCTAGATACATTTAATCACTTGTGAAAATGCCTGGATTCTTGATCTCCCAGAGAGAAACTGTAAAAATGCTTGTCTTGGCAGTAGTGGAGTACTGATAACAGGTTTAAATCAACCAGGGATTTCTTTTGACTCTATTGTCAAATTGCTTAGAAAGAGAAAGGCAAAAGACTCAGGAATCTCCTGTAATCCGAACTATAATCTTTGGAGCTTGTCTCACCTCAATTTCCTATGCAGTTTTGAGAAATAGCACAGTCCTTGATTAGTTTTAAAATACATGTTCAACATAAAATGTGACTAGTATTAAAGGGGAGAAAAACAACAAAAAATCACCTGCAGTCACCTCCATCCAAAAATAACAATATATTGGGTTATATATAGCGTCTGTCTCTCAAAAGATCACATAAACACATACAGTATTTGTAGATATTTTTTCCATACTATTACCGTACTATGTGATAATTACAATACTGTGTAATGTTACTGCACTATGTGTAGACTGTTCTCTTGCTTGCTTTTGCATTTAGTGATGTATTACATGTTGTCACATTAATAAATGCCCTTTTCTATATGATGTTTTTTAAAAGACGGGGTCTCACTGTATCCCCCAGGGTGGAGTGCAGTGATGTAATCTTGAACTCCTGGGCTCAAGGGATCCTGCCTCAATCCCCGCGAGTAGCTGGGAATATAGGCGCATGCCACCACACCTGTCTAATTAAATTTTTTTTTTTGGTAGAGACAGGGTCTTGCTATATTGCTCAGGCAGATCTCTAGATGATTTTTAACTAGATTTTAAACTACCTTATGTCGTTTGGATCTGCTAAAAAAATGAGAATAACTGTAGGCATGGATCTAATTAAAATAGGGAACAAGAATAAAAAAATCCCCTAGTTCCAGGAACACTGAAGTTCACTAAATACATTTCATTTCCATTGGGAAATCATATGACTGAATGGCAATTGCGTTTCTTGTTTAGTATCTTGTGAATGCAGGTGTAAACCCTACTCTTAGTGTGGTCTTTGTGTGGTCTCTTACTATCACCTCCTGCTACTTCCATCCGTCTCATTTGAAAATGCTTTTGGGCTATGAACATTTTCTTGTTCTAAGACTCTCTACCTCCTGCTCTCTGTCTGCCTCTAGAAGTACCTAAAGAATAGAGGGGTATTTTAGAGAGACCCCTAGTACCTAAAGAATACTAGAGGTCTGTCTACCTCCTGCTCTCTGTCTGCCTCTAGGAGTACCTAAAGAATACAAGTACAAAGACTAAACTATGTAAATTAGTATGGAGTAGGGAGAGGAACCAGCAAAGAGAAGGAGAATTAGTTCTTATCTCAGTTGGTAAAGATGACTTACTGTCTCTTATTCTCTGCATTCACTTTGGGTGGTTCTGAAAGCCTGGGACTGTATGACTGTAAGATATGCCAGAGAGCCTTGCAGAAGCACAGCTGCTGTCATGAATCTCTCCTGCTGAACACTTGAACTTGGCCACTAACTTCTCACTGGAGAAACATCAAAGCACATGGCCCCGCACATCATGGCCCCGCCCCATCCAGTCTGTATAGTCATTAGACGGCCTGAATGTCAGGTATTCAGGGGACAAAGCCTTAGAATGAAAAAGATAAATGGTTGTTTCAGTAATGTTCCCCTACATACTCTAAAAGAAAGTCAGCATTAGATACCGGATCAATCTTTTTTGTTTTCACCATTTAATAGGTCTGCGGGAAGACAGAAGGTTCATGTCAATGAAAGTCTTTATAATTAAATTGCATTGAACAGGAAAGTCATACAAAAGGACACATTGAGGTCCTATGCTCTGAATATAGTTAGTAATAGGACAGTAGAATGAAAGAAGAAAGGGAAGAAAAGGGAGAAGAGAGAAATATGAGAATATGTGGATTAGAAATGGTGCAAGGACAAGTACCTCAGAAGGCAAGGAAGGCATTAATATCCAAGGATGGAGTAGAATGTGATATTTTGGGGATGAAAAGAGTAATGCTGATTTCCAATCATTGTCTTTCCCAAATTAGGAAATGATCCTCATGTCGATTTAATGTTAGAAGAATGGACTAAAGAAAGAGGGCCCCTGACTAAGGTTGAGGGTAAGGGATTAGATTGAAGCAGCGGAAGCAACATGAGAATTGGATGAAAGGAGCAGGGAGAACCTTCACTACACTTAGCAACTTTCATTTTTTGGTAACTCAGGCCCTGGATCTTCCTGTCTTCCAGGTCAACAGTTCTCTCCTATAGTAACAAAATTGCCTGGCTGGAGCCTCCATTCTTGGACCCTGCAGAGGTTGCATCTTCCCAAATGCGTCCAAGGACTTCTTATGAGCCTTGAATTTCTCCACTTCTTTCATTTATCCATTTTCCTGATCCTACTGAATTCCCTTTTTCAGTTTCCTGGCATCTTGTAGCTCTTTGCTTTTGCTCTTGTCATCCCAGACTGAAAAAGCTACTTCTGTTTCTGTAGCTGAAGGTTTTGGGTTAACAGAAGGGCTTTTGTCACTGCATAGAATAGAAAACAAAATTCACAAATTATTTCAGGCTATGGGGACTTAGCTGGCACTCTCCCTAGGTATCCTCATTCCTGTTTTCCTTACTACTTGTCCACTTCATCCATTTCTTCTAAGATCCCTACTCCACCCACTACTCCCCAAACTGGTGGCATCTGCAGACAGCTCCAAGATTCTAGTTGCTCCATTAAGCAAAGCAGTTTAGCTCTCTTTGGCTTCCACAAGAAACCACACTGTTATGGGATCTTTGGGGCATCAATTTTCTGGCCAGAAACCTCTGTGGCCAGTGATGCCTTTGCCTGAGTTCTTGTCCTACATCCAGAAAGAATGAGGTATACAGATAAATGAAGAGTGACAAGTGAAGGGTGAACAAGATGAAGATGAGCCTTATAAAGTCTTAGAACAGCTCAGAGGAGGCCTAGAGTGGATACTTCCTCTCTATAGGCTGGTTGTCCTGTGGAGTGTTCAGCTCTCAGCAGAGCAGAGGCCCTGGAGAGGGTAGCTCCTCTCTGCTCACTGATCATCCTGATGTCTCTCCTGATCTCAGCAGAGAGGGTACCTCCTCTTTGCAGCTGGCCCTCCTCTGCAGTTTTCTTTCTGACTCAGGCCATCTTGTGCCCTACTCTGGCTGAGCCCTGGGTTTTTATGGACCTCAGAGGGGAAAAAGTACCTGCTGATTGATCCATGGGCAGCCATGGGTGGGTCCAGAAGAGGTACTATGAGACCCCACTCTGGTCAGTGGGACAGGCAGCCCAGCCCCCAACCTCCTGGCCTGAAAGTGGGGCCTTACTGGAGACCAACCCTTTTCCACCCAGGAATCAATCTGCCTCCTGCTGCTATTAATGGCCTCAGGGCTCGGCCGCAACCTCACTCCAGGATGGAAGCAGGTGCCAGGAGAGGAGCGAGGCCAGACAGTGGGAGCAGACACCCCAGAGCCAGCAAGGCCGTCGGTGGGGAGGGCCTTCCCACCCCCAAGGAGGCAGACTACAGCAATGCTCAGGTGTCATGCCTGGGAGGGCAGCTGCAGCTACACCCAGGGAGTTCCCACCCCATCAACTTGGATGGGGCAGAGCTCCCAATTGTCCCTGGCTCCTGCCTGCTCCATGGAGTGGGAGGCCCAGGTCTGCAGCTGCTGGTTGGGCCCTGAAGCTGCACCCCAGAGGGCAGATCCTGCCTGCTTCCGGTTCCCCACAAGAGCACAAGGAGGCTCGGACCCACAGCTGTAGTTTGGGTGGCTACCCATAGACCAGGAGGCCTGGGTCTGCAGCTGCAGCTTGGACTGCTGCAGTGGTGCCCAGGGAGCTCCATAGAGTGTGCAGGCCGAGTCGCGCCTCCCTGCTGCAGCCAGCATGGTAGTAGTGAAATGGGAAAAGTTCCCTTGTACCCCCTCGCAAGGCATGTGATGCAGGTTGACTTGATTCTTCAATGCCCTGCTGCTCAAACCTCTAGGGGAGCATACAGACAGGCAGGCTGTGGGGCTCTGATCCCACAGCAGTGTCTAGGGGTGAATATTTAAAGCTAAAGCCCCAGTGGGTGTGTGTTACAGGATGGTCTTTTAGTTTTGCCATCCATAGGCAGCTGTGTTAGCCAGCACAATTAGATCCCTGCCTTATGGCAAGGACAGAGGGCTTTCTCTATCCTGGGGTTCTTGCCTTGGTGTACTGGAAGAATCGGATCACATGTGGCCTTAGAGAATGAGTGTGAGGTTTTATTAAGTGGAAGTAGCTCTCAGCAGATGGGGGAGCCAGAAGGGAAATGATTTTTCCCTGGAGTTGGGCCAGCTGGTGGCCCGAGCTCTCCTCCAACTGCCCCAGCCAAACTCCACATTGTTCTGCTGGTTGGTGGCCTGCCGGCGTGCTGGTGCCTGTTGGTGTGCTCCTCTCAATGTCCCGATGCCCATGTGCGTGTCTTCGTTCACTGGTGGTGCTCTTCCTCTTGTCCAGCGACTGTGTGTCTATCTGCTAGGGTCTTGGAGCATGAGTGTCAGGTTTTATTGAGTGGAGGTAGCTAGGGTCTCAGGGGTTTTTATAGACACAGGATGGGGGCATGGTAGGCCAGGCTGGTCTTGGGAAATGCAACATTAGGGCGGGAAAACAAAAATTCCTGTCCACACTTAGGTCCATGGGCACAGGTCCGGGGATGGAACTCTAGCCAGGGACCATGCCCTCCTCTACCCAGCACTTCTCTTCCCCCACTTCGATATCATTTAAAGGGACCATGCTCTTCCATTTCCAGCAGTTCCCTTCTGGATCATTTCTACCCTCTGAAGAGGTACATCTAATTGCCATTAGAATATGGATGATGATTGGTCTTGGCTGCTTCCTGCAGACAGGAGGCATTTGTTTTTGGGGAGAACGGCAGTCAGATTCCTCCCAGAGGTCTATCTAAGGGTTCCTAGCAAAGGGAGCCAATGGATTCTAGGTGTGAGGGGAAAAAAAGTTTCATAAGGTTAAGTATGCATGGGTTAAACATGTGTATTATACAAGGAAATAATTTAGTGCCAAAGATTACAGAGATAACAACAACGTTGTGCCCCAGGCTGTTTCACCCTGGTGAAGGAAATTAAACCTTGTGTTAGAACAGATAAACTTTAGAAGAGAGATATCTGTTCTTTCCATATCTTTAGCAGTTAACAGGTGCCCCCTGGATTTCCGGGGTTTGTGGGCTTGCATGGTGGCCATTAAAGTCTCTATATAGCTATCAGAGTCATCTGAAAACATGTCAAGATCCCCCTTAATTTGCTTTAAGTCCTGTAGGGAGAAGAGGACCTGGACCTCACTGGGCCTAAATTCACTGGGCATCTGTTGTAGGGGCAAGAGTGAGACTGGGGCTTGTTTAGGGTGAGGATTTCTTGGAGTGGGCAAGTGAGAGGCTGAAGCTGGATAGGGAGGTTGGGGTGGACCCAGAGGAGCAGGGCTTGAGGGAGCTGGCTTCTCTGCTGGGAGTGCCTCTGGGACTCATATCTTTAATTCCCTGGGCTTGCCCCTTGCAGCCTTTCCTGAGATGGCAAGCAGGAGGGCTGGATCAATCCTATATTGTTGGCAAAGGCCTGGATTGCCTTGCAAGGTATAGACAGCCTGCACATATGGATCTCAGAACCATCTATCCTCACATCTATAGAAATGTTTCAATTCCTGGATGGTATTGTAATGAATGGTTCCTTCCTGAGGCCAAGCCAGTACTTCCTGTAAATCATAATTTGGGGTTTCTATGAGGGGGCAAGTGAGAGGCTGAGGCTGGATAGGGAGGTTGGGGTGGACCCGGAGGAGCAGGGCTTGAAGGAGCTGGCTCCTCTGCCGGGAGTGCCTCTGGGACTAGTATCTTTAATTCCCCAGGCTTGCCCCTTGCAGCCTTTCCTGAGATGGCAAACAGGAGGGCTAGATCAATCCTACATTTTTGGCAAAGGTCTGGATTGCCTTGCAAGGTATAGAAAGCCTGTACATATCGGCCTCAGAACCATCTATCCTCACATCTACAGAAGAGTTCTAATTGCTGAATGCTATTGTAATGAATGGTTCCTTCCTGAGCCCAAGCCAGTCCTTCCTGTAAATCATAATTTGGCCAAACCTTTGTGCAGAGGGCTATGAGGCCATTTTCCTCCAGATTCTGAGGATCAAAGCAGTCCCAATGGTTCAGGATACACTTTAGAGGGGTATAAGCTGCGGGTGGTGAAGAGAACTGGTTGCACATTCTGAAAGACAGAGAATAGAAGTGTCCCTCATTTCCCTTCCTTCTTTCAGTGAAAACTCAGGGTGTGATGGAGAGAGAACGCGAGCACCCTCCTTTCACTTTCCACCTCTTGTCCCTGAGCCCCGGCGACCTTGGCAGGTGCCGGCCCCAGGTAACAATGTAGTATGTACCCATGAAGCAGGGAAGACCTGGAGAATAAGAATTAATCACCCTCACCTGTGCCTTCCTTTCTCCCTGCTGTTGGCAAACTGAGTTCCCTGGGCTTGTTTATGCCATGAAGCATGGCCTTCTTCCGTGGGGTGGGGTTCAGTCAGCAGGAATTGGTCCTGCTCATTTACGTTGTGCCTGTTTGCCTGAATTTGGATTCCTCAGACTTGTTTTTTCTTTCTAGGGCCTCAGCCTGAAGCTTGGAATTGAGTTTGGGACTAAAAAGTCATTTCGGAGGATGTTTGTATCCACTTAGTGTCTCGAATAAGCCCTGCAGATTTGCTGTTATCAGCCAGCAGGGGTTGCTCATCTGTTAATTTCCCTATTAGAAACAGAGTGTTGTGGGCGCGGGGGAGGCCCTGTCACTTAGAAAAGGAAAAAAAAGAGAAAAACAGTTAAAGGGGCAAAAAAGGGGAAGACGCTTGGGGAAGAACCCCTTGCTTAGTGCAAGTGGGCCGCTCTAATCCTTATAACTTTCCCATCCTTTTCCCAGTTCAGACCAGGTTGAATTCCTTGGTCAGCGGAGGAAAGGTTCCCATTGACTCAGTGGGCAAGAAGCACCCTGTGGGGTCCTGGCTATCACCTCAGCTTCCTCCCGCCGCCCCCATGGTTGTTGGACTCGGCCTTTGCCTGTTGTGGGCACACCCAGGTGCCCAAGTTGGGAGGGGAAAGAGTAAGAAGAGGTGCCCTGAGCCGTGTGTGCCTGCAGCTGCCAAGGTGGAGGCATACATGGCACCTCTAGAAAAAATTGGTCTGATTTGCACCTTTGTGGCTGAGCCAAACACTCATTTTACTTAGTAACATTGCTGCAGCCTGTAGCAAAACTCTTAACTTTGTAAAGAATGAGATAAGAGCCATTTCAAATTGTGTGTGAGAGAGGAAAGAGACGAAAGAAAAACAGAGCCTCTTACCTGAAGGAAAGAGAGAGAGGTGGCAGGGTTTTGAAAGAAGGGCAGACCTGACAGTTTCACATCTGCGATCCCAGACGAGCCCCAGTTGTAATGGGAAAAGTTTCCTTGTCCTCCTCGCAGGGCATGTGATGGGGTATGACTTGCTTCTTCAGTGCCTTGCTGCTCCAGCCTCTAGGGGAGCATACAGACGGGCAGGCTGTGGGGCTCTGACTCCACGACAACGTCTAGGGCTTGAATGTTCACAACTGAAACCCCAGGGGGCGTGTGTTACAGTATGCTCTTTTAGGGTCCATAGGTGGCTGTGTTAGTCAGCTCAGTTAGACCCCTGCCTTATCACACGGACAGAGGGCTTTCTGTATCCTGGGGTTCTTGCCTTTGTGTACCGGAAGAATTGGATCACACATGGGCTTGGAGAATCACTTGGGTTTCACTGAGAAGTTTCACTGGAGGAAGAGCTCTGAGCAGATGGAGGAGCCAGAAGGGAGATGGATTGTCCTCTGGAGTCTCTCCGGGGATGGTTTTCCCCAGAGCTCTCCTCCGACTGCCCCAGGCAAACTCTGCCGTCATTCTGCCAGTTGGTGGCCTGCTGGGATGCTGGTGCCTGTCAGTGTGGTCCTCTCAACATCCAGCTGCCCGTGTGTTCCTCCGCTGATGTGCTCCTCTTGACTTCAGCTGCCTGTGTGTCTACCAGCTAGGGTCTCAGGGGTTTTTATAGGCACAGGATGGGGTCATGGCAGGCCAGGGTGGTCTTGGGAAATGCAACATTTGGGCAGGAAAACAAAGATTCCTATCCTCAAATAGGTCCATGGGCACAGGCTCAGGGGTGGAGCCCTAGCCAAGGACCATGCTCTCCTCTAGCCAGCACTTCCTTTCCCCTCTTCTGTATCATTTAAAGGGACCACGCTCTTCCCTTCCCAGCACTTCCCTTCCGTATCAGCAGCAGTCACTGCCATCAACACCCATTTAGACTAACTCAGTGGCTTTAACTTCTCACATCCTAAAAGCTCCATCAAGATCCACCAAATTGGTAGCTGTACAGAAAAACCACCTATGGGGAGATGGATCATGCCATGTCCCCTTGAAGACAAGCAGCTGTAATCCCCCATTATTTTAAATAGCATTTCTTTTCCTTCTTCAAATATTGAGAGTGGGCATGAAAGAATGAAAAGAATACAAAGGTTAGAGGAGTGTGCACCCAGCCCCCAGCTCTGCTAGGACCCAGGAGACTGTGAATTGCTCTTGTTAGGTTTTCTCCTGGATTTACCACCTTTGCTCTGTGTTGGTGGTGAGTGTGCTACTCAAAGAGATAACTTGGGAAATTTCATGGAATTGATCATTCAAGACTTCTGTTCAACATGACCTTCAGTGAGTTCTTAGCAAAAAGGGAAATGGTGTTTCAAATACAGTAGCCTTCGCTTTATAAGTGTGACCCTTTCCCCAAGAGATTCTGCTCATTCATGGGGCTTCATATGTCACAAGCCCACCCCTGCCTCCTCTCTGTCTCCTGTCTCACATGTTATGGTCAAAATGTCTTCTCTATGGAGCCTGTTCACTGTGTGAGCAGGGCCCCAGTGCTGGGCATGCCAGTGACAGTAACTTTTCCTAAGTAAGTAAAGTAAGAAATAAAAGGCTGCTTGAGAGTTGTGGTTTTCCTTTTCTTTTTTGCAGCCTCCATCAACTCTGCATCTGTTGTAAGGCTTACTTTCCAGTAACCTTTCTTTCCTGCTATTTCATAAATTGCCAATGGAAATTAGACCCTCCCACCCCCACCCTGAGGGTGCACAGGCTGCTTAATTTGCCACCCAGACGGAATTCTGCCATGGTTTCATTCAGCAAAATGTTTACTTCTTAGAAACCATGACAGCTTCGGCTGGAGCAATGATAACCCCATGAGCTGACCAGGAAGAGCCAAAATCAAGAGCAGCCCCAGTTATCCTTTTGTGAGGTGGAAGTGAGGAAAGGTGCCTCTGAGAGGGAACAGAATTTGTGGTATACTCAATTCCATTTGCAGAACAAATGGATAAAAATCAAAACTCAGGGCTAAGTCAGAGATTTCTTTTCCACCTCTGTCTCTGTAGCAAATATCAGAATATGCTATTTATTCAGGATCAGTTCATTGAATTATATGCATGTTTAATTTCCAAAGAAACGGTATGTAGATTGAATTGCTGGCTGCTCTCACCTTAAACTGGCTGGAATCACCTCCTTTTGGATGATTCCCAGGAAGGGCTGTGAAGTGCCTCAAGAGAATGTACAGACCAGGACTCGGGACAGCACTCCAGAGGCCCACAGGGGATTTCTGCTCTGTGAGAGGGAGCAGGCAGTCATGTGGGGGCAAAGCTGCATGGCTAGGAATTATCTCTCAATAGGTGTCCCACCAGTCATCCTGAGCCACTAAAGCCATATGGGAAAGAAGCAACTTCAGGATGAGGTCTGGCCTGCTAGGCGGTCTGGAGAACGCAGGGGACAGGGAGGCCTTCCCTGGACATTGCATTACTCAAGATCAAAAGGAAGCACTTGAACATCCACCCCTCGAGAGCCAGAGCACCACCTTGCATCAGGGAAAAAGAAAAAAAAAAACACTTCAGCGTGATATTCAGTTTCTTTGCTTTTAAAAATTTGAAATGGCAAAATGAGGGCAAATCTACTGCCTGGACTGATGCTTGAAATGCCCTCCTTTCCTCTTAAATAGTCTAAGTATCTGAAAAACATATAAATGTGAAAACTCTTTCAAAAACCTTCCTAGGTAGATCTGAGGGGAAAGAGGGTGGGAAGTGAGGGAGTCTAGAAGGATTGGGCTGTGGAATTTCCTATATGGTAAAGTGTTTGAGAGAGTGTGCTTTGCCAGGGCCTAAACCTAGGAAACATGCAAAGCAAGAGCAGAATGGGTTGTTGAGCCAGATAAGGTGATTGAAATGGGTCCCTGCCTGAGCTCAAGAGCCACAGAAAGAAAGGGAAAATGATTAGTCAGTTAGGTTTTGGCAGGACTAAGCAGGAGCCTATTACCAGGTGAATCAACTAATGGGGTATTTTTCTTGCATGCAGTGGTCTTCTATATGCATTCTTAAGAGGAATGCACAGGTGCACTTTGCTGTATTTAAATGTTCAGGGACAGGGTTGACCCCCCTCTTACCTTTAAGTAACTTCCTACTTAAAGATCACAACAGGCTGCTCCTGTATCCCCTGATGGAAGGGTATGCTAGAGATGGGAAAGAGACCACCCAGAAATTCGTGGTCTATGCCATTCCTGGTGGAAGTAGGTACCAAAGTTGGCCATGGTGCCCATGGAGACAGATGCTTCCCTAGTGATGAAATCTAGGACCCCAAGCTGGGTCACCAGAAGATGTGGGCAGAGAGCCAGGAACAAATGAATCAGGCACAACAGCACCCATGGATAGCTGGTCACAGGACCATGCCTGTGAAGAAAGGTTGAGAGAACTGGAAGGCTATGGGGTTATGACCTTGGTTACTTCAAAAGGCTTCTGGCAGTGGTTTTCCAGTTTAGGCACAGGAAAACGGTGCATCTCCTATTTTCCATAAAAAGAAAAAGGATAATTTCTACTTGACTGGAATATACCATAAGCAGTAGAACTTAACATCACTTGGGTCATGGATTCCTATAAGAGCTGATGAAAGCTATAGAATATTTTTGTAGAAAAAAATGAAAAACATGGCATACCATTTCAGTGTGTTTAGCAACCCATTGATGCCTACATATGAGTCCTGGTTTGAAGACCACGGACTTTCACCTTTTTTTGGCACAGCAGAGGTGTTTAGGAATCCCCTAAGGTATTGGCCAGTTGTTGAAGTGTTAATGGGAATATTAGGAAGTGATAGAGCTGATGTCAGAAGGGATGTTCTGGGTGGAGAAATCCAGTGAGTTATGCAAAAAGTCTATTCGTGGGCAGACCTGGTTTGTTGTTTGCAAGATACTCTTCCCTCCCCAGAACATGTACCATCTGTCTTCTGCACCATGTGTGGAGGACAGTGGATAGATAGATGCCTTTAATAGCTCCTCAAAAACTGATACCTATTGGATGCTAAGGTTGGAGATATGCTAGCTGTATGGTGAATGCAGATTGGAGAGTTCCTTGTCAAACTAGGTAGCAGTGGCTGATGCCACATTACCAGCAGAGTGAACTCCAACAGAAATAGATGGAAAGTGGAGCACCTCTCACCTGGCCCTGTGGCTGCTGGATGAGTTAGAGAAGACTACAAAGCTGAGAGGAGCACCTCCAAAAGGTTACACCCAGACCTAGAATGAGAAAAGTAGCAAATTCATGACTCGGGAAGATAGACTGCAATAATACAGATAATGCCAAGGTCAAGGATCTTGCTGAGTGGTCAGTAAAGGAAGAGCCAGGGAATCTCACCCTTCTACATGGTTCTCTTAGTATTCTGTGTGTCTGGGAGAGCCAACTTGGAAACTCTGTGGATATGTCCTATTGGACAGTTTAGTACTTCACACTTGAAATAATTTGATTCCAATTTGTCAAAAGGAGGCTTTTAGTGGCCCTAGAAGGCAGTCTCATTTGAGTTGTCAAAGATTGCAGCTTACCAGTGTTCAAAGTCTCTTCCAGTTTCCTGCCCCCTTGGACAAGCCTTGTGCCAGGGCACACATCCTCTGCCCACCTTCTGCTGGTGTGAGTGCTTGCTAGAGCCTTCTGCTTTAATGCTCTCCCAACTCCTGTCAGAGGGCTGGTGTTTTCTACAGGCTCTCTGAGGATTCTCAGAAAAGCTTGAGAAGTTCTCTTCTTATCTGTGCAGTGAAGAGTCTTACGCAGAGAGTGCAGCTCTAGCTAGAAAAGCCCAAAGTTGGAGAAACATCTCTACTGAAATGTATCGATGGGCACTATTTTTTTTCCAACTCTCTAAATCAGGACACATGGACTCCTATGTGTGTGAGATGGTCAGGAGATGCAGTTTGGATGAGAAAGTGTTGAAGTATCAATTGGTTATACAACAGGACTGAATATTTGAAATCAAGACTGTTCTAGAAAGCTTAGCATGGGAGGAGGGGTCCCATACCTTGACCCTGGTGCCCTTCCAGATTTCTCCCAAATAAAATGTGCTCTTTTAAAGTAAGTTCCCTGATTATTCACCTGTGTACTCTCATGAGGCACTGAGACAAATACACCAAAATACACCCAAACCTGTCTACAGTCATGGTTAAATGCAAGTTCTATACATGTGTTTCTGTTCAGTGATTAAGAATGTAAAAAGCTTTTTGGCACTTGTTAGTTGAATGATTTATACAATACTCCTCTTTGCTCTTCCTCCCTTCTCTTCCAGAGCCTGTGAACTTGTTGTTTCTGAAAAAGGAGTCAGTTGCTATCGGAATATTATTTAAGGAGACACATGTCAATGCCATTCTATAAAAATGGTACTAGTTTATGCCATGACTTAAAAGGATGATGGGTTACACATCAGAATTTGGTAGCACGATCAGGCGATTTACTCTTTGTAAGACATGGTCACAGTAGGGAGTGTCAGAAGGGGTAGATCCTTCACCAATATCACCTCTGCGGTAGGGTAGACTATGGACCAGTGAGTCCAGCCACAGATCCTTGCAGCTGAGGTTTATGTAGGTGGGCACAGTTTTCCTGGAAGGCTCAGCAAACTCTTATCATGAGGTTGTACCTAGGTCAGGGAAATTCAAGGAAATTCAGGGAATACCAGCCGGCATGGATCCAGGCACAGTGCTGTGGCCTGGGCACCACTCCTCCATCTGTCTCCAGGCAGGTGGCTTAACGCTATGCCCTACCAGATGGGGGATGGGGTCAGAAGGGACAGGAGAGTGAACTGAAGCAATTCAACCACTTCCTTCCTTCAGGCCTGGCTTGGTTTGGAACTAGACTAGGGTTTGGAGAGCCTGAGTGTGGAAGGGGAAATGGAGAGCTGGCATAGGAATGTGGATGCACTGAGAGGTTATTCACACCAGTGTTCTGGAAAGCAGGAAACTTCTCTGGTTGAAAGCCAAACTGTATGAAAACAGTCATGTAGGGATAGATGCTTGATGTATTTGTAGAGGTTGATAATAAAGTTGAGCAGTAGCAAAAGGAAGGCTTTTCAGAGTTTACCCAATCAAACTTGGACAAGTGGCAAACCCTCTGTCCAATCTGATCCCAGGGTTTGCTGCCTTGCTGTTTGCCTCTCTCTACTTAGAACGCCTCCTAGGAGACAGTGGAAGCTGGTGGGCTATCTTCGATCCACAGTTGTTTGCCTCTTTACCTTGGGTCCCCCCAATCCACCCCATCCGGGCAGCCCATTTCTACTTGTACCCTGTGCATCTTGCAATCTGGCCTGATACTTGGCTCCAGAGCTTTGCCCTATGAGAATTAGGCCTTTGAATCCTTGGTTCCCTCCCATCCTGACCACTGTTTAATCTATCTCTCTATTCCTGCCTCTCCTAGACACTTGACCCTGGAACTCAGCTTGGCCAAACCTACCTCTGATCCAAATTGTGCTCTTGGTTATAACTTCATCAATGGCATTTCTCCAAGGCCAAAGTCAAACCTCTGCCAGAGGAAGATGTAAATATTCAGAGCAAAATATTGCATACCTGGCCCACACGAGTGACTTATGAGGAAGAGGGAGTTAGTTCTAAGAATAATAATTATCTTTTGGGTGAGATTTAAATTCAGGGCCAGAGCATTTCTTAGAAAACCATGGATACAAGCAGCTTGTTAACAGCAGTATCAGGTTCTTGGAGTCTGTATAAAATCTGGCCCATCGATTCAAACAAAATTGGTATGAAATAGCATTTCTCTTCATGTCTGAGGTTCCAGTGGCTGTTGGCTTCCTTCTTATTTCTTGCCGTGTGTGGCTGTTTTCTTGCCAGCCTCAGATTATGCACTTACGTGTTTTCCAAAAAATCAAAACCATGTCCAATACTCTTGTTATGTGTTATTTTATTTTTATCCTTTAATTGATCCAACAGCTTTCCTTTCAGACTAAATTGGCTTAATTGTACCCCAGAGATGCCCACAAAATGCTGAATTGAATGAGCAAGGCCCTCGGTCTCTGATAGGGGCGTTGCACTCTATAGCCCTAGTGAGACATTGCTGTCCACTGGCAGTCTTTGGTCTTTTGGGTTATTCAAATACTCTGACTAAATATATGTGTGTATATGTGTATTTCAGACCAAAGCTTCAAAGGTGGCAAAACACTATGGCAAAAACAGGAAAGTTTATAATTTCAGTTTTACAATTAACATTAGTAGCCTGATTTATACATATTTTGCTATACCTATTCTCCAGTAAGTATTATCCAAGAAATTCATGGATTTTTTTTTTTTGGAGGGAAAGGAAATTTGTGTATTTAAAATATGCAGAGTCTGGAGAAGTTGGGCAGATGACTGGGGTGCTTAGATCCCTGGGATCTTCTTTCCTGGCATTACAGAGTTCTCTTTTCCCATTTTCCTTTTTCTATAGCCTACCTCTTCATCTAAGAAAGGTAAACATTTCACCTTTCCAATTCTTACTGTGACTCATTGCTCTGGGCGGTAAGGTCTCACAGGGCACAGATAATTTGAAATACTGACTTGAAAGAAGGGTCTTTTAATTGATGAAATCAAAGATTCTCAAAATCTTTCTTTTACCATCTTGAACGTGTTTCTGTTAAAGATGAAGTATGGCATTAGAAATGGGGATATTTTGGCCTTTGTTGTGTGTTCTGAAGTCAGAAATACTAACTGTAGTCATGGGCCTTTCACTGAATGATCTACTCTTTCATCCCTCACCATTATCAAGAAATCCATAGCTCTTGAGAGTTTGACAAAGATAAAGCAAAAAGCATTGTTAAGAAATAATGAAAGTTAAAAATGGCTTCCCCCTTTCTACCTCTCTGCAGACATATTTCACGAAATTGGTTTTTTCTACATCCCAATGCTTATCCCTAGAATAAGTCACTAACTAAAAAGAAAAGCGTCTGTTAACAGCGCAGGTAGAATAAGTTAGTGATGATTAATTTAAAATATGTAACTAGAGTATTTTTAGGGACTATCAAATTTTCAAATTACCTTGGATAAAGCCTATGAATAAATTTTTTTATATGTGATTCCTTCTAGTTTAAATATACTTTATAACACTAAACATATATTTAAATTACAATGCTCACCTAATTTCACCTTATAAAATGTTTACTATTTTCTACTTTTTGATATAAAATAAAAACATGATGAAAACATGAGGAAAAATTAATGAAGTACAGTTTTTTATGGTATATAACTTTCTCTTTGTTTACATAAAACAGGTTTGATTACATTTAATGAAGTAAATGGTGAGATTTCTTAATCTCATACATTACTCTTATTTAATTTTTCTAATAAGCTAGTAGCTTATGAGATGCAGGCAACATTCACAGGACATGTTAAGAATAGATAATGGCCAAAAAATATCTTGTGAGACATAGGCAGAATCCATAAACATGTTAAATATAATAGTAGTAACCTGTAAGATATGGATTGTTTGAGGCCAGGAGTTCAAGACTAGCCTGGACAAAATAGCACGACCCCATCTCTAGTTAAACAGAAGAAATGGAATGCATGATGGAAAAAACAAGAGATTTACATACAGATACAAAGATATGGAAAGACCAAGTCATAAAATATGATGCTGCCACTTCTGGCCTGACAACTATGTCATACTTACATTGTCCATCCACTGGTGACTCCCAGTATGGCCCTATTTTGGCCCCACATGTGCTCTGCCTAAGAAATTCAGTCAAAGCCTAAAGCTGTTGAGCTGGCTAATTCCCAAGCGTTAGCTATGGCTAGGCACACTTGGCCCTGAGTCTCTCAGATGGGCTGGTGTTTGTTTTGGCTCCAGTTACTTTCTGTTCCCTCTTCTTTTTTTTTCTTTTTCTTTTTTTTTAAATAGAGATGGGGTTTCACCATGTTGCCCAGGCTGGTCTCAAATTTCTGCTCTCAAGTGATCCTCCTGCCTCAGCCTCCCAAAGTGCTAGGATTACAGACACGAGCCACTGCACCTGGCCTAAACCCCGAGTTCAAACCTCAGCTCTGGTCTTCATAACCTCAGTACTCATGGGGGAGATTGAAGCAGGAAAAGACACTACGTGAAAACTGTGTGACCCCCAAACTTTGGATAGTGTGGTCTTCCAATCCTTGTCTGTATGGGAATGTCTTGTCTGGGTTCTAGGCATTTTAGCCTTTCTGGGGCTCTTCCTCCATGAAGAAATATTAAAAATATTTACCACTGAATTAGTATGAAGACTAGTATAATCCAGGGTAGATTACATTCATTCTTTTTTTCTGACTTAAAAAAAATTAAAACAGTTTTGTGGGCTCCTAAAAATGGATGGTCTCTGGACAGTGTGTCTGTGGTGCCTCGGGGAGAAGCTGACCGTGGTTCAACCTTCTTATACCCTATCCTAAGTGTATTAACCCATCTCTTTCCCTTGCCTCTTGCTATATTTTAAATTGATTAAATAGCTCATGCGATTCAAGTATTTAAATTTGGTTGGTGAGTCTTTCTGTCCCATGGCCTTTGAGATAGCTTGTTTGAGAGCATACTTGGAGGGTACCATTGCATCAAGGTAATTCTCCCCACAACATTCCCCAAAGCCAAACATCCACATTTAGTACACACACGCACACCAGCCTAACAATGAGTACCTTCCCTTTCATCCTAGGCCTCCTCTAGTAAAGAATTTATCATTTTAACCACATATTAAATGTTATACCATTGCAAGTTAATTAATGAAAAACAGCAAATAGATATATTCTTAATTTTATAGCATAAAAATTATAATGAATGATTTTTATAATTATGTGTAATTAATTACATTAGATCAATATAATTTTAATCCTAACAACTTCTAGTAATTTGTATTATGGTATTATAAAGTTATCATATGATTCATGCCTTTTTCAGTGGATTTTAGAATTCATTTTTTTTTGGATAAACAATTAACTCAATGTCTTTCTGAGAGTCAGACTGATTCAGCTGATTGATTATCTTGAGAAGGAGTACTGGCTTTGCTAAGGAGGCTATGTGGTAGATTTTTTTTTTTATAAACTGAATGAGCTAAATATGTAGCTCCAAGGTTTTGACTATATATATATTCTACATGTATATCAGTATATCATATATTTACATATGTAATTAGAAAAAGTATATTGAAACAATTTATTTTCATAGCATTTTCCAAGTACACTGAATTAAACAAGATAACTAAAAAAAAAAAAAAAAATCACATGCAAAAATGGCATCAGTTGGTCTAAGCTATCTCGTCTCTGCACTTGGCCATAATCTGGCTTCAATGTCTTTTGCACCAGGCAGGATGACCCCCAAATATGTCCATGCCCTAATCCCTGGAAACTGAATATGTTACATTACATGGTAAAGGGGACTTTGTTGATGTAATTAAGGTTATGAATCTTAAAATAGGGGGATTATCTTTGATTATTCAGGTGGGCTCAAACTTATCCCATGAGCCTTTAAAAGAAATGAACTTTCCCTAGCTTGGTTGACAGAGGATGTATCAGAAGATAGAGGGGGTTGAAGGATAAGAAGCATTTTACTCACTGTTGTTGGCTTTAAATATGAAGACAGCATCCAGAATCAAGGCTCTTGGAGCAGATAACAACCTCTGACTGACAGCCAGCAAGGAAGTGGGAACCTCAGTGCCACTGCTGAAAGGAGCTGAACTCTGCCAACAACTTGAGTAGGCCTGGCAGCGTGTTCTCTCCCAGAGCCTCTACAGAAGAGCCAAGGCCAGGCAGCACCTAGATTTTGGCCTTGAGATTGGGAGGAAAGAAGCCAGCTGAGCCCGTCCTACAGAACAGTGAGTTTTATGAATGACAGACTCATGAGATAATAAGTTTGTGTGGTGTTAAGCCACTGAATTGGTGGTAATTTATTGCAGCAGCAATAGAAAAATGAATATATGCCTCCTAGCTTTCAAGAAAGAGTCACTCCTGCAACTGGCTTGTTGGTGTGTTAACTTTCTATTTCATTCCACCTAGGAAAGTAGTCTTTACAGAGAAAAACACAACTGTCCATGTTTCAGTCACACTGTGGGCCTCTTGTGTCATCATTGTAATGACTCTAGTAGCATTCAATTGAAATGAAGCAAAATGCAAAGAGATTAATTTTAGAAGTCCTCTTATTTATTTTTTAATGGCCTAAAAATTCAGGGATGGGCTACTTTTCTGGAAGGTTAGTGGCCACAGCTCTGGGAAATGAGTCCACTAACCCTGGACTCAACATTATTTAACTGAGCATTAGGTCCTTCGCAATGGAAGGAAGAAATGAAATACTACATTATTAAACAGCCTCAACTCCTTGCAGGTCAATCATAACACAAGAGTTCAGAAAAATATTTGAAAGAGCATTTTACTCTAGGTTCAAGTCTCATTCTTGAGTCTATTCCTGGTCTATGCTGAGAGGGAGGATTTTCGGGTGGTTCCTGTTCTATCCAATTCATCCCAGGCTCCTCCACGGTCTTGAGTCCTATGTACTCCGTCCAATAGGCAGTCTCTGATGTTCATTCCCTTTGAAGTGTATTGGGAAAACCACCCTCATCTTTATACCCCTGCTGCTCCTTTGCTAGTCTCCTCAGTTCCAGGAAACTACCCCGTCTTCTTTTCAGTCATGGGCTAGTCATTCAGTTTTACTTGATTCTCCTCTGGACAAGAATGAAATGGTGATGGTGATTGGTTGTGAAGCAGGAGGTGAGCTCTTCAGGTCCTTTGGGTAGAACTATAAGATAAGCAGCACTTTGACATTGCCAATATGAACCTCCTCTTTTAATAATTCCAATGAATTATGGTCAAAGAGTCTTTGATTCCCCTACCACCTTGAGTGGAATTGCCAAAAGCTACTATATTATTCTAGCTTTGTTACATGGCATGACCCAAGACAACAGTGGGGAAATGGAGGATAGAACTATGACAAGTTGGCAGAACTTGAAGAGAGAGAGGTTTTGTGGACAGAAAGGAACTGCGTCCTTCAGCCAACAAATGCAGTCAGCCTATGGCAATCCCATAGGAAGGGAGCTGGGGAATAGATACTCTGACTTGACTTCTCTTTATTTATCTGGTCTTCTGCAGGCATCCCCCATTAGCTGTAATAAACTAGAAGCTAGAAGGAAAGGCAATCCTTTTCTTCAATCCATCCAGAGCAGTCTCACAGGGCATGGGCAGCTTGGAGATCAGACCTGGAGATGAAATGAGGGTTATCCAGCAGCTCTGAATAGCATGGGATCAAAGACAGTCATGGCCCCAGTAAGGCTCATGGGATAAGGTCCTAGAGCTTCATAGGAGTAGGGGGCGCAGAGATTGAGGAAGCAGGAGTGTGCAGCAGTGGCTATGCTCACAGGGATCTGAGGAAAGTGACACATGCCATCACGGGAATGGCACTGGGGCATTGCGGAACATCCTGATAACTACCTCAGCTCCAGAGGATGTATTTGTATTTGCACGCACTTCAGCGAGAGCTCTGGCCTCCTCATTTATAGCAATGGCACTCAGGTCTCCTGAAATCAATGTGTCTCTGTGTGTGTTTGTGTGTGTGTATGAACATGCATTTAATGCTAGGAAAATAAGGGTTAGAACGTACAAGACACACTTTGGAATTAGTGTCTCATTCATAAATAATCCTTTAACTCTGGGAACAACTCTTACTCTATAGGAGATGGTTTATCAGTGGCACATGTATACTGAATAACATTGCTGCTTTGGCTGCAGCTGAGTGATTCAGGAATGGAGATCTGACCTTTGTCAGGCCAATTTGAAGCCTTCTCCAGGATTTTTCCAGCTGGAAGTATACAAAAATAACTTTGTTTTTCTAGTCTGGGTGAAGGAGACATTACTAGGTGGGGTATTCAACAGTTGTTGGATGCCCTATTTCCTGGCACATGGAGGAAGCCATCTGCTTTGACAGGAAACCAAGCCCACCCATGAGAAGCAGAGACACGATACAGAGAAGAGCCCAGGAAATACTCAGTTTAAATTGTTTTTGAAGCCCAGCTTCACCCCTGACCTTGCCATTTGAATATTGAATCCTTTAGTAATATAAATTACCCTGGTATTCCTTCAACAAATAGCATTCTTCTTTGTCAAAGCTTGCTTGAGTTGTATTTTTAACAGAGTCCTGACTAATACAGTTGATACAGTTAATAGTCCAAGCTAATTTTTCCATGCATAGCACAGATGATAGTAGGGATCAAATGACAGAAAGTCAGAGCTAGAGAGATCCTTATAGACAGGCAAGGTAAGATGAGAAGCCTGAATAAAGCTTTGACCTAGAAGGATGGGGAGGATTCTTTGGCTGCAGAGTACTGTATTCCAGGCAAGGAGATGATCAGAAGGTCATATCTAGGTTTAAGTGCTGGACAGATCTAGGTTTAAGTTACAAGAATTTTAAGTAAGTAATTTATTCTTTCTAAGCCACAGTGTCTGTCCACATTTGCACTCTATTATAGCAAGAAGTTACTAATATTATTTATTAGATAAGGGGTAGTGTTATGGTTTGGCTATGTCCCCTGCCAAATCTCATCCTGAATTCCCATATGTTGTGGGAAAGACCCGGTGGGAGGTAATTGAATCATTGGGGGAGGGCTTTCCTGTGCTGTTCTTGTGATAGTGAATAAGTCTCACGAGAGCTGATGGTTATATTAAAAATGGGACTTTCCCTGCACAAGCTCTCTTCTCTTATCTGCTGCCATGTGAGATATGTCTTTCACCTTGCACCATGATTGTGTGGCTTCCCCAGCCATGTGGAACTGCAAGTGCAATAAACCTCTTTCTTTTGTAAATTGCCCAGTCTCAAGGATGTCTTTATAAGCAGCATGAAAACAGACTAATACAGGTAGCAAACTTTTTCTTTAAACAGCCAGAAAGTAAATATATTTGATTTTGTGAGCCATATTGTTCCTGTCACAGCTATTCAGTTCTGTCACTGTAGCATGAAAGCAGCCATAGACAATACATAAATGAATGGCTGTGGCTGTGTTCTCATAAAACCTGACTGAATAAACAGGTAGCAGTCTGCATTTGGCCCATGAGCTATAGATTGCTGACTCCTGCACTAGATTATACATTTCTTGATAGTGAGAATTATGTCTATCTTGATAAAACTTGTATCCTTAGAACTTGACACAGTTCCTAGCACACATAGCAAAAGATGAATTAATATTTGTTGAACTGTGAATAAAAAACAGCAGTAAAAATCAATGTACTAATGCGGCCTGAAACAACATGGTTAGCACTCACAAACACCACGTTTAGCAAGAAAAGCCAGAGGCAAAAGGAAACGTACTGCAAAGATCCATTTCTGTAAAGTTCAAAAACAGGCAAAACTGGACTCCTGCTTCTAGTCATAATGGGATAACAGATTTGATTTACCCTCCCACTTCGAGCAAGTAAAAATGAAGACAAACTCTGTAATACAATAATTTATGACAATGGGAAACAGGCAGCAGTAGACTCGAACTTCCAAGGAAAAAGAAACAAATAAAGTGAGCCCTATAATCATTTCAGTTTAATTTCTAGATACAGTTTCTAGACTGCAGCACAGGATGGAGGAACTCAAACCCAAATCCTGGTTGTCTTGCTGAGCGAAGGACACAGGGCTAAGAATTTGGGAATCCAACGAGGCTAGAATTTGGAGACGAGGAAGATCAATAGAGAGCTCCAGAGATCTGTAGAGAAGTCCACTTGTATCTTTGGTTGAGTATTAATCTGCGAGTAAGTGCAGAGGAAATGACCCTAGGTCAAGGAAAAAAACACCAGAAAACACTAATGTAACCAATTTCTAGAATTCATACACAGTGAAGAAAAGCTTATGTTGCTATGACTGAGAATGGGAAGATATCATAATACATGGGACATTGGATAGAATCCTCAGAAGGGTGTAATATTAGTAGTGGGCTGAATTAGCTTTAAAATAGTGGCTACTCTGGATCAACCTTAACATAGTATGATAGCAAGTCTGAAAAAGATCAAATTGATTTAAAATAAGTGCAAACCAGAAGAAGGTCTAATATAATATTAAGCAATAAAACAAAATATCACACCTCAAAACCTAAAATTTATGTTGATCAACTAATCAAAAATTACTAAGTATTTTCGGAAAATATGGCCCATAGCAAGGACAAAAAACTAGTCTGTAAAACAGACCCAGAAATGATACAAAACATGAAATTAACAAAAAATTAAACCAGCTTATAAACATGCCCCATTCATTGATTTAAGAAAAATGAGTAAAGCATAACCACAACGAGGAGAGAAATGAGTTCCTCCATCCTGTGCTGCAATCTAGAAACTGTATCTAGAAATGGAAGTTTTAAGAAGATCCAAATAGAGTTTCTAGCGATGAAAAATGTAATAGAAATAAAAAAGACTCTGGATGAGATTGACAGCAGATTTGATACCATAAAAAATAAGTGAACCCAAAGGTATAGCAATAGGAATTATCAAAAAAGAAGCATAATGAGAAAAAAATACTTAAAACAGAATAAACAGAGCATCGTTTTTCTGTATAAAAGCAGTAAATGGTCTAAAATATGTGTCACTGGAGCCCCAGGGTGGAAAGAAAAAAAAAAGAGAAGAAATAGTAAATGAACATTTTCCATAAGAGATGAAATTTATAAAGCAATCCAAAAAGATAAATGAATCCCAGAAAGAATAAGTATAAAAGAACCACCACATTGTAATCAAATTGATGAAAATCAGTGATAAAGGGAATTTTATAAGCAGCCAGAGAAAAATAAACATTACAAACCAGATAAGACTGATGCCACACTTTAAATCAGAAACTATATAAATCAAAAGAAAATTGAGAAACATTTTTACTTCATGAGAAAGGGGTGGAGGGAGCAAAACAAAATACTGTTAAGTGATAATTCAATAACATGTAATAATATAAAAATGATTTTAAAAAGGAATTTTTTAATATAAAAATGGAGCTTGAAAAATTCACTACCAGCAGGTTTCCAATGTAAGAAGGCTATGAAAAGGTCTTTGGCAGGAGGAAAATAATGGAAGAAATTTGGCTCTATGCAAAGAATTGAAGAATGTTGGAACAGTTAAACATACTGGTTAAGTATAACAGACTTTTGACCTAATTTAAATTTTTTTTTTTAAAAATTCACTGTTTGAAACAACAATAATAACAACGTGTTGTGGAATTTATAACACATATAGAAGTATACATATTAGGACAAAGGACAGGAGAAGGAAAATGGAATTATACCCTTGTAAAGTTGTTACAATATACATGAAGCAGTTAAAGTAATATTTGGAGATAGACTATGTTAAGTCAAATATATGTATTTTAAGACCTAGAACAACCACTTAAAATAATAGAAAGCATAGTCATTAATAAGCTAATATCACATATAAAATAATCATCCAAATGAAGGCAGAAAAAGAGGCAAAATGGAAGGAAAAATAGAGATTAAAAAAAAACTAGGTGGAAATATGGTGGTTTAAAACACAAGAATAATAGAAAGGATAAATAACTAGATGAAAATATAATGGTTTAAAACAAAAGTATGTTAAAAATTACATTAACTATAATTTTTTTTTTGAGACAGAGTCTAGCTCTGTTGACCAAGCTGGAGTGCAGTGGTGCAATTTTGATTCACTGCCACCTCTGTCTCCCGGGTTCAAGTGATTCTCCTGCCTCAACCTTCCGAGTAGCTGCCTGCCACCACACCCAGCTAAGTTTTGTATTTTTAGTAGAGACGGGGTTTCACTGTCTTGGCCAGGCTGGTCTCGAACTCCTGACCTCGTGATCCACTCACCTCGGCCTCCCAAAGTACTGGGATTCCAAGCGTGAGCCACCGCATCTGGCCTTAAGTATAAATTTTATAAAAAACTTCAATTAAACTACAGAGATTGCCAGATTGAGTTAAAGAACTCGTTGTAACTATATGCTGTCTGATTCTCCTATTAGCAACGGTGAGAAAGAAAGTTTTATGGCCAGTATCTAGAAATTATGTATAGTGATTCTCTGCCTCTGCCTCACATGAGTTCACATAAAACATATATAAAAAGGTTCATCAGAAAAATACAAACTCATTTTTATTTACTTGGGTTTTGTCTTAAGCCTTTATGAGGAACCATCTACCCATGTGCCTGACATAGGTCTTATTTTTCTCCTTAGTACAAAGGCAATTAAAACAATCTGAGTGACCTCTTTGTTCTTGTTCTCCTACACCAGGAGTAGAAAAACTATAGACTGCAGGCAAATGCTTTCCATCACCTGTTTTTTTCTACTATTCTATTGAATTATAATTCATATACCACACAATACAACCATTTTAAGTATACAATTTAATGGTCTTTAGTATATTCATAGCGCTGTGTAACCGTAATCACCGTAATTAATTTTAGAACATTTTCATCACCCCCCAAAGAAACCCTGCACCCCTTAGTTATCACCCTCCAATCCCCATGTTTTTCTGCACCCCACGCTAGGCAATCACGAATTTACTTTCTGTCTCTATAGATTTGCCTTTTCTGAACATTTCATATAAATGGAATCACACAATATGTGGCCTTTTGTGTCTGGCTTCTTTCACTTAGCATAATGTTTTTAAGTTCATCCATACTGTAGCATGATTCGGTATTTTGTTTCTTTGAATGGTAGAGTGATATTCCATCATATAGATATAGCAGATTTTCTTTATCCATTAATCAGTCGAAGAACATTTAGCTTGTTTCCACTTTTTGGCTATTATAAATAATGCTGCTATTAACATTTTTTATACAAGCTTCTGTGTAAACCTTTGTTTACATTTCTCTTGGGTATATACCCAGGAGTGGAATCGTTAAGTCAAACTGTAATTTTATGCTTAATTTTCTTTTGATTTACATAGTTTCTGATTTAGAGTCTGGCATCAGTCTTAACTGGTTTGTAATGTTTATTTACAAATAAACTGTTTGACTCAATGATTCCACTCCTGGGTATATACCCATTTTGAGGAGCTGCCAAAATGTTTTCTAAAGTGGTTCCTCTAATTTATATCTTATTTGCAAATTGAAGGATTCCAACTTCTCCAAATTCTCATCAATATTTGTTATTGTCTTTTTTTTTTTATTGTAGCCATCCTAGTAGGTGTGAAGTGGTATCTCATTGTGGTTTGAAACAACTGGATATCTACAGGCAAAAGAATAAAGCTGTACCTCTATCTCACACCACATATAAAAATTAAGTCAAAATGGATCAAAGATCTAAATGCAACATCTAAAGCTGTAAAACTTGGATGGGCGTGGTAGCTCATGCCTGCTGTAATCCCAGCATTTTGGGAGGCTGAGGCAGGAGGATCACTTGAGCCCAGGAGTTTGAGAACAGCCTGGCCAACACAGTGAGATCCTTTCTCTATCAAAAAAGAAAAAAAAGAAAGCTGTAAAACTCTCAGAAGAAAACAGAGGTGTAAATCTTTGTGACCTTGATTTAAGCAATGGTTTCTTAGCTATAAAACCAAAAGTATAAGCAGCAAAAGAAGAAAAAATAGATAAATCGGGGTTCAAGAAAATAAAAAACTTTTTTGCTTCAAAGAACACTATCAAGAAAGTGAAAAGACAACCTATACAGTGACAGAAAATATTTGCAAATTGTATTTCTGAATAAACAACTACTCCAGAATACATGTAGAATTCTTGCAGCTCAACAATAAAAAGATAATTAGTCCAGTTAAAACTTGGGCAAAGTGTTTGAATAGAACATTTCTCTAAAGAGGATAAACAAATGGCCAATCAGCACATATAAAAGATGTACAACATTAGCCATTAGGGAAATGCAAATCAAAATCACAATGCAATATTACGACATACCCACTAGGGTGCCTAAAATACAAAAGCAGACATTAACAAGTGTTGGCAAGGACGTCAGGAAATTGGAACCCTCATACATTGTTGACAGAATTGTAAAATAATGCAGCCATTTCAAAAAACAGTTTGGCTGTTCCTCAAGTTGTTAAACATAGAGCTGCTGTTTGACCCAGCAATTTCACTCTAGGTTTATATCCATGAGAAATGAAAACCTGTGCCTACAGAAAAACTTGTACACAAATATTAAAAGCAATATTATTTATAATAGTTAAAAAATAGAAAAACCTAAGCATCTATTAAATGATGAATGGACAAACAAAATGTGATATATTTGTGTGGTATATTATTCAGCTATACAAGGAATGAAATACTGAGAAATGCTACGACATGGATAGATTTTGAAAACATGATGCTAAGTGCAAGCAGCCAAATACAAAAGGCCACATATTGCATGATTTGGTTTATATAAAATATCCAGAATAGGCATATCCATGGAAACAGAGCGTAATTTAGTGGTTTTCATGGGCTGGGAGCAGGGAGAAGGAAGAAAGATTGCTAATTGTTTGGATTTTCTTTATGGGATTAAAAAAAAGAAAAGAAAAAGAAATCCTGAAATCAAATAGTGGTGATGGTTGCATTTTGTGGATATACTGAAAACCACTGAATTGTACACTTTAATGAATTTTATAGTAAGTGAAGTATGTATCAATGAAGCTATTAAAACATCCATTTATTAGCTCAAATTTCTACAGGTCAGAATTCTGGCATGGAGTGGCTGCATTCTTTGTTTAAGCTGAAATCAAGGTGTTGTTTGGCTGTGTTCTCACCTGAATCTCAGAGTCCACTTCCAAGCTCATTTTTGTCCTTAGCAGAATTGAGTGTCTTGCAGTTGTAGAACTGAGGTCTTGGCTTGCTGTCTGTCAGCAGGGGACTGCTCCCTGCTTCTAGAGGCCACCAATTTTCCTCGTTATGTGGCCTCTTCCATTTTCAGGCCAGCAATAATGTGTTGAATACTTCTTATGCTTCAAATTCCTGGCTTCTGCTACCAGCTGGAGAAAAACTCTCTGCTTGCAGAGGGCTCATGTGATTTACTTAGTCTTTGTCTTAAGGTCAATTTATTTGGTACTTGGGATTTTAATTGTATCTGTATGGTTCCATCAAGGCAATAACTGTATTAGTGTTTGAATAAATAACCAGGTAATCTGGTAATTTACCATATTGGTAATCTGACAGGGAGATGGGAATTCATCTTTATAATTCTGCTTACCACAAACCATGTCTGTGCTTGTTTTCTTTGGGGAAGGGTTGTCAGTGCCTGTCACTTAGTTTGAGGTTCCACGTTGCTGAGATTCTGTCCAGTATTTTGACCTCTCCCTGAACTGATCTTCAGAACCATCTCTTAGGAGCAGTGCACAGGAACATCTGGTGTTTTTTGCTCCAACTTTGGTCTCAAAGGGTCATCCATCCCCTTACATCCCTTACCTGAGTTGACATGCTTCCTTAAGAAGGTCCCATGGAGGGCTGCTAGTGGTAGAACTTCAGGCCAGATGGCCTGCAGTGATTGCAGTTATCCTGGGTTTCCTACTGGTGAAGGGAGAGTTAGGGAGGAGGAATGTTCAGCCCTGTTGCTGCTGCCTTTATTTCGTGTCTTGCAAGAGCCATTCTGGGTGGCTCTGAACTCTCCTCTCTCTATTTTCCTAATTGGAATCACTGCCATTCAAGCTGGTGAAAACCCTGGCTGAATCTTTGTTACTGAATGTTCACTGTGGCATGGTGATTGTTTGGAGGTATCTCGAGGGTGGAAACATGGGGTGAGTAATAATTTATGATACGCATCATCTGAAAATAGAAAAAAGAGGTTACATTTTTCAGTACAAAACTTAATGAGAATGAACCAAATACCTATGTACTCTGTTTTTCGACCTTAAAAAATTATTCACTAAGAGGGCACATACTGGCAATATGCAGTCATTATCAGTGTAATGAAGAACCCAAGTGAAGGCTATTTCGGATGCTCTAATGTGCCTGTTTTATGAAAGTATAAAAGGCCTATTTACTTTTCAATTGTTTTATTGCAGTACAAAAAAAACTATCTCTTCCAATTTATGACTAATCGTGGATTTTATTATTCATGGTCTAATTCTGCAGCAGAAGGTTACAGAAGCAGGTACACATTAATTCTCCTCAATTTGGAGCCTGAGAAAGATGATTGATGGCAGCTCAGCTGCCCTCTGGCCCTCACTCCTGGAGCTTAACCTTTACATATGGATACTAAACAGGCCTGGTGCAATCCTGGTGAGCCTCTCAATGAATATTTTCTTACTCAGAATAATCAAATTTTAAGAATGTGCTACAGGACAAAGCTGTCACATTGAATTAGGTTAGCACTGTGACTTCATGGAAATGGTCAGGCAACTCAATTGCCCCAGCCCAACAATACACTGGCATAATTTAGTTCACTTAGAGTTAAGAGGACAAATCATTTAAAAAATGTCCTATTTGAGTTTGTTGAAGGCAAGCAAGGAACTGTGGGGCAATGGATGATTCAGAGGGGTTATAGGAGCTGAGCTAAGAATAAAATGGGCATCAAAATACTCTGTATTCTTTATAGAAATGCTTATAATTAACTTATATAATGCTGTATAGTTTACAAAGCACTCTCACTTACAGTCTCTTTTGACTCTATGGGAGATTCTATAAAGAGATACTATTGTCTTAATTTATAAATGACGATACTGAGTATACTGAGTATCGGAGGCAGTGCTTCATTCAAGGTCACTTGGCTGGTTTGTGGGACTAGAAGCTGAACTTAAGTTGTTGTTATGGGTTGACTTGTGGCCCCCTGCCACCATAAAGATATGTTCAAATCCTCCCAGTACTATAGAATGTGATCTTATTTGGAAATAGGGTTATTGCAGATATAATTAGTTAAGATGAAGCCATACTGGAGTAGGGTGGACCTTTAATCCATACAAATGGTGTCCTTAAAAGAAAAGGAGAGAAACAGAGGGAAGATGGCTATGTGAAGACACAGAGGCACAAGGAGAACACCATATGAAGAAGAAGACAGAAACTGGAGTGATGCTTCTACAAGCAGGGAACACCAAGAATTGACAGCCATCACCAGAAGCTAGGAGAGGCATGGAACAGATGCTCCCTGGGAGCCCTCAGAAGGACCAACGCTGCTGACATCTCGATTTTGGATGGCTAGCCTCCAGAACTGTGAGAAATAAATTTCTCTTCTTTTAAGCCACCCAGTTTGTGGAACTTTGTTATGATAGCCCTAGAAAACTAATTATGGCTCCTAAGAGTAATAAAATTTTCCACTTATAGTGCCCTGACTGTGGCCCAGGTACTCTCCATGCATTATCATGAAATCTTTTAAGAGCGCTTCAAGGTCTATTATCATCAATGGCATTTTCATGACTTATCTTAGGTCAAATAACTACTAAGTAGTGGAGATGGGATTCCAACCCCAGCCCTGAGTTTAAACCTGTGCTGTGTCTACTTTGTCCATAAGCCATGGTGGTGTTTAAAAATGTTTGTGGCAGTGTGAGCGAGGGCAACCTCCAACCCTCGTGAGTTGCTTCTTTATTTTAGGTCTACTAGGCAACTACTAACTCAGTTTCAACTCTTCTATGCTAACTTACGTGCACTAGTTACTAATAATTACAAAATAGTGCCTGAAACACAGAAAAAATCAGTATTTTTAAAACATGTAGTAGTAAGAACCTGTTACAGTGCTTCAAAATTTATAAAGTATTTTCACATAAATTCTTACTAGGTCTTTTAAAAACAATTGGAGGCTACTTTAAGCAATTCTTATCTTTTTTCTTTTCAATTTTTGTTTTTAAGATTTATCATATCCCCAACTGGATAGTAAGCTTCTAGAGGTAATGAATACATCGATTTTCTTCTCTTTCTTCTTCTGTGATACTGGTTCTTCCCCGAGTTCTACTGGATGTACACTTACGGTCTTGCAATGATGATCTGTGTCATTCTGAAAATGGTTATCAAGAATAAACTGGATAATCTGTATATAAAAAGCAAGGACAGAATTTTTTATTTTTATCTACTAAATCACAGAAATCATTGCTAATGTTTCCCAAATCTCACTGTAAACCATTTTAAGTCTTTCCCTCCTTTAATACACTGTGAGGTGAACACTAATAGCATCATCCTCTTTGCTCTATCAGACTCAGAGCTAGAGAGGGATCAACCTGCCTGTTCAGCCCTCCATAGTTCTTGGGGTCAAGGAAGATGAGAAAGTCCTTCCCAGAATATTCACATAAACTAGGACAGCCTTTCTAGGATCCAGGATGTGCCATAGCCTTGTTGTCACCTGTCATAGTGTTTGGCCTTCTTGGGTGATCACTAAATTCCTTGCTGGTTTTAACAAGTTATGTTTCATTTTTATTTTTTCCAATGTTAGTTTTCAAGATGTTCCTCTGTTACATAGATTCCCTAGGCAGCTTATTCAAAGTTGAGATAAGCAAACCTAAATTGACATACTTTGATTTTCAGTGATATGGGAGATGTCCATGATAAAACAACTGAGTAAAAAATGGCAGATAAAAATATGTGCAGTATGCTCCCAGTTCTCTATGTATCTTTCTGCTACTTGTAGATGTGTGATTTTGGGCAAGTTACTTATCTGATGAGCCTCAGTTTCCTTAAATGTGCATAATAATATGTACCTTGCAGGGTTAATGTGAAGATCAACAGTGATGTATTTGACACTCCTTTACAAATGTTGGAGAGTTATGCCTTGTCTTAGTTTGCTAGGCTGCCATGACAAAGTAGCACAGACTGGATGGTTTAAATATTAGAAATATATTTTCTCAATGTTCTGGAAGTTAGAAGTCTGAGATTAAGGTGTCAGTTGTTTCTTCCGAGACCTCACTCCCACCCTTCTTTCTAAGTTTAGCTCTTACGTAGGAATCTTTAGGAAGCGTTTTTTCCTTTCAACACAATCACAAGGAATTAATCTTTCCCTTCAGGGTCCTAGGGCTCTTCGATGAACCTGCGTCAGAGCCATGTTAAATCTTACTTACCTTTGCATCCACCTAGGCCTAGGACAGGATTTGACACATAGTAGGTGTTTAAGAAATAACCCATTGAATTGCATTGAATGCCAGTTAATTAAATGAATGCTTTCCTGTTGTCTGACTTAGCTGGGGAATACTTTCATTTGACCAGCAGCAGACCACCCTGCAGGAAGCAGAGATCAGAGGAGTTAACATGATCCCAGACCATTTGTTAAAAAACTGAGAGTGAAGAAGTTTGTTTATTTGATTTCCTTCATATATATTTTATGTTTAAGAAATCTATGGTAGGATATGTTTGAAGCAGCCTAACATTTGTGAATGTTAACATGAATGTTAAATGACTTTCCTGATATATAGACATACTTTGAATTTTTAGTCAATATGAGAAAAACTATTCTACTCAGGAAGTTCAGAATATCATGTAGGGTGATTATTTAAACTGCTTATGTAGGAGGATAAATAGGGCAAAAAGAAAGTCTGCTGTGAAAATGTGCAGAGATGATTTAAACAGGACTGTGTTTTGAAGTGTATGGAATGTACATACACATACTCTTTACCCTGAATGTACATGTACATATGTTTATTTGGAATGACTCTCCTAAGGATATTTGGGATTACAGTACAACTACATGAGTGGCTATATGAAATTCTTTTCACTGTAGGGGCCTTCTCTTTCTTATATGAACCTCAGTTCCAAACAGGTGGACTTTTATAAAATCTTAAAGCTAAAAGTGTGCCTCACACACTTCCCTTTTCCAGGCTGGCTGCTTGTGCAAACCTGAGACAACACTAAGTGAGATGTTAGATGATCTGTAAACAGCTCAGGCAGTGAAGGGCCTGACAAATCTGTGCGTAATCCATAGAGTTCTGCATTTTTACTACTTTTACAGCTGAGGTTCCCATCTTTATTGTTTTTGTAATAAAAACCTATGCTGTTGCTAATGAACATTTTTTTTTTTGTAAAAAAATCCTTTGTTCCTTACACATAGTAAGAGGTCAGTAAAAATTTTTTGAATTGATGAACAAATGAACTGAAAACAGGTTTTTCCCAGCAAACTTCCAACTCCTCTAAAATGCTTGGAAGTAATCTTACTTCTCCCACATCCTCTTTTTTTCATTGATGACTTCACCATCCATTAACCCAGTGTTGGAGTGAAAGCATATGGGGCGGGAGGGTGCAATTAACACCTTCTTCTCTCATTTCCTACCTCCTGTCAATAAGTCCAACAACTTTTCTCAGATCTATTATCCCCACTAATTCATTCACCTTTTTCCTGCCTCAGACCATCGCCTTTCACCTAGGCAGCCTCAGGGATTTGTTCCAATATAGGTTTTACTGCCATGACAGAGATTAAACATAACAATATTTTAAAACACAAGATAGAAGTGATTCTCTTTGTCACATAATGATCCAGGACTGTTTGTGGTCTCTTTCTTTGCAGGGGTTCAGATTCCTCCTGTGAAACCCAGAGATTTCACATGTAATTTAAACTCACATCCCATTTGCCAGGGTTAGTAACATGGCTCATCTCAGTGCAAGGGGATAGCTGGGAAATGTAATTGTGTTAGTCTGTTTTCATGCTGCTGATAAAGACATACCAGAGACTGGGAAATTTACAAAAGAAAGAGATTTAATGGACTCACAGTTCCACGTGGCTGGGGAGGCCTCATAATCATGGAAGAAGGCAAGGATGACCAAGTCACATCTTACATGGATGGCAAAAGGCTGAGAGAGAGTTGTGCAGGGAAACTCCCCCTTATAAAACCATCAGGTTTCATGAGACTTATTCACTCTCATGAGAACAGCACGAGAAAGACCTGCCCCCATGGTTCAATTATCTTCCACCAGGTCCCTCCCACAACACGTGGGAATTCAAGATGAGATTTGGGTGGGGACACAGCCAAACCATATCATTAATCTTCATTCTGAATAGCCTTGCATCCAGGTAAATTTTTATCCCTATGGACGAAGAGAGAATGGATATTGGTGGGCAGCCTGAACCCTCAACCTTATCTCCTAACTGGCTTCCCTGCTCCTGGCCTCAACTAATTTGCCCTTTTCCTCAACTCATAACAAAGGCAATCTGGTCATACCTTTGTCTGCTCAAAAAGATTCAACAAGCTCCTCTCTATTGACAGATAAACTTTTAGCTCCCAGGGTGGACTGAATGGTCTATATGTTCTGGTTCTTGCCCAAGTTGCCTCCTATTTCTGTCCCTTTGGTACCTTACTTTCTAACTGCACTCTGGTATTTTTTAGTGAATAAAATGGGGTTTCTTTCTTCAGCACCTTAGTACATGCTACTGCTTCTTTAGGGATGGTATTCCACCTTATGAATTTCTAGTTGACTTAAAAAGCTGAGCTCAGAGTCATTTCCATCAGGAAGTCTTTGTTAACCTTCCATCTCCCACCACTAACCAAGATAATTAATTGGTCACTCATTGCCACCTCATAGGTGCATTTGCCTGTTTTTGCCTTTAATATGTTATGTAGTCATTTATCTGTTCACGCACTTATCATCTCTTTCACATCATGAACATTATCAGATTCAACTCAGATATCCTCAGAGCTCAGTATGGTGCTTGCTACCGAGCAGTGGACAGTGAAAGAGAAGAAAGTAGAGTTTTGCATGGTGTCATATGCTAGAAAGAATATTGGACCAGCAGTTACTGGGCTTTCATGCCATCCTATAATTTATTAGCCTGAGTGACCAATGACATATCACATTCCCTCTCTGGGCTTCAGCTTTCTCATCCTTAATAGGAAGGGTTGGCTCAATAATCCGTAAGTTTCTTCCAGATCTAAAAGTTAGTAATTTTCTTATTTTTCTAATATAGCAAGTTGAAATGTAACCCTCCTCCACACCAGTATGTTACATTCACACAGCTGTGATTTTGCTAAAAATGGACACTTTCTAAATGTTAAAACAGTACATGTTAGAGAATAGTCAATTTAGATCCAAAAATCCTCACTCCGCTAAAGGATAAACACTAAAGCTTTGGATCCCACTCAGTATAAAACCATTCCAGAATGGAAGATGTGAAATGGCATTGTTTAAAAGTCTGCATCCAGATATATTTGCCTACCAAATAAATCTTGGATCTGAAAGAGTTGTAATTTAAATGCAGCTAACAAATGCACCATGGATTCTCTCTATGACATGGGTCCATAATGTGGGAAATTCTATACAACTCTTTTGTGTTGCCTTTTCTTTATCGAATTACATGGGGAATCTCGAAGGGTCTCAGTAACACCATTCTTTTCCATCTGAGCTCTGAAACAATTGAAAAGAAGACAAAGTTGTTTAGCAGATGGAGATAAGCCTATCATCTTTATTGGTGTGAAAGATAATATGGAAAAGTATGGCTTACATTTGTGGCCAAGGCAGCTTCCTAGTACTGAGCCCTAGAATTAGACAGACATCCCCCAGCCAGGCTAGATTAGGATAAGCTTGTTCCCTAGCAAGTGCATGAATTAAGCATGCTCACTTTCTCCTTATAAATTCAGCATGGCACCCTGCTACCTCTTCCCTCAAATAATCTTCTTCTTCTTCTTCTTCTTCTTCTTCTTCTTCTTCTTCTTCTTCTTCTTCTTCTTCTTCTTCTTCTTCTTCTTCTTCTTCTTCTTCTTCTTCTTTTCTAATTCTCCTTCTTCTCCTTCTTCTCCTTCTTCTCCTTCTTCCTTCTTCCTTCTTCCTTCCTTCTTTCTTCTTCCTCTTCTTCTTCTTCTTCTTCTTCTTCTTCTTCTTCTTCTTCTTCTTCTTCTTCTTCTTCTTCTTCTTCTTTCTTCCTCCCTCTTCCATTTTTTACTGGGGCATGCCAGCTCCCCAGAATAAAGACTACATTTCCCAGTCTCCTTTGCAGTTCGCTGTGGCCATATGGCTTAGTTTAAGCAGACACAAGTAAGGGAAGTGTTGTGCCCAATTTTTAGGCAGAGTAAAGGCATATGCTTTTCTCCCTAGTTTTTCTTCTTTCTTCTGACAAGAATGTGGATCTGGGGTGTCCATTCTGGATCATGAAATGGAAACTGGAATTTGTGAATGACAAGCAAACGGGAAAGAACCTGCGGCCCTGGAGACATCGTGCTATCCCTTGATGGCTTACCTCAAAGTTTATTTATGGGAGAGAGATGACCTTTTTTTGTTTTTTGTTTTTAGGTTATTTTTGAGATGGAATTTCACTGCTGTCGCCCAGGCTGGAGTGTAGTGGCATGATCTTAGCTCACTGCAACCTCCATCTCCCGGATTCAAGTGATTCTCCTGCCTCAGCCTCCCAAGTACCTGGGATTATGGGTGTTTGCCACCACACCTGGCTAATTTTTGTATTTTTAGTAGAGATGGGGTTTCATAGTGTTGGCCAGGTTGGTCTCGAACTCCTGATCTCAAGTGATCCACTGTGGCCTCCCAAAGTGCTGGGATTACAAGTGTGAGCCACTGTGCCTGGCCAGAGAAGACCTTTATCTTGTTTAAGTCACTATTATTTGGAGTTTCCTGTCCCTTAAGGCTGGGTCCTATTGTAACCTATATACTCTCCAATCAAATGAATTATTCCATCTCCTCCAGACAGAATGTTACACTAATTGATATCCCTCCACACAGAAGAGAGAGTTGGGAGTAGGGAAGGAGAGTTCCCTCTCTGACAAGTTTATTCATTCAACAAATTATTATATGCCACTTGCTATGTGCAAAATACTGCTCTAAGCACTTTACAATAATTAATTTAATCCTCATAGTGATCCTATAAGCTAGGCACTAATAATATTATCATCTCACAGATGAGGAAGCAGAGGCACAGGCAGGTTAGGGAACTTGCCCCAGGTGACATTGCTTGGAACTAATGGAGCTTGGGTAAAAGCCTGGGCTGTCTACCTCCAGAGCTCCTGCTTTTCATTGCTACCTTACGCAGTGTCTTGTGAGAGACAGGAACAGACACTCTTGTGTTACCTCAAGTAAGGGAAGACTGTATTTAGAATCAATGGAGAGGTCAGAAAAATGAGAAAAATGTCTTAGTGATCACCTGAGATGCCCTGGTGTCTGGTCATCTTCTCAGCTGCATGTGCTGGTAGCTACTTTTGTGGCACCAATATGGTGACTCAGTCACTTCCTACTACTGCCAATTACCACTTCTCAGGCTTCTCGCCTTTATTTCTCTCAATTACTGGCTGTTTCTACTCAGTTACCATATGACATCTTATACATGTCTTCTGCTACCCGTGGCTTCCTAATTTTGTCTTCTCAACGTGTACACATTTCTGCTTATCTTATTTTCCATTAACAATAGTCTTCTCTAAACAGAGAACTGATGAAATCAGACAGTTGTCTTCCAGTACTGAATGCCCAGTTGGGTAAGGCTTTTGAGCCAGTCACCATTTTTGGATAGTCTGCCCAGCCTCTCAAGGTCACCAAGAGTGCTGCAGGATATGTCTCACCTTCAAAGACTCTTTGCCATATAGTTTCTCACTCAGTTTCTCAAAGCAGGAGCCATGGCCAGCAGGGAGTTTAGATATGCTGTCTCTATTATTTTCTCCTCATTATTCTTTCTCTTTATATCCTATGAGTGTGAGGGGAAGTCTGAATTGTTTTCATAATAACAAAAGACATGGGATATTCAGTGTTTGAATGGGCTATTCAATGTATGCCTTTTCTTTTCCTATATATCATCAAAAGAAAATGGAATAAGGTTTGGACATGTACCCAAAGATATCTCTCAACTCTCACATCTAGTCTAAACATTGCACAGTCTTCTTCATAGGTGGTTGGCCAGCCTATCACTAAATGCCTTTGGATCAGTGGCTACTCTGGTTCAATCTGCTGTGACCAGAGTATTGGTTATGAACAAGTATGGAGACTGTAGTCTTCTTCATAGATTCTTCTCTAAGAATAGTAGCAGAAGACAGGGCATAGGAAGGTTTGGCGTGGGGAAAGATGGGTTGATTCACTCAAGGTTTCATGGGTTGAATATAATTTTTGCATAACCATTGATTTCTGAACACTTTTTAGTGACTCTAGGTGTTTAGAATTTGAATTAGGAGGTAACCAATTATAGTAGAAAAGAGCACTGGACTGGAAGTTCTAATCTGAGCTCCCTGACAAAGGAAGAGAGCGAGTCCCTGGTCTCTTGTCTTTTCTTTCATTTTCTTTTCCTCCTTTATTTTCATTACAGGAGTACAGAAATTGATTAATTACAATCTTTAGTTCATGACTTACTCTTATTATTGATTTGTAAACGGCTTGCTTTTATTTGTTTAGTTACTTATTAGTAACTTACTACTGGTGAACTATATTTTAAAACAAAAGCTAAGATTTTTACAATAATCTATATCTCCTTGCATTAGTTTTTTTATTGCTGCATAACAAATTACCACAAATTTAGCAGTTTAAAATAATATCCATATATTTTCTCACAGGTTCTGTGGGTCAAGAGTTTGGAGAGAGTTTAACTGGGTTTTCCATACCAGGTGTCACAAGGCTTAAATCATGGTGTTGGGCAGACTGTGATCTCATCTTGAGGCAGGACAAGGAAAGTTCCCTCAGGTGGTTGGCTGAATTTGTTTCCTTGAGGCTGTCGATGTGGAAGCTTGCATCTTCAAAGTCAGCATCATGTCCTTTGCAGGAACATTGATGAAGCTGAAGACCATTATCCTTAGAAAACTAACACAGGAACAGAAAACCAATATTGCATGTTCTCACTTGCAAGTGGGAGCCAAATGATGAGAACACATGGACACATAGAGGGGAACAACAGACACTGAGGCCTTCTGGAGGATGGAGAATGGGAGGAGGGAGAGGGTCAGGAAAAATAAATAAAAGATACTAGGCTTAATACCTAGGTGATGAAAGAATCTGTACAACAAACCTCTGTGACACGATTTTACCTATATCACACCCCTGCATGTATACCCCTGAACTTAAAAGTAAAAAAAAAAAAATCAGCAATGAAGAGAAAGAGTTTCTGCTGCTTTAAGTACGTGACTTCTAAACTCATTTTAAGGGCTCTCCTGATTAGGTAAGCCCCACCCAGGATAATTTATCTTTTGATTATTTAAATCCAACTGTTAGGGACTTTAATTACGTCTTCAAAATTCCTTCATCTTTACCATATAACAGGACTTAATTACAGAAGGGATATCCCATCACCTTTGCCACATTGTATTGGTTAGGAGAAAGTTATAGATCCCACCTACACTTAAGAGGAAGAGATTATACAAGAGTGTGGGTCACTGGGGGTCATCTAAGAATTCTGCCTGCCACGTTACCCCTATGGAATTCCTCCAAATTCCCACACTCCTGACTCTCTCCCTCCAAATCTCATCATTCCTTAGCTTTCCTTTCTCTATCAACTTATTTACCTTGAGATTTGCTTTTTAGTCAGTATGATATTGCTAAGATTCACCCATATTGACATATGTTTTTATAATCCATTCATTTAAACTCTACTTAATATTCCATTAAGTGAATTTTTATATGATGAATTAATTCACTCTCATGTTGATGGACAGTTGAATTGTTTCTAGATTTTTTGCTACTGTGAAAATGCTGATGCAAACATTTTTGCACATGTTTCTTGTTGATGTATAAGAATATATTTTGAGGATATATGTAGGAGTGAAATTTCTGGGTCACAGGATATATTAATTTCAACTTTGGTAGAGAATGTCAAGTTTTTCTAAATTCACATTTCTATCAGCAACATATAGATCCTATGGCTCTATTTTATCTCTTGGCATAGATTGATTTTTACATTTTTTCCTGAAAAAGCCATGGGAATTGGTACCCCATTCTAGCCTTAATTGCATTTCCCGGCTCCCTGATAACGTTCAACACCTCTTTGAATGTTTGCAAGCCATGTGTTTCATCTGCAGAACATCTGCCCATGGATTTCCCTATTTCTTATTGAATTGTCTTATTTTAATATTTATGTGTAGGCATTATTTAGACATCCAGCTTTACTTTTCTTGCCAGAAGTATAAAGGAATTGGGGAAGATGCTTGTTAAGTTCCTTCATCTGTAAATTGGGATAATCGTTCTTGCCATGCTTACTTTTCAAAGCTGATGCAAAGATCAAATGAAAAAATATATGTGAAAGCACTCTGTACACTAAAAAGGAAGGAATGACTTGTTTTAGGGTAAATAAACCTGATAACTTGTAAATATGGAAACATTCAACTTTGAATTGGGAGGCAATTTAGTGTGGTGATTAAACACACAGATGGTTGCACCAGATTGCCTGGGTCCAAATATCCTCACTCCAGCAGATACTAATGATGTGAACTTAGGAACTTAGGTGATTTATTTAACCTCCATGTCCCAATTTCCTTATCTAACAAATGAGAGATAGTCATAGTCTCTAGCTCAAAGAGATTTTTTATAGGATTGAATGAATTAATACATAGGCAAGATTGAGAACAGTATCTAGCAAATAATAAGCACTATATTAATACCTGTTGAGAATATTACTTGACTTGGATTTCCACAGTTCCTGCTGAATGTTCTGCTAATCAAATTGAGGACAGGTACTTCCACACACTCCCATATGTGTACATTCTTTTCATATTGACCCATTTCTAACAGGTCAAAATAGTTTATTTTTTTCTTTCATGAATAACTCTTGAGTATGGAATTAGTGGCTGGTGGAAAAATATTAACTCAGGCCACTGAAGTATACATGTAATAATAGAATACAAATAGTATATTATATAATAATAATATATCATAGAATGAGTAATTCTGCCTCTAAGCTCTTATCCTGGTTTAATAGCCTGTGATCCTGTAAGGGGTATTGAATTACTTATCCCGGGCTGCGTGAAGCATGACAACAAGGCATGATAGACCTTAAATTGCACTGCTTTGTTGAGCCTGAAATCACATTTGAGGCCATAGTTATTGTCCAAGTAAAATGGACTGCCAATTATTTGAATAAAGAGAAGTGGTATTGTCTTATATTAGTTATCTTTTTCTCTCATTAATGAAGTTCATTTGGGCCCATTTTTCTACCTTTTCTTTGTTCTTCTGTGACTTTCTGAAGACTACTGAATCCATAGATGGCTTTTATCCACTCCAGACAGATAGAAGGAGTCCAATTCTTCTAATGAATGTATTTTTAGCAACAATTAAAGCTTATGTATCCTGCTTTTCGAATGCATCCTGCAGCATTCAGAACCACCTGCATTCAGCCTTCGGGGACCTGGACTGCTTTGCGGATGGTTTAGCTATCAATGGAAGGCATAAACGCTGCAGGTTGTGTGTAAGCTTGAGAGGGTGGCTAATTATGCTAAACAAGAAATATTAATAATGCAGGATGTGCAAACAAAAACACTCTTACCAATTTCAAGACATTATTCTTCCTTTCCTCTTCCTGCTCTCTCCCTCCCCACTCTCTTCTACTCATCTGAAGAATATAATAGTAGCAGAAGGTGGGGCTCCTCCAGCAGATACTGGATCCTAAAAAATCAAGAGATGACAATGACAATAAAATTACCCATCCTGAGAAAGAGAAACACCATTTTTATCTGTCTTGGAGCTGGATTTTTATGAAAGGTTTGGAAACCATGGCAGTGCAGAAACTGGAAGAAATTAAAACTGGTAAAGACTGTCATGGAGAGTCCAGTCAAGTGTTAGGGTAGGGTCTTGTCAGAGACATCCTGGGTCACTTCCCTCCAGACCTGAACAAGGGGAGGCTTGGCATGCGGAGAGGTAAGGGTTGGGTCCACTGGGAGGACAAACTCTTTTTTCCTGCCATTGGAGTAAGAAAGTCTGAATAAACATTTTTCAGGAGGCCCTGTCAGCTGATCTAAACTTAGTTCTCTTAGGCTAAGTCCCCCAAAAGAGTCTTTCGAGATCATGGACAGGTATGCTGGTTATCTTTTCCTGTGTAACCAAATATCCCAAAACTTATTGGCTTGACATAATGACTTATGATTCTCTGTTGATGGTTGATGGGCTTGGCTTGGCAGTTCTTGTTGGGCTCTCTCACATGGTTGCACTTAGATAGCTGCAGGTGCTGGCATCATCAGAAGGCCCAAATGAACTAGATATCAGCCTGGCCTCGGTACTCACAGGTCCAGTCCCTAATACTCTTCCATGTGACAAATATGGCACAGCATCACCTCTGCCATGTTCTATTGTTCTAAACAGGGAAAGGCCAACTCAAATTCACCCAGAGAATGGAGTCACCTGTGGGTACTAAGAGGAACCCATTAGGAATAGGATGGGGGCTGTCTTTGGAGACAAACTGCTACACAGGTACCCACCCCTTGGGAAGTTTCCCAGAAAACATACCCACAGAGAAACACTGGAGACCTTTAGTGCTGGGCCTAGCAGGAATTCCTTACTGGTGAACTACTTTTCAACCTTTAGCTTTCAGCTAAAACATTACTTTCCCTAGGATGGCTGTCCAAGGCTCTGTCATTAAATTAGGTTTTCCAGCATTTTTGTTTTATAGCATTTATCACAGTTTGTAATGACATATTTCTATGATTATTGATTTAACATATGTCTCCAACACTGGACGAACTCTCTGAGGACAGGTGCTCTGCTTTGCATGCTCCCCACTGATTCCCTGCACTTAGCTTGGTGCTGGCTCTCAGTAAGACAACAGGCAACAGTTTTAGTGGAGTGAAGACATAGGTGAGTGGTTAACATCAACATATCTGATCTTGCCAACCAGCTTCTATGGTTCGCGCAGAGATTTCTACAAAGAGGAGTCTCCCTTTCATTCATTGGTTACGTTTTAAAATCAAAATTTACCGAGAGAGAGAATTTCAGAGCCTCATGGATTCCAGATCAAGAACACCTAGTTTAGGTGTTACAGCATAAAACATACTGCACTTATATTTTTAGTTATATTATTTTGGATTTATTTAGAATGGCTACGGAATGTCCTTCTTTGATGAGAAGTTAAAAAACCTTCTACATCCTAGATGTTTATAATAACATAAAAGCTAGAGTTTGTGTCAGAAGAGCTAGCATCTACAAGAGGTTGAAAAGTTCATAAAACATTCTAAGCATCAGGGTCAGAGGTTAGGGTATTTTACTTTAGGACCTGTTTGCATTTCAGATTATGCTTGCATTTCATGACACACTAAACGTACCCTTGAATCTGCTCTGAACATATTTCACATGAGTATTTATCTGAATGTCAATAAAATATAGAGCAGTTGCAAAATCATCCAGCAAGGACGAAGTTTTATTGTTTCAGGTCAGTTGACCGTCACTCTGAGAATAAAACAGTGAGCGCCTAATGCACTGGAGTAAGGAGTATGGATTTTGTTTTAAATGAAGCTATTGGAAGTTTTTCAGTTGGAGAAAGACAGGATCATACATTTTAAAGAAATATCCCAGGTGCTGAGTGGAGTTTAGACTGTAGTTTATGAATGAAAGAAGAAGACTAGCCAAGAAGCTACTGCAATTGCCCAGGTGGGACATATAGGTAGCAGTCAAGACCAGAGGTGAATGACTAGAATAATGAAGGAATTTAAAATCATATCATATTTATACTTAAAAAGCCAGGAGATGCTTAGATGTTTCAACTGGGAATATGAGAGATGCCTTCAAATATATGACAGCTGTCATGTAAAAGATGGATTAAAATTATTCTGAATTTCAAAAGGCAGAACCATGAGCGGAAACCACAGGGCATGAGATCCAGGCTCAGAATAATTTTATCTTTGAGCCATGCAAAGATGGAAGGGGCTGCCTGGGGAGGCCATGAGTTCCCATCCCCGACCGTGTTCCAGTAGGGACTAGAGGACCTCTCAGAGCAAATGTGGTGGGTCTAGGGAGGCACCGTGGGACCAGATGACACTTAGATATCCTTTGGAGATTTGGGGAAATGTGAGTAATGAGAGTGGTGGATATTCTCATTTTGGTGTCACACCACTAAGGTAGAGAAAATTAACAGTTATGTCACTCTTCTTGAAGCTCTTCAGACAAGGACTCCAGAGTATTTGGCACATAGCATATCCAAGGTGGTGTGTTGCTACTGTTGACCTATTTCGTAGCGATGCATAAGCTTTTCTTTTCGCTTCCTGGCTACATTTCTCAGAATATTTTCCTTTAATCTTCTTTAGAGATATGCAGTAGGGTAAGACTCTAAGATCTGGATTAGAGAAACCTAGCTTGAAATTCTCTGTCCACATTGCTAATTGCATGAGTGTCAGCAAATTATTTAATGGTTCTGGGCCTCATTTAATCACCTATTAAATGGGGATAACACTACCTATTTCTACAGTTGTTGTAAGAACTAATCTGTACAAAGTTCCCAGCATCCTGGAAGATATTAATACATAGTAATTGTATGTAGATAAAAAAACCCAAAACAAAAAGCATTTACTTATGCAAGCCAATGAAACTTAGTCATTATGTATACAAATTGGAAGGTACAAATCACAGTAAGTGAAGAGTTAACTGGCAAAAGGAAATGCTCACTGATTGAGTTGATGAAATTCTAAACTTCAGGATATTATTTATTTTTTTCCTCTAATTTGATGCATCTTTAAAGATAACCATTTATACAAATTCTTAAACAGTCTAAGAAATTAGCCACAGTTCAGAGGCAATAATGTATGATTCTTGGAGCTTTCTCCAGGCTAGTGCTGGGAAGCGGCAGGGAGTAATTGAGCCTCTGGGATGAGTGCACTTCTTCCTGTGGATACTGGGTGGGGGCGAAATTGGTCTTCAAATAAACATGATTCATGGCTTAATGGAGAAACTGCAAAGTTCCCCATGAAAATGGAATAGCAAGTCAGTTCATTATACTGTAGTTATTGATATTGCAATCTGCTCCCAATGCAGGCAATTACAAATCCATTTAGGAAAGAGTGTGATTGGGACGTTTGTTTGTATTCACCTAACCATTAGGTGCCTGGACAATGTTTTTCAAGTGAGACTCCTCCACCACCTTTGGGTTCTATTTGTTTCTATTATCTCTAGCATCTGTCACAGTTGCCTGGCACATTGATGGTTTTTGTTAACATTTGCTGATTCATTAGAAATTCCCTCATTATGCAGCCTCTGATGTGCTTTTGTCCACCCAGCACAGGGATGCTCAGAAACTGCTTATAACATTACCTTTTTGTGTATATGCATTATATGTGCCCCCTCACCCCAGAGGCTTTGGTTCTCACCTAGTACCAATCTTGAACGCACATCCTCCACAGCTCTTATATTTACAGTGAATGACCCATTCACACCAATGCAATAGTGTGCATAACCTGCTTATGCATGAGACTTTCCCTATTTTCTCAGAGTTTCCTGTAAAGCCCCAAAGCTGAAGAGAGCAGACAAGGTCCCCCATATTTTTACAAGAGTGTCAGGAAGCTGGCACAGGTGCCCTCTATGGCTTTCTGGGTAATCTATTGATACTCTGACTATCACTACCTCCCACCACATCCTAACTATCCTATATAAAGTGAAGCCATGACATTTGAAGGAAACTCACCCAATAGTTCATCGATGCGGGGGAATTTTGGCTTAGAGGGGAGTGCTGTGACATTGTCATCTCCAGACCCATGTTGGGTCTGGAAAACTGTCATAGAGTTTAGAAGTGGGTGCTTCAAAAAGGGGAGGCTGGTATCTCACTCTCTGCCTGGATGCTGGCTAAGCTCAGAAGCATGCAGTCATTCTAGCTCTGCCACAGGGAGTGGAGGCAGAGAAGTCCCGAAGGACTTGACTCCTTGACACTGGAGCTTAGAGTGATCCCTGAATATAGAGAATGGGGCATAATTACAACCTGGACGATTGTGGAGGTATGAGGGTGGATGGTGCAGCTTGCAATGGCTGAGTTGAGAAAAAGGATAAGAGGGTCAGCATTTGGCAAGCATTTTCCTTGCCATGGGAGCTGCCCAGGCTTAAGCCATCTAAAAGGCATCTTCCTAAGAGGGCAGCACATGTGGGAGGGGACTCAACTGTGGAAAGTACCATAGTGGGGGGCAGGAGCTAATAGATGGTCCAAAGAGAGCAACTGGAGAGCACGCCACCCGCTCCAGGACCTGAACAGTATGGCAGTTCCCACTGTGACTCTGAGAACTCAGACACATCTCACGAGAAGCCAGCATTTGAAAGTGGGCAACACAGAAGGGCCACCTAGTGTCAGCCAAGGGAGAAAGATAACAGTGACTATCTAAGGGGGAAAAGAGACTTTTGCCACTTCCTCTAATCCCTCTTCATGTACTGACCCCGAAAAGGGCAGAAGAGAGGGAAGAAGGTGGAAGAACAGGTCATGTTCAACCACTACTGCAAGTCCCCAAGCCAAGTTCAAGCCTGACTGGAGAAGGAGTAGGCGGTGGAGGCAGGTAGTGAGGAGAAAAGAAAGGGAAGGGGCCTGAAATTAGATGCGAGGTTCAAGTTTTATTTTAGATTAGACAGAATGTTAGAGTATGTAAAAATCTCCTTTAGAAAGGAGATCGTTTGTAAAAAAACAAAAGGGATTAGATAATCACTGCATCTACCTGGGATATCATTAAAAAGTAGAGAAAGGCGATCCATCAGAATATGCAGAAAGCAGTGGAAAGAGAAAACTAAAACTATTACTGTTTGTATTCTTACTAAGTTCAGACTATTCATTAAAATGCTTCCATGTACGATGTAGATGTCACTGAAGAATTCACAGGTGATATGGAAGTGGGAGTTACATCGCCCAGGGCCCGCTTACATCACACCTCAGCAACCTCATTAGATGTGCTTTTCCTTTCTGAATCTCACCAGCTCTGTGGAGCTGGTGGGTTACTCTCCCTCATGTTGCTCATTCTCTCCTCTCTGGATGCAAACTTGCATACCCCTCCTCAGAAGGCATTTTAGTGAGACCCCACGTGAAGGGCATGGCATTGAGGTCACTCTGCATAGGAAGGCAGCTTACATTCATATACACTCACCCTAGACTTCCTTCTTCCAAGAACAATGTCAGTAGCTAGGTTTAGAGATTGAACGTGGTCTAATAGAAGACACTTTCATTTAGGCTAATTAAAGCAGGTATTGTGCTCAGCAAAGAAATCAAAGACAACTTCTTAGAGTAATCCTGGGTTCTCGCTGAAAAATGCAGTGGGATCTCTTGGGTGTTAGATATGGAAGACTCACAAGATGTTTGGTATGTGCTGTTTAATACCCTGTTTCCAACATTTAGGTGAATTTCCTATTTGGGGACATCGTCTCCACCTAATTGAAAATTGCTGAGCTCTTACATTATTACCTAGATGGTTTTATAAAATGGTTTTGAGTTCTCATTTGCTTTTAGGAGATGAGTTCATTTAAAAAAGAAAATTTAAACAAAATATTAACAAATGAAAATGACAGTGATAGGTCTTTTATTTTGTGGGAATCATAAGAAGATAGGAAATGATGGAATTAAAAGCATCCTTGGAGATGGCTCTTCCATGGTAAGATTGTAGTAGAAGCTAAGGAGTGACAGCACTTAATATTTCTGCATTGTAATGGCCTTTTGAGAGTCTATACTTCAACAGTCTGTCCAAGTGTGCAAATTTTGAAGGCAGGGACATTTAATCTACCTGCAATCCTGTTGATTACATCTCCAAAGTATATTTTCAATCAATTCTCTTCTCTCTCTCTCTTTTTTTTTTTTTTGAGATGGAGTTTGGCTCTTGTTGCCCAGGCTGGAGTGCAGTGGCACGATCTCAGCTCACTGCAACATCCGCTTCCCAGGTTCAAGCAATTCTCCTACCTCAGCCTCCCAAGTAGCTGGGATTACAGGCGTGTGCCACCATGCCTGGATAATTTTTGTATTTTTAGTAGAGACGAGTTTTCACCTTGTTAGGTCAGGCTGGTCTTGAACTACTGACATCAAGTGATCCACCTGCCTCAGCGTCCCAAAGTGCTGGGTTTACAGGCATAAGCCACTGTGTCTGGCCCAATTCTTTTATCTTTACCCCCATTGCCACTACTTTAGTCTGGGCTCCTAATTGTCTCTTTGCTTCAATCCATTCCCCTAATAGTAGCTGAAGTGATACTAGAAAACTAATGGAGGACTTACGACTTAAAATAGTGAATTGAAATAAACTCACAGAATCTCTATTCTCCAATATTTAATAAATAGTGGGCAGGAGAGAGTACAAACCAGCCAAAAATATATCAACAATTTGATTGAATAAACTTAGACAAAAGTCCTCTCACTTTGTTTGCATCTCTCCATATTTGGGAGTATTGGTGTAAAGGCCCAGGCTTTTGCTGTCTCACCAGAATGGCTTCTGGGGGATAGCTACTGGGTTAGAAGCAGAGTTAGGCTAACTCCTTCCCTCCTTTCCACACTAGAACCTCTCTTCTCATTTTTTGGTGGATAAAAAAGTTCCTCTCTCTGGTGGCCATGAGAATGTGCCCCTCAGATCTCCAACTGTAGGGACCAAGGGCTCCAGCTGCTTAGCTGTGAAATCCATCACTGAGTTTGTGTCAAATCCGTGTTTCCCAGCTATTAGCTGTGCCCAGCAGCGACATTGGAGCAGACCCATTTCTGAGAGATGCAAGACTCCACTGATGGGCAATTTTGGCTCGAGAACTCTGCAATGGCCTTGTCCAACTTTCCTTAGACTGCATAGCAATCTAGCAAGCTTCTACCTAGCCTTCCTTCCTTCTCTCTCTTCTTTACTCAGAGTCAGACCTACATCACACTCTAATGGTTCTCTCAGCCTTTCCTGGCAGTCTCCAATTTTCTCTCATAGACATTCCCCTAATAACTTTCTTGCACATTTAGTCTTGTCTTGATGCCTGCTTCTTGGAGGACCCAAACTGATACACTGGCACATAGAAGATGTTTAATAAAAGTATTCAAGAAATGAATGACCTTAATGAATGAATTTAAAAGTCTTTTTATTAAATGTTTTTCAAGTTAATAAACTTTTTTTTCAAAGAGTAGTTTTAGGTTCACAGAAAACTTGTGTAGAAAGTACAGAGAGTTCCCACATACCCCATTACCTCCACACATTCACAAGCTCCCCCACTGTGGACATCCTACACCACAGTGGTACCTTTGTTACAGTTGACCAAACTATATTGACATATCATTGTCACCCAAAGTCCATAGATTACATTAGCATTTACTTTTGGTTTTGTACATTTTATGGGTTTGGACAAATGTATAATGACATGTATTCCTCATTGTGGTATCATACAGAATAGTTTCACTACTATAAAAATTTTCTGTGCTTTACGTATTCGTCCCTCCCTCCCTGTAGCTCCTGGTGACCACTAATATTTTTACTGCCTCCATAGTTTTGCCTTTTCCAGAATGTCATATAGTTGGAATCACACAGTTTATAGCCTTTCTAGATTGTGTTCTTTCACTTAGTAATATGCATTTAAATTTCCTCCATGTCTTTTTATGGTTTGATAGCTAATTTGTTTTTAGCTCTGAATAGTATTCCATTGTCTAGAGGTATCGTAGCTTATTTGTTTATTCACCTACTGAAGGACATCTTGGTTGCTCCCAAGGTTTGGCAATCATTAACAAAGCTGCTATAAATATCCAAGTGCAGGTTTTTGTGTGAACATAAGCCTTCAATCATTTGGGCAAAAAAATAATAATTGATGGATTGCATAGTAAGAATATGTTTAGTTTTGTAAGAAACTGCCAAATTGTCTTCCAAAGTGGTTGTATTATTTTGCATTTTCACCAGCAATGAGTGGGAGTTCCTGTTCTTTCACATCCTCCCCAGCATTTAATGTTGTCAGCATTCGATAGGTGTGCAGTGGTATCTCATTGTTTTAATTTGCAATTCCCTAATGGCATTTGATGTTGAACATTTTTTCATATGTTTACTTTGATATCTTCTTTGGTGAGGTGTCTGTTCAGGTATTTTGCTTATTTTAAAATCAACTTTTTTTTTTTCTTATTGCTGAATTTAGCTCTTTCTATATTTTGGATACTAGTCGTTTATAAGATGTGTGTCTCACAGATATTTTCTCCTAGTCTGTGGCTAGTCTCCTCATTCTCTTGATACTGTCTTTTGCGGAGCAGTTCTCAATTTCAAAGAAGTCCAGCTTATCAAATATTTATTTTATGGCTCATGCCTTTTGTGTTGTATTTAAAAAGTCATTGTCACATTCAAGGTCACCTAGATTTTCTCCTGTGTTATCTTCTAGGAATTCTACAGTTTTGCATTTAAGTCTTTTATATATTTTGAATTAAATTTTGAGAAGAGTGTAAGTTCTGTGTCTCTGTTTTTTTATGTGGGTGTCTAGTTGTTCTAATACCATTCATTGAAATGCAATATTTGTTCCCATTGAATAGCCATTGCTCCCTTGTTAAAGCTAGTTGGTTATACTCATGCATTTCAATTTGGGGCTCTCTACTCGTCCCATTAATGGTTGTTGTTATTGTTTTGCTCTAATTTTTCATCAATACCACATGGTCTTTATTACTGTAGCTTTAATTACTGTGTTTTAATTACTGTAGTAAATATAGAAGTCAGGTACTGTCAGTCTTCTGACTTTGTTTTGCTTCTACAATATTGAGTTGGCTCTTCTGAGTCTTTTGACTCTCTGTATACATCTTAGATTCAATTTGTTGATATTTATAAAATATCTTGCTGAGATTTTAATTGAGATTGCATTAAATCTCTAAATCAACTTGGGTAAAATTGACATACTGACAATATTAAGTCTTCTATCCATGAACATAGAATATGTCTTTATTTGCTTAGTTCTGCTTTGATATCTTTCATTAGAGTTTTATAGTTTTCCTCAGACAGATATTGTATATATTTTGCTATATTTATATCTAAGAATTTTTGTGAGGATGCTGATGTAAATGGTAATATGTTTTTAATTTCAAATTTCACTCATTCATTGCTGGTATAAAGGAAAGTGACTGGCTTTTGTATATTAGCTTCTATCCTGCAACCTTTATATAATTGTTTATTAGTTTTGTCAATTCTTTTGAATTTTCTCTATAGACAATCATTTCACCTGTAAATAGAAGCAGTTTTATTTCTTCCTTCCTCATCGATATAACTTTTATTTTATTTTCTTGTCTTATTACATTAGCTAGAACTTCTGGTATCATGTTGAAAAGCAGTAGTCAGCGGGGACATCCTTGTCATGATTCTGATCTTATCAGGAAAGCTTTGAGCTTCTCACCATTAAACATGATGTTAGCTGTAGGCTTTTTTTTTTTTTTTGTAGATTTTCTTTATCAAATTGAGGAAGTCCCCCTCTATTTCTAGCATGCTGAGATTTTTAAAAAATCATAAATGGATGTTGGATTTTGTTAAATGTTTTTTCTACATCTATTGATATGATAATGTGATTTTTCTTCTTTAGCCTATTGATGTGATGGATTATATTAATTCATTTTCAAATGTTGAACTAGCCTAACATACCTGAGATAAATTCCACTTGGTAGTGGTATACAATTATTTTAACACATTTTTGGATTTGACTTACTAAGTCTTTGCTGAAGATTTTTGCATCTCATCTCTCATGTTCATAAAATACACTTATCTATAGTTTATTTTCTTAAAATGTCTCTGGTTTTGATATTAGCGTAATGCTGGCCTTGTAGAACGAATTAGGATGGATTCCTTCTCCTTTTTTTGGGAAGAGATTGTAGAGAATTGGCATAATGTCTTCTTTAAATGTTTGGTAGATTTTACCAGTGATTGCTCCGGGACTGGTGCTTTCTGTTTTGGGAAGTTATTGATCATTGATTTAATTTAACAGATGTAGGGTTATTTTCATTGATTTAATTTCTTTAACAGATGTAGGGTTATTTAGATTGTCTTTTTTTTTCTTGTTTGCGTTTTGGTATATTCTATTTTTCAAGGAATTGGTCAATTTTATCTAGATATCACAGTAGTGGCCATAGGGTTGTTTATAATATTCCTTATTATCTTTTTAAAGTCTATGAGTTCTGTAGTGATGTTCCCACTTTCATTCCTGATATTAGTAATTTGTGTCTTCTCTTCTACTCTTGGTGCCTGGCTAGAGGCTTATCAATTTTATTTATCTTTCCAAAGAACTAGTTTTAGTTTTATTGATTTTCTCTATTGAGTTCCTGTTTTCAATTTTATTGATTTCTGCTCTTTTATTTATTTCCGCTTAATTTGAATTTAAGCTGCTCTTCTTATTTTGGTATCTTAAGGTGGAAGCATAAACAATTGATTTTAGATACTTTTTATTTTCTTTTTTTTGATACTTTTTATTTTCTAATATATGCATTCAATGCCACAAATTTCTCTCTAAGCACTGCTTTTGCTGCATCCTGCAAATTTTGATAAGTTGTATTTTCATTTAGTTCCAAATTAAAAAATTATCTTGAGATTTCTTTTTTGAGGCATGTGTTATTTAGAAGTGCAGTTTGGTTATCTTGGGATTTACAGCTATCTTTCTGTTACTGATTTCAAGTTTAATTTCACTGTAGTCTGGGAGTAGATGCTTTATGATATTTATCTTCAAAAATTTGTTAAGGCATGTTTTATGGCCCCGAATGTGGTCTATCCTGGTTAATGTTCCATGTGAGCTTGAGAAGAACGCATAACCTGCTGCTGTTGGATGAAGTAGTCTATAAATTTCCATTATATCCAGTTGATTGATGGTGCTGTTGAGTTCAACAATGTGCTTACTGATTTTCTGCCTGAATCACTCCATTTCTGATAAGACATGTTAAAATGTCTAACCCTAACAATGGATTCACCCATTTCTCCTTATAGTTTTATCAGTTTTTACCTCATATATTTTGATACTCTGTTGTTAAGTGCATGCATATTGAGGATTATTATTTTTCCATGAAGTATTTACCTCCTTTATAATTATGTAATACCTCTATCCATTCTTGATAACATTCCTTGCTCTGAAGTCTGCTCTGTCTGAAATTAGTATAGTTACTTCCTCTTTTTTTAAATTAGTGTTAGCATATTATATTTTTCCTCATTACTTTTAATCTCCATGTGTCTTTATATTTAAAGTGGGTTTCTTCTAGACAGCATATAGTTTGGTCTTGTTTTTGATCCACTCTAACAATCTCTGTCTTTTAATTGGTATATTTTGATCATTAACATTTAAAATGATTATTGATATAATTTGATTAATATCTATCATATTCATTAATATTTTTATTTGTGTTTTTGTTCTTTCTTCCTAGTTTGCCTTCCACACTTTTTCTGCCTTTTGTGGTTTTAATTGAGTGTTGTATAAGATTCAATTTTATCTCCTTTCTTAGCATATCACTTATGGTCAATTATAGTTTTTGTTTGTTTGTTTGACTTTGTGCTCCCCCAGGCTGGAGTGCAGTGTTGTGATTATAGCTCACTGCAGCCTTGAACTCCTGGGCTCAAGTGATCCTCTCACCTTGGCCTCCCAAAACACTAGGATTACAGGTGTGAGCCATCCTACCTAGCCCCTATGCTTTTTTAAAAAAACTATTTTTAGTACTTGCCCTGAAGTTTGCAATGTACATATATAATCCAACCCCACTTTCAAGTAACACTACACTCCTTCACAGGTAGTGCAAGTACCTTATAATAACGACAACAAAATATTCCTAATTCCTCTCTCCTGTTCTTTGTAATTTGTCATTCATTTCACTTAACATAAACATACACACATGACCATATGTAATAAAATAAATTTTTGTTATTATTTTGAACAAACTCCTATCTATTAGATCCATTAAGATTAAGAAACATAAATGTTTTCGTTTTATCTAAACTTATTTCTTCTCTGATGCTTTTTTTTTGTAGGTCTGAGTTTCTGACTTATATTATTTTCCTTCTCTCTGAAAAACTTCTAACATTTCTTGCAAGCAGATCTACTGGAAAAAATTCCCTCAAATTTTGTTTGCCTGAGAACGTCTTTATTTCTCATTCACTTTTGAAGGATAATTTCATGGGATACAGAATCCTAAGTTGGTGGATTTTTTTTTTTTTTAGTTCTAAATGCTTTAAATATTTCCTTCCACTCTCTTGCTTGCAAGGTTTCTGAAAAGAAGTCAAATATAATTATTATTTTTGCTTCTTTATAGGTAAGATTTTTTTTCCTCTGACTTCTTTCATGATTTTTTCTTCATCTTTGATTTTCTGAAGTTTGAATATGATGTACCAAGGTGTACTTTATTTTGGCATTTATCCGGCTTGATAGTCTCTGAACTTTCTGTATCCGTTGATTAGGTGTCTGACATTAATCTGGGAATTTATCAGTCATTATCGCTTCAAATACTTTTTTCTGTGCCTTTCTCTATTTATTCTTCTGGTGTTGCCACTATGTGTAGTTTATAACATTTGTAGTTTTCTCACAGTTCTTGTCTATTTGGTTCTACTTTTTCTCAATCTCTTTCTCTCTTTGCTTTTTAGTTTTAAAAGTTTCTACTGCCATATCCTCAAACTTGGAGATCCTTTTTTCATTATTTTTTCACCTTTTATTTTGGAATTGGGGGTACTTGAGCAGGTTTGTTACAAAGATATATTGTATGATGCTGAGGATTAGAGTATGAATGTACTCCAGGTAGTGAGCATAGTATGCAGCAGGTAGTTTTTCAGCCCTTGCCTCCCGCCCTCTCTCCCCTCTCTGGCAGTTCCCAGTATCTATTTTTCCTGTCTTTATGTCCATGTATACCCAAAGTTTAAGAGCAGAGATTCTTTCCTCAGTCATGTTCAGGTTTCTAATGAACTCATCAAAGACATTTTTTATTTCTGTTACATTGTATTTAATCTCCAGCATTTTGTTTCATTCCTTCTTGGAATTTTTATCTTTTTACTTACATCATCCATCTGTTTTTCCATGTTGTCTACTTTTGCATTAAAGCCCTTAGCTTATTAATCATAGTTATTTTAATTTCCTAGTCTGATAATGCCAGTATTTCTGTACATCTGACTCTAGTTCTGATGCTTGTTCAGACTCTTCAAACTATGTTTTCTTTAGCCTTGTAATTTTTCATTGAAAGGTGGTGTCTTTGTTCATTTTGCGTTGTTGTAACAGAACACCTGAAACGAGGTAGTTTATTTTGAAAAGAGGTTTATTTGGCTCATGATTCTGGTGGCTTGGAAGTTCAAAATTGGGCAACTACATCTGGTGAGGGCCTCAGGCCACTTCAACTAACAGTGAAAAATGGAAGGAGAGCTAGTGTATGCTAAGACATTACATGGTAAAAGAGGAAGCTGGGGTGAAGGAGTGGTAAAAGGTGCTAGCCTCTTTAATAACCAGCTGTTTTGGGAACTAATAGAAGGAGAACACAGTCAGCCCCAAGGAAGGCCATTCATCTACTCATGAAGCATCCTCCCTTATGACTCAAACACCTCCTACCAGGCTGTGCCTCCCAACACTGCTACATTGGGGATCAAATGTTAACATGAGGTTTGGAGAGGACAAACATAAAAACCATAGCAGGTGAACATGATGTGTACTGGGTAAGAGGAATTGTGGTAAATAGGCCCTTAGTCATGCATTGGCAAGGTGTTGGGGAGTGGGAAGCATTCCATAGTCCTATGGCTAGGTCTCAGTCTTTTGGTAAGCCTGTGCACTGAACTGGAGAACAGGTAGTCTGTCTAGCAGGATAGTCTGATTTCTTACATGTATCCTCAGAACTCTAAGAATAAGTAATTACAGAAATAGAACACTGAAGCTACCAGTCTCTTAAGACCTGGGCCAGGAAACTGGTACAACATCATTTCCTTTATATTCCATTAGATAATCAGAGAACCAACCTGGATTTAAGAGAAGGAGACATAGAATCCATCTTTCAGTGGGAGGAGTGTCAAAAGAATTTGTGGTCATCTTAATCTGCCATGACTCATAGTATAGATTGGATACTATGCAATAGATAGTATAGATTGTTAGGAGCTTAAGCTCTGAAGATGGAGAGTATTTTGACTTCAGAACTTACTACCTGGATAGACACATTACTTAAACTAATTTTACATCTCAGTTTCTTTGTCTGAAAAATGAAATAAAAATGACTATACCTTATGATGTTAAAACAATATTTCTCTGCTTCTCATTTTTGAATTACATTATGAAAACCATAAAAGGCATCAGACTCCAGAAAAGGGAGAACAGAGAAAAAGACCCAACTTGCCATGTAAATATATGTATTGAAATTCCATTTTGTTCTTTATACAGCCTAATTATTTTATTTGTGTTTATGTTTTATGTGTGCTAATTATTTTGTGTTTCTTTATATTTTCTCATTAATCCTTACAATAACTCTGAAAAGTACCAATTGTTCACATTTTTAAAATGAGAAAAATCCAAGGCTCTGAGATATTAAAGTGAGTCTAATATCACACAGATAGCATAATTGTTCCAACCGGAGATGTTTTACTAGCTTCAGCTTTCTTTTGTGAAATATCTACCTCTCCCTAAGACCTACTTTTCCCTGTTGCACACAGTGAAGTGTTTCAATATCATCCCTATAAGCCAAGTGAAAATTTTGTGGACTGGTAAGGCAAGATATTGTAATAAAACAAATAGCAATTTTCTGTGATATTTCAGTACATTAGAACTGTTTCAAGCCTGCAAGTTTATTTGTTGATTACTTTTATCTTAGGCCAGTGATTCCTAATCCTTTAAGAATTTCAATATTCTATTTATTTCATAGGCAAGGCATCCTGGGAGGTGACAGATTTTCACAAGGTTTGGAAAGTAAACTTCTTCTAGTACATAGACACAAATTGATTGCCAGTCTTTTATGGCAAGTAAACTGGTTTTTTATTTACATTGGTGTTACAAATGTTGTTTTTAAATAAACTTGAGGGAAAATTTGAGTTGATTTGAAGGAAAAAAATAATAGTAAGATGGTGAGTACATATGGTACAGATTGAGAATTATGAAGTACTGAAATCTGGAAAATATTGGTGCAATGAATATAGATACGTACTAGATAGTGGGTATCAGGGTAGATACAAAGCCCTGGATATAGGTAGACATAGATATGGAGACATATTGTGTATAGAGAGAGTCATGTTTAGTCCTGACAGCTATAGTGTGACTTTGAGCAACTCACGTAATGTCCATTATGAACATGTCTTCTCATTTGCAAAATTAAATATTGAATTTAATTTTTCCTGAGAATTCTTTTGCTCCAAGATTTTGTGACATTGCACTTCTTTTCCCAACAAACCAATCTCTTATCAGGAATGAAAACTAAATTTGGACTATATTTTATGTGGTTGAAGGAAGTACAGAAGGCAAGACTTTAAACTCAGCATGCTTTCCAAAAATAACATTTTTAATAACTTCTAGAGAGTTATTAGAGAGAATAATTTCTGTCAGCATTATTAATTCCTCATCATAATTATATCTTCAGCCAATGTCATCAAACATGAACCTTATTATTATGTATCATCATCATTCATTGGAATACATCATCAAAGACTGTCCAAATCCTCTATCATTACACTTCCAGTAATACTGTTGTGTAGTACCTTCAGGAAAACACACAAAATTCATGAGAAAGAATCTGAAGGAAACATCCTGAATACAGAGACATTTTCCTGTGGAAGCCAGGCAGTCACTGATGTAGTCAATCAATTCTAAAGTAGCATCTCTCACACTCAAGGACTTTGGAGTCGATGTTGTCCAAAGTGGACAGATCCTGAATTATTGGGAGGTTTTACTCAATTCATGCCATAACCCTTGAACATTCTGTTAAAAGAGGCTAAGGGTAGGAGGGGAAACAGAAGCCTGCAGGAAAGGAACTCCGCCTTACTCAGACTTGGGGTGACCTTTTGGCCATGGCACCAGCCTTGGATACTGGACCTGCTTTCCCATCTTGAAACTTAAAGGCAGTACAATGGTGGGTTTTAGAGACGAAAAGGACTGACTCTTTATCAGATGGAGGCACTGTGGACCACAGAATTTAAATGACTTGCTCAAGGTTACTAGGACCTAAGTTACTGGACTCTTGTTAGCCTAACTTTGCAATCCTTACTCTGAGTTTTCAGTAGGGATTAGATCCTAAAAAGTTATATCTAATCTTAGCTGTCTTCCCTCAGCCTTCCTGGGACACACCAATATGGCATGAGTAGCAGCCAGTTACAAAGTTTTGCTGACACTTGAGGTCTATCCAGTTGGTCATTGATGTTACTACCTCTTTATTTGCTCAAGAGCTCTTAGAGAAGCAATTGTACCCCATGCTCAGAATTACTAAGGGATATGAATAGAGGGCAGTCTGAGCACTGGCCCTAATGTCTGCAGAAAGTACAGAGCTGTCCCACATGACACAGCTGGCTGACATCCACTTGACTCAGCAGCCCCAATATCCCTCCTTGGGTGACACACTGGCCTCACTATTATAGCAACTGCAACAGAATGGGGGTCCATGGGGAGGGTGGGAAAGGCTCTGGTAATACTTGCAGTGAGAGCTGTCTCTTCTTCTGGTACCTTTGGTATTTTACCCTAATGGTGCATCCCCTTGTGTTTAAGAGATCACCAATTGGGATCGTTACTTTTGATTTTGGCAAACCTGCGTGTGGCACATAAAGAGGAAATAAGTCAACTGCTGAGATGAAGACCCAAACCCTTGGTATCTAGTTAGGGGTCATAGAGGAGCCCACGTATGGGCTTCAGGATGGGCAGACTTACTTGCTTACTGGATGTGGTAGGCTGAATGATGGCCCCTAAATATGTTCATTTTAGAATCCCCAGAACCTCTGAATATGTTACTTTGCCTGGTAAGGGGATTTTGCAGATGTGACTAAGTGAAGGATCTTGAGATGGGGATGTTATCCAGGATTATCCTGGTGGGCCTGGTATAACCACAAGAATCCATATAAGAGGGACACAGAGGAGTCAAAGTCAGAGGAAAAGGCAATGTGATGACAGCAGCAGATATTGGAGTGAGGAGCTTTGAAGATGAAGGAAGGGGTCATAAGCCGAGGAACACAGGCAGACACTATGACCTGTAAAAGACAAGGAAATGAATTCTCCCCATCAGAGCCTCCAGATAAAATGGAACCCTGATGGTTTCTTCACTTTAGCCCTGTGAAAGTGATTTCAGACTTCCCATCCCCAGAAATGTAAGAGAATACACTTGTGCTGTTTTAGGCCACTAAGTTTATAGTAATTGTTACAGCAGCAACAACGAAAACGAAACACACTGGGCTTAGCACCATGCATGGTACACAGTGAACCCCCAGAAGGACTTGTTGAAAGTCACTTTGAGACTTGATCTCCTTGTGCTAGTTGCATGAGTGTGAGCAAGCTGCCGAAGTGGCTGTATCAGAAGAATTAGGAATGTCCTTCCAATTGCACAAGCTATCAAATGAAGGACTGCAAAGTAAAACACATTGTGAAAGTTAGAAAATTCTGTACAAATGTGAGGCTATCTGATTGTGGCAGTTAAGCACTATTCCCCTGCCTGCTCCATGCCCGATAGGAGAGAAGGACTTTGGTGGTTCCTTTTAGAGAGAAAAACTATAAATGGTCAGCTCCTGAACCTAATCACTTGTGGGCTACAATCTCTGCAATACTGGTTATTGGGTGATGAGCCCTCCTAAATATCTTCCTACCCTAGATTTTCTAAGAGTTTCTACATCTGTTGTTTATTTCACAAATAATAGCTGAGTATTCACCCAATTATTGACCCATTGCCCATTCATGCCTTTATTCATGCAATCAAGAAATGTTTATTGAGCACCTAACAGCATTATGATAAGCTCTAGATATACACCAATGAGTCAGACATGGTCGCTGCCCTCCAGGAACTCAGTCTACTGGGGGAGGCAGTCACAGAACAATATCCATGCAATGAAGTGTCACAGGGTGATATGATAGAGAAAAATACAGAGCATTCTAGAGCAGGGAGGACTGGTTTTATTCAGAAAACCTTACCATGTGGTCGAAGATGAATGAGGTCAATGGTCTCAACCGCTTATGACTCATATATTACATGACCGCTAATAAATATTGCTTCTAAAGGTTCTTCTCATAGGGATAGCTGAGTGTGAGAGAGATAATCTGACAGGAAAGTCTGCACACAGCAAAAACCATCATAATCTTGTCATCTAGAGAGTCAGTGGTTTAAATTCTTTGCAGTGACCTTTCTCACCAAGGCAACTACCTACTGAAACAATAGCTTTCTCATTACTGCTGCCCAAAGTATCCTTTTAAAAGCTATTTTAGTTCTATGTGGATGGCATGTTCACTTGGACCAAAGTGCTGGCTTTGTCCTTCTCTATTTCTTTTGTTGTTGTTGTTGCTGAGACCGAGTCTCACTCTGTTACCCAGGCTGGAGTGCAATGGCCTGATCTCAGCTCACCACAACCTCCTGGGTTCAAGTGATTCTCCTGCCTCAGCCTCCCAAGTGGCTGGGATTGCAGGCATGTGCCACCACGCCCAGATAATTTCTGTATTTTTAGTAGAGACGGGGTTTCACCATGCTGGCCAGGCTGGTCTCGAATTCCTAACCTCAAGTGATCCGCCCACCTTGGCCTCCCAAAGTGCTGGGATTCCAGGCGTGAGCCACTGTCCCCAGCCTGTCCTCCTCTATTTCAAGGCACCCTTGAAGGTTTCTCTTTTTCCAGCCTTTCCTTATTCCTTTACTTTTAAACTAGTTTAATCAAATAATGACTTTATTGGCCCATGAAATTGAGAAGGGCACGGGTGGAGCTGACCTTTGACATGTGGAAACAGGGTCTAGAATGCTGTGGACGCTGTTCTCCACCCACCTCTCCCCACCCCATTTCTCATCTCCGTTTTTCTCTGCTGGTAACTTCATTTTTTTCTCCTGCAGATGTGCTTTCTTTCTGCAGGAGGAATAGCCTGGGTCTTACTGTATTTCTGCCTAGTGATTCAAGAGTAAAAGGAAACTTTACTTAAAATTCCAAGGGTAAAATACTGATTGGCCCAACCTGAGTTATATGCTCATTTCTGGACCAATCAATGAAATCAAGGAAATGTGGTATTCTGATTGGCTAGGTCCGGATCACATGTCCATTTATGTGGCTGGGACAAAGACAGCCCTCATCAGAACCACGTGGTTGATGTAGGAAAGGAAGAATTCCCCAAAGATATGTCAGATGAGTGTGGGTGGAGGGATGAATATTGTTAATCAGAAGGGGAAAAGTTGGTTATGAGTAGGCAAGAAGAAAAGATATGCTTTAATCTTTTTTCACAAACATTCCCCACCCTACCAGATGTGAGGGACAAAAAGCTGAAATAATAGAAATAAAGTTTAAAATACATACTTTCAAATAGCAATACCAATGACAATTTAAAATTTGCTGCAAAGTTAGGAAAAGATGGATTTTTCTTTAGCCGTGGTAAGAAGTAGCTACCAGGGCCAGTTTTAAACCTGTTCCATAGACAAGACAACTCATCTCACTGAACACGCATATAGCCAACCAATCAGTGTCAGTCTTTTGCCTCTAAAAGTTCGCCAATCAGTGATGGACTTATTCCTGTAAACACGCCAGGGACAGCACACCAATCAACAAGGGTGTCACCCCAGTAATCGTGCTTCTACAAATGATATTAACCCCTCACACCTCTTAAAGTCTGCCGATCCTTGAACTCCATGTTTCCCAAAAACCCAATATGAAATCAATGCTTTGTTTTGCTCAGAGGAACTGTGTCTAACAGGTTTACCTCTCCCTTACCATAGTGAGCAATAAATTCAGTTTTTTTTTTCTTTCTGGCTCTATGTAGGTTTGTTGAACATTTTTAGAATCCCATTTTTATTTCTAGCGTTTTTCAGTATGTATCTTTGAGCAGCTTTTTAAGTAGTTGCTTTAGGTATTACATACATAACTTATCAAAGTCTACTGGCATCGATATTTTACCAATTCAAGTAAAGTTTAGAAATCTTGCCTTCATTTATATCCCTTTACCCTCTCTCATTAATAATATAAATATTTTATCTACATGCACTGAGAACCACATTGGACAGTGTTAAAATTTTTGCTTCAGTCATCAAACATAATTTGGAAATCTCAAGAGGAGAAGGAAATTTTATTTACCATATTTTTACTATTATAATATTCTTTCTTACTTCCAGACATCCCCATGACTCTTTCTTTTATAATTTGTGTTTAGAGAACTTCCTTTGGCCATTCTTTAATGTATGTGTGCTGGGGGCAAGGCAAATTCACTTAATTTTCTTTTAACTGAGAATATCTTGATTTCTCCTTCATTTTTGAAGGATATTGTTGCTAGATGTAAAATTCTGTGTTGACAATTCTTTTCTTCCAGCACTTGAAAAATGTGCCACTTTCTTCTGGCCTCCATGCTTTTTAGTGAGAAATCCACTGTCCTTCCAGTTGTTTTTTTCCCTTGTTGATAATGTATTGTTTTTCTCTGGCTATTTTCAAGATTTTTTCTTGTTTTTAGTTTTCAGAAGTTTGACTCTGATGTGTCTTGCTGTGGGTTTCTCTGAATTTTTCCTGTATGACATTCACTTTGCTTCTTGAACCTGTAGTTTGTTTGTTTTTTTGCCAAATTTGAGACTTTTTCAGCCATTATTTCTTGAAATATTTTTTCAGTCCCACCTTCTTATGCTCTCCTGAAACTTGTCATAGTCCCATGTCTCCAAGGCTCTGCTCATTTCTTCAATCTATTTTCTCTCTGTTGTTCAAATTAGGTATCTTTAAGTTTACTGATTCTTTCCTCTGTTTCAGTCATTCTTCTGTTGTGGTCATACATTTAGTTTCTTAATTTTGGTTTTTGTATTTTTTGGTAGTTCTAAAATATATATTTTGTTCTTCTTGATATCTTCTTAAGTCTTTGCTGAGACTTTCTATATTTTTCTCATTTTCATAATTGCATGTTGAAACACTTTTGTGATGGATGATTTATAATCCTTATTGTGTAATTCTAACATCTGTGTCATTTGGGTGTTGTCCTCTGTCAGTTGTCTTTTCTCATTTGATTTGAGATCTTCCTAATAGTTCTTGGTATACGAGATTTTTGATTGAAACTTGGACATATGGGATATTTTGCTTTAAGACCGCATGTTATTTAAATCTTGTGTTTTAGCTGGCTTTCACCTATCTGATGGTGCCACTTCATTAACACCAGCTAATGTCTCTAGACATTTCCAAATGTCCTCCAAGGAAAAAGTGGTTTTTCATATTTGAGAACTATTGGCTAGCTGATCCCAGTGAACCTCCAGATTCATGAATGAAATGAGTGATAGGCTATTGTTTTTAAACCACTGTTTGGGTGTGATTTGATATACAGCAATAGATAATCAAGGGGCCTGGGAGAGGCTAGGATTCAGAATATCTTCACCTCCTTCACAAGTTTACCTGACACTAGCTTAAGAGCTGGATTAGCTCAAGAGACCTGGATGAATAGTCATTGCTTCTATCACCTCTGGAGTTTTTACGGTGAACTGTCTTCTACATATGGTATATAGATATGTATTTATTTATCATTTGTAGAAGGATTTGTAAAGACTTATAAAAAATATATGTATGCCATAGAAACATGTACCTTATATGTGAAATACACACAAGACAGTTAAATAGAAATAAAAGGAAAATTGGAAATCATTCAGGAGAACAGGCAAATAATAATAATAATAATAATATATATATTTTTTGAGACGGAGTCTCACTCTGTCACCAGGCTGGAGTGCAGTGGCACGATCCAGCTCACTGCAAGCTCCGCCCCCTGGGTTTACGCCATTCTCCTGCCTCAGCCCCCCAAGTAGGTGGGACTGCAGGCGCCCGTCACCACGCCCAGCTAATTTTTTGTGTATTTAGTAGAGACGGGGTTTCACTGTGTTAGCCAGGATGGTCTTGATCTCCTGACCTCGTAATCCGCCCTCCAAAAGTGCTGGGATTACAGGCGTGAGACACCGCGTCTGGCCGCAAATAATTATTTTAAGCAGAAGAAAATGCTTACTGATTTTTGTTTCTCATCTTTCCGAAAACCAAGAGAAACACTTTGGTTTCATTGTATTAAATGATTTTCTCTCCCTAAATCATAAGAGAAATTTAAAACATGCATTCTTAAATGAAGGACATTGAGAGGGTTGTCAACAACAGTTTTACTTTTTTACAACGTGTAGAGAAATTCTCCTTATGGCCAAGGACCTCACAAAAAATCAAAACCTAAGGGAAGTATTTCTGCCAGAATGAAGCTTATGTAGCCCAGGTGTTTTTGATGATTTAGTAAGACAACAAGACAGCTCTTAGAGAAGGCACTCAACCAAGGAATAGAACTCAGGTGGTGGCCAGCTGGTCAGCAGCCAATTTCTGGTAAGTACTATCTCATGAGATCATCTGTTAAAGTCCCTCCGGTTTAAGACTCATACATCTTAAGAACCATATCATACATATTTGAAAGGATGCTTATTTTCCCTTTTTTTTTTGTTTCTTAGAAGGTGGCAAATCTATGAATGGGATCAAGTTATTAATTAACAATTTAAGAAGGAAAAAGGGGAGGGGACAAAACACTCCCTGGATTTCCACAAACAACTTCTTTTTTTAAAAAATTGAAAATAGTTATGGGTACATTATTTTATGGGGTACATGAGATATTTTGATGCAGGCATACAAGATGTAATAATCACATCAGGGTAAATGGGGTATCCAGCACCTCAAGTATTTATCATTTCTTTGTGTTACAAACATTCCAGTTATACTCTTTTATTTATTTTAAAATGTACAATAAATTTTTGTTGACTGTAATCATCCTGTTGTGCTAGCAAATACTAGATCTTATTCATTCTATCTAACTATATTTTCGTACCCATTAACCATCGCCACTCCCCTCCCCTCACTACCCTTCCCAGCCTCTGGTAACCATCCTCCTACTCTATCTCCATGAGCTCAATTGTTTTAATTTTTAGCTCCCACAAATGAGTGAGAACATGTGAAGTTTGTCTTTCTGTGCTTGACTTATTACACATGATATGTCCTCCAGTTCCATCTACGTAGTTGCAGATGACAGGATCTCATTTTTTTAACGACTGAATAGTACTCCATTGTGTGTATGTACCACATTTTGTTTATCCATTCATCTGTTGATAGACGCTTAGGTTGCCTCCAAATCTTGGCTGTGGTGAATAGTGCTTTAATAAACATGGGATTGTGGACACTTCTTTGATATACTGATTTCCTTTCTTTGGGGTATATACCTAGCAGTGGGATTGCCAGATTACATGGTAGCTCTATTTGTCATTTTCTGAGGAACCTCCATACTGTTATCCATAGGGGTTGTACTAATTTACATTCTCATGAACAGTGTACAAGGTTTCCCTTTTCTCCACATCCTCAACAGCACTCATTATTGCCTGTCTTTAGGATATAAGCCATTTTAACTGAAGTGAGATGATATCTCATTGTAGTTTTGATTTGCATTTCTCTGATGATCAATGATGTTGAGCATCTTTTCATATACCTGTTTGCCATTTCTATGTCTTCTTTTGGGAAGTATCTATTCAGATCTTTTGCTAATTTTCAAATTGGATTATTAGATTTTTTTCCTATAGATTTGAGTTCCTTATATATTCTGGTTATTAATCCTTTGTCAAATGGATAGTTTGCAAATATTTTCTCCCATTCTGTGGGTTGTCTCTTCACTTTGTTGATTGTCTCCTTTGCTGTGTAGAAGCTTTTTAACTTGATGTGATCCTGTTTATCCATTTTTGCTTCGGTTGCCTGTGCTTGTGCAGTATTACCTAAGAAATCTTTGCTCAGACCGATGTCCCCAGAAAGGTTCCTCAGTGTTTGTTTTTAGTCATTTCATAGTCTCAGGTTTTAGATTTATGTTTTTAACCTATTTTGATTTGGTTTTTTTATATGGTGAGACATAGGGTCTGGTTTCATTCTTCTGCATATGAGTATCCAGTTTTCCTAGCACCATTTATTGAACAGACTACCCTTTCCCTAATGCATGTTCTTGGCAACTTTGTCAAAAATGAGTTCATTGTAGATGTATGGATTTATTTTTGGGTTTTTTATTCCATTCCACTGGTCTATGTGCCTGCTTTTATGCCAGAACGATGCTGTTTTGGTTACTATAGTCTATAGTATGATTTGAAGTCAGGTAATGTGATTCCTTCAGTTTTGTTATTTTTGCTCAGGATGTCTTTGGCAATTCCGGGTCTTGTGTCGTTCCGTATACATTTTAGGATTTTCTGTTTCTATGAAGAGTGTCATTGGTATTTTGATTGGGATTCCATTGAACCTGTAATTGCTTTGAGTAGTATGGACATTTGAACAATATTAATTTTTTGAATACATGAACATGGAATATATTTCCATTTTTTTGTGTCCTCTTCAATTTCTTGCATCAGTATTTTAAAGTTTTCATTGCAAAGATCTTTTACTTCTTTTAAGTTAATTTCCAGATATTTTATTTTATTTGTAGCTATTTTAAATGAGCTTTTTTCTTCATTTCTTTATCAGCTTGTTTGTTATTGGCATACGGAAATGCTACTAATTTTTTTTTTTTTAACAGAGTCTTACTCTGTCACCCAGGCTTGAGTGCAGTGGCACGATCTTGGCTCACTGCAACCTCTGCCTCCCGGGTTCAAGAGATTCTCCTGCCTGAGCCTCTCGAGTAGCTGGGATTATAGGCATGAGCCGCCACGTCCGGCTAATTTTTGTGTTTCTAGTAGAGACGGGGTTTTGCCATGTTGGCCAGGCTGGTCTCGAACCCCTGACCTCAGGTGATTGGCCTGCCTCGGCCTCCCAAAGTGTTAGGACTACAGGTGTGAGCCACCGCATCTGGCCAAATGCAACTAATTTTTGTATGTTGATTTTATATCCTGCAACTTTACTGAATTTGTCAGTTCTAATAGTTTTTTGGTAGAGTTTTAAAGTTTCTTCAAATATAACATCATATTATTTGCAAACAAGGATAATTTGACTACTTCCTTTACAATCCGGATACCTTTTATTTCTTTCTCTTGCCTGATTGGTCTACCTAGGACCTCTGGTACTATGTTGAATAACAGTGGTGAGAGATAGGTTTAAGATGGTGGATAGGAGGCAGGACTAGCTTGCAGATCCTGCTTGGACAGAAAGAGCAGCCAGCATGTGGAGACTCACACTGTGATCTTTTGCTCTAAGGACTACTAAAGGAACCTACAAGGAAAGCTGAGATAATCTACAGACCCTTTGAAGAAACTGGATCGCCACTGCAGGCTCCCTGAGATGCCGAAAAACCGTGAGTCTGCTTGCTTTCTCAGTGGGGAGGCTGGTGGTCTGAGGCAAGTTCTTTTCCCTGGTCACTGGATGCCTGGAAATAGACTCGGTGCTCCCTCATTTCGGGGCATGGTAGAAATGAGTGACTTTGTCAAAAATGAGTTCATCGTAGATGTATAGATTGATCTCCATACAGCCTACAGGACTGCAGGTTCCATGGGATTGGGGTGAGGTCTGTGACTACCAGCTTTCTCCCACTTCCCTGGGGACCTGTATGACTCAGCAGAGGCAGCCATAATCCCCTGGGGAACATAACTCCATTGGCCTGGGAACAACACCCCCACCCCCCACCACAGCCGCAGCAAGCCCCACCCCAGCAGAGTCTGAGCTCAGACATGCCTATCCCTGCCCCAATCTTGTGGTCTTTCTCTACCAATTCTGGTTGCCAAAGATGAAGGACATAATTTCTTGGGAGCTCTATGACCCTGCCCACCGCCTGAGAAATGTGGATTCTTAACCAGGTGACCCTAGGGCAAGTTTGCATCCTCCCTATAGTACTGAAGGTGATGTGCTCTTGAAAGCACCACTTCCTGGCTGGAGGCCAACCAACACAAAACCAGTGCACTAAACAAAAATACAACCAAGGACCTCATGAAGTTCACTTCACTCCCATGCTACCTCCACCAGAGCACATGGTGGTATCCATGGCTGCAAGACCTGAAGATGGATCACATCACAGGACTGTTTGCAGACACTCCCCAGTACCAGCCCGGAGGCTGGTAGCTCCACTGGGTGGCTAGACCCAGAAGAGCAAAAACAATCACTGCAGTTCACCTCTCATGAAGCCCCATCCCTAGGGGAAGGGGGAGAGCATTACATCAAGGGAGCATCCTGTTGGACAAAATAATCTGAACGGCAGCCCTTGAGATCCAGATCTTCCCTCTGACATAGTCTGTCCGAATGAGAAGAAACAAGAAAAAGAATCCCGGTACTATGACAAAAAAAGTTTCTTTAATGCCCCCAAAAGATCACACCAGCTCAACAAAAATGGGTCCAAACCATGACAAAATCTGTGAATTGTCAGAAAAAGAATGCAGAAGATCAATTACTAAGCTAATCAAGGAGGCACCAGGGAAAGGTGAAGTACAACTTAAAGAAATAAAAAACATGATACAGGATATGAAAGGAAAAATCTTTGGTGAAATAGATGGCATAAATAAAAAACAATCACACTTCTGGAAATCAAGGACACATTTAGAGAAATGCAAAATGCACTGGAAAGTCTCAGCAATGGCATCGAACAAGCAGAAGTAAGAACTTCGAAGACAAGGTTTTTAAATTAACCCAATCCATCAAAGACAAAGATAAAATAATTTTAAAAATGAACAAAGCCTCTAAGAAGTTTGCAACTATGTTAAGTGTCCAAATCTAAGAATAATTGGTGTTCCTAAGAAAGAAGAGAAATCTAAAAGTTTGGAAAACATATTTGAGGGAATAATTGAGGAAAACTTCCCTGGCCATGTTAGAGATCTAGACACACAAATACAAGAAGCTCAAAGAACACCTGGAAAATTCAGCACAAAAAGATCATTGCTTAGTCACATAGTCATCAGGTTACCTAAAGTCAAGATGAAGGTTATCTAAAGTTAAGAGCTGTGAGGCAAAAGCACCAGGAAACCTGTAAAGGAAAACCTGTCAGTGTAACAGCAGATTTCTCAGCAGAAACCCTATAAGCTAGAAGGAATTAGGGTCATATTTTTAGCCTCCTTAAACAAAACAATTATCTGCCATGAATTTTGTATCCAGCAAAACTAAGCTTCATAATTGAAGGAAAGATACAGTGTTTTCCAGACAAACAAATGCTGAGAGATTTGCCCCTACCAAACCAACACTGCAAGAACTGCTAAAAGGAACTGTAAATCTTGAAACAAATCCTAAAACTACACCAAAATAGAACCTTCTTAAAGGATAAATCTCACAGGACCTATATAACAATAACACAATGAAAAAACAACAACAAGGTATTCAGGCAACAAATAACATGACGAATAGAATAGTACTTCACATCTCAATACAAATGTTGAATGTAAATGGCCTAAATGCTCCCCTTAAAAAATACAGAATGGCAGAATGGGTAAGAATTTTCCAACAAAGTTTCTTCTGTCTTCAGGAGACTTACCTAACACATAAGGACACACATAAGGTAAGGGGATAAAAAAGATATTCCATGTAAATGGACACCAAAAGCAAGCAGGAGTAGCTATTCTTGTATCAGACAAAACAAACTTTAAAGCAACAGCAGTTAAAAAAGACAAAGGGGAACATTATATAATGATAAAAGGACTAGTCTAACAGGAAAATATTACAATCCTAAATATATATGTGCCTAACACTGGAGCCCCCAAATTTCCAAAACAATTATTACTAGGCCTAAGAAATGAGATAGACAGCAACACAATAACAGTGGGGGACTTCAATACTTCACTGACAGCACTAGATTGGTCATCAAGACATAAAGTTAACAAAGATACAATTGATTTAAACTATACCCTAGGACAAATGTACTTAACAGATGATTACATAACATCCTACCCAACAACTGCAGAATATACATTCTATTCATCAGCACATGGAACATTCTCCAAGACAGACCATAAGATAGGCCACAAAACAAGTCTCAGCAAATTTAAGCAAATCAAAATTATATCAAGTGGGCCGGGCGCGGTGGCTCACGCTTGTAATCCCAGCACTTTGGGAGGCCGAGGTGGGCGGATCATGAGGTCAGGAGATCGAGACCACAGTGAAACCCCGTCTCTACTAAAAATACAAAAAAATTAGCCAGGCGTGGTGGCGGGCGCCTGTAGTCCCAGCTACTCGGAGAGGCTGAGGCAGGAGAATGGCGTGAACCCGGGAGGCGGAGCTTGCAGTGAGCCGAGATTGTGCCACTGCACTCCAGCCTGGGCGACAGAGTGAGACTCCGTCTCAAAAAACAAACAAAAAAAATTATATCAAGTGCTCTCTCTGATCACAGTGAAATAATATTGGAAATCAACTTTACAAGGTACCCTCAAAATCACGCAAATACATGGAAATTAAATAACCTGCTCCTGAATGGTCATTGGGTAAACAATAAGATCAAGATGGAAATTAAAGATTATTTGAACTGAATGAGAATAGTTATACAACCTATCAAAACCTCAGGGATACAGAAAAAGCAGTGCCAAGAGGAAAGTTCATATCATTAAATGCCTACATCAAAAAGTCTGAAAGAGCACAAACAGACAATCTATGGTCACATCTCATGGAACTGGAGAAGTAAGAAAAATCCAAATCCAAACCCAGCAGAAGAAAAGAAATAACGAAGATCAGAGGAGAACTAAATGAAATTGAAACAAACAAACAAACAATAAAACACAAAAGATAAATGAAGCAAAAAGCTGGTTGTTTGAAAAGATAAATAAAATTGGTAGACCATTAATGAGATTAACCAAGAAAGGAAGAGAGGAGTTAAATAAATCAGAAATGAAAAGGGAGATATTACTACTGATACCAGAGCAATACAAAAGATTATTGAAGGCTACTATGAACACCTTTACACACATAAACTAGAAAACTTAGAGGAAATAGATAAATTGCTGGAAATATACAACCCTCCTAGATTAAAACATGAAGATACAGAAACTCTGGACAGACAAATAAGGAGCAGCAAGGTTGAAATGGTAGTAAAAAAATTGCCAACCAAAAAAAGTTCAGGACCAGACAAAAATCACTGCTGAATTCTATCAGACATTCAAAGAAGAATTGATATCAATCCTATAGACACTATTCCACAGGATATAGAGAGAGGGAATCCTCCCTAAATCATTTTATGAAGTCAGTATCACCCTAATACCAAAACCAGGGAAGGACATAACGAAAGAAGAAAACCACAGTCCAATATCCCTGATGAACATAGATGCAAAAATCTTCAACAAATTACTAGCTAACTGAATCCAACAGCATATCAAAAAGCTAATCCACCATGATGAAGTGTGTTTCACACCACGGATGCAAGGATGGCTTAACATATGCAAGTCAATAAATGTGGTACACTACATAAACATAATTAAAAACAAAAATCCCGTGATCATCTCAATGGATGCAGAAGAACATTTAACAAAATGCAGCATCCCTTTTTGATTAAAACCCTCAGTGAAACTGGCATAGAAGGGAAATACTTTGAGGTAATAAAATCCATCTATGACAAACCCACAGCCAACATCTAACTGCATGGAGAAAAGTTGAAAACATTCCCCCTGAGAACTGGAACATGACAAGGATGCCCACTTACACTTCTGTTAAACATGATACTTGAAGTCCTAGCTGGAGCAATAAGACGAGAGAAAGAAAGAAAGGACATCCAAACTGGTAAAGAGAAATTCAAACTGTCACGGTTTGCTGATTATATAATTGCATGTCTAGAAAACCTAAAGACTCATCCAAGAAGCTCCTAGAACTGGTAAAGGAATTCAACAGTTTCAGGATACAAAATTAATGTACACAAATCAGTAGCTCTGCTATACACCAACAGCGACCAAGCTGAGAATCAAATCAAGAGCTCAACTCCTTTTACAATAGCTGCAAAAAGTGTAAAATCTTAGGAATATACCTAACCAAGAAGTGAAAGACCTCTACAAGGAAAACTACAAAACACTGCTAAAAGAAATCATAGACAACACAAACAAAAGGAAACATATCCCATGACCATGGATGGGTAGAATCAATATTGTGAAAATGACCATACTGCCAAAAGCAATCTACAAATTCAATTCACTGCCCATCAAAATATCACCATCACACTTTGGGAGGCTGAGGCGGGTGGATCAAGATCATCCTGGCTAACACGGTGAAACCCCGTCTCCACTAAAAATACAAAAAATTAGCCAGGTGTGGTGGCAGGCACCTGTAGTCCCAGCTACTCAGGAGGCTGAGGCAGCAGAATGGCATGAGCCCGGGAGGCAGAGCTTGCAGTGAGCTGAGATCGCGCCACTGCACTCCAGCCTGGCAACAGAGCAAGACTAAGTCTCAAAAATAAAAAAACAAAAACAAAAACAAAACAAAACAAAAAAACAAAAAACCCACCATCATTCTTCACAGAACTAGAAAAAAAAATCCTAAAATTCATATAAAACCAAAAAAGAGCCCGCATAGCCAAGCAAGACTAAGCAAAAAGAACAAATCTGGAGGCATTACGTTACCCAACTTCAAACTATACTATAAGGCCATAGTCACCAAAATAGTATGGTACTGGCATAAAAATAGGCACATAGACCAATGGAACAGAATAGGAACTGAGAAATAAAGCCAAGTATTTACAGCCGACTGATGTTTGACAAAGGAAACAAAAACATAAAGTTGGAAAAGAACACCCTATTCAACAAATGGTGCTGGGATGACTGGCAAGCCACGTGTAGAAGAATGAAACTGTATCCTCGTCTCTCACCTTATTCAAAAATCCAAAAATCAACTCAAGATGGATCAAAGACTTAAATCTAAGACCTGAAACCATAAAAATTCTAGAAGATAACATTGGAAAAACCCTTTTAGACATTGGCTTAGGCAAAGACTTCATAACCAAGTACTAGAAAGCAAATGCAACAAAAACAAAAATAAAAAATGAGACTTAATTAGACTAAAAAGCTTCTGCACAGCAATATAAATAATCAGCAGAGTTAACAGAAAACCCACAGAGTGGGAGAAAATCTTGACAATCTGTACATCCAACAAAGGACTAAAATCCAGTATCTACAAAGAATTCAAACAAATCAGCAAGAAAAAAACAAACAATCCCATCAAAAAGTGGGCTAAGGACATGAATAGACAGTTCTCAAAATAAGATGTATAAATGGGCAACAAGCATATGGAAAAATGCTCAACATCACTAATTATCAGGGAAATGCAAATTAAACCCACAATGTGATACCACCTTACCCCTGCAAGAATGATCATAATCAAAAAATAATAGATGGTGGTGTGAATATGGTAAAAAGGGAACACTTTTACACTGTTGGTGGGAATGTAAACTGGCACAACCACTATGGAAAACAGTGTGGAGATTCCTTAAAGATCTAAAAGTAGATCTACCATTTGATCCAGCAATTCCACTGCTAGGTATCTACCCAGAGGAAAAGAAGTCATTATACAAAGAAGATACTCACATACGCATGTTTCTAGCAACAGAATTGGCAATTGCAAAAATATGAAACCAGCCCAAATGTCCATCAATCAATGAGTGGATAAAGAAAATGTGATATATATATATATATATACACACACACACCATGGAGTATTACTCAGCCATAAAAAGCAATTAAATAATGGCATTTGCAGCAACCTGGATGGAATTGGAGATTATTATTTTAGGTGAAGTAACTCAGGAATGGAAAACCAAACATCGTATATTCTCACTCATAAGTGGGAGCTAAACTATGAAGGACAAAAGACTACACTTTGGGTACAGTGTACGTTGCTTGGGTGATGGGTGCACCAAAATCTCAGAAATCACCACTAAAGAACGTATTTATGTCATCAAGCACCACCTGTTCCTTAAAAACCTATTGAAATAAAAAATAAAATTTAAAAAGATAGATAATAACAAATGTTGATGAGGATGTGCAAAAATAAGAACCTTTAATATGTTGCTGGCAGAAATGTGAAACAATTTGGTGTTTCCTCAAACAGGTAAAGATAAGAGTTACCTTGTGACCCAGTAATTCCGCTCCTAGGTATATACTGATGAGAACTGAAAACACATATTTACACAAAACCTAGCACACAAAAAGTTTATTACAGCATTATTCCTAACAGCCAAAAGGTGGAAACAACTGAAATGTTCATCACCTGATGAGTGGACAAACAAAATCTGGCATATCCATACAACAGAATGTTATTCAGCTATAAAAAGGAATGAAGTAGTGATACCTGCTGCAACACATAGGTGAACGTTGAAAACATTGTGCTAAGTAAAAGAAGCCTGCCACAAAATACTACATATATGATTCCATTTATATAAAATATCCAGAATAGGCAAATCTATATAGATGAGATGCAGACTGCCTAGGGCTGAAGGCATGTGGAGAATGGGAGGTGACTGCTAAAGGGTATGGGGTTTCTTTTTGGAGTGGTGAAAATTTCAACAATTGATTGTGGTAATGGATGTGCGGCTCTGAGAATATGCTAACAACCATTGAATTGTACACTTTAAATGGGTGAATTTATGGTATGTGAATTATATCTCAATATAATGATCTAAGATCATTGTCATAGATCAGGCTGAATTCAAGATCTTCATGATGAAGACACATTCGTTATATGTCCCTTGCCTCTACTTCAAATTTTCATTTTGGTTTTCAACAATCAACCTGGAAACTACTATTAGTATTTGCATGTAACAGATGGACTAAGGAAATTATAGTATTTAATAGAGTTTACTTCTTGGTTCCTACTGAATTCAGAATCACCTGTGATCACCAAGTTGGCTCAGGGTCACTGGGTGGTGCAGGATGTTTATAATTTTGTACCGTGAGTGTGAATTCTGACTCTGTTTTTGGAGAAGTATACATTTTTGAGCCTGTGTTTTTGACTTGTTGTGATGGCTGTCACAGCCTGACAATGAGGCTACTTATCTGTAAATCACAGTGCCAAAAAGTGAGCTCTTTGCATGTCCCCAAGAAAAGCCAATTCTTGGAGCAATTTATTACGATGTCACTTTTAGAAGGGCCTTGAGTCTTTATTTTCAGAACTCAGTAATACAGTGTCTTTTGTCATTGTACTTTTGTCTACCATGATTCCAGCCATTGTGGAACTTAGATGTTTGGGTCTACGTAGAAAGAACACTGAGGGAATAATACTTTCAGTCAATAACATTGGTTAATCATATTTTGAGTCTTGATTCCTCCGCATACTAGTTGAGTGATGTTGTGCAAGATTTTAACCTCTCTAATCCATAGTTCCCTTTTGTGTAAAATGAAAATAATGATAGCGTATTCCTCTTAGGGTTATTATAGGAATTAAATGAAATAATGTAAAGGTCTTAACTCAGTTCTCAGCAAACGACAAGCCTCTGAAAAATAGTAGCCATTGTGATGATTGAAAATAAGACAGGGGCAGGGAGAATCTATCAAATGTACTTTTTATAGCTTGAAGAGCTGGTAAAATGACTCCATTCTCCTCCTCTAATTGTAGTTAGTAAGAATGTTTTTGTATTATGTGTAATCTTAACTTGGAAGATTTCAGTGGATTATTTCATAAGGCTGAATTTTAATTTTCTAACAATGATTTCACATTAGCATAAATTATTGATTAAGTGAAACTTTTCTAAGGGTAGAAAATGATAAGAATTTATTAAATAGACACATCCCTGTCTTTTATGTACTTGTTTAAAAATAGGTATTTGTGTCTTGGATATCCATTTCTTCTGTAGACATCCCAAGTTAACAGTAGACGTTCTCCCTCCCATATCCACTATGGTTGAAACAAAGTCCCTGCATCTGTTTAAATCACAGAGGAATATTTTGGCATAAGCAGAATCCTATGCTTTATTCTTGCTATTTTGGATTGTGACTTATGCCTTCTTGTTCCTTAAAATTATTGTCACAGGGTCAGATTTCCTGTGAACTTTGCTTGTCTATGTTGAGTGGTAGTTTTCTTTTTAGCTCCTGTGAAGGACAATGTTTTATTACCCTGAAAAGTTTAAATCACACAAATATACAGTCCCATCTAGAGAAACACAAGAAGTTATTATAAGACTGTGGTCTTCTAAAAAGAGCAAGCTCTCTGGAGCCAGTTAGGTCTGGGTTCTGATTCAGATTCCTCCTTGTCCAGGTTGTGTGGCCAAGGGCAAACCATTTCTCCTCTCTGAGCCTATTGCTACACATGTAAAACAGAAAGATACTGCAGTGCTACATACACGTGAAACACTCAGAAGATTCTTCTAGTTTATAGAAAAATCTCAACACATGTTGTCTATTATTATTAGGATTATAATTATACTCCTGATTATTGTAATCTGGTAAGGCCATTGAGACAACATTGTACTGCAATAATTCATACAAAGCAATTAGCCCAGTACCTAGCTGCAGAGTAGACAAAAGATAGCTACTAATATGATCAATAATTTACTTATTGGAGGGAAGATGTGGAAGGAATAAGCCGGTGTGTTAATGTTGCCTCTCTTAGAACTTTGAATAAGCCCAGCCTCAGCTCTCTTTGCGAGAGAATAGTGATAATGATGTCACCAACAATGATAACTGTCATTTACCAAGCACTTACTCAAAGCCAGATGTGGTGCTTGGTACATTCTCCATTTGTTCCTCCTAACAAATCTGTGAGATGAATATTAGCATTAACCCCACACCTCAGCATGGATCTCCCCAAAACACATTCTGAGACATACATTCAGGGGCAAGTAGCTTATTTTGGAGGGAATGTCAGGAGAGTATGGCGAGGTACTAGGAAGTGACACAGAGGAGGGAGGAAGCCAAGGAGGAATAAGATAATGGCTGAGTACTGCCCTGGGCAACCAAGGCCAAGAGCAAAAATTTCCCCAGATGTTATAGTAAGGCAAGGGCATTCCTGCTTCTCTTTGTTGGTACCCAAACCTGTGTGTTCTAGCTACTGAGGACATGGTGCCATTTAATGGTCACTGATTTAGGGAGAATACCACATTTTGGAGGATGGCACCCACTTGGCAGAGTATCATCTCCAATCTGGTGCTTCAGCTGCACATTTAAAGAGCTGCCCCATTGCTCTAAGTGGTGTGGTGTATGATAGGATTAGTGGATTCCGGCTCACGTGCTCTCTGCTATATATCATTTGTTGTAAGTAGGTTGGTTGGTGTGAAGTGGAAGCATTTCCCAAACAAAAGCCATCTCATTTTTGAGTCCAGTTAGGGACTCAAGTCACCTTATGTGTCCTTATTACCTATTGTCAGACTCCAAAGAAGAATGGCTTCATCAGACTTAAGCAGCATGCAGGGTAGTAGGAAACAATTGCACAGTTGCCTTTGGTGGGAAACAAATATGAATGCAAATGGGAGTACTAAATATTGTGGAAGAGGTGGATACAGGGTGCCTGGCCAAGTGCGGGGGGCTGCTTGACACAGTTGGTAGAGGCTCCCAGAAGAAGGGGATGGGGAGGAGTATTAATTGTAAAAGAATGAGTCCTGGCTCTCAAGAATCCAATTAAAATCATTCAACATTGTTATTGAGTCTAAAGCCAAAAAGTGAAAGTTCACACTCCATCCTAGAATTTTGTTGTGGAAAAGGATCATCTGGTCCAACAATACCACTTTACTTAATAAATGAGAAAGATGAGGTTGGTAGGATGGGAGCCACAGTCAAAGTAGAATGTATTTCAGCTGCTTGTGAAAAAGCTGGGGTAGGAGGACTTTGTGTACACATGGTATCATCAGCTTGAGAGGATTTCTGAGTTGGAGGATGAAGTTGACAGAACAGAGAACTGGGATTGAACAAAGCCCAGCATGGAAGGAGTCTGGATCTAGGCAGAAGAAAGAATGCTGGACACCAAGAATGGCAAAATGCAAATCATTGTCAAAGCTGTGCATTGCTGTGCACAGGGGCTCATCACACCATTCTCTCTGCTTTGTGCATGTGTGCAACTTTTAATAATAAATAGAAAAGTATGCAGGGCAGGTTAACTGTGGAAGGTTCATATGCTGGTGAGGTTGAGAGCCTTGTGAACATGGATTACTCAGTGAGTCTGAACATCTTGAACTTCTGTTCAAAAATACTACTTGGTGACAATTCAAAAATTAACATAGGGCCAGAGCAGAGGGAGCTTCAAGTTTAGATGGCCCAGATGGTATATGATTGAAGTGACTCAGGGAAGAACCCCAGAAAATATGTGCCTGGCCCTAGAGCCACCAATCATGGCTGATGCAATAAAGAATTCAGCATCCATCTCAACTCCTCTGTAGTTGCCTCCCTGGAGGAACTAGCTAGGAACCATGTTTTCCAAGCTTCTTTACCACTTGGCTCAACATGGGACCCAGGTTTGGTCAAGCATTTGCACCTGCACAAATATAGGAGGCAGAAGTGAGCAACATGACCTGCTGTTGGGTGAGGGGAAGTAGCCTCTTGTGACAATGGCTAATGTGGAGGAATTAGGCTCTTCTGGGGTAGCTGCAGGAAAGCTTTTGGTGTCCAGTTCCTAGTATTATGGGAGCCAACGAACAAGAAGCATAATTCTGCTCAGTGATGTGGTGTTCAGCTGGGCTTGCTCTTGGCTACGTTGGTCCTGGATGTGAGCTTTCCTAACTGGGTGTTTTTTTTTTTTCTGCCTTTCCCAAAGATTGAGTTGCCTCTTAACTCAACTCCTCAAACTCTTTCTGACTAATCAGCAAAGGGATTCTTTTTTTTTTTTGCCACTAACAGCCCAGATACAGATGCTATCCTTGATTCCTATTTCCCCTGCACCTCCAAATCCAATTTATTACTAAGACAGATCTTTTCAATCTGTTCACTTCTCTCCTTCTCCTCTGCTGCTTCCCTGGTTCAGAACCCTACTGTGTCCTGTCCACATCACAGTCACCGCATCCCTTTGGCAGCTCTCTGGTGGCTCTCACTGACCCCAGTGTCGCCTCCAACCCAATTCATTCTCTACACTGACACTAGAGCCGTCTTCATATAATGACAATATGCTCATGACATTACCCAGCACAAACTCCCCTCTCATGCATATATATCTAGGCCTTAGCCATGTGGAATTACTTTCTATTACCAGAGTGTGCAGCTATTCCTTTTATCACTAGGGCTCTGTGCATGTTGCTTTTTCCACCTAGGACACTCTTCCTCCCCTTACCAGTCTAGCTTCTATTCATATTTCAGGTCTTAGGTTAAGGGTAATCTCCTCCAGGAGGCATTTCTTGATTTCTCAAGTTCCAATTAGGTGATTCTATAGTATCCCCAAATGTATTGTACTTGCTGTTTATTTATCTGTGTCTCCTACTAGCCAAAAAGCCTTATGAGGGCCAGAATCTTGTCTGATTACTTGATAATTATGCCTCCCAAATTGGCACACGGACTGAAACGTTGTGGGTACTCAGTAAAAACTAGTTAAATGAAGAATAGTGTCAAATGCTACAGGAAGCTCTAAAGTATAGAGATTGCCCATCATCCATGAGTTTGGCAATCTAGTGGACTCTGATGACCTTACGGGGCAGTTTCAGTGGAGAAGTGGCAGCAAAAGCTAGTGCCAACTGGGCAATGAGGAAGTAGAAATGGGAAGTGCATTGGGGATCACACCCCTCCTAACTCTGTTGCTGGCCAAAATATTTCAATGGGGTCAGCGAGCAGGAGAGGCAATGGAAACGCAAATATATTAGATAACTGAGACATTCATTTGTAAAAAGTGGTGTCCCAAAGAAGGGCAAAGTGACAGTTGACATGCACAGGAAAAATAAGAGGAGGCAAAGATGCTAAGGCACCAACTTTAAGGCATACTTTTCCATAAGCCACAGGAGGTACAGTGCCTGGGGCCCACAAAAATGTTTAATTTTCATTTCTCTTAAAGTTAGAACAAAAATTACTCTAATCATAACTTATCTGTAATAATAAATTCTGTCATGATTATGTTTGTCTTTATAATAAAATACAATTTTTATTGTTAATTGTTGGAGGAAGGAGGTCACAAAGGCAAAAGTGCCCAGAGCTCAGGGAGGACATAATGCAGCTGTGAGTGACTTTGCTGATTTTACAATCTAGTCCTGCTTGTGAGATTCATTTGTCATGAACTAGGTCACCCCCTTTCTTCTCTCGGCCTCTGGCTCCCACCTTAGCTCTCTCATACTTCTGGGGTCAACCTGGGGTGGGTGACTACATGCTCTGATATTGAGGGCACTTTGGTCTGAAAAGGTCTTGTTAGAGGCTCTTGACAAGGCTAAAGGTGATATTGTTTTTAATAATTTCTACAAAGATATTGAGTTCAGCCTTTGGGCATGTCTGTCTTAGTTTCTCCTCAGGGTAAACACAGTCTAGATGGTACAGATACCATCTTTCTGGAAATGTTGAGAGAGAGAAGACCCAGATAACTCTGCCAATGTGGCACAGTGTGCGTAAACAAGAAGTGCTGACTTTGTTCTATGAGGCAATTCGAAACTACCATAAATGACTCAATAGACAAACTAACTTTGGGAAATTAAAAGGGGCCCATGGGCAATGATTACTTCCCCTTTAAGGAAGCTAAGCACCAAAGAAACTTATCAGAAAACACTTCAGCTTGCAGACTCATTTCCCAACAAGGTAGTCTTTGTTCCAAATAGAAGTCTCATTTGCTTTAGATAATGTAGAGCATCAAATTGTGTGATTTCTTAATTTTACAGGAATCTCAATGTTTCTTGTAAAAGAGATGAAGTTTTTCTGGCTCCTGGTGTACAAGGAGGGCAGAGGTCAAAACGAGGACTTCTATCTCCCAAAGCTTTTCCTTTTGGAAACCACCTGCCACCAACACATAACAAAGCCACAGTTGTGGGAGATGAAGCTAAAACCATGCATGCTCCACCCCAGTCCATTCAATGGCTTTGGAGCAGATGTTCTGTCTGATCAGAGATTCTGCAGGTACAGTTTATATTGAGTCATTAATCCATTCATCCCTTAAGCCCCTTTCCAAGCCCCAGATGCTGGTGATGCAAATGTGAATAAAACTCCATCCCTGTTTGCTTTGCTAACACATTTCCTCATAGTCCACACATATTACACAATTGTTAATCACCTCTCCTCTCAATCAGACCATAATCTCCATAAGAGCACAGACTTTGCCCTTTTGTTTACCCCTGTGAACACGGAGCACAGAACAGTGACTAGCATTGATAGATAAATATTTGTTGCATGATTTTGCTGAAAGAATTAATTAATGAGATTATTTCACAAAAATTGCTTACTCCTGGACAAACTGCTAAAAAGAAAAGTCCACAAACTCCATTCAAATGAGATTATTTTCACAATAATTGCTTAATCCTGGACAAACTGCTAAAAAGAAAAGTCCATAAACTCCATTCAAAGCAGTTTTTATTACCATTTTCCAAGAATCTGGTTTTGAGAGAACTTATAAAGACGTAGTAAAATTAACATGGAACCATGCTAATTTTACCAACACTTTTCTTTAATAAAAATGCAACGTAAATATGTAACAGGGAACTACCAAGCTCTGTATAAACCTTTTAGAAGCTATTCACTTTGCAGATTTGAACTTCACTTGACCTGGCAATGGTTCGAATTTATATCTTTAGTAACTTTTAAATATAGTATTTGCAAGCTAAATAATGTAATTCTTCTTTTAGTCATTTAAAATAGTAGTTCCTTGGTACCAGGCTAGATCCTTTCCTAGGAAAATTAATCTGTTTTCAATAATCTTTGCACGTGTTCAAAACCTGGTTGGCCTGTATTGACATTTCAAAAGAAAACAGACTTGGATTCTGAACCAAATGAAACAACTCTCCAGGAATGAGCCATTTGGCTTTGTAAAATAATCTGGTAGAAGGAATTCAGTCTTAAGAGTAGAAAGTATAGAAAGTCAGTGTGGCGATTCTTCAGGGATCTAGAGCTAGAAATACCATTTGACCCAGCCATGCCATTACTGGGTATATACCCAAAGGATTATAAATCATGCTGCTATAAAGACACATGCACACATATGTTTATTGTGGCACTATTCACAATAGCAAAGACTTGGAACCAACCCAAATGTCCAACAATGATAGACTGGATTAAGAAAATGTGGCACATATACACCATGGAATACTATGCAGCCATAAAAAATGATGAGTTCATGTCCTTTGTAGGGACATGGATGAAGCTGGAAACCATCATTCTCAGCAAACTATCGCAAGGTCAAAAAACCAAACACCGCATGTTCTCACTCATAGGTGGGAATTGAACCATGAGAACACATGGAGACAGGAAGGGGAATATCACACACCGGGGCCTGTTGTGGGGTTGGGGGAGAGGGGAGGGATAGCATTAGGAGATATACCTAATGTAAATGACAAGTTAATGGGTGCAGCACACCAACATGGCACATGTAGACATATGTAACAAATCTGCATGTTGTGCACAAGTACCCTAAAACTTAAAGTATAATAATAATAATAAAAAAGAAAGTTACTATGTGGAATGATTGTCTCTTGATATCTGGAATTCCATATTGATGAGTCATTCCTTGGGGTCTCGAAGAGCCTTTTAATCTTTCGATTTTCTCCTATGAACCTGGGAGGACTGAAATATCCTAATGTGTTATCTGCTAATCATATGCCTTTAGAAACCAGACAAAGATGAATTAGTGAAGCAGAGAGGTACATGAAAACAGGGAGTTTGGGGTACTGTAAACTGTCAAGTACCTGTGCCATCCAATTTCTAGCAGTAGCAACTTTATGCTTTTCATTTAGAAAGATGGCCATCTAGCTGGGCAGGAATGGGAATGGGTTGGCAGAAGAGGAATGGAGAGAATGGGATGGGGTACTGGTGTTCGAAGCTAACTTTGCATAGAAGTTTACATTAAAAAAAATAACACAACACCCATTCTCCATACCAAGGAATGAGGACAGAGTCCTGATGGAAATTATATGGAAAGAATAACTAGAGCTGCCTTAAGCCCCACCTTGGTGTTCCCTGGATCAAGTCCATTGCTGCCCTTTGAGAATTTGGGCCCAGTTTTGTCATAGTGGTTGCTTTCTCTAAAGAAGCTGAGCATTCTGATTTTTACAGAATATGTTCTCATGGTGGTGGTGATAGTTTAGACTGAGTGAGTGGAAACAGCCTGTTTGATAAGATAATGTTTGGGTACAGTCTTGTGGAAAGTGAGTGAGTGGGTCATACCATAACAAGGCCAAGAGGCTTTCAGGAAAAAGAAAGGAGTGCATAGCCCTGCAGCAGGAGTGTGCTCACAAGGCAGTGCATAGGTTATTGCCCTGGAATGGAAGGAATGGGATGAAGAGTGGACATACATGAGAGGAGAGGAGGAGCAGGCAACAGAGCATAGAAGAACAGAGATTTCCAGTAATGGCTTTGATGAGAGCACAATGGGAGAAATAAGAGGAGCTACCAGAGGGCTTTGAGGACAAGAGTAGCATGAGCCAATCTGAGTCTTAAAGGATCTACTCTTGCTGATGCTGTGGGGAGAATCATTTATAAAGTAGCAGGAAGAGAACCAGTTAGAAAGTGTATTGATTTGGATGAAGTTCAGTGGTGAGAGGAAAACCCAAATGACAGTGGCTTTAAGTAGAAGTTAGTTTCTATCTTACTTATAGATTCAGACATCGAAATCCAAAAGTAGATGACAGATCTGTTTCACCAAGTCCTCAGGGACCCCAAGACCTTCCAATTCACTGCCATGAGTACAATAGAAAAGAATAAACATAAGGATGTATCCCTGTGGTCTGAGTGGTCATCTCTGTACTTAAAAACAGGGTGGAAGAACAGATGAAAAAAAAAAAGAAGAAAGGATACCTTGGAGCTATCTCTTAAGGAAGGTTCTATAGATATTTCAGATTACATCCTCTTGGTCACACTAAACTACAGGAAATGTTAGGAAATATAATATACATTCTGGAAGACCAAGTACCCAGATGAAAATTGTATTTGCACAGGATATAGTGAGGGAACAAATAGTGTTATCCACAGGCTACTATTGCAGTAATCTAGGTGGGAGGTGATGGTAAGGGGGTCACGAGAAGTGTTCAGATTCTGGATATGGTTTGAGGTGGAGGCAACAGGATATGATGATGCACTGGCTGTAGGATGTAAGGAAAAGAGTACAGCTGGAGATCATGAAGGTTCAGGCTTAAACAAATGAGAAGTGGAGCTACTTTTATGGAGCAACCTTGAGGGTAAAGATAATCAAGAGTTTGATTTTGAGGAATGTTAACTTCAAGATAATAATGAGACACCCAAGTAGAGATGTCAAGAAGGCAGTTGGATATGCAAGCCCAGAGTTCAACAGAGACATCTGGCTTAGAACTAGAAATTTTGGATCCATCTGCATAGATTTGGCATGAAAACCTATAAAATTTGACAAAATCATCTGGAGAATGAGTGCAGATGGGAAAGAATCAACATAAGGAACTGAGCTTGGGGCACTCCAACATTTAAGCGTTGGGGAGATGAGGAGGAGAGACCAGTAAGGAAAGCAAAGAACCAAGAAAGAATAGTCCATGGAGAAAAAAGTATTTCAAGAAGTGAAGGATACACTCTATCAAATACTACTGACAGGATGACTAAGCTGAAGATTAGTAATTACCCACCAGATTTGGTAAGATGAGGATCACTGGTGATCTCAATGTAAGTTGGTTTAAAAAAATTTTTTTTGAGACAGAGTCTCGCGCTGTTGTCCAGACTGGAGTGCAGTGGCACGAACACAGCTCATTGAAGCTTTAAGCTCTTGGGCTTAGGAGATCCTTCTGCCTCAGCCTTCCCAGTAGCTGGGATCATAGGTCCACACAGTGAAATGGTGAGTATGAAAACCTGCCTGGAGTGGGCTCAAAAGGGAATGAAATTAGAGAAAGGAAGACAGTGAATGTAGACAGTTATTTTCAGGAATATATGTATAAAAGCTAGCAACAAAATAGGATGGTAGTTGCAAGATAATGCAAAGTCAATTTTTTTTGGGTTTTTTGTTGTTGATGTTTTGAAAGATGGGATATATATTAAGATATTCTGTGTGTTAAGGGAAAGATCCAGCATAGAGGGAAATTTTGACGATGCAGAAGAGGAGACAATTGTTGGAGTAGGATTCTTAAGTAGATAAGAGGAAGTGTGCCCAGTGCACATATGGAAGTTTTGGCTTTAGAAAGAAGCACAGACAATTCACCCAGGAGGGATGGCAAATTACATAGGAACAGATGCAGGTAGGCAGTGGAGGAAATGTTGTGAACCAATGGAAATTTCTCCCTGATTGCTTCTCTTTTCTTATTTAAGTAGAATTCTAGCTCATCAGCTGAGAAAGAAGAGGAGTGGGGAGGAACTGGACAGTTGTGGAGAGAAGAGAAAGTATGAAATAGCTGTGCATGAGACTGAATGAATGAATGAATGAACTATGGAAATGTAGTGAGATTACTGGGCAGCACTATGGATTTATTTTGCATCAGCAGTCATGAGTTTAAAGTGAAACTAGCCACAGGAAGCTTGTGAGTGTGGGCATAGGTAGAGTTGGATAAAAACAGAGCTGGGGTTTTGCCAGGAGAGTGCAACAGGGGAGTCAGGGAAGAGAGATAAAGAGAGGAGAGGAGAGGATGAGAGAGAAGAGATTGAGTGTATTTATTTAAAATAGTCATAAGAAGGAACCCTGTAATCTAATCTGACCAAGAGTGATGATCGGATTAGACAGTGTAAAGCTCTTAGATTCAATAGATCAACTGTAGACTTCCTTGGAAAAGTTGGCAAATTCTGCATAAATAGGCATTATTACTTTTACAGTGATGTATTAGAGTATTCTGAACTGAAGTTGAAATAAAACCTGAATTCCAGTGGCTTAAAAACAAACAGTTTTTATAATAGGATTTGGATTGATGTCAGCTCTCCTCCACAGTCACTTAGTGGTCCCTATAGAGCCATTTGGGGATAGCTCTGCCATCCTCAATATGTGGCATCTAGAAGTTATACAAAGCTTTGGCACACCAATCAACCAGTAGAAAGAAAGGACATATTGGGATAAGTGTGAGGTTTGTATGGGCCAAACGTAGAGGTGACATATGTCACTGCAATCATATTTCACTGAAGAAAACTTGGCCACTTCACTGCGAGGGAGGCTGAGAAATGCAGTTTAGCTCTGTGCCGGAAAGAAGCGGGGAATGGATTTTTAGTAGATAACTAGCAACCTCTATCACAGTTAGCCCCTTTCGCTGCTATCATCCTTTACATTAAACATACGTACCTACTACTCTGGGGAGAAAACCCAAAATTTTGTCCACTTATTGAATTGTCCACTTATTGATATCAAAGTCTAGGATCTCCAAATGATGCTCTGGCCTCTTCTGAAAGTCCAGATACTGTTCCTTGAAGTTCAGCATCCTTTGGACTAACAGACCAGTTATCTTTGCTCCATCTGCCTATTCAATACACAAAAGTGGACTGGCTAACCACAATAAAAATGCCTAAAGAATTCCCTGGTTCAGAGCAATAATGGAATCCTGTAGGGTAGGTATTGCAAAGATCCCCAAGCCTTGGAAGAAAATGTTTTGATAGACCCTGGGTCTGTTCTCTGCAAGGAAATTTCTTCCTCATTTTCCTCTGTCTCTTGGCTCTGACCTCCTGGAGAATATTTTTGTCCATTAGCCTCCATGGACCCTTAAATGGTGAATATTGAGGAGTATGTTGCTAGGAGTTGCACACCTTCCAGAGCCCACTTTCTGCTGTTACATGAGGGTAATTTTACAGATTCAAGCTTGTGGTTTTTTGGGCATTACAGTTTTCTCAAAAACTCGTTAGGTATCTGACCTACTTGTTTCCAGTCAGTTTCATGTGTTCGTAAATAACTCCCAAATTCTTTTCTAGACCTGATCTAAGATTTGTCTTCCTGGATCATACCATCTATTCCACCATCATGGAATCCACATTGAAGTCTAAAATAGCCTGGGTGGCAAAGCAACTTTATTGATATTATCTTTGCCACTTGGCTGGATCTCTCGCTCTCTCTTCTTCTTCTTTTTTTTTTTTTTTGATCTGCAAATCTTATGTTTTAGTATTTGAGATACAGAACCCATGAGTTTTTTCAGCCCCAAGAAGCTTTGTATTTTTTTTCCAGTTCCACTTTCGCTGGCAAACTAACCAATTATTGCTCGAGTTTATCTGTTTCTTGTAGCACTTGATTAAAAACAACAAATAGCAGTTGACATACACTAATATTCATACTCTTTTCACCTGCTTTCCCTAAAGCCACAGACTCAATAGGTTCTTGGTCTACCTTCCAAATAATCATAGATGATAATTTTTAAAGTTATCCATGGATAACATGAGGCTTTCGCTTTCTAGCCTCTCATAACCATTTTATTCCTGCCTTCAGTCTGAATGCTAAGCTAATACCTTCCATTTTAGATATTATAGTGCTTACTTTTCAGTACTAGTTCTCATATGAAATAAGGAAGAAGGCAAACACAGGGACCCATAACATCCAGTAGCTTACAAAAAATGTATTCCTTTCTCAAGGAGGAGGTTTAATCAGCAGCAACAGTGATACTGTTTTTCAGGGATTCAGGTGTGCTAGTGAGTCTGCCATATTCTACTCCTGGCTGCCAACATCGCCTCATGGTCGTCATCCCAGTCAGCCAGGAAAGATGAGAAGGAGGAGGAGCATGAGTGGGAGGTTTCAGGACCATCTAAACCTCATTTTACAGATAAGAAAACTAAGAATTTGGCTAAGGTCATATAGCAAGAGTTTAGTGTGGTATCTTTGGGACTAAAATTCAGGTCACCTGCTTCCCACCTCATTACAGCATCCGTGGCATGCACTTCTATCCAGTCAAGCTACCCTGACCCAGTAGCACACTCTATTTCTAACCTCCTGCTGTGAAATGCCAACTGCTTTTCAGTCTGCATTAAACTATGGAGCCACATCATGAATGTGCCATTGGAGAAATACAGCAGGATGAATCCTTAACTTTCAGGCTCTCTATTGTCCTCATATATGTTACTCCAACTCTCCACAGGGAATTTGAGTTTCAAGGTATGAGTGAAATAAATCCTGTATAGCCATTACCTCATGTTAACAATGGCTTGGTGATAAACATCCACGGATTGCAGGATGCCTCTAGCAGGGACAGCAGCTTGTTTTTCACAGGGCTTTTTTCTAGAAATGGACATGGAAAGGGAAAACAACTTATACTTGTTTGTTTTTGATCGAAAAAGTGGGCAAATTTAAAATGCATTGGTATGTATTCTTATACATTTGTGTCTCCTGGTTATTTCTTGCAAAACATTCTATGTGGCTCCAGTCATTCATACATAGACCGGCAGTAGTGTTTCCCAAAGTGACCCTTAAGGAATTCTGTTTCTTTGAGATATTTCATGAGAGCATGCAGAGAGAGCTGCAGTCTGTATCTTGCCTCTATAAACATCACCTTTCTCATTAGCAGATAAAAGGCCTTGGAAGTCCTTTCATTTAGCCCATTTCCCAAACTTCTTTGATCATGGAACCCATGTTGATTTTTTTCTTGTACCCTCCTTAGAACTCAGGTTCCACGGGACACTCTTGGGAAGTCCTGGCTTATGAGTATCCTCCAGGAGTTTAACACCCTGGAGGGGGATTTTTGGTCACAATGGCTCTCTGTAGAACCTCATAAATGCAGTTCTAGCTGTGAGCCTGTCACCAAGGTGACCACCGACATCAGCAAATTCTCTTTTGTCACAATGTAACAGTATCTTTCAACTTTCCCCCTACTCCTGAATGTCTAAAGAACTCTCAATGCATATTAGCCATCACCATGGTTGAGACCCAGACCTCTGCAGAGACAATCTTGATCCTCCAGCTCCTGCTTCACATTGCCCATATCACCCTCAGCACTGAAATCCTTACCTCAAGCACTGGGAATTCAGGCCATGGAAGATTAGGATGCTCACAGCAGGTTGCTTTGCCCTTTTTTTCCCTATTCCTTTTTGCCTTTTCTTCTGGGTCTCTCAAAGGCCATCTAATTCTTCTCTGTCATATGCATAGATTTTAGGAACTACTCTGTTTCCTAAGCATGCCTCTGAGAGGACTCACCCCTTACCCCCAGCAACTTATCAAAGAATTTCTGTATTTCTGTCAAACTACTGTAATGCTGCTCCAAGAATTCTGATTACATTTTCCCATGTCGTTGTTATGGAAGCTATATCTATATAAAGTGGGAAGATGCCAATAAGGGTCCTTGCTCCTTGAGTGTAAGCTCCCCTATCTTTTATCTCTCTGTTGGTCTAGAAGTGTGGTAAGCAACCCTGGTTGCACATGACAACCTGTGAGCAGCCTTCAAAATACAGATATCTGGGCCCCAATTTCCGAGATTCTGATTTAAACGGTGGAGTCCATGCATCCATTTTTTAAGCACCAAGGCAATCCCATTGTGTGCATATCAGAGTACAGTATAACTGATTGAGAACGTGGAGTCAATGGAAGTAGAAAATGCCATTCATTATCAAATCATCATAAAGATGAAACAGCTATTCCACTGATAATACACCTGATCGCCCAAGTACCCACTCAGCTATTCTGGTCACCCACAGCTCTTCAGATACAGCTTTTCTTCCAGATGGTCAGAAAAGTGTGATAACATAGTAATTTATTCCTGCTCCTGCCCGTTGATCTCCAAGCTTGTGAAAATGGGAAAATAAGGAATGTCTAGGCACTTTACTGATAGATGTCCTTGGTATAATGTTACACTTAAAATTTACAGCTGGGAATGGATTTTCAGCCAGCTCCCATGTGCCCAGTTGAGGGCACTAGTGACTGGCTTGCTACTTGTAGGCAGTTGGTACAATTTGCTCATCTCAGAGGTGTGGGGAGGCAGAGTCTATCAGAGATTGTTCATGAAGGTAGCTGCAGTAGTACCAAAGTGAGGTGCTGAACAGGAGTGATAGGGGTACAGGCAGCTCAGTAAGACAGGGACAAGAAGTCCCACATCTTGTCCCTAACTCACTGTTCTGAACTGCCATCCCATCTTCCCACTTCTGCCTCAGGAGCAAGTTATCCTTCAAGATTCAGGACAAATGTCACTTTCTCAGTGAAGCCTTCTCTCCCTCCTTGGTGTCTCCATAACACTCTGCTTAGACTCCACATGATATCATGTGTTTTCCTACTAGATTCTGAACTTCCCGAGAGCGGCAACCCGTATCTTAATTCTCTTTGCATCAACAGAGCCCAATACAATGCCTGGCACAGAGTGAGCCTCAATAAATATGTCTATGATATAAATTTTCTAATAAAATGTCTGTGGTATCTATTGTCTATCTCAGAGTGAATTTAAGAAATTCAACATCTCTTACAAATCTAGATCATTCACTTAACAGAATGGCGTTACCATATTATCGGTATGCATAGACAATCAACCTCAAGGTCTGCTTCGATGATATATAACAACTCTAACTCTTATCTCTCTTGAGAATGGGGGAAAATGATGACTGAATTGAAGGCCACTAAAAAATGGTAGGGAAGAGAACCAGGTACAACATCGTTTTGTTTAATCAGAACCAAGATGAAACCTCATCTGCATAAAGATACTTCAGTGCCTTCTCATCCCCTGAAAATGTTAAGCATTTTCTTAAAAAGAGATTGCTGCTGTTTCTAACATGTGCCCAGGGTTCTGGGAATCAGCTAGCCCTGTTGCTTCCCTGCTTGCCTGTGCTGGAAATCTCAAAGGCGCTCAGGGAATCTGGGCCTTTGCTCACTTGTTTTCAGGAGGCATGGGGCATTCCTATCTGGAGGCTGCTGAGAGTAACTCCTCTTGAAAATTTGCAGCTAGCTAAATCCACTATGCTTTCTTACCAGATGTGATCCTGACACCCAGAGATGCTAAGCCCAAATGCCCTCAGAAGTCAGGCAGGGAAGGAGAATATGTGGAGTAACACCGTCGTGATTGGTAGGAACTGTGGCAAATGGGAAAAATGCATGCTCTGCCTAAAGATATTTAAGTTCAGAATTTTTCTGGAAGTTGAGCCTGCCAAACAAAATACACCTCTAGGCCAATTTATTCAGAAGGCCTAAGTTTTCAATTTGCATATGGCCATTTTCCTTTCCTGCATTCCTACCCCATACCTCTATGTAATTTTTTGCCCTTGACCCGAGAGTAATTGGGAGTGAGGTGCAGGCAGAAGATGTGGCGCTGGGATATGTTGTAATTGAATGTTATGAGGGCAATGATAATTACACAAAATTTTGAGTGGGATGTTTCTTAACTGCATTGAAAGACTTGGCACAAGAAAATGAGAAGCTCATGACAGCCAACTGCCAAGTAAAGACACCCTTAAAAAGGCGAAGTGTTCTATGGCAACTTTGAAGGAGACTCTTATTTCCTGCAGACTGCTGAAAAGCAGGCCCAGCATCTAGTTTTCAGTGTAGCAGAGCTGCACAGGTGACTCAAGGCATAGCCCCAACAGATCTCATCTGTCAAAGTTAATGCCCTGATGGGAAAAGAGCGGGACCCCTAACTTGTATTAGGGATATTTAGGTATATTATCCTGAGAATTCTGAACTCCGAGATGTCCCTGAACTCCCCAGGATGGCAGAAGCAACTGATTCCAACTTGCCTGAGGGGAACAGTCTCCCCTTTTCTGGAGGCAATGAAATGACACCATTTAAGGCAGGTGCTTTGCAATATGGCACTAGTTCTCTTCCAGATCCAATTCTCATTAGTTTCAGGCCAATGACCAGAGTCAGGTCTCAGCACAGTCTGATCAGGGAAGTACAACCTCTGCCCCAGGAGGAATAGTCTATACTGAAAAGGATTTTTCAGGACCTGGAACACATGTGGAAGTAGATCTAAGAGGGCATTGTCCTGGAGTGGGAAGACAGATATAAGGCTGTGTAGGGAGCATTTTCAACAAGGGAGAGCTCATTCATGACTTGGATTTCAATGCTTTGGAAATATCTCAAGATGATTCTGAAAATCTGTTTGGATGGATTCTTTAAGCTTATACAGGATGATGGCCTTCAGTAAATGAGGTAGAGATGCTAGGACTTTCTTGATGTATAGTATTGAAGAAAGGATCAGAAGGATCATAAAGATGGGGCTGTTAGAATTAATTTATTTTGTAACATCTAAAAACATATCACCCGGCTGTGTTCATTGAAGGAACACAGAATATCTTCCATTAACCAAAGAAATAAGGAATGCAGTGGTCAGAGGGTACAGACAATTGTTTAGAAGTTTAATGAAAATTGTCTTTGTAAAAGGACTGAGGGTTGGAGATGCTGCCATAAAATTGGGCTGTATATTATCGGCGGGGATGACAGGATTCCAGAGTGGCAGAGCTTGGGATTCTGATAGTTGAACTATAAGGAACATGGTGGACATAATGTCTATAATGAGCTCTAAGATCAGGCTGTCAATCAAAATGCCCTAATGGGGATCTTTGGTGTTGGCTAATAGACCATGGTGTTCTTAGGTGTGAGACAGCTAGACTGCTGACAAGGATTGCTGACTTGCACTATTTTATTTTAAAAAATGGAGAACTACAGAATAGAAGTGTTAACATCAGTCACCACAATGAAATCTGTAGTCTTTCTTCCAGTTTCAAAATTTAAGTTATTTTGTAGACCTAGAACCCACTAATTGAAAGGGAGGCTGAGTTCCCTTAAGGAATAACATTGAAATGCTATTGAAAAAATATATATAAATATGAAATATTTCTTATAATCCTTCCCAAAAGGGACCTGTGGCCATTGATAGACTATTGTACACTGGGGAAGGAAGTACATATATTTGTTTTTGAGCACCGTTAAATATGGGATCCGAATTTTCTGATGCTAGTGGACTCAAAGCTTCATCATGGAATTCCAGTTAGAGTAGGTATATGGAAGCTAGGTGATAAATGGAATGTTATCTCAAGTTTATCTCAGTTATTTTTCTTTTTTTATGATTATACTTTAAGTTTTAGGGTACATGTGCACAACGTGCAGGTTTGTTACATATGTACACGTGTGCCATGTTGATGTGCTGCACCCATTAATTCGTTATTTAGCATTAGGTATATCTCCCCTCCCCCCACCCCACAACAGTCCCCGGTGTGTGATGTTCCCCTTTCTGTGTCCATGTGTTCTCATTGTTCAATCGCAAGGACAAAAAATCTCAGTTATTTTTCTAGTCTCCAAATACACAGTTATTTTAAGCATCTGGCAGAACCCTCCCATTGTTTCTCTGACTTGTAGATTAAGGGCCATTATGGTAGCAAGGGCTCTGTGGAAACCCCTGAAATTTCTGCAATTCCTTCTCCTCCTACATATACACAGATACACAAATGCACACACACACACACACACACACACACACACACACACCCCTATGTACACATCCATGCCCTATATGGAAAATAAGCAATCCGCATCCTAAAAGGAATTATACAATGTGTAATTCTTTTAATGTGTAAATCCTTGTTACACATTGAAGATTTAAAGGATGAAGGTGTGGTGGTCTCATCACATCCCTATTCAGTTGGTTTATCTGTATCCTGAAAAAAACATATGGGTCATGACAGACAAAATGTGGTACCTTTCATGAAAAAGATCAACACAGTCTTTGGCGTTTTATATGCAGCTACTAATCTGGAAAACACTTTGTTTTTAAGTCAGGGGTAGGCAAACTACAGCTCATGGGCCAAACATGACCACAGACTACAAAAGCAGAGTTGAATAATTATAACAGAACCATGTGGCTAAAATATTTATTATATGACCCTTTACAGAAAATGTTTGTTGACTAGATTTCCATCAGCAAAAATGATCAAAAGGAATTTGACTTTACATTTAGAGGGGCAACTCTACATATTCACTGTTGTGTTAACTCTCCTGTCCCGGTCACAATATAATAGCCAGATATTTCCATCACCTTAACCTTCTGCAGAATGTCATGGTATCACACTTGTCTACTGTATTGATGATACCATGCTTATTGGAAATGTTAATACCCTAGGTGACCCAGTAAGATACATTCATATCAGAGGGTAGGTGATAAACCCAATGAAGTTCAGGTTCCCATGATATTGGTCAACTTAGTAGATATCCAGCAATCCAGAATATGCTAGGACATTCTTCCAAAGAAATACGCACATTGTTCTACTTGCAACTCCTACCACTAAGAAAGAGGTACACTGCTTGGTGAGCCTTTTTGAATTTTGGTGGAAGAATAGACTGCATTTAAAAATGCTGCTTTGGTCTATATTCTGGGAGATATGGAAGTTTTGCCTGGGCCACATTTAACAGAAGGCTCTGCAGGAGCCTTCTGCAGAGCCAGACTATTGAACTATAAAACTCAGTAGATCTAATCGTGATAGAGCTCTCCATGATGAAGGAACTGTAGGAAATGAGAATCTCCTTCAAAGTTGACAAAGAGTTATCTGGCTTTTGCAGACTGCAATTTCTTTTGCAGCTCCTGGCCTGCTACCGGATATTTGTAGAGATTGAATGTCTAGTTATAACATCACAAGACACCAAGTGTGAGCTGTTTCTGAGTCCATTTAGTATTGCTATAAAGGAATACCTGAGGCTGAGTAATTTATAAAGGAAAGAAGTTTATTTGGCTCACTGTTCTGCAAACTGTACAAGAAACACGGTGCTAGCTTCTGTTTCTGCAGAGGGGCCCAGGCTACTTCCACTCATGGTGGAAGGCTAAGGGGAGCCAGTATGTGCAGAGATCACATGGCAAGAAAGGAAGTGAGAGAGAGAGAAGTGGAGGTGCCAGACTCTTTAACAAGCAGCTGTCATTGAAACTAAAAGAGCAAGAGCTCACTCACTAATGAGAGAATGGTACCAAGCTATTCATGTGGGATCCACTCCTCGTGGCCCAAATACCTCCCACTAGGGCCCACCTCCAACACTGGAAATCAAATTTCAAGATGAGATTTGAAAGGAGCAAATATCTGAACTACAGCAAGCTGTGTACGATTAGATCCACTAAATCATAGATTGGTTTAGCACAGCAGCAATCTACATTATGGAATGTCGTGCCTGGAAATGGGACTGAGGCAGGTCCAAAAGGCAAGAGTAAATTGCACGAAGAGGTGGCACAAATTTGCATGTCATCTGTTTCTATCACTCTGATACCTTTTATCTCATCTTGCACTTATGGTTTATAGGGGATTCCCTATGACCAACTGATAGAAGATTGAAAAAAAAAACTTCACGCCTGGCTCACAAGTGTGTCAACAGATGCTAGTCAAAAATACACTGTTGACATATTATAGATCCACTCAGTGGTATCTCTAAAGAGCAGCGGTAAAAGTAAATTAGCCAGCGGGAAAGTGGTGAGCAGTAAATTTGTCATCCACTTGACATGAATGACTGGTGAGGAGTCTGGAAGGAATCAAATTAGAAAACTGGGGAATGATGATGTCACAGGATGAGGCATATAGATTGACCTATAAAAATGGACACAAATTTTGCAGCTATTACTACCTACCAGAGAACATCTACCACCAACAGGTCTCTCAGCAACCAGTGGGGAAGGCTACCTCATCATGTATGTCACTTCATCTCTCTCTCATTGACTGCTTCTATGCTGGACAGTGAGCCCAAGAAAAGGGTGGTCTCATGGCAGAGATAAAGGTTTGCATGAACTCCTTCTAGTCTAGCTAATGATACTCTTGAATGCTCAATTTTTCAACAGCAGAGATTGAGGAGATCAGCCAGTCTCTCGGTATCAGGTAGATTACAATTAGACATCTTCTACCCTGGGGGCTGGGGAGGACAGAAATTTGTCCTTGTAGGAATTGATCCTTAATGTGAATAGACCCTGGGTTTTCCCTCGTCTGTAGTACCTCCACTGGCTTACCATCCAAAAGTTTTTAGAATGTTTGACTTATCAATACATATTTCACACAGCATTGCCACACACCAAGGGAACTGTTTTATAAGAATCAAGGTAATGAGTGCATGAAACAGAATCTAATAATTGTTCCTTGTACCCCATCACCCAGAAGCAGCCATCCTAAGAGAATGGTAGAAATCATATTAAAGGTTCATTAAGATCCCAGCTTGGGGACAACATCTAGCAGGTTTGAATGATCTTCCAGGATATGGCATATACATTAAGCCAATGACCCATATATGGTTTTGAATCCCCAGTAGCTCAATTATATAAAACTGGGAACCAAGTGATTACAGAATTTGTGTTTACCATCTTCCATCTTGCAACTTTAGCCTCTATTGGATTAGAAATCTTAATTGTGACTGTCGATGGGAAAGAGAATAATTCTGCCAGATAAAATGTAAGGGTCCCCTGAATTTGAAGCTGAAAATATCAGTTGAACTCCTCATGCTTATGGGCCAGCAGGGAATAAAAAGTTAGCACATCATTAAAAGTAATAGCCCCTGACTCTGCTGAATAGCTAGAGTTGCTGTTCCCAGTGAGGACAAGAAGAAACACATCTGGAACCCAAGGGTTTCACAAGGGTGTCTTGGTGCTCCTGGGTCCAGCGATAACAGATTTGTACATAGTTTGTATTGTACCTACATAATTGTATTGTCAAAAGTTGATGTGTAATTGTATTGCAACAACTATGGCCCAAAAAGGATAAGGAAAATAAAGGTTCAAGCCCCTCAAGGATGAATGTTTGTGTCATCCCACCAGGAGACCAACACAGATAGCTAACGTGCTGGCCCATAGTGAGGGAAATATAGAATTGCTGGAAGAGGTTGGAGATAAATATTACTTATGACTTCAGATCCACGTCCAGCTATGGAACAGAAGTTTGTCTTGCTTATCCTCAACCAGACTCTGGTGGACCATCCCCTTGAAGGGGACCTTGTGACAGATTGGATGAGTGCTTCCCCTCTTGTAGAATAGATAAGGACAACTTATTCTCACAAAAATGGGGACCTATATTGTAGTATGCGATTTGGATATAATGATGGGGGAAAGTGGCCCTGAATAGTGCAGAAGGTGGACTGTATTATGCACCTTTTATGTGCTAATTTATATGCTTTGGCTCACCGATTTCATTCAAGCTGCCACTGAGATAACTTGCTCTTAGGGTATATTCTGATCACTTGCATGCAAGCGCAACCTGACATTGTTGCAACTTCTCACCTCCTTCCCTGGGGCCACCCTGATGATACTTACATAAGAACCTTGTTGCATTCAAATCTGTGTAATATGGAGGTGCAGGGAGGTTCATGCTCTGTGAGACAAACCTTTGACCAATTGGAGGCTGCAGCCAGTGGCTAAATTCTTCACTTTTCTCTGTGATGAAATTATTACAACTTCTTAGAAGATGGTCCTATGGGATTGAGCAATCAGTCATACCTGGCAGCAGTTAGACCTATAATGCATCCTCATATTACTCCCCCTCTTTCTCTATTCTACTCCCTTGTTCCTCATTCCTGCTCCCTGGGATTGTACAATCTAATTCAGGCTGAAATATTATCCCACTTCCCAATCTGATCCACTTGTGGCCCTCTGGTGATTCCACTGCCATAGTGAACATTCCCTCTCATTGTACCATAACTGAAATGTGGCATCTTCTGTGGACACAACTTTCCCTGCAGCCCGCTCAAATGAAGACTCCTGGCTCACCAATACTATTCCCAGACCATTCTTCCTCCTTGTTCCTTTGAAATGTATGTCATCCAACTAAAATACCTTCTTGTCCTTCTGAATATCTTTTGTATCTGTCCATTTCTTGCAACCCAAGATGCCACCTGCCTAGTTCAGGTCTCCACTGAATCTTGCCTGTTTGTTTGAATAGCTCTCTCTTTCCACCATCAAATAACTCTCTGCTTCTCATTTTGCCTCCCTCCACCTATTTTGGACACTGAGACAAAAGTAATCTTCCTAAAGCACAAATTGGATTGTGTTATTCATCTACTTAAAACTTTTTTGTGGCTACTTATTGACTTGTTTCTTTCCAGCCTTTATCTTCTGCCACTTCCTCCCTCACCATCAGCTCCAATAACACTGAACTACTTTCATTTTCCTAAAATGGAGCCTGTCCTTTGCATGTGCTGACCCTGAAACAACCTCCCACTCTTGATCAATGCCCACTCAGCCGCTTAGGTCTCAGAGGCAAGTGTCCTGGACCCTTTCAAGATTGAGCTAGTAGCACACATCTTATCCAACCTTCTTACTTAACTCTTGCTGTAGCACTCGCTACTTTGTAATTCTTGTCTCTGGATCCTCTGTCAGACCTAAGGCTTCCCAATTCTCCTAGCATCTAGTAAAAATTAAGCGTCTGGCAAAAATTCATTGCAAGAATGTCTAGATGAATTGTTTTTCTTTTCTTCCGATTAACTTGTTCACCATCTTTTGTAATATCATTAAAAAGATGAATGTACATTTTTTCTTATGTATTTTCCCAATGTACTTAAAAAGTAAAAATAAATGGCATATGAACAGCATGAAATTGACTGGGACCTGTCTCAGGCACAGTTTATATCACTGGGCTAAACCTCTTACAGTCAGCATTTAGGACAGATAGATTAAATTCCATAAGTAGAATTGTAATCATGTATCATATTCGTATTCCTTTTACATTTTCATATTTTTAAAATCCTGTGCCATATTTTTATCACAATAGTGCATCACAAAGCTGAACACACCTCCTCTTGAACATTTATCACTAGTGGCCTTGAATCTTATATGATATCATTATCAGAATTTCTACTTCATAGTGACTGATAGAGAGCAGCAGCCTCAGCTGTAAAAATAGAGTCCCCGGGGAATACTGATAGCCTTTTTCCAATAAAGCGAAATCTATTTGTAATAATAGGTATATGCAAAGACCTCCTGAAATTACAGGAGCAAACTCCTTCCGCATCTCGACCTAATTAAGATCCGTTATTCAACAGTGATCGGTCACATTTTACTGTAAGAAGGAAGAAAACAAGGATCCTGCTAGAACAACATGGAAACAGGTAGGCTATATGTATGGTGGTTACAGTCACAGGCATTTGGGTTCAAATTCTTGTTCTGCTTTTAGCCTCTCTAGCTTTCCATCTCTTATTGTACAATGGGGAAAATAACATCTACTTCATAATATTGTGGGGAAATTAAGTAAAATATCAGATGTGGAGTTCTCAGCACATAGTATCCTCTCAACATACCCATGGCCGCTATCACTGATGAATTTCCGGAAACCTGGGACAACAAGGAAATCTATTAAAAGAGCCTTAGGAACCAGCATCTTCACGGAGGGATGGGGGTCAAGGAGCCAGAGGGAGGTGAGAGAGGATGAAGGGAGAGTGACCATTTTCTCTAAAGTAGTTTTTATTAAACTTTAACAGCTTCCAACCCGGGGTTCAGAACTCTAGGCAATGACCTAGTAGTCAGTAAGGCAGGAATAAATTGTGATAAGCCTGGTTCTATTATGGAAAACATTCTCGGCAAACTGCAGGGGAGAGATAGCGGGAAGATCCATGGCTAATGCACTGCTTTCAAAGGACTTTCGTAACTCACTGGGCACACAGGGATGTTACGTGCTTTTGCCTAGTCATGAACAGAAAATAAACACAGTGACTTACTTGTCAGGCAGAAAACTTGATTAATTTTTTTAAGCAGTAAGCAGAATCATAGGAAATCATTTCCTTAACGCAAGCCTGGAATAAACGGGAGGTTCATTTGTCACGAATCTATTTCGGCGTTCACATGATAAAAAAATACTGCCACATGTGGAATGAGCCAAGCGGGCTTTAGAACTGAAGGGGACCAGCCCCTCCACACCTGTGGGTGTTTTTCGTCAGGTGGGACGAGAGACTGAGAAAAGAAATAAGACACAGAGATAAAGTATAGAGAAAGAACAGTGGGCCCAGGGGACCAGCACTCAGCATACAGAGGATGGGCGCCAGCACTGGTCTCTGAGTTTCCTCAGTATTTATTGATCACTATCTCTACCATCTCGGAGAGGGGGATGTGGCAGGACAATAGGGTAATAGTGGGGAGAGGGTCAGCAGGAAAACATGTGAGCAAAGGTCTCTGTGTGATAAATAAGTTTAAGGAAAGGTACTGTACCTTGATGTGCATGTACACAAACATCTCGGTGCATTAAAGCGCAGTACTGCTGCCAGCATGTCTCACCTCCAGCCACAAGGCGGTTTCCTCCTATCTAAGTAAATAGAACGTATAATCGGGTTTTACATTGAGACATTTCATTCCCAGGGATAAGCAGGAGACAGATGCCTTCCTCTTCTCTCAACTGCAAAGAGGCCTTCCTCTTTCACTAATCCTCCTCAGCACAGACTCTTTACGGGTATCTGGCTGGGGGACGGTCAGGTCTTTCCCTTCCCATGAGGCCGTATCTCAGGCTATCACATGGGGAGAAACCCTGGACAATACCTGGCTTTCCTGGGCAGAGGTCCCTGTGGCCTTCTGCAGTGCATTGTGTCCCTGGGTACTCGAGATTAGAGAATGGCGATGACTTTTACCAAGCATACTGCCTTCAAACACATTTTTAACAAAGCACATCCTGCACAGCCCTAGATCCATTAAACCTTGAGTCAACACAGCACATGTCTCTGCAAGCACAGGGTTGGGGCTGGGGTTACAGATTAACAGCATCTCAAGACAGAAGAATTTCTCTTAGTACAGAACAAAATGGAGTCTCTTATGTCTACTTCTTTCTACAGACACAGTAACAGTCTGATCTCTCTTTCTTTCCCCACGATAGAACTCTGAAATAAACATTGCAAAAAATCATACCCATAAAAATATTAGTCTGCATTTCTTATGCTCATGTTTTAAGGTTGAAAAGATCAATATAACATTAGTACTTTATCACTCTCAAATACTTTTAAATCCAATATTTCATTTTCACTGAATAACAGATGCCATTAGGTGGGCAGGGGAAATATCCTCCTATTAAAGACAAGGACACAGTCTCTGAGAGGTTATCTCATTTGTTAAAGGTCACGTAGCCTGTAAATGAAAGAACAAAAGTTCAAACAAACCTCATGCCTCCAAATCAAGAGGAAGCCTCGGCCGGGCGCGGTGGCTCACGCCTGTAATCCCAGCACTTTGGGAGGCCGAGGCGGGTGGATCACGAGGTCAGGAGATTGAGACCATCCTGGCTAACACGGTGAAACCCCGTCTCTACTAAAAATACAAAAAAAAATTAGCCGGGCGTGTTGGCGGGCGCCTGTAGTCCCAGCTACTCGGGAGGCTGTGGCAAGAGAATGGCGTGAACCCGGGAGGCGGAGCTTGCAGTGAGCAGAGATCGCGCCACTGCACTCCAGCCTGGAAGACAGTGACACTCCGTCTCAAAAAAAAAAAAAAAAAGAGGAAGCCTCAAGGGACCACACTGATACTGCTGTTAGATATGTTCACAGTCTTATGTATTTTGATGTTTGCACAGACCATTTTTAACATACATGTTTAGCAGTCAATGCCACAGGAAATCAGACCAGGGCATGTGTTTAGACATCTTATGGATATTTCCCTGAACGGGCCCATGAATAGAGTGTAAAAATAGATAAGAAACTGACTTCCTGTTTGTTTCTCTGCTCCCACTTTTTGTCCTTCTCCTGTTGTGCCCTGGGAGGCTGATCTTAGGACCTACAACAAAGAGATTTCTCACTGGCTTCCTGGTGGTTCATTCAATAGGGAATTCCCGCAGCAAGTTGGAGGGAGGGAGGAGAAGCAGGGGTGGATTTTTGTTTCTTTCCCTAGTTCTCATTTTAATGCCTGGCCATAGGCTGGCTATGCCTGGGGGTCTGCATACAGACTTCTGTGCCTCCAGCTTTGGTAACCACCCCCTCTGCTTGCCCTCTCAGAGCCAGGGGCCTCAGGGTGCCCAGATGTTCTTATCCCCAGTTCCCGCATCATCCTTGTGGCTTCCCTGTACCCTGCCCATCCTTTGTAACTATCTCTTTACTAAACTTTCTTCAGAATACCTGAATTTGAGTGATCTCTCCATTGCCTGCCAGGATCCTTCCTGACATTACCGTCCAGAATGAATATTTCTGAAGGAGTCTATTCTCTATGCAACGGAACTCAATTTCTTACCATGTATAAAATGAAATAAACATTGTTTTCAATGGAAAATAATGTAGGGGACATGTCTGGTGTCACAGGTGTGTTTGGACCACACAGCCCAGAACGATGTAGTCATAGAAACAGACTCTTTTCTCTCTTTGTTTGGTAACAGCATCTTGATTTTCCCTTGAGAAACCATCCTCTCTTCTCCTTACAGTCTCTGTTGTTATGATGGGACCGACCCTACTCTCCAGGGCAGGCGTGGGGCCCCGCCCTGGCTTATGAGAAAACTATACACCCCTAACCACAGTGATCGGTTTAAAGATGGGAAGGGACAAGGGCAGGGGAACCTTGAAATTTTCCAGAGATACCAAGAAAGAGGCTCTCTTCCCGCTGGATTTTCTAATCTGTGGAACCTAGGCCTGGAGATGCTGTTAACTATCTTTGACATCATATAAACGCCAAAATAAAATAGCAAAAGGTGGAACTGAGAGTTGGTGAAAATGTCCTTCTGGCCACAGAGGTTGAGCATTTGAATTCAGCCATACCTGAAAGTGTCCCTGCACTTTTCTCCCCTGGACCAATAGTCTTTGTGTGTGTGTGTGTGTATGTGATCTGTTGTCACCTTTATCCAGAAAAGTCTGCAGTAAAGAAAAAATTTCTGAACTGGGAGACTTGGAATTGGGCTTAGATCCCTCACCTATAAAATGAGGGTTTTGTACTGGATGTTCTTCAAATGCCTTTCTAGAGCTGAACATGGAGAAGGATCAACAGTAGCCAATCTTCCAGGTCAGCTAGAACTGAGAGAAAAGTTATGCCTCCATGTGAGTTCATTCTCTGTTCCCGGCACATTCACCGCAGCACTGCTGTCCATCCAATAAAGGACAGACATCATTACAAATAAGGGCCCTTCCCAGCCCTGGTCAGCCCTATTGATAACTCCCAGGAGAGTTCATCCCATCTTCCCGCTTCAATCCAATTAACCAAATACACTATATAATTTTCATGATACCTCTCTTAAAATCTAATCAGCACACCAAATGTCCAAGGAAATATTCAATGTCTACCAAAAGTAAAATGTGGTGCTAGTTATTGTGATTGTTAGCATTCCATCTTTATGTCTATCGTCCTTGAAAGGGACTCAAAAAACCCTTCCAAGCCCTCCAAGTTTCCACCAAGTAATATCTTCCTTCACGCACTGTGGCTTTTTGATACTTTCCTCTGGCATCCATTTGATGAAAATTATTTTCATCAAAGGATGCCAGAAAAACAAATGAGTTTTAAAGTAAAGATGAAGGAAAATTTTGAACAGTACTTAATTTCCTCATTATTCATCCATTCATTGTTCCACTATCCAATGACCAAGGCACTGTTTCTGGGCTGTTCACAGTAGCTCTATTTTCTGCTATTGTTTTTTAGTTGATGAAAATAAGCCTAGCTTAAATAAACTAGGCTTATGTAAAATCAATGTAGTAGCACAATCCTGCATAATTTGCCAAGCATTTGATGAGTTGAAAGGTCACATATTTGCACACTACATTTAGATGTGGGAAAGAAACTATCATCATTGTGCCCTGAAAACCTCATTCCCACCATTGGTGGGGGGAAAAAAACCCTAAATTTGTGCAAAGAAGATATCTCCATGTCTGCTGGCTTAAATAGTCTTTTAAAGACTTGTTTATGTCTTCTGGATAAAGACTCAAGTTTAAGGTCCATGCCCCTCTTAGTACTGTTTCTCGTCTTGGAGAGCCACTCACTAGAAGGCACTTTCCACGAGAGTTGCCTCTCACAAGATGTAGTCTTCCATAAGATGGCAACTGAATGGAGAGGAAAGCTTACCTGTCCTCTTTGCTGCGAGGATGTCCACCTGCTGCTCCTCATACTGTCTTCTGGTCCCCTCTGGCCTTTGAGATGATGTCCTGTCTGTCCATTAGGCATCCCCCTGACAGAAGCTGCTGAGACCACAGCCAGTATAATTGGTGATCTGGTGGCCTGCTGGGGGTCTACTGTGTCCCCTCCTGTTATACTCCCTTACCTTGGTTCTTGCTAGAGCAGCAGCTCCCCACGGTCTCAGCTGCCTCCTCCATCCACCCTGGGCCTTGGTTGTCCACCAAGCAGCCTCTGCCATGGGGTCAAGTTTCCCTCCCAAAGGGATCCATGGGAGGCCCACTGGCCCTCATCTCTCTTCCTTACTCTTCTTCCTCTGGGAGCAAGTGACAATGTTTGGATTCCTTCCCTATCCCACAGCAGAGGACCTATTCCCAGTTATCTTTTCTTCTTAAGTATCACCACCATGGTATACCACCATGCCGATTTTTCTGTTCTCTTGCAGTTTTACTAATGCAGGGGTGACCTAAAAGGTGATCTCCTCCCTGAACCCCAAACAAGGCATGAGTCCCCTCTGCTGCTCTGCTTCTGGGTTTCCTTGCTGATCTCTCTTGATATGAATCCGGAAATATGTCCTATCTTTTGCTCTCGCTTTCTGTACCTCATGCCTTCTTCGTAGAATCAGAAGGCATATCTACTTCATCTTTCTGTTGTTAAAAGAAAAACTTTAGCCGAATTAAATTTAAGAGAGTTTAATTGGGCAAAGAACAATTTGCAAATTGAGCGGCCTCCTGAGCCAGAGTAGGCTCAGGGACTCCAGCACAGCCAAATGGTGGAAGATTTATAGATAGAAGAAAGAAAGTGACATACACAAAATGGTGTAAGGTACAGAAACAACTAGATGGGTTACTACTTGATGTTTGCATCATTTGAACACAGTTTGAACAGTTGGTCACCTTTGATTGGCCAAGACTCAGTGGTGACACAAGAGTAGACTACAGTCTGAGCGCTCTGTCTTAACAAGCTCTCCAGGTGATTCTCATCCATGCTAAAGTTTGAGAACCTCTTCTCTAGACTGTAAAATTATATAACTCCACACCCATACCCAGGGCCAAGCAGCACTGGCATTACCTGAGAATTTCTTAGAAATGTAGAATCTCAGGCCCCACTTCAGATGTATTGAATAAGAATCTTTTAAACTAAGATTCCTAGTTAATTCTTATAAACATTAAAGTTTGAGAACCATTGCACTAGGTGATTGGGCCTATATTCAACCTGGATTCTAGATCATAGGTGGACAGTATCATTTTTTAAATTATTATTATATTTTAAGTTCTGGGGTACATGTGCAGAACATGCAGGTTTGTTACATAGGTATACATGTGCCACGGTGATTTGTTGCACCCTCAACCCATCATCTACATTAGCTATTTCTCCTAATGCTATCCCTTCCCTAGCCCTCCAACCCCCGACAGGCCCCGGTATGTAATGTTCCCCTCCCTGTGTTCATGTGTTCTCATTGTTCAACTCCCACTTATGAGTGAGAACATGCAGTGTTTGGTTTTCTGTTCTTGTGTTAGTTTGCTGAGAATGATGGTTTCCAGCTTCATCTATGTCCCTGCCAAGGACATGAACTCATCCTTTTTTAAAAGATATGTTTTCTTCTCTTTTCCAGGGAGGCCACCTCCTGTCAAAGCTAGGACATCTGAGAGACAATGGTCACACTATAACTCAACTGCATGCACACCTAAAACAGTAGTTTATTTTCTCTGACTGTTTATTCTTCTTCTTATTATTATTCTTATTCTTCTTTCTGATTTACGAACCTACTGGGTATCGGTGCAAAAAATTATTTTACTTGCGGATTAATGATATCACCATCTTTTCTTGCTTAAACTGTCTTTTTAGGTTAGCTCAGCTACTCTGGGCTAAACGTTCAGTCTTTCAGATATATTCCACTTACCCTAGCTCCTCCCATGGTGGTTCCGGGGTTGGAGAGGCTTACATGACCTTGTAGTAACAGGGCAGAGGCAGGGCTATGCTGCTCATTGGGCATTCTGTAAAAGTAAGATGTGTCTTCCTTATGATACCTTCCTTCCAGATGTTGGAAAGTTGTCGTGCTGCTTTTATTAGAGCAAGCATCTTGTTGCCATATGCTTTAAAATGGACATAATAAATGTGCAAATCTTCAATGTCTGTTAAATGAATGGTGCCCTCTTAGACATGGATTTCTTGTGCAATACTCAACCTGCACAACTGTATGCCAGTCTCTATTTTTGTACCACAGTAAAGTGCATGCATAAGGCTGAATATGGGGTTTTCCTCAGAGGCTTGCAGCTATCTTCAGGAAAAGCAGACTATTGGCATTGACCATCCTGGCCACCCTGGAAATTCTATTGCTCTCAGGCCATGAGGATCAACATCTGTCTCTGACATCCTCATTTTAACTCTTCTTTGCCTCCTCCCCTTAGACCACTGGGGTCAGGAGCCCAGGCTTTTTCATTTCCCTGAATAATAGAAGCTTCGTTTACATCATGATTGGTTCTCACTACCCCCTGGCATACAGAAAACTCCAATTTTAAGTCAGCCAGTCCTGCTTCTTGATATGAGATGGGAGCCTAAGAGGTTTAAAAAGTTCTTTTATTTCCCCATAATGTCTGGCTTTTGAGACTCCCTCACTGGTGACTCACAAACAATGCTGACTTGCTTTTTCTAGCTAAAATTTACCCTTTTCCTGAAGCGTAAAACACACTGTTTCTGTGTGTAGGCCCCAAGGGGCAGCAGTGTTTTCTGGATTTGAAAATTTAACAGCAAAGCTCTCATAAAAATTGTATTATTTTATCTGTCTCTTGTGGGACTTTATTGAAAACTATAAGAAGAAGCCAAAAACCACCAACATTTTGAATTTTTCCTTCCAAAGTCTTGATTCCTGACCCTTGGTGGACATTATCTGAGTCTCGGGATATAGCAGGAAATAGTTTAACCAGCAATTTTGCTACCACTTAACATGGGCTGCTAACATCACAAGCTAGCTCTATCTTCATTGCCTTCTCCACTGTAACTCTTCAGCTCTGCCTATTCAACAGTCTGGAGTCTGTAACATCACCCTCACTTCCATGTTCCAAATTCCATTAGGATCCTTTAGGATTCAAGGAACAAAAATATGAGATTCACACTAAAATAATAAGGAAGTATATTTGGTTCATGTACCTGCAATATTCAAGACTCTCTGTATCTTTAGGACACAGCTCCAGTGTTGTGTGATTCCCTGAGCTCTCCTTTTTCCCATGCATTGGCTATTTCATGTTAACAAAATGGCCACAAAGATTCCAGGCATCTCATTCACATACCACCACATCCAGATTAAAAGAAAGGGCCTTTGTCCCAGAATCTAAGCAGGTTTGGTCACATGCCCACCACTGAACCAATCATTGTGGCTTTGACTGACTTATTTAGGTACTACATGCTCCATTCCTAAAGCCAAGAACCACGCAGGTCTGGAAGTCAGGCATTCCTAAAAAGAGGCAGCTCTGAAGTGTCAGCTGAAACATCATGAGCTGTTACATTTAGAATGGAGACTTGATTTCTCATAAAGGGTTACAGCCTGCAGGGTGGTCATTTTGACAGGCTGGGAAACATAGCCTCTGGTAGAAGCCAGAAGGCAGGTACGTTGAGGGAGGGGAGGATGGAACAGGGATTTATGCCGAACAGGTTGGCCAAGTATACATATTTAGCAGGTTATAAGAGTAGCTATAAATATTCATGAAGAGTATCCTAACGCATGTGCACTGAATAAACATGCATGTTGCCTGTACACTTTGGTGTGGAGACTTAACATATAAATGCATTGCAATTAGGCCTTGTATGTCAAAAGGTGAAGCAGAGACACAGAGGCACTCAAGTGCACAGCCTCTGTAAACCAGCCAGAAGCAGTCTACGGTTGGTGGTCTTTCATCAAGAGAAAGTTACCAAAATCAACCTCTTGTCTCATCACAACTGTAGTGATGGCTTGTGGAACAGAGGGGTGAAATCAGGCTGCATCTGGCAATTGGTGAGCTGTAATTGTTTCAATATTTCCTATCTGGAGGCCAGTGCTTGTTTAGCTGCTAGAGAAAAAGAAAAATCTTGTGGCGGTGGAACATAGTTTATTCTTTAAGTACAGGGGGTACGTGACTTAACTCTTGCTTGGCGTGGCCTTAGGTCTTGTTTACAATTTAGTGTCTTATTGCCATAAAGAGTCAATTTTGTCAGTCTTATGATCTCCATTTTAACATTAACACTGGTCAGTTGTTGTGTCTAAGTTGTAAAACAGAGTGGGTACAATGAGGTGTGTACAAGCTCCCATTCTGTCATGGCTAGGAACTCAGTTTTTAAGGTTTCTCTGGGGTCCCCTGGCCAAGAGAGGTCTTTTCAGTCAGTTTGGGGGGCTTAGAATTTTAGGATTTTATTTTTAGTTCTCATGAGGATATACAACATTTTGAAGGAACCTCTACCTGATGCACAAGAATCTGGGCCATTAACTGGGCTCCTACCAAGTCCTTCCCTGTGCCCCAAGAGATTCAGGGAGGCCATAAAGGAATCAAGCAACCACTAAAAGGTTAGGCAATATTACCATCACTGGTGACTATAAATCAAAGACCCCTTTCATTTTCTTAGCATCATGTAATTACACCTATTCTGGTGTAAACCAAGAAGAGGAAGACAATCCCATAATGCCTGAGATGGAATTTCCTATAGCTTGGTGGTATGTGGGCTGGGAGTTACAATTAAGCTGACAAAGAAAATGTAGCAATGTTTTCTCACAGCACTGATTCCATGAACAGAGATTCATGCCACCGTGTAGTCTGCAACAAAAGTAAGTCAACTGATGAACAGCTTACTAAAAATTTAGGGAAGGGATATCCTAAAATCATTTCTCATGAGCAAGGAATGATAGCTGGAAATTAACATGACAATTTTTGTTACTACTAATTTAAGATGAATAAAATGTCATTTGCTAATGTTTGTTCCTATTATTTTAGTTCAGCAAATGTAAAAATTATTAATAACGGCTTTCCTAAAGGGAGACTCTTTCTCTTTAACCTTACTTTCCCATATAAGCTTAAAGTTTTTCAACCAGGAATACAAATATCCCTAAGGGTTTTAGGAACTGAATCCTGAGGTTAGGACAAACTGTAAAATTGCAGCATTTTTAGTTTGTTTGATTAATTAACTTATTATTTATTTATCCAACAAACAATTGTGATTACCAGTGAGAATACCCTTAAAATTGTCCTTTCTGGGGATCAGAACAAGAATTGTTTCTAAATTTTCAATCGAGGTTTCCAAGTTAAATTTTTTGTTAATGTCAACAGTCTTGGAGGCAATACCAGAAATTTTAGAGTAATTCTGAAAATAATTCTTTTAAAAGGATGTTTACAAGCTCAAGCAAATATCTAAGAGCTTTCAATGAAATGCTGAGAACTGAAGTTAATATTTTTAACAGTATTGGCAAATCAAGTCATTGCAGAGTAAGGTTTCTTGCTTGTGTTAGATTTGAAGTTCAATCAACACATATTTCCTAGATAAAGAAATTTATATTTTTATTCTAGAGCTCACACTGAATGATCATATGGAGACCTCTCTAGCTCATCCCTTTATGGCTATGTACATGGATTGCTTTTTGAACATCGATTTGTAACATTATTTGAGGAGTCACAACCTATTTTTTAAATAAAAATGCACTGGTGCTTCATAAAGAGCTTCAGAAAATTACAGTCAAAAGAAAAGTAAATTACAGGCCATTATATTTCTAAGATATGCAAATGCTAGTAAATTAGAACATGATTGTATTACTGTTCTTTGCAGGGAACAGATTTAAACAATTCAAATACAAGATGTAATTTTTAAGTGCTGACATCTAACAATAAATTAGAAATTAAAATTATACATATGTTGAGTTACATCTTGAATTTCATAGATAATAATTTCATAATAGTAGACAAAAATGCAAACTGCATATAGCTTAAATGTTCTGTTTCTATTTATATGAAAGTTGGCCACTCTTTTCTTACATGGGTAAGATAACTGTACAAAGACATATTTTTAATGCTATATCCACATTCCTGCAAGAATTAGACAACTTAGCCTATGTTCTCTTACATATGGGTGGAACAATTTTAACCAACTTTTAAAAGTTTGGAAAGACATACGGAATTTAAGCCAAATGAAATGACCTGATGATTGCCGAGCTTTCCAGAGAGAAGAGAAATGAATAGTGCAAATGAGATTTCAGCATGTTCCCCATTCATTTCCAGTTCCTGGGAGGTACTTCTTGTTTCTTGGTTGACAAAATATTATCCTGGGTTCCTCTGCTCTCCTGGAGTGGTGGCTGTGGTGAACTATTAATAAGAGGTCCTGTACAGAATACGATCGTCACCTAGTGGCCACAAACAAAACTCCTGCATGGCTTTTCCTGGCCAGCTACAAGTGATGCAGTAAGAACAGCATCTTTGGAAGAGAAAGGAGGTATCTTAACCCCCACATCACTTCCCCCACACCCCAGATTTGATCCATTTTCCCATTGCAGGCTTATGCCTCAGCCTCCCAAGTAGCTGGGATTACAGGCACATGCCACCAGGCCAGGCCCGGCTAATTTTTGAATTTTTAGTAGAGACGGGGTTTCATCATATTGGTCAGCCTGGTCTCCAACTCCTGACCTAAGGTGATCTGCCCACCTCAGCCTCCCGAAGTGCTGGGATTACAGGCATGAGCCACCGCGCCCGGTTCAATATTTTATTTTTTAATGTGAGGGCACCACATGTTATCAAGACATTTGCTATCTGATAATTTTGGGGGGAGTGGAAAGAACAGGCAAGAAAAGGAAAGCAAAGAGAAAAGGAGAAGGGTAGAAAAATCCTTAAAAATATTTTGGTGAGGAAAATGTTTACCGAGTGTCTACTTACAACTAGGCAATTTCCACAATGAGGATTCAAAAGAATGTGTTGTATCAAGACTCTCTTGGCCAGGCATGGTGGCTCACGCCTGTAATCTCAGTACTGTGGGAGGCCTAGGTAGGATGATCAGTTGAGGTCAGCAGTTCGATCGAGACCAGCCTGTGCAATATGGTGAAACCCCGTCTCTACTAAAAATACAAAAATTAGCTGGGCGTGGTGGTGGGTGCCTGTAATCCCAGCTACTTGGGAGGCTGAGGCAGGAGAATCGCTTGAACCTGGGAGGTGGAGGTTGCAGTGAGTGGAGATGGCACCACTACACTCCAGTCTGGATGACAGAGCGAGACTCTGACTCAAAAAAAAGAACTCTCAAAATATTCTAAGATTCTAAGTCCAAAAAGAAAGATATAATAGAACTATTTATTTGTCTATGCGTTAAACTTCTGGTAATGTCAGCTATGTTATACTCAGTTATAAATTAAAAAGAGATCAAAATAAAACTCAGAGCCTATTTCCTTTTCCTCTATATAGAAATCTTTCAAGCTCAGTGACTAGGCTTTTGAACTAATGTAAACTTCATGAGGCTTCATGAGACCATTTCTTTCACAGCCCCAGTACTTAACTCAAAACCTAGTTTATGGAATGGATTCAATAAATATTTGTTAATGAAGCCAAGTGATTAGACAAACAAAATGTAGTACAACCATGCAACAGAATACTATCAGGCCATAAAAAGAAATGCAGTGCTGATACATTCTACACATGGATAAAACTTTAAACCATTATACTAAGTGAAATACGTCACAATAGGCCACATATTGTATAATTCTGTTTATATGAAATGTTCAGAATATGAAAATCCTTAGAGACAGAAAGTAAATTAGTAACTGGCATGGACGGGAGAACAGGGAGCGACTGCTAAGAGTATAAGATTTGTTTGGTGGGTGATGAAAATTTTTTTAGTGTGGTGATGGTTGCACAGCTCTGTGAATATACAAAAAATCACTGAATTGTACACATTACAAAGTTGAATTTTAACTTACGTAAATTTTGTGTCAATAAAGCAGTTATTTTATACAAGATAAAAAATAAATATTTGTTAATGAATGAGGAGATTAGAAGCAGTATTCAGTAGCTGGGGTTGTTGGAGACCGGTACACAAAATTAGGAGAACTGATGGCTGATACCCTGGAGTCCAAAGAAAGAGTGAGAAAAATCATAAAACCCAGACACAAAGGAAGAAACAGTCCTACATACTTTACTGACTCTAAGGGATTATAGCACAGATACAAAAACAATTGGCATTAACAATAAAGACCCTGAGTCATTAAGAAAATATTGATCTTTGTTTAATATACATCATTTAATAAAACTCAGGGAGGGAACTGTACAATGCGGTTTTAAGATATTTTTATTGGACTGGATTAAAATATCACTCTGAGAACACTTAGTCCCCTCACATGCTAGATTTCCTTTTCAAAATGTAATCTTGATGATATAATAATGCATAACTTAAACCTCCCTTCCCTTCAAAACATCCTTGGTTCTACTCAAGGACCTCTAATTCCATAGTATCTTTTGTAGACACAGAAAGTATGCGTTTTCTTTGTCTTTGTGATGTATTACACCTCCCAGTGCAGAATTTTAATATATTCCACATATCATATCTTCCTGTTTCGGTTACAAAACAGTACAGAATTGGATCAGCAACACAATTTAAACTTGTTAATGCAACCGTGATTCTATACATTGTGTAAGTTCGCTTCCCAGACTTGCTGTGGTCTTCGAAGTTCACAGCATGCTCTAAAATGCAGCGAATCAGCAACATCACATGAAAGGGAGTAAAGCATAAGACAAAAGTAACTGTGATGCTGACAAGTAGTTTTATGATTCTCTTCTTTTCCTTGTTTTCCGTGGCTTTATTGTGCCGCACAGCTTGGTAGACTTTCCGGTTGCAGATCAGGATGGTGACCAAAGGTATTGCATAGCCTGTACACGTCCTGAACAAGTTGAGGTTGATTTGCCATTTCTCTAAAGGGTATTTGTCATAGCATAAAGTAAAATTAGACTTCTTGGCATCGCAATATTCAACAACTGTTTCATCTTCCCACAACATGACAGCATTGAAGATGGTTTCCAATATCCAGATGGACAGGCTGACCATGAGTGCAAATCTTCTTGTCCTTAGGAAAAAAAACTTCAAAGGGTAGACAACAGCCAAATACCGATCAACAGCAATGCAGGTGAGGAATGCTGTGCTGCTGTAAAAATTCATGTACATGAGAAAAGCACTCCCTTTGCACAAGGCAGGAGAGAAAGTCCAGTTGTCTTTATTCCAAGTATAATCAATCCATAAAGGGAGAGTTAATGCATAGAGTAAATCTGATAGTGACAAACTGAAGAGATAAATTCCTAGTTCACTTTCCTTCTTTGCTTGCAGGAAAGACACACACAGAGATCCAATATTGGCTGGAATGCTGACTATAATCACAAAGATGTAAACAATGGGAAACAAATAGTGATCCAGGTCATGCTGTTCTTCAATACATGTGCTATTCATTTTTTTCTTTTTAAGGTAGCAATTATATTAGTTCTTAGAAAGTAAACAGAAAAGTCATGTCTCGTTGTAGTTTGTTTTGAACATCGAATTCTCTTTTACTGAGAATTCTTTTTCAATTTTTTGTTGGTGTCTAAAGTTCTAATTAATTCATCAATGCTTTTAAAGGGTGGATGTAGATCAATTTTTACAGATATCAGCAGTTGGAAGTAAAAATCCAGGCTCCTGGCAATTGGCTAAAGGGGTCAACTGAATTTAATAAATAGAAGTCCATGTGTTCATTATCACAGAACGCTGACAAACAGCCCACAAGAATCAACTGAGGCATTTGTAAGTGTACATAGAGAGTTGTCCGCAATTTGTTTTTCTTCATAAATCTCAGTAGATTGGTGCAAACATGAATATACAAGGCTTTGTTTTCACGGAGATTGGTATTTCCTTTTAAAATTCCTTTCCTTCTGTAATGAAAGATGAATTAAAATTGTTTAGATGTTTAAGATGCATGACTTCATTACAATCATGATTTTGAAATAATCCCTTTTTGTTTAATTTATTGAAGATATTGAAAATGCATTAAGTTCTAGATCCCTGAGGAATCGCCACACTTCCCATTACTGGGTATATACCCAAAGGACTACAAATCATGCTGCTATAAAGACACATGCACACGTTATGTTTATTGCAGCACTATTCATAATAGCAAAGACTTGGAACCAACCCAAATGTCCAATAACAATAGACTGGATTAAGAAAATGTGGCACATATACACCATGGAATACTATGCAGCCATAAAAAATGATGAGTTCATGTCCTTTGTAGGGACATGGATGAAACTGGAAATTTTCATTCTCAGTAAACTATCGCAAGGACAAAAAAACCAAACACCGCATGTTCTCACTCATAGGTGGGAATTGAACAATGAGAACACATGGACACAGGAAGGAGAACATCACACTCTGGGGACTGTTGTGGGGTGGGGGGATGGGGGAGGGACAGCATTAGGAGATATACCTAATGCTAAATGATGAGTTAATGGGTGCAGCACACCAACATGGCACATGTATACATATGTAACAAACCTGCACATTGTGCACATGCACCCTAAAACTTAAAGTATAATAATAATAAAATAAAATAAAATAAAATAAAATAAAATAAAATAAAATAAGAAAAGGCATTAAGTTACAGTGAAGGTGTTTAAAATGGGAAAATTATCTTACTGACTTCAGTAAATAAAATCAAGTCAAGATATTTTACTTATATCAGGTAAGAATTACCTGAGGCATGTTAGATTAGAGCGAATTATATTTCTCAATGGACATAACCCAAGAACACAAAACTCAAGTTAAAAAGTCATTTTAGCAGCTAAAGATAAAAAATTCTGTTATTTGTCTGTGATTGGTAAATACTTTTGCATGTGTGATCAACTGTATGGTTATATGATTTCAAATTTCTAATTTCATATGCAATATAGGTGTATGGCACTTTCAAAAATCACCTTATAATCCAAAGAAATACTATAATAGAAATACAATAAAGTTTTAGAATTTTAAAATGTAGCAGTTTGTTAAGCCTTAGCATATAATTAGACAATCCTACTTCTGTTTATCTTTTTATTTCCTTTGTAGACTAACTCACTTTATTTTTCTTATACTTTTATAAATGAGAGGACAGAATGTTCTCATTCTGGGTGAAATCTTGGAATCATTAATTTCCACCTTTATATCTGATAGTTTAAGAGGTTAGTGTCTTTTTAAAGCTATGATGTCATAGATTCACATAAGAGTAAAGGTTCCATCCTTCTCTCCATACTGGAGTAGAGAAATACTTCGTCTATATCCGTTTGCTGCTGAGGCCTACTGGTGGCTGAGATTATTTACGTGGTGAATACCTTCACAGAAAGCTTTCCAGAAACACCATTCAGGGCACCAGAATCACTCCCTCCCAACTGTTGATGAATCCTGAGCACAAAAAGACCTGCCATCACCAGTTGCAAGAATTCTACTAGCAGAGTAAACCATATGGGAGAATATATCATATTTCACTCTTAAACAGGTAACTAAAACTCCTGAAACCTTTTAGCTTTATCAACCTAAAAAAAAACAGGAATAAAATGTGAAAAACAGCCTTTTAAATAAATAGGGAAGCTTCCAAAGGGGGGAAAAATTTGTGTTGGAAGAAAGGAGGTGGGAGCTGCTATCAGGGAGGTGAGTGAGCCCTGGAGCTCTGGATGGTCTGAAGACATATGTAGATCTGGAGGAACTCACTAGGGATCAGAGAAACTAGAGACAAAACTTGGGCCTATGCAGGTAAGAAGGGGTCCTTGACCATCCCAAACACATGGGATCCAGGAACCTCTGCTGTCAGGGAAAGGGTGAACTAGAAAATAAACTAAATAAAATAAATTCCACAGACACTTGCAGACAGTAGAGAAAAGATGGCAATTTCCCTACCTCTGCTTGGTTTCTGTGAGGAGTTACAATAAAAAATTCTACCCTAAGTAGTTGTGGCCTGTGGGGTCCTCACTTGGAAACTAGGTCTGGGTCTACATTATTAGTTTGATCCTGCAAACTTCAGGCCAACCTACATGCTCAACTTCATTAGTTATCAGAGGAATTCAAACTAAAATTAAAATGATATACCACTACACACCCAACAGAATAAATAAAATGAAAATAAGACAAAATATCAAGTGTTAGGAAGGAAATAGAACACCTTGACTCATATGCTGTTGATTAAAAAACCATTAGGCACTTATGCATGCCATATGATCCAGCAATTCCACCTCTAGGTATTTGTTCAACATAAATACATACATATGTTAACCAAAAGACAGGTACTAGAATTAGGATATTCACAGTAACACTACTTGTAATATCCCCTAACTGGAATGCCCACTAGCAGTATAATAGATGAGTAAATTGGGATATAGTAACACCATTGAAATCTGCACCTCAATGAAGATGAATAAATTATTGCTACAATCACATTATTATAATTAATAATATTATTAATATTTATTATATAATAATTATATTTATTATATAATTATAATAATTATTATTAATAACATGCATTATTGCTTCAATCACATGGTTTGGAGATCACTAATGCTGAGTGATAAAAAAAAGACACAAAAGAGTATGTATTATCTGATACAAACCAGGCAAAGTTAATCTATGCTGTTAGGAGTCTGGGTAGTGGCTACCTCTGGGGAAAGGCTGGGTACTGCTGGAAGAGGGCATGAGGAGGACTTCTGAGATTTGGTAATGTTCTATTTCTTGATAGGGGTGGCTGGTTCCATGAGCATTCTCAGTTTGTAGAAATGCATCAAGCTGTACACTTAGGATATGTGCATGTTGCTGCATGTGTATTGTATTGCAATGAAAACATTAAAGAGTGGAATAGAAAGGCTGTGTGAGATGGCATGTAGAGCATCTTGACAAACAAACATCTGTTTTACCTGCAGATGGAACGCATATGCCTTCCTAAGAAATTTGATTTTATTTCTATCCTCATATATAAAATGTAATTGAGAGAAACAAAACAATAAATAAATAATTTACCTAATTATGAAAATACCTTCACCAAAAATAAAGGTTAACTATATATGAAAAAATAAATTCTAGGCTCCTGGAAGAAGTAGACACAGATTCCCCCTTGAACAAGTCCTCTTTAACTCGGGCCTCAAAGAATCCTACAGATAGAGTTCTAACAAATATGACCTTATTCACACACACACACACACACACACGTACACACAGAGAGAGAAATAAGCAACTACGTGTGAGATTGAGCAGAAACAACAAAGTAAACCAGATCCACTAAACTTTAAAGATAAAATTAATATATATATAACACAAAATAAGTATGTTTAATATGTTTAAAGAAACAAAAGGAGGGATTTAAACACATGAGTAAGAAGAAAGAGATTAAAAAATGCCAAGCCATATTTTTAGAAAGATTGAAAAAGACTTTCTAAAAATAAAAAATATAATAATTTAAATTTAAAAATAAACACAGGGACTAACCAACCGATTAGATCCAGCTGAAGAGAAAATTAGTACATTGCAAGATAGAGATAAAGAAATAACACAAAATTATCAGCATGTTAAAGACATGGGAAAATATAAAAGAGATATGGAGAAAAGGCAAAAAGGGTAGCATATACATAATTGGAATTCCATAAAGATTGAAAAGAGAGAATGTTGAAACGGCAATATTCACAAAGATAATGAGCTTTCTAGAACTGATGAAGGAATCCTGAGGATGGATGAAGAATCCTCATGTATCTTCAATCCTCATGGAATCGGCAGATTTATGAAGCTTAGAAAATCCCAAATAGGATTAAAAACACAAAAATGGAAACCTATACTTAGACACATCGCAATAAAATTGCAGTTCACCAAAGATTAAGGAAAAAACAGCCAGAGAGGAAACATGGACTACCTACGAAGAATGGAACTTAGACGGACAAAAGACTTCTTAACAGCGATAACAGACAGCAGAAGATTAAAAGTTCCAAATTGCTAAGAAAATAGATGTCATCCTATAGTTACAAGCTCAACAGAACTAAATTTCAAGGACCAGAGCAAGAATTATGACATTTTCAGATAAACTACCACTGAGAACATTTACATCCAAAATCCCCATTAAAGAAACTTCTAAAGGATATAATTGAAGTAGGAAAAGGACACTACAGTAATGTCTGAGATGCAGGAAGGATTGAATCAGCCCCCGCGGTTGGGACTCTGATGCACACACAACACGTCCAACACCAGGCTCATGTGTCTTGGGGAGAACACCTGAACCATGAAAACATTCTCCCTTAAGACCAGGACCTAGAAAGTTGGGTAATGGGCAGCGTGTACCTCTTCCTCCTTTGTCCGTGTTACTCAATACATAGGCATCATTTTCTTTAAAAATGGTATGATAGATTAAATGAAAAAAATGATTTTTAGAAAGGTTTATAAAGTTTTCAATGGAATACATTTCTCTAGCTGTAAAAGCATTTCCTGCCTCGACTTAACCACAAGACAGGATGGGTTGATGAAGCAGACAGAGGCACTCTTCTCTGTAGTGACGCAGAGGCAGTGCAGGCTTGTGGTTATGAGCGTGGGCTCTGGAGACAATTCGAATGCCTCTCAACAGCACTCTGGGCCCATTTGTGTTTCTTCACCTAAGTTCCAGTTTTCACATGTGTAAGTTAGTACCCAGTTTCTAACATTGTTGTAAGGGTTAAATGAAATGACATAGGAAGCAAAGTTCCTAGCACATGGGAGGCATTCACTGTACGTTAGCTAGTAATATTGTTCTAATGACATTGGTAGTCTGCACCAATCTGTGTGCTGTCCCCTACATTTCTTGAAAAGAAATCATCTTTAGCCATCTAGCCAGAGCATAGCAGAAAAGCTGGAGGTGCTCAGAGTGTAATTTGTATGGTAACACTTCACGTATAATACTAGGCTCTGCAGATAATAGTTGTTCATTTAATTTGAGTAGATCTGAGACTTTAGTGGAATACTGTATATAATTCCTATTACAGTATTCATATATCTTTGCAGATATTATTTTGGCTCCTTTAATCAAATTTTGAGAAAAATATTTTTAGAACCAGCACTGAGAAATTTTGATGAGTTTTTAATTTTTAAATTTTTACCAGATGTCAAAAAAGACAATGTACAGTATATTAAAGTACATCTATTCTTGAACAGCTCTAAAAATAGTACAAATCATTGATGACAATGACCAAAAGTACAATATTTTCCTACAGTGTTATAGAAAATGCTTGCTTTCATTTATCAGTTTAATAGTTACTTATTAAGACTCTACTATATATTTCAGGCACTGTGGTAGTCACTTATTAACTAATAATTATTACTTGACATTTATTAATACTGGAAATATTCCTTCCTAATATCACTTTTTTTCTGATGGATATAAAAAGTATTTACTGGACCATTGTACAGGTGAGGGATTGGTGCCAGATAGCTCTAAAGCCAGGGGCTGGTAGGTTTCTTCCTAAATACTGAATGAAGTTTGCCAAAGCACTGTTTCCTGAAAAGAAAATAAAGTATGAACAACCCCCTTTTCCTATATCTATAGTTTTACCTAATTAGTTCTAAATTTAAAGTTTGGCCCTTTACCACTGCTCAAAGTAGAGGAAACCATGTGTCTTCCTCATTTCTTTCTCTCTTATAATGGTTTGCATTACTACATTTATACAGCCTAAACCAGGTAGAATGTTGCGAACATCGCTGACAATTATGCTAAAGCATGTTACCTACTTCAAAATCTTATTTTATTTTTTAATCTTATACTTACCCATGTTTCTTCTGGTGATGTGTTTGTTGACCGAGGAGCTTGATAAATCTGTGCCTGCATCAAGTCAAGAAGAGAAACCAACACTGCTGAGGGGACAGGAAATTGCACTCATATTTTAGCACAAACCAATGAGGAAGCAGCATCTCAATGAGAAGGACGTGCGTTATCCAAGTTTGAACAAAAAAAGTCTCCTAAATACTTTTAAAGATGTTTTTATTTATTGTTTACTGTACTGTAATTTTTATAACTCACTCGTCTCATTGCATCTTAATTACAAGTGTGTACTGATATTATATTATATGCCCTTTACTTAATGGAATATATGTTAAATATTTTATTTATTTATTTATTCATTCATTCATTCAATCATTCATTCACTCATCATGCCAGCAGTGTGCGGGGAGATGTATTCGAACTGGCTATCAACCAAAAGGAGCTTGTTTTACCTAGTAAAGGAGAAAGGCATGTTTAATAATGATTGTAATGCAACGGCAAAATGAAGAAGTACTTCAAGAGGGGTACAGATAAAATACAATGAACCATTTGGATGTGTGAGATAGGGGAGGATATTGTAGATAGATTCAGGGTGATAAAGTTCCTGGGACAAAAACAGGAAAGGGAGAATTGAGGCTGAGGGGTTTAATGATGGATATTGTGCTGTTTAAGGCAGGGGTTAAGGTAGCCAACTTCATACAGTCTTTTTTTTTTTTTTTGAGAGGCTAATGGGATTGGATATATAGTATTTGATTGTAGAACTATTTTCTCCTTTGATTCTCTCCTCTTGGAAACAGAGATGGCTAAAACCAGTTGAATTAACTAGCTGAGACAAATAATTTTATGAAACTTGAAAATTTTATTTGAGAAAGACTTACATCATTATTATAAAAACTCTTGTACTTTAGCAAGTTAAAATTAATGCCAAATCTATAAGTGGTTTAATATGAAGTGAAATTAGCTCCTATAACTTTCTTACTATTGATATATAAAAAGGTCAGAAACATCACTTTTGAATCTTGCCCTTATAAACTTTTATTAGAAATGAAGGGAAAATATTATTTAAAAGAACAGAATTGATTTGGGATGAAAACATTTGACTTAATTTTAAAGATGTAATCAGGACATTTTGAATCTGTTAAAGGACATTAAGGGTTGTTGTTGGTGTTTTTTGTTGTTGTTTTTTTCTCCCTGCCCAGAGATAGAAAAGATTAGCCTGTATATAAGCAAGGCTTTTCATATTGAAGTTGATCACGGTATATCAGGAATGTAAAGATTTTCAATACTTCCGTTGTAGGTCTTTCTTTGAGAATAATAAAACTAATACCTTACATTTATAAAGTACAGGAAAGTTTATAAAGTAATTTAGCATATAGTAAATTATAAATCAGAATATATTGTTACTGAAATAAAATTAAGTATAAAGTAAAAAATTAATAATAAATGTCTTGAAGTTTTACAAAAACGAAAAGTAATGATTTCAGTTTACTCGTGACTCTAATTCAAAATTCTCATTTTTGCTTGGTTTCGTACATCTGCTTATCTGTGGTTTCTATACACGATTTATCTTTTTTTAAGTTCGCGGTACAAGTGCATTGTTATGTAGGTATTTCATTACTCTCATGATCTCTTACTTTGTCTGAATAGACTATACTTCTGCTTTTAGGGAAAGGGTATTTTCATATCCATATCAAATATTCATGTATTTTGCTTTTCAAAAAAAAAAAAGGTTATAGTTAAGAAACATAAGAAACACAAACTTTCACTTCTGATTAAACAGGAGAAAAAGCTGGAGCTGACCTATGCTAAAACCTTGCCAACTCTACACAATAAGAAATTTACCAGCTTTTAAGAAATTTGCTTCTTAATATGGAAAATATGGCAATACTGTATTTTCAACTATAGGGCTATCTTTTATAATGAACGGTTAGAAATTTTAAATCATTGAGTCACTGTGACATTTTAACAACATAACGATGAGATAAAGACAATTAGTAGTTATTCAGAACACTGCCTTAAGGGGGTTGGCATTTCTGACCAGTCAATTATTTGGTCTTCTGTGGTCACAATCTGGGGACCCAACACTGGCCAGTTGGGCTACTCATGGGGTAATGGGGAGGAGATTGTGGATCTACCTGGTTCCAACTTCTCCACTGGGCAGACAGCACAAGAGTGTGTTCTACTGATGAAGGGATCCTTTGTGAGGCCACACTATCTGCTAGGTGTAATTTCACTAGCTAAAGCAGCAACTAAATATGGCAGGGTAAGATTTTGAAATAATGCTGTATTTTCCCAGCCACATTTCTTTTCACTCTAGCCCTACTCTTACACAATCAGTGAACCATTTTGCATTTATTGCCTTGAGGAAATTTCTGGCACAAGCAGGGGAAAAAAAAGAAGACAATGTGAGTTTTGAGTTTCAAAAGATTCAAGGCCATGGAAAAGACTGAGGCACAGACACTATGCTTGGGAGAATATGTGTTCAAATAAAGTAAAGCTTCCCAGCCCCCAAAACTGAAAAAGATTGTCCTGCTTGGTGGGGGTTGGGTTTACCGTTGTGAGACAGGAAGTATGTTCAAGAGTTAGATGTGGTCAGTGCTTGAGAAAGGGGCCCTGCATCCTGATTGCTGTACTCACTTCCAAGCAAGCCCTGAGGTAGGGGTGGGTGACAAACACCCTAGATTAGTTGTGTGATCTGGGGAGGAGAGTGAACCTGTGCCTCATTTCCAAGGAGAGACTCAGGAGTATGTACCGGAGAGACCTCACTGTCATAGTTGGTTATGGTTTGTCTTTACAAAGCTGGTGTTGATTTGATTCCTGGTGTGGCAGCAGTGGGAGGTGGGGCCCAGTGGGAGATGTTTGGGCAATGGGGGTAGATCCCTCCTTAATGGCTTGGTGCTGTTCTGAGGTAGTGAGTTCTCTCTCTGGATTAGTTCTCCCAGGAATGGATTAGTTCTCCAGACAGTGGGCTGTTGTAAGAGCCTGGATACCTCTCTAGCCCTCTTTGCATGTGTCCACTTTCCTTTGGACTTTCTTTGCTGTGCTGTGATGCAGCATGAAATCCCTTGCCAGAAGCCGGGACCACATCCTTGAATTTCTTGGCCTACAGAATCATGAGCTAAATAAACCTCTTTTCTTTATAAATTATTCAGTCTCAGGTATTGTTTTACAGCAACACAAAACAAACTAAGACACTCATCAAGTCCCTCTGTGCCCATATAGCACAGGTGGAGTAGAATGAGGGGCACAAAGAAGTGATGGGAAGCCTCAGCCCATCTCACAGCACTTTCAGTGGCCCAGTGTGGCACTTTGTAGTCACAGATGAGGGACATCTCAGGTTAATACTACCTGGGCTAACTACCAAAGACCAGAAGGGAAAGGGGGTGTCTCAGGAGATGCCAGCATTGATAGAGGGCAGTTCTGAGAACCCAGGGTCAAGCTACCTTCCAGCCCTGGCAACATGAAAAGTCCCTAAATCTTAGCGGGTGTTATGAATTGAATTGTGTCCTTTCCCAAAATTCATATGCTGAAGCCCTAACCCTCAATACTTCAGAACGTGGCTGCATTTGGATATAGAGCCTTTAAAGAGGTGATTAAATTAAAATAAAGCCCCAAAGATAGGCCCTAATCCAATCTGACTACTGTCCTTATAGCAAGAAGAAATTTGATAGCCTAGAAGAAATGGAGAAGTTCCTAGGCACATACAACTAACCAAGACTGAAACATGAAAAAAACAGAAAGTCTGAACAGAGCAATAAAAAGTAAGGAAATCTGATCAGTAATAAAAATTCTACCACTGATGAAAAGCCCGGGACCTAGAGTCTTCACTGCTGAATTCTACCAAACATTTAAAGAAGTCATACCAATCCTTCTCAAACTCTTCTGAAAAATTTGGAGAAGTGGGAATACTTCCCAATTTATTTTATGAGGCCAGCATTACCTAGATACCAAAGCCAGACAAAAACACTACAAGATAAAAAGTTACACACGAATGTTCTGATGAACGTAAGATACAAAAATCCTCAACAAAATACTAGCAAACTGAATATAATAGCACATTAACAGGATCTTTCACCATACATCACTTTAACAGAATGAAGGACAAAAACCATTTGATCATCTCAATACATGCATAAAAAGCATTTGACAAAATTTAACAGCCTTTCACAAGAACTCTCAACAAATTAGGTGTAGAAGGAATGTACCTCAACATAATAAAGGCCATATATGACAAACCCACAGCTCACATCATATTAAATGGTGAAAAGTTGAAAGCTTTCCCTTTAAGATCAGAACAAGACAGAATGTCCACACTTGCCACTTGTATTTAACATAGTACTGGAAGTCCTAGCCAGAGCAATTAGGCAAGAGAAAGAAATAAAAGAGATCCAAATTAAAAAGGAAGAAGTTAAATTGTTTGCAAATGACATAATTTTATATATAAGAAATCATAAAGGCTCTACCAAAAAATCATTAGAATAAACAAATTCAGTAAAGTCATAGGATACAAAATCAACACACATATGAATAGCATTTCTATACACTAACAATGAACTATCCTAAAAGTAAATCAAGGAAACAATGCCATTTATAAGAGCTACAAAAATATGTAGAAATAAATTTAACCAAGGAGATGAAAGACCTGTATGCTGAAAACTATAAAACACTGATGAAAGAAATTGAAGAAGGCACAAATAAATGGAAATATGTCCCATGCTCATGGATTAGAATTACTATTGTCAAAATGTCCAAAATGACAATGTCCATATTGTCAAAATGTCCTACAGATGCAATGCAATTCCTATCAAAATTCCAATGCTATTTTTCACAGAAACAGATAATGCAACCATAAAATTCATATGGAATAAAAAATAACTCCGAATTGCCAAAGCAATCTTGGGCAAAAAGAACAAAGCTGGAGGCATCACACTACTTGACTCCAAAATATACTACAAAGTTACAGTAATCAAAAGAGTACTGGCATTAAAACAGAAACATAGATCAATGGAGCAGAATAAAAAGCTCAGAAATAAATACACACATTTACAGTTAATTGATTATTTTTGATAAAGGTGCCAAGAACACATGGGGAAAGGCAGTCTCTTCCTTAAATGGTGTTGGGACAACTGGATATTCACATCCAGGGGAATGAAATAAGACCTTTATCTCACACCATATGCAAAAATTAACTCAAAATGGGTTAGGACTTCAATGTAAGACCTGAAACTGTAAAACTGGTAGAAGAAATCACAGAAGAAAACTCCATGACATTGGTCTGGGCAATGATGTTTTGGATATGGCCCCCAAACCACAGGCAACAAAAGTGAAAATAGACAAATGGAATTACATTAAACTAAAAAGCTTCTGCATACCCAAAGAAACAGTCAACAGAGTGAAGAGACAACCTACACAATGAGAGAAAATATTTGCAAGCCACACATCTCAGGGGTTAGTATCTAAAATAAATAAGGAACTCAGCTCAATAGCAAGAAAATAAGTAACCTGATTAAAAATGGGCAAAGGAGCTGAATAGACATTTCTCAGAAGAATACATACAAAAGGCCAACAGGTATATTAAAAAATGCTCAAAATCACTAATCATAAGGGAAATGCAAATTGAAAACATAATGAGATATCACCTCACACTTGTTAGAATGGCTGTGATCAAAAAGAGGAAGATGTTGTTGTCAAGGATGTAGACGAACAGGAACCCATGCACACTGGTGGTGAGAATGTAAATTAGTTTAGCCATTGTGGAAAACTGGCAGTTCCTCAAAAAATTAAAAATGGAACTACCATGTGATTCAGCAATCTCACTACTGGGTATATTTCTGTTGAAGAGCATTGTAATAGATGTTTCAAAAATATTTTGAGTGGTGAGAACCTCTTGTACTGACATTTTCTTCATGTGTGGGACCTGAGGCTAGGTGGACTCTAAAATTCTTTTCCTGGCAGGAGTGCAATAATGTGGGTATTTGCAATACAAGGAAGAGTAGAAATATCACAGGGAAAGCATAGGAGGACAGTACAATTTCCTGGAATTCCTTTATTTGAGCAAATCTATGCTGTAACAATTACCAGCAAAAGGACTACAGGTGGTGAAGGCAGTTTTTACAGTGGAGAAATGCAGACATGGAGCCTGATAATTCTTTGCAATTATCACATCAGCTTTGGATTATAACCTGGGGTGTCTATCAGGGTTCCTTGCTGCAGGTAACAGAAACCATCTGTGGGTTACCTGAGCAGAAAATGAATGACTTAGAAAGAAAGAAATGAGGATATGGAACAAATTGATGCAGAAACTTCAGAATAAGACTTGTAAAATGGGCTAGAGTCAAAGGACCAAAAAGACAGCCAGGTCACTCTGTCTGAGCATTCAAGTGAGAATGGCACTGCTTGATCCCACTGCTTTAGGTATCTGAGGCCACCTCTGATGGAGCCTCTATGCAGCTGCCTCCTCAGGACTCTGATATGGCTCTTGTGCGATTTCTCAACTGTGCATACATCTAGTTACTCTTCCAAGGTCAAATTTGCAGGTTCAAGAAACTGATTGAGAAAGCCTGGTCATTGTCAGAGCCTGTACTAATAGGGACAGTTAGAGAGAGGATCTGGTTCCTTTACTTCTGAAGGAGGCAGAATTCTCCTTCACACCAAGACTCTCACTATGAGGAATCAGCCACACACGACATGGATTTGGATGACTGTGGACAACAACCCAGCAAAAAGAAAAATTGAGACCAATACAAAGACAGGAATAATCTGTTTTTGCAGAATTAATTGTGGGTAAAGCAGTAAACTCAAAAGTTGTATGATAGTTACAAAGGTATGTCATTTATGTTATTATTTATATAATAAGCACTCATATAACACATAGGATGTGTGGGTCACTCTTCTAAGTGCTGTAAAAATATTAGCTTGTCCAACGTTCACATTAATGTATTGCCATCATTATCTCTATTTTATGGATGGGTAAACTGAAGCCCAAAGAAGTTACATAACTTAACCAAAATTACACTGCTACTAAGCAATAGGAGAAAGATTTGAAGCCAGGCAACCTGGGGCTCCAGAGCCAATATTCTAACTACTATACTACACTGCTGTTTGCTATAGAAGTTTTTATTTGTAGTTATACTTAAGAAAATGTTCAGTAAGCAATTTATAATTTATTTCATTAGGTGGATTCTGTCCTCTGGCTTATTTTCATTTTGTTTATATAAAATATTGAATGAATAGAGCCTTATAACATATTTTAAAGAGAAGTCACTGAATAGGGCAGTGTAACTAACAGTTGCCATCAAGAAACATGTCCAGAGTTGAAAGACCAGACAAATGGCAGATGTTGGATATATACTGAAAGGAATGTAAGTCATTCTCCCATAAAGACACATGCAAGTGGATGGTCATTTCAGCACTATTTGCAATAGCAAAGACATGGAATCAACCTAAATCTCCATCAGTGGTCTATCAATGGATAAAGAAAGTGTGTCACATATACAACATGGAATACCATGCAGCTATAAAAAAGAATGAGAGGCTGGGTGCTGTGGCTCACGCCTGTAATCCCAGCACTTTGGAAAGCCGAGGCGGGCAGATCACGAGGTCAGGAGTTTGAGACCAGCCTGACCAACATGGTGAAACCCCATCTCTATTAAAAATACAAAAATTAGCCAGGTGTGGTGGCACACACCTGTAATCCCAGCTACTCAGGAGGCTGAGTCAGGAGAATCGCTTGAACCTGGGAGGCAGAGAGTGCAGTGAGCCGAGATCCCACCACTGCACTGTAGCTTGGATGACAGAGCAAGACTCTGTCTCAAAAAAAAAAAAAAAAAAGAATGAGATCATGTTCTTTGTAGCAACATGAATGGAGCTGGAGGCCATTACCCTAAGAAGACTAACACAGGAATAGAAAACTAAATACTGCATGTTCTCACTTATAAGTCAGAGCTAAACAGCGAGTACATATGGACACAAACAACAACAAAACAACAGGCACTGGGGCCAACTTAAGGGTGGAGGGTGGAGGGTGGGGGGCGGCGGAGGATCAAAAAACTACCTATCGAGTACTGTGCTTATTACCTGGGTAATGAAATAATCTGTATATCAACCCTAGGACATACAATTTACCTTTGTAACAAACCTGCACATGCACCCTGAACCTAAAATAACAGTTAAAAAATATGGCAGATGTTACAGTTCAAGAAAACACTCCACACTCTTATGTCCCAGGGGATTCCTACTTTAACCAAATGTTTCCAACTCCTTTTGTAAATAATTCTTTCTTCGTATCCCCTTATGTGACCATTCAGTGATTTGTCTTTTAGTTCAATTCAACTAGTATTTATTGAGTACTTAGCACAGTTTGGGCACTGTGCTTAAGACGCACAAAGAAGAAATAAACTTGGCCTCTGCCCTGGAATTTCTGACAGCTTAATAGCAAAAACATGGAATCAACCTAAATGTCCATCAATGGTAGACTGAAGGGGAGGTAGACTGATTTATAAAAGTAAAGCCTTTTCCTGAAGTGAGACAACAGACTGCTATCATACTGTTTTATGATAGTCTTGGGGAAATAAAAAGGAAAAAAAATCCAGACTGCTATTAGAGTTTATTGATAAACTTTCATTAAAAGGCAAGATCTCTGATCCTTCTCAAAAGACTATTTGATTTTGATCACATTATTTTATTTAGAAAAAGGAGAGATTTGGGGTGGCCAAAGTATAGTTGTGATACTTAGAAACTCCCGTTATTTAAGAGAAAAATCATCGTGTTTCCTTTGGCAGCACATTTACAAACACTGGAATGTTACAGAGATCAGTGTGGCCCCTGAGCAAGGATGACATGTAAATTCTTGAAGTGTTTCAGACTAAAAAGACAGAGAGAGAAACACTGTCATTACTTTTTAAACTCACTCAAAATCTGAAAACTGGGACCTTCCTTTCTTACCGTCTTATCTCACTGACCCTGATCCACAGACGCAAGGGAAGCTAAGCATATGATCACTTGTGGGGTAACTGTCATTTTTCTTTATCTCACATCTTGAGCACATTTGAGTGCTGTGCCCAGCACTCCAAGGATCTCTGTCGGCATGTATTGATTGGCCTTTTGTTAGAAACTTTCTTACCTCATGTCTGCTCTCATGAATATAGATCAGAAATTAGAAACAAAAAATATTTATCTGGTAAGCAATTTCTTTGGTAACTGAACTAATAGGAACTACTGGGACTTCCTGGAAGGGAGGCTACCTTTTCTATTAGAGTTTATGTTTCCTCTTTTGTAGATTTCACACATTGCTCAAATATCTGTGGCATGCATTCCAACTACAAGGTGCAATTGAGGGAGGAGAAAAGGGAAAACTTAGTTGGGCAGACAGCTAAAGCTGGTCTTTGGTAAAATTCTTTTAAACAGAAAGACATCTTGAAAAATCGAGCTACAGGCACACATAGAATGGCCTGGGGAAAACTCAGGCAACAGCTGCACTGATAAGAAAGGAAGGCCCAACATAGAAGCCTTTTGTTCTTTGTGTGCTTAGCAGGTTCCCAGGAAAAAGTTTCTTCCCCTTTTCAGGCACATACATGGTGGGCTCTGTGGGAACTTGAATGGGGGTGGAGAGGGTGCTTACCTAGCACCCAATTTATAAAATTGTAGGGGAGGCAAAATTTCACCTTCGTCCCTGTAGGGTCCCAGCATGGCCCTAGTATTAAATTGATTTAAGATATTAATAGACTGACAGGAGAGAACCACACAAATTTATTTTACATGGCATGGGGGCCCTCATTAAAAAAAAAAGGACCTAAAGCAGCAGTTACGAGCCAATTGCTTACAGAGTGAAATGGACAAAAAATAGTAAGTTGTGAAACATGATAAGGGGAAGGGGCTTGGGGTGGAGAAGCGACTAGAAAGATAGGGATTAACAAATTTTGTTTGGACAGATTTCCCTCGACTTCGACTTTCTGTCCTTGAAGATAAGAATGTTATTTTATAGGGAAGATATCTTTCACGTGGGAATTTCATCTCCTCCTTATAAGACACATAATATCCATGAGAGTGATCTTGCACCTGCTGTTTTTAAGTGCCTTTAATTTAAAATAGTCAATATGCCACAGCAGCATATTTTGAGGTGGTATATTATTAACTCCTTCAAGGCTAAAAGCCTTGAATATGCTGGGGTAGTTACCAGACTGGAGAACCTTCTCAGCTATTTGCCACTTGTGGAATGCATTCAATGTACTGAGTGTTTATTAACTTTTCTCTCAGTCCCTCACTCTGCTGCTCTTCTCGCCTCATCTCACATAAGGGAAAACTCAGGCTCCAAAAGCAAACTGATTCCACCAAGATGACAATGGAATTGGGACCTGGGGTCCAAGCCTGGTCCTCGCACGAAGTAGATACTCCCTGAGATGCTGCGGAAGAGCCATGGGTAGGGCCACTCATGGCCCTCTTCCTTTGGCGGACCTTGGACATCCACCTTCCCTGCGTTAAAGTGCTCCACCAGGTGACGCCGGAAGAGAAGCCAGAAGTAAGTACAAGTGAAATCCCGTGGCTGACCACAGACATGCGAGCGATAAAAAAAAGCTCGCTGCTTCTTTCCTCAACACTCCGCCAGCTGCGTCAGTGGCCCTTGACCCGCACTCAAAATGGCGGCGGCGGCGTCAGCGTCAGCGTCAGCGGCCTCCTGCTCGTATCTATCTTGGCGGCGACGGGACCCGCCTCCCTGGGCGCCGGAGTCATGTGACCCACACAATGGCTGAGTGGCTACTCTCGGCTTCCTGGCAACGCCGAGTGAAAGCTATGACGGCCGCTGCGGGTTCGGCGGGCCGCGCCGTGGTGCCCTTGCTGCTGTGTGCGCTGCTGGCGCCCGGCGGCGCGTACGTGCTGGACGACTCCGACGGGCTGGGCCGGGAGTTCGACGGCATCGGCGGGGTCAGCGGCGGCGGGGTGAGCGGCAAGCTGCGGAGATACGCGGGGGGCGGCAAGAGCCCTCCCCGTGGGGCCCGCCCCACAAGCCCCCGCGGCGTTGCCCTGCGTTTCCACCCGCTCCACTCTCCGCCGCATTCCCCTAGGGTGCCAGTCAGCAGGTGGTTGGGGCGGGCCCGCTGCGGGTCTGGGGCGGGTGCTTTCTCGTTTAACACGAACCAGAGAGGCAGTTAGGTTTGAACAAATGAGGATCCGGAGGTCCAGAGAGTATAGGTCCAGAGAGTAAAGTGACAGGTCTAAGTAGTGAAGAAGCCGGGGCTGGAACTCTCGTCCCAGGCGGTGGGGTACAGGCTGTCTTCATCGCGGAGATGGCAGTCGGGGAGCGTCGCTCCAGAAAGGGCCAGGGAGTGCAGGAGCGTACGTGTGCGAAAGAGAACGCCCCAGTGGGATGCTTTGGCTGTGTCTCTTCCTTTTGGGGGAGCTGGTGGGTGGTGGAGTCGTAAGTCCGGGCAGTTGTTAGTGCAGGGTAAGGATGGGCTCCTCCAGAGAGGGTAGCGCCGAATAGGATTTCGTTTGGAGGCAGGACTGGTGCCTCAAGGTCTCTTTAAAAGGAAGATAAGCGAGCCGCCTGAAACTACCGGGTACTCCCTCTGGCCCATGGGCTACATGGTGGCCGACCTTTGGGTGAGAAGGTTTTTGTTTTTTGGTTTTGTATCCGAAATTACATCTAGGGCTAATGTTTCTTGAAAATGTTAAGGTTGAACTCGGATTTTTGGGGTTGAGTTGGATGGAGCTTGCATCCTTACATTCAACTCAGAACAAGCTTGAATGCCTGCTGCAAGGATGACCTGGTCTGTACTGTGACCACGTGATATAACCTTCTGCTAGGGGAAATTTTTTTTCCCCTGGAGTTAGCTGATCCTTTTTGACTTTTATGTTTTCATTCCCTAATTTGCAATCTCTCCAGCAGTGCTGATGTGTATTTCAGGGGAAACCTGTGGGCCGATGAGTTAATGCATTTATTATTTGCTACTACTATTCTCCTTTTTATGTTTTTGGGCTAAACCTGAAACAGCCAATATTTCATGAAATGAGGCCCCATCTTTTTTATAGCTTTACTTGTGATACTAAATCTAGTGTAAGAGCTTACCGAAAAGTGGAAGTCTTTGTTTCCATTAGGTTTATTAAGCCCAGTTTAAAATTACTAAGATGAGAAGAATCATTTCATAATTCAGAGTAGGAAACTCCTATCTAATCTGATAGAATATACAACAATTATTAGTGTCCCTATATAGTGCATTACTCCTCATAGGAACTCACTAAATAATGAAAATTCTTGCAACATTATATTTGCATACCACTTTAAACTTCTTTGTGGAGTCCTTGGTCCGTAGCCCAGGTTGTGGCAGTAAGTGTTTAGAGTGCTGTCATTTAATCTTCATGTCAGAGAGGGAAAGCAGTATGGTACAGTAAGTAGTTAAGAATGTAGGGCCGGGCGCGGTGGCTCACGCCTGTAATCCCAGCACTTTGGGAGGCGGAGGCGGGCGGATCATGAGGTCAGGAGATCAAGACTATCCTGGCTAACACAGTGAAACCCCGTCTTTACTAAAAATAAAAAAAAGTAGCCAGTCTTGGTGGCACGCGCCTGTAGTCCCAGCTACTTGGGAGGCTGAGGCAGGAGAATCGCTTGAACCCGGGAGGCGGAGGTTGCAGTGGGCCGGGATCACACCACTGCACTCCAGCCTGGGCGACAGAGTGAGACTCCGTTCAAAAAACAACAAACAAAAACACCCAAAACCAAACCAAAACAAAAAGAATGTAGACTAAAGAGAAGATTGCCAAGAGTGTATTCTGGGTTCTGCCACCTCACTGTATGGCCTTGGCGGGTTATCTATTATAACTCCTCTCTGCCTCACTTTCTTTTTTTGGGATACAGTTATACCTGCATGGTAGGAGCACCGTGAGGATAGACCTAAAGTGCTTAGGATGATGTCTTGCACATTACTAATTTTGGTTAATAACCAGTTTCAGGGATTAGGGAGGAGGAAGTTATTTCAAGGCCACTGAATGATGAAATGTCCCCAAGGCTTTTTTTCTGGGCCTGTAAACAGTTCCAGGCCTCATTCAGGCAATGTGGTTAGTAATCCCATGATTTGTTATTGCTTGATGGTGCATTTTAACATTTGGTTATATTGCCTTTGACTTATGCTGTTGTGTTAGGTGTGGCTATAGGTTTGCAATAGCATAATTAATGTGTTTGCCTAAAGCCGATACTTTCTCTGTTAAATGTGGGAGTGCATAGAGGGCGAAAGAAACCCTAGACAGCAAAACGCACAATTTTAATGGCGTAGTGTAGGACAGGAAGCATTGTTTACCTAGGGTCAAGGATATATTAGTGTGCCTGTACAGTGTTCATTTAAAGAGTGCCTATTTTAATATCGGAGCCCCTGCTAGGTTGTAGGCTCTTTGAGAAATATGTATTTAAAAAAATTTGTATATATAACACTTGCCTTTATTGAGAACTTACTATGTGCCAGGTAATGCGCCAAGTCCTTTACATACATCTAATTTTAGTCTTACAACAGCTGAATGAATAAGGTAGCAGACTTTACAATAATTTGCCTATGATTACGTAGCTTATTAATGATGAAATCAGGATACAAACTCCATTTGACTCAAAGACTCCTATTTATGTTGCCAGTACCAGTGCAACAAAAGACCCATAAAATATTTAATAAGTGTTTATTGAATAACAAAGAATGAGGATACAAACTTGAATAAGATACAGTCCATGTCCTTAAGGAACTAAGAGGTGAGTCAGAAAAGTAAAGGAGTGCAGGGTTCGAAGTGTTGTAATAAAGATATGGACCTGGTGCCAAAGGAGAGGCACTTACCTCAAATCAGTGAGCAGGGCCAGAAGGCATCCTTCCTTGAAGAGGTGGAATTTGAGCTGAAAGGTGAATTGGAGTTGTCCAAGAGAGGATGTGGGGTGCATTCCAGGCATAAGAATAGAAAACGTTGTTTGATGCATCTAGAAAGAAGGTGTGAGAGTGATAAGGGATAAAGTATCACGGTTAGGAGCCAAATAATTAAGGGATTTGGGTGCAAAATTGAGCAATTTGAGCTTTATCCTGAAAGCTTGTGAGGAAGGGAAGGTCTTAGCATGTTTACACAGAAGAGTTTCGTGATTACATTTGTGTTTTGGGAAGGTTACTCTCGTAAGTAGCAGGGAAGATAGAATACAGGGAGAGGCAGAGGGGATGTCCTGAGACCACTTATGCTGTTCTCGTAAGTGAGGAGGGCCTGGGTAAGTCAGTGGGGTTGAAGAGTACAGGAAGGATTTGAGAGCTATTAAGGATATCTTGGAGACTGAGGGTACATGGGAAGTTTGGACAAAAGGTGGCCCAAGTTTATGGTTTCAGCAAATGTTGGTTACTGAGACAGCAAGTTCAGGAAAAGGAGCAGATACATGCAAAAGTGCTATATTTGGTTTGGGGTATATTGAGATAGATGGGAAGAGTGGCTAGAGAGCAGCTCCATGGGTCTTTGCTTCACTGGTAGGGACTGGGGATGTTTTGGGTGTGAGAGAGTAGATATGGGCACTTACCAGAATGTCAGTGGTAGCATGTATGAGAATATAAGATAGAAAGTTGAACCCCATAAAAGTATTTTGTCCCAACCATCATACATACACCTGGCAAAGTGTCAGCAGTTTGAACCTAGGACTGTCTGGTTTACAAGCCTGAGGCTACTGTTTCGTGCTGAAAACCGGCCTCTTTTTATTTATTTTTTGCTTATATTGCCTCCCAAAGGATAGATTTTGGGTCAATTATTGGTTTTGTGGTTTCTTTTTTCAAATAGTTGTATGCCGTGGTCCAGGCGTGATCCAGTATTGGTCCCCGCACTGTCCACCCTTGTCTTTCCATGCATTCTGATGCCACTCTTATGTTAAGTTTTCTTAGTACAGCCTGGTCTGGAGATTATTGCTAGTTATTCTTAATAGTAACAGGTCTTAGCATGTTTACATCCTTATGAGGGTGGGGAAAGTAGTGCTTCCTTTCAGCATTACTGCTTGTAATGTTTTTCCAGAAGATGTTAAGGGGAAAAATTACCTGACATTCATCCCTCTCATTTTAGCTCTGAGATATTGTTGCCAAGTGGTCTCAAGATAGAAAACCTGAGTTTCAAGATAAGTTTGTGATCATGAGGTTAGCAAGCTTACCTCCCAGTTAACCCTCATGCCAGAAGAAGATAACCTTTTAGCTGTCGGACAAACAGCAGCCCTACTTGCCCAATGATTGGCACAGAAAGGGCAGACAGACAATTTGTGAGGTGCTTTTCCTCAGCCTGACCTTGCCTGAGACTAAATATGTGTATACCAGGTGGTGTGCATGAACACTGTAGACAAATATTCATGATTGGATTTCTTTTATTCATACTTTTGAAAACTTTTTTTTTTAGGCAACCTCCCGACTTCTAGTAAATTATCCAGAGCCTTATCGTTCTCAGATATTGGATTATCTCTTCAAGGTAATGAAAAAATAATTATTTCATGGCACCTGTGATATTTAAAAATTGTACGGTGAATTTCACCATAGAATTTATTAGCCTCACAATTCTAGTTTTTGAAAAAATGGCACATTACTTTTGGAATAAATTGCTATTTGAAGTTTTGCTTTTGTTTTTGCATCTGTAAAACCTAAGGCAGTAATTAGTAATTGTCTTGAAGTTTCATACAATACAGCACTATGTTAATACTGTTACTTCTTTACACAGCCGAATTTTGGTGCCTCTTTGCATATTCTAAAAGTGGAAATAGGTGGTGATGGGCAGACAACAGGTAGGAGAATTTGGGAGATAGGATTTCTCCCATCAACATTTTAATCTGTACCTCACCATATGGACTATGATTTCAGAATATGTGTAAACAATACCAACACTTTTGAGATTGATAGTTGCTTATTAGAGTGTTCCTCATTTTTTAAATGTAATTATTGTAAAATATCTTATAGAATATGACTGGTCCATCAAAAACAATATTCAGACTTCAAATTGCTTATTTAGTTGAAGTAATAGGTAGTAAACAAATCCACAGTTTTCTAAAACCTATATATACAGGACAGAGCATACATAGGGACAGTTTTGAATTTTATTGAGCAGTTAGAATTTAATTTCATATAGAACATATAAAGTGTTATTAACTTAAAATATGTGGTAAAAACGTATGTAACCAGTGTTTCAGAGATACAGCTTTTTTTTCTTTTAAAAACAAAACTTATCTTTAATCACTAAATCTTCAATCTTCATTGTCACTATTTTGATAGGCTTTGTGTAGTCCATGTTATCAATTGGCAGTTTATAGGCCTTTTGTTTCCAGGAAGAAGAAAAAAAATTCTCTCTATGATTAGATATAGCTTATTATTTACAGATCAGATTCCATTATAATGAACTCTAGAGTATCTCCTGCATACTTGTATTCCTTCTAGTGATTTGGAAGTAATTCTTTGTTGGACAGATATGTCTATATGGTGGTATTAGTGTTTATGTTGAAAGAAAAAGTGTAAACCAAAAACAAAAGAAACCCCTATAACAGAAACTTTCTTCAAGCTATTGCATTTTACTGTTAAAACCTTTTAGGCAGAATTGACAATGATGGGCTAATTTCACTTGCTGAAGCTAAATTATAGGTAGAGATACATAAACAGGCAGTTCTTGTGAATTCTGATGTTTACCTTTAAGAAGAAATGGGCAAGGGCCTCTCGAAAGGCCCTGCTTAGCAAGGGCAGATGTTTGTGAACTGTGGGAATATAGGAGGACTTTGATAGCAGTTACCTACCTCAGTGCTAAGATAATGTAACCTCTACTAACTGCAGATGTTAGTATAGAATTTTGTTATTTTTAGAGTGGATATGTATACTCATTCCTTCTTTTTTTCTCAAAACTCTTCCTATATCAAGACATATTATAGGCTAAAGTGTGGGTTCTGAGAACAGGGCTCACGAGCCCAGGGATTCATATCCAGCATTGATCAGCTAAAAGTTGAGATAATGAGAACTTAAAGTTGGACATGGGGATTTGAAAACCACAGAGAGATCAAAAGCCCAGAAGAATGACTACTGGGAATTTTTAGTTATATGAGGTGATAACATTTCTCTCAGTACTGCTTATAATAGAAGGTTGTGGTTTTATTAAGACTTTTACAATGCTTAAGATAATGAAAAAAGGATGAAATAATACACTTTTATCATCCATCCTTAAGTGTATAAGATTATGATTTGCCCAACTTCAGGATTAGAACTGGAATACTGCTTTTGTGAAGTGTGTGTCTGGGGTGGGGGTGGGGAGTGAGATGGTCCTAGGAAGTACCATTCACGGATCATTACTTCCGTTTTTGCTCTCTATTCAGATGGCACTGAGCCCTCCCACATGCACTATGCACTAGATGAGAATTATTTCCGAGGATATGAGTGGTGGTTAATGAAGGAAGCTAAGAAGAGGAATCCCAATATTACACTCATTGGTAAGAAATGAAGTTTGCAATGCTTCTTCAGTCTCTTTTCCTTTAGCTTTTAAATTCTGAATCATGTTGGAATCTCTGTTAATACGGAAGTACTCATAATGTCATTAATACTACCAGTATGCTACCAGCAGCAAAGCATGTGCCAGGGGTGATCCTTTCTTTGCCCTTGTATATTATGTTGAATCCTTATAATACCTGTGGAGTAAGGCATGACTCTTTCCATTTTACAGGAAGAAGCAGTAGAAGCTTAGAAAGATTATGCCACTGACCTAAGGTCATAGACAGTAAATGGCAAAATCGGTTTTAGCACCTAATTCCATGTTTCTATGATGCTAAACTACTTTTCTTCACAAAATCTGTCATCAGTGTTTGTGAATATACTATTCACAAAACTGTATATTACATGCAGTAGTACACCTAACTAGTTACAAAATTGTATGTTGCATGTAGTAGTAAATCCCATTTTTAGAAAAGTTACACACAAAAGTGTTTTTTGTTTGTTTGGTAGTTTTTGAACTTCAATAATGTGCTGGTTACTGTTCTGGGACTCAGGAAGCCAATCCCGTCCCCAATTCCTGCACCTGTGGGGCTTATGTTCTATTGGGAGGATCATTGGCTAGTTGCTTAAATGGGACTATGTACATTTCACAGTTCTGTGGGAATGCATACAGAGCCTGTGAAGTATTTCAAACATCCAGAGTGATGGGATACTTTCATCATTTGAAATGAATTTGATTTTTTGAAACAGGCTTAAATTCAAACTAAGTTAAATGAAATTAATGATTCATTTTAAAGACCTGATTTCTAGTTATTTAAAAAATAATTTTCTCAACAATCAAAGGAGAAGAATAATATTTTCTAAGTTAAAAGAAATTAGGAGTAATAAGTTCCTTATAAATGAGCTTTTGTAAGAGATTCCAGAAATGCTGTAAGCAGTAAAAGCATCACTGAATTCAGCACATATCCACTAGACTGCTTCCAAGGTCAGACCTCATTTAAATGTAGAAAATATGGCATGCTAAACCATGTCCTAACAAAGACTTGGTAGGCCTTCAGATTGCATTTAACATTTCATTGTTTTCAAGAATTCTATTACTTTAATGTCACATTTCTTATGTAATACACTTGGGTGTTCCTCCTGAGTTTAGAAAATAAGCATTTTATCATTTTGATTTTTATTTTTTTCAGTGGTGAACTAGTTTGGTAATACATTTATTGCTGAGGAGCTTAACTGTTGAGCTTATTTTAATATATTAGTAGCAAGTTAAATTTAGAATTGTAATAAGTACTTTTCTACTCTTCTCATTTTTTTACTTAAACATAATCAGGGTTATTGGAAGAATATGGACTTATTTGATGTGTATCACTTAACAAGGGTATATTTCTCTATGGAGTCATTGTAATTTATATTGATCTGAGAACAAACTAGTTTTGCTAAATTAGATTGCCTGATTAATATTTTAAGGACCCTAAATTGTAAGAAGATGTACAAGTGAATGATAAATTTGTGTTATACATAACTCAAAGGAGTAGTTAGGCATAAGCCTTTTAGAATTCTTTGGTTTGACCTCAAAGAACAGAAGTTGAATATTGAACATTCCAACAGTGAGTGGAGACGTTAAGTTAAAACATATGGTACATTTCTTTCTATTGGTAAGGGTCTTGGAGAGAGGTGTTTCTATTTGTTATTTTTCTTTTTCTTGGAAAGAACATTTGAAATTATGGGACCTGACTCTATGGATCAATAAGGAATTATAGTGTCTATAGATTGGAAAGGATTTCAGTAATTTTTATATGGTATATAAACTTTCCTTTAGTCAGATCTGTATTAGTTTTTTGCTAGTTGAATGCTTTTCTTAAAAAAAAAATTATTTTCAATAGCATCAGCACTGTTACACCTCCTCTACTTTTGCCTCCTCCCTTCTCTGTGCAGGGTTGCCATGGTCATTCCCTGGATGGCTGGGAAAAGGTTTCAACTGGCCTTATGTCAGTCTTCAGCTGACTGCCTATTATGTCGTGACCTGGATTGTGGGTGCCAAGCGTTATCATGATTTGGACATTGATTATATTGGAGTTAGTAATATATTTAAAATATGATTCAGTTTTGGACATTAATTTGTAATTTAAAAAATAATTTGATTCTGTGGTACTTTTTGACTAATCATTTTATGTCATGAGACTAATTTGTTCTAATAGTGTCTGATAATAACACAAACTAAGTACATGTGACCTTTAATTGCTCCCCTTTGCCCATCCCAGTGTTCCCACTTTTGAAAACTGTGCTAAGTGTTAGCCGGGCGCGGTGGCTCACGCTTGTAATCCCAGCACTTTGGGAGGCCAAGGCGGGCGGATCATGAGGTCAGGAGATCGAGACCACGGTGAAACCCCGTCTCTACTAAAAATACAAAAAATTAGCCGGGCGTGGTGGCGGGCGCCTGTAGTCCCAGCTACTTGGAGAGGCTGAGGCAGGAGAATGGCGTGAACCCGGAAGGCGGAGCTTGCAGTGAGCCGAGATTGCGCCACTGCACTCCAGCCTGGGCGACAGAGTGAGACTCCGTCTCAAAAAAAAAAAAAAAAAGAAAACTGTGCTAAGTGTGTACCTCCTTCCTCTGAGCTGGGTTTTTTGTTTTTTTTTTTTGTATCAACCCAACTCAAATTCTCCTTCAAAGCTTTCCCTACTTTCTCTGGTTCCTACAACAATGTTGTGTTTCCTATACAGCTTATGGGTTAGTCTCATTTTATCCTGTTGTTGTCTTAAGCCAAAGATTGGCAAACTTTTTATTGAAGGGCCAGAGCATAAATAGTTTTGGGTTTGTGGGCCAAAAGGCAATGTTGAGGATCTTGAGGTAAATATATAGCTATTTAAAATGTAACTATTTAAAACTAAAAACAGTTTTAGCTCTCAAGTTGTAAAATTACAGATGATGGGCCAGATTTGGCAGGCTGGCTGAAATCTGCGTTCACCTGTCACAAACTGTTAGTTAACACCTTTTAAGGATTTAAAAAGTATGAAAAATCATATCATGTCCAGCTTGTCTGTTGGCTAGGTGGAGGTATGCCTCAGGCTGCATCATACCCCACAGAGCCTTAACATACACATAGTGGGTCTCCATAATCATTTGCTTATTAATATACCATCAGTTAAAACTAATACTTAAACATTTTCATGCAATCACGACTTAGATTGTCAGCAAACAATTATTGAGCTCCTACTGTGTTGCAGGAACCATGACTGTAATATTTTAGGGCTACTAAGATTAATAAGCTCTAGTGTTCAGTAAGAGAAGTAGATGCTGGAACCTATAAACTGCAATACTACATGATGATACAGGGCATGAGGATGAGCTAAGGGCTAGAGGAAGTCAGAAGAAAGAATATACTAGTTTATGCTATCCTTTTCCAATTATGACTGAAAAATTAGTTTATATTTGAGAACTTTCCTTTTTTTTTTTTTTTTTTTTTTTTTGCACTGTTGCCTGGATTGGAGTGCAGTGTTGTGATCTCGGCTCACTGCAACCTCTGACTCCTGGGTTCAAGTGATTCTCCTGCAGCAAGTAGCTGGGATTACAGGCACCTGCCACCACACCCAGCTAATTTTTTTTCTTTTTATTAGAGACGGAGTTTCACTATGTTGGCCAGGCTGGTCTCAAACTCCTGACCTCATGATCTGCCCGCCTCGGCCTCCCAAAATGCTGGGATTACAGGAATGAGCCACCACGCCTGGCCGGAGAACTTTCTTAAATGTCAGGACATTTATAACCCATAATGAGACTAAATGTAGGTTTGGTCTAATAGCTTTCTCTTATGGTACAGTCACAAGTAATGGGTGATTCACATCTTGTTTAGACTCATGATAACTTGCTATGGTGAGGAGTTTCACTGATAAACTCTTTCCTGTATCATTAGAGTAAAAAGACCTGCACCTGGATTCTAGAATCATCTCTTGTTATTAACAGTTTTCTCAACTGTGGAGTTACGGAAGTTCTTTCAATTCTAAAACCCCATGCGTCATGACTCTAAACCTAATGGATGTATATATGTTCCTTTTATCCATCCTCATTCAGAGTTTGCTTTTGTGACTAGTGTATTACTATGATTCTCTGTGTATGCTTAAAAGTATGCCTTCTATACAGTATAATATTAATACTTGGCTTTCAGGAATGCCTATAGGGATCTTGTCATAATTGTTGTAACAGTTTCCCTATTAGTTCTCCAACGCCTAGTATAGTCTCTGGCACACATTGCACTGTCAATATGTGTTGAATGAATTAATGAATATTCCATTGTTGAAAATCTTTGGAATAAATTACTTTTTGAAAAATACCCACTAAATATTTTAAGGTTTTTAAAAATAATATTTTAATTTTTAAAAAGTTGTGCTATCTTATAACTATCTATAAATTCTATGGCAGGATATCCCATAAAGTTAAAAAATGGCTTATCAGATAATATGAAAGATGATGAGAGAAATGGTGTCTTAATGATAATCTACTTTCTGACCTTTTGTAACTTTCAGTTCATACTTTTTTGACTTTTTGTTTTGCAGATTTGGAATGAGAGGTCATATAATGCCAATTATATTAAGGTGTGTACAACTTTAGTATCTTTCTGTTTTTAACTTTTTAGTGAATAATTCCTTGTGGTTCCAAACACAGAAATTAGTAGGAAATTTGTGCTGGAAACACCATATTTTTTATACTACAGTTATTTATTTTGCTGGTTGTGACATAAAATTCAAGCAAAATCTTAACAATGTTTATATTCCTGATATTAAAGCATGTGTAATTCTTTGTGAGCCCCGAATTACCTTTGTCTAAAGAGTTGTGTTGAATTTTTCTATTTTAAAACTCATTAGTTTTGGAATTCTGATAAATTTTATGAAACAATTATATCATTTTAGACTTTTAGGACTTCAAGAAATGTAGCTGCTTTTTCTTTGTCTTTTGTCAAAACTTATGGCATATATTATAATTCTTGTTTTCTATTGGAGTGTGTTATAGTACATGTTTCTCTTTGTGACAAGCAAAGAGGTAGCAATAACATCTGCCAATTTTGTTATTTTTGTGCCACTTTTCCTATTTATCTCCATTTAATTCTCACAACCTTACCTATGAGGTAACTACTATAATTGCTGTTTTCCAGGAAAGGAAAAACAGAATAATAACTTCTACCATTGGAAAAAAATGACAGTTTCACTTTTCAGGTGGAGCTATTCTCTAGTTTACTTTTCACTTCCTTTTGTCTTGTATGTATCTTTTCTCCAAGAAATATAATTTTGGGACAATATTTTATTTCAAGTTTTAAAAAATTTTTATATTAAAATTTTTTTTTATTTCCATAGGTTTTTGGAGAATAGGTGGTATTTGGTTGCATGAGTAAGTTCCTTAGTGGTTATTTGTGAGATTTTGGTGCACCCATCACTGGAGCAGTATACACTGAACCAAATTTGTAGTCTTTTGTCCCTCACCTCCTTCCCATCCTTTCCCCCTGAGTCCCTAAAGCCCATTGTATCATTCTTATGCCTTTGCATGCTCATAACTTAGCTCCCACTTATGAGTGAGAACATATGATGTTTGGTTTTCCATTCCTGAGTTGCTTCACTTAGAATAACAGTCTCCAATCCCATCCAGCTTGCTGCAGATGCCATTAATGCATTCCTTTTTGTGGCTGAGTAGTATTCCATCATATACATATACCGCAGTTTCTTTATCCCCTCCTTGATTGATGGGTATTTGGGCTAGTTCCATATTTTCACAAATCCATCAATCCTGCTACTGGGTATCTACCCAGAGGAAAAGAAGTCATTATACAAAAAAGATACTTGCACATGCGTGTTTATAGAAAAAAATTTTCTTTAAATTGGGTGTTTTATGTTCTTAAGTAGATAAGGTTCAATACATTTCTTTCATCTCTTCATTCAGTTAATATAGAGCATTTATTTGCTCAACACTAGTTTGTCAGGCATTGTGCATGTGGTTCTAATATAAGGATAGAGAATACTGTTTTCTGCCTAAAAGGTTTTTGTATTGGGGAGGGTAGTATAGATTCAGATATAGACAATTAAAATGTGTCATAATTTGGAATGTGTCAAATAATGGAATAATACACCCACAGGGTTCTTAGAAGGTGCACAGAGGAGATGACACCTCTGCCTGGGTTGATTAGGGAAGTCTTTTAGAGGAGGTGATGTGTAATTTGAATCTTCAAGAAGGGATGGATAGGAACTCTCCACGTTGCTAAGGCAGGGGCATAGCATGTGCAAAGAACTGAAGATTGAGAGGTAAAGGGATATGGGGGAAAACAAGTCATGAAAGATGGATTAGACAATGGAGGAAGAGTGGGGGTACTGACCCCCATCAGTAAGCTAATGTATTCACTGGAATAATGGCTTTTTTTTTTTTTTTTTTTGACAGAGTCTCACTCTGTTGCCCAGGCTGGAGTGCAATGGCGCCATCTCAGCTCACTGCAACCTCTGCCTCCTGGATTCAAGCAATTCTCTGCCTCAGTCTCCTGAGTAGCTGGGATTACAGGCGCCCACCATCACACCCGGCTACTTTTTTTGTATTTTTAGTAGAGACGGGGATTCACCATCTTGGCCAGGCTGGTCTTGAATTCCTGACCTTGTGATCCGCCTGCTTCGGCCTCCCAAAGTGCTGGGATTACAGGCATGAGCCACTGTGCCCAGCCAATAATGGCATATTTTAATTAATCTGTAGTTGTAGGGGTGGAGAAGGCATAGATTGAGAAGATCTATTGCAACCAGAGCTAGGTAACTCAAGGTCAATTCCAGGTTGAAGTATGCTGATGGGAGTGTGGTGGGAGCAGGATGGGTGGGGGAGGTGGGGCAGTGAAGCTATTAATAAGATTGGAACACAGGGATTGTAAGTGGAAAGTCATGTCTGCTATGAACACAGGTCTTATAAGAGCAGTAAGGGGACAGAGCAGAAGCCAAGTTGGTGCATGTATAGTGGATAACTCTGTAATCAGGTGGATGGCATTGCTACAGCATCTTCATAGTGAAAGGTGATGAACTTTTTAAATACCTTAATTTGACATTTCAAAGCTTAAGTTTTATTTTCTTGTGATTATACACATGTCTCTCTTGTGTTCATTTCATTTGAGGGAAACATTAAAAGTATTATAGTTTCAATTTTCTTTTAAACTAATGAAATAAGACAGGGCTATATTTTGTTTTATTTTATTTTAACTTTTTTACTATTAAGAGTCTGTTGCTGACTCCAGTGCATTCTAATTCAACTAACCTGGTTTGAAAGACTAATTGTTGCTCTAAGACATATTTTCAGTGTTTCAGACAGTTCAGACTTCATTTCCTTTTCTCTGAACCTTGAGTTTTCCTGCAGTAAAATCTCTCAGGATACAAAAACTTTTTACTTTGTGTTTGCCATTTTTTTCCAGCAAGATTTTATTGGGATCTGTGTTCCGTTTGTTGAAATGCCTATTGCAGGCCAGGCTCAGTGGCTCACACCTGTAATCCCAGCACTTTGAGAGGCTGAGGCAGGTGGATCACCTGAAGTCAGGAGTTTGAGACCAGCCTGACCAACATGGTGAAACCCCATCTCTGCTAAAAATACAAAAAAATTAGCCGGGTGTGGTGGCAGATGCCCGTAATCCCATCTACTTGGGAGGCTGAGGCAGAAAAATCACTTGAACCTGGGAGGCAGAGGTTTCAGTGAGCACTCCAGCCTGGGCAAAAAGAGCAAGACTCTGTCTCAAAAGAAAATAAAAGAAACAAAAAAGAAATGCCTATCACAAAGAGTTCAATAATGATGAGTTCAATAATAATGTAGGTGCTCAGATTGGATAACCTTAATGAATGTGTATTCTTTATGGGATAATAAGATGACCCCTGGAAAGAATAAGGATTTGTTTTTAATAGTAGAAATAAATATAATACAAATGAGCAATTTATATAAAGATGACAAGGGCATTGTTTCTTTAAAGTTTTTTTTTTTTTTTTTTTTTTTTTTGCTACTGATATGTATGGTTTATCGTGGTTTTCAGTGGTGTTCTGAAGTTTTCTAACTTGTGTCTGGAAAATCTCATCTAGGATCTGAGGATAGTGGATGGAAATGGAAGTGTGGGTCTTTGGACCTTCATTCACTTCAACCAGAACGAGTTCATTTCCATTTATCTTATAAATAGAGCTTCTATTTAAGCTTTTTCTGGATGAGAAATTTCCAAAACAAAAACATAATCTGAAAATATGTTGGATAAAACTGCTCAAAAGAATGCTGCTGTTCATAATGACTTTTGGATGGAAACTTATTTAGAAATCATAGCATGTAGACTTGTAAATTTTGGAATGTTATTCAAATACACTGTATAAAAAAAGTAAGCAGTCTTACTGGGATTTTCTAGGACTAGGACTAGAAAGACTAGATCCATCCGTAGTGAAAAATGCAAATTTGACTAAGTTGCTCTTCCTCTTCTCTGTAAGAATAAAGAGGCCGGGTGCAGTGGCCCACGCCTGTAATCCCAGCGCTTTGGGAGCCCAAGGTGCCGGATCACCTGAGGTCATGAGTTCGAGATCAGCCTGACCAACGTGGAGAAACCCCGTCTCTACTAAAAATACAAAATTAGCCAGGCATGGTGCCACATGCCTGTAATCCCAGCTACTCGAGAGGCTGAGGCAGGAGAATTGCTTATCCTGGGAGGCAGAGGTTGCAGTGAGCCGATATCACGCCATTACACTCCAGCCTGGGCAACAAGAGCGAAACTCCATCTCAGACAAAAGGAAGAACTTCAGGGTGATGAGATTCAGGATTGATCCTCCTGCTAGAGGGATAGGGATTCTCAATCCTACTGAATCTTGAGAGTTGGTCTCGGTTTGCTACGAAGGATCTGTTCATGCTGTAGACTTCTAGGGTATCCTAGGACTCAACTGATCCAGTTTGAAAGATGAACTTAGACTGCCACCTGTAATTTTCACCGTTTCCTAAAATCCTATAATATATCTGTTTTAAGAAACCGTCTGTTGAAAAGTATACCATGGATTTAATTGGAGCTTTTATTATTTGCGTCCTAAAAGAGCACATTAATTGGAAATTGCCCTAGTTCAGAGAAGTTGGAATGTGAAGAGAGAGCTTGTGAAATTCTTTGGTCTTTCTTAATTTCTTCAACCAGTAGTATTGAGCATCTGCTGCTATGTGCCAGAGATTTCTGAGTCCTTGGGGTATAGTAGTGGGCTTATTTGTATCCATTCATCAAGAACTGCTTATGGTAGGAAATCTGATCTTCCTGATCCTGAGTAAAATGATGTCTGCTTTTCTCTGCTCTTCATTTACATATAGGCAATCCATACGTTTTGATATGTACCTGCCCTTTGATTTTCTAGTATGCCCTGTTAGTTTTGGTGTCCTGTTGAGTGTGTTTGCCACCTAAGGGTGAGGGCTCCATCTCATACTTCTTTTAGAGTCCTCATGGGGCCCAAGCATAGTACTGAGTACTAAAGTAGGTGCTGTTTGTGCTTTGATTTATTTCCTGTTAGAATTTAGCTTGTTACTTTTAATTTTCGTGGGTAGACAGTCCTACAGGTAAATTTTATTTCCTCTCCTGTTTAATAATGGCAGAATATTTGAAGACTGTGGAAAATACTTAAAATGATAAAGCATTTTGCCAAATGGTATGATTAATATGTTACCCATTTTATTATTGTGTCTGCATAGGAGACTTCCTAGAAGAATGCATAGCAAAATAATAGTGGTTATTTCAGGGTAGTACCATTTGATTATTTTTGTTTCACTCCCCCCCCCCGCCATCTTTCTATGGTTAAATGTAATTTTAAAGTCAAAGTGAAAATCCTCTAAAGCATTTTACCCCTTGTGTTGTTTTTTCTTTTTATATTCCTACTGCAGTAGGTTATCTTAATGGTAATGCTTTCATTTTCCATAGGAGGGATATTTCTATTAAGAAAATATAGTATTGAAATTATCGTCCATGAGGTCAGGAGTTCAAGACCAGCCTGGCCAATATGATGAAACCCTGTCTCTGCTAAAAAAATACAAAAATTAGCTGGACGTGGTGGCGCATGCCTGTAGCCCCAGCTACTCGGGAGGCTGAGGCAGGAGAATCATTTGAGCCCGGGAGGCAGAGGTTGCAGTGAGCCGAGATCCTGCCACTGCACTCCAGCCTGGGCGACAGAGCAAGCCTCTGTCTGAGAAAAACAAACAAACAAACAAACAAAAAAAGCTATTATCCAGAAGGCTGATTTGTAAAGATAACTTTATCTGTCTTGGTCATAAATTCAACAGCTAAAAATTCATTTGTATCCTTTCATATGTTCTGTTTATTACTCCAAAAGATATTAAGAAAAATGCTGAACTATCAAGGTCTCCAGCGAGTGAAAATCATAGCAAGTGATAATCTCTGGGAGTCCATCTCTGCATCCGTGCTCCTCGATGCCGAACTCTTCAAGGTGGTTGATGTTATAGGGTAAGGCATGTTTTACTTGGAAAACTAGCAGTTTCTGATTGCTTGCTCTGTGTGTTGACTATCTTTTTCTTGCCTTCTCTCCATTTGATTACATTCTCAGAAGGTAGCTCTCCTGTATTTACTTACCTGAAGCATGCATGGCTCATAGTTCATTACTTTCTCTTTTAAATGTATTTTAGGATCTTTCTATGACAAACATGTATTAATAGCTTTTAAAAAGCATGTTGATGTTTGGAATAATAAAACAGGGCTTTGTTTTAGATTAAGGGGCAGAGTAATACCTGTATTTAATTTTAGAAATTATAAAGGCAAAGTTGTGAAATTAGTTTCAAACTCTCAGATATTCTGTGCCTGGAGGTTCTTGCATGAACACTTTTGTAAATGGTTCATTATGGTCACTGACAATAACTTTTGTCATGCCTCCTTAGTAGTATAGTTTTGACCCCTTCTCTTTATTCCATTTCTGCCTTTTAGCACTCTGGGCCCTGACCTCACTGGGTTCATTTTTTTAAAAAAGTGAATTTACATTTTTTCTACCATGACACAGGTTATAAACATTTGAAAAATAGGATATGTATGTTTGTGTGTGTGTGTGTGTATGTATGTGTGTAGAATTTGTTCTTTATCCAGTGTGAAGATTGATTGATCTGTCCATGTGCTTTATTTTTTTAATGAAGAATTTTGAATGTACACAAAAATAGGCAGAATAATACAATGAATATCTATGTTCTTGTCACTCAGCCTTTTGAACTGTGAACCCATGGCCAATTCTTCATCCATGCATCTATCTACTCCTCTTCCCTTCCTGCCTACATTACTTTGAAAGAAATCCCAGACATTATTTCTTCCATAAAAATATTACTGTGTATGTGTCTCCAAAGATGAGGATTATTTTTCTACTTACCATAAACAATACCATTATTATACCTAAAATGTAATAGTTTTTTGATATTAAATATCCATTATTATCTTATAGTTTTATTTGATTGAATCTGGATCCATTTAAAATTCATGCATTGTGATTGGTTGATATTTAAATCTGTTCTAATCTTTAGGTTCTTGCTCTTTTTCTTTCTTTTAATTTGTTGAAGAACGGGGTTGTTTGTCTTATAAACTTTGTGTCAGTCTGGATTTTACTGATTTCACCCCTGCAGTTTAATATAACTTGCTCATCTATCCTTTTTCAATGGTGTTTGAAATTGGTAGTTTAGGTTAGATTTAGGTTAGGTTAGATTTAGGCTTAATTTTTTTTTGCAAGATAAAATTTCTTAATTATATTTAAACATTTTATACATTGAAATTAAAATGAAAGTTTTGCTGTTGTTAAAGCTTTCATAAATAGTTGAAGTCTTGAAGGAAAACAAAGTTGTGTTCATCTTAAATATACTTTCTTATAAAAATATTAAATGAAAATATGGGTTTTACTGTGTCTTCATGAAGGACTTGGATATGTACTTCATTTTTTATTGATATAGGTATTTTAATGTAATGAATTTTCCTCTGAGTACTGCTTTAGTTTTATCTCATAGGGCTGTTTTATCATTAATTTCTAATTTTATTGCATTGTGGCCATTTAATACCAAATGTATTATTTATATTTTTTGGGGAAATTTCTCAGGAGATTATTAAAAAAAAATCTGAAAAAATACCTTCGCATTTTTCTTGACTATCTCAAGAGCATATTTTGACTTATTAAGATGTATTCTTTATTAGGATACAGACTCGAGTTTATAACATCTACCTTTTTGATTATATTGTTCAGGTATTTTGTATCTAAATGATTTTGTCCACTTGAACTGCTCAGGGCTACCAGGTGTGTTTGTTTCCTTATGTTAGTAGGGTCTGTTTCTCCTTTCAATCTTAGGCAGTTTTTGCTGTGTGGAAGCTTCTGCTTTGTTATTTGGTACGTAAATACTGATGAATGTTTTATCTTCATTGTGATTTATTTCTTATCATTAGAACATGCCATTCTTTGTCTCGTTTAAAGCTTCTTGGCCTGAATTCTGCTTTCTGTGTGACTAAGAGATCCGTGCTTTCTTTTCATTAGGATTTGCCTAATATATTTTTGCCCTTTTATTCTTCACCTCTCAAGGCTGTTCTCTTTTATGTGCATTGCTTGCATATAGCATAGAGTTAGATTTTGCTTTTTTAAAGTTCCTCTGAAAATCTTTATATTTTAATGAATGAGTTAAACTCATTTTTAAATATAACTGATGTTTGTGTTTTCTATACTACTGTATTGTCTTTTGTTATTGAATGATTTATACTATCCATGTACCAATACAAGCTATTCTGCTGTGTGATTTGTTTACTTTGCACTTATTTAAGGAGGTGTTTCTTTTGTTATTTAGCAAGGTTTGGTTTTTGTTCTATCAATTATATTTATACTGATTTATACCAGTATTTTCAACTGAGAATAATTTTGCCTCCCACAGGGACATTTGTCAATGCCTGGAAATATTTTTAATTGCCACAAATAGGTAGGGCGGTGCCACTGCAATCCGATGGATGGAGGCCACGAATGTTTCTAAACATCCTTTAGTACACAGGATAGTTTTCCAATAACAAAAAATAATCCAGCCCAAAATATTAATAGTGCTGAGGTTGAGGAACTGCTTCATACTAAAATCTTGGTTTCTTCTTCGTTTAGTTATTGTTTATTGGTTTACTATGAGCAATACTAAAATTATTTGATAACTTCTCCCTCCCTTTTTCTCCCCTACTGTGGAATTTTAATTACCAGAAATATCTTAGTTTTAATTTTTGTACTCTTACGTGAACTTAAGCTTCTACTATATTGATTTGACAGCTACAAGTTTTAACTGTTTACTCCCAAATAGTCTGCAAACTTAGTTTACGTTTCACCTTCTTTCCCTCTTGTCCTATTTCATGTAGCTATATTAGTTGTACTTTGGCCAAGTGTGTAATATTTATATATAATTTAATTACTATTTCTTTTAATCTAGCTCTACCATTAAACATATTAAATGCTCACCTTAAGTCTTTTGCCGAAGTTTCTCCCTCAGTTTCTTGGATGTCAGAAGTGTAATTATCTATTAAATGTCTCAGAAAGTGCTAATGGAAACAATATTTCTTGATGTGTTCAGATGTTTATTGTTGTTTATCTATGACCTTTATACTTGAAGGACAGTTTGACTGGATATAATCCTTTTTTAATCCTCAAATATGTGTAAATATAAAATTTGCTCCATTAGTTATTTATATAAAATGTTGCTATTGAGAATTTTGACTCCAGTGATATTTCCTTTTCCTTATAAGTAACTTGACACAATTCCTTTATGCCCAAAGAATATTTTTAATTCATCTTTAAAGTTTAGTTGTTGTATACACTTTACCATTTCCAGATATATAGTATATGCTCTCTTAATGTCTATATTTAAGTATTTTCTTATTTCAATAAGGTTTACTTAAGTTATAAGTTAAATCATTATTCCATTCCATTACTTTGGTTTTCTTTTTAGAAGCCCTAGTTATACTTTGGTCTTATTTGCATATGCCTTTATTTTGTATTTCTCTGAATTTTTCTCTATCTCTTTATTTGTGTTTTCTATTATTTTATCCTTACTATTCTATATTCCTCACTGTGTTTTCCATAGTGTCTGTTCTGTCTTATGTTCCTTCTAGTTTAGCCTTCATTTCCAAAATGTGTTTTTAAAAATAATTCTTCTATAATTCTCTCATCTTAATTTCCTATATCACTAACAATTCATCTTTAAAATTTTTAATTGAAGTACAGCATACATACATACATATATAAAAGTACAAAAATCATCGGATAATAGCTTAATGAATTATCACAATGTGAACGTACCTATGTAACCACCACCCAGAAAATTATCAGTGCCCAAGAAGCTTGGTTACGGATATGCCCTCTTGGAAAGATTTTTCCTTGGAAATCTTTCCAATAATTAAGCTCTCTTTTTGCCTTAAAGATAACTACTAATCTGAACTCTAACACCATGGACTAATTTTGCTGGTTTAAAAACTTTATTTAAATGGCATCTTATAGTAGCTGTTATTTCAGCCAATATTATATAAATTTGTGAGATTAATGCATGTTGTTATATATAGAGGTAGTTCATATTTATTGTTTAGCATCCTGTTGTTAGATACGAAATGTAGCATACCACAACTTATCTGTGTATTATTTTTTAATGGTCATTTAGACTGTTTCCAATTTTTGGCTATTGGAATTTTGTTCAGGAGATATTTCTTGGCTCACATCTTCATAGGAAGACTATTCCTCCCTGCCTCATTCATGTTGTGCTTGGCATGTGCTATATCTGCAGATTTTTGTTTTACAGTTACAGTACTTTCTAGGGTCTGTTTCTGCTGGGCCCCATTCTTCTTACTGACTGAAAGTTGTTCTGCCTCAAACAAAGCGTTCCTGCCTTATTCAACTTGGATTCTACTTCAAACGGCTTATTTTCATGTTGAAGCTCTACCATTCCTGATTATTTGCTACCTTCTCCTGAAATTGTTATTGCTTAAACCTGTATTGTTCAATACAGTAGCCACTAGACACATATGTTTAGGAAGCACTTGAAATGTGTCTAGTTTGAGTTTAGGTGTGTTATAAGTGTAAAATATACACTAGGTTTTGAAAATTGAACATAAAAATATTATTTACAATTGTTTTACACTGATTACATGTTAAGTGATAATATTTTGGGTATATTGGGTTAAATATATCATTAAAATTATGTTCTCCATGTTTTTCTGCCTTGTAAATTCAATTAAATTTTTTCCATTTATGTGTTTTATTGTGGTAAAGACCTTTGCTGGTTTTTAATGTGGCTGCTAGACAATTTAAAATTGTATGTGTGGTTCATATCATATTTCTACCGGACAAATCTGGTTTGAACTGTTACAGTATTGGGTTTGATCTCCTAATGAATTCACCGTTTTGAGCATTGACCCCTAACTTCAAGCCTGTGAAGATGTTCCCATCTTCCTGAGTTGGTCTTCTATGCTCCCCCTTAGGGTAGGGTCTACTCCTTTTGTGTGAGTACCGGCCAGTCCCCTTTCACTTCCAGTTTCCATATACCATCTGCTGATCCTGGGACATTTCTGATGCTGTGAGGCTCCTGGGGAGAGTCCCTGTCACCTGGTTTAATGGCAGTGTTATCTGTGAGTTTTTCCTTTCCCTCATCTGGTTGGTCAGTTTGGTTTCAGGAGCAGTACTGAGGAGCTTCAGAAACTGGGCTGCTGTCATGTTCTGCCTTGGCCAGAAATTCTAATTTTTTAAAGAACAAATATGTTCCTCTGTTAGGATAAACTGTAAAGTTGGTTTACTTTTAATGATCTTAATTTTGTCTGTTATTGAAGTTTGAAAAATAATGCTGTGAAATGATAATGTTTGCCTTCTTATGTACATTAAAAATTTATATTCTTTTTTTTTTTTTTTTTGAGACGGATTCTCACTCTGTCACCCAGGCTGGAGTGCAGTGGTGCGATCTCGGCTCACTGCAAGCTCTGCCTCCCAGGTTCATGCCATTCTCCTGCCTCAGCCTCCCAAGTAGCTAGGACTACAGGCACATGCCACCACGCCCGGCTAATTTTTTTTTTGTATTTTTAGTAGAGATGGGGTTTCACCATGTTAGCCAGGATTGTCTCGATCTCCTGACCTCGTGATCCGCCTGCCTTGGCTTCCCAATAAAAGTTTATATTCTTAAAGAGCCTTTACATTTTGTTGCACTAGTAATAAATCTATACATTAAGAAAGACCCAGATTTTAGTATTAGTTCTGCCTTTCTTTGCTCAGATCATGTAATAAATCATTTGGGTTTTGAATGTAGTAACAGTTTCATTGTTTTCTGAATGAAGGATATATCACCTATTCCTATAACTTCAATAAAGTTACTTTTTCATTTTATAAATATAATATGCCCATTATAGAAAATTTGGAAAATGTAGAAAAGTATAAAGATAGAATTTACTTAGAATCCTAACATCTACTGATTATTGGTAACATGCTAGCATATTACTTTACAGCGTTTTCTTTAATATAGAAATATATTTTAACCAAATACACCAAACATGCATTTGGCAACTAGACAACTGGATGACAACTAGATGAGTATTAAAAATTAACATTTGGCTGAGGTACCAAAGCTGAATTTCATGGAAACAGAATGGAGTTGTGGGATAGAAGAATAAATCTAAAATGTAATTTTTTGAATTTATATTATTTAAAAGACTAGTAGCCAGATTTTTCAGGTTGGGCGTTATAGTGCCAGAACAATGATTGCTTAACCCTGTTAGATGCTAGATTTCTGTTGGTGTCTTTGTAGTGTAGATTTGCAATATTGAATAGATGCCTGCTTTCACCTGAGTTTAGTGACTCCGTAAAATCTTAGTGGAACCTCATTTTTCTCTAATACTTCTTTTTATGTTCTCCAGTATATATTGTGTATTATTTTCTTACTCATGAAATCCTGGGATGCCAAATTGATATTGTGCCCTAATTCATCTTCACTAGGTATAGAGAATTACCAAATAGGATTTTTTCCTAAAAGATTTGTGACCTAAAAGGGAATTAAATAACTAAAAAGTAAAACAAGTATTCACAATCATTCTTTTGATGTTATAAATACTACTACACCAAACTACAAAGATTAGAATTATGATATAACTTAATCTCCATTATTTTGCTTGCATTGTTTTTTGTAAATAATTTTTAAACTAAAAAGGAGATGCTCTTATTCCTACAGTTATTTAGCTAGTGTGCTCTCTTATTGGATTGTCAATCTATTTTCTATTTTACATTTAAAATTTATTAATTGTTTTTATTCCTATAATCAGTGTCTTCCACAATCATCATTATGGGAGTATTTTACTCTTGCAGTAATGAGTATGTATTTATACTTCTACTGACTGACTCCCCTCCCATCAAATGATAAAATGAAGGAGGCATTCATTTTCTGGGGCAGTTTCTCACCTGCTGCACTATTGATATTTTCAATGGATAATTTTTTTGTTGTAGGGGTTGGTCCTGTGCATTGTAGGACGTTTAGCAGCATTTTTGGCCTCTCTTCACTAGATGCCAGTAGCAAATATCCCCGACCCCAGGTGGGACAGTTGAAAAAAATGTCTACACATAGTGCCAAATATTCCCTCCAGGGACAAAAATCATCTGGGTTGAGAACTGCCCTGCTCTGATACAGTAATTTAGTTTTCCCAAGGTAGCTTATTCTTTTTATTCAAGAAATAACCATGTGTGGGTTTTGTTTTTTGTTTTTGGCCTGGGAGTAAATGCCAAGCTATCTTTCTGTGTTCTAAGGACAGGAGTAATGGGGAGAGTACTATTTTATATAAAGGTTTCACTAGTCTTATTTTTGGCCTCCTCCTCACTCGTTTGCTATTGCCCCAAGCTCCTTAGCTTCCCCTGGGAAGTCTGAATCTTATCTTTACTTCATTCTCCTCTTGGAGTGTTCTAGGCTGTGGCCCTCTCTGCTACCTCCATCCTTCAACATACTTCCATCCATCTTGTGAGCTCCAGAAATAGATTGAAATTTCTTATCTATTGATGATTTTCCTTCCTATGCTGTATGCTGTTGTAGGTTTACCTCCTTTTGTTTTCTTTGCTGTCATTTTAATGGCATGCTGAGACAAAAGGGCATAAAGCAGATGCTTACATTCATTATCTACCTGGAAGCTACTCAACTGTTCTAAAATTGAAAACCTTGGAGAAGACTCAACAAATATATATGTGTGTATATATACACTCAACAAATATATATATATATATATATATATATATATATATATATGCCACATTGTGACTTTTTTCATTGACTCCCACCCTTTTTTTTCTAGGGCTCATTATCCTGGAACCCATTCAGCAAAAGATGCAAAGTTGACTGGGAAGAAGCTTTGGTCTTCTGAAGACTTTAGCACTTTAAATAGTGACACGGGTGCAGGCTGCTGGGGTCGCATTTTAAATCAGAATTATATCAATGGCTATATGACTTCGTAAGTTATTAAAAACCCTTTTAGAGTTTTCATCATAAAAAATTTAAAAACATAAGAGTTAGAAAAAAATGGAATTCCTTATTCTTCCAGCCTAGATTCAATGATTGTAAACATTTTGCCTTATTAGCGTCTTCTATTTTTATACCTATACTTAATCTATATCTAATTTTCTATATTTGAATATAGTCTATATTAAATAAAGTCAGATTTATTGAGGTATAATTTATATGTAGCAAAATACATGCAGCTCTGATTTTTGACAAGCTACATATATTTTTAATAAATAATTATAAAGTAAATAGTATATGTAAGGACACTTTATCTCTAAATATTTTAGCATGTGTCTCCAAAGCATAAGGATACTCTTTTACATGATCACAGTATCATTTTTTCATACATGAGAGTGTTTTTAATTCTCAGTCTATATTCAGATTTTCCTAATTGTTCCCCAAAAATGTCATTTGTAGCTTTTTTTAAGAAAAGGAATAGTCAAGCACACACATATTGCATTTAAAAGTTATGCCCCTCAAGTCTCGTTTAATCTAGAGTAGTTTCTTTATTCCTCATTTTTGATGACAGTGATCTGTTGAAGAGACCAGGCTGGTTGTCTTGTGGACTGTCTGCTTCCCAGCCTGTCTGACTGATTCCTCATGGCATCACTTAATATGTGTAATTGTTTGTTTGAAAAACAGATGTTCTTAGGGGAGAACACAACTTTTTTTGTTCCTAAGGGAAGCATTTCTTAAATGCTTTGAAAAACACTTCAATTGTGAATAGATTCCAATTAGCTTTCTTAAACAGTGATAAATAGAACAAAAGCAAACCAATGTTTATATATTTGTTGTGATATTAATGTGGGTTGCCATATATTGTGTTTGTTCTTCTCTTTGTCAAAGAAAAGACACTTAGGCGAGTTTGGTTATAACTTAATTTGGTCTTAAGGGTAAGGCATCTTCATGGCAGAGAATTTAGAAAACTGAATACAGGTACAAAGAAAGAAGCAAAATCACCTACAGTCTTATGATCCAGAGCTAACCATCCTTAACAATTTTAGTGAATGTCCTCCTATTTTATATTGGCATGTATACATTTTAAATACAAAATTGAGACCATACTGTAGAATCTGTTTAAAAAACTGCTTTTCACTTGACACGACATTAGGAACTTTTCCTCATATTTACCTATATTTCTACTTCATCGTTTTTAATGCATTTTAAAATATTCTGTCACATAAAGCATCATTTCCCAAACTTACCTTAAGAAGCACCTGAGACACTTGTTGTGATACCTTCTCCTTGGCAGCTGCCCAGACATTGTGAATCAGAATCTACAGCGGAGCCTCCTGGGGTTCTGTCCATCTAGTCAGTGCCCCCAGGTGATTATGATGCCACACAAGTTGGGAAACACTGATGTGGAAAATATATTATTGCTTATTGAATATTCTCCTCTTTTAGAATTGGAAGTTGTCTCTGTTTTAATTAATAGCTTTGTACAAACTGAAATGATCAATTGTACACAAATATCTTTGTACATGCCCATGACTGTTTTCTTAGGCTGTATTCTTAGAAATGGAATGGTCAGAAATAGATAGATTTTGAAGGATTTTGTATGTATTTTACAAAATGCCCTCCAGAAAGCTTGTCTTGAGTTATACATCTATCACTAGTTAGAAAGGATACCACACATCTTGCAAACCATGGGCAAAATTACAAGAACTTAAAATATCCACTAGTAGTAAGGTGTTTTGAAAATTACGACTATTATTTCTACTTTGTATTGATAGAATTAGAAGGCCTTGATTTGCTAAGAATGTCAGTCTCTTTTTTTATACTGGAGGAGGACTTGATAGGAAAAATAAAATTCTGTGGGTAAGCTTTGTTTTTTTAATCTGTGAGGGACCCAACAATACCAAGTTCAAGAACTTCCCTTTTGTCCTTGGATTTCCTGAGAAACAGAGAGTCAAAGTTTTAGGGTTTAGCACGTGCTCTGGACTGTTAGGGCCTGATCATCTAAGAAAGAATGGGCCACAAAGCAGATCAGCAATCGGATCCAATTACTGCTTATAGATGAAGTGGAATCATATTTAATAGCAATACTACAGTCCAGACCTTGTTCCATACTCTTCATATGCATTAGTACATTTAATCCTTACAAACTCACATGAGAGAGATATAATTATTATCCTCATTTTACAGAGAGGTTAAGTGGTGAAACCATGGTTTAAACCCATGCAGTCTGACTCTAATAATTCTCCATTGTAAAACTTTGGAACAGTTCAGAGTCAAGTTCATAAAAATTATGTCATGAAACTGGGGCATTAAGAAGGCTGACTGTCGAAAGGAAAGTAGGTATGCACAAAGCCTTTATTTGTATTTGGCTCAAATTTGTGGTGTGTTGGGTATTGGTAAGACATGATTCATCTTCTGGCTATACCACTGTTCAGTAAAAATCTTGCACATAATACATTTGCATTTTTCATCATGTGATTCATCATTAAAAATATTAAAATGTACCTAACACTGGATTTTTCAAAATGTGAATAAATTTAGACAACTTATATTTTCTTATTTTGTGTGATCCTTTTATTGTCATGTATATGTGTATTACTATGATAAAGTCTTTTTACTACAGGTTTTTAGACATTTACATTTTTATCACAAGTTGTCTTGGTGTTTCTTTTTTATCAAACAAATCTTTTAGCACAATCGCATGGAATTTAGTGGCTAGTTACTATGAACAGTTGCCTTATGGGAGATGCGGGTTAATGACGGCCCAGGAGCCATGGAGTGGGCACTACGTGGTAGAATCTCCTGTCTGGGTATCAGGTATAGTTCAGTTCCATCTCTCACTCCCTAAATTCTTCTCTAAGAGACAAAGCAGAAAAACGCTTAGAGAAGATTATATAAACTGTGTGTCTATGCTTTTTTAAGTATGTGTCTCTAAGCAAGATTTGCTAGTGTTTTATAAGAATATTTTGGGTAACTAGACTACTCTCTGATTATTCTAAGACCAGGCTTTTAGAAAAGTGTAGGAGAGGAAGAGAGAGAGAGGGAAAGGAGGAGCTGTGTAGGGATAGAGACAGAAATAAATAATCATCTAAGGATGTAATTACAAACGATGATAATTGCTAATAAATTATGTATTTGTAAATAGAGTATCTAGAAGTCTTAAGATTAGCTTTGAAGACACTTTGTTCTTTTATGTTAATATGGTTTCAATTAGAATGATATGCTAGCAAAATCAAAGGTAGATGATTAAAAATACTGTATTTATTGAATCATCGAATAAGTAAATATGAAAGTTATGTGAAATATGGCTTCATATTGCCCCCTAAATCTGTGAAATGTGGGTTGTGAAAAGGTAAATTTCAAAATAGGTAACAATGTAAAGCTCATAAGGATTTTAAAAATGAGCACATACTGAAGATTTTATGTTACTCATATGATACGAAGGATCCTGGCAGATGGCAGATGTTAGAAACAGTTCAAATGAAAAGTCAACATAGCACAAATTTTTGTAATGTAAGGGAATTGGAGATGAATTGTCAATGGAGGCAAATTAGGTTTCCCACAACAGGGAAGAAATTAATTAAATTTCTACCAGATAAGACATAATTTACATAGCTCAGAAACAATGAACAGGGCTATAGATAATACATCCATTTTTATTGAAACACAAAAGTTTTACTACAGTATCATTCATTAGTCACAGGGGAAATTGAGATTATGCAGGGATGGATGGCATAGTGTCACTTTTTCATGAAGAGATATAACCATACTAATAGTGAACTTGTATATTAGACTTGTATATTCTAATATTGAGAATTATGTGAGAAAATTAAGGTTAGACTTGTATATCAGACCCTTGAATGTTGAAATTGTTGGCCCCACATTATCTAGATGAACTAATGTACTCTTAATTTTGTGACTTTTCCAAGGGTTGGGACATGGTATATTGCTTAGTGCATTTTCAGGACGAGCTTAGGAGGTGACCAATAAATGTACACGTGGTGGAAATAAATATGTTTGAAACCATAAAGTTAGTTTCTGAAATTCATTATTAACTTTTAAAACCTTTTTTTGGTAGCTATTTTAGGATGGGTTAAATAGTGATGAACCAGGGTTGGGGGGGAATAACTATTTTGTTCTTAAAAAAAAGACTGATCATATTCTTGAACTGACAGCTTCATTTATTTTTACCCATCATTCCAGGAATCTTCTTGCAGTTGTACCATTTATCTAGATTAATTATTTAAAAATTTAAACATGAGGTTGACAGATATATTCCTCCAAAATAGAAAATAACTTGTTTGAATCAATCAGACTCAAATTGATATACAGCTTTTTTTTTCCAAAAGAAATACTGTTATTACAATTTTTGTCTTATTTGGAACTTTCTGTTTTTCTATAGCTCATACCACTCAGTTTACTCAACCTGGCTGGTATTACCTGAAGACGGTTGGCCATTTAGAGAAAGGAGGAAGCTACGTAGCTCTGACTGATGGCTTAGGGAACCTCACCATCATCATTGAAACCATGGTAAACTTTTGTTGTTGCTATTGGATTAACTCATTTCTTTACTATTGGAAAAATAACATTATACAAAACTAAATACTTTTGTTTTACATGTAAATACATAAGCATACAGACAGATGCCAAGATCTTATGGCTTTCATTTAAAAAATTTTAGCCATGAGTTGTAAATCATAGCACACAACTCACTGATTTGTACAAAATAATTGGCTCTTATCTTTTCTTCACTTTGTTCCTGGCAATTGGGACAAAATTAAGGTTACCTGTGTACCAATATTTGTGGAGAAGACCTTCACGACCTTCCCTTGCCCTGATGTGTAACCTTATGGAGGCTGTGGCTTTTTTCTTTTTCATCCTATGGTTGTTTTGGGGAGATCTTAAGTCTGTTGAGAGCAAGGAGCTTAAAATTCAGGTGATTGAGGGGCTTGAGTAGGAAGGGAATAGGTCTGACAGGTGGACAGAGGCATGGGACGAGGTAGGGGCTTGAAAGCAGACATATCAAGGATTCAAGGGAACTGAATGAAAGAATGAAGGTGAAAAAACGTGGAAGGAGAAGCAGAAGCTAATGGAGAGAAGAAGTCTTAGAGGTGCCAGTGTGTGGAGATCTCAGGCTTCCCAAAGAGGTCAATGAAGTTCCAACAAAAAGGAGGTAGACAGAATAGGAAGTGCATATAGTCAGCAGGGCTTTGTGAAGAAGTATTTCTAGCAACTAAGTTCCCATGGGAGAAGCAAGATCCAAAACAGAAAACAGAGTAGCCTTAAAAAAAGTGTGTGTGTGTGTGTGTGTGTGTCTGTGTGTGTGTATCATATCAGGTTCTGAATGTCAGCCTACAGTTTGGCCAACTCCTGACCATAGACTCCTAAAAAACAAATTCTTTCAAATATCCTACTATCAGGTTTGAGCCAGGAGAAACAGTAAATATTCTTGGCAGTACTGACCTTTTTAAACTAAAGGTATCTATTAAGTGACTCACACCACAAACCAATAAGCCTTTTATGTCTTACTGTGGATGAAGAGGATCCTCAAAAGGGTGTAAAAAGATGCAGCCCTCCCAAAATCTACACTTGATCATAGCCAAAAGGCTGAGAAGTGATCCTCCAAAGACCTAGAACCACTCCCAAGGATAGTCAAGAGAAAGACCCAGATAACCTCCCTACTCCCCACTCCCTGTCAGAGCTGGCGATAGTTGGTAAACTAGATGCAAATAGGGTGCAAATCACATTTTTGTCCGGTTATATTCTTGGGGCCCCCAACTTGAAGTTGGCTGCCTGCATACACAAAACTGACAGCTCATACATCCCTTACAGGTGGGAAGTCAAGCCAGGTTCTCAGTACACAAAATGAGACAAATAGGAAAGCAATAGCTGACCCTGGGAGGGAAGGGATCTACAGGTAATGAGTACCCAAAACTAAATTTATACAAGAGTCACAAACCAAACAAATGTTTTTCTTCTGCTAATCTGAATTTGGAGAGGAAGGGATGAGGAGGTTTTTTTTTTTTTTTTTAATTGTCTTCTCTCGATCGGGTACTTCAGGCAGAGATCCAGAAGAGCAGGCCTTGGTGAGAATTCTTACCTTTCTGTCAGCTTTTTGTCAGTGTCTCAGGATCTCATCTGCAGGCTCTTAGAGTGAGTAGGCATCTCATCTTCTTCACCAGAAACTGTCTTCAGAGATAAGGAATATAGGGAGAGCACCTGCTGAATGAGGCTCTTACGACCTGCTTCAGAGGAGAAAGGAGAAGGTCAGAGAGTAAACTTCCTGCTTCTGCATTTTTCTCAAATTATTTCACTTTAAAATGTTTGGGGGGAGTGTGTCTTGAACCCCATCATGGCTGTTATGACTAATGGTGTGGATTAGCATATGTGTACAAGTTTTTCTGTGGATGTGTTTTCAGTTCTCTTGGGTATGTATGTAGGAGTGGAATTGCTGGGTCACATGGTAACTTTGTCTTTAGGATTTTGAGGAACTACCAAATTGTTTTCCAAAGTTACTGCACCATTTTACATTGCCACCAGCAGTTTATGAAGCTTACAATTCTCCACATCCTCCCCAACAGTTCTTATTGTCCATGCCTTTGATTATAGCCATCCTAGTGAATGTGAAGTGCTATGTTATTGTAGTTCAATTTGCATTTTCCTAGTGACTAATGATGTGGGGATCTTTTCATGTGTTTATTGGCTAGTAGTATATCTTCTTCTATTTAAACTCTGCCCATTTTTAAATTGGGATATTTGTGTTTTTATTATTATTGAGTCATAAGTGTTCTTTATTCTATATAAAAATTCCTTATCAGAAATATAATTTGCAGATATTTTCTCCCTTTGTATGGGTTGTCTTTCCATTTTCTTAATGGTATCCTTTGAATTAAAAAAAGTTGTAAATTGTGATGAAGCCCACTTTGTTTTCTCTTTTGTTTCTTGTGCTTTTGGTTTCATATCTAAGAAGCTATTGCCTAATTCAAGGTTCTGAAGATTTATATTTATGTATTCCTTTAAGAGTTTGAGAGTTTTAAATCTTAAATTTAGGTTTTTGGTCCATTTTCTTTCTTAACTGGGGTTATATGTGTGTCCAACTTAATTCTCTTGCATTTTGATATCCAGTTGTCCCTGCACTAATTTTTGAAAAGCCTGTTCCTTTTTCATTGAGTTGTCTTGGCACCCTTGTTGAAAATCAATTGGCAATAAATTTGAGGGTTTATTTCTAGAACCTCAATTTTTTTCTGTTGACCTATATATCTGTCCTAATGTGAGCACCACACTGTCTTAAGTACTGTAGCTATTTGGTAAATTTTGAAGTGAGGAAATGTGAGTACTTCAATTTTGCCATATTTTTATTTTTTATTGACACAGGGTACAATTTGATGTTTTGATACATACATGTGGTATAATGATCAAATCAGGGTATGCCCATCACCTCATGAATTTATCATTTCTTTGTGATGAAAGCATTCAAAAGCCTCTCTTCTAGCTGTTTTGTAATATACAAAACCTTACTGTTAACCATCTTCACCCTAGTGTGTAATAAAACACCAGAACTTATACTTCCTGTCCAATAGTTACTTTGTACCCGTTGACCAACCTCTTCCTGTCCTTCCCTTCCCAGCCCCACCCCAGTGTCTGGTAACTGCTGTTCTACTCTCTGCATCTGTGATATCAACTCTTCTTTTTTTTTTTTAATTCTACATGTAAGTGTGATCATGAGGTATTTGTCTTACTGTGTCTGGCTTATTTCACTTAACATGATATCCTCCATATTTCTCCATGTTGTTGCAAATACCAGGATTTCATTCGATGACTAATAATACTCCATTGTGTTTATATATCACATTTTCTTTATTCATGTATTCATTGTTGAACACTCAGGTTGATTCCATATCTTGGCTATTGTAAATAGTGTTTTAATAAACATGGGAGTGCAGATACCTCTTCAACATACATATTTTATTTTGGGGGGATATATACACAGTAGTGGGATTACTGGTGCACTTCCAGGCTGGAGTACAGTGGTGCAATCTTGGCTCACTGCAACCTCTGCCCCCTGGGTTCAAGTGATTCTTCTGCCTCAGCCTCCTGAGTGGCTGGGATTACAGGCGTCTGCCACAACATCTGGCTCATTTTTGTATTTTTAGTAGAGACGGGGTTTCACCATGTTGGCCAGGCTGGTCTTAAACTCCTGACCTCAAGTGATCTGCCCGCCTCAGCCTCCCAAAGTGCTGGGATTATGGGCGTGAGCCACCATGTGCCCCACCTATTTTTAATTTTTTAGGAATCTCCACACTGTTTTTCATAGTGGCTGTACTGATTTACAACCCCACCAACATTAAGTATTTCTTTTTTTCCACATCCTCACCAACACTTGTTTTCTTTTTTTGTTGTTGTTGTTGTTTTGTTTTTGTTTTTTTTTGGTAATAGCCATTCTAAGTAGAGGGAAGTGGTATCCCATTGTGGTTTTGATTTGCATTTCCCTGATGATTAGTGATGTTGAGTATTTTTTCATGTACCCGTTGGCCATTTGTATGTCTTCTGAGAAATGTCTATTACAGTCTTTTGCCCAAGTTTAAATTGGGCTATTTTGTTGTTGTTCTTGTTGTTTAAGTTCTTTATATCGTCTAGATATTAACCCTTTGTCTCATGTATAATTTGCAAATATTTCCTCCCATTTTGTAGGCTGTTTTACTTTGTTTCTTTTGCTGTGCAAAAGCTTTTTAGTTTGATGTAATCCCCTTTGTCTATTTTTGCTTTGTCTGTGCTTTTGAGGTCTTATTTAAAAAATTCTTGCCCAGCTCATTGTCATAAAGCACTTTCCCTTTGTTTTTTTCTAGTTTCATAGTTTCAGGTTTTATATTTAAGTATGTAATCAATTTTGAGTTGACTTGTGTATATTGTGAGAGATAGGGGTCCAGTTTCATTCTTCTGCATGTGGCTATCCATTTTTCCCAGCGCTGTTTATTGAAGAGACTGTCCTTTTTCCCAGTGTGTTTTCTTGGCACCTTTGTTGAAAATTAGTTGGTCATAGGGCATGAATTTATTTCTGGACTTTCTATTCTGTTCCATTGGTCTGTGTGTCTGCTTTTATGCCAAAACCATGCTGTTTTATTAATCATTGCTATAGCCTTTTAGTATATGTTCAAGTCAGGTAGTGTGATGCCTTCAGCTTTGTTCTTCTTGCTCAGGGTTGCATTGGCTGTTTGTGGTCTTTTGTGTTCCTATATAAATTTTATGGTTGTGTTTTCTATTTACGTGAAGAATGTCCTTGGCATTTTGATACAGATTGCATTAAATCTGTAGATTGCTTTGGGTAGTATGGCCGTGTTAACAATATTAATTATTCACTATATTTTTGTGAGTTATTTTTTAGTGATTATTCTAGGGCTTACCATATACATATTAACTTACTGGACTCACTTCAGATTTAAACTAACTGAATTCCAGTAGATTATGCTGAATTCCCTTGTTGCTCTGTTCCCTTTCTCCTTTTGTTCTATTGTTAGCACATATATCACAACACTGTGTGCTGCAAACTCAATAGGACATTGTTACTTTATACATAAATTTATATGTTTTTAAACCAGTAACATGCTGTTTCGGTTACTATAGCCTTGTAGTATAATTTGAAGTTAGATAATGTGATACCTCCAGATTGTTCTTTTTGTTTAGGATTGCTTTGGCTGTTTGGACTCTTTTTTGGTTCCATATGAATTTTAGGATTGTTTTTTCTAATTCTATGAAAGATGATGTTGGTATTTTGATAGGAATTACCCTGAATATGTAGATTGCTTTGGGCATTGTGGTCTCATTTTTACAATAGTGATTCTTCCAATCCATGAGCATGGGATGTATTTCCATTTGTTTGCATCATCTATTATTTCTTTCAGCAGTATTTTGTATAATAGTTCTCCTTTTAGAACTATTGATTCTTGGTTACGTATATTCTTATATATTTTTGTAGCTATTCTAAAAGAGATTGAGTTATTGATTTGATTCTCAGTTTTGTCATTATTGGTATATAGCAGTGCTGCTGATTTATGTAGATTATTTGTGTACATTGATTTTGTAACTTGAAACTTTACTGAATTCATTTATCAGATCTAGCAGTCATCTATCAACAGAGCAGAATAGAGACCCAAAAATAATGCCAAATACTTAAAACCAACTGATCTTTGACAAAGCATTCAAAAATATAAATTTAGGGAAAGGACATCCTATTTAATAAATGGTTCTGGGAAAATTGGATAGCAACATATAGAATAATGAAACTGCATCCCTATCTCTCACCTCACCATATACAGAAATTAACTCAAGATGGATTAAAGGCTTCAGTCTAAGACCTGAAACCATAACAATTCTAGAAGAAAATCTAGGAAAAATTTTTCTGTATATTGGCCTAGGCAAATAATTTATGACTAAGACCTGAAAAGCAATGCAACAAAACAAAAATAAATAAATGGGACTTAATTAAACTAAAAAGCTTCTGCAAAGCAAAGAATCATTGGAGTAAACAGACAACCTACAGAATGGGAGAAGACATTTAAAAATTATGCATCTGACAAAAGACTAGCATCCAGAATCTATAAGGAACTCAAACCAGCAAGAAAAACACAAATCCCATTAAAAAGTGGCAGGTGACATGAATAGACATTTCTTAAAACAAGATATATCAATAGCCAAAAAACAGATGAAAAAAATGCTCAACATCACTAATCATCAGGGAAATGCAAATTAGAACCACAGTGAGATACCACCTTTCTCCAGCCAGAATGGCCATTAAGAAACATCAAAAAACAATAGATGTTGGCATACATGTGGTGAAAAGAGAATGCTTATCCACTGCTGGTGAGAATGTAAGTTAGTACAACCTATATGGAAAACAATGTGGAGATTGATAAGAACTAAATTGATTGATCTACCATTCATTCCTGCAATCCCACTACTGGATATCTACCCAAAAGAAAAGAAGTCACTGTATCATAAAGTCACCTGCACACATATGTTTGTATAGCACAATTCACAATTGAAACATATGGAATCAACCTAAGTGCCCATCAACTGATGAGTGGATAAGGGAAATATATATATACCATATATATGGTGTGTGTGTATGTGTGTGTGTGTGTGTGTGTATATATATATATGGTGTGTATATATATATGGTGTATATATATATATGGTGTGTATATATATGGTGTATATATATATATGGTGTGTGTGTGTATATATATACACATATATATATATATATATACCATGAAATACTCTTCAGCCATAGAAAGAATGAAATAATGCCTATTTCTTTGAATGTCTCATTTTTTGTGTGTGTTGTTGGAAACTGGACCTTATATATAATATATGGTAGCAACTCATATATAATATATGCTAGCAACTCTGGGCATTGATCCTCTCCCCCTTGAGGCTTGTCGTTGTTTATTTATTTACTTAGTGATTTGCTGGAGTATTTTAGTTAACTCTGTTCCCTCCCTGTTCCCCTCCACACACTGTAAAGCCTGAAATGTTGCTCCTTGGAGAATGTGGCTTTGGGCATATCCACAGTCACCCTGGGATGACATTTGTTTTTCCAGAACTCTGTCTGGTTCCTTGATCACACCTCACTGTAAGTTCCACTAATTGCTGGTGGATTTCTGTATTGTTTTAAACAATGCCCTGGGGACTTAAATTGTTCCAAAGACTGATCCAATTAAATTCCAGCTCATTTTCAGGGGTGGTTTGAGGTTAGTGTTTTAGTTTTCTTCTGACCACTGGAGATTTTTTTTTTTTAACTGTCACTTTTTTTTTATCTCATCATAAATTTATTTTCAGGCAATATGATAATCTATTAACACTCGGCATACTCTGAACTTACAGAATAAGTACCACTCTATACTTCCTCGTTAATGACTATCATTTTACATGAGCTTTTTCTACAATCACAATGAGAGAACAGATTGCTACATGTTTGCTGGTAAATACATTCAGTAAGGCACTCAAATCCTAGACACGAACTAACCACAGAACGCTCTTCCCCGCTTTAATAAATTGAAACATGATCTCATTTCCTTCGTTTTCAATGCTTTTTATAGAAAGACACGCTTGTCTTGAACTTGTCTAAACATAGGTTTGTATAAACTAATCCATTATCGTGTACAGTTGTAATCAAGGAAATGATTTCACATTGACGGTTTTTTAGGTAGGGATAAGCAAAAGCACTGCAGCAGTTTCTGAGGGAATGTCTTCCCTGTGGTTCCTCGTACTTAGTACAATGTCTGGAACGTAGCAGGGACTAAATACAGTGAACAAATGGGCAAACCTTTAATTCCCAGGGATCTGCTACATATTGCCTTGACTGGTAGATCATTTCTCCAGAAGAAAGGAAGAAACCAAAAAACAAAAATAATCTTTTTAAACCTCACAGGATTTTCTTAGAAAAAAGTTTTAATTGCAATTCTCTTTGTAAAATATATTTAATAAAAAATCCAAAGCAAAAGCCCTATCATTTATTTACTTCAAAAGACAAATCATTTCAGTACTTCTTCCTTGAAATGCCTGCAATTTCTTCCTCTGGCCTCAGAGAAGGGCATCGGCTCCATGCTTTAGAATGTTAGGATAAAAATCCAGGAGGGAGAAATCTTGTTGTAATGGATAGCTGTTTTCATCTAACACAAAAAAGCTCTGAATCTTTAATACACAAGGTTCTGCGCTGACTGCCAACAAGGAGTGGAACAGGTCTGCCACGACCATCCCATAGGTGATCCCTGAGGAAGGAACTATCACTCTGTTGAGGCAGTCTGCAGAAATGTTGAGAAGAATCTTCTCTATCAGCTTTGATTCTACATGATGCAAACATCATGTCTTCCATCAACTACAGTCATTAAGGATGGCCTATAGTATATTTTCTTCATAGTAAATGGCAAGCAGCTAAAACATTGTTTGTAGATCCTGTTCTCAACTGTTTCTAGTTCCAATCCACATTTTGCGCAGCCAGTATATACGATGTTGGGAAGAGAAGAAAAAATACTCTTCGGAGAACTGTGAGCATTTAGAGCTATCTTCTGAGCTGCCGTAATAGGAAATGACAGCTCTGAAATCTGGGCTTTAATTAGAACCACTCCTGAACATTTATCCTCTAGGTGGGTTGCTAAGTCTGATATCTTCCCAAAGGAGGGTGCACTTTTTTGAAATTTTGCTTTAAATGTAATTGCCCTTATATCATCATCAAACAAGCACTCACAGGATGACCAAGGCGTTGTATGCAATTTTAGGTTTTCTAGTATGTAATTGCGCTGAACAAAAATATATTTGAATTCCCAAATATAACCTTTTTTCCTTTGAAGTTGAGGGTACCAGGCTGCTCCAGGACCCCATAATACAAACACATAATGTTCATCTTGGGCCTGTTCCACTGTTAACATAACTTTTTTCTGCTTCTGTCCTCTATAACTGTATACTGCGTCTGTCAGTATAGTGAAATCAACAACTCTTAGTATTGTGTGGACTAATACATCAGGCTGAAGGTGCTCCAATTCTACAAAGTCTATACTGTTCACCCTCTGAGGCTGCCTCGGAGGAAGATCTCTGAGGTAGGAATGTTTTGAGGACACATGTGCCAGTAAGTCTTGAAGTACAACATCACTAACTACACTGGAATATTCTTCAGGCTGAATAGATGAATAACTCCCAAGATTTAATAACTGACTGCTAAATGTTGATTGTAGTACTGTCTCGCCAACCCATTGGTCCTCGTGAATAACAACATCTGCGAGTAAAATTGTATCTCCAAGAGACACTGTAAGTGCCCAAAATGCTGCAGTCCTCCACAGAAAAACCTTCTTAGTTTCTGATTGATCAATTACTGTAACTGTTGCTAAAGACACTTTAAAGCCAGAATTTGGTCTGAATTTTATGTTTATTTCCTTCACATGGCATGGAGATAGCACCATGACTGAACAATTATACTTCTGGCTTTTAGAATCACAGTTTTTTATTAATGACTTTTTTAATACCCTTAAATTCAGACACGTTCCTCTGATCCATTTCTACAGCAGAATCTCCTGCATTAGAAATCAACTTCATTTTCTTAGCTCCTTGAAGGACTCTAGATAGAGCTTCAGACTGGCCCACTTTATCTTCAGAGGTGCAGCTTCTTTTAATAGCACTTTTGTGGAAGGTATTTAGTTCTGAACACAGTATTCCTGAGCTACACAACTCAATACGTATCTCATTTGGTGGCAGTTCATCTTCAGAACTGAAAAGTTCTTGAGATCCTGTATTTTCTTCAAGACCTTTATCAGAGTTTATGTGAATGTGGCTATTTTCTGTTTTAGGACAAACAGGACTAAAATGTCCAAGGGAATATGCTTGGTTTTGTCCACTTTCGTATGCTTCTGTAAAATCATCAAGTTGAATTGAATTCTCTTCAGGTATTCTTATCTCCCCGTAACTTGCCTTTGGTTCAGTCGCCATGTTTACATTCCCTTTATTTATAGGACTCCGCCCTTTATCTTTCTTTTGAGCTAAAAAAGCAACCTGGCTGGAGGTAATTATACTGAGAAATTCGGTATCAGTTGATATTTTAAGGTCGGAGACCTTCCTAACTGCTGCTTCAGACCTTGGCTTATCTACTGTGTTCAAGGAAAATAATCCCAAACACCGGTTTTGTATTTCATGATATTCTGTTGGCACACTCTCTTTGTACCACTTCAGGCCCTATATTAATTTGTTTAGTACTACAAACCAAATCCAACATAGCTGTACATTTATGGCCTAACTGAAACAAATTTGTGTTAAAGTTCTGACCACATATATCTGACTGATGTTTAGGCTGTTCATCTATAATTTTATTTTCACTGAGAAGCTTTTGATACTTTTCAGTTAAATGTGGAACTGTGCTTTTAAATCCACATATTTGCATATTAGAGCTAGTTACATCACTCAGTTTAGATGAGTGAATCTTCTGGGATTCTATATTCTGTGTTTCAGAAACAGAATGTACAAAGTTATCTTTCACATGAACATGTCTATTCATACAGTTTGCTAAGAAATGACCACTGAGATCTGGAGAACCAATAGATTCTGGGACTTCATAGTTTTCAAGATTTTTGTGCTGTTTTTCATCCTTCAGATATAAAGAATGTTGACTGTGTAAAAATGAATTTTTTTCCAGGGGTCAGCAATGGACATTAAAGAAGCTGTGTCTTGTGATACTGTCATTTTTAGTGAAGCAACAGGATACTAGGCTGGGTGGTTCTCAACAGGATATTAGGCTGGGCTGTGGTTTAGCTTATGCCTATAGTGAAGCTACTGGTCTCTTACTTTCTTTTCACCAAAACCTCCATTATTTTTTAGAACAACATGAGTCTTAAACCTCTCTATGCTCTGTGTCAAATATCAATTCCTTTAAGGAAAGGTTTGAAGCTGTTTCATGCCTTGCCTCTCCCCCTGGGTAAATCTCTAATCTCTACTGATGTCACCTTTCTTATTGTTGAAATGTATGTTTTCTCTTAACTTGATTTTTTATTAGTCTGGCTAAAAGTTTTTCAACTGTATTGATCTTCTCGAAGAATCAGCTTTTGGTTTTATTATTTTCTTGTGGTTTTTAAATTTGTTTTTGTTTAATTGATTCTTCTTTGCTCGTTATTATTTTCTTTGCCTATTTTGGTTTTTTCTTTATTTTTATTTTTACTTTTTAAAAAAATTTTATTTCCACAGTTTTTTGGGGAACAAGTGGTATTTGGTTACATAAGTTCTTCAGTGGTGATTTGTGAGATTTTGGTTCACCCATCCCCCGAGCAGTATACACTGAACCCAATTTGTAATCTTTTAAAATTTGCTCCTATTTTTCTAGTATCTCAAGACAGAAGCTGAACTCTCAAATCCTTTCTTGGTTTCTAATCTAGATATTTAGCGCTGTAAATGTCCTCCTAAGTATTGCTTTATTGGCATACCACAAATTGTGATATGTTGTGTTTTCATTTTCATAAAGCTGAAAATTCTAATTTCTCTTTTTATTTTTCCTTTGATCTATTGATTATTTAGAAATTTGATAGTTTGTAAATATTTTTGACTTTTCCAGAAGGTTTTCAGTTATTCATTTCTGATTTAATTCTATTGTGGTTAAAAAAGTACTTTGTGTGACTTGAATCTTCCTGTATTTATGAGGACTTGCTTTATGGATCAGAGTATTGTGTAGTTTGGTCAGTGTTCCATGTGCGCTTGAAAAGAATGTGCATCCTGCTGTTGCTAGATGGAGGCATTTATAGGTGGCATGTTGTTTGGTAGTGTTGTTCAAATCTCTTATATCCTTGCTGATTGTCCATCTAGTTGTACTATCAATTACTAAGAGATGGGCATTAAAATCTCTGATTATGAAAGTAATTTTTTAATTGTCTGCAAAGCCTGAAATAGAACTGTGTACTGTAAGTATTCTGTGACTGTGGAATCTCTTAAAGTAGGGATTATGTCTCATACTTCTTTTGATCCCAGCCCATAGTTGTGACTATTTAGTAAACAGTGATGGCAATGTGAGAACTATGTTACACATATTTAGCTGACCTTAGTGTGTATTTGGTATCTATATATACTATATATATACACACCCATACATATGTATATATATTTTACTTCTTACATGAGAACGGAAGTTATATTTAGATGAGATGTCTTTTCAGTGAAAACATCCTTACTTTTGCTTTTTATTTGATATATTTTAGTTGGAAAACAGTTATAACAAAAAATCTGTGTGCCATATATGTCTCTACAGTTTAGCTATGAATTCAAAATTTGATCCAGTTGAAATGCCATTGACCTTTGCATTTGACTAGGAACATACAATACACATTCAGTAAAGATTATATTATAAAAAAGTCTTTAAAAATGTGAAATAAACTCATATTTGTTATCTAGTGTATGTTAATTTCTGTTAATCTTGGGCATTAACTATTTTCCCCTAAGGTAGCTTATACATCATTTGGATAATGTATGTGATTTTTTTTTTTTTCAGAGTCATAAACATTCTAAGTGCATACGGCCATTTCTTCCTTATTTCAATGTGTCACAACAATTTGCCACCTTTGTTCTTAAGGGATCTTTTGTAAGTAAATATGTTTAACTTTATTTTGGTTTTGATTTAAGAATTTATATATTCTATCACAGGCCAGTAGTTCTTAAGTGAAGCCTTATATTATGAACTTTTAACAGTTTGCATATGAATTGACAGAGGCCCTGGTGTCTTCTATCTTCTGACTTGCTTTAATCTAACAGGATAGAAGCCAGTAGGAGGTAAAATGCTCTGTGACTTCGAGGAACACTTACAAAAGTCACTTGCAAGAAAGTTGTTCTTGGTGGTAGAAGCATTGTATGGTCCAGGGAACTTTCAAGCATTGATATTTACAGTATACTATGCCAAAAATGTTTTTTAAAAGTACCAGATACTTGCTATTTCTGTGAATTGTTACGTTTGAATTGAGAAACTGCAGTACCCTTTCTGCTTACTAATGGCATAAGAATTGTTTTTTAATACCAGAAAGTTATTTTAATTTAGAAGTTATTACACAGGTACAGTAATGAATGTTTTTGAAGCAAAGACACTAATTTTTTTATCATTTGCCAAAATTCTTTAGTGTTTAGAGAATAAAGTATTTGCTTGAACAATGTTTTCCTATTTTAAAAAATATTATTATTTAATATTTGAGGTGGTTCTCCCGATAAATAGAGATAATATTGTCATTGGTACATTCTTGCTGGTACTGATTTTGGAAATCCTCAAAGAAGATGTGATTAATTACTCAGCCATGTTTTTTTGTCTTTTCTTTACAGAGTGAAATACCAGAGCTACAGGTATGGTATACCAAACTTGGAAAAACATCCGAAAGATTTCTTTTTAAGCAGCTGGATTCTCTGTGGGTAATTTTAAAGTAAATTCTTATATTTTGGGTATTCCAACAGTAAAACAGTAAAAGGGCAAGGAAATGTCATTAATTAAGAATTTTTATTTTTATAAGTTTGTGTGTTTATAGATGTGTTTAGCTCTTAGACATTTAGTTTACCTTGGTGGATAGTGACGCCATCACCTGGCTTCCCAGGTTGGAAATTTAAGTCCCATTTGAGACTCTCTGTCTTTCCCATTCACCCTCTGTATCCCGCCAGTGGTCAAGTATAGACGATTGTATCCACACATTTCTCTTACTCCTTATTCTCCATTACCACCATTACTTCTTGTTTCAGTTCTTTATTATCTCTCTCCTGGATTTCAGAAACTGCCTCTTGTTTTTCCAGTCTGACTTTCCAGGTCACCCATCACACTGCTACAGAGTGAAATGTCAAAAATGCAGATCTGATTTTTGTGATCACCGTGCTCAGAGTACCTCAGTGATTATTTTCTTAGAAGTTCACATTCCTTAGTGTAGCACATGGCCCTCATTATCCTCCCAGGAGGTAGAAAACTGGTCTTCTTCCTAGATGTGTGTCCTACTAAACTGGCCACTCTTCACAGACTAAACTTAACATTTTTCAAAGCATAGCATGCCTGTTTATTTACCTCTGTGACTTTGCACATACTGTGTTCTTCAGCTAGAATGGCTTCTCCTCATCTTTGTCATCTTTTGAGACCCAATTCAAGTGTCTCTTCCTCTGAAGCTTCCTCACCAGTCTTAGCTCATATTCACCTAGGGCCATGTGCTTACCTAGTAAATGCTTTTCCTGAGCCACCTGGACACCTTGAAGACTGAGCCTTGCCTTAGCTTTATATCCCAGGTGCTTCCCACAGTGCTTCATCCATGGTGGTTTCTGGGGAAAGGTTTCAAGAACGAATTGGCCCAAACAAGCACATTATTTCACTTAATTGACACAAGTCTACCACTTTTTCTGGTTATTCTTAATGTTCTGATAACCAACTAGTCACTAACAGTGATAAAACACCTTATTATATATTAAGTTCTGAAAAAAAAGTTCCTGCTTTCTGTGTAACAAATTGCTAGGAATGGCATAATAAAATTGATTTTCCCCATAAGAAAAATAATGTCATTTGGGGTTATTCTTCAACCTGAATATAACATCAGGTATTTCATAGATCTGATCATCAATTTATCATTAAAACAAGGATAGTAACTCCTTTAATTCAAAGTAGAAAAAAACTGTTCAAATTTTGGGCATAGATTTAATGCCTTCAGTGATTATGCAAAGGATTCCAGTGTCTTCAGAGATCTACATTTAGCATAGAACAGCTTTGATACTGGGAGCGTTTCCCATTGGTCACACACTGGGCTTAGCACTTTAAAAGCATTATCTGGTTTAATCCTCACAACAGTCTGTGAGGTCTGTATTTTTTCCTCATTTTGTAGATGAGGAGATTGTGGCTTAAAGAGATTAAGTTGCCAAGATCGTAAGTGTGACATAAGCCTAACTTGCTAGTTGAAATATATATTGATCATAAAATGAGCAGGATTTTTCTCTCTTAATTGTAAAAGGATTTCTGTGATTAACAGCTGGGTCGACAGTGATATTTTATGGATTTTTCTACATTAGTAAACTACTGAGAGAAAAAAGCAGGTCTCTTAGTTGCATGTATTGAATATATCCAAGCTTTAAGGAGCTTACTGTGTAGTGGAAAAGAATAGGCTAATAGAAATAGATTTTGAGATTGTTTAGTCCTTCCTTCCATGAAGTAAGGTTGTTTAAAATTATAAAGCATAATTTTATAAAGTTTTCTACAATACTTAGGAAAAAAAGATTCCAAGGGCCTTGATATTGGTGAGTTTTCCACAAATGTTTAGGAAGTTCTGACAAATGATTTGGACTTTTCTTTAAGCTAATTTTTTTAAAGCTATTTTGTCCACATGAGATCAGCTGTAGTACCTGGTCTTGAATACAGTAGTGTCTTCTTTTTCAGCTCCTCGACAGCGGTGGCAGTTTCACACTGAACCTGCATGAAGATGAGCTGTTCACACTCACCACTCTCACCAGTGGTCGCAAAGGCAGCTACCCGCTTCCTCCAAAATCCCAGCCCTTCCCAAGTACCTATAAGGATGATTTCAATGTTGGTGAGTATTTTTCACTAAAACTTAACTTGGTCTCTATATTTAACAGTAGTGTGTTGATTTCTACCTGTCAAACTGGGTGCATGATGGAGTGGCTGTCAAAAGCACATTCATTTAGCTCCTACATCTCATATGTGGTAAAAGGAGGGCTAATTTTTTGTATTACTTTATGGTAAATCTAAATTTGAGGACCTGGTATTTGTCAGTTTCAGAAAAAAATATAGAGTTCATTGTTAGAATGAAAGTTATAATTCTAATTTGTTTTTGGTGAAACTTAAACTTTGTAACTTTGCTACTGCCGCATTAGCCATTATTGACATCTTCCTTCTGTGTGGAGGTTAAGACACATTCATATCTGTCTTTCCGCAGTACTAGTGAACTGAGTGCTTATGGGCAGTTATGTTGTCCTTGGGTGATCCAACTCATTATATACCATCCTGTGCTTTTTTTTTATTGAGCTTTCTTGGTTTTCTAGGAAGATCTGTCCTAAAGTTGTTAGAAAAGTCTTTAGTTATAGGTGATTTAGGAAAACCACTTGGAAAAAAGTTAGAAGACATGGTCATTGTAGTTATACTCCTAGTGAGTAAGTAACAAAATTTTTTGACTGGTTGGTGGTGGTCTATAGGTTTATGGGTCTCACAGACAGGGTCAGGTGGCTTTGTAATCTGCTCCTAAAATCTGTAGCAGCAGGAGAGTAATAGGGAGGGAACTGGCATTGCTGGAGCATCACTTGAACCTCCTGTTTGCTGCAGAGCTGCTTGTTCCACCAAAGATGGACACTTCTATCACCCTTTCCCAGTCACTGCTACAGGATCTCACTTCCCTTTCTCAGGAAATGATCTAGTTGGCTGGAGTATAAGGCCTTTTGGACTGTGTAGTGGAGTCCTCTCAACTATAACACAGACAACAGTGATCCTCAAGGGGAGCTTGGTGGTTTGTTTTTCTGCAACTCTTTGAAATGGCCTCTTAGATAAACCCATTAATTTTGTGAAACACAGGGTCTTTAAAATCTGTTGCTCGGTTGGTTCTGTTAGCAAAGGTGACTTTTGCCTTCAGTAAGTGAGGAATCTGTGTGGGATATGGCCTAGATAATGAGATTGAAGAACTTCTGCCAGCACCAAGACCAATATTTTGTGACCCTGAAGACTAAGAGGCAATTCCAAACCTTCAAATATAAAATGTAATACTTTATGAGCTACAATATAAATTTAAAACTAAAGTTAAATACTATAAGCTAGGCTCTGGAGATACTTGTTAGGGTTCTAAATGTCTCAAATGAGGTAATGGATGCAAAAACACTTGGAAAAGGATGAGGTATAAGAGCTGTAAGATATATAAAATTTCTCCTCTACAGCATTCATTATTGTAAGACTATAATTTAATTTAGTAAAACTAAAAAGAGATTGATAACTTACGCCCAAAACTGGTTTTTGCTGCAGTTTAGAAGTAGAAGAAAATTTGTAAATTTTATGCTTGATATAGTAAACCTTTCTTATGCTCTTTTGGCAGATGATTGTGACCCATGATTTGGAACCTTGCTTGACAGATATTAGAAATAATAAAGCTATCCCTTATTGAGCCCTTGCCAGGTGCTGGCTTATGTACATGTTATCTTTTCTTTAATTCTCTTGTCCTCCTGTAAACCTAGAAATGAAGAAACTTTAGATGCAGGGCAGTTAAATAACTTGACCAGGGCGACAGACTGAGCTCAAATTTGAATCTAGGTCTTACTTCAAAACTCATGACCTTTCCTCTACACCAGATGCCTGGATTAAATATTATGCAGCATCTATAGGTCGAACTCATCATCTTGATATTTAGTAATGATGATACAAAAATTAACATATCTTTATTAGACCTAGGCCCTAAACTGTGGTTTAGATTTTATTTATTTATTTAAAAACTTTCAGAAGTGTTTCAGACATACTGTAAAATATCAGCAAAGAGAGCTTCTGAAGGATTTGATACTAAACAGAGAATTTCTTATTTTCTGAACAGATTACCCATTTTTTAGTGAAGCTCCAAACTTTGCCGATCAAACTGGTGTATTTGAATATTTTACAAATATTGAAGACCCTGGTGAGCATCACTTCACGCTACGCCAAGTTCTCAACCAGAGACCCATTACGTGGGCTGCCGATGCATCCAACACAATCAGTATTATAGGAGACTACAACTGGTAAGGTTGATGTTCTCAATGTGGATCTGGCTGAAATACCCTTGTAATATTGTCAGGTACATTTTGAAGTGAAGAGTTTTCAATAGTCCTCCTTGTTCAAGAACCTAATAGATGTGTAATATGTAATATTAAGGGTTGTTGAATATTATGGTGATGACCACAAAGCTGCAAATTGTTTTGCTGCCCCAGTGTCCTTCCCTCATCTTTGCCCTATTTAATAGTGATTATTACAGGAACAATATGATTTCAGTATAAAAACTGAGGACTTTTGGACCCAATTATAATTTAACATTTGTTTATATATAGACGGATTTGTGAGGTATTTTTAAGTTTTTGTTTTGCTGGAGAGTTGATTTGTTGATCTGGTGTTGCCATCTAGTGGACCAATCTTAGAATTACACCGTCTTAGCCTTATTAAAAAATCTGTTTACCAGGGGACAGTAGATGGCAATAGTAAAAAGCAAATCAGCTTTAGTTGCCTAGTGAATTTAACTTTTTATTTAGTCATCTGGTAAAGAGACAAGTTATATTATTCACATCAAATATAATGCCAAACTAAAACTTTCCCTTCCTCTTTAGTTTAGTTACAGAATTTCTATGTGCTGACTTATTCCACCTGTCTTATATGTTTCTTTTTCATTTTTTCCTATAACTAGTATGATTCCACTGTGGGAAAAAAAAACACAGACATTCCATGTTTAGAGCTAGTACTAATAATACCAAGCCACCAAAAAGCCATATCCAAAGCTTGGAAACTGGAGAGGGAAGAGAAAAGAATTCTGAAAAGAGCCTTGAATTGCCTGTCTATGGAGTGTGCAGAAAGTGTTTATCCCTCCTGAAGTGCCTTACTCCCAGTTAGAAATCCTGATTCTAGTCCTAAGCTCTGATGTAAGTCTCAAGAAACTTTCAGTTATCCAGAGCCCCTGGAACCCTTATAACACTATGAAGAGTTTTTGAGGTGCAGTGAAGAATTCTTTCCTAATTTAGGATGACATTTGTGGCTTGTGTTTTTACACAGAAGAATTTCTGCTTGTCCCATTGTCTCTGAGGTGGAAACTTTACTTAGATTTTCTGATTATGGCAGTGGAATTCGTGGCATCCTCATTTGTGACTGATGGTCTTATTGTAAGTCCAGTGGCTGGGTTTAAGTGTCCAAGACATGGGTCTCTCATTGTTTTGATCTCCAGTTTTGAAGTCACCGTATAGGAAACTTTTTTTCTGTGACATCCCCTATACCCCATGCACTTGAATACTATAGAGGGCACTTTCTAAACTCAAACTCAATCTTATTTCTGGCTGGGACTCCAAAAAGATTGAGAAGCCCCTTAATTGTAGTATAGAAATGAGATACAGCACCATCCAAAGATTTACTCCCCCAAATCTTCATATATTTGAATCTCCATATAAATCTTCACAATTTAAATAGCACTACTCAATTTTTAGTAGGATCTATTGCAGTGGGTAAGGAGGTGGAGACAAGGGATGCAGAAGGGTGTAGAAGGGAAGAGGGTGACACATTCTGAAACGAAAGGAACCAGGTAGTCGCAATTTTGCGTGTCAAGAAAGGACTGCCTTCATCCTTCTGAACCCCTGTTTTCATCATGTTATTCCCCTGCTCAGGAAGATGCAGTGACTCTCTCCTGCTACCTGTGTTTTCCACTTCTAGGCTTGATTTCCAAGACCCTTTATAATTTGGTCTCATCTGTTATGTGTTATTTTCCGGTACTCCACCCTCTATTTGAGGCAGCCAGATCTGCTCAGAGATCCACACAAATCCCTTGTTCATTTCTGTTGCCTGGCTGCTGTGCCCACTTATTGTGGGAAAAGGAGGGAATAAAAATTGGGTAATCGTAGGCACTCTGATGGATTTCCCACACAACCACTTTATGGTGGAGATATCATCGTCCCCACCTTGCAGACTGAGAAACTGCATCTTTGGAGTAAGATTTACCCAAGATTTCACTTGTAAGTGGCAGAACCAGGGCTAGAAGCCGGGTCTGTATGACTCAGTAGCCCATTCTCTTTGGAGGACATCTCACAGCCTCATTTTAATCGTCTTCTTCCTAAAGGTAGGAAATGGGAAATTTGTTTACTTTATCTGTAGTGCTATTTTAGTAAATCTGATCTCAATGTGTGCACACTACTCACAGTTTTTAGAGTTGTGTTTTGAGTAGAACTTCCTCTCTTATACCTAGATTTAGTAATTTACCAGCGCGGTAATTTGATTATACGGGATAGATTGTACTATAACTGGCTACTTCTATCTTGATAGTGAGCATTGGTTGGAATCCTTTAAAGATAATCACAAAATTACCTTTCCCTGCACACAGCTGAACTCTCTCTTTGATCAAATTTGCCTTATATATTGGCTAGTTTTTGTTCTTTCAGCACTACTGAGAGATTGTGGCTGTGGAAGAATAAACCACACTTTTATTCCATTTCATTCATTATCTATGAAATTGCCTGGCAAGTTCTGATGCAAGAATCACTTATTCTGGAATGTGGTATATAGAAAAGGAAAGTTTGATCTTCTCTCATTCCAACTCTAAATAGAATAATTTTATGGTGCTGATGGTATTTGTAGCACTTTCAAACTTCTGATGAACCAGAAAGGAGGTAAGGGATGTAAGTACCAGTGTTGATTGCCAGTGGTTTCATGCTGGTGATAATCTATGGAGAGAAAACTCCCTCTGATATCAGAGGACATACAAGAGAGACTGGGCTTGAGTTACTTAGCATTTATCTTCCCGTAAAGTAGTCCAGCTCTGCTTAGATAATTAAGTGTGAATTGTCCTCCCTGTGTACCTGATGTAGGTACTTTTGTAATATTTTCCTTTATGTAGTAAAATTTCACTGTGCAAAATTCACTGATAAGACACAGAAATGTAAAAGCCACATAATTCTAGATCTCATTCCCCCCAGCCCATTTCCGGAATGGATTTCTTGGTGTTTCCAGTTTTATGTGAGATATATTGCTTGATTTATGACTTGGTTGTGTGCAGGCTTTCTTTTTTCTTCCCACTTGCAGTTAGATACTGAGTAGGAAGTGAAATATTTTCAGAGATCATGTTGGTTTGGGGTGGTTGTAGCATCCCAGAAGGAAAGTGTTGTACCTGGTAGCATTTGTAAGAGGAAACCTGGAGGAGAGCTCACTGTAACAGCTCTGGTAGTCCCTAGACAGCTGAATCTTTTCCCATCTTTGATAGACTGCTGTGGATCAGTGAGCCTAGAACCAGGATTTTATTGCTTCCTTATAGACAGATACTTCATATGGGAAAATGGTCCTCAAAGTGGCATTCCTGGACGAGCAGCATCAGCATCACCTGGGAACTTGTTAGACATGCAAATTCAAGGGGCTGCCCCAGATTTACTGAACCACGCTGTGGGGTAGGGCCAGTGAACTGAGTTTAAGAAGCCCTCCAGGTGACTTCAGTGCTGTTCAGGTGTGAGAAGCCCTCCTAGAGAGTCAACTCTATGGTCTTTGCAGAGAAATAATTTTAGATCTTTTCTTCTGGAGTTTTAAAGTTTTGTTAGATTTAGATGTAAAAATTGGCCCCAGAATAGCTTATGTTCTCCCAAAGGCTCCTAGCATTGCCTTCATTGCCTCTCTTTGTTGATGGAAATTTGAATAAACATTCTCCCTCAGAATTGTGTGGAACTTTTTACTTTTTAATGTGTTCATAGACAATAGTGGCTTTTTAAAATATTGTATTCTTAAGATGAGAAGTTGTTTTATTGTAGAAAAAAATATTTTCTCAGGAAACTTAAAAATCATAACTATTATTGTCCAGTAATCATTTAAAGAGGCAATGAAATGACTTCAGTCGTGTAACATTTAAAACTGTTGTCAATAAAGATTCTTGAAGCCCATCTCTGCTACAGGCTCAGACTTAGCAAATCACATTCTCACCTCAATTAGAAGTTTGGAAGCATGGGCTGTGAAATGACATATCTGTACTATGTTACAAAGGGCAAATTTTAAGAGTACTAATTAACCGTTTTATTTTGCAGGACCAATCTGACTATAAAGTGTGATGTTTACATGGAGACCCCTGACACAGGAGGTGTGTTCATTGCAGGAAGAGTAAACAAAGGTGGTATTTTGATTAGAAGTGCCAGAGGAATTTTCTTCTGGATTTTTGCAAATGGATCTTACAGGGTTACAGGTGATTTAGGTAAGTGACTTTTTTTTAATAGCATATGACTTATGGGCTATGTTACTTTGAGCACCTACTTGTTATTTGTGGGAATGATAAAAAGAGTTCAACCCAAGGTGTTTCGACATCTAATTGGGAAGGGATGTAAGCAAATACCAAATAGTTTATGATTATAGAAAGTTATTTAATTCCTAGAGATGGGGGCAGCTCTATGGAAGGGAAAATAATTGTACAAAGCTTTTAAGGGTATTGTAGAGTTGAACTGGGCTGTGAGGATAGGATTTGCATAGATAGTATCAAAACCATCTGAGGTAGTGGTGGTAGGGAGAGAATGCTCAGGAGGCACCATAAATAAAAGCAAGAGTATAAGAATCTGCTGTACTTATAGAAATGTAAGGAGGGGGATTGATCAGCTTAAAATGGAAAGATCTCATTTTTGAATTTAGTTAATACTTGAAAATAGCTTGACTTTTCTCAGTCATCTTTACAGCCCTTGTGTTAGATAGGATAATATTTTATCCAGAATAGGTGCTTCAAATATGTTCAGATTGAACTGTGTCCACTTCAGATTGGTTTTGGTACACACCACTCCTTTGAAACTAGACCTTACTGGTAGTGACTTTTCTTGATTCTCAGTCTCTTGACTTTCCTCTTACCTTAATTTAAAAATATCTCTTTTATAGTTTGCTGCTCTTTGCTTTGACTCCATAAATAAAATAAAACTTAAAGAGGAAGTAGGTAGGAAGGATATTAGAACAAGAGTTACATATTCATGGCATTACCAATCTGAAGTTACCTCAGTGATATTGAAATCGAAAACAGACAACCAGTGAGGTTAATTGACTTGCCTAATGACTCAAAGCTAGTTAGTGGCAGAAATGGAACTAGGAATTTAAATCTGTGTCTGCAGTCCCTATTGTCTGTTTTAAACTGCGTACTTGAAATTTTATCCTGGGGTTCTCATAGGCATTTGAATAACACTAATTCCAAAAGTTAACTTATTATTTTCTCCAAGTTAATACTATTACCATGTGACCAGTTAGACTGGCTGGAAATTTTATATTCTCTCTCTCTTGTCTTCCATATTCAATCCAGGCATGTATAAATGTGTACTTGAACTACAGATGCTAACACCTCATACTATCACTGGCTTTTAAGTTTATTTCACTGGTTCTGTTGTGAGCTCGCATATAGTATACGGCTCAGAGTATGATGTCAGTATATGCTATTAAATGCATGGCTAAATGAAAAATGTTTTGGCTTAACTCAGTTGTAGATCTGGGAATGAAGGGACATAGCTGTCTGTTGAGGCTGACTTTACTACATACAGATGCCACTCACGAACCCCACTGAATTATATGATTCTGTGATTAAGATCTCAAAATTATATCTATTAGGATAATATTTTTGTGTTACAGCTGGATGGATTATATATGCTTTAGGACGTGTTGAAGTTACAGCAAAAAAATGGTATACACTCACGTTAACTATTAAGGTAAGTATTGCTGATTGGAGTCTGGAGGTAAAATGCTCTTTTGTTGTGCCTTTCTAGAATTTTCTGTTATAAAATAGGAGGGGGAAAGTGTGACATATAATGAAGAGAGACAAGGAATCTGCCTTGGTGCTGGGAAGCCACTCATCCCTAGGATAGTTACGTGTGTGAGGGTAAGCTATGTGAGAACCATCAGCAGTTGACTTTATCAGGTCACTATTTTTTTTTTAATTTTGTTTTGTTTTTTAAACTGAGGCATAGTTGATAGAGTCAATAATTGAACTATTTTTTTCAAGTTTGCTTGAACCAAGACTGTACATGGAGCTTATAGATGTAAGCAAAGCCATATACATTTATTTTTGATGGTTAAGAATAATTTGGTTTTCAGTTATAAGCATAGTTTTTAGAAATTGGTTTCCATGAATATTTTTGTCACAGAAAATACCAGATTAATTTTAGTATAATAGAAGTATAAAAATGTTCCTCAGAATCACTGGGTGATCATGAGTTACTGCTCGACAGTGCTTCCAAGGGATGCTGTGCAGATAAATTTTTTGTGTATAATGTGCTGGTCTCTCCCAAGATAGCTCTCTCACAATTTTGTTTAGAGTGCAGTAGAAATTGAAAATCAGATCCCGATAACTTTGGAATTTGTTCTCTCCTCTTAACCACCAAAAATGACAGCACTATTTTTTTTTTTTTTAGCATTAACAATATGTATATTGAAGATTTGGTTTGGATGTAGCATAGATTATTTAACTATACCACACTAGCCAAATTGTAGTCATTTTATAGCATATAATAATATTCACTATTATTGAATTTGAAGATCTTTTCCAAACTCATAGATATGATTTGTATTTCCTTGTAATTAGGGAGCTTGCAAATCTAATGTTTACTGGCTATTTGTATTTTCTCTTCTCTGAAGTTTTCTGTTTACTTCTTTCTTCATTTTTCTATCATGTTGTCTTTTTTTGACAAATTTGTGTGAATTTAATATGTATTCTGGATAGTAACCCATTGTCTGTTACATATGTCACAACTATGCTCTTCCCTCATGTGTATTTTAATTTTGCTTATGGTATTTTTGATGATTATAAGTTTTAAATTTTGATACTGTCAGATATTTCACTTTTTATTCATTGCTTTTATGTTTCATGTTTTAAATAAGGCCTTCTTGTTTCTCAAGGTTAGGAACGTTTATCCCCCAAACTAAACAAAGTTTAGGATTTATTTTTATGTGTAAGTCTTTAATACATCAGAAATTTACTTGTGCATTGTAAGGGGAAGTATTGAATATAATTTTTTTTTAAATGGATAGCCATCATTTATCACAATAGACTATCCTTTTGCCCATAATTTAAAGGCTACCTTTTTGATGTAACAAATCAGCACATGTGCATATGCTTGTATCTGAACTTTTTTCTGTTCTCCATATTGATGTTTGTGTATTATTACCCAAAATCACACTTTTAATTGGTGTTCACATTCTAAAAGCTTTGATGATACAGTTACTCCCTTGCTTCCTTCAGAGTTTTCTTACCTGACCACTTGATAGAAAACAGTGCCCCATCTCACTCTCTAACTCCTTTCTGTTGCTTTATTTTTCTCCAAAAGTTTTATCCCGAGCTGACATCACACATATTCTGTTAATTTTTTTGTGTTTTCCTACTCCCTTCACTAGCACATAGCTCCTTTAGTGACAGGCTTTTCTCCATATTCCTCACTGCTGGCTCTGTAGCACCTAGAAAAGTGCCTGACAGCCAGGCAGAGCAAGAGTCCAAATAATACTTGGTAAGTGAATGAGTGGATATCTGGTGGGGCAACTTCCTCATTGTTTCTTTTTCAAAATTATCTTTGCTATTCCACTATATGTATTATTCGATTCGACTTTTAAAAAACAAACTTTCAATTACTTAAAAAATGTTGCTGGTATTACATTAAATTTATACATCAATTCAGGAAAAAAATGACATTTTTTTTTTACAGTAATGTGTTTCCCCATGAGAGAACACAGGAACAAAAGCATGCTATATTTCACCATTTATTAAGATTTGCCACTATGTCCTTTAGTTTTATTTTTGCAAACTTTTGATTAGGTTTGTTTTAGTAATTTTATGAGTTTTTTTGAAATCATGAATGAGATTTTAAAAATTTTCTTAATTTTCCTCAGGTACTTTGCATACATGGTTAAAATATCAGTAGGACTTACTGAAAACAGCTGCCTCCTGCCTCACATCCTGTTCCTTCTTCTTGACCCCATTCTGTGTTCTGTACTTCTGATACAGCCACTCTTCACTATTTCAGCTGTTTCTTCTGGTGTGTCTTTAATATAATGTGATTCATTACTTTTAGAAATTGGCTCTTGTCTTGCTACTAGGATGGATAGGACTTTGCTGGCTTGCACCCACCTCACTCCCCTACTCCTGTTATTTTGTGTTTCATCAACTATGGGCATTCTGTTTCCTCTTGAATCTCAGCTTTTGCCACATACCCTAAGGGTCTTCTCCAACTATCTGCACTAAAGTAGTCTGTCAGGCACCCATTGTCACCTTGACCTGGCTTAATTTTTACATGCTACTTATCCTTTAGCTCTCATTTTGTGTGTGTGTGCATATCTGTCCATCTCCTTCTACTAGAATATAAGCTCCATAAGAGCAGGGACCTTGTCTTTCTTGTTCATCTTAAATTCCCAGTGCATTAAACAGTATTTGACATATAAATCTTCTTTGCATAAATAAAAAAACAAAACATCATCTTCTATGTTGCCCATATTCCAAATTACAGCTAATGTGAGGATTTTGTTACTGACTATCAGCCACCTGTTGAATTCTTCTCAGCACTTGTCAGGTGACTTGTCCCAGCTCTGTTGCATGGTGGGTAGCACAATGGACTTTGAAGTCTACTATATTCTACTTGCAAGTATTTTATATTGCACAGCTTCAATTTTCCCATCCATGATATCATGAAGAACACTTTTCTTATGAAGATTCAATGAAAAAAAAAAAAAAAATATATATATATATATATAGTACCTGATATGTGTTAAGCACTTAATGAGTCAAGTTAATATTCTTAGGAGTAGGAGTGTTTGGAACCAGACAGAACAGCATTCATATTTCCTCACTAACACATACTGAGACTTCTAGCAAGTTTTTCCACCTCTTTGAGTATCCATTTCCTTATCTGTAAAATGGAGATAACTTCTGTGAGGTTGTTTTGAGGGTTAAATGTGTTTCATTCTTATATTCAACACATTTTTATTAAGCCCCTACTGTATGCACTTCCCTAAGTCCTAGGGATACAGCAGTGAATGAAACAGACAAGATTCCTGCTCTCTTAGAGCATATATTCTTCTAGGACAGGGGTTGGCAACTTTTTCTTTAAAGGGCCAGATAGTAAATATTTTAGACTTTGTGGGCCATGTGGTCTCTGCTGCTGCTACCCAGTTCGGCTATTGTAATGAGAAAAAAAGCCATAGACGATAGGTAGATGAATGGATGTGGCTGTGTTTCCGTAAGATTTTATTTATTAAAAAAAGGGTGGTTGGCATGTAGGTCATAGTTTGCTGAGCCCTATCCTGAGACAATAAACTTGTAAATAAGTTTATAAATGATTATGAAGAAAAAATAGAGTCGTGAGATTAAGTAGTTCTGTTACCCTGATTCTCTAACCAGGGAGGTGAGGGAAGACCTCACTGAGTGGGTCTTCACAGCAGACCTGAATGCTGGGAAGAACAATTTGAGCAGACCAAGTGGCTGGTGCAAAAGGCAGGTGTAGCTGACATTGTGTGAAGAGCAGCCTGGAGGCTGGGGTGGCTGAAGCCTGGGGAGTCAGGAGAGATGAGGTCCTGTTAGACAGGTTTTGTGCTTAATGTGATCTGTGATTTGAGTCCCTTGGCTCAGTGTTAATATTGAATGTTTGATGGCAGCAGATGTTCAGTAAGCACGTCCAGAGCTGAAGATAGCTGTGCAAGTCTGTAGTAATAGGAATGTGGCTCTGAATTTGGAGCTAGGTGACTGGGAGTATAAACCTGTGACTTTGAGCTTTAATCTATTAAGCCTCAGTGTTTCCATGCATAAAATAAAAGAACTAAATTAAGGCCCATTACATTATACTTCCAAGACTTAAAAGCAGATTTATTCTGGTTCTTGGCCCACTGCTTTGAGTTTTGAGCTCTTTAGCTTTTGAGAGTAGCTAGTTTTATATGATTGGCTGTAGTTAGTATGCTGTGAATATGTGCTCATAAATGTACTACCATAAAGATAATAAGAGCTGAGATTTATTGTTTACCATGTGCCAGGCACTGAGCTAAGTAGAATGGCAACGTTCTGAGGAAGGTGTAATTTTTTCTTTCACTGTCAGTGACCAATAAGTCACACCTTATAGCTGCCTCCCTTCTTCCACCCACTGCACCCTACTCCATCATCACTTTAACTGATGGTTGCTGTTTTTCCAACTTAAGGGTAGGAGCTTCATGTGGCTTTGAAGTGATATTCTATTCATGGCAACAAAACACAAAAACTAAGGTTAATTATTTTTCTTCTGGCTGGGCAGAGGCTCCGTAATGAAAACCTTAAAGAAGCAATGAGGTAGAAGCAGATGTTTTGACTCCAGCAGTCATGTCTGAAGAGCTGGTGGCTGTTAGCCACACCACTTGTACATGTGACTACTTATAAATAACATTTTTTAAATTTTAATCAGCTTTTTTCTAAAACTTTATAATGATGCATGAAAAGTTTTGCATTTTGTTGGTTTTAAATTTTGGTGGAGCACAGGAAATATTGAGATATTCCTTGTACGTTGGGAACAATTTAAGTAGGTAGATAAGAATTTCTTCCTAGAGTTTTTTTCTGTGTTTTAAAATTTGCTCAAACTTGTGGAATTGTGTTTTGCTGTGGTTAAGTCTTCAGTGAGTAGTACATTTGCTCCACTAAGTAGTGGGCCATACATATCAAGAAACAGACTTCAGAGGACCATTTTCATATGGTTTCAAGGAATGTGTTTCTTTCTACTCTAGGGTCATTTCGCCTCTGGCATGCTGAATGACAAGTCTCTGTGGACAGACGTCCCTGTGAATTTTCCAAAGAATGGCTGGGCTGCAATTGGAACTCACTCCTTTGAATTTGCACAGTTTGACAACTTTCTTGTGGAAGCCACACGCTAATACTTACAGGGCATCATAGAATACTCTGGATTTTCTTCCCTTCTTTTTGGTTTTGGTTCAGAGCCAATTCTTGTTTCATTGGAACGGTATATGAACCTTTCGAGGCTAAAAATAATGAAGAGTAAAAGGGGAGAGAAATTTATTTTTAATTTATCCTGTGGAAGATTTTATTAGAATTAATTCCAAGGGGAAAACTGGTGAATCTTTAACATTACCTGGTGTGTTTCCTAACATTCAAACTGTGCATTGGCCATACCCTTAGGAGTGGTTTGAGTAGTACAGACCTCGAAGCCTTGCTGCTAACACTGAGGTAGCTCTCTTCATCTTATTTGCAAGTGGTCCTGTAGATGGCAGTAACTTGATCATCACTGAGATGTATTTATGCATGCTGACTGTGTGTCCACGTGAGCCAATGTCTTCATCACAAGATGATGCTGCCATAATAGAAAGCTGAAGAACACTGGAAGTAGCTTTTTGAAAATCACTTCAACCTGTTATGCTTTATGCTCTAAAAAGTATTTTTTTATTTTTCTTTTTAAGATGATACTTTTGAAATGCAGGATATGATGAGTGGGATGATTTAAAAAATGCCTCTTTAATAAACTACCTCTAACACTATTTCTGCAGTAATAGATATTAGCAGATTAATTGGGTTATTTGCATTATTTAATTTTTTTGATTCCAAGTTTTGGTCTTGTAACCACTATAACTCTCTGTGAACGTTTTTCCAGGTGGCTGGAAGAAGGAAGAAAACCTGATCTAGCCAATGCTGTTGTAGCTGTTTCTTCTGCCTCATCTCACTGCGCTGTGGTCTGTCCTCATATGTGGCACTGGTAACAGACTCACACAGCTGATGAATGCTTTTCTCTCCTTATGTGTGGAAGGAGGGGAGCACTTAGCCATTTGCTAACTCCCAGAATTGGATCATCTCCTAAGATGTACTTACTTTTTTTTTTTTTTTTTTTTTTATTATACTTTAGGGTTTTAGGGTACATGTGAAGATGTACTTACTTTTTAAAGTCCAAATATGTTTATATTTAAATATACATGAGCATGTTTATCATGTTGTATGATTTATACTAAGCATTAATATGGCTTTAAGTAGCAAATCAGTTATCCATGTGGGTAAAGTAAATCTAGAATTATTTATAAGAATTACTCATTGAACTAATTCTACTATTTAGGAATTTGTAAGAGTCTAACACAGGCTTAGCTACAGTGAAGTTTTGCATTGCTTTTGAAGACAAGAAGATAAGTACTAGAATAAATAAGATTACAGAGAAAATTTTTCATTAAAACCAAGTGATTTCCAGCTGACGTATCTAATATTTTTTAAAGCTAACATTATAGAGGCGTAATTTATTTACAATAAAATGTTCCTACTTTAAATATACAATTCAGTGAGTTTTGATAAATGGATATACCCATGTAACCAACACTCCAGTCAAGCTTCAGAATATTTCCATCACCCCAGAAAGTTCTCTTATATACCTGCCCAGTCAGTTCCTTTCACTCCCAATTGTTGGCAGCCATTGATATGAATTCTATCACTATAGATT